>NC_138964.1:142817662-144174537 GCF_055761805.1 Camellia sinensis | reverse complement strand
GATCACATTGAATTTTTTTTCTACAATTCTACTGACTAGTCCTGTGAAGTGATCCTCTTCAGTGGAGTAAAGTTCCGTATAAACATTTCCATTTACCAAGGTTCCAGATAAATCTAAGACGTTCGCAATTTCTATACCTGTTAGTCCTCGCATTTTCAGGAATCTCACAATCATATACTTTACATACATCACCACCAATAAAACGAATGAAGATGAAAATGATAAATAGAAATCTAACACTTAAACAATGCATAAATCAAATCAAGAAACAAGGCATTTTCGGTTACACTATCAAGATCTCACATCAGGATCATGCTAATGATCTTGAACAAATAGACCTATATATATATAAATAGCGAGAGAGAGACAGAGAGAGAGAGACAGAGAGGGAAGAGACAACGAGAGAGAGAGAGAGAGAGAGAGAGAGAGTGAGTGAGTGAGAGAGGGAAGAGAGATCAAACAACAGTACCTTTGGTGGAAGCATTTGTGGAAGGTTCAGTGCGAATCAAGGGCGGCACGGCAGCTTTCTTGCTCTGCTGATCGTCGACACGATCACCGGACGCGGCGGGGCGCCACTCCTTCGCCACCGCCTCCGCCGCCCCAGCGACGGCGGCGGCGGGGGGTGGAGGTGCTTCGCGAGGAACGGAAGCAGAATCTTTGGGAATGCAACAACGCGTCGTCTCTTTCGGAGTTGTGGCCATTGTAACGGGTTCGCAAGCTCACCAAATCCACCGCAGTAGCGAGTACAATCTACTGACATACAGCAATTCTCTCTGTGCACCACCTCCTCTCTCTCCTCCACACCACACCCCTCCTCTCTCTCTCTCTTATATATGCATCAACATATACGTATATGACATATATCTATATCAAAAACCAGAAAGGACACAAGGAATAACTGAGAAACTAGGGCTTGTTTTGTAACTGGCAAATTGGCAATGCGTCTCTGTATTCACGAGTAAATGAAACGGATAGGGAGAGAAACTTTTAGAGAGAGAAAATTGGATTCGTAGAGAGAGAGAAAGATGTGAGCTGACCGGAGGGAGAGAGAGAGAACTGAAGGGGCGTCGTTATGTGGAGTGGGCACCACGTGCAATGCCCCTGATTGTTATTTTTTTATTATTTAGGGGTGGTTTGGAAATTAATTATTTGGATAAATTACATTGACACCCCTTAAAATTTTTGTTTAATACAGTTTCTTTCTTGACATTTAGAAAATTATATTTTCCTCTCAAAGGTTTAAAATTACATTACGAAGTGCCCCTCCCGTAAGCAGGCAATTAAGCCAATTAACACTTTTTTCTGATATGAACAAGTAAAATTCACAAAATACCAATTTTGACCTCCATTTTTCTTTTTCTCTACTCGCTTTTCCTAAATTTACCTTTATTTTCTATTATTTTTCTTTTAACTCTCCATAAATTATAGTGGTTGAGATTTACATCTCTTATAGAGTACCATTTAGTCCTATGCAATGGAGCACGACTCTATTGTCAAACCATCACTACTCACTACCTCTTTCTCATAGTAATTGGTATTGAAGCAATTGTTGGTGTTGGGTAACGGCGTGCAATTTGGGTTATGGTTGTTGGCAGAAAAAGAATTCCATCTCTTTAGAGATTCAATAGGATGTCGTCAATAGAGAGGCTTCACTATAACAGTAGTAGTAGTGGAGGTTGGTTTTCACTTTTGTCTCCATCCCTACCACTATCATCATCTACTTCTGCCTCCACTTTCACCAAACTATTGATTTTGTTGAAATTTCTTAGTCAAATGATATGTTTCTCTTTCTTTCTTTACACATCCCGCCACCAATATCCATGTAATTGAGGCTACCATACCAAGTTAAAGAGAGAGAATGAGCCATTTTGGTCATCACTGGGTTTCTAAAGTAATAGGTTTAATGGATATGTCTTAATGACGAATTGTTCAAAACAAATTCAGGAAGCTTCCACCACTAAAATTGTTTATTGGAAATCTAGAAATGCATATAGGCTTATGAAAGAATATGGTAATTTGGTGATTTCGTTATTTCAAGGAAGGGTATTAAGGTCACTATTTTTGGGAGCAAATGGATGAGATCTTACAGGAGATACCTGTAGGAGAGAACCTGGTTATAGGTGGAGATTTTAATGGCCATGTGAGCATAGATAAACTAGGTAATGAAAGGGCGCATGGTGGATACGATTTTGGTGACAGAAATGAGGTTGGAGAGAGAATCTTAGATTTTGCGTTGGCTTCTGACCTAGTGGTGACCAATACTATGTATAAGAAGAAGGAGGAGCATTTGATAATCTTTAAGAGTGGATTAGTTAAGAGCCAAATAGATTACTTCTTAGTGAGAAAAGTAGACGGCCTAAAATGCAATGATTTTAAGGTGATTCCTGGAGAGAGTCTGGTCTCTCAACATAGGATTTTGGTACTAGATTTATGTTTTAGAGGGCAATACCAAGCTAGGAAGGATGGTGGGCGTCGTAGGACGAGATGGTGAGACCTAAAAGGGGATAAACTAGAAATATTTAAGAATCGAATGGATAAGGAAGGTACTTGGGACTTAGAAGGTGATGCTAACACTATGTGGAATTCGATGGCCAATTGTATGAAGAGAATCTCAAGGGAAGTGCTTGAAGAGTCGAAAGGAACGGGACCCAGCTCTAGGGAAACTTGGTGATGGAGGGAAGAGGTTCAAGCGGTAGTTAAGGCAAAAAAAGAGTGCTTTAAAAAGTGACAGAATGATAGAACTGAGAAAAACCTTAAGAGCTATAGATTGGCTAATAAGGAGGTCAAGAAAGTAGTGAGAGAGACTAAGTTGAAAGCTTATGATGACCTATACGCTAGACTAGATAGTAAGGAGGGAGAGAAAAGGGTATACAAACTTGCTAAGATACGGGAGAGGAAAGCAAAAGATTTTAATCAAGTAAAGTGCATCAAGAGTGAGGATTCTAAGGTATTGGTGAAGGATGATGAGATTAAGGGAAGATGGAAGAATTATTTTGAGAAATTGTTAAATGAGGAACATGGAAGTACGACAATAGGGGAAGAAATAGCCGATAATACGATGAACCAAGACTATAGGTTCTATCGCAAGATTAGGAATTTTGAAGTGGAGATTGCACTTAAGAAGATGAAATCAAATAAGGCTTTAGAACCTGATGATATCCCCATTGAAGCTTTGAAGTGTTTGGGTAAAAATGGAGTTGCTTGGTTGACTAGGTTGTTTAGCAAAATTTTGTTGACTAAGAACATGCCATATGAGTGGAGAAAGAGTATTTTAGTGCCAATCTATAAGAATAAAGGTGATGTCCAGAATTGTAACAACTATAGAGGAATCAAGCTAATGTGTCATATAATGAAAGTGTGGGAGAGGGTGATGGAACGCCGATTGCGAGACATAACAGAGGTGTCAGAGAATCAATTTGGGTTTATGCCTGATAGGTCAACAATGGAAGCGATCTATTTTTTGAGGAGAGTAATAGAAAAGTATAAAGAAAAGAAAAGAGACATTCATATGGTGTTTATCGACTTTGAGAAAGCATATGACAGAGTGCCCCGGGATATAATATGGTTGGTGCTAGAGAAGAAAGGGGTGACAAAAGGCTACATTGACGTGAATAGGGACATGTATGAAGGGGTGGTGACCACTATTAGATCGCCAGTTGGAGAGACAAATAAATTTTCTATCACTGTAGGGTTACATCAAGGATCTACCTTAAGTCCTTATCTTTTTGCTTTAGTTATGGACGAGTTGACGATAAATATTCAAGATGACGTGCCATGGTGTATGCTTTTTGCAGATGATATTGTGTTAATGGATGAGACTAGAGAAAGAGTTAACACAAAGTTGGAGATTTGGAGAAAAGCTCTTGAATCTAAAGGATTCCGGATAAGCAGAACTAAGATAGAGTACATGGAGTGTAAATTTAGTAACAGTAACAATGAAAGCAGAGGAGAAGTGAAGATTGAGAACTAAGAACTGCCTAAGAGTGAACATTTTCGTTATTTAGGGTCGATTATCACAACGGCGGTAGAGATTGATGCAGATGTGGCCCATAAGATTAAGGTGGGATGGTGTAAGTGGAGAAGTGTGTCTGGGATATTGTGCGATAAACGAATACCCACTAGACTAAAAGGTAAGTTTTATAGAACGGCTATTAGACCAGCTATGTTGTATGGGACGGAGTATTGGGCAACCAAGAAACAACATGTAGATAAGATGAGTGTCGCTGAGATGAGGATGCTAAGGTGGATGTGTGGTAAGACTAGACAAGACAGGATTAGAATGAGTGTATTCGGGAATGGGTAGAAGTAGCACCGATAGAAGATAAGTTGGGAGAGAATCGTTTGAGATGGTATGATCATATTCAACGGAGACCAACAGAGGCAGTAGTGAAGAGATGCGATGCTGTAACGGTAGATGGAAGTGTTAGGGGACGGGGTAAGCCTAAATTAACGTTGACTAGCGTTATAAATAGAGATATAAATTTACTTAATTTGACTAATGAAATGGCCTTTGATAAGGCCGCGTGGAGAAGAAGGATTCATGTAGCCGACCCCATTTAATGGGACTTAAGACTTGGTTTGGTTTGGTTTGGTTTGGTTCTATTAAGAGCCCAAGTCTGATAGGAGGTGAAATGTAGTTTTTCAAATGTTAAGGGAGAATATGTATTAAATACATATCTCAAGGGGTGTCAATGTAATTTGCTCTAATTATTTTAATGATTTTTAATTTTTTTTTTAATAAAACTATGTGTGAAAAAAAATAATGTGCTAAATATTTTTTTTTTTTTAATTTTTTAGCTAAAGTAATATATTGACAAATGAGGCCTTAATATCTATTTGGAAATATATTTTAGCTAAAAAATTATTAAGAGTATATTGAGAATATACTAAATTAGTTAAAAACTTTAATACAAAAAGTTTTTTTTCTGTTTATTTTACACATCTTTTTTATAAAATATTAAAAAAATTAATACAAAAATTAATTTTCCAAACAAATATTAAAAAGTCAAAAAGTCAAAAACAAATTTAACTCATACAAAAAGACAATTTATTTCTCTTCCACCTACTTTTTACACTTTTTTTTATATAAAAAACCAAAAAAATCTTTTAAAATATATGCATATTTTTTTTCATCTCATATTTTAACAAACAAAAAAAATTACTAAAACGTCACTTTTCAAACTAACCTTAAATTTACTCTTTTTTTATTTTTTATTTTTTATTTTTTATTTTTTACTTAGAAGTGTATTTTCTTTTTCTTTTGTTTGCCTTCTACTTTTGATTTTAGATTTTTTACATTTTAAAAAAGGGCTTATCTGAGGGACCAATAAGATAAGTGAGTGGTTGGAGAGGGTGATAGGAGCATCTACTTCTGCTTATGGACATGTATCAAGGGCCAACAATATTCTTGATATTAGCATGATAAGGCCAAAAGTTGAAGATATTTAGTATTGCATACGAACTTGGAATTTTCAATTTATATGTAAGCATCGTATCAACCAAGGCCAATGACTCATTTGATTCCAAATAATCCAAATAAATCTCTATCCACCACTACAAATACAAAATGTTGTTAAATATGACTGATTTTATCAATATTATAATCCGACCCCTTTATTGAACAATTTGTAGACGCTTCTCTCTGTTTTGGCTATTTACGAAGTGTCGTGTCTTGTTTAGTTAACAAAAATCAAGTTACAGTCCAGCAACATAGGCAGGAAACTATTAAACTGAAATTTGGAATCATTACATGATTTTCTATTCAGAGTATCAAATTAGAGAATCACAAAAGTTTGATGGGAGCTGTTAAGATGTGCACCTCAATAAGATGTGCACATCATATACACATATATTTTAAGCCATTAGATTTTCACAAATAAATCTCAGCCAATGAAGAATTTGATTTGGAATATTGGCAACCCCTTCAACCGGTTACTTTTTTTTTTCAAATTGTTTCAGTTTTTTCCCCAAACCCCTCTGTTTTGGAGACAGCACGCAGACCCTCCGTCTTCGCCCTCGAAGACCATCACTCGAAGGCCATCCCTGCGAAGACGACCCACCATCGACTTCGCCTGAAGGGAGACAGCACGCAGACCCTCCCTCTTCGCCCTCGAAGACCATCACTCGAAGGCCATCCCTGCGAAGACGACCCACCATCGACTTCGCCTGAAGGTATGTCTCTCTCTCTCTCTCTCTCTCTGTAATTTTTTTCTCTCCCCCTTTCTCCATGTCCATTGTATGAAACCCTAGACCGCCGCAATCCCTTTCTTTGAAACTGTGAGTCCACGTTTGTGAACTCACTGGGTTTGTTTATAAAAATAGGAAAATATTAGGTTTAGGTTTTTTATGTTTGTTTGCTTTGATAGTTGTTTTGATTCCCTTCTTCGAAATCCCCTTTTGTTAACCCCCATTTCCTGTATCGATTGTTGCTGACACAACCTTATCAGTATTTTGGAGAGGTTAGCTAAAAGGTTAAATATATTGTTATTTGATTTTCTATAACTTTTTATTTATTTATTATGTATTATGAATCGTTTGTCATAATACATTATTTTTGAAAAATTTGATTTTATGTCAATCAGGCTTGACTTTGAACTTTGCATTTAGGGCCTAGGAGGTATTTGTGCTTAAGTGTGCCTCACACTTTTACTAACATTGATTTGAACTCGTAGTAGATTCACTAGTAGCCTTGCTCCTCAAATTAATTATGTCTTGTTACTCATGCAACAAATCATAAAAAGTTGGTGAACTCTCTCAATTTCCCTTGCATCATTGTCTCCAATCAAAATAGAACTCCAATACACTAATTTTTTTACCTTGAATCAAGTACAACAACATTTCTTGTAATATCATGTATATTGCCCGATATTTTTTTGACCACCATTTTTTATGCCATTGATTTAACTGGCTCAATAGAACAAGAGAGCCATTGAGACAATTCCATCCTAATCTCATATATATTTGGAAAACAAACATTGGTTATGGGTTTTTTATGTTTGTTTGCTTTGATAGTTGTTTTGATTCCCTTCTTCGAAATCCCCTTTTGTTAACCCCCATTTCCTGTATCGATTCTTGCTTCCCATTCTTCAAAGTGCCCCTTTCACGTTTGTATATATAGTAGAAGGATTGCGAAGCTCATATCGTGAGAAGGATTAGCTATGGTTTTTGCTGCAAAGAGAGAACCTGAAGAACATAGACAACATGACCACAATATGAAGAGAGATTGAACACAAAATACTTAAAACCTTTGAGCCAAGAAAGGTGAAGTGTTGTAAGAGTTATCCAATTTTGGGTATTTATAAGATTTATGAGAATGTTGTATTGGTTCAAGGAATCTTCATAGTCAGATTACTTGGTATGACAACTATGAATGATTATGTGAAAATCATTTATGCACTTGGATTTACTTTTTGATATCCTTAAAAGCTAGGAATGTTCGTGGAAAAGTCTACTTTTAGAGAGATTTTGTATATTTCATGACAAGAATAACATGCGCGACAATGAAATTTTTGAAATTTTAAGCCTTAAATAGAAGCCCACAACACAAATTAGGCTAAGGACATAGTAGCAGTCCTTGAATTCAAAAAACTATGGATGTATTCAAAGTTGTTGTCTTCTCATTTATTTATTTATTTACTTTCCTTTTGTATGTAACTTAGCCTCTTTTTCTTTTTCTTTTTTAATTGTTTTCTAGTGGTAATCTGCTTTGCAAGTTGTCAAAAAGGTAGACCTACTTGGATTTTTCAGAGGAATGACACATTGACTTCTTGAGAATTTAGTTTAACCATAAAATGAACATACATGAACCTTTTATCTCAAGTTGGTGATAAGTATCTTATTCAAAAGTAGTACTATAACTGTTTCTAGAAACATAATTTAACACTTCAAATACTTTCTACCCACAATTGTGCCCTCCATTTAACATCGCATGTTTGTGTTTGCTTTTTGATTATTTGTATCGATTGTCAATGTAAAGAGTGTTTTTTTAGTTGTTTGCACATATTATATGCATAGTAGAGCCAAAGGCGACATTAATTTTCATGATGATGATCACATCATAATGAAAATTTTATGTTAGCTATGAAATTTGGATTTATCAAGGAAAGGGAAATATTGAAACAAATAAATATTTTTGACTTTATTTTCGTCTTTTCCTTTTCTTTTCCTTTGTTGGCCTCCACATATAATCAATGATCCGAACATAATCTTAAAGTTTTCGTATTTGTATTTGCATATCCTGCATTAAACTGTTTTAGGAAGTAAACTTGTTTTTGCCTGAGAAGATGGTTATACTTGTATATTTTTTTTACATCTTCTTGAATATACAAGTTATGAAATTCTTAAGTTCTATTTACAATAAAGTACCCAAAACAGTGTGTCAAATCTGTTACAGAAAAAAAAAACACCAGATTAAGAAGGGCCTGCCATTATTTTATTTTATAGTAGGTAGAAGGGCCTACTGCTAATATACATATAATTTACAAATATGTGTTTTGTGTCTAGATGCATCACCATATTTGTTGCAAATTAGTTTTCTTTCTTCATGTGTTAGTTCAGCATTGGTTCACTGTTAAGTTATTAAGATTAGGACTCTAAACCAACCGAGTTGACCTAATAGTTGACTTGAGAACCTAACGAATTTTAAATTGTATTTAATTTAATAAGTTGGTCACAACCCATTGTGATATTCAGTTATAACCCAATGTGGTGTTCATCACGATTCATTATAGTGACTTTCTTTTTAATAAAAATGGTATTTGGAGGATTTTGACCATTGTGATATTTATTTTTTCATGCACATTCACAATTATTGACCAGTACCACATGTTGTTAATTCTTTGAAGGATCTCATCATGCTTCATCCTTAGACAACATAACTCCTCCTGCAAGAGTTTTGCTGAGGTTCTTGATTTGGCATTTGAAAAACAAGACAAAAGAGAATTAGGAGATGAAGAAAATAATAATGCTGCACTATGAGAAGGAAACTCATAAGTTTGCCATAATTCACAAGGAAATTCACTGTGCTCCCTTAAAATTTTAATTCATATAAAATTTTGTCTCATTTTTCATCTCTTTTACACTAAATATAAAATTTAGCATTGATAATCGATATGTCTATACAGTATCTATCAGCTCCGATTGCTTTCGCCTTAATAAAAAGGATGTCAAAATATGAATTGAATCGGTTTAGGTTTTTGATGTTTGTTTGCTTTGGTAGTTGTTTTGATTTCATATATATATACATATATACACTTCAAATTTGGCTTAAGTGTGTGAAATCTGATTTGTGGGTGATTGAATTTTGTACTCATGTAACTGATATGAGACTGTAATTTTTTATTTGTTTATTGAAATCTGTTATGTTTGTAACAATTACTCTTGTGCTGGCTTGTTTTTCCTATTAGAAAGAAAATTACAGTGGTTTGGGATGTATTACCTTTAGCAATTGTTTGGGAATTGTGGAAAGTGAGAAACGAATGGATTTTTTGATGTTATTGTGACTTAGTTGAATATCCATTTAGTTATTTTTGTTTTTTTTTTCATCAAAAGCGTTAAAAAATTATCTGAAATTATTTCATTAAATCTCATGAAGGGAGAGTTATTTCTTTTAGCAAATTGAGAACCAATACAGTAAATCAAAATTTCATGGGAAAAAAAAAAAGAAGAAGCATTGGAGATGGGCCTGATCAAATTTGATGAAAAGGGGAATTTTGGATAAGAGGAAGGTGTTTAAAAAGATTTTACTGAAAGGATTTGAGTAGTTCATATAAAATCAAGTTTTTTTTACTCAAATTTGAAATCAAATTAGTTGAAAGAATTGGTGAAAGGTTGGAGATGCTCTAAAATGGTTTATGAGTTACCTTGGAGGCGATGAAATGCCAAAATTTGATAGGACTAAGGCCTACATTAGAAAATCTACAAGGTATTAACAATATAATAAAAGTTATGAAATGATGAGATTTTTAACAGTGTATGAGGACACCAATGTCTTACAACTATTTTTGGGATTCTATGTTTGAGGAGCAAATTATTTGTGCAAAGTTCATAGAAATTTAATTTAGCTACCAAGTTGTTATGATTTGAACTTGTAATTGACCGTGCAAAAGTAAAAATAGGGATATCTATAACTAGTGGTGTGATTTGTAGAACGTGTGTATCTTAATGTGTTGAAATAAAGTAGCAAGACGGATAGTTAAAAAGTAAGTTTGTGATGATCGGTATAGGTTGCTTGCATTAGGCTAGGTAGACAAGCATGCATTGTAGGCATAAGATCAGTCTAAGTGTGATGCTTGTCTTTTATACGAGCCTTGCTTCTTGGGCTCGAGCCTTTGTTTTTTTAAGCTGCAAGGTTTTCTTGTAAGCTGCATTCCTTGATCTTCGAAGTGAGTCTTAATCCATAAGCCTCAACAGCCTTTTAAATTGATTGTGACATTGTTTGAAAATAGGAAAATATGTATTAACAGTGAACATGGAGGTAATGCATCTTTTGATGATATGGCTAGCAAGGTAGGCAATAGAAAGCGCGCTTGCCTAGTAACATCATAATCATATGAGCATTTTTTTATGGGATCATCCACTTCTTTGTTCCACCATTTAGTGTTGTAAAAAAATGGCATGAATTAAAAATTGTCTAATTTCGTCTATTTTCGTTTCTATTCACAATTCCTATTCAAATTCAATATTCAAGCATAACCTATCAGTACTTATTGTTTAATTGACTCGCATTACATGGTGTACTAAACTATTAAATTTTGTCATTTTTCCCTTGTTTTTCCTTTTTGCCCATAAATGCAAGATTCAAATACAATCTAAAGGTATTTTTGTTTAATTGACTCACATGGCATGGGGTTCTAAAATCTGTTAAATATTTTTCGTATATAGATTCTTTCTTTTCTCGCCATAATCATTACTTTCCTTAACTATTGTCTTCTTTACTAACTCAATTTCGATGTTTTGTTTTTGTTTGTCATAGGTCCTCAATTACTCCATCTTAACGTCAAAATAAACCTATACCTCCGACATCCCTTCCTTCGTAGCGGTTGGATTAGCAGGTATGCTTTTTAATTTATTTGGTTTTAATTAATAGCAGGGCACTGGCGGGTGTGCTATTTTATTTATTTGCTTTTAATGAATAGCAGGGCACTGGCGGGTGTGCTATTTTATTTATTTGCTTTTAATGAATAGCAGGGCACTGGCGGGTGTGCTATTTTATTTATTTGTTTCATTTTAATTGATATTAGGGTACTTGATTCTGTGTTTTTGAAATTTTTTGCTTTGAATTGGTAGCAGGGCACTGGCTGGTGTGCTTATTTATTTGTTTGTTTTAATGAATAGCAGGGCACTGGCAGGTGTGCTATTATATTTATTTGTTTCATTCTAATTGATTGTAGGGTACTTGATTCTGTGTTTTTGAATTTATAGCAGGGCACTGGCTGGTGTGCTTATTTACTTCTTTGATTTTAATGAATAGCAGGGCACTGGCGGGTGTGCTACTTTAGTTATTTGTTTCATTTTAATTAATAGTAGGGTAATTGCTTTTGTGTTTTTTAATTTATTTGTTTTGAATTGATAGCAGTGCACTGGCTGGTGTGCTTATTTATTTATTTGATTTTAACGAATAGCAGGGCACGGGCGGGTGTGCTATTTTATTTATTTGTTTGATTTTAATTTATAACAGAACACTGGCAGGTGTGTTTGTAATTAATTAATTTTATTTTAATTTATAGTAGGGTACTTACAGGTGCTTTTTTATTATTGGCATATAATTGATAGCATAGCACGGACTGGTGTGCTTATTTGTTCATTTTCTATAAAGAAGTAATAATTGGTAGCACAATATTGGCGGGTGTGGTTTTTTTGGTTTTTTGTTTGGTTTTAGTTGTTAGTAGGGTGCTTGCAGACATGTTTGAATTTTTTTTTAAATTGATTGCAAGGCACTGGCAGGTGTGCTATTATATTTATTTGTCCTGGAGATGTAAATTATAGCAGCGCAATGGCATGTGTGTTTTTTAGTTGACTTGTTTCGTTTTAATTGCTAATAGGGTACTTAGAAGTGTATATACAATGGATGAACCTGAAAGTAGTAGGCCTGAAGAGGTCAATACTGAAATTGATGATCAATTTGCTCTAGATGGCAAGGATGATGTTGTTGATGTGAAAGAAGGGTTAGCTTCCCAAACCTATGATAGTTTACGAATGCTTACTAAGGAAGATGTGTTGCAAATGAAATTCAATTCAGAGGATGATGCTTATACTTTCTACAATGCATACGCTAAGGTCATCGGTTTTAGCGTACGAAGAAGTAGAAAAAGAATTACTGGAGACAACAAATTTGTAGAGAGTAGGAAATGGGTTTGTTCAAGGGAAGGTGTAAGAGAAAAGAAATACTTGCAACGTGTGGAACGGGTAAGAACTCCTAGGGCAGAAACTAGACTTTTTTGTAATGCCACATTTCGTGTGCGTTATGACAAGACAGCTAGGAAATATGTTGTGACCCACTTTGTAGGGGAACACAACCATCCGTTGGCAGCACCACACTGCGTCCCTTTTCTTTGGTCACATAGGTTTGTAACAAGTGCAGACCAAGCTCAAGCAAAGGCCATGCGCAATGTGGGTATGAAAACGAGTCAGATCATGGATTTTATGGTCCATCAGTCAGGGGGTTATGAGAAGGTGGGCTTCATTCATAGAGATTTGCACAATCAATTCCAAGCTGAGCGCAAAGTACAACTCGCAGAAGGGGATGCAGAGGGTGCGTTAGGATACTTGTCAGCTAAATTAGATGCAGATCCATTATTTTTTTTCAAATACAACGTCGATAAGGACAACCGGTTGGACAAGATTTTCTGGGCAGATTGTAGGTCTCGAATGGATTATGCTGCATTTGGTGATGTATTGGTATTTGATACAACTTATCGTACAAATGCATATAAGAAGCCATTTGTAATTCTAGCTGGCGTGAGTAACCATTTCATGACAACTATATTCGGATGTGCTTTGTTGCCTGATGAGACAATGGAGACATACACGTGGGTGCTGGAAATGTTAATGGAGGCCATGGATGGTAAAAGACCCATCTCCGTTGTAACAGATGGTGATAGGGCAATGCGTCAGGCAATCAAAAGAGTTATTCCAAACTGCAGACATCGTTTATGTTCTTGGCATCTGGAGAAAAATGCCTCAACAAATGTCCACATACCAGAATTTACAACTGATTTTGCACAGTTGATGTTGAAGAAATGTAAAATTGAAGAGTTTGACAATGCCTGGGCTGCTATGGTGAAACAGTACAAGTTGGAGAACAATAACTGGGTGTCGGATATTCATCTGAAGCGTGATAATTGGGCTGAGGCATATCTCCGTGGTCACATGTTTGCTGGAATGAGGAGCACTCAACGTGTCGAGGGTATAAATGCATATTTCAATATATTCCTAAACCAAAAGGTTAGGCTGTATGAATTTGTAGCGCAGTATGATAGGGCTCTTGATAGAATGCGTGTTAATGAGGCAGAAACAGAATCTAAAACAGAGAATAGTTTCCCGGTTTTGACTACGCCATTGAGGAGTTTGGAGAAACATGCAGCTGAACTCTTTACTCGGAAGATTTTCTCATTGTTTCAACATGAAATCAGGAAAGAGGGTAAATTGTTTGTGATGGAAAGAGTTCAGCTTGAGGATCATCGCACCTACCGTTTTGGTGAGTACAAGTCACCAACATGCACGTGGACGGTTGAGTATTTTCCAGCTAATATCACAATGAAATGTTGTTGCTTGAAGTTTGAGTCGTTTGGCATCCCTTGCTGCCACATGATTGCTGTTATGAAATCTGAACAATTAATGTGTATTCCACCGAGTTGTGTCTTGCAGAGATGGACAAGACGTGGTAGGTCAAAGTGTCAACAACCAAGTCTTACCCAAATTTGTAGCACCCTAACACAGACAGCTCGGTTTGGTATACTCAGCTCCTGTTTTAGTGAAATGTCATATTATGCCTCACACGCGGACAAAGATTTTGAAGAGGCAAGGGAAATAGCTTTCCAGCTGACATCGCAGATGAAAAAACGTTGGGCAATGAGAAAAGAATGTAACGCCGAGGCTGGGGACAAAAATATTGCACCCAAACTATATGGCGTTGGTGATCCGAATGTAGTGAAGACCAAAGGGAACCCCGGAGGGACATCTTCTATGGGTAAACCTCCAAAACCAAGGCGGTGTGGGTATTGTAGGTATGGTACTTTCATTGTATGACCTTTTAATATCCTGTTACATGCATATGATTATTAAAATCGTTTATGCATTATTTGCTACTGTAGGAGCATCGGACACACGAAGCGGACGTGTAAAAAATTGGCTTCAAGTAGCCACAGAGAGGGTAGCAACTCAGACAGTGAACCATTCATGAACACAGAGTTGGATCCCCACACGGATGATATCGATGAATTGCCAATTTATCCAAATGATCCAGTGTAGTTGACTTTCATGATGAGGCTTACAGTGATCGAAACATTGTTTTTACAAGGAGACATTAGTGGCTAGTAGTTATGTTTTGTTAATGTCTTAGTTGTTTTAATCTTAGGCATTCTTAATAAATTTCGTAGTTTGGAGAATAATTTTGAAAATAAAGGTGAAAACATTCAAAATTTGTTTGATTGCTGATAAAATAGGGAGTTGCTCATGCCATTACTTTACAAACAATCACTGTTAATAATACCGAACTGTCTCTATTTCTCTTTTGTAGATTTTTTTAATTGTCTGTTTGCTTGGTAAGCAATGGTGGACATTGCTGTTAGGTGACACATAACTATGCTTATAGTGGAATGGTATGGTATCGATGTATAGGTATAATAAGAGATGATGGAGATGTGCATTGTCAAAATATAAACAACTTCATCACCCAACAAAAAATTTAGTAACATGAACCCAACTTGTCATTCAAACAATAGCGTACCATTAAACCAACTTTGCAAATGTACTTCCTTAAAACTAAAAGCATCTAAGAAAATTTTGGACTTGAGGCTGTTGATGCAGTCAAATTAGGACTTGAGCTTATTTGGCTATTTGCTCACACAAGAGATCCGAATCATGGAATAATCTTCATTTTAAAATTTTATTTATATTTTATTTAATTTCATTATTTAAATTTAATATATATATTATTTAATTTCATTGTTTGATTATTATTATTTTTAAAAACAAATTTATTTAAAATTTTAATTAAAAAAATAATGTATATTTCTATTGATATTTTATTTATTTAATTTCTTAAAAATAAATTTATTTAATTGTGTAAAAAATAAAATAAAATAAATTTTTATTTAATCTAATTAAAAATAATTAAAATATTAAAGATATATTTAATATTGCTATTACTTAGTAAATAATTAAAAAAAAATAAAATAGTGTTTTATTTATTTATTCTATCCATTCCATCTAACCAAACGTTAAATTTACTAAAAAAAATTATTTTCAAATATGTAATCTCATAAAAAAATAAATGCAAGATATATATTCAACGCAACCAAATAATCTGGAGATTCACTCAAGTCCTATGATTCTAATACCTGTATCTCTTGCTGCCATTGGTGGCACTACCTCAGTCTGCCATCCTCCCACCGGTGTCGCCCTACTCCGACGCCGTCATCGTCCCACTGACGATCATTCGAGTAGAAGGTGCAGCAAATCCCGATCAGAGCTATATGAGGGTCTCTCTCTCTCTCTCCCCCCTCTCTATTTATGAAAAGCTCATACTTTCTACTTGTCTTGGCAATGCCAAGAGATGATGAGAGACTTCCTAGTTTATGCTTGAAAATTTCAACTTTTCTAGAGTAGACTTGATCAATCTGTCTATATCTCAAATGTAAACTGAGAATATATTATATTTAAACTTTCTGAGAACAATAACTCTTGCCTATTCACTTTCTGAGAAAATATCTCTTGCCTATTCCATAAGTCTGATATAGACCTATAAAATGGTTACCCACATCAACCAATTGTACGCAACACATGGCGTGAGACTTGTCTGGTTACCAGTACTTCTAGTGCTCATTCTATGTGCAGCTACTTATGTGGCACTTCTAAATTTCTCTGTGACATTATATCACAAAATTCTCGGATTTTCATGTAGTCGTCTTTTCATGTTTTTGGTGTTTCATGCTATATGCGTCGTTATTGTCAAAAGTTACAGCCCATCATCTACTGATGTACTTGATCCATTCTTGCCTGTCCTCCACTTTCGTTATGGAGTAGAGGAAGAGCACACCGAATACACAGACAGTACCTATGAGGAGCAGAGCAGCCAACACGGCAGCAAGTACAACGACAATTACAATGATGACGATGACAAAAATATATAAGCCATTTATCATGGTTCGGATGGTTACGATGAAGAAAATGATGACAATGGTAGCGATGGTGTTGTTGGTTAGGATGATGATAAAGACGAATTTAACAATGATTTGGAGAGCAGAATTGAGGGATTCATCGACAAGGTCATAAAAGGATGGAAGGAAGAATTGTTAAGAGAGAATCTTCACAACGGTTATGGGATTAACAGATTTGGAATGAAATACTGTACATTAATGTTCTATAGTATAGCAAGTTTCACTTTTGTGTTTTGTAACTGGTTTTCTATACCTATTTCATTTCTTCTTTTCAAATCTAAACTTCACCTTTTTTGGTTGGGAATTTAGGGTCTACAATTGTTATCTTTTTCATTTTCCTAGATGTGTTCACTTTTAGGGACGATTAAACGTGCACCATTGCTTTGCACCACACAAAAGAACTGTTGTAATTTTTTGTTTTCTAATAAATATATAATAGTTTCTTGTGTTACTTGACCCATCTTAAAGAGTAAATTTTCTGTAAATAAAACGCTCGCCAAACCAGAAACAATCTTTTCAGTTGTTGATAATGTTCCAGCTGAAGTTTCTATTTTTCCCCAAATATGGACGAAAAATGTCCTAACAGTACAGTTAAAGTGACTATATAAGGCATGTGAACACTCCTAAAGTGACTCAGTTCCTTCTGCTGCTTCTGAGGTATGTGAACACAAAATGGCATTATATTTGTTTTTTATATAGGTGTCTTCTAAGAAGTTTCTATATAAGGGTGCAATTGAGGTTAGTAGTTGAACACACAAACTTAGAAGCTCTTAATTGTATTGGAACACTATTGGATTAAATTTAAATTTGATTGTACTATTGTATGGTATCAATCCACTCCTAGCCGTTAGTGCAATTTGAATGAGATGAACTCTCTTTCAATTTCTGACTGTGCTTTTGAATGAGATGAACTCTCTTTCAATTTCTGACTGTGCTTTTATTACGCATTAATAAAAAGAACTTAATTTCAGAAATAGGAGCCAGCTGGTATTGTTGTTCTGCCAATTTTTTTTTCCCCTGAAGCATGTGCTCTTTCTTGTTAGTTCTTATAGCAAGTTCCCATGTTAGATTTTTTGTTTTACTTTCTTATATCTTGTAGTTAGTTTTTGCACAATAACTATTGCTTATCTACTATTTTTTGTGTTAGGCTTCTACTCGGGAATCTGTGGAAGTTGTCCGTGATTATTGGGTAATATTCCTTGATTCAGAGCAGCAACTAATCAAACTTGAAGATGCCACGGAAAAAGACAACAAAAAAACCGAGTAAAGGAAAAGCGGAAGCTCCTCACGTTGACCTTGGTATTTTTGCTAAACGGGCTATTACGGTAGAGCGGGCTGTCAAGTTGAAGGAGTTAACTCATACTGATATTCCAGCAATTGTGGGCCACCTGCATATCCAAAACCTAATCGAACGGGAAGGGAAGGCTAATGTCAACCTGGTACGGGAATTCTTTGGTAGCATACAAAAGCCAACTGATACAGAGAACTTGATTCTGAAAACAAAACTGAGGGGGAAAGATGTGGTGTTTTCTGCGGATTGCATATCAAAATTCTTAGACATTCAGCGACCAACACATGATGACAAAACACAATATCCATACCTTCCTGGTGTTGACCTTCCTAATGAAGCCCAAATTGTTGATGATTTGTACATTGAAGGAGTCATACCACAAGACAAGTATCATGTAAAGTTCCTGAAGCCTGACGTTGCCGTTCTTCATCTTATCTTGTGGTACAATCTTGACCCAAGGGGGGTGAAATCCACTTTTGACCATGAACGAGCACTCATGTTGTATGCTGTCCATAATTTCAGCCCTCTAGATGTTCCGAAGATAATTTGGCAAGTTGTGGATTCTGTCGCAAAAGCTAACAATCCACATGCAGCATTACCATTCGGCCTCCTTGTGACTGATATGCTACTTGGGCTTTGTGTACCGACTCGACCAGATGATGAATGGAAGGGGCAGATGAGCCACATAGGTCGTGGAACGTATGGGAAAACACAAGGGCAAAGTCGAAAGCACCGTGAAAGACAAGATCCTACTTCATTGGAGAGCATATCAACTCGTTTGTACGAGGCTGTGTCCATGTTGAACCGGATGGAGTTGCAGCACAAGAAAGACATGAGGAAGGTCAAGTTAGAGCTAAAAAAAATGCGGAAAGCCTTTTGTGGTGAAGATTTTGAGAATTCAACTAGTTCTAATGATAGTGAGCAGGAATCTAATGGGTCCAACCATGATGACAGCCAACAAATGGACACAGACAATGATGGTTGAACAAAGTTTGCAAGGCCAATGATTTAGCTGACACTGTTACTTTTTTTTGCAAACAGTGTTACTTTTTGTCCCATACTTTTGCGAACAGTGTTACTTTTTGTCCCATACTTTTGCGAACAGTGTTACTTTTTGTCCCATGTATTTTGAAAAAAAAATTGAAACAATGTTAGGATTCATGGATGGCTTATGTGATGGACAACATTTGGATGGTTTATGTCAACAATATTATTTAGTATGATGCTTCGACATTTTTGATAGACATGTCCAATTATAAATTTTTTTTTTTGGTTCAAATCCAACGATGTATGTATAGCTTGCTGAAATTTATGGATACCAATTGACTACACAGTTGATACATCGATTCCAAAACTTAGTATGATATTTATGCACGGAATGTGATTAACAACTATAATTCCTTAGATTTCTTAGACGTTCTTTCTTTCTAAGTCGTTGAAGGGTACATTAGGTGTTGCTTACTAGCAAGAAAATGCAGGTCCTCTGTTGCTTTTTTGTAGCAAATACTGTCATTGTTCTTGGTGTTTTTAAAATTTGCAAAGAACTACCTTTGCGCGCCTTCTAAGTGGGGAGATGAAATGAATTATCACTTTCTCTGTATTAACAATATATTTTTTATTTAATTTTTTTTTGTATTGTTCATTTTATGTGTTTTCTTAAACGTAAAATTTAGAAAATTTATTAGTTATTTTGTTACTCTGCCAAGGACTAGTCCTATTACACTCTTGTCATTTGAAATGTGTACATGATAGTATTCACTAATGGCACAATTTTAGTTGGACATGAACTGATTAAGCAACAAAAATTATTTTGTACTATATATGTAGCAATGCATGGACTCGTTCTCCAGTTTTTAAAACAGTTTCCCCACTAACATTTGGTACATGTGTGTAATTTTTGATGGATTGTAAATGTAACAACCAAGATTAATGTGGTACAGTTAAATATCACAAATAGTGTCATCACCCCAATCTTGAGCAACAATATAAATTCCATACAAATTGAAACCCAAAAAATAATATGTTTTTTCAATCGTCCACAAAATACTACCAAACTGGGTTACTTTAGTCATCCATGTTTCTTCAACCATCTAATATGTTCATAATTGTGAATAAGCATAGTGGCAAAAGTACGGTAAGGCGAATCAATCTTTTTCAAACAGCCATGTTTACAATCAAACTTTTTTTTTCGTTGTAACCTTCCGGAGCCTAGAGTACCTGTTACAAAAGAAATTGCATTCAGTAAGTAATCAGCTGAGTTTATGAAGGGCATAAGTTGTTCATGGTTTGGGGACGCACCTCTCTTTGTATTGTTCAAGCCTATTCATAACCTCAATGTAAATACGGTTGGACGAATCGTTCACTAGGTCAACTAGTAGCCTAAACCTTTCCAGTTTATCAAACTAAGGAAACAAAACAAAAAAATTTCCATCAACAATACCATCATATGACATTGTAATTGCAATAGTGTAATTATGTGGTTAACATTGAACAGTCACCTTGTGTACGCCGGTCGGCATAACAACACCTTGCATGTACTTCATGACAAACATACCACAGTCGTAGCTTCATGACAACATACATATGAATGTCAAACTTGTGTGTAATGTTAATAAGAAAGCCAAAAATGAATAGCGAATGAAAAAATTTTAGAATACCTATCGGTTTTATGTTGGAGACAAGCGTCTTTCAACCTCTCTAATTCGAACTCCTTCACATTTGCAACATAAAGGTCTCCAAAATATTGTTGCAATAACAAATGCATTGTTTGAACCTATGCATGAATGTTGTAAGATAGATGCAGCTGATTGTTTTTTTTCTTTAAAAAAATAAAATAAAATAAACGACTTACCAATTTCCTTGCCATTAATTCACGACGTTTGTCATTTGTGAGGCTGGGACTCGAGTCAAATATATAAGCCATGCGATGTGCCATATCTATGTTGACACAAAACCAATGTTCTTCATGGTCGTTCACCGGAATATATATCTGAGTGACAATAATAAAAAAAGGGTCATGCAACGTTGCCCAACCAGTTTAGAAAATTTATAAAAAAAAAATAGTGACGACGTTGATACCCTAAAAAACTTAATAAATAATAAAAATATTAGTAAAATGGAGGGGATATTTAAAATAATCCTGTAAAATGGAAGAATGCTTGACACATTACTTCTTGACAAGCATGAAGCTTCCCAGTGTATCGAGACTCCCCAAAAAATTCGTCACATAGCTTTGCATGGTCCGCCCCATTGATAATATGTTGCTACAATTGATAATGCACAAGTATACATCAATAAGTATACATGAATAACCAAACATAAACATGACACACTAGACTACTCACCGATACATATGTGGGAAAGTACCACGTCCTATGACACTTATCGGGGAAGAGCCTCCTTTGTGCGTTTGTCAATTGTGCTACAACTAAATTAATAATCTGAAATACATGCATCAAATAATAATTTGAAACCTATATCCTTAAAAATGACTTCACATAGCAATATTGATGCATGAAATGAACACTTACGGAACCACAAATCCATGTTTTTGGTTGTAATGAGCACAAATCGAATCGGGTGGCAAATTCAACCGGCGTGTAAAACAACTCCATGACCACAATATCCTCACTGCATCATGTACAATTGAAGAGTTTCACTTATTGGTGATAGAGAGGAACATACAAACGCAATAAAATTACCTGCTTTCCAAATCCTTATCGAAACAATAAGCCTTAACAATTTGCTCCTCAGCAGATAAAGGACATGGCCTCACAATTTGTGTAGTCGATGACTTGTGAATTTAACCGAACACATAAACAATAAATTGTCATACTTCTTGCAGTGCATTAAAATAAGGGGATTGGAGATCAAGAACAATAATGAAATTAGTAATAACCTCAATGGCAGTAGCAGATGCTTCAAAATTGAGGCCAAGTAGTTTTCCAAGTAAGTTCAAACTCTAAAACAAATTACAACGAACAATAAATAATAAATAATGAAAAATCCTAAAATATATTTATAGGAATAGCAACATTGTATAACACATATATTATGTACATGACTTACTTGATCAAACTTATCCTCCTTTGTATCGAGAGATGAATCTGATTCATCTAAATGAAGCTTTGTCTTGGTTGGTACTTTCTGAGTGGCTTTCCTTTTCTTACCAGCAATGGCTGTAAAAGGTGAATGTATGTCCACCCGCGCATCCGAATGTTGAGTGCAAGGTCCGCCATATGGACCAATGGATGAACTAGATTCATCAATAAGTTGGAGTTTTGGGATTTTCTTTCTTCGATTGTTGTTCAATCTTACCTTGATTTTGTTCTTCGCTTGTTTGGTTTGCTCATGAAGATGGGCATCCAATTGCAAGTTGGATGGTGTGAGCGGGATTCTATTTTCCTCCATGTTCTCTAATGCTACCACAACATTAGGTTTTGGCGGGAGTGTATTGTTCTCATGTTCAACTGTAGGTACAACCGTAGATTCAACCACAACATTAGGTTTTGGCACGAGTATAGGGCTGACATGTTCCACTATAGGTACAACTGTAGATTCTACCACAACTCCAGGTGCAACTATGCCAGGTTCACATTTACAATGGCTGTGCCCCGCTTCCTGTTGTTTTGACATTTGCAGTGGCTCACATTTTTCCATGACCTTTGGAATGGAAGAATTAGTTATTCCACTTTTAACAATAACAACTAGTTCTTCCAAAACACTTTTCATGTCACAAACAGTCGTCTCAATTTTTGAAATCCGAATATCATTCATATTTTTCATTTCCTCACTTTGTACAAATGGTTGCATTGGCTCGTCAACAACAAAATTAACATCAACCTATTTATAGACACATCGTAAACAATTTAGTTTTCCATTTCAACATGAAAAATAACAAACAAAAACCAAACATAAAAGAAGGGCTACGCTAAGGATGACCTCCTCATTCTGGTAACCTCCTGATTTTTGGAATAGTTTCAGTGTCGCCTTTATTTCTGCATCACCCCAATAAGCCAAGGAGGGGATCGAACGAGCACGACCAGCATCACAACCACTAGGAGCAACACGATCAAAGTAAAACAACTGCATCAAAAAAATGTATTAATTTAACATGTACTATGTAATGAAAAAGGCATTGAAGTCAAGTATTTCTAACAAAACAATTTGTAATTGGTTAGGAGCATACCATTATAAGAAATAAGCATCCATTTGGTTGTGAGTGACTTTTCGAATTGTACTTGCATAAACCACGAACAAAGAATTGAAGAGTGAACTTTGACCAATTATAATCCTTCATGCCATCCACATTCTGAATGAGGTGAATGAATGATTGTTTAACAACATCCTTTGTGGTTGGGCATAAGAAGGCACCTAACATGTATAGGGCAAATATCCTCATAAATTCCTCTCCAGCTCCCTCTGTTTTGGTCAAATACTCTCTCAAAGCATTCAGTTTGATAGGTCCTTGGACAACTCCAAGTTCTTTAAATAGCTTGGGAAATGCTTGTGAGGAATTTTTTAGTTCTATTGTTTTGCCTTCGGCAGGAATGCCCAATAACTTGTGAACGTCTAGTTCAGTAAGGAGGAGTCGGCGCCCATGAACATTCAACGAACAAGTTTTCGGATCAAATTTCTGAACCAACCATTCGCAGAGGTCATGATCAAGCTTGGTACATCTGAGATTCAAGAGCCCTCCTAACCCACTACTAGTAACTGCTTCACGTTGTTCCATGCTCAATCTTCTTATTATTTTAACAATTGATCTCAAGGCAATTCGTGTTTGGAAATGCCACTGACAAAGAATATAGTGGGTATTAGAATAATTTAAGAAAGACACTTTAAATAACTTCATAATAGTGTGTGAATCAATTTCTGTGAGAAATATGAAAATACAAACATGTTATTACAATGTGTGAAATATGTCATAATAAAACAATAAATTGTTGTTCTCTTTGTATTTCACCTTTCTTGGTTTTGTGGGAAGGGGACCTTCGCACTTGGCTTGCTTATCAACAGTCCACATGTCCATCTCTTTGTACTCCTTGTCTTGCTTCTGCCGGGTTCTCCATTCATGTCCTATGTCCTTCTTCATATACATTGCCTCAAAAGTAAATATAAGTGATGCAAGTAGAACATAAAAGACAAAGATAATATAAAATATGTAAACAGTATGTGGTAGGTAGGCAATGTGCAAACCGTGTCGGTAACTGTTATTTGTGCTTCTTGCATGCTTTTGTTTTCATCTTTGCTACAGGTTCAACCAAATGTATAATAAGGGCTAATATTTAAACCGAACATAAAACATGTATTTAAAATCATACATTGAATAGTGTGAAGAAATAATACTTGTAGAAGAAGAAAGCTGGTGTAAATCGTTTGTGTATGCAAGGTTTGTTGCTTCCTTCGCTCATTGTGTATTGTTATATATTATCTACATAAGCAAAGGTGAAATAATCATATGAGACAAAATCAAGTTAGTAAATGCAAGAAAAGTATACACACCAAAAGACAAATAATAATAAACACAACCCCTTCCTTTTTTGAGAGATATATACGATGAATACAAGAAAAGCAATGTACTGATTAGTTGTATTTAGTTGACGCAATAATACAAGCACACACTAGTTGTAGCTGATGACTTGATGGGGACTGTTACTACCGTCTCATGTTTTCTCTAATTTCATGTATTGAAGAACATCTAGTCCTTAAAATGTAGCAGACTGATGACTTAATAACAGTAAATCCAAGCACAAGCACACTGAGAGTTAAAATGTTGCACGTCATGTTCTGTGGCACCAAATGCCAAAATTCTATATTCTATTTTCTATTTCATCTCAAAAAGGGAAAGAGAAGGATGAGGAGGAAAGAGAGAGAAAAGAATAGGATTTTAAATTCCATTCTCCAAGTACAACATTTTGGAATGCATCTTCAAAGTGATCTTTCCCATCCCTCTCCATTTTTTAAGGGAAAATTAGTGAAAATCCCATGGCATTAACTTGTTCCCATGACTTCTTTGTTAATCTGTAAAGTCCCATTTTACAAATCGTTTGGAAGCTTAAATAGGTCCCATTTTATAAATTTCTGGAAGTTAGAATCACTTTATTTGTTTGTTAGGTATAACAAATTCATCATGGTACAATTGGACACCCAGAAAAAATAACAAAAAAAAAAAAATTTGTTAAAGATTGGACTATTTACATCATCACATGGCGACCAACGAGGGACGCAGTGGATACCCTTTTTGCCTTGCTGACTTCGGTGAGTTGATTATGGTGAGAGTGGCATTTTGGATCAATGCTCATTTTAAGGGGTGTTCTTATTCAGTCCAGGATCTGCAACTTGCAGCAAATCAGGTCAAATAATGTTTAAAGTACAGGTGGTGTTGCTGCTGGTTCAAGTTGCTGTGGCTAGATGCTGCTGTTGCTTCTCTGTTTTGGGGCATTTTGCTGCTGCTAGTTGATACCAATTATATGTAGCTTAGGGGATTGTTGTGGGTACCTTAGGGGACTGCTACGGCTGAGTTGTTTTGAGTCTCGGATGGGTATATTTAGCTTATTTAGGTCCTCTGTTGCGCTCATTTTTTAACTCCAAATCATTCTCTTCCAAGGATTGTACAAATTAATGACTATCATAAATAAAATTTTAAAAATAACTATTCCAGTGACAATGAGGTCTCAATTTCTGGTTTTGTTGTGCTATAAACTAGTCTCTCCCTTTGTACTTTTTTTTTGGTTTTTGTGGTTTCACTATTTCTTGAGTTGAGAGTTTGTAGTTATACTATGATAGATTTGACAATATGGGGTAACACTATAATCAATGAATATCCTAGCAGAAATTAGGCTTAGTTTGATTCCTCTGTTTTCCCCTGTTTTTTTACTGCACAATCTGAAATTCCTTTCACTTTTCAATGACAAAGAAATTTAAAACTCTAACCTACCTATTATGGAGAAAAGTAAGAAAGGGATAGTAGAAGATTTTGAAGTTCAGAATTTTCTTATTCGAATGGGTATTGTATATGCAATATGAACAAAAACATGAGTATTTCATCATATATAACTCATCAAAAACAACTAAGTCTCCAAAAAACACAGCAAACCCTGGACTTAAACAATATCAACAATAAAAAAAAAGAACATACCGTAGGTCTCCACAGCATGAAGGTGTTGGCTAATAGTTGTGGTGGCAGCAGCAACAACTCTATTGTGGGATCAAACAGTGGCTGATACAGACAATATCAGACTGGCGGGTTGAGGGAAATTGAGACCAGCAACGTGAGAGAGAAGAATGATATGCCAAAACCCCAAAACATATGTTTCTGTGGGAGCTTTTGGGTGGCCAAATTAAGCATGTTTTGATTTTGTAGGAAGTTTCAATTTGTTTTTTTTGGAAACACGCACAGACTGTGTGGACTTTTAAGAAGTCTTCTATTATTTTTTTGGAAACAAAATATAACTATTTTAATGGAGGTGGAGTGCCTACAGTCCACAATCTGGACTGGACCGTATTGTTTGGACTTTTTGAGGCCCAATTCATCCCGTTTTGATAATCAGAAATAAATAATTTAGGTGTATTTTAATTTTTTAAAAAAAATTAGGTCCCTAAAATGATCATAATCTTTTCAAATTATCGCAAATGTCATTACAAAAAGTGATGATTTAATTTTAAATACACCAAGTTTATACATTTTTTTAGTGACCACCACGGATTGCTCTATGTTTTTGTGTTAATGAAATACACAAAATTAATGGTTTGGATTCAAATTTAGAAACCGTGATGGGCCTCACGGGCCCAAACAGTACCCTCAGATCCAAATTATGGGGGGTTGAGGTAATCAACCTTTTTAAATTTGGTGAGGTCAAATAATTATGCAAATTTATTAATATTTTTTTATTTTCTATTTTCCACGGACTATTTTTTTTACAATTTCTTTTTTTATTGAAATTTCACTTTTACAAAATATCATTTTTCTCTCAAACTATAACTCAAATAAAATATTACTCCACCATCAATTACAGTCTATAATAAAATAAAGGGAAAATTGGTCTACGGTCCCTCGCCCACTTTTCGTAATGGAAGAGATCCACGATATTATTTTTTGATGTCTAAGGTCCCTCCCATCTATCACAGAGAAATTCAGCCCCCTTCATTTTCTCTACTCTCACTCATCACCACGATCAAATACGCACACACACAGAGTTCACTGTTCGTGATTGGAAACGCAATCATCATCACTCTGTTTCTGAAATACAGATCGATCATGGAGAGCTGAGATGATCATCGGAACCCGGCCTGCCTTTCCTTCTTCAATGGCGCACTCTAGCAACCACCCCTGCGACGAAGACGGCATTTGCATGATCTGCAAGAAGAAGTCGGCGGAGGACGAGACCATCACCGAGAGAGTGAGGGAGCTTGTGTGTTGCTGTGTGTGTATCTCTTTTTTTTTTTTTTTTTTTACACCAACAACCAGCAGCACAATCTTGAACCCCGAAAGATGTGAAGAAGAGAGAAGATGCGCACTCTAATGCTGCTTCGTTTTCTTCTTGCTTGGCTCACTCTCGTTTCATCTAGCTCTAGCTCTGGTAATTAAATTCTCAGCTTTCTGCATTGTTTGGTTGTTAGAGTCAAAGGTATATATTATGGAAGGCAACATCTCTGGGTTCAACTCTCTGGGTTGATCCAGAGAATTTCTCTGGTTTCAAGCATGGATCTTTTGGCATGTTTAACATTAAAGAAATTTTCCTTAGGTTCCACACATCCAGTAACATTAACGAAATCTTTTGGCAGAATTGAAGAATTTGTAATTCATAATCATATAACCAGGATGCTGCTAGAAAATTCAGTCCAACCCAGACAAATTCTGGGAATTTCCCAGAGAAATTCTTTGCCCAGAGAAATTTTCCGGAGAAATCCTTCAGAGAATTTCTCTGTCAATTTCCCAGAGAAATTCTGGGTTCAAACCAGAGAGAATTGAAATTTCTCTGAGTACCAAAGAAATCCAGAGAAAATCCAGTCTGAGGAAACTAGAGAATGAATCTGAATCCAGTGTGAGCTATGAAACTTATGTATAGTTGGTATAGATCTTTGATAATTGCAAGCTCATCACTGCCTGGTAAGCCCATACAACTTTGTTGTCTTCAATTTTTAGTCTTAGTCCATACAACCTCCTCTTCTTCTTCTTGCTCAATTCTCTATCTCTTATACAAATCCACAGAAGTATATAGAAAGCAGCTAGCACACCAATAGAGATACCTTTGACCCCAATCTATGTGCTTGCAGTGCTATACTGGGTATATAACTTACAAATTGATCCAACCAAAATTAGCTAACATGGAGATTACCAAATATACTAAAATGCTTAGAAAGTCAACCCCGATCTTCCTCTTGGTAGAAAATATACATTCTATAATGACGTCTTTAATTTTACATTGTTTACAAAATAACAGAGAATACCTTACCGAAGCAGTTATTGGCAATAGAGAGATTTTCTCTGCTTAAAGATAATAGATCAATCATCGGGGGATAACCCTCAAGCAGACAAGAATCAACTTAAGAGTATAGTTGGCTTATTAAATAGAACTACAAATAGTAGGTTAGTCTCTCTACTTCACTATAAAAGTGGATTTGACCTTAATGTTTGAGGGAGATGCTGATTTTAGTGACTCACATTGGCAGCAAATTGTGTAGAGAAAATTTGTGTAGTTTTGTGTGGTTTTATCAAAGAAGATTATGCTAGAGAAAATTTGTGTGGCTTTGTGTGACTCTATTCAGAGAAAATTGTGTTAGAGAAAATTTGTGTGACTTTGTGTGGCTCTATCCAAAGAAAATTGTGTAGAGAAAATTTGTGTGGTCTTATGTGGCTCTATCTAGAGAAAATTGTATAGAGAAAATTTGTGGTTTTGATCAAACCAGACAAAATTGATCAAAAGACAAAAAAAAAAAAAAAAAAAAAAAAAAACAGATATGAAGCTATGTAGAGAAATTTGTGTGGCTCTATCCAGTAACTTCACCAAAAGTCACCAACCAAAAGTCTTTATGTATAAAAGTCCAAAGACCAAACAATTGCAGATATAGACTTTTGGCAGAATTAACATTAACGAAATCTTTTGGCAGAATTGAAGAATTTGTAATTCATAATCATATAACCAGGATGCTGCTAGTAGAGGATCAAACCCACGGCAGATAAATTTGAATTTTCTCTGGAGTCCATGAAAGGCTAAGGAAATTTCTCTGGCAGTGTCCATGAAAGGCTAAGGAGGTCAGAGAAATTCAAAATTTCTCTGGACCAATTTTCTCTGACTTGAATTTTCTTTGACTTGAATTTTCTCTGGACCAATTTTCTCTGGATTGTTGTTGAGGGACCTTAGACATCATGCAAATATTTGATGTTCTTTATACTATAAAATCATAATATCAGGGACCTTAAAAAAAATACCCGTAAAATAAAAGTTGCTCATGTGGCACCCAAAATATCAATTAGTTCTCTGAATAAAATGAAGTTTGGAGGTCTAATTGATATTTTATAGATAGTTTGGACAGTAAAATGAAATTTCAAATGTTATTTCCATGTCAGTAACTTTCATTGGATTACAAACATAACCTAACAGCGGGGGTAAAATTAATCCAAAATTAAATAAACTAAGTGTACAATTAATTTTACTAAAATAATACAGGTTAACTTAATTTTCAGCGATAGTATGAGAGGCGAAATGATATTTTTTTTTTTACCTTTATTGAAATTATTAAATCTTCATATTAAATTATGTTAGCATATTTTGTAATAATAAATATTAATTATTATGATATTAATTACATCAACAATTTCTTCACAGATTAAGGCATGGTTTACATTTTGTAAAATGGTAAATTACACCGTCACCTTGCTTACCTATGAATACTTTCTCACTTTGGACTTCAAGCTATTATATTCTTTTCACTTTGGTCCAAATTGTAAGAGATGTTATACTTTTGTGACGGAAAATGCGGCATGGGTAAAGTTGACCTACATTTGTTTTTGAAATGACCAAACTATTATATTCTTTTCAGTTTGGTCCAAATTGTAACACATGTTATACTTTGGTGACGGAAAATGCGGGATGGGTCAAGTTGACCTTCATTTGTACGAAGACCTCCGCTGTAGACCACCTGAACATGCAATCCTCCATCGTACAACACTTCCATTTACCGTTTGCCATGACCTATCTATTTTGAAGTGGGAGAACAAAGTTTTCCAAGTTCTAAGAATGCTTAAGAACATTACCGTGGTCATATCAATAATTAAGATTACTCTATCATAGTCCAAGAGTAATGACTACTTAGAATTCATTGATACCATGAGAATAAGAACCAATGACTTTCTTCTATTGAAATTGAAAATTTGATGATTGGTTAATAAAGTTTATGAATGTTTCGAGTTTGAATTGTTCTTGTGACAATTGACCCGGGATCCTTGACGGGAATGCGAATATTGTATGTGTGTTTTGTCAAAGTGAGGTTAAAACAGTGGAACATATTCTTCTTTCTTGCCCTTTTGTTTGGAGGCCTTGGTCTATCATTGTAAAATGGTGGGGTCTTCAGTGGGTTATTCCTGGTTCCGTCAATGGAGTGCTACAGTGGTGGTCTGGGTGTAGAATGAAAACGTTGGAAAAGAAAATTTGGACAGTTATTCCTCTACCCATTCTCTGGTCCATCTGGACACACAGAAATGAGAGTGTGTTCCAGGGCATCCAACCGAATTCGGACGAGTTGTGTGATATTGTGAAGGTGAGAGTAGCAATGTGGATAAAGTCTTCTGAAATGGCTGTGGTGTTCTCTGTTACTGATCTTGTGTATAATATGCAACAAATGCAGTACTGCATCAGGAATGGAGGCTGAATCTGCTACTATCTGTGCTCTGCTGTTAGACTGCAATGTTGTGCTACTGCTGGTCTGGTTTAGCTACTGCTGGTCTGGTTGTGCTACTGCAATGGTGATCTGTGTCAAGTACTGGCTGCAAGTGGGCTGTGTAAGATAGAATCTGGCTGCAACCACTGGGCTGGGCTGGTGGTTTGCTAAGGTGAGCTTGCTGGTAGGCTACAAGTCAAGTCCTGTGTGTCATCTGATCCAATCTGCTGTGGTTCTGCCTGTGGGGTGTTTTGTGTGTTTGAATCTGTTGGTCTGATGGTGGATGGCTGGTGATCTGCTGGGTAGATGATCTGTTACAATGCGAAGGTAGAATCTGGCTGCAAGTTCTGGGCTGGGATGCTGGTATGATAAGGTGAGCTTGCTGTTAGGCTGCAAGTCCAGTCCTGTGTGTGATCTGATCCAATCTGCTGGGGTTCTGCTGGTATGGTTGTGTTAAGATTGTGGGTGCAATTGGTGCTTTGATGTCTGTTATGCTGCTTCCAGTTATGCTTAGGCTAATCTGCTAGTCTGATGGTGGATGGCTGGTGGTCTGCTGGGCAGAATCTGGCTGCAAGTTCTGGGATTGGGATGCTACTATGGTAAGGTGAGCTTGCTGTTAGGCTGTTAGTCAAGTCCTGTGGGTGATTGAATCTGTTGGTCTGATGGTGAAGGGCTGGTGGACTGCTGGGTAAAATCTGGCTGCAAGTTTCTGGGTTGGGCTGCCAGTTTTGCTAAGGTGAGCTTGCTGCTAGGCTGCCAGTATGGGTAGAATCTGTTAGTACTGCTTCTGGCTGAGACCCAGATGAAGCTGGTATGGCCGTGTATTGATGATCTGCTCTGTCTTGCTGATCAAGGCCACAACTGATCTGTTCTGTCTGGCTGAGAAGCTCTGAAAAGGGCTTTTTGGAAAAGTAAGAGAGAGAAAAGATCTTGCAGTGGACAATTGTGACCCAGGTACAAATTCCTCAGCATTTTTTGTGTATAATTTGTTCAGCAGTATTAATTGACAAAGAAATATGTTTTTTTGAAATAATGAAGTTGATTAACTAGTTTTGTTCCCAAATATTAAGGAAAGCTTTAATATGCAAATTAAACAGGACCCATATTTTTCATATAAAGTACAACTTATTCATCATCCAGTCTGAAGGTGGAGTATCCAAAATCTTGGTTCATAGCTACCCACCCCAAGTGTCCCTAGCTAAACTAACTGCTTTGGTAACAAATTAATCTAAATTTTCACTTCAATAAATAGTGAATCCTTGCAATAGCTTTCCAAGGAGGAGGTGGAAGCCAAAGATAATTGCTCCTCAAAACTATATCTTTCATGCAAGTCTAGTGAAATAACAAAACCAAAACACATGAAAAGTAAATTCTTGTTTTTATCTAGTTTAACTGCTTGTTTATTTGCAAAGGAAAAAGTTGCTGTTTTGGGGGAAACTTTCCACTTGTGACCTGCTGATGCCTGTTGAAGTGCATTACTTCCAAATCCAGAAGTCTATTAGTTGATTTATTCAGCCTTTTATAATTTTTTTATGCATTAGAAGATATTTTGTTGCCATTATATGGAGATCTAGACGGCGTAGATGAGCAAATAGTTGTGTTCTCTAATTTATCAAAAAAAAAAAAAAGTTGTGTTCTCTAGCTGTCTTTCCCACTTTGTTTTTTACATCGTGTTCAACTCTAGGTACTATAATTAAGTTAATATCTTATGCATCTCTACAAGCTGTCTTCTCTTTTTCTATTTCTTCTTCTTCCTCTTTAACTAGAATCTAACCTAGCTATCCTATAGTAGTGTGAAAACTTTTATTATTCAAGTTTTAATGGTATTGCATTTTTGAGCTTTTGGTGTTGCTGTCCCAAATCACCAAGAAATACAGATTTGGATCATTGTTATTCTTTAACCTGACTATGTATCCCATTGCTTTTTAGTTTTTATGGTGTTGTGAAGTCAAGTTACAGCCTAAGCAGTCTAAGCATTCACCTTCGGCCCTATAATTTTGCCCATAGGTGTATTAAAGCAAGAGGACCATTACTGGATGGTAAAATTTCTAAATGACTGCTGATCCTAAAACTGTAACCCCTGGTGAAAAGTTTTACGTATGCTTAATCATGTGGTCATGATGAAGAGTATGCAACTTATCAGGGTGAAACATATAAAGAATATGCCAAACTGATTTGCTGATGGGTTCAGCACAGTTTTTCTATAGATGTCATTGGCTAGGAAAAGAACTCAATTGTTACTAAAGAAAATATCAAACAAGAAACTATACCTCAATTCTAGGCCCTCTTGATGGTAGAAGTTGCAGTTGATTCTAAGTCAGATGCTTCAGAACCAGTCATATGCTTGAAACTGTCATTTACACTGCCAGCAGATGATACAAAAATCTATGATGCTTGAAACTGTCATGTTGGGCATTGGGGTGATTGCTGTTGCAATGATTTGGGACTGATTTGGGACACTTGATCAAAGCAGAGTGAAAACAGAAAACAAAAAAGGGAAAACAAAACAAAAACAGAGTGATTAAATATAGCAGTGAATGTTGAGCAGAGCAGTATATAGAACACATTAGGAGATCAATATTGCTATGGATGATCATTGTATGTAAATGTTTCCTTCATTGACTGCCCAATTTTTGTTATGAAATAGTTGTAGAACACATTTGTGATTTTATTGCCTTGCTCTTGATCCCTCTATTCTTGTATTAGTTTCCTAGAAAAATTTATTGAAGGTTATTATGGCTCTCTAAAGAACATGAAGTTCTGCTTTGTGAATAATTATGATGAAAAACTCTAATTTAAGACCTCCAATACACCTTTACTGACATGGACAGAGCCACTTGAATGTCACCCTCTCGCGACGACAATGAATAATTTATCGATGATGTGATGTTTTGTTGACAATTACATTAATTTCCTTGGCAATTTTGTGACTGGAACCCAAGTATCTTATCAATTTTTATCATTCTTTCTAGTATCTTCTAACTTGATATTGATATTTGGATGAGTAGGTCATAGTTCGAGAAGCCCAACACTCATGCATGGTATTGATTGGAACCCAAGTGGTGGCATTTTACATATTGTGCCTAATGAGTTGAACCAACTGGTTGACGGGTATACACCCTTGGCTTCTCGTTTGGGAGTTGTAGCATTGCCAATTATTCATTTACTTCTAAGTTTTAGTGATTTGAAACTGTCATTTTCTTATTTTACTTCTAAGTTTTAGTGATTTGAATCTATGAACTGCGCTTTTAGGAAATGCAAAATCAGCTTCTTTTATAATATCAATGTAACATGGTACATGGCCAAAATAAGAAAGAATAGGAACTGATCTGTGGAACTTGTAGTGAAGTAGGGAATTGTTCTGTGATACGTTTGTTTAATGCAAATGTTCGGTAAATGGGTTTAAAGTTCTTGGACTTGTCTCCAACATGAGCATCTGTGGTTTGATACTGAAGAGTGGTGTTAGCATTGCCAATTATTCATTTATTTACTTTTTCTTCATTGATGCAGGCTTATATCACGAGCTTGGGAGATAGCTGGCACACGATATGAGGCACATGGACACCCGAGCTAAAAGACATCTCAATACCCCTTTTAGGACAACAGCACTACAACACTAAGATCGAGACCAAATGCACTTGGTGTTTGTGTGGGTCAAAATCACCTAATGAGAGTCCTCCTGATGAGGCACTTCTTGATTGTCCTTTGGGAGTCAATTACTAAGTAACACTGGGATAGTCCTTTGTGGCTACAGCTAGGTTCTGTGAGGTACTTCACCCCCTTGCAGCTTTCATAAGCAAGGGGGAGATTTATCCATCTTATTCTTGAAATTTTGATCATTTGGGTTGCAAGGCATGTTTTCACCAAGGGGAGCACATTGGATCCTAATGATCTCTTAAGATTGTGTAGACGCCATCACATTGCTCCCCCATCACAAACAAGAACAGAGCTCTAAATCATTCTATGCCTCTCTTTCTCTTAGGCTACCTTGTCTCTCACTTAGCCTGCTCCAAAACTCCTGCATGCCATTTCACAAGTTTTACCACCTCCCATTTGAACTCACCCACACTGAACAAAGGGCATACCCCAATTTGTTAATGTAATAAAAGCAGATTTGTAAACTCCAAAGGATATGATACAAAAATCTTTGATAAGTGGATGGAACAAAGAATAAAATTAAGGCATGGGTTGACCTATACTATGTTATTGCCCTCAAATAAGAATTACTTATTCTTATCTCAAATTAGTGTTTGATATGCATGCTTCATGTTGTTGATCACTTTCTTCACGTTGTATGCATCATCTGATTCATATCCTGTATCTTAGTAGTTCCCATTCACCTATACATTGATTGATGGATTGACTGATTTAAATTTGAGATTACTAGAAGTATTTTGTAGTTCTTTCTTTAATATCTTTGTTATGATTAACATCTTAGAACTTCTTGAAATTTTGTGACATTTGAATATTTGTAAACTAGGGCCAATTCCTATTGCTTGGATAAATTTCTTCAAGAAGGTGAACTCTCTCTCTCTCTGTCTCTCTCTCTCTCTCTCTCATAAGGACCTTTTTTGAGCCATAGTTACTATCTTTTCATTCATTTGAGTTTTCTTTTTCTTTTTTTTTCTTCTTCTCTTCTTTCTAATCATTGAGCAACGAACTTAGGGTCATTGTTTCTTTTTATTCTCGTATATGTCAAGCTATATTTCATGTCAAGGATGGGATGACATATGGACGACTCATTGGTATTTTTTTTTACTTCAAATATATATTTTGCTCTACTGCCCAAGACTCAAAAAATCTTTACAACAGTCTATACTAAACTGCTAGAATTTAGCTGCTTTTTTAGTGTTGATATTATTGGATTGATCCATGATGTGGATCAAATAGTGATGTCCATGGCAGCTAAATAGGTCTTCTAGCACTTTCAATCGGACTTTCATTTACTCATACATAAAATGGGCATACTTTCTTCTAGCTTTCATTTTCCCTTAGTGGAGTTCCATTTTTGTAATGTTGTAGTAGCTGAATAGATCATGCAGAGCATAAATGCTAGCTGATGGTACTGGTTAAACAATTTGTTCCAAGTTGTTGTTTTATGATTTTTCAACTTTTGCCCCAGTACATACATATTTTAATCGAGAAAAAAAAATGCTGTCGTGCGCATGTACTCATTGTCATGTTTTTTTTTACTCCTTTTGATTGTTCTTATGCTAAATGATTTTTCTTCTGCATTTTACACTTTATTTGCTTATGACTTAATTTATGGGTAATCATTGGTTTTTGTAACAAACACTTGAAACATGTCAGGTAGAATTTGGATACATGTTGCATACAAATAAAAGATTGTTACATTAGCTTTATATTAGTAATGACAGATTTAGTAATGATTGTTCTGCATTTAACAATGTTCCTTATAACAAAAGACTTTAGAAAGACTGATAATTGATTCATCATGGAAGGTTGCTTCTTTGATATGTTATTTGTAACTTGTTCCCAAATTCATTGATGAAGTTGGGCATTTTTGGGTCCAATTCTAACATTTTTTTGTTTTTTTTGTTTTTTGTAGATGACTTTGTTGCGTGGACTTTCAGAGTAATATTTTGGTGTATGGAGAAGAAATTTCACTTTTGTATAGAACTAATGTAATACTTTTGTTATCCCCGGCGTTTGTGCAGTTCACTATTACTGATACAAAAAACTTTTGGCAGCCAACAGATAATTACAGGCATGGTACATGGATCACCTTTTGTCATCGTACATATATATGATTTTTTGTCGTGGTACATAGATGTACTTTTGTCTTGGTACATACATCACCTTTTGTCGTGGTACAGATTACGTTGTAATTTGTACCATGCCAAATAGTCATTTCACATGGTACTAAATATATTTTTTGTATATGGAAGGCTTTACTTTTTGTATGATTCTATATTTTGTATGACATTATTATTTTAATTTGGACAATAGTTGGTTTGTGTGTACTTTGACAGTTAAAGTTATTTATTTTTTGTATACAAAAATTGACTTTTGGCGACTAAAAATTTAGTCGCCAAAAGTGAAAATTCTTGTAGTGTGTGTCAAAGTCATTTATACCTGACGTCATCATTTGGACATAATGACAACATGACACTAGTAGTGGCAACAATGCTATTATAATGGGCTAAGTCGATGATGATGGTTGTGTTTCAGTGGATCAAAGGGCATGATTAATTGAAGTTGGTAACAATAACATTGCTGTTTAATTCACTAATAATGACAACGAAAGAAAGAGTGAGAGTGAGAGAGAGAGAATTAAAAACGAGAAACGTAGTTGGAGTGTCATGCGTTTTTGTTAGTGATAATGTTTGAGGTAATGAAAACACAACAACAAAATTACATATAAATGGCAACCGATAAACCGATCAATTACTATTCGAATATTGACTAAATTGATATTAATGATTAGGCTTTTACTAATTCATTGGGAACTATGAATAAGTTGGGAATTAATTGGTTTAGTGCGGTTTATGAAAACTAATTGATTATTGAATCAATTAGGTTTATTATATTAAGGATCCCTACAATCAATTGTCCAATCAATTGTCATATTTCAATCTCCCTTATATTCTAATGGATTGTACAATCAATTGTGAAAGTTCAAAACTCTAGCCACTAATCGATTGTATAATCAATTGTGGTCTTTCAATCCAATCGATTTTGCAATCAATTATGATTTTCCATTCACTCCAATATGCTATACCAATTGATTACACAATCAATTGTGTTTGAAAATTTAAAAGTTATGATGTTTTGTTGATGTTGTTACGATTTTTGGGACAAAATTATAATCAACATGCCATGTTATGATTCATTGATAAAAGTTATGATAGTTTGTTAATGTCGTTATGATTGTGTAAAAAAAAGTTATACTCAATGTGTTATGTTATGAATCGTCACTAAAAGTTATGATTTGTACCACAAAAAGTTATGATTTGCCATGGTGAATCATAATAAAAAATGTTACGATTCAAATGTTATGATAATTAATTACAAATAACTATATTTGTTATGAGTTGTTATCATATTGTTATGATTTATAGTGTCTTTGTTATGACACTTTGGTGAATATTATGACATTGTTATGATTCATTATAATATTGTTATGATATTACAATGAATGTTATGATTCTTTCTGTAACCTGTTACATGACCGGTTTAGCAGGTCATTGTTTATGATGTGGCACGATATGGGCCATACAATAAGTGCATATCATATACCTTTTTATAAGGTGCACATTGTAGACTTTTCCAAGTTTGATAGATTGTTTTTAAATTATGAATTTAGCTAAGAATTAAAAAGTAAAAAAAATAATAAAATATAAATTAAAGAATTCATTTGTTGCTTATGTTTGTTTGGCTGATTAAGTTGAATGAGATTGTTAGTGTTGGCTTTTTTAGCTTTTGAGAGTTAACAGTGGTGGTGTTTGGGAACTTAGGTTCCGAATTTTTTTCTCATTTTTTTCACTAAAAGACAAACTTTTTACAAAATCAAAAAAATCACATCCAAACAAAATATCACATCCAACCCCATAATCATTTCACTTTTTTTCTCACAAACATCACATCCAACCACATAAAAACCCAACTATCTTCCCAAACACCAAAAATTTTTTATCCAATAAAAACCTACAATTAAAAAAACCTACATAAAAACTCACTTCCCAAACACCATCAGTGTAAATTTAAGCGTGCCAGTAAGGATCAATTAGTCCTTACAGAATTTTAATTGTCAACCAATTATTAGATGATCGTGTTAAAATTCTTTCAATCTCAATGAATAGGACTTTTACTGGTGATTTTACTGGTGGCTTGTTTTAGGAGAAATCGATAAGAAATAACAAGTACAGAACAATTCAGAAACTGAATTTCATTAAGTAAATAGGAACTTACAATGAAATGACTCAGTCTTGAAAAAGTTTATAGCAGCGACTACTTAAAACTACTCCTAAGAAATGACGTGCAGTATAGGAATTGAAGTGCTGAAAATGTAAAGAACTAGAAATGTAAAACTGGAAAGAAATATGAAGTAAATAAACTGATTTCTAGATCTGAGTTTGGGTCATTCATTCTGGAGCCTTCTCTCCTATTTATACTTTCAGATGGCAATCGTCGAAGTGGGCTTCCAATCGTCAAAAGTCCTCCCATGATCCCTAATCATGTTTTTCTCATAGTTAGCCTCCACTATGTCATTCTTGCAATTAGGCTTCCCTTCTGAATTTGAATTTGTGAGTAACCGTTGGGCCACGTCATCTTACGTCTTCTAGCTGCTTCAATTCTGTGCAGATCCATTATTACCAATATGAACTGTCACGTGTCTATTACTGATTGGAAGCTTGCATTAACTCCCCAAATTACCCTTTACGTGCCACATATTAAGCTGGGATTGGCTTATACAAAATATGTAGCCAACATTACCTCCCACACTAATATACTCAATACTTGATGATATTAGTGGATCAATGCACTCTATCCACATCCTAGAACGTGCATGGACTTTGTTTATCTTAGAAGTGTAATCGTCTTCTTAGAAATGAAGCACTAATCTTTATTCAATTTTCCTTTATGCTTGAACACTTCCTCCACTATCTGAGCATCCGAAAGGATTGATACATCTTCAATGGCCAATCAAGCCCTCTCCTATGTTGATCGAGCATACAAGGAGGTGTTTGATAGTGATAACAAATCTCGAAAAAACCTTCATGTATTTATTGGCCACACTTATTCGCCCCCATTTATACAAGTTATGGAAGCTTTTGTACCATACGAACCTTTGGACCAAGCATTTGCACAAATGGATCTTGGAAGCTCTTCATCTACTCCAAAACTTTCTGCCTGGGATGAAGCTGCTTCATCTTCTTCTGGAAATACTGCCTGGGATACTTGGTCAACACCAGTTCAATGAAGATAGGATAAAGAAAGAACACAAGTTTATAGAACACCGTGGGACCTAATTCAATAAACTTGTTACTTTCTTTATCCCTTATTTTTATGAAATTGAATTTGTAGCCAAATAGACACTCACATGTAAATATTTTATATATTAATGCGACTGGGTTCTTCAAATTTCATTTGCATGGTCTGGTTTTGTATTCCAATTGCATGATAAACTGTATGGTTAATGTGGTCTTATTCCTTACTTTGTTCACAGTCCATGAATAGCAGCTTTGAAGCCATCAATCTCGCTTTGAAACCTGGCTTTAAATACTTCGAATCATGGAATTTTCACGTAAGAGTGATGGTATTTGTCTGAGGCTTTCACATTCCAATTGCATAGCTAATATAATCGGTGTAAGCAACAATTTTGACTCAACCAATCTTGCTTTGAAGCCTGATTTAGGTGTTTCGAAGCATGAAATTCTCTTAAGAACGACCACATTTGCCTTCGAGGGGTCTTATCTAGGCAAAAGAGTGCAAAACAGTGCTTTTATGCATAGATAAGTCTCTTCGAACTTTTCATATTGCTTGACCAAGAACTGGTTTCATAGTGCTTATTTGTGCTGAAAGAATAGGCAATAATCATATTCTAATCATAGATCATTACAAAGATCCCTTCGAAGGAAATTTCTTTTGTTGGAAAATCTAAAAGCATACCTCCAGGACTTTCGAAGTGAACAAATCTTAGTTATGCTTGCATTTAAGGTATAAGATTGGCTTCAAAGCCAACTACTTGTTTTCGAAGCTAAGCTAAGTATTTGAAAACTGGCTTTGAAGCCAACTAACATTTTTCGAAGCCAAGCTAAGTGTTTGAAATGTGTTTCCCTCATTCATAAGGTATCCACATACTGGTTCGAAGATAGTTTTCTTTCTTGTGTTCTCAAGGATTTTAAAATAAAATCCTTAATCACTCATGGGTTAGAACTTGGGTCTGTTTGACCCGTTATATTAAATGGGTAATTTTGGATAGAAAGGTTTAAAACTCCATCTTCTCACGCTTTATCTGCACACTTGTCCAAAATTTCCCTTTTACTCCTATTACTCCCGACTGCAACTTCTTATCCTTCCACTCACTTTTTTCTTTCAACCCCTCGCTAATGGCTTCTTCTTCCAAAATACCAGTCGTTGAGCATGTGAGACCATCTGTGGCTTTGAGGAGAATTATTAACGAAGAATGTGACAAATACAAAGCCGGTGAATGGTGTGCTATTGATGGACACATCTTCATTCCTCATCATCATGCTCAAGGGGAGTTTGTTCTTGGACCTATTTTCAGGGAAGCTTCTGTCTAACTCCCTGTTCTATACCCGCGCTTAGAGGATCACTGCATCCTTTACGATGGTGGCCTTGATTGGGGAAGTTAGAGGATGAACCGTCCCTATCGCTACTGGCTCACATTGAGGCCAGAATGAGAGAAATAACATGATCGAGTTGTTCCCACCAGGATGCTGGACGTCTAAGAACTCTGTCTCCTCGATGCCCTCCGACTAGCCAGGTTTTCCATTCCTGAAGACCATTTTCTCATATTTACTGCACTTTGTTTTTGGAATCCAGCTTTCAATTTTTTCCAATTTTTGTGTGGTATGATGGCCCCTACTGTCCTTGATATGTGCCATCTTTTAGGGTTATCACCCGCTGGTACTCCTTTCAGTCCTAATTATCCTAATCTTAATGTAACATATCGAGAGTTCTTTTCTTTTCTCTTATATTGGCTCTGTAAATTTTTATTTTGTACCTCCTCTCAAAGAATTATGCTTGAATTTGCCCTTCTTGCCAAGGTTCTTGCTTCAGCTAAGAAGATAGCCTTAGCTCCTTATGTCCTGGGTTATGTATATAGAGTTTGCTCTCAGTTTTATGAAAAACCTCTAGATGCTAACCAAGGAGGACCACTCTGGGTACTACAACTCTGGCTTTTTGCCTATTTCACTGACTTACATTCCAAGTGCTTGAGATTCTTGGTGCAAGACCCTACCACTTATGGAATGAAGTATGCCAAAGTTTCCCTCTACCCTTCTAGCTTTGCTTATTATCTCTCTTTTTTCCATCAACTCCCAGCTTCCCCTCTTTCCACCTTCTTCTGCCCCTTTGCGAATAACACAGGGCCAGCATGGCTGAGAACTTTCTTGGCTAACAGAACCTGCTCCAACCCCTTACACAGAGATATGCAAGCTTCTGTTCTGATTCCAAGTGAGCTATACATTGGTACCTTGAATTTTTGAGCTTATCAATGTATTGCTGAACCCTACTACCCTGCCCAATTTGCTAGGAAATTTGGGCTTACTCAAGGAATTCTTGTCCCTTTTTGCAGCCAAACTAACCCAAATCTTGCAACCAAGGAGCTAAAAGTGCCAAAAACCAGGATGGATGAGGCAACCTCCAAGTTGATACAAGACTTGGTCGAATTCAAACTCACTCATTTCATCCCACACGGCACTGCATTAAGGAGGTACAAAAATTGGTGGACAGCCAATATGGAGGTGCACCTGGTTATCTCTCTCCGAGATCTGTTAGTAGGGCTAGATGTGCCATCTCAAGCCAAGTTCAAAAAAACAAGGACCACTATTACTGCCACCACTGTCTCTGTCATCCCAGCTCCTACTCCTGCTGTCTCAGTGTCTGCTTCTGCTACCTCACCCCCTCATCCTAGAATCACCAAGGCTACTTTGAAGCAAGGTATGCACTTCTGCTTTCCCTTTTTCTTTCCTTTTATGATGTCTTGCTTATTTACTTATAGCTTCTATTTGATGTAGGAACTTCATAGGAAGACTCTCTTCAAAGGGCTCAAGCCTTGACCATTCTTAGGGGCAAGCAACAACAACAAAAAAAGAGAAAACTTTTGCTTGACCTTGAAAAAGAGGTACCTGAAGTTCACACAGAAGAGGAGAAGGTAGAAAAGGAAAAAGAAATACCACTAAAAAGGAAGAAGAAGATGACAGTCTCTTCTTCTGATTTTACCGAGGCTTCCACTTATGAGGCAACTGTCAAAGCAGTGGAACAAGAGCACTCTAAAGAGATTATTGTCTTTCAAAGGTCCGAAAAGAGGAGGCAGCAACAAATACTAATGGATGAAGTTGTTGTTGTTGCTGCATTGCAAAAGGAGGCTGTAAGGAAGAACAAACTGCTGAGCATTATTCCCTTCGCAGCTCTCCAACCATCCCTATTACCATCTCTGAAGTTCATAATTTTCCCTTAGTCTTTTTTGATAATTTCCTTTTCTAGGGTTCGGCATGAAATTTACACTTTCCCTTTGTTTTCTGATATACGGCAGGAGTCGGTCCATTTCCTTTTTCTTCAACACTAGCTTTTCCTTCTTTGTCTATGGATGAAGGGCCTTTCCTGACTTCTACAGAGCTACAAGCAGCCTTAAAGCTACAAGCAACCTTAAAAGGAAAAGGGAGGATAACACTGAAGTGCCAGTGAGTGTAAAGCCCATCCAGATAATACTTCCCTTTTTCCAGCTCCATACTCTCTATGCCTTATTCCCTTTTTTTCTTGAGGCCCAGCATCCCAGCATTCATTCCTCCTAGCCTTTTCAATTTTTTGAACTTGCCTCTGGTTTCTATTGCCTTACCTCTGCAGATCCCTCCCAGAGTCCTGGCTACCCCACTATCACCTAAAAGAGCCCCAGTTGTCACTTCTCCAGTGGCAGCTGGTACTTCCAAGGATGACACTAGTAACTCACCAACTTCTTTTCCACTATCTAGCTCTAGTCTTTCTTCTCTTGACTTGCTAGTGGCCAGGACAATAGACATTGTTGGGGAATTCTTAACTCCTTCTCATGTCCCCATGTTTCGATCTCTTCCTTCAACCAGTGACTCATCTGTACTGTTAATGTCAGAGGAAAAGATAGATATCTTTGAGGCTCAACTGGCCAACTTATTTGGCATATCTTCACCAGTTTGAGCACCAAGCAGTGAGATTGAGCCATTGGTCCTTGTTGACTCCCTCTTGGAGATTATTGAGAGCTCTTCTACTGTTACTGAAGCCTCTTTGCCTCGGGTGGATTTGCGTACTTGCTTGGATCTATTGCAATCATTCTCAAGGATTCCATTTAAAGCCTTACAAAAGCTTATTATTAAAAATGGTTTCCTCAAGTGCTGCAAAGTTTTCGAGCAATCCAATATGGCCTTCTCAAGCCACTTATCCCAGGCGGCAGCTATCATAGATTTCTATATCAATATCTACCACATGGCAAAGGCTACATAAGAGGAGCTGCTAAAAGACAAGGAATTTGTCTCCCATATACAAGCTAAGGTGTTTGAACTAAAGGGACAACATTACTATGCCTCTTAGTTTCGAACCCAACTCTTGGAAAAGAAGGCCCAACTGGAAGAGGAGCTGGCAGCAGTCAACCTAGTCTTGGATCGAAATGCTAAAAAACTGTAAATTACTAACCAAGGGCTAGTTGATAGAAGACAGGATATGGCTGCAGCCATTCAGTTGTTCTTATCCCTTAGGAGTAGAGAATTAATTGTAAGGTAACAACTGAAACATTGTATTGATTTTTGGGCCAATTTATGGCTACATGTACTCAAATCTATATGAAATGAAAACTCTTGTTATCTATCCAAGTGTTCCATGCTCTTTTACTGTTCTTACTTAGTATTTCTTACACTTTTGTGTTTCCCACACAGTTGGATAATAAGATTTCAAATATCTGCCATTGATTTTCTTGGAATGCACATAACCATTTAGATTTCTTAGATTGTAGGTTCCCCTAGGCAAAACTCTTTGAATTTGATATGGTCCTTCCCAATTAGGTGACCATTTGCCAAACTTATGGCTTGTAATTCCAATTAGAAGTATTGTTTTCCATACCAAATCTCCTTCATTAAAGCTAATGTGCCTGACCTTTTTATTATAACTTTTGGTTGCCTTCTTCTTTTGGAAAAGAATACTATTTAATGTCAAAATTCTAGCTTCATCTATATTCTCTAATTCCAAGAACTTGCTTTGATGGTGTTGCTCAGTAGTTAACTGGTTTTGGCATTTACCCTCAAAGACTTAATGTTAATTTCTATAGGCAACATTGCATCATGTCCATATACTACGGCATAAGGAGTGATTCCTATACTTGACCTTGGAGAAGTACTATAAGCCCATAATATATCTAACAACAAGTTATGACAATCCCTTGTCTTCCACAACTCTTTGTATTCCTTTGTTCAAGAATTTGTTAGATGACTCAGCTTGACCATTTGCTTGTGCATAATAAGGGACGGAATTAATAAGACTAATTTCAAATTTTACTGTGCAAGATTTTACCATCTTTTCATCAAACATAGTCCATTATCTACAGTTATGGTCTGCGGGATGCCAAACCTATGGATTAACTCTCTGATAAATGCAATAACCTCAGTCTCATCCACAGCCTTATAAGGCTTAGTTTCGACCCATTTAATGAAATAATCTATGGCCACTAGAATGAAGCAATGATGCTTCGGAGATGGTGGATATATTTTTCCTATCATATTCATGGCCCATCCTCTAAATGGCCATGGCTTTACTACTGCATGCAAATCAGTTATTGGCACATGTCTTATCATGCCATGCTTTTGGCGTGCTTGACATCCCTTTGCATACTCTATGCAATCCTTAAGGATGGTTGGCCAATAACAGGAATGCCTTCGAAGCAACCATCTCATCTTCACACCAGGCTGATGGGCACCATAAATACATTCATGCACCTCAGCCATAGCAGTCAGTGCCTCTTTTGGCCCTAAACATTCCAACAGTAGTCCATCTGCCCCTCTTTTGTAAAGAGCATTCCCATATACTATAATTTGCATTGACTGCAATTTAATTTTTCTGCTGGCCTTTGAAGAAGGACCAGTTAAATATTGGATGATTAGATATCTCCAATCATGCTCTTCTAAGTTATTCTGATTAACTTCTACCATGATATCCCTTTTAGCCGAAGGTAGTATTAACTTTTGATATGTTGTTTGACTTATGTCCACTTGGGTGTCACCCTTTTTTTTTCCTGAAATTCGAAACCTTCTGAACTACATCATTGGCCTTATGATTCATGAATCTTGGGATATAAGTCATATTGGCTATCAGAAACTGAGAAAGCAAATGCAATGTAATAACATAATATGGTAACATGCTTGCACTTTGACATTTGAAAATTCCTTTTACTTGGTTGATTGCCAATTGGGAATCTCTAAATATATCAACTGCATGAGCCTGTAATCCAATAAGTATCTCAAGTCTCATTATTAAAGCTTCATATTCAGCTTGGTTATTGGAACAAGTAGCTTCATCAACTCTGAAACCATGCGTGGTTTCTATTCCCTATGGTGACTTAATCACAACACCAATTCCAATTAGACCATTGGCTTTTGATCCATCAAACCACATTTGCCATGGCTCAATATTGACTATACCAAGATCTATTATCTCTTGGCTTTCTATTTGACATGGATAATCTGCTAAAAAATTAGCCAAAACCTGTCATTTTACTGTCTTTTAGGGAACACATTCTAGATGAAACTCTGATAGAGCTAATATCCATTTCCGAATTCTTCCTCTTAGCATAGGTCTAGATAACATGTATTTAACCAAGTCTGTGGTTGCAATTACCAAAACATCAATAGGCAAAAGATAATATCTTAATTTCATTGATACAAAGTACAATGTTAGGCGCAATTTTTTTACAGTTGAGTATTTTCATTCACAAGAATTTAAAAACGTACTAAGGTAATAAATTGCTTGTTCCTTGCCTTCTTCATTGTCCTAAGCCAAAAAAACTCCCAATGAATCTTCTGCTGCAGCAATGTATAACTTCAAGGGTTCATCCCTCTTTGGTGGCATCAACATTGGAGGTTTGGCCAAGTAGACTTTAATTCCTTCGAAAGCAGCTTGATGCTCAGCTGTCTACAGAAACTCTTTTTCATTTTTAGTTGAAGGAGGTTTGGCCTCAATAATGGCTTTAGCTTTATTCTGATCAATCTATATTCCCTTCTTGTGCACTATATACCCCAAGAAGTTTCTAGCTGATACACCAAAAGCACATTTGAGATGGTTGAGTTTCAACTTGAACTCTCTCATCTTGTTGAAGGCTGCTGTCAAATGAACCAGGTGCTCCTCCATGGACTGAGATTTCACAACAATATCATCAATGTAACACTCTAAGTACCCTCCAATGAGATCATGGAAGATAGTGTTCATTGCCCTCTGATATGTTGCTCCAGCTTTCTTCAACCCAAATGGCATCTTGACCCATTCAAAGGTGCCAATGTTTTCAGGACACCTAAAAGTTGTCTTGTGGACATCTTTCTTTGCTATGAGATCTGGTTATAGCCAGAATGCCCATCCATCATGGACAACATCTTGTGTCCTGCTGAGCTATCCATTAACAAGCCAACTATAAGCATAGGATGCTGATCTTTTGGAGTTGCCAAATTTAGGTTTCTAAAATCGATGCATACTCTCATTTTGCCATTCTTTTTTACCACAAGCACAATATTAGACAACTATTCAACATATCTGGCTATTCTAATGAAACCTGTTTTAAGAAGTCTAACAATCTCCTCTTTTACCTTTTGAACCACTTTAGGACTCATCCGCCTTGGCTTCTGCTTATATGGCCTGAATTTAGGCTTCATTGGGAGCCAATGTTCCATTAATGATCTGTCTAACCCAGGCAGTTCATTATAAGACCAAGCAAAACAATCCTTGTATTCTTTCAGGACAGCCAACAAGTGGTTCTTATCATTAGGATCTAACCAAGCACTGATATAGGTAGATTGTTGTGCTGAACCTTTAACTAGGTTGACTTCTTCCAAGGGATCTTGCACTTGGGCACTCACTGATGTTTCTCCCTTAACTTCCTCCATCTTCGAAGCAATCCTTTCATCTGGTTCTACCTTTATCTTTTTTGGTTCAACATCCTTACTCTCTTCTTCATAGACAAAATCTGTCCACAAAGCCTCTTCTTTCTATATTTTCTAGACTTTCATTTCAATGTCCAATGCACAATACTTACCAAAAACCAAAGGTTTAGCCTTTGGTTTCCCTTGATCACAACCAATCACCATGGTTTCTCTCCCTTTTCCCTACATTTTCTGGACTATTGACTCTATGCCCAATGTTGAAAATTTGATTAAAGCCAATGGTTTGGCTTCTTGGTCCTGATCCTTTTGCTTACAACCAGGCATCATTGTCTTCTTTGGCGACGAACTCTTTATCAGCACTCTCATGCACTAAGTACTTCAGGTGTGCTACTTTCTCATCAGCCGTCACTACAACTGTTCCATCAGGCTTCTTCAGCACACTGAGTGGTACAACCCCTTCAGCATATAGCTTGGCCTCTGCAAAATCAGCATAAACAATAAAAGGCTGTGGATCCGTATTGATTTTCTCTGTTTTCCCATTACACAGAGCTATCATCATCTTTTGATATAGAGAGGAAGGCACACACTTGTTGGTGTGGATCTAATCCCTACCAAGCGAAGCATTATACTTGGCATTACTATCTATAACAAAGAATGCTGTTATACAATCTCTAATTCCCACACTTAGGTTGATGAACAGAATACCCTGAGCCATTTGCTTATCCCTAGCAAAACCAGCAATGGTTGTGCTGGTTTGGATCATCCTAGGGTTTTTTTTTCCCAACTTCTTCAAAAAGGACCTTGGAAGCAAGTTCACTGTTGCCCCATTGTCCACTAACACTCTGTTCATTTGTATCTTATCGAAATAAGCCTTGATATACAGGGGCTTAATGTGTTAGGTCATAGATATTGTAGGGTATTCAAAGGGGTACGAGAGATTAATACTTACCTCCTCACTTTCTTCATCAGTTTCCATTGGCTTGGCCATTTCTGACTCATCTTGAACCATGCTGGCCTGTGAATTTTCACTAGAAACTGGAATGGGGTCATCTTCCTGACCTTCTTGGTTTTCCTCTTTAGTTTGCCATTCCTACGGCAGCACATATACCATATTTACTAGCACTAGAGAAAATGAGCCAAACTGTACCACTGGCTGTGATTGCTCTCCTTCCATATGAGTCTGCTTTGAAGTTTGGCAGACATCCTCCATAATGCACTCTGGTACCTCAGTGCCGGTGGTTTCCTTCGAAGCAATTCGTTTATGATCTGCTCCTGTTAGCTTTTCAACTAAAAAGGTCTGTTCGGTCATGAAGTCTTTGAACATTTCATTTTCAGCCAATTCCTTCTCTTGGCCTAGTTCAGCTTCTCCTTCTGTCTTACTATCACTTTCCATCAAAGTCTTTTCAAGGCCTGCTAGGTTGGATCTTGTTTTGGCTTTTAGTTCAGCATGAACTTTGGCCAACTGTTCTCTACTGGCACCCTCTTTGATCTTAGGAGTAGGCCTTGAACCTTTTCCTCCTTCTATCTGGGCTTTTGACTGTGCCAAACAAGTACTCTCTCCACTTTTTTTCAGGTCCCTCTGATATTGAGTGTACTTTTACTGTATCTTTCTCCTTTAGGACCTGAAAATCATTGGAATCATGTTTAGTTCCCTTGTTTTTAGGTTTTTAAGCAGAACCTAATTATTTGGAGCCACCAAAAGAGGCTTGATCATCCTTCCTTTGTCTCCGAAAGTCTTGCTTTGTGCTAATATGACTTTAGGTTTGCTCTGCATAACAAACCAATCTGGAACCCCAGGGACCCATAAACCCACTACTCTAGTTGCTGGGCCTACTAACCTTGTCTTCATAACTATCTTCGAAGCAGTTCTTGGAGGCCAATCACTAGGCCTGGTTCCCTATCTTAAGCTAAATTCAGGCTTTCCTTCCGACTGATTGCCTGCCCTGTAGCCCTGTAACAGTTAGGTGGCCTGGTTTCATACATGGGCCTCTTTCCCTTTGATTGTATCCTGGTGTTTGGTGAGCCAACTAAGGATGAATGTTGTCTAGGACTACTTGGATATGACCTTCTATTGTAGGTGCTGGCTGGTTTTCGATCTCTCTGCACATCTTTATAATATTGCTTTCCATCAACTAGGAACCCTTTCAGCCATTTGTAACTCATCCTACATCTAGAACACATCCTCTGCACTACAACTGCTTCGAGGGGGACATTATCCAGTATCTCTTCACTAGAGCCATCCATTTGGCTTGTAGAGTTTTGTCCACTGGCTAGTGAACTTCTGGTGTCCTTTTTGAAGGCAGCCTGGCTAGCCACATGCATCTGCATAGTGACTTCCTCCAATTCCTTCAAGGATAGACTTTGGAAATCTGGCATGCCAACATTGGCCGTAACCTCCCTAATCTCTGGAAACGAGTTGGTGTCAATTCCCATGGCTTTCTTAATCTTGGTTGGAAACTTTAGCCTCCCCTTCCGAATCTGTTCTTGGATCCTGTCTCGAAAAATAATACAGTTTTAAGTTAAATGAGACCAAGAATTGTGCCATTTACAGTACAAGTTTCCTTTAAGTTCTTCAAGAGTAGGGATCTTAACTTCTTTTGGTAACTTTAGGAAATTTGTTGCAAGTAAATGATAAAAAATGTCATCTACTTTTATTAAGTTAAAACAATACTTCCTATGAAGGTCTTTCTTTTTAAACTGTTAGTCTATTGTACTGTCTTTTTGAATTAATGCTTCACAGGTCATAGATTCTTTTCCTACGACCTTTGCGGCATCAATTTCATAGTTAGGGTCCCTATAGTAGGTCTTATATGATGCATTACTTCGATCTTGTTCTTCCATAAGTAAAATTTCATATCTAGGCACTTTATAGATTAATTTCACTAAGTCTCGAAACTCAGTTGAATCAAACTTCTTTCGAAACCTAAACTCCAACCCATTTTGAGTCAATCTTACAAATTCAGGCTTGGGTAACATGACCCTATATTTGTTTCGTGCCCTTTTAAATCTGGCAATAAACTGAGCAGCCTTCTCATCAGGCTTTTGGCTCAATCTTGCCAAGTCCGCCATGGAAACCTCAGGTTCTGTTTGGAAAAATTGGGCATGAAAAACTTCTTCCATTTGCTGCCAAGTTTAGATAGAGCCTGGTGTAAGGTTTATATACCATATGAAGGTTACTCCAGTTAAAGAGTTTGGAAAGAGTCTCAGTTTCATGTAATCATTATTGGCGAACTTACCACATTGGCCTGTAAACCTAGTAATGTGTTCTACCGTTGACTGGTTTCCATTCCCATAAAATAGGGCAAAATCTGGTATTCTAAACCCCCTTGGATATTCATGTACCCTATCTACCAACTATGGGTAAAGTTTTTTGTATACCGAAGTCTAGACCTTCCAAGCCATAGGTCTACACATTTCTCTAACAATATCAGTAATTTGGTCCCTTGGAACCATATTTTGTGCTGGTTGGACCACTACTAGAGAAACAAACACAGGGTTTGGAGGAACTCCATATACCTGAGGGCCTCTTGGTCTATATATAGGTACATTCAAGACTAACAGTCCTTGTTGTACTGGTTGCTGTTGGAGGTATGGCTGACCTCTTGGAATCTGTCCTGGGACAGGCCCTATGAAAAGTGCTACAGGAAGAGGAACATGTGTTGTTTCTCTTCCAACTGCAGGAAATCCTTCCCAACTCCCCCGGGTGCAAATTCAAACACAGGATTAATGAAACTCCGTGTGCAAGGTATGGCTTCGAACATAGGATTTGAAAACATCCTCATACCATTCCCTTGTGCTGGCCTAGATCCACCAATTCGCATGGTTTCACTGGTGGGCAATGGTACACTTTGATTTGCTAGTGGTCTCGAAGGAGTTTCATACCATAACTGAGGCACATGTGACATTCTCTCATGATTTTGATTACTAGTCTGGCCATTAGTTTGTCCATTATTTTACATAGGCTGTTTATCTCGAGCCAATCTATGCTGAAGGGAATTCTCGTTCTCTTAACCTGTCTTGTAACAGTTGGTTGATGAGAGTTCATTCGATCCAAAAAGAATGTTGCCCATCTTTCCATTGTATACATTAGTTGCTGCCCCATAGCATCTACTAAACCTCTCCATGGATTTATTAGTTGGGTAGAATGGACAGTTGAAGGTCTAGTTTCATGGACCTGTCTAGTATGTTGGACATGTGTTGTATATTTTGAAGTGCTGGTCTGTTCGACCATTTGCGGAGGATCTGATGGGATAGGTGCATCTATTACATTATCTTTCGGGTTAGGTATTTCTACATCTCCTTCTATACCCTCTTCCAGGCGTTTATTTTCTCCTCTTGCTCTATGTCTAGCCATATTTAATAGTCCCACCGAGTGTGTCAAAAATATATGTTGACTTTTTTGGCTTTCAAGGGTTAATAGTGTAAATTTAAGCGTGCCAACAAGGATCAATCAGTCCTTACAAAATTTTAATTGTTAACCAATTATCAGATGATTGTGTTGAAGTTCTTTTAGCCTCAATGAAGAGGACTTTTATTGGTGGCTGGTTTTAGGAGAAATCAATAAGAAATAATAAGTACAAAACAATTTAGAAACTGAATTTCATTTAAAAACTGAATTTCATTAAGTAATAGGAACTTACAATGAAATGACCCAGTCTTAAAAAGGTTTACAGCAGTAACTACTTGAAACTACTCTTGGGAAATGAAGTGCAATATAGGAATTGAAGTGCTAAAAATGTAAAGAACTGGAAAGACTTAGTAAACAAACTAGTTTTTGGATTTGAGTCTGGGGACTTCTCTCCTATTTATACTTTCGGATGGCAACCATCGAAGTAGGCTTCCAACCGTCGAAAGGTCCTTTCATGATCCCTGATCATGTTCTCTCACAGTTAGCCTCCACTACACCATTCTTGCAGTTAAGCTTCCCTCCTGAATTTGAATTTGAATTTGTGAGTGAAAAATCTAGAAATCCCATAGATGTTGATTTGTGATTATGTATCAATTTTAAGCAGAATATAACAATCCCAATCAAACAATCAAGACAAAGAGACACAACGATTTTACGTGGAAAAAACCACAATTGGACACCTCCAACTGTGATAAAAAAATCACGGGCAACAGCCACAAAACAATCCACTAAGAAGATTTAAAAGAATTACACAGGTATACTCTCAATTACCTAGCGAATCCACGCCTAATTGAACCAACCTCTATGTGCCTCTTCCAACCCTGTCTTCACCTCGGAATTGTCTTTACGATGAGCCACTCCGGAATCCACCAAAGCTTCAGGCTCGAATTCTTCAGAATCCACCGAAGAACAACTCTCTCTCTTTTGTAGAATTTGTAGAACAAACCAAACCTTTGATGTATACTCTTTAAAACATGAGTTGAATACTCAATCAAAACATCAAAGAAAACTCACAAAGTATCCCCAGATATAAACCCTAGAACACAAAAAGTAGATCTGGAGTAGTAATCCTAAAATTTGACCCAACACGCGAATTTACAGAATCTGTCCCGCGATCTCTGCTCGAGCGCCCAACATCCCGCTCGAGCGTCTTCAGCAAAATATGCGCGTGATATAACAGAGGTCCGCTCGAGCGCTAAAGAACCCGCTCGAGCGCGAAATCACACATCTCAGTACTTTTGCAGGCGACCAAAACTGCTGGAACCAGGAATTCTCCGCTCGAGCGCGGGTATGTCCGCTCAAGCGGACAGGCAATTTTGAATGCATTTTTGCATTTTGCTTCGGGGGCGCTGCCCCTCGACCCCGCCGTGGCGCTGCCCCGGACCCGCCAAGGGGCGCTGCCCCCTCGACCCCCGCGAGCTGACCGGGCAGCTCGATCCCCATCATAATCAGCGAAGTGGCAATCTTGAAAACATTAGCATCACAAACTTCTCTGAAAGGCACAATTTGGGTTGGATTCGTATCTAAACACTCATAGCCTCACTGAAATAAAAGTGCGAAAATAAATACAACTGAAAGGAGTTTTATCAAACGGGGTTGCCAAGAATAAAACCTAACAGTGAGTAACCGTTGGACCACGTCATCTTGCGCCTTCTAACTGCTTCAATTCTGCGTAGATCCATTATTACCAATATGAACTGTCATGTGTTAATTGCTGATTGGAAGCTTGCATTAACTCCCCAAATTACCCTTTACGTGCCATGTGTTAAGCTGAAATTGGTTTATACAAAATATGTAGCCAACAGTTAGTGAGGGAATGGTTAGTGAAGAATTTGTTAGTGTGGGGGTTATTAGTAAGGGGATTAAGTAAAAATGTGTTTATTTTGATGATGGTATAAGAGATAGTTAGTGATGGAATTGCTAAATTATTTTTATATAAAATAAAAAATATATATTTCTATATTAAAAAAAAATCTAAAACAAATATAATTTTTTTTTTTTTTTTACAAATAATAGGTTACACTTGGATAAAAATAAAAAAAATAAAAAAATACACTTATTTTTCAAATCCCCTCACTATTTTTTCAATCTTATCCCTCCCCAGTTTTGTTAATCTGGTTATTTGCCAATTCGGCTGGACAAATGATCCACTCATAAATTTCCTCAGTCAAACATGCTTTCCATGTTACGACCTCACTATCAGTCTAATCCCACCAATATATATGGGATAACAAACATGGCCTAAAGTTTCCTATAATTCATAATTCAATAGTCTCCCCAACTACTTTTGGCCCTGTCATAGAAACTAAAATTCAACTCAAAGGAAGTCTATTCCTTATACTTTCGGATGGCACGTCGAAAAGTCTTTCCATGATCCTTGATTATGTTCTCTCACGGTTAGTATCTACTATGCTATTCTTACAATTAGGCTTTTCTTTTGAATTTAAATTTGTGAGTAACCGTCGGGCCACGTCATCTTGCGTCTTCTAGCTGCTTCAATATTGTGCAGATCCATTATTACCAATATGAACTGTCACGTATTATTACTGATTGAAAGCTTGCATTAACTCTCCAAATTACCCTTTACGTGCCACGCTTTAAGCTGGGATTGACTTATATAAAATATGTAGCCAACAGTTAGTGAGGGAATGGTTAGTGAAAAAATTGTTAATGTTGTGATTGTTTTTTTTTTTTTTTTAGAAAGGTAGTGTGGGGATTGTTAGTAAGGGGATTAAGTAAATATGTGTTTATTTTGATAATAGTAGGAGGGATAGTTAGTAATAGAATTGTTAAATTATTTTTATATAAAATAAAAAATATTAATTTCTATATAAAAAAAAATCTAAAACAAATATATATATATATATATTTTTTTATTTTTTGTTTTTTTTTACAAATTAAAGGCTCCACTTGAGTAAAAAAAAAGAAAAAAGAATACACTTATTTTTCAAATTCCCTTCCTATTTTTTCAATCTCATACCGTCCAGAGTTTTGTTAATCTGACTATTTGTCAATTCGACTGGTCAAATAATCCACTTAAAAATTTACTCAGTCAAGCATGCTTTTAAAATTACAACCTCACTATCAGTCTAATCCCACCATTATATACGGGATAGCAAACCTGGCCTAAAATTCCTTATAATTCATAATTCATAATTCAATAGCCTTCCCAATACCTTTTGGCCCTGTCATAGAAACTAAAATTCAACCCAATGGAAGTCTATTCCTACCAGGTAATTTTCAACCTTTTGACTAATGTTTTATAGCCATAAATTGTTAGCAAAATGTGCAACTAACATTCCCATAAGTTGTAAGTAGAAAACTCCAAGCGTTAAATCTGACCATGTCAGATAACCATATCAATTGTTTTAATATTTGGTGTTAGGCAACTATTTATAGACAAATAGAATTATCCAACTTGCCTAACAAAGATAAACACATAAACAGTAAGCAAAAATTGTAACTAATATTCTGGCACATAAACAGTAGACAGAAACTCAGGACCCGCCCTGAAGTGAGGCGATTAAGGTGGTCCGTCTTGGACTCTTAATTTTAAACAAAATTTAGAGTCTCCAATTAAGAGTATGTATCATGTTATGTTATTATATAATTATTTCAATATTAGCTCAATCTATTTATTTTTCATGTTGTTGTATAATGTTATTTTGATTTGTATTTGATTGATATTTAATGTGAAAACTTTCATTTTTAATTAAAACTAACTTAGTAAGTGTATGGCAAGATTAAAATTTCTCCCACAAGTTAAATTTTATAAAATTTATTTCTACTAAATAAAATTATTTTTAAAATTTTTGATTTCAACTCAATTTTATTTTTCTAATTAAAAAAATTATACCTTATTACTATATATTTTTTACTAGATTGACTGTAAAATAGGTAATAAAAAATGCATATCTTAAATGAAAAAAAGAAAAAGATATTAGCCGTAAATTAGTATTTTACATACTTTTTTACTCAGTCAGATGGAGTTAAATAATTTTTTTTTTTAAATGGCATAGCATTCCTTAGTGAATATTAAAATATATAACTAATAATTTATGTTATTAGATTATGTCATACTTGGATTCATGTCGAAAAATTATCAACCCTAACTTGCTGATTTTGTATAGTGCTTGAACTGTGTCAAAAATTCTCATTATAGCATTGGTAAGCTACAAAATAAAGATTTGATTCAATTCAATTAATTGAAGTTCAAATATTTTATACTTTTTTGTTATTTAGGGTGTGTTTGGTAACGTTTACGTTTTCAGTTTATATTTACAAAAATTTTATAAACTGGTTTTTGTTTATTTTTTGAAAAACATAAACTACAAACGCGTTTGGTAATTGACAAAATGTTTAAAAAAAATTTAAAATATAAAAAAAAAGTGAGAAATGGCAAGTGGTGGCAAGTGGCGGCGGAAGACGGTGGTGAAAAGTGGTGACAATGGGTGGTGGGTAGCTGGTGGTGGTGGGTGGTGGCGATGGGTGACGGTGGTGGTGGTGGTGGTGGGCGGGTGGGTGGATGGGTGATGGTGGCGGGTGGTAGCGGTGGTGGTGGTGGTGGCGGGTAGTGGGTAGTGGTGGCAGGTGGGTGGTGGTGGTGGTGGTGAGTGGATGGGTGACGGTGGCGAGTGGGTGGTGGTAGGTGGTGGCGGGTGGTGATGATGGGTGGGTGGGTGAGTGACGGTCGCGGGTGGTGGATGGTAGTGGCAGGTGGGTGGCGGATGGCGGGTGGTAGTGGGTGGTGATGGTGGATGGGTGGGTGACGGTGGTGGTGGTGGTGGTGGCGGCGGGTGGTGGATGATGGGGGGTGGTGGCAAGTGGGTGGCGGATGGCGGGTGGTGGCGGGTGGTGGCGGGTAAGTGGCGGATGGTGGTGGTGGTGGTGGTGGGTGGGTGGGTAGGTGACGGTGGCAGGTGGTAGGTGGTAACGAGTGGGTAGTGATGGTGGTGGTGGCGGGTGGTGGTGGCAGGTGGATGGGTAGTGGGTGATGGTGATGGTGGTGGTGGTGGTGGTAGTGGGTGGTGGGTGGTGGTGGCGGGTGAGTGGCAGGTGACTGGTGGTGGTGGGTGGCTGGTGGTGGTGGTGGTGGTAGGTGCGTGGTGAGTGGTGGTGGCAAGTAGGTGGTGGTGACGGGCGGTGGATGGTAATGCCAAGTGGTGGGTGGTGGCGGGTGGATGGCAGGTGGGTGGTGGTGGTGGGTAGTGGTGGTGGTGGTGGTGGTGGTGGTGGGGGTGAGTAGTGGGTGGTGGTGGCGGAAGACGGTGGTGGAAAATGGTAACGGGTGGTGGCTAGTGTTGGGTGGTAAAAAAAAAAAAAAACTGAAAACTCAAAATGGAAACACATTTTTTGTGTTTTCATTTTTTGGCCAAATTTATAAACTGAGACCACTGATTTATAAATCAAAAATTTTACCAAACAAGTTTTTATTTGAGTTTTTAAAATTTTTGTAAATATAAACAGAAAACTGAAAACGTAAGTGTTACCAAACGGCACCTTAAATTTTGGTAAATCATAAAGCAATAGAGCTAAATTATCATTTTTAATTTTTCTAATGATTTTTCATGTCTTGATATCATTTTATCCCAACAAATTTTATTTTTATTTTTTATTTTTTGAAGATAATGATATATGAAAGGCCCAATTTAAAGGCCAACCCCGAAGAAATTACAACCAATATTCTGGCACAGACTTGGATTGTCCAAAAGTTGAACAAATCTGCCTATGTAAAATAATTGTGTCAAATTGTTTTAATATTTGGGGTTAGACAACTAATTATACACAAATAGAAGTATATATTCAACTGCCCAAACAAAGATAAATTCATAAACTGCAACTAACATTCACATAAATTGTAATAAGAAACTACAACCAATATTCCAAAAGTCGTAACAAATCTGGCCATGTGAGATAACCGTGTCAAATTATTTTAATATTTAATATTATAACAATTAATTATAGACAAATAGAAGTGTCCAACAAACCTAAACAAGTTAAACACTCATCAAATAGCTTTCAAAAGTCACTTGTTATGCCTCACCAAGAATTATTATATGCATTAATCAACAAGAATATTATTTGCATAATCTGACTGGGCTATGATGTTCCATATATCAAATCAGGAAAAATTATCACATAAGTTCGCCCCATATTTTGTAGTTGTTTGAGATGTGTTATATAAATATACTTTTTAACTTTTTGATTAAAAAAGTAGAGAAAAAAATATATGTTTGAGATAATTTTTTGACTTTTTACGAAAAGATATGTAATAAAATATTATAGTAAAAGTAAAATGACCATTCCACCATTTTGACATTTTGACTTGACTTTTGAATTGATGAATTTAAAGGGCAAAATAATAATTTTCCCTCTAGGCAACGGCCAAAATAATAATTTTGCCTTCTAGGCTTTCTCCGCAAGCTTCTCCCAAATAGTATGGACTTTTTAAGTTTTTTAGTAACTTTTTGATTTTTTTTGACTTTTATAATTTATGCTAAACCAATGTTTGTACAATTCTATTAGTTATCTAGCTAGTATTATTTTCTATTTTTTTCCTATGTATTATATAAAGCAATTAATACAATTGAAAGGACACACAATCTAATTAAAATTTTAGAAAGACATAATAATTTCTCCAAGATTAGGTTTACATATGTTGGATTTGAAGTTGACATATCTATTTATGTAATAGAAAGAGCGTCTCCAATGGTGCATCAATTTTTTCACCAATTATGAGTAAAAACTTCATTTGATATCAAGTGTTTCAACGGAGAGTTTTGACTTTTCATCAAACCACCAGTCGACTGGGTAGACAATCGGATAGTGTAATTTTTTCATAGATTTTTACCTTGAGGTGATCATCCGGGGATATCTGGCAACGGTAATGAACAGTGATTTAATGAAAGAAACATTGGTTCCCAGTTTGATGAAAGATAAGTGAAATCTTTAATTTAATACTTCTCTGATGCAATTATTGGAGCGGAAAAAATATTTAATTTCCATTAAATTTAAATTTAATAAAAAATTTGAATAGTGTTGGAGATGATCTAATATCTGGATCTGGGAATACAAAAATTATCCAAATCATAAAAGCTTTTTGTTTTTGTTTTTTTCATTGAGACAATCATTCTTTATGGCCACTTGCCAGTACAGTTTTAAGGACAGGGGGTAGAGTGTACTTATTTTAACCAAACCCCGAGATGGTTGCATCATGGTGGGTCCATGTGTTCATTCCACCTCAATAATTGAGCTTTTTTTTTCTTAAATTAAAAAAATTATTTTATTAATTAAAAAAATATTTTGTTAGTCATTTCAAAATGTTATTTGAAAAGTTAAAAAAAAAAAAAAAAAATTAAGAATATACCAAAACAAAAGTGTGTGTTTAATTTGATTTTTTAAAAATTGTTTTGAAATGAGTTTTTAGTGATTTTTAGTGAATTTTTTTTTTTATGTTTTAATCAATTTTTTTATACTTTTCAGATGCGTCTAAAAAGTAAATAAATTAGCTAAAATATATATATTTTAAAATCACTCAAAATAAATGAAAATTAGAATAAAAATTTAGGCACATTTTTGTTCAGATTTTCGTTTGTCGCTAGTGACTTTTATTTTTTTATATTTTAGTTAATTTTTTTTTACTTTTTACATGCATCTTATCTTGATGTATCTAAAAAATATCAAAAAAAAAAATTGACTTAAACCTGAAAAAAGTTTAATAAAAACAAATAAAAATTTGTTTAAAAATAATTTCTGAAAATGTGAGCCAAACAAATTATTTTTTTTAACATTAACTTTTGTTTGTGTTTAGCCAAATAATTTCCAAAAATAGCTTACAATACCAAGATGTCTCCTAATAAGTTGTAGTGCTTGTTTGGTGCAGCTTAAAAGCTGCTTATTTCAGCTTTCAGCTTAATTTAAGTTATTTTGATATGTTTGGTTTAGCTTATAGTTTATAGCTTTTTGGAAGTCAGAAATCAGCTTATTCTTTGAGTGGGACACGAGATGCTTAATTTATAAGTCAGAAATCAGCTTATGTTCATAGTTATAAGCTATAAGCTGTTTAGGCATAAGCTATAAGTACTTTCCCACAGCTCTACCAAACAGGGCCGTACTCTCTGAATATTATGTTCCAAATATATATATATATATATATATATCTATATATATAAGAACTATTCAATTGCCTGAGGTTCATCTTTTTAACTGCTTGAGATTCATCATTTTTTTTTTTGATTTTTGATTTTGTCTTTTTATTTTGAATAATTTATTAATGGTGACTTATATGTTGTGAGAGGGTAATTTATACCTAAATTGGGCCGAGATGGGTAAATGGGCTGAGCTGGAAAAATGAGCCGTTCTTTGGGCCACAGTAAGAAGGGCTGGATGAAAGGAGGCTTGTAGTTAGCCCGGTCCTGGTAAGCCTTATTGTTATCCCGGTCTGAAAGAACCTTGAAGTTAGTTCGGTCTAGAGAAGCTTTGCATATAGCCCGGTCACAGTACTCAAAGTTAGCCCAGTCGTGGCTTATCGTGGTTATCTCGGTCAGAACCTTGCTGTTTGTTAGCTCAGTCTGATCACACCATGGTTTGTACATGAGAAACCGAGGTAAGAGCAGTGAAAGGAAGAACCAAACTAGCTATAGTTCGGTCTAGTCTGCGGCTTAGCATAGCCATGCTTACCTCGGTCGTATTGGAATTCGACCATGGTAAAACCATCTCACTTGGTTTAAGCAGTGAGGGGGGTGTTGAAGGATAAACATTATCTTTCAGGAATGACTCCTAAGAGGACTCTACATGGATGAGTAAAAGTCCTACTAGGATTGTGCCACGCAAAACCTATAAAAGCTCATAACATCACCTATGGAGAGGTAACACAGCTTTGATTCTCGAATACACAGAGCTTTGTCTATTTGTCTATTTTTGCTAACTTAGGCATCGGAGAGGTATCCGGCACACACCCGTCGGCTAGCTCACGTTTGTGTTTTCAGGGAGTAAAGCGACGACGTACGGAGGAGCGCAAACTTGATCAACAGGATTATACGAGAAGGTTTATTTCTTTCCCGTACAATTGGCGCCGTTTGTGGGAATACCAGACAAAGAACAAAACCTCTTGATCAAGTTTCTCTCGCTAATTGAATGGCGCACAACGAAGATTTGCCGCAGTCCGCCATTGACGGACAAACCCCAGAGGGGGGTGGGAGGCGCGAAGGATTGCCTTCTATCTCTCCCATGGCGGACTTAGAGCACCAGCGACAGAATCCCCGGAGGGATGCAAGGGGGAGGCGGAACAACAGCCTCTGTCGCTCTCGCTCACCAAGTCCTGAAAGGCAAAGGCAAAAAATCGACCCTCAAGCTCTGGAGGATCGTGTAAAAGAGCAAGATGAACTAATAAGGAAGATGGCGGCGGACATGGAGGCCATGAAGCGCCAGATCAAGGGAAAAGGGGTGGCGATAGGAGAGGGGCGCAAAGGCAATATGCCTCATCGCCACTCAGAAGATCGTGGTAGGTGTACCACGCCATCGCAAGCAGAGAGTAGAAGCCTCAGGACAGGCGACACTCAATCAAGGACCTTCAGAACTCGTTACTCCAGATCTGAGAGAACGAGATCATTGAGGTCCTACATTGAGGGAAGTACCTATCGGCCCTCACATACGCACTAGACATCATCCAGGCAAACGGAGTTGCCTAGATCGTCCGACTTACGGACTATGCTTAAAGAAAGGACGCGACAGAAGGAGGATGCCAGGGCATGCGGCCCGCATAGAATTTCAACCCTTCAGCGGTTGGCTCCTCGGACACATGGAAGCGTCGAGGTTGGAATGCCAATACCGCACCTTGCCTACAAACCAATAGATAAAGCGTTGGCAAGACTACATAGCTCACCGTTCGTTCCGGCGATTGAGAACGCACCATTACCCTCAAGCTTTATCCAGCCTAAATTTACCACGTACGAAGGGAAGACAGACCCTTACATGCACCTAAGCCACTTTCGCCAGGTCATGGCGGTATACCGGCGGAACGAAGCTTTGATGTGTATCTTATTCCCATCCAGCCTTGGCGACCTAGGTTTAACCTGGTTTGAAAGGCTGCTAGAAGGCAGCATAGCCTCCTGGGCGCAATTAGCGAAGGCGTTCGTGACAAGATTCAGAACGAACACCAAAACGCCAGTGGAGATTGATTAACTACTCTCCATTGACATGGGTGACAAAGAAACACTGAGGTCCTACAACAGTTGCTACTGGGAGACGTTCAACCAGATAGGGGACTGCCTCACCAATCTCGTCATCGCACAATACAAAAGAGGACTTCCAGTCAAAAATAGATTGAGGGATTCGATTACAATGACTCCACCCCTCACGATGGAAGCCTTGATAGAGAGAGTGCACCAACATATTCGGGTGGAGGAGGATGGCGCCCGTGCCAAAGCAAAATCTGGTGTAACAATAACACCAGATAAGAAGACTATAGCAAAGGTTAATACTGTAGAACGTCAAAACAAGAATGGACGAGGCAGGCGAGACAACGAAGAGGACCGAAATAAAAGATGGTTGAGAGTCCGCACTGCCATTACCACGGTATTCAAGAAACCAATCTACCGAATTCTCAGTGAGATACACGATGAACCTTTCGTCAAATGGCTAGCTAAATTAGGAGAGGCACCGAAGGACTACGACGAAAGATCTCGATGCACCTTCCATATAGAAAAGGGGCACCGCACTGAAAACTGCACGCCGTTAAGACAGCATTTGGAGGAGTTAGTGGCAGTAGGTCACTTAGATCGGTACATAGAAGGAGGGACGCAGCCAGCCCTCCAAAACCACGACCACCCAGATGGAACACCAAACGACGCCCCACCTCAAGGCGTGATAAACGTAATACATGGGGTATTTGAGCCTGAGCGAGTATGTGAGCTCAGGGGCATGATAAAGAAGGCTGAGCACTTAAGGAAGGTATTAAGTGCGCAGCCCACCATTAAAAAAGGGAAAACAGAAGCCACGAACGTCATATCTTTTTCAGATAGAGACTTGGCAGGGATATACTGCCCTCACAATGATGCACTGGTCGTCACTCTCCGAGTCAAGGATTTTGACGTCAAGCGGATTTTGATTGACCAAGGGAGCTCATGTGAGATAATATACTACGACACCTTCAAACAACTGAAATTGGAGGACAAAGACTTGGCACCAGCTGTATCCCCCCTGATTGGATTCAACTCAATGCCAGAGTGGCCAGTCGGCAAGATTATCCTTCCAGTCAGGGCAGGAAGCGTGACAAAACAAGTGAAATTTTGGGTGTTAAAGGTCCCTTCCACTTACAACATAATCTTGGGAAGAACATGGCTGCAAGCCATGTGAGCGGTAGCTTTATCCTACCATCAAGTAATGCGATTCCCCAACGAAATCGGGGTAATTGAAGAGGTCTTTGGAGACCAAATTATGTCCAAGCAATGCTTTGTCACGGTTAATGGCAGCCGCGCTGCCAACGGATATGTTCATTTGGTGGAAGAACTTGAAAGCAATGAACTGTTCGCAGATGTCGGCAAAGCAGCTGATCAAAAAGCGATGAAAGACTTGGTAGAGGTAAGAATAGATGAAAAGAACCCGGATAAGTTCTTTTTGCTCGGTTCGTCGTTGTCCAGCACTGAGAGATTAGAGGTCTTGGAATTCTTGACCTCTAACATCGAAGTGTTCGCCTGGACACCTTACGACATGCCAGGCATTGATCCAAACTTTATCTGTCACCAACTCAATGTCCATCCATCCGCCAGACCAATCATTCAGCGCACTCGCAAATCGGCACTCCACCACGCCGAGATAGTGGCGGAAGAAGTGGGAAATCTGCTAGAGGCAGGAGCTATCAGAGAGGTGCACTACCCCAGATGGATTTCCAACACAGTCGTGGTGCCGAAGAAGAATGGCAAATGGCGTGTCTGCGTCGATTATAAGACAGTCAACAAAGCATGCCCAAAGGACAGCTTCCCCCTTCCACGGATAGATCAACTGGTAGACCTAACGGCGAGGCACAACCGACTTAGCTTTCTTGATGCGTACAGAGGTTACCATCAGATCGCCATGTACGAACCAGACCAGGAGGTCACGTCCTTTACAACTCCAAGAGGACTATACTGCTACAAGGCCATGCCCTTTGGCCTAAAGAATGTAGGGGCAACATTCCAAAGGATGGTCACCAAGATGTTTGAACCATTGTTAGGCAGAACAATGGAAGCTTACATCGACAACATGGTGGTCAAGAGCAAGGATGAGAACGACCATCTCAAGGACCTAGGTGAGATGTTTCAGATCCTTAAGAAGTACAAGTTACGCCTCAATGCGTCTAAGTGTGCATTCGGAGTAGGATCTGGCAAATTCCTAGGCTTTTTGGTGACCAGTCGGGGTATAGAAGCAGATCCCTCTCAGATCAAAGCAATTCAGGATTTGAAAAGGCCAAAAACAGTAAAAGAAGTGCAGCATCTCACCGGCATGGCAGCTGCACTCAACTGATTCATAAGCCGGTCGTCAGACAGACTACGACCATTTTTTCAAGCATTAAAAGCCAAGTTCGAGTGGGACGAAGAATGCGACCGCGCTCTGGAAAGCTTGAAAGAATACATGTCTTCTCCACCACTGCTTGTCACCCCAATACCTGGAGAAGAACTCTTCTTGTACCTGGCAGTCTCTCAACACGCAATTAGCGCAATGTTGGTTCATGCGGAAGGAATTCAACATCTGCCCGTCTTTTATGTCAGCAAGACATTGCTGGGTGCCGAAACAAGGTACTTGCCACTGAAAAAACTGGCCTTGGCCTTGATGATGGCCTCAAGGAAGTTGTCGCACTACTTTCACGCTCACACCATAGTCGTCCTCACAGCTTTCCCATTAAAAGCTTTGTTTGAGAGGGAGAACTTTTCTGGGCGAATCTTGAAGTGGGCAGTAGAGTTGGGACAATTCGACATCAAGTTCCAACCCAGAACCGCGATAAAGGCCCAAGCATTGGCAGACTTTGTCGCAGAATTCACCCCAAGAAGTCATTATATCTGCCCAGTCGACCTGACTGACACAACTGAACTAAGGATAGAAGTTGACGCCGGAATAGCGCAATCCCTGGTGCAGGATACTCAGTCAGACCCCAAGGCAGACCAGAGTAAAAGAAGCAAGGAAAAAGCGAACCATGCTACACCAAGCCAAGACTCACCAACAAATAAAGACTTGGTACAATCAGATAGCAAAGGGCAGACAGCAAGCATGGACCTTGAAGAAAACACCAGTAACATTCTTGACCCCACGGCATCATCTGACCCTCCACTTGCTGGAAATTGTTTGTTGGAGAGATGTGGAAGCTCTTCGTAGATAGAGCATCAAACCGGCACGGCGCAGGACTTGGCATAGTCCTCATCTCACCAGACGGCCTAGTTATGGATCAAGCAGTCAACCTTGGCTTCCCAACATCAAACAACGAAGCAGAGTATGAAGCGTTTCTTGCAGGTCTCAAATCAGCATTCTACATGAAGGCCACCGAGCTAATGGTTTACAGTGACTCATAACTGGTGGTAAACCAAATTTCAGGCGACTACGAAGTAAAGGATGACAGGATGGCCAAGTACCAAGACTCAGTCAGAACAGAGATCACGAAATTTGAAGTAGTAAGGATAGAACAGATTGGCAGGGAGGAAAACAACAGAGCAGACGAACTAGCAGGCTTTGCTTCAATGGCAAATACATCTATCCCTCATCCGCTGCTAATCGACTACCTACCAAGACCAAGCATTGAAGACCTCGAAGCAGAAGAGATATGTTGCGCCGAACTAGGCCCCTCATGGATGGATCCCATCATACTGTTCTTAAAAGACGGCATCTTACCTGAAGAAAAGAAAGAAGCCAACAAAATTAGAGCAAGGTCGCAGCGATTTTGGCTCTCCCTTTCTATGGCATTGTAAGAGCAGTGAAAGGAAGAACCAAACTAGCTATGGTTCGGTCTAGTCTGTGGCTTAGCATAGCCATGCTTACCTCGGTCGTATTGGAATCCGACTATGGTAAAATCATCTCACTTGGTTTAAGCAGTGAAGGGGGTGTTGAAGGATAAGCATTATCTTTCAAGAGTATGACTCCTAGGAGGACTCTACATGGATGAGTAAAAGTCCTACTAGGATTGTGCCACGCAAAACCTATAAAAGCTCATAACATCACCTATGGAGAGGTAACACAATTTTGATTCTTGAATATACAGAGCTTTGTCTATTTGACTATTTTTGTTGACTTAGGCATCAGAGAGGTATTCGGCACACACCCATCGGCTAGCTCATGTTTGTGTTTTCAGGGAGTAAAGCAACGACGTACGGAGGAGCGCAGACTTGATCAACAGGATTATACGAGAAGGTTTATTTCTTTCCCGTACATGTTGAGTGATGGTTTTTTCCGTGATTACGTAAATATTCTTGATCAATTATGTAATAGGTTTTTTTCATAATTATGCAAACATTCTTCGTCAATCATGAAATAGGATTTTTCGTAATTACACAAATATTTTTGGTCAATTATGAAACATAAACTTTTTATTTTTTTAACAAATTACAAATACATCTGTAAGGTTTGTTTAAAATAAAAATCGATCTTATAATACTAGAAATTACAACTACAGTTCATTATAAATTTTCATTTAACACAATACTCAGGGAAAAAAAACCAATTTTTCTATGCAATAATAAATTATCAAAATTGTTTATTGAAAATTATTTCTCATATCATTAAAAACTATTAATTGACTTAATAATTTATTTATTAACAAAATGGTTAATTGAAAAATATTTTTCATATCATTACAAATTGTTAATTTATTTAATGATTTACTTATTAATAAAATTAGTCATTCGTTATGCGAGCTTATGTATTAATAAAATCAGCTATGTATATATATATATATATATTATTTTGTTTCTTTATTGGTTCAGTGAATTATCTTAGTAGTTTTCTTTAAATGAGATAATTATCTTACTATTTGTTTTATATTTATCGGTTGAGAAAAACTATACACCATAATTTCTTTTTTTTTTTATAAATTCGAAAAAAAAATTAACGACTCATGAATTCATTAAAAAATGATATGGTAATAAAATTAGAGTCTACATCATTAGTTATATAACAAATCAAGAAATGATACATACCATACCACATAATTCTATTATATATCTAATGATTTATTCTATTCAATTTCATAGAATAATATTTTAATTTTTAAAAAATTATCAAAATATAAAACTTAAATATATTGTAATAATGGTCCATGCCATGGGCCTTCTTAAACTAGTATGTATATATATATATATATATATATGAGAACCGTTTAACTGTTTGAGGTTTGTCCTTTTTTTTTTTTTTCCTCTAGATTTTGCTATTTTATTTTGAATAATTTACTAACGGTGGCCTATATGTTGAGTGAAGGATTTTTCATAATTACGTAAACATTTTTGGTCAATTAAAAAACAGATTTTTTTCATAATTATGCAAACATTCTTAGTCAAATAGGAAATATAAATCTTTTATTTTTTAACAAATTATAAATACACCCATAAGATTTGTTTAAAATATTAATCGTTTCTATAATACTAGAAATTATAACTATCGTTTATTATAAATTTTAATTTAATACAATACTTAGGGGGAAAAAAAACTATTCTCCTATGCAATAATAAATTATCAAAATTGTTAGTTAAAAAATATTTCTCATATCATTAAAAACTGTTAATTGACTTAATGATTTATTTATTAACAAAATAGTTAACCGAAAAATATTTTTTATATCATTAAAAATTATTAATTTACTTAATAATTATTTATTAATAAAATTGGTCATTTGTTATGCGAGTATAATTTATGAATTAATAAAATTAGTCATTTGTATATATATGTATTTTCTTTTGCTTCTTATTAGCTCAATGAATTATCTTAGTAGTTTTTTTTAGATAGGAGAATTATCTTAGTATTTATTTTATATTTATCTGTTGAGAAAGGTTACACATTAATTTATTTATTTTTTTATAAATTCGAAAGAAATGATAAAGATTCATAAATTCACCCAAAATGTTATGATAATAGAATTTGAATCTACATCATTAGGTGTATAACAAATCACAAAATGATATATATCATATCATATAATTCTATCATATATCTAAATAATCTAATGATTTATTCTATTCAATTTTATAGAACAATATTTTAATTTTTAAAAAATTATGAAAATACAAAATTAAAATATACTATAATAATAATTTATGTTTTGCATGGGCCTTTTTAAACTAGTATATATATATATATATAAGGTTTTCTTTAGACGGGAGTATTCACCATTTGATTTCATTTTTAGAATTTATTTTCTATTTTTTTTCAAAAAATATTGAAAACTAATTTGGTTAGTAAAATGAAAAAAAAAAATCTTTGTTTTCATATGATTTTGTTTTATTTTGAGGCAAAAATTAATCTTTTATTTTTTTGAAAATTTATATTTTTTTAAATTGAAAACTAGTTTGGGTAATAAAATGATTTTTTTTTTAAATCAGAAAATTTTCATATGGTTTTCTTTTCTTTTGAGAAAAAAATAATTTTGAAAATTTTGAAAATATCTTCTTTAAAAAAAAAAAGCGAAAACTTGTTTGGCTAATAAAATATAAAAAAAATTTAAAAATCATTATTTTTTTCATATGGTTTTCTTTTTTGAGGCAAAAAATAATTTTGAAAATATTCTGTTATATTTATTTTTGTCAAACTAATTTATATTTTTTAAATTAAAAAAATGGAAACCAAATCAAACCGGGTGATTTTTTTTTTTTTTAAATGAGTTCAAAATTCTTTTCAAAAAATGAATACATGTTTCATTCGGGAATAAATTAAACAAGACACTTATCTTGATATTTTAGTTATTTATCTCTATATAGTTGTTTTATCTCGTAATACAAAATAAAATTATTATGGAATAGCAAAATCTCAACAAAATGTACATAACATTGAAATAAAATAATGCGACCTTATTTGTCATAACTTAAAAAAGTTAAAAAGTTTAAAAGTGACTATTTTATTTAAGTCACATCATCTTATTTTCTGTCACATCACTTCAAACCTAATATATATCAACCCATATGTTATAAAAAGTTAAAAATACACTTATTTAGATCATCCTAAACAAACCCTTAATTCTTTATTTGCAATCAAACGTGATATGTGGAATGTAATAATCATCATTCACATAAACCTTTAAATATAATTTTAAGGTCGTCAATCATTTTATATTTCTTCACACTAGGACCTACGTATGAGATTTTTTAATGTAGACATTAAAAAATGGTCATAAAAATAAAAATAAAAATAAAAAATAAAAAACGGGTTTTTTTTTTTGGAAAACTTTATAAAACAAACACACATTGCACTCACATGAACCCCTCATGTGGTTACGTTTTTGCAAAGAAAAATAACTCACAAAATGTACTCTTTTTTTTTTTTTGTTTACATAGAAAAATAATTCAAAATAATTGGGTAGTGGATTTTTTTAATCTAAGAATTGGCCTTCTTTCCTCCATAATATGAATTGGAAATTGTTGTCCGAAATTTGTAAGATTAAGAGGTTGTTTGGGATGTTATAAATAAGTACATTTTTTGACTGTTTATGAAATGAGTTGAGTTTGAAGTGATGTGATAGAGAGGTAATGTTTAAATAAGATGATGTGACTTAAATAGAATAGTGACTTTTTGACTTTTTTAGATTATGACAAACAAAACCTCCTTATTATAAGTCTCGTTTCAATAATTCAAATTGTTTGTTTGTAAAACCCTCCGTGTATAACATTTATGAAGAAAAAAAATTAAATCAATTTGATAATCGCAATATTTTTATTTTAGTAAGTGTCTCAGAAAAAAAGAACAATAAGTGTGTTTTTTAAAAATAGACCATTTTTTTTTTTAAAGACAAACACGATAAAATGAAATACATACAATTATCAAATCGAAATAGACTCGTGATAAACTTATTATTGATATTATTGAATACCACATTAGCAAATTATAAACATACCTTTTGGTCTGTGTGGAAGCACAAAAATAAAGTTATCTTCAATGAGGTTGTTGGCTTTTTTTTGGCTTTCGAGAGTTTATAGTATAAATTTAAGCATGTCAACAAGGATCAATTAGTCCTTACAGAATTTTAATTGCCAACCAATTATCGGACGATTGTGTTGAAATTCTTTCAGTCTCAATAAAGAGGACTTTTACTGATGGTTTGTTTTAGGAGAAATTGATAAGAAATAACAAGTACAGAAAAATTCAAAAACTGAATTTCATTAAGTAAATAGGAACTTACAATGAAACGGCCCAGCCTTGAAAAGGTTTACAACAGCGACTACTTGAAACTATTCCTAGGAAATGAAGTACAGTATAGGAATTGAAGAACTAGAAATGTAAAACTGGGAAAAAAATATAAAGTAAATAAACGGGTTTCTGGATCTGAGTCTGGGTCTTTTATTCTGAGGCCTTCTCTCTCATTTGTACTTTTGAATGGTAACCGTTGAAGTGGGCTTCCAATCATCGAAAAGTCCTCCCATGATCCCTGATCATGTTCTCTCACAGTTAGTCTCCACTACGCCATTTTTGAAGTTAGGCTTCCTTCTTGAATTTGAATTTGAATTTGAATTTGTGAGTAACCGTTGGTCCATGTCATCTTGCGTTTTCTAGCTGCTTCAATGCTGGGCAGATCCATTATTACCAATATGAACTGCCACATGTCTATTATTGATTGGAAGCTTACATTAACTTTCTAAATTACCCTTTACGTGCCATGTGTTAAACTGGGATTGGCTTATATAAAATATGTAGCCAACATTACCCCCCGTACTAATATACCCAACACTTGGTGATATTAGTGGATTAATGCACTCTATCCACGTCTTAGGACGTGCATGAACTTTGTTTATCTTAGAAGTGTAACCGTCTTCTTAGAAATGAAGCATTGAACTTCATTAAATTCTCCTTTACGCTTGAACACTTCCTCCACTATCTGTGTATCCGAAGGGACTGATACATCTTCAATGACTAATCAAACTCTCTCTTACGTTGATTAAGCATATGATAAGGTGTTTGATAACGATAACCGACCTCGAAAGAACCTTCATGTATTTATTGGCCATACTTATCCGCCCTAATTTATATAAGTTATGGAAGCTTTTGCACTGTACGAACCTCTGGACCAAGCATTTGTACAAATGGATCTTGGAAGCTCTTCATCTGATCCAAAACTCTCTGCATGGGATGAAACTGCTTCATCTTTTTCTAGAAATACTGGTTGGGATACTTGGTCAACACCAGTTCAACCTCAAATAAGGGAGCGGATTCACCATAAAATCGTTGAATTTGATGATCTTCTTCTGGTGCCTCCTTCTTCTCGAAGCTCAGTAGTATATCCTTACGTACCCATGGATCACCGTCGTTGTCTAGAGGACAACCTATTTTTGGCGTGGTATAACTCCTCCCTGCCAACTAGAATATTGCAGAAGACCCCCAATCCAACCAAAGCATTGGGATTCAGTTCTTCATTCTTGGCTAAGAAGGCAAAATATTGCTCTTATGACTGGCTAGAGTGTGTGAATGATCCCCAATTTTCTCATTCTTTTAGGATAGACCCTTCTGCATCCCCTCTTCCTCATAATCCTAATTGGATAGAGGAATTGAAACTTACTCTCTTTGAAGGTCAACATTTCTCCTCCTATCAACCTCTAGTTTCTCCAACTGTATTCCAGCAATATAAAGCTCAGTTTTTGCTTGCCGCCTTCTCTCATCTGCCCTTCGAAGTCCTTGGAAATGATGTTCCTTACCGGAACTTCTTATGAACTTGTATCATTGTATCTCAAGGTCATGCTCTTAACCCCATAGCCCAAACATAACTCCATACCTTCTTGGACCAGCTTCCTCTCCTACTCAACTGGCATAAAAACTCTTTGGCCACTAATGACTCACTAGACGAAATTGCTGCCGATCGAATTCAAACTCAGTACGAAGCAAAGAACCTCCTTGAAGAATATGATGCCTTCAACAACAAGAACTCAACAAACTAGGATGATGTAGATATGGACGAGATGGATCAGAGTTTGAAGGAGACTGAGTTTGAAGTGAAGGTTGAACAACTTTTCCACCAAATAAGAGTGCATCAGTTGCAAAAACCCAATTTGGACAGAACTAAAGATAGGATAAAGAAAGAACACAAGTTTATAGAACACTGTTGGACCAAATTCAATGAACTTGTTACTCTCTCTATCCCTTATTATTATGAAATTGAATTTGTAGCCACTTAGGCCATCCAATGTAAATATTTTATATATCAATACAACTGGTTTCTTCAACTCTCATTTGCATGATCTGGTTTTGTATTCCTATTACATGATCGACTGTATGGTTAATGTGACCTTATTCCTTACTTTGCTCACATAGCCTATGAATAATAGCTTCGAAACAACCAATCTTGCTTTGAAACCTGGTTTTAAATGCTTCGAATTATGAAATTTCTCATAAGAGTGATAGTATTTGTCTTAGGTTTTCACATTCTAATTGTATGGTTAATATAATCTGTGTAAAGAACAGCTTCAAACTAACCAATCTTGCTTCGAAGTCCTTTTTAAGCACTTCGAATCACGTAATTTCTTTGCAAAATGACAACATTTGTCTTTGAAGGGACTTACTTTAGTAGACAGGTGTATGGGTTAGTCTTCTGGTCTTTGAAATTCCCACGTTCCTTAATGCTTATTCATTTTGAAGTCCAAAAGCCAAGCAAGAACCATATTCTATTCACAGAATACTATAAATCCCCTTCAAAGGAATTTGCCTTTTATAGAAAGCCTAAAAGCATACCTTCAAGACTTTCGAAGTAAACAAATCCTAACTATGCTTGAGTTTAAGGTATAAGACTGGCTTCAAAGCCAACTACCCTTTTTTGAAGCCAAACCAAGTTTCTGGAAACTGGCTTCGGAGCTAACTACCTATTTTCAAAGCCAAGCTGAGTATTTGAAATATGTTTCTTCCCATCATAGGTTTCCTCCCACTGTTCTGGAGGTAGCTCTCTTTCTTGTGTTTTTAGGAAGTTTCGAAATAAAACCTTAATCACACACACAGGTCAAATTTGGGTTTATTTGACTCGTTACATTAAATGGGTAATTTTGGACATAAAGGTTTAAAACCCCATGTTCTCGCGCTTTATCTGCACACTTGTCCAACATTTTCCTTTCACTCCTATTACTCCCGACTGCAACTTCTTGCCCTTCCACTCACTTTTTTCTTTCAACCCCTCGTTAATGGCTTATTCTTTCAAAATACCAATCGTTGAGCGTATGAGCCCATCTGTGGCTTTGAGGAGAATTATTAACGAAGAATGTGACGAATACAAAGCCGGTGAATGGTGTGCTGTTGATGGGTGCATCTTCATTCCCCATCATCATGCTCAAGGGGAGTTTGTTCTTGGACCAATTTTCAAGGAAGCTCCTGCCCAACTCCCTACTCTATGCCTGCGCTTAGAGGATCACTGCCTCCTTTACGAGAGTGGCCTTGATTGGGAAGTTGGAGGATGAACCGTCCCCATCATAGCTGGCCTACATTAAGGCCAGAATGGGAGAAATGGTATGACCAAGTTGTTCCTGCCAGGATGTTGGACCTCCAAGAACTCTATCTTTTCGACACCCATCGACTAGCCATGTTTTCTATTCCTAAAGACTCTTTTCTTATACCTACTGCACTTTGTTTTTGGAATCCAGCTTTCAATTTTTTCCAATTTCGGTGTGGCGTGATAGCCCCCATTGTCCTTGATATGTGCCATCTTTTAGGATTATCACCCACTGGTACTCCTTTTGGTTCTAATTATCCTGATCTTAATGTTCCCTTCTCTATTCCCCCTCTGAACTCTTCTTTTAGTGATTTTGTGAGTTCTGAAAATAGGAAAGAGGGCCCTATAACAGATCGAGAGTTCTTTTCTTTTCTCTTATATTGGTTCTGTAAATTTTTATTTTGTACCTCCTCACAGAGAATTATGCCTGAATTTGCCCCTCTTGCCAAGGCTCTTGCTTCAGCTAAGAAGATAACCTTAGCTCCTTATGTCCTGGGTCATGTATATAGAGTTTGCACTCAGTTTTGTGAAAAACCTCTAGATGCCAACCAAGAAGGACCACTCTGGGTACTGTAACTCTGGCTTTTTGCCTACTTCACTGACTTACATTCTTGGTGCTTGAGATTCTTGGTGCAAGACCCTACCACTTATGGAATGAAGTATGCTAGATTTTCCCTCTACCCTTCTAGCTTAGCTTAGTACCTCTCTTTGTTCCATTAACGCCTAGTTTCTCTCCTTTCCGCCTTCTTCTGCCCCTTTGCGGCTAACACAGGGCCAGCATGGCTTAAAACTTTTCTGGCTGATAGAACCTGCTCTAATCCTTTACACAGAGATATGTGGGCCTCTATACTGATTCCAAGGGAGCTCTACATTGGTACTTTGAATTTTCGAGCTTATAAGTGTATTGTTAAACCCTACTGCCCTGCTCAATTTGCTAGGTAATTTGGGCTTTCTCAAGCAATTCATGTCCCTCTCTGTAGCCAAACTAACCCAAATCTTGCAACCAGAGAGTTAAAGTGCCAAAAACCAGGTTGGATGAGGCAACCTCTAAGTTTTTACAAGATTTGATGAAATTTACATTCACTCTTTCATACCACAAGGCATTGTATTAAAGAGGTACCAAAATTTGTGGACAACCAATATGGAGGTATACTTGGCCATCTCCCCCAAAGATCTGTTGGTAGGGCTAGATGTGCCTCCCGAGTCAAGCCCAAGGAGGCTAGGATCACTGCTACAGCCTCCACTGCTCCTGCTATCCCAATTGCTGTTGCTGCTATTGTCTCATCCCCTTTTCCTAGAGTTAACAGAGCCACTTCAAAGAAAGGTAAGCATTTCTTCTTTCCCTTTCTCTTTCCTTTTTTTGATGCTTTTCTTATTTGCTTATAACTTCTATTTGGTACAAGAGCTTCACAAGAAGACTCTTTTCAGAGGGTTCAGGCCTAAACCATTCTTAAGGGTAAGTGTGGCTTGACTTTTCGTGCTCCTTTCGGATATGACTAGGCCCACAGTTCAGACTCCCGTGGTTCTGAATCTAATTTCACAAAGTGCAATGTGAAACAGTGAAAATACAAAAGAGTCCAAATTCGGTAATTCGTTTGAAAAATTGATTTTTGAATCAAATGCTAAAAATGGATTGCTTTGCTAGATTTCAGAGTCACCATCTAAACATTGTTGGGAAATTTAGGAAACCGGAGACTCGTGCCAAAGGCCACTTATCCGTCATCACCAAAGTGTCTTAGCTGAGGAACTTAGGTATGAGAGGGGAAGGTCATGAATTGAGCGCCCCACTTGCCTGATCAAAGATCGATCTCTACTAATCATGATGTAATTTTTATTTACGTTATATGCTCTTGTTTTGATTTATTAGCTATTTTTACTATGTGATGCATACAAGTGTAGACTAATTTGCAAGAATTGGAACATTTGATTTCATGCTTGCTTTTTGAAAAGAGTTTTGTGAATATGCCATTTGAAAAAGTGGGCTTAAAATGGACATTAATCAAACTATCCCAATTCAAGCAACTAGCCTTCGTCCACTAGCATTCAAACAGGTATATCATTTAAGTAATTAGCCTCATGGAAGTATGCTTGGACATGGTAACAACCACACTCATGCGATATGCTAAAGCTCAAAATTGCTCACCTAGTACTTCGAACCAAAACAAAGCAAAATAATTAGAAAAATATGTATGTTCCTAATTAATGCAATATGACTAAATGCAACGCACACATTATGTAATTTATAGGCTCGGCTATGAATATGACATATGATTTCATTCAAGACATGCAATAAAGCACATATTCAAGTAATGAATTTGAACATTGATATTGGGTTAGCATGATGAGCCGAACCTTGGATGCATGCATGACAATTGATGTAACGCATAAGAATGCTAATTTGAAAAATGATGTTCCTATACTAACCATTGTAAGCAAGTAAAAGGGAGAAAGACGTGGAGTTAGAAGTATACAACTTATTACATATTTGCCCTCATGCAAGAGGGTGCGAATCAAAGTCCAAAAGTCCAAAAATCCAAATTAAACTAATTATTACAAAAGTGAATGAATAAATAAGCAAAGAATTAGCTAGCTAACTACTCTATTACAACAAGGATAATAATGAGAAATAAACTAGCTATTTAAGTTAACTAGCTATAGCAATTACAAATAAACAACAATAATAATAATTACAACACTAATGATAATTAACAAGACTAATTATAACAATAATAAATAAATTAATTACAACAATACTCAGAGCATTAATTTTACAATAATGATGTAAGCAAGGATGCACAAGAGTTGCATGCACAATGTCCAAGAACGGCTTTGTCTGCCTAGGCTTGCTCTGTTTTACCTTCAGCCACTGCTCTCTGTTTTCTGCAAAATATACTGCTGACCAAACATTGATGGCCGGCCGGCCCTCAATGAAGCCCGACTAGGCCTAAATAAGGCCGGTCATGCCTTAATTTTATGCAAAATTCTGTTTTGTGCTTTGAAGTGAAAATAGTGCAGACATAATTGTTCTGAACTCTGTTTATCCCTTTTACACTTCTCTGTCATGGGAAAGCCTTAAGAGTAGGTTGGAATTATTTCCAAAACCATCAACGAGCAAGTTGATTGCTTGATGATTTCGGATACAATTTGGACAAAATTCAATAAATGCAATGAACAACAACCACCCCTCCCTTCTATCATAGAGTGAACTCAAAGAGGGAGGTAGAGACGCTTCAAGATTCATCAAAACATCATGAATTGATGTAGGACAACCCTTGACAAAATAGATTCGGCATAACATCCGGTTGAACCCAAGCAATATAACTCATTTTCTTTATGTGGGTTAGTTCATTTTAAGCCAAATTCATTAGTCTTTGCCATCTTTTAATCCATTAAGTCCAAGATGATTGTTACGTCCACTAAAGATTACGTCCACTAAGTGAGAAATATGTCAAACAGGAGGTGATTCTCAACATGAAAAAGAGACTACACCGTTGACAATGAACCTCTGTAAAGATTAAGCCATTAAGCATATATCTCTAGTTCTTGTTTTGAATAACCCTCAAACGATTGAAACAACTCTCAAATGAAAGAAATGAATGACAAGTTGATTATTAAAATGAGGTTCTTAAACATGGAAATTAGTTAAAGAAAAGCTTATAACAATATACAACATGCCATATATGCAAACTTATGAGACAACAATCAAACTAATCAAAGCATGAACTATTTAAACAACCTAGAACAACCTAAAAACAGCCCTTAATGGGTGAAAAATAGTGGCTCAAAGTACATGAAAAGAGCCTAAAAAGCTAAACAACAGATAGAGAAAACAAGGCTAGTAAGTAAGAACAATGAGGGGTGGCTAATCCCTCCACTTTTGAAACCTCAAAACATAATTTTTAGCCTATTTTCAACTCTAAAAATCAATTTGGAAAGTAAAGAAAAATAGTTTAAAAGCAAGGGTTTGAGCTATACGTAAAGGTGTAAGAAAGAGTGCTAACTCTCTCTATCCTTTTGGTAGCTCTCCAAACCCAAACTTAGACACTTGAAGGGAGATCATAACAACACAAAACTACAAGAACTAGTTAGTAAATGATAGAAATGAAAGCAAGAGAGGAAATAACAAGCTTATACCTCTTGACAAAGGTAGCTCTTTGTTTCTGAATCAAACTAAGTCCAAACACACTCTCAAGCTTGAATTGTGATGCTCAAGGCTCAACAAAGGTTCCTAGGCTAAGGTGTGAAGGTGTATGTGTGGTGTATGAATATAGGTTCAAGGTGGTAAGCTTGCTCAAAGGGTTACTTGCACAAGAAGAAGGAGCTCTCAAGAAGGTGTAGAGGCTTTTTAGAAATTCTTCAACCCTCAAAATAGAGATACAACTTCATTTTTATAGAATTTGAGCAAGAGAGGTCATAAATATCTTAAAAAATGGACAGCTGGCGGGCTCCAGCCCAGAACAATGTTTCTCGCTACTAAGGCACGGCCGGGCCTCAATGTGTTCCCCCTGTTTTTCTGCTTCAGACTCAGCACAGGGCAGCACAATGTGTAAAAATGGATTTCTTGGGTATAATCAGTGGGAATATGGAAGGTTTGGTATTGTTTTGGAGCTTAAACATGGCCCCTTCGTTGAGACCTCGAACCATATACAACACCACTTTCATCATCGAGTGTACCGGGTAAAGCGCTCGAGCCTTGTGGGTGGTCAAAAATGGATGTCTACAGTAAGCAGCAACAACAAAGGAAGAGAAAACTTTGCTTGACCTTGAAGAGGAGGTACCCAAGGCTCATAGTGAAGAGGAGGAAGCAAAAAAGATAAAACAAACACCATTAAAAAGGAAGAAGAAAATGACAGTCTCTCCCTCTGATCTTATTGAGATTTCCACTTATGAGACAATTGCCAAAGCAGTGGAAAGGGAACAATCTAAAGAGATTATTGTTTTCCAAAGATCAGAGAAAAGGAGGCAGTAGCAAATACTAAGGGATGAAGCTGCTCCTGTAGATGCATTACAAAAGGAGGCTGCAAGGAAGAAACAAACTACTAAGCATTACACCCTTTGCAGCTCCCCCACCATCGCTATTACCACCACTGAAGCTGGTAATTTCCTTTAGTCCTTTTTGGTAATTTCCTTTTCTAGGATTCAACACAAGATTAACACTTTCTCTTTGTTTTTTCCTTTTTATGTAGTAATAGTTAGTCCATTTTCTCCTTCTTCAACACCGCCTTCTCCTTCTTAGCCTATGGATGAAGGGCCCTTTCTGACTTCTGCAGAGCTACAAGTAGTTTTAGAGCTATAGGTAGCCTTAAAAGGAAAATGAAAGGTTAACACTGAAGTGTCAGTGAGTGTAGAGCCCATCTAGATGATACTTCCCTTTTCCAGCTCCACACTCTTCATGACTTCTTCCCTTCTTTCCTTGAGGCCCAACATCACAGCTTTCCTTCCTCTTGGCCTTTTCAATTTTTTGAATTTGTCTCTGGTTTCTATCGCCTTACCTCTATAGACTCCTTCCAGAGTCCTGGCTACCCCACTATCACCTGAGAGAGCCCTAGTTATCACTTCTCTAGTGGCAGCATGTACTTCCAAGGATGACACTGGTAGCTCACCAACTTCTTTCTCACCATCCAGCTCCAGTCCCTTTTCTCTTGACTTGCTGGTGGCTAGGATAATAGACACTGCTAGGGAATCCTCAACTCATTCTCCTGTTCCCATGTTTCCATCTCTTCCTTCAACCAGTGACTCCTCTGTACTGCTAATGTCAGAGGAAGAAATGGACATCTTTGAGGCTCAACTGGCCAGCTTATTTGGCATATCTTCACTAGTTTGAGCACCAAGCAGTGATACTGAGCCATTGGTCCTTGCTGACTCCCTCTTGGAGATTATTGAGAGCTCTTCTACTGCTATTGAAGCCTCTTTGCCTTGGGTGGATTTAGGCACCTACTTGGACCTACTGGAATTATTCTCAAGGATTCCATTTGAAGCCTTACAAAAGCCTATCAATAAAAATGGTTTCCTCAAGTGCTGAAAAGTTTTGAGCAATCGAACATAGCCTTCTCAAGCCACTTATCCCAGGCAGCAGCCACTATAGATTTCTATATCAATATTTTCCACATGGCCAAAGTTGTAGAAGAGGAGCTGTTGAAGGATAAAGAGTTTATCTCTCATATACATGCTGAGGTGTTTGAATTAGCAACAGTTAACCTAGCCTTGGATCGAAATGCTAAAAAGCTGCAGATTACTAATCAAGGGCTAGCTGACAGAAAGCACGACATGGCTACTGCCATTAAGTTGTTCCCATCCCTTAGGAGTAGAGAATCAATTGTAAGGGAACAACTGAAACATTGTACTGATTTTTGAGCCAATTTATGGCTGCATGTACTCAAATCTATATGAAATGAAAACTCTTTATTATATATCTGAGTGTTTCATGCTCTTTTATTATTCTTACTTAGCACTTTCTACACTTCTTGTGGTTCTGAATCTAATTCCACAAGTGCAATGTGAAATTGATAAACACCAAAGAGTCCAAATCTGGAAAATCTTTTGGAAAATCAATTTTGAATCAAATTACCAAAAATGGACTGTTTTGCCAGATACAAAGTCACCACCTAAATATATTATTTTTGGGGAAATTTAGGAAACCTATGACCCGTGCCAAAGGCCACGTGTCCGTCATCACCAAGATTGTCTCAGCTCGGGAACTTAGGTACGAGAGGGGAAGTCATGAATACATTTGAGCACCACCGCTCGCTCGATCAAAGATCGGCCTCTCATGATATGATTTTTATCAAAATTATATGCTCTTGTTCTGGTTTATCAGGCTAGCATTTATTATGTGATGCGTGCATACAAGGTATAGACTAGTTTGCCTGAATTGGAACAATTCTATTTTTTGAAAAGGGTTTGATTTTGCCACTTAACAAAGTGGGCTTCAAGTTTGTGAATTTGCCACTTGACAAAGTGAGCTTAAACGTACATTTGTTGAATCATTCCAATTCAAGTAACAAGCCTTCATCACAGGCACTCAAACAGTTATAGTATTTAAGCACTTAGCCTCATGGCAAGCATGCTAGACATGCCAGTCACTCACACTCATGCAAGTATGTTAAAATACTAAAAACTCACCTAGTACTCCAAGCTAAGATAAAACAAAAGAGTTAAAAAAATATGCATGATTCCTAACTATACAAGATGACTAATGCAATGCATGCAATAATGCAACTAAAATAGGATCGGCTACTAATGTGGCATATGAATCAATTTGATAACATGCAGTCTAAGCACGTATTCAAAGAAGTATTGAAGTAACAATGCAGTTAGAATGATGAACCAAGCCTCGGTGCATGCAATACAAATGGATGAAAACATACGATATGCTAATTGAAACGTGATGTCTCTAAACTCACCATCATAAGCAGTTAAATAAAAAAGAGAAAGACGTGGGGTTGGAAGACATACACATTATTACAACATTGATGCCCTTGCGCAGGAGGGTCCGAATGAATAAACTGGCCAACTAGCAACTAATTAGAGCTAAAGCTAATTAATCTAACTATTACAAACCGAAATGAATAACTAACTAAACTATTTAACTAATTATTACAACACTTGAATTAAATAACTAGTTAACTAACTAATTAAATAATTACAACATAACTAGTTAACTACTTAACTAATTAAAGAATTACAACACAATTGCAATTAATAATTAAACTAAGCAATTAACTACTCTGCCTCGGGAAATGAGACATGTGCATGCGCATGCTCGGATTCCACTCGAAAAGGGCACTGTTTTGCTCCCGAATGCCTCTGTTTGCATAGTTGAACGTTTCCAAAACAACTTTACTCCACCTTACTAACACTCTGCTGAGTTTTACATCAGTGGCTAGCCGGCCAGAGGTGAAGGTTATCGGCCACCTGCCGGCCATGGAAAATGGCCTGCCGGCCACTGATGCATAGGTTCATCTTGCTGCAACAGAGGACAAATAGAGCATATACAGGGTATTTTCAAGGATTGTCTACACAACTCACTCCTCCTTTTCATGAACAAATCTAAGGAGTGGTGAACCTAAGCCACAAACTATCAATCCAAGCAATTTCATTGCATGATGGCTTGTGAACCTAAGAGTGCAAGTTCAATAAATGCAAAACAAGGTACAAACCTCCTTTCTTTCATGAAAGATCAAGGGAAGTGGTGACCTTGGAGACTTGGATCATTTCATCACTAGCAAGTATGAAATGGTCCAAGTTCCATGTGTTCAATTAACGCCCGATTAAATACAACCAATTATTATCTTGCACCCTTTTAGTTTCAACTTTTAGTTACTCCTTTTAATTTACCAATCCATTCTTTAACCAATTAAGTCCATTGGTGAGTTGAGTCCTCTAAAAGAGAAAAAAGTGTTAAACAAGGGGTAGTTTAAGGCAAGAGAGAGGTGTCATGCCGTTGATGATGAACCCCTAAAAGAGGATTAAACCATTAAGCATGTACCTCAATTTCAAGCTTAAACAATCCTAAGGTTGAAACAACTCTCAAAGCAAACAAAGAGTGAAGAAATGAGGGAGGTTGCAGAGATTATGCTTGCTAAAATTAAGTGAGAAAAGAACTAAAGCAATGCAATCAACTCAAACAAGTGGTGTCTAAAGGCTTAAAACACCAAGCTTGTGAGGACATTTGCACTAGAAGCATGCAAAACAAGACTCAAATGACTTAACCAATCCAAAACAGAGTTAAAACAACCTAAAACAGAGGTTAAAACATGCTGGAATTAAGCTACAAATAACTAGAAAAATAAGCTAACACATAGAGCTATCTAGACTAGCAAACAAGACACAAGGAGGAGAGGCTAACACCTCCAAATTTAGACTTCAAAACATGATTTTGGCCACTGAAAAAGCTCTGAAAATCAGTGTTTAAAAGTTTGGAAAAAGATAGTAAAAGGGTGGGAAACATAGGGGTAAAGCCTCTAAAACAAGGTGTAAAGAAGGGCTAGCAACCCCTCAACCTTTAATGGCCTTAAACCCAAGCTTCAGCCCAAAAAATATAGATTTTTTACAACCCAAAACAATGGAAAAATAGTAGGAATAAAAGCAAAGCAAGCAAACAAATAGGTAGAGCCTTATACCTCTTGAAGAAAAGAAGAAGTTCCAAGCAACAAAACCAAGCAAACAACACCCTCTAGAGCTCAAACCAAGCTCAAGAACACCTCAACTCAAAGATGAGAAGATTTGGTTAAGGGTGTATATGCAAAGGTTAAGGAATTGGGGGCTAAAGTGTAGAGATTTGGTAGAGAGAGAGGAAAATTTTTGAGTTCAAAATTTTCTAACCTCCAAACATGAGAGAAAGGTCTCTTATATATAGAAATCATGAAATTCCCTCAAGAAGGTCCAGCCCTACACGTGGGGATAGATGCATGCATCTGTGCAAACAGCTAGCACAACTGGCATAAAATATCTGCAAAGCACACTGGTAGCTGGAAAGCCACATCAGTGGCTGGCATTAGGTCGGCAAGTAAAAAGTGATGGCCAGCAAGCCTCTAACAGTGGCTGGCAGGTCACCAGAGGTTGCAGGCTGAAAAAGATAGGCTTGGTCCAAAACTGAGTTTGAAAGGCAATCAGGGTTTGCAAGGCTCAAATTTGTGGCATTTCGCTGAGGACTTTAAATACGTGGCGAGCAAACAGACTCGTCATCGGGTGTGCATGCGAGGACGTCCAAGTCGAAAGGGCCGTCAAAAATGGGATGTCTACATTTATGGCTCTTAATGCTTATTGGAAGTATTGTCTTCCATACCAAGTCACCTTCATCAAAGCTAATATGCTCGATTTTTTTATTATAATTCTTGGCTGCCTTCTTTTTTTGGAAGTGGATATTATTTAATGCCAAAATCCTGGCCTCATATATATTTTCTAATTCCAAGAACATGCTTTGATGATATTGCTCAGTAGTTAATTGATCTTTGCATTTTACTCTCAAGGATTTGATATTAATTTGTACAAGCAACATTGCATCATGCCTATATACTAAAGCATAAGGAGTGATCCCTGTACTTGACCTTGGAGAAGTCCTATAAGCCCATAGCATATCTAACAACAAGTTATGCCAATCCTTGGGATTGTCTTCCACAACTCTTTATATTCTTTTTTTCAAGGATTTGTTAGATGACTCAGTTTGACTAATTGCCTGTGCATAATAATGGGTGGAATTAATAAGACTAATTCTAAATTCTACTGCGAAAGATTTTACCATATTTCCATCAAACATTGTCCCATTATCTATAATTATGGTATGTAGGATGCCAAATCTATGGATTAGTTCTTTGATAAATCCAATAACTTCAGTCTGATCCACAACCTTATAAGGCTTAGCTTCGATCCATTTAAAGAAGTAATCTGTAGCTACTAGAATAAAACAATGATGCTTTGAAGAGGGTAGATATATTTTCCCTATCATATCCATTGCCCATCCTCTAAATGGCCATGGCTTCACAACTACATACAAATCAGTTATTGGCACATGTCTTATCATGCTATAGGTTTGGCATGCCTGACATCCCTTTCCATACTCTATACAATCTTTAAGGATAGTTGGCCAATAATAGGAATGCCTTCGTAGCAACCATCTCATCTTCACCCAGGTTGGTGGGTGCCGTAAATGCCTTCATGGACCTCCGCCATGGCAGTCAATGCCTCTTTTGGCCCTCGACATTCTAATAGTAGTCTATCTGCCACCCTTTTATAAAGAGCATTCTCATATACTATAAATTGCATTGATTGCAATTTAATTTTTCTGCTGGCCTTCGAAGAAGGACCAGTTAAATATTGGATGATTAGATGTCTCCAATCATGCTCTTCTAAGTTATTCTGGTTAACTTCTACCAAGATACCCTTTTTAGCCAAAGGTGGTATTAACTTTTGATATGTTGCTTGACTTATGTCCACCTGGGTGTCACCTATTTTTCTGAAATTTGAAGCCTTCTGAGCTACATCACTGGCCTTATGATTCATGGATCTTGGGATATAAGTCACATTGGCTATCTGAAACTGAGAAAGCACATGCAATGTAGCAACATAATATAGTAACATGCTTGCACTTTGACATTTGAAAATTCCTTTTACTTGGTTGATTACCAATTGGGAATCTCCAAATATATCAACTGCATGAGCCTATAATCCAATAAGTATCTCAAGTCCCATTACTAAAGCTTCATATTCAGCTTGGTTATTGGAACAAGTAGCTTCATCAACTCTGAAACCATGCGTGGTTTCTATCTCCTTTGGTGACTTAATCACAACACTAATTCCAACTAGACCATTGGCTTTTAATCCATCAAACCACATTTGCCATGGCTCAATATTGACCATACCAAGATTCATTATTTCTTGGTTTTTTGTTTGACATGGATGATCTGCCAAAAAGTTAGCCAAAACCTGTCCTTTTACTACCTTTCGGGGAACCTATTCTAGATGAAACTCTGATAGAGTTAATATCCATTTGCCAATTCTTCTTCTTAGCGTAGGTCTAGATAACATGTATTTAACCAAGTCTGTGGTTGCAATTACCACGACCACAGTAGACAAAAGATAATATCTTAATTTCATTGTTGCAAAGTACAATGCTAGGCACAATTTTTCTACAGCTGAGTATTTACATTCACAAGAATTTAAAAACCTATTAAGGTAATAAACTGCTTGTTCATTATCCTGAGCCAGAAAAACTCCCAATGAATCTTCTATTGCAGCAATGTATAACTTCAAGGGTTTATGCCTCCTTGGTGGCATTAACACTAGAGGATTGACTAAGTAGGCTTTAAGTCCTTTGAAAGTAGCTTGATGCTCAGTTGTCCATATAAACTCTTATTCATTTTTTAGCTTTAACAAAGAAGAAAATACTTTAGTTTTCCCTGTAGTGTTAGAAATAAATCTTCGAAGGAAATTAACCTGACCAAGAAATTTTTGTAATTCTTTTTTACTTGATGGAGGTTTGGCCTCAATGATGACTTTGGCTTTATTCTGATCAATCTATATTCCCTTCTTGTGCACTACATACCCCAAGAAGTTTCTAGCTGATACACCAAAAACACATTTGAGAGGGTTGAGTTTCAACTTGAATTCCCTCATCCTGTCGAAGGCTATTGTCAAATGAACCAAGTGTTTCTCTATGGACTGAGATTTCACAACAATATTATTAATGTAACACTCTAAGTACCCTCTAATGAGATCATGGAAGATCGTGTTCATTGCCCTCTGATATGTTGCTACAGCATTCTTCAACCCAAATGGCATCTTGACCCATTCAAAGGTGCCAATGTTTCCAGGAGACCTGAAAGCTGTCTTGTAGACATCTTCCTCTGCTATGCAAATCTGGTTATAGCTAGAATGCCCATCCATCATGGACAACATCTTGCGTCTTGCTGAGTTATCCACCAACAAGTTAACTATAGGCATGTGATACTCATTTTTTGGAGTTGCCAAATTTAGGTTTCTAAAATCGATACATACTCTCATTTTGCAATTCTTCTTGACCATAGGCACAATATTAGACAACCATTCAACATACCTGGCTGTTCTAATGAAGCCTGCTTTAAGAAGCCGAACAATCTGCTCTTTTACCTTTTGAACCACTTCAGGAGTCATCTGTTTTGGCTTCTACTTGTGTGGCCTAAAATTAGGCTTCATTGGGAGCCTATGTTCTACTAATGATCTGTCCAACTCAGGCAGTTCATTATAAGACCAAGAAAAACAATCCTTGTATTGTTTCCAGACAACCAACAACTGGTTCCTATCATTGGGATTCAACTAAGCACTGATATAGGTAGGTTGTTGTGCTGAACCTTCACCTAAGTTGACTTTTTCCAAGGGATCTTGCACATGGGCACTCACTGATGCTTCCCCCTTGACTTCCTCTATCTTCGAAGCAATCTTTTCATCTGGTTATACCTCTATCCTTTTTGGTTTAACATTCCTACTCTCTTCTTCATAGACAAAATCTGTCCATAAAGCCTCTTCTTCCTGTATTTCTTGGACTTTTATTTCAATGTCCAATGCACAATACTTACCAAAAGCCATATATCTAGCCTTTGGTTGGCCTTGATCACAACTAATCACCATGGTTTTTCTCCCTTTTCCCTGCACTTTCCGGACTATAAACTCTATGTCCAATGCTGAAAATATGATTAAAGCCAATGGTCTGGCTTTTTGATCCTGATCTTTTTTCCTATAACCAGGCATCATTGTCATTTTTGATAAAGAACTCTCCATCAACACTCTCTTGTACGAAATGCTTTAGGTGTGCTACTTCCTCATCAGCCGTCACTTCGGCTATTCCATTAAGCTTTCTCAGCACAGTGAGTGGTACAACCCCTTTAGTGCATAGCTTGGCCTCTACAAAATCAGCACAAGCAATAGGCCTGATTTAGTGAGGCTGTTCAATTCTCCTTTTACAGTTTCATGCTCAACTTTTTGCCAACTAGTTTTCTTCCCTCTCCTCCTATTTTCTTCAACTCCAAACCTATAAATAAGATATTTTTAAAGATTTTTCAAAGAGTTCACCTCTCTTTCATTTATTTCCACTTTGCCTTTGCTCGGTTCACTGAAAAGTGCAATATTTAAACGAAATGCGAGCCTCGGAACATTGTAAAAACATTTTCAAAAATATTTTGAAAGAGAGGGTTTTAAGGTCTAAAATAGTTTTTGTCTAAAATAGTTTTGGTCCAAAATGGGGTGTAACGTTGGGATTTAGAAGCTCTTCTTGCTGAAAAAATCGAACGTTTGCACAACACAACTTTCATTATCGAGCGATCAATCAGTGGTGCCCAAGTCTTAAGGGCAATAAAAAATGGGGTGTCTACAGTTGCCCCTCTTTGACAGAGCTCAAAGTCCTATTTTGATAACGTCGTAAGATTTGGGCAAATAAACAAAAATGTAGATGCAGTTGGTTGAACTCGAGGGTTGCCTACGTATCTCGTTGCAAGGAATCAAATCAATGTAGTTCAGGGGCAGGATGTGAAATGATACACAATGTAAAACAAATAGTATATATGATATACAATGTAACGAAATAATCAAACCACAAGCAGTGTATAACACACAAATATCATAAAAGGGATGGAGATGCAAAATCGAACTACGTTTTATATAACGCCTAACACATGCTAAGTGCCTACTTCCTCAATACTGGCCTCAGCGTAGCATGGATGCTTACACATAACAGAACCGTGTTTTAACGTAGGGTACGAGCACATGCAAAATTATGTTTTTCGTAGAAAGAGAAAGAGTACAAGTAATTGGATGATATGATATAAGTGAGGAATGGTCTGTTGGGGAAAGATGATGATCCTGAATGCTAAATGCAACAAGACAAAGTACGATGCAATGGATGTATTGAATAAGGCATAGGCCGAACCACATCTTACCTAGAAAAGGCATGGGCACAAAATATACCACGTCTAACACGGAAAAGGTGTTGACACCCTCAATACTAGCCTTAACGCAGCATGGGTACTTACACATGATAGAACCATGTTCCAATGAAGGAAATGTATGAGCACATGCCAAACTTAGCTTAACATGGAAAGGATCCAGGTGATAAAATGGTATGATGTAATGAATGCAATGGATAAAGATAATAAATGTGATGCAATAGATAATAATTATGATGTAGCAGCTAGGAAGTGAAAATACTTTACAGAGGTAATTGGTGATGACTCACCTCATGCTGTTGGGGATCTTCCACTTTTTCTTGGTTTCAAGACTTTTTCCTTCATCTTGCATTTCCTAACCATAGGTACTACTTTTCTCCCTGACTATGTTCGCAACTTTCCCTATTCTCCAATAAGGTGATAGACTAGATTGGTTTAGTATCCAGAATTGAGGCGTACACAAGCTACCTTAATCTATGGGGCTGCCATACAAATTTTAAGCCGAGGATACACCCCTGGGTATTTAAACCAAACTTTAGTCTCAGAAGTCCCAAACCTTTGCGTTCTAGGCCTCGGCCATTCGAACTCTAGTTTCCACCATCTAAGTTGATCTCCTAGGAACTCACCGTAAACATAGTCAGGTGGCTATACCAGACCATCGGAAGTTGTTCGGACACGACAAACACCAAAGGAATTACTCCTTTAGAGGATTTAAGGTCTCCTAGACCAGTGAGTACACAAGAGAGTGTGGGGGAAAGTGCACAAGATAACGCTATATAGGTGCATAAGACAATGCGATGTAAGTGCAGAAGACAGTGCGAGGTAAGTTTGAAAAGCACTAGACAGTGCAAATTGGGTTGAAATGCACTAGACAGTGCGATTGAGTTTGAAATGTACTAGACAGCGCGATATAAGTGAAATGCACTAGACAGTACGATTGAGTTGAAATGCACTAGACAGTGCGATGTAAGTTGAAATGCACTAGACAGCGCGAAGTACATTTGAAATGCACTAGACAGTGCGATGTAAGTTAGAATACACAAATTAATGCACGAAATAGATGCAAATGCACAAGACAATACAAGTGAGGTGCACAAAATAGTGTGATACAAGTGTTGCACAAAATAGTGCCATGCACAAGACAGTGCAATGGTGCACAAAATAGTATGATACAAAGTGAATAGGATAGTGTGATATAAAGTGCACAAAATAGTGTGATGGAGGTGAGCGATGCATGGTATACAGAGGGAAATGAGCAATATTCAGAGTAATGCGTCATGCACCTTACGAAATGAGTGTAGAGAAACTTGCCATAACTCATTGAAATGTAACACAAAGGGAGGCAACTTGACAAAACTCTGTTAAGTGCGGAACAAAGTTAAGAGCAAGAGCAACCAATCACGCAGCTCAACTCAATCAGAGTGTATAAGCATGCAGGCAAAATCCAAAGCACATACATTAATCAGAGGGAAGATGGAAATCCCAAGAGAGTTTTGAAATGGTCAAAGACAACTTTCGAAAGCTGAATCATATCAGAATCAACATGAGGGTAAACTACCTTAATCCAGGGGAAAGTGCCCAACAAAAGGCTTTGAACGGATGAAGAGAAAGGTTGGGTTCATGCCCTTTATTCAATGGATGGCCCGATCAGATGTACTGAAAAATTGCCCCTAGCGTCCAGCCACTGGCCACTGTGTTTATCATTATATAGACACGTATGATAGGGATCTTCATGTCCTGGAACAATTGCCAACCAATTAGACTCATGCTTCTTTTTTGTTCTAGAATGTTGAGAACTTACTCCAGTCCCCTCTGAAGCAGTGACAGACTCCTCATATACACTGATCATGAATGTGTTGCCCTTTGTATATGGGCACTCTCAGTTTGTTTATGAATTCCACACATGGACTTGCTTTCGAGTTCGGAGTGAACATTCGTGTATGGAATTTTGACCATGCCACTCTATTGAACTTTTGAGTGACAGACTCGCTAGGGTGACTCGATGAAGAGCGACATGCTATGTTGACTCAATGAAGAGTGCCTTTGAACGATAAACACGTTATGGTGACTCAATGAAGAGCGCAGACTGAAACAAACACCAGGCACGACACAACTGAATTCACAACTGACCCAAAAGCATAAAAAAAGACTCAAGGTAACTGATCATTCATAGTGCCCCTAGTTTTACTTATGTTTCCTTTTAGACATCAATTTCGCAAAACTCGAGTTTCAATTCCTTTTTTGCTCAAGATAGAGATTTTACTGATAAGTTCAAGTATTGAAAATTTCTCTACTTGTTGATTCAAGCTAGTTCTTTCTTACCCAACGCAAGTATGTGATATGCACAGCAGTCGGTGTAGCTCATGGATTGATGCGAAGCTGACAATGTGAATTGGGCAAGATGATTGAGTTGAGATGGATGAGATAGATATGGTCGAGACCGAACTTCAGAATAAAGTTTCCTACGTATCCCAAGGATGGGAATCAGGTCAACGTAGTTCATGGCTATGGTTCACTCGAGTATTGATACTCTCCTTTTACGCTCTGACTTTTGCCAAAGTTGCCCCTTCGGGGTTTTCAACCTTGCGAGCTCTATTTGTTTGATTTCTCATTTTTCATGCTCTAACTTTTGCCTAGGTCGTCTTTTCAGGTTTTCGGCCTAGCGAGCCTCTCAAGGATAGCGTTACAACACTTGTGGTAAATTTGATCAATAGTCATTCTTGCCCTAACACTGAAACTGGCTTCGCCTTGATTTGAGCTTGGTTCTCCATTCTCTTATGTATGTCTTCTTCCTTTCTTTTCACTCCATTTTTAGAGCTGGTTCTTCTCGCAATGTGGTTTTTCCTTGCATTGGCTTCCCTGAATTCAGATAGAAGTTCTCTTCCTCATAGTTGATTGGATTTCATTCCAATGGATGCCCCTGGCTTGATAGTTGACTTCTTTTCTTTTCTTTTTTCCTTTTTTCTTCCTTTTGTTTCTTTTCTTTTTTCTTTTCTCTTTTCTACTTTTTTTCTTTTTTCTTTTTTACTTTTCTCTTTTTTTCCCCTTCTTTACTTCATTTCTTTCTCTTTGAAATAATGAAAACATCAGGGGAGAGATTCTATGATTTGTGAGAGGTCTGAGCCTTGTACTTGTGGGTCTAAAAACTGCCTTGTGCTTGCCAAAATGATTGCCTAATGGCGAAGAGAATCCCCAGGACAATGTAAAATACCACGGACAATTCTGAACCTATCTTCGCAAGTTTTGCAAAAGAAATAGCTTAACATTTTTGAAATCATGAATGACTTTGTGCCAATAAGTCAGAATTCACTCCAACCATTCGGGGGATCCTTCTTAACATTCGAGCTTATTAATAGAATCTTGTTCAAAAAACAAATTTAAAAACAAATTTAAAGCCTTTTTCTATTTGTAAAAGGTCACACATGCATCACTATAGGCACAATAAAATGATTAGAAACTTGACTTCCACTTTCTTATAAAGATAAAGGCCTGAGGGTACACGAGAGCGACTCAAAGGAAAAGACTCAACTGACGTAACAACGCAAGAAAAGACAGAAAATAAACCTCACAACAACTATTTGTAGGACATAACTCCAAACAAAACAAGCATTTTTAAGACAAAAGGGGTTTTTCTTTTCCAAGTCCATCTGCAGAATTTCAAAAACAACTTTAAGTAGCCTATGTGAAGGTCCAGACCTGCCTTCAATTCAGCAATACACATCCACACCCAGAAGGATTGATTTTAGACTTTCAAATTAAGTCTCCCAGATTGTACCTCACAATTATGTTGTCTCCACGCATCTTCTTGACAGAAACAATTGTTATTTCACACCATGCCTTTAATTTAGAAGGTCTTTCCTAAGTACTTTCAATAATTACCCTAGCTGAGACTGAGATTCATCATTCCAACCACCAGCGCTGGCATTACTGCTTCATCAAGATTGAACTCACTAAGTTCGAGTAAACTTTCTATCTTTTCAAAGATTTTGTTCATTTTGCTCAGTCGGAATTAGAAGATTCAGAACTGAACACAATGGGTTTGAGCTCAGTGGCTGGTATGCTGTGCTGGCTAGTGTAATGGTTGGTTGGTGGCAAGCTGTGTATAGGTTTTATGTTATGGAATGGCAATCTATTGCAGTTAAGGAGAGGGTTATTGAAAGCTTTGGGATTTGTAGGTAGGGTGATGACTTTGCTGTCAATCAGGTCTTGAATTTCATGGCGAAGGCGAAAGTAACGGATAGTGTGGTGACTGTACTACTAATGGAATGTGCAATATTGGGTAGAGTCATGTTTAGGTGGGAGAGGGTTAGGGAGAGGTGGAGGATTGAGCGATTTGAGATACCCTTTCTCCATCAGTACCTTCAATGCACAGGTTAGGCTCATATGGAGTTGGGCAAAGGTTTGTTTTTAGGAGGAGGAAGCATTAGGTTTAGAAATATTGGCAGATGGAGTGGCGGGTGTTGGTTGAATATTCCTGGGCTTGGGACTGGGATCAGGATGGGTGTTTTTGGTAAAGCATCCCTTTTCATTGTTTGCCCCCTAATTCAAAATGCTCTCATCCTAAGCGACAAAAGTGTAATCCACAGTTTTTGAAAAAACTTTAAGCACTTGCTGCTTGTTCAACCCTTTGACCTTCAAAGTCTTAATAGCCCACCAAAGTTGTGCATAGGGATCAATACTTGTCCCGGCTTTGTTCTTGCCACTTGCTTCTGATTGGCCAAGGGATTGGGTGGCTATATCGAAACGAGGCCTATTTGTTGTTAATCTGTCATCACCCAAACTTGAGATAGTTTTGAGTTGGCCCTTTCAACTACAGCACGCCCCAAGATTGGGGAGCTTTGTGACGGGATCAAAACCCCAAATATTAAATCTGCCACTGTTCCTTGAAGGTTTTCAATCATTTCCAAATTAGGTGCATCCATCATGCACAAATCGGTACTTTCTGGAATGAACACCTCAAGGTTGGGTAAGTGGGCCTGGGTGATGTATATGCTGGGTTTGAAGGTAGATAGGAGTATATGGATGAGGTTAAAGTGGGAAAGAGATATTTGGTCATGGATGGGAAGTGGGTTGGTGGTAACATTGGGGTCTTGAGGTGGAGCTATTGTTTGGTTGTCAATGAGATTCTAAACCTCATGACGAAGGCGGTAGCAACGATCGGTGCCATGACCGCATTACTGATGATACACATAGTATTTGGTGGGGTTATGCCTAGTAGGGAGTGGGTCAAGAAGAGGCTGGGGATCAAGGGCTTTGAGATACCCTTTTTCCATCAAGACTTTTAGTGCACTGGTTAACCTCATATAGAGGGGGGTGAAAGTTCTGCCTTGAGCTCGAACTGGGCTGTCTGTTTGTGGGTTTGTATTGGCAAATGGGTCGGCAATTTTAGGAGTGGTGACAATAGTATTGATTTCAGTGGGTTTGGGAATAGTGCTACAGGAAAACACCCTCTTTGTTGGTTCACTTGTTCTGGGAATAATCCCTCTGTTGAATGCACTCTCAATCTGAACCCCTAATTCATGCAAAGTTTTGAAAGTGAATAGTGGAGCAACTATTAACTTCAGCAACATATTAGGTTCAAGATTCTGTACCACTATCGCACTTGATCTCTCTCAGAAGGTCGATCTGCCATTTGTGTTGCCTTTGCTCTCCATCTTGCAACAAATTCCACAAAAGACTCTGTAGGATTCTGGTGGGTTGCTTCAAGCTCTTGAATGGTCATTTCAATTTGGGTATTGTAAGAATATTGATAAACAAATGCCTCAGCCAATTCTTCTCAGTTCTGCTTCACTGTATCCTCCAACTTGGCGTAACAAGTGGCTACTATACTCGACAGGGTTCTTCTATACAGAGAGAGTTTCTGAGGCTTAGTCAGACCCATCGGTTTCAGAACGTCCAAGAAAAGATGAATATGTACCATAGGATCTCTAGACCCGTTGAAACGGTCAATGTGTGTCATTTTGAATATATCTGGGAGTCTTACGGCAGCCTCGATGTACCCATCCTCAATGCCAGGAATGGAGTTAATTCCCTGTGCCTTTTTGAATTGCTTCTTAAGGTTAGCAATTTTTAATGAGATCTGGTCGAGATCATCGATGTCAAGGGGATAAAGCACCTCATTAGGCTACATCACGGGTCTAAAAACTCGAGTTTGAGCTAACCCTTCTCAGGGACCCGTATCTTGCAAATCTTCAGTTGGCGGAGGTGGAGCAAAGTTCGACTGGGGGCCCGAGACTGGATGTGTGGTAGATGCCCCAAATAGGCGTTGCATTTCAGCATTGGTCTCATCTTACATGGCGATTCCCAGGTTTAATGCCGCTATCATGGCCACAACTTCTTTCAGACTCTGAGTCATCACGGGTCTGCTGAGTTGGTAATCGGGGAAATGAATGGGTGTAAGTTGAGAGCTAACTAACAAGGATTTTGACCTAGTTATATTTGATGTATCTGAGCTGGATTAGTTTAAACGGGTTTGATTGGATTGATTTTTTTTTTTAGAATGGGTCTTTCAGTAGTGGATGGATGCCAGCCTTTTGGGGGTCAGGTGGACTTGACCTTTGCTGAATAGGTTTTTCTAGGATTGGATGGATTGTGATGGGTTAAGGCTTTCTAGGTTGGATTGGGCTTGGCCTTTATTGAGTTGGGTACTACTCTTTCTCTGGCTCAGACAAACCTGGCATTAAAAGCAAAATGCCCCATCAGATCAGGATACCGAGTATGTTGGTCAAAATAAAGCAAGATACAATTTGGCCTTGGCCCTGGTTCTGGTTCTGGTTCTGGTATGTTTCTACCATATCAAACACAAACCCCAAGATTTCGACCCAAATCTGATTCTAATATGATCCTCAAGTTTTGAAAGGAATCGCCTCAAGATTAAGACTCTCACAGGATTGCATCATACATTTCCAAAGAGTTCACATTTTCCACAAAAGCACTCAAAACACCCTTATGAGAGGATAGGGTTTCCCTATCCTATCTTTTGGAGTGAGCTAGAGCTTTACTACTCAAACACTGCAGTATCACATCATCCTGCATATAGGAAAGTATCCTGTCCTCAATTGGAATAGTCTCTATGGCTTTACTATATGTAAATAGGTTAAATGGTAAAAAAGGGTGGCTCGACAAGACTACCTAATATACCTCTCACACCTAACACCGAGAAGTGAAAGGAGGATCAAATGGTACAACGGTAGTCTAGATCTAAGGGTTGTGTTCCCATCGTCACATAGCCCGCGACCGGTCAGCCTTTTGGCAAACTTTTAGGCAAGCCTCCTGCAAACTGTCCAGGAATACCAGATAGCAAACACAATGACTTAAACGCACCAATACAAATGCAATGCAAAAAAACATATAAGTGTAGATAAAATGTCATATCATGAGTTCGAGTCAAGTTCTCTTATTTCCTAGTAGAGTCGCCAGAAAATGTAGCTCGGCTTTTTCGCGCCCCCCCTTTTGAAAGTTTGAAAAAAGCCCTAAAGTTCGGACTCCTGCAGTTCTGAATCTAATCTCACAAGTGCAATGTGAAATTAATAATCACCAAAGAGTCTAAATTTGGCAAATCGTTTAGAAAATTGATTTCGAATAAAAAATGCCAAAATTGGACTACTTTGCCAGATATAGAGTCGCCACCTAAATTTTTTATTTTGGGAAAATTTAGGAAACCCATGACTCATGCCAAAGGCCACTTGTCCGTCATCACCAAGATTGTCTCGGCTCGAGAACTTAGGTACGAGAGAGGAAGGTCATGAATTGAGCACCCTCGCTCACCCGATCAAAGATCGGCCTCTACTAATCATGATATGAATCTTATGTACATTATATGCTCTTTTTCCGGTTTATTAGGCTAGCATTACTATGTGATGCGCGCACACAAGGTATAGACTAGTTTGCCCGAATTGGAACAATACAATTTCATGTTTGTTTTTCGAAAGGGTTTGATTTTGCCACTTAACAAAGTGGGCTTAAGGTTTGGTGAAGTTGCCACTTGACAAAGTGGGCTTAAACGTACATTCATTGAATTATTCCAATTCAAGCAACAAGCCTTCATCCACAGGCACTTAAACAATTATAGCAATTAAGCACTTAGCCTCATGGCAAGTATGCTAGACATAGCAATCACTCACACTCATTCAAATATGCTAAAGCACTAAAAACTCACCTAGTACTCCAAGCTAAGATAAAACAAAAGAGTTACAAAAATATACATGATTTCTAACTATACAAGATGGCTAATGCAATGCATGCAATAATGCAACTAAAATAGGCTTGGCTACTTAACATGTTATTTGTAACAATTTCATAGCATGCGTTTAAACACGTATTTAACGAGGTATTGAAACGACGATGTAGTTAGAATGATGAATCGAGCCTCGACAGATGTAAGAAAAATGGATGCAGACTTGCGATATGTTAATTGAAACGTGATGCTCCTAATCTAACCATCAAAAGCGGATAAATAAAAGGGAGAGAGACGTGGGGTTGGAAGACATACACATTATTACATCATTTCGCTCTCACGAAGGAGAGTCCGAATGAATAAACTAAGCTAACTAGCTAACTAATTAAAGCTAAAGCTAATTAAGCTAATTATTACAAAACAAATGAAATAAACTAGCTAGGATACTTAACTAATTATTACAACACTTGAATTAACTAACTAGTTAACTAACTAATTAAATAATTACTACACAATTGCAATTAATAATTAAATTAAGCAATTAACTACTCCGCCTTGGGAAATGAGAGATATGCATGCGCATGCTCGGATTCCACCCGAAAAGACCACCGTTTTGCTCCCGAATGCCTCTGTTTGCACAGTTGAACATTTCCATGACAACTTTGCTCCATCTTACCAACACTCTATTGAAATTTGCATCAGTGGCCAGTCAGCCAAAGATGAAAGTTGTCGGCTACTAGCTGGCCATGAAAGTGGCTTGCTGGCCATCAAAGGTGGTCTGTCGGCCGACCATGAAAAGTGGCCTGTCGGCCACTGATGCATAGGTTCATCTTGCTGTGACAGAGGACAAACAGAGCATATACAGGGTATTTTAAGGGTTTGTTTGCACGACCTATCCCTCATTTTCATGGGAAAATCAAAGGAGTAGCAAGTTTTGGTTCACAAACCATCGATGGATGCAATTTCATTGCATGATGGCTTGTGAAAGAAAGTGTGCAAGTTCAATACATGAAAAACAAGACACAAGCCTCCTCCCTTTCATGAATGATCAAGGGAAGAAGTTGACCTTGGAGGCTTGAATCATTTCATCACTAGCAAGTATGAAATGGTTCAAGCTTCCATGTACTCAATTAAAGTCTGATTGAACACAACCAAACATTATCTTGCTCACTTTTAGTCCCAAGTTTTAGTTACTCCATTTTAAATTACCAACCATTCTTTAATTCATTGAATCCAATGGTGAAGTTAAGTCCTCTAACGGAGTGAAGTACCAAACCAAGAGTTAATTTAAGACATGAAAGAGATGTCATGCCGTTGATAATGAACCCCTAAAAGGGATTAAACCATTAAGCATGACAACCTCAATCTCATGCTTAAAAGAACAAGAGGCATGAAACAACCCTCAAAGTAAAACAAAAGCCAAGAAAGGAGGGAGGTTGCAGAGATTATTAATGCTGAAAATAAGTGAGAAAAATATAAATAAATGCTATCAACTCAAAGGAGATGGTGTCTAAGGCCTAGAACACCAAACTCATGAGGACTATTACACTATAAACATGCAAAACAGAGCTCAAACACAACAAACACTTAAAAAAAAATAGTCTTAGAGCAGGTCTGAAACAACCCTAAAACATGCTGGAATTAAGCTAACAAAAGCTAGAAAAATAAACTAAAACATGGAGCATGTTAAGCTAGTAAACAAAACACAAGGAGGGGAGGCTACCCCCTCTATTTTTGGACTTTAAAACATGATTTTAGCCACTGAAATAACTCTAAAATTCAATATTTAAAAGCTCAAAAAAAGATAGTAAAATGATGGGAAACACAAGGGTAAAGGCCTTGAAAGTAAGGTGTAAAGAAGGGTGAACCACCCCTCAACCTTTATTGGCCTTAAACCACAAGTTTTAGTCAAAAAATACAGAGTTTTCACAGCTCAAAAATAGTAAGAAAAGATGGAAAATAAGTGGTGTAGAGATGGTGCAAAAGCAAGAGAAGGTATACCTCTTGAAGAGAAATGAACCCTTAGTCATAAACCACCAATTTTACACTCTCAAGTGTTTCAAGAGCTCAAATTCAAGCTCAAATAACCTCAACATAGAAGCTCTCTAGGTTTGGTTTAGAGTGTTTGGACAAAGTCTATGCAAGTTGCAAGAGAGAGAAAATTGTAGAAAGAGGATATTTTTTTGCTCCCAAAGTTTTTCTAACCTTGAAATATGAGAGATAGGTCAAGTATATATAGAAAACATGAGCCCTAGGTCAAAAACATCTATTCAGAAACAACTGGAGAAGTGTGGAAGCAGTTGGAGCAAAATATCTGCAAAAAATCTATTTTTGGTTACCAGTGACCGGCTTGTGGCCGACTTGGACACCAGTGGCCGGTAGGTGGTCAGCAGAAAAATCTATTTCCAGGCCCGACTTCAAATGGGCATAACTCCTTCATCCAGACTTCTTTTCAGGTCATTCTTGAGTCTAAATTGAAGTCCCGGAAGTCTACTTTCTAATGGTGGCAGCCTCATATCTAATTCTAAGTGTGGAAAGAGATATGCCTATTTTAGTGAAGGTTGCTTAGTTTTGGCTTAATTGGATTGATGCCTAACTTCAAACAACCATATCTTCCTCATTCGGACTCGGTTTTAGAAGATTCTTAAGTCTAAAATGAAGCCCTGAAAGTCCACTTTCCAATGGTGGTAGCTTCATATCTAAATTTCAAGTGTACAAAAGGATAGGCCTAATTTAGTGAGGCAGCCCAATTCTCCCTTAAAGGTTTCATGCTCAACTTCTCCCCAACTAATTTTCTTCCCTCTCCTCCTATTTTCTTTAACTCCAAACCTATAAAGAAGAAATTTTTAAAGATTTTTCAAAGAGTTCACCTCTCTTCCATTTATTTCCACTTTGCCCTTGCTCGGTTTACTGAAAAGTGCAATATTTAAATGAAATGCGAGCTTTGAAATATCGTAGAAACATTTTCAAAAATATTTTGAAAGAGAAGGTTTTAAAGTCTAAAATAGTTTCGGTCCAAAATGGAGTGTAAGATTGGGATTTAGAAGCTCTTCTTGCTGAAGAAATCAAACGTTTGCACAGCACAACTTTCATCATCGAGTGATCAATCAGTGGTGCCAAAGTCTTAAGGGCGGTAAAAAATAGGGTGTCTACACCATGACTCATGCCAAAGGCCACGTGTCCATCATCACCAAGATTGTCTCGACTCGGGAACTTAGGTACGAAAGGGGAAGGTCATGAATTGAGCACCCCTGCTCGCCTGATCAAAAATCGACCTCTACTAATCATGATATGAATCTAATTTACATTATATGCTCTTGTTCCGATTATTAGGCTAGCATTACTATGTGATGCGCACACACACAAGTATAGACTAATTTGCAAAAAATGAAACACTTGATTTCATGTTTGTTTTTTAAAAGAGTTTGCGAATATGCCACTTGAAAAAGTGGGCTCAAATGTACATGAATCAAACTATCCTAATTCAAGCAATTAGTCTTCATCCATAGGCATTCAAACAATTTATCAGATAAGCACTTAGCCTTATGGTGAACATGCTTTGACATGGCAACAATCACACTCATGCAATTATGCTAAACCACATAAAAGCTCACCTAGTACTCCAAGCCAAAAAGATGATAAAGTTAGAATAATGCATAATCCTAACTATGCAATCTGACTAATGCAACGCATGCGATATGTAATCTAAATAGGCTCAGTTACTTAACATGACATGTGAATCAATTTGATAGCATGCGGTTTAACACGTATTCAACGAAGTAATAAACAATAATGCTTTGTTAGAATGATGAACCTAGCCTTGATTCATGCAAGACAAGTAAATGCAAGGCATGAGAGATGCTAAACAAAACATGATGCCTTAAACTAACCATCATAAGCAAGTAGATAAAAGGAAGAAAGATGTGAGGTTGGAAGACATACACGTTATTACAAGTTTGCGCCCTCACGCATAAGGGTCTGAATGAACTAACTAGCTAAGCTAATTACTACGAATTAACTAACTATTACAAAACGAATTAAACTATGCTAGCTTAATTATTACAATAACAAATTATATAACTAGTCCAGAAATAATTAGAACACAAAACTAACTAAATATTTACAAGACAAAATTAACTAGTTACAGCTAATTAATTACAACAAATAACTAAGCTAAGTAATGAAACTAAACAGCCCCGGGAAGTGAGGAGTGCTCATGCAGGCGCATGGATTTCCATCTGAAAAAATCACTGTTCTGTTGCCAGGAAGCCTCTGTTGCACAATTAGAACACTTGCATTGTTTTTCACCTCAAAACCAACCCTGTTCTGTTTCAAAAGGGCACTGCTCAATTTGACAAAAGTGGCCAGCAGGCCAGAAGTGGTGGCCTGTCTGCCACAAATGATAGCCTGCCATCCAGAAATGGTGGCCTGTCAGCCACAAAAAGTGGCCTGCTGGCCACAAAATCCTAGTTTCTCATGCTGCAACAGAGAGCAAACAGAGCATAACCATGGTATTCTCAAGGGTTGTTTGCACAACTTATCCCTCCTTATCATCAAACAACTCAAAGGAGTGGTAAGTTTGATTCACAAACCATCAATCGATGTAATTTCATTGCATGATGGCCTATGAACCAAAGTTTGCAAGTTCAATAAATGTAACAATAAAAGACTCTCAAACCTCCTCCCTATCATGGATTGATTAAGGGAAGTGGTCGACAATGACTATTGAATCGTTTACATCACAAACAAATATGAAACGATTCAAGACTCAAGGGTTTAATTAACGTCTGATTAAACCCCAGCCAAGTTATTATCTTACATCATTTTTAGTCCTCATTTTATTAATCCATTTTAATTACCAACCATTCCTTAGTAAATTAAGTCCAAAGGTGAGCTTTAAGTCCTCTATTGGAAAGAAGCATCAAACCAAGAGTTGTTTTAGGCATGAGAGAAGTGTCATGCCGTTGGTAATGGACCTCCAAAGGGATCAAACCATTAAGAACAAGACTTTAATCTCATACTTCAAACAAGCAACTAGTTTGAACCAACTTTCAAATCAAAGCAAAAGCCAAGAAATGAGGGAGGTTGTAGAAATGATTAGGGGAGAAAACAAGTATGGAAAACCATAAACAAATGCCATCAATCCAAATAGGTTGGTGGCTAAGGCCTAAACCACCAAGCGTATGAGGACAATTACACTACAAGCATGCAATATAAAGCTCAAATGCAATGAACCACTAAAAATAGTCCTAAAACAGTGCTAAATTAGTCCTAAAACATGCTAGAATTAAGACAAAAATAGCTAGAACAATAAGCTAAAACATGGAGCTATGTAAGCTACTAAACAAAGCATAAGGAGAGGAGGCTACCCCCTTAATTTTTGGACTTCAAAACAACATTTTAGCCACTAAAAAAGCTCTGAAAATTGGTATTTAAAAGCTAAAAAAAAAAGGTAACAACAAGGTGAGAAACACAAGAGTAAAGGCCTTGGAAGCTAGGTAGAAGGAATGGTGAGCCACCCCTTCACCCTTATTGGCCCTAAACCACAAGTTTCAGCCCAAAATTTTAGAGTTTAGACAGTCCAAAAATAGCCCAAAAATAGTAGGTAAAATAGCAATTAAAGCAAAACAATAAACCAAAACTTATACCTCTTGAAGAGGAGAACACTTTCCAAGTGTTAAACCAACACTTACACACCCTCAAGAGCTCAAAGTAGGCTCAAAAGTACCTTAGCTCAAAGATCACAAGGTTTGGTTTAGAGTATATAGGCAAAGGCTCAAGAAATTTACAAGAGAGAAAAAGAGAATTGTAGAGAGAGAGAAAATATTCTGCTCCAAAATTTTCCAACCTTAAAGATGGAAGAGGAGGTCTCCTATATATAGACAAACATCCAACTCCCTCAGAAATATCAATACATATACGTGTAGGCAGATGCAAGCATTAGTGGAAACAGCTGGTACAGTTGGCAAAAATATCTGTCAAAACACACTTGTGGCTGGCAGGCCACACAAGTGGCTGGCAGGTCCTAATGTTTTTCAGGCTTGAAGAACTATGGTTGAGGTCCAAAAGAAGGCAAGAGGTGTATAGGATTTGAAGGCTCAAAGCTGTGGCATTCTGCTGAGGACTTCGAGCACTTGACAAGCATACAAGCATTTATCATTGGGTGTACAAGTGGTAACGTCCAAGTCGTAAGGGCGGTAAAAAATGGGTTGTCTACAATTGCCCCTCTTTGACAGAACTTGAAATCATGAAATGACGTGAGTGAATGTCAAAGGTCGAAAACGACCCATTTTGACAAGGCCGTGAGACTCGGACAAACAATCAAGACATAAATTAATGGTTGCGCTTGTAAGCTGCCTATGTATCCCTTTGCAAGGAATCAAACCAGCGTAGTTCTACGATAAGATGCAAAAGACATGCTTGAAGAAAATTTTGAAAGCTGGACTCACACGTTTCGCAAAGCCAATTGTTTTGAAAACTCATGATCATGCAAGATAATGCACTAAACAATAACAGGCGCGATAAGCAATAACAAGATAACAACATATGAATGAGCAGTTTCAAGCTTAAAACCAACACAGATTCCATGCAAAAAGATCTAAAACACACTCCAACCGCGCCAAAACACAGGACGAGGAAAGAAAACACAGCTTAGGGTTACGTTTCATGCATCCTAAGAAATTTGGGAAATGAAAATCACTCAGGGTCGTGTTTCACACGTCCCAAGATAAAAAAACGCTCAAGGTCGTGCTTCACGCGTCCTGAAATAGAAGAAAAACCACTCGGGCTCGCGTTTCATGCATCCCGAGATAAAACCCGCCCAGGACTGTGCTTTACGCGTCCTGAGATAGAAAAAAACCACTTGGGCTCGCGTTTCACGCGTCCTAAGATAAAACACGCCCAAGGTCGCGCTTCACGCGTCTTAAGATAGAAGAAAAATCGCTCAGGCTCGTGTTTCACACTTCCTGAGATAAAACACGCCCAGGGCCGTGCTTTACACGTCCTAAGATACAAACAAAAGATGCAAAGAGGAATAAGCGTGTGTAATAGATGCACAAAGTGAGCAAGTGCAATAGATGCACAAAGTGAAAAAGTGCGATAGATGCACAAAGTGAACAGGTGCGATAGATGCACAAAGTGAACAGGTGTGATAGATACACAAAGTGAACATGTGTGATAGATGCACAAAGTGAACAAGTGCGATAAATGCACAAAGTGAACAAGTGCGATAGATGCACAAAGTGAACAATATTACAAATCAATACAGTGACAACGCATATTCCATGTAGGATAAACAACCGATGTATGATGTTTAATTGAAAGCATTTCTATGTAAGAAACAAAAGCATATTCTATGCAAAATTGAAAGCATGAATGATGCAAGACACGCGTGCAACATAAGTATATGTGAAAATGCACATTTATGTGAAAATACATATTCTATGCAACAGAAAATGACAAAGATGTAATTTGATAAAACTAATAAAAATGATATTCGGCGAAAACCTTCAATTTTACCTCTTGGAGACTTTATAACATGTTTAAAAAGGATACACCTCGTTCATATTGGCAAGTAGGGCACATTTGCGCGCCGAAACGCAGTTTCGAGATCCCTTAGAATCAATCTGGACCCAACAGTGAACCTCTCATACACTTCTCGGGAAACAAAGGCATAAAACAGCACCAGGACACAAGTGAGGACCATCGGCTACCTGCCAGCCACCTGCCGGCCACCAATTGGGCTTGCTGGCCACAAATGTGGCCTGCCGACCACCTGTGCACAAATCAAGGCAGAAAGGTCTTTTCAGCGTGGGTCTTTAAATATCCAACTCCATACTTTATTTCCTCATTTCTACACATCCGAAAACACCCATTCTCTCTCTCTCTAGGTGCTTCCTCTCTCTAGATTTACGCTTTATACACGTTTTTCAATGCCCCACGCAAACTTTTTTTGTAAAACCCTCTTGATTCTCTACACTTTGAACCGATTAGATTTTGGTTTCATCGTTTTTCTTGTATTTTCACCACTTTAGGCTTGTTCTCCTCGAGTTTCTCTCGGGTTTTGTGAACTTTCCCAGGTTTTGACTTTTTCTCCCATTTTCTCTCTCCTAGGGTTGACTTTTTCCAAGTTTACCCTATTTTCTTCATTTTTCTTCACTTTTCACCCATTTTTTTCACCCACTTTTTAGTTGGCGGATGACATTCCTCATAACAGGGCTCTTCTTGAGGTTTCACCTCTATTATCACCCTATGCCGAGGTTGAAGAGCTGGTGGTTACGGGGGCCGGTGAGGTGGTAGAGGATATCACAACTGATCTTGAGGCGGAGTTTGCTCCAGAACTCGAGCCAGAGCCATTACTATTGAGGGTACGACCCTTTGATCCCCTGATTTATCATCCTCACACACACATACTACCGTTAGGAGGCATCAGGCACTTCAGTGATTTCGCTCGTGGCACGCCAGAGGACCTCCTACTGAGAGAGCCGGACTTCTAGCTTTCCTCCAGCGCTACCGAGGTATGAACTTTATTTTCATGCATTCTTTCCGTTCCCTTAACTGTATTTTTTGCATTGCTTTTCATCTAAATGCTCTTTTATCACTGCCTAATTCACTATTTTCCTACCATAGGGGGACTCCCGCTTTTATAGGGGATATGGAGCGACGACGGCGGGAGACTAGTATGATGAGGTCCCTGCCGGAGTCCAGAAAATTATTGACAAGGTCGGCTTCAGCTTATTCTACTCTGGGCTCTCACGGCACATAATGAGCCAGACTCTTCTAGGGGCATTGGTGGAAAGGTGGTGGGACACCACCAACTCTTTCCATCTCTCTTTCGCCGGGAAGATAACGATGACTCCTTACAACTTCGCCGTGCTCACAAGGTTAGGAGTAGGGGGTGATCCGATCCCCTTTGACACGGACATGGGCGAGTGGGAGGTAGCATGGATTCACCTGCTCGGAGCATGCCCACCTCAATACCGACCGACCATAGTGAAGTACCGTTGGTTTGTCGAGCAGTTCTGCGGGAGCGAGCCCGAGACACCAGTGGAGGTGGAGCAGTACACCCGGGGCTTCTTGATGTTTCTCTCTGGTACCACCTTATTTTCGAATAGGTGGAACATTGTAGGCTTATATCTGTTAAGCGTCTTGGTAACACTAGCTCAGGTGCGATTTTATGATTGAGGCGGAACTGGCCTCGCCACCCTCTACGGCTACATGAGCTCCACTTCCCAGATGAGGAGAGAGCGAGTTGGAGGCTACTGGAGAGCCTGTGAGATATACACCATACCTTTCTGATTTTGTACTTTCTATTCAATATCTGTTCAAAACTTATGCTTTTTGCTTTGCACTTTTTGTGTCTGTTCATACATTATGCTTTCTACTTCGTACTTTCTATTTCATATCTGTTCATGTATTGTGCTTTCTGCTTTGCACTTTTGTTTCATATCTGTTTAAGCATTGTGCTTTCTGTTTTGCACTTTCTATACCTGTTCATGCATTAACACCACTGCCCTCTCTTTGCAGTTGTGGGTTTATGTCTACTTCCCAGCTCTGGCTCTGGAGCCTATGGAGGAGATTCCCCTCGTGGTACCGTATTCATGACGGTATGACGGCCGGTGTCAGCGTCGGAGCCGCGACGACACGACCTCACCTTTTTCTGTCGATACTTCGACACGGTAGCTGTTGGAGAGGTAATCTGAAACTCACAATATTTTTTGCTTTACTACTGCTCTAATTCATACTTCGGCAACTAATGACAACTAATAATCTGTACATTCTCTGTTTGCAGATCACATGGCAGCCCTAGGCGACGATGCCGGCTGTTGTGAGAGACCAGTACACTAGGGCCTGGGCCACATCTCGCTTCTGGATTTTGTTGGAGGGCCCAGTCTGTTGGTCCTGGTTTCTGAGCGAGAGGTTTGTATGCCAAACCATAGGCTCGCCTGATTTGGTCATTCCCGTGGCACCCCTAGCATCTATGAGGATAGCAGATAGCCTCTCAGTTGATGCGATCACCCGGTTTATGGTGGGCCTAGACGCTGACTTCTTTAGAGTAGACGGTGACTATGCAACATTCATCCAGACTCATTTTATGCCTCTTCTGACGGGCATTCGCGTAGGCGAGAGAGTAAGAGCTTCTGTGGCGAGTGAGGAGACTAGGGTGACCAAGGCTGATACCAAAAGGCCCCTTTTTGTTGGGAAGATTATCGGTTGGCCAGAGATTCCCACTGTGCTTACGTGTTGACGGCTGACTGGGACTGCTTACCAGATTCCGATCGAGCCAGCAGAGACAGGGCACAAGTATGTCAGAGCTCGAGGCGTGTCTCAGGTATGGACCACACTTTGTAATTTGCATCCCACATTTCCATTTTAGATATGTTTATTCCAGATATTGATCAGTCAAATACACTTGCAGGCACCTATGGAGTATACAGAGAGCCTCCTCGAGCTAGTTGCCTCTCTAATCGGCATGGTGTAGAGGAGAGAGACGCTGCTTGGTCTCCATAGTATTCAGGTAGTTTCCTCTATTTCAGCATGCATTTCATTACTAACTCTGTTGTGCACCACACTATCATACTCTCACTGATACATTGGCACTTTTGTTGTAGTCTTCCCCAAGCTGCGCTGACACACTGTACTCACACTGTATCTGGTTTCTGCATGACGCTCATTCTGCATACTATGCCTGTATCTGATACACACACTGTAGCTGATATGTTGACAACTGTTTTTCCAGTTTTTATATATAACGAGGGCACCAATGGCAGCAGCAGCACCAGCATCGGCAGCACCTCCTTCAGCAGTGGAGAGGAGAGAGAGGCAGGCCCCAACTCGTAGCTAAGATGTGCGTCGCAGTCAAGGCAGGGATAGGGGTACCCGAGGCCAGAGCAGTTCTTCAGAGCCCGTTTTGAGCGATGATGATGCTGAGACTAGCGACTCCGAGGAGGCAGCAAGTCAACATTCTGAGTCATCTGAGAGCGGAGATGATGATGCTGGCTCGAGGTCCGGGAGCGAAGATGACGCGGAGGCAGGCTCTGAGGCAAGGAACGGAGATGATACCGGCTCTGGTTTAAAGTCTGATTCTAATAGCGGTGCTGATGGAGACAGTGCCCTTGAGTCCCTTCCGAAGAAGAAGACAAAGAGGGCCTCTCGAGCTTGAAATGACTGGTGCTGATTTTTTTTTTTGTATTTTTTTGCTTAGTTTCTTTTTGTTTGGTAGCATTAGCACATGTATAGCTTCAAATAGGTTTTATTTTTGCTCTTGAAACTTGTACTCCCTTTTGTAAAAACCATGATCGGAATAAAACCTCGTAGTTTTTATGAAAAGTGTTATCATTTTTGCATCATGAGCACCATATTTGCATGAAAATGAAAATGGAATTGAATTTGAAAATGAAACCTTGCATTGGCACGATGTTCTTAATCGAATAATGAGACAACCAACGATCAAAATACAAAATGCAACTCTATAAGCAAAGCAAAAAAAAAAAAAAAAAACTCAAACACAAATATACACACTTGCTAAGACCAAAAGACTCAAAACAAGACCTCAAAACACAAAGATCAAGACAAAAAAACCAAGTTGCCAACACTGCCCAGCACACAAGTGGATAACAGGCCAGAAATGGGGGTTGCCGGCCACAAAAGGGGGTTGCTGACCACAATTAGTGGCCTGCCGACCACCACTAGTGGCCTGCCAGCCACAAATGTAAGGATCATCAGATTGTTGACAGCTGGCCTCCACTCACAGCCTTATCTTCTACAAAAGGTCCTCTTTTGTGATTTCTTCTCTAGAACCTCATTTTAGCTGTTGTTTCTTCTACAAATAGAGATATTCCTTGCTAAAAAGCTCACAAATTAGATAGCTACTTCAGACGGCACGGAAAAGGTAAGGGGTTTCGGCATAAATGCACTTTTTCCGTTGAGCCATACCCCACATTACTTTCCATTCCTCTATGTTGCGGCCTGATGCTGGGACCCAATTACGCATGTATTTTGCTTCGAAACACAAGAAATGTTCCTGACTCTTCAAGAATTTCGAGCATTGATGGAAACATGGTGTGATGAGGAAATCATACCTCAGCCCCGTTTTGGCCATGCCCAAGCTTTGAGACGAATGTGTGGGCTCACTTTACATGAAGTTCAATCTTTGGCCCATGATGGAGAGCTAGACATACCCAACTTGATTCATCAATTTTCTGAGATCGATGACAGAGGCGACCTCCTCTGGCAAGGTTTTCGGCAACATGCCCTCTGTTCATGTATGCTTGCGCATGTCCTTCTTGCCTCTAGTTTTGGCGGAACTAGCATACGGTTGATCGAAGTGGCCCAATGTCTGAAAGAAGGTAAGCGTTGTATCGATTTGGCGCTGGTCGAGACCCTGATAGGCCTGAATGCTTTTCATCGGTGAGAGACCACTAGGTTTGCTGGAAGTCCACTACTTCTTCAGGTATTATTTCCCACTCTTTCTCATATGTGTTTCTCACATCACTTGACACTGTAGACGTCCCCGAACGCCCCGGGAGGGTTAGCTCCCGTTCTGTTCATTTGGGGTCACTACAGCTCGGACTCGATTTGTAGTCACGGTTCTAAGTCTAAACCAAAGAGTCCAAATCCGGAAAATCGTTTTGAGAAAACTGATTTTTGAAAGAAGTGCTGAACATGGACTGCTTTGCCAGATACAGAGTCGCCACCTAAATATTTTATTTTGGGAAATTTAGGAAACCCTGACTCGGTGCCAAAAGGCCACGTGTCCGTCATCACCAAAGTTGCCTCGGCTCGGGAACTTGGGTACGATTGGGGAAGGTCACTTCGTGAGCACCCCCGCTCGCCCGGTCATAGACCGGCCTCTACTAACCATGATATCAATTTTTGAAAACATTGTATGTTCTTATTCCGGTTATTAGCCTAGGTTACTATGTGATGCTCACAACATATAAGTATAGGCCGAGTCACCCAAATTGGAACAAAACATTTCATGCTTGTTTTTTGAAAAGGGTTTGCTACCCGCAGGTAGGTTTGAAACATTTGATGATTTATTCCAATCCAGATAACCCGACCTTCACCCACAGGCATTCAGGCAGATATATCACATAAGCACATAGCCTCATGGTAAGCATGCTATTCATGGCAACACTCACACGCATGTAAGGATGCTAAAGCATAAAACTCACCGAGTACTCCAAGCCAAAATAGAAACTTCATTAGAAATCACGCATGATCCGAACTATATAGAAGTGCCTAATGCAACACATGCAAAATGCAACTATGGCAGGCTCGGCTATTCTAAGATGGTATATGAAATGCTACAACTATCATGTATTCAACTTGGAATTGAAAATACAATGCAGTTAGTATGATGCGCCGAGCCCGGTGCATGCAATACAGATGAATGATGCAAACATGCTATCATATTGTATGCTAATTTAAATATGCCCTAATCTAACCATCAAAAGCGGATAAATAAAAGGGAGAAAGACGTGGGGTTGGAAGACATACATCACACTCACGCACACTTATTACAGTTATGCCCTCGCGCAGAGGGTCTGAATAAATATACAGTCCCAATATTACAGTCCCGAATAAAAAATATTACAGTCCAAAAATATTACAAAATTCTAATTAATTAAAGAATTAACTAAGGAAGCAAATAAAACTGGCGTGCAGGCCAGAGACTGCCTTGCTTCTGATGGATGATGCATGTCCGGATTGTCTTGCGCGGAAATCCACCGGAATGCCCCAATTAGCCTCTGTTTACACCTGTTCTTGAAATGCGTGCCAAGCCCCAAAAGGTTGCTGATTCCTGATTTTGCTGCAACAGAGAGCAGGAAAGGGGCATAGCAATGTATTTGCACAGATATATGCATGTCTCGACCCTCGTGCCACCAATCACGCATACCGAGGCATGATGGCCGAGGAGTCGAAATGCACAACTCAATATAGGATGAATGCACATGAAACTACAGCTAAAACCTAACTCCATCATGGACAATCAGGAATGTCGGTGACTGGGGGAATTGAGACGCATTCCGTCACTCGGAGTACGAAATGTACCTCGTTTCCCGTGCCTGGACTAATTCCTATTCCGGACATGATGCAATATGCATGATATGCGTGAAATGCAGTTAAGATACAATCCTAACATACTCAATGCTGTGGAATGACATGCCTTGAAATACGTGCACACGGGCGCGTAAACTGAGAAAATGGCAGAATGCTATGAAAATGAGGTGCCTCGAAGTGCGTGCACACGGGCACGCAAACTGAGGCGATGATATGTGTCTCGAAATGCGTGCACGCGGGCACGCAAACCGAGATGATGATATGTGTCTCGAAATGCGTGCACGCGGGCACGCAAACCGAGACGATGATATGTGTCTCGAAATGCGTGCACGCGGGCACGCAAATCGAGGCGATGATATGTGTCTCGAAATACGTGCACACAGGCACGCAAACCGAGACGATGATATGTGTCTCGAAATACGTGCACGCGGGCACGCAAACGGAGGCGATGATAAAATATGATGAAATGACATGGAAATGACAAACGGGCTTATACCAACATGAGTGAGCCTCAGCGACACTCACATAGGATGCCGGCGGGTAAAAATGAAGTGCCTCGAAATGCGTGCACACGGGCACGCAAACCGAGGCAACGCAAAATGCAATGAAATGGCATGAAAATGACAAATGGGCTTATACCAACATGAGTGAGCCTCAGCCACATTCACATAGGATGCCGGCAGGTAAAAATAAAGTGCCTCGAAATGCGTGCACACGGGCATGCAAACCGAGGCAATGACGGAATGTGATGAAATGACATGGAAATGACAAATGGGCTTATACCAACATGAGTGAGCCTCAGCCACATTCACATAGGATGCCGGCGGATAAAAATGAGGTGCCTCGAAATGCGTGCACACGGGCACGCAAACCGAGGCGATGCAAAAATGCGATGAAATGACATGGAAATGACAAATGGGCTTATACCAACATGAGTGAGCCTCAGCCACACTCACATAGGATGCCGATGGCAGAAAATGAGGTGCCTCGAAATGCGTGCACACGGGCACGCAAACCGAGGCGATGCTAAAATGTGATGAAATATGGCAAAAATGATAAATGGGCTTATACCAACATGAGTGAGCCTCAACACTCACATAGGATGCCGATGGCAGAAAATGAGGTGCCTCGAAATGCGTGCACACGGGCACGCAAACCGAGGCAATGCATACGCAATGCAAATGACATGGAAAATGAAGTATGGACTTATACTAACATGAGAGAGCCCCAGCCACACTCACATAAGATGCCGATGGCAGAAAATGAGGTGCCTCGAAATGCGTGCACACGGGCACGCAAACCGAGGCGATGCTAAAATGTGATGAAATATGGCAAAAATGATATGCAAGCATACTAATGGAATTTCAGCACTAAAATATGGGGGAAAACAGTCCCGAAATGAAGCGAAATGACATGAAATGCAAGGAAATGTCCCGAAATGCAACATTAGGCACCCGAAATAGCCTATAGCTATGCCAAACATGCACAATATGGACATGCAATGCAAAGAAAGAAGTTAGAAAGTCCCAAAAGATGCACTTTCACAGTTATAAACATGGCCAAACAGCAAGTATAGGTAGGGGAAAAATAGCATGCAAGGGTAGGGGCCAAAAGAGGGGTAATGAAGCAAGTGGTATAAGAAAAATTCAAACTGAAAAATTTCCTTCTACAACACTGAAGAGGGACCAAAAATATGAACATTTACAGTATATGGTAGACCTCAAATCAGTATACAAATATGCCAAAAATGTGATGCAAGACAAGGCTCAAAAGGTGCTATAACATGAAGTATATAAAATAATCACCAAACAGAAAAAAAGTTTGAATGAAACATGAAGTATAGGCCAAAATAAGGCCACTTTTAGTTCGGACCAAGGGCCAAAAACAGAAGCAAAGAGGGCCATCAATTTATGCAAAAATGGGGCCAAATAGGGGATATAACTACAAGTGACACATGGAAGCACCAAACAATGTTGAGCCCTTCTCCAATGTTGAAGAGGGGCTCAAAATAAGCCTTATATCAGTTTATAACATGCTCAAAAACAGATTTCTCATGGGCCAAAAATAGCATGCAAAACTATGACATACAAGAGGATCATTGAAGCAAGTATATTATGGAGGGCTCAAACAGGGTTGAGCCCTTAATGAGAAGTGAAGATGAGCTCAAAAGATGGCCCTTTTCAGTTAGGGCCGGAGCTTGAAACCAAAAAGAAGTGGGACTTAGAAATAGATCAAGAAAAAGGGTCAAAAGGGTAAAAGTGTTACTTACCCTTGAAGATTCAAACTTTTGTTGCTTCTTGGATGGATTTGCAGTTTCTTTAGCCTTCAAGAATCCTTCCTTGTTGCTGGAAATGAGATGGTGGTGGTAGAGCTTGGTGGTGTAGAAGGAATAATGGTTAGGGACTTAGGGTTTTTTCAAGAGTTGAGAAGGAAGAAGATGGAGTTGGCTATGGAAGCTTGAAGGAGAGTTTTTCTAACCCTTGTAAGTGAGGCCACCAGCTGGTTAAAAGGGTTCAAAAGGGGGTGTAAAGGTGGGGGAGAAGGAGAGCAAAACTCCCCCACAAAATATCCCCCGGATACAGAAAATATCTGGGGGACATTGCCCCACAGCTGTAAAGTGCACAGTGCGAGGAATACGGCCGGCCTCTTACTTTTGCTGGAGGTGGCTGGCCGGCCACACCCCCTAGCCGGCCGGCTAGGGGTCAAAAGGGTCAATGTGATTTTCTGGCCGGCCAGCTACTGGGGAGGTACTCCTATGTGTGTACAACACAACCATGTGGTTAAAATTCCAAGAAAGTGGGTCCAAGGGGTTCAACATTGGCTCGGAAAGAGGGGGTCAAAAGGGTCAAGTTGAATTACTGGCCGGTCACCAACTTTTAGTGGCCTCTCATGTGTGTAGATCACAGATATGTGGTTCAAAGTTCAAGAAAAAGAGTCCAAGGGGTTCAACATTAGCCCGGAAGAAAGGGGTCAAAAGGGTCAGGTGACCTTAATGGCCGGCCACCAACTTTTAGTGGCCTCTCAAGTGTGTAGATCACAGATATGTGGTTGAAAGTTGGCAACACTAGCTCCAAGGTATTCAACATTAGCCCGGAAGTTGGAAAAACGGGCGCCGGGAGGCTCCGGAGGAGAGATAACTGGCTGCTGCAACAATTGCTGGCCTCCCACCCTTCAGTGGCCTTCCCTGTGATAAAACAGAGGTACCTGCCAAAAATGAACGAAAACCGTTGCAAAACGAATGTTCGGGAGCCAAAACACGCAGTTCGGGATCCCGAAAATGGGCTGTTAAACACCGAAAGTGGCGTTCGGCCACGAAGTGGGTTTCTCAGCCCCCAGTGTCCCTCAAAAGGGATGAAATAAGATGTATGCCAAAAATCAGAGCAATAGGAGATGGTTAAGCGGTCCCGAACCGAGGCACACAGCCTGACGGCTCCGAAAACCGGGAACCGGACTCCGAAATGGGCAAAATGGCCTACGGCCACCAAATGTAGCCTACGGACATTGAGAGATGGTCTACGGGACCTCTCCCTCCCCTCAGGAAAAGAAACAGAGAAAATCGAGTCTGGTTCGCAAACCGAGACAAGGTACAGAAGAGGGTTCGGAAGTCCGGAGGCGGGGCTCGCAGCCGCGACTCTGAGGCCTCTAAACAAGCACAACATGCAACATCACCAAGCACTCAATTGGTGAAGTCTGAGTCTTAAGGTCGGTCAAAAATGGGGTGTCTACAGTTGCCCCTCTTTGACAGAACTCGGAAGTCACAAGTGACGGGAGTGAATGTCAAAGCCCAGAGACGACCCATTTTTGACAAGGCCGAAGACTTAGACAAACATACAGGATAAATAGAGATGTGCCCGCAGGCAGGGGCAAAATGCAAATGATATGCAAGAAGCCGAAGGTAATCCAATGATCATGCAAATGCAGCAAGCTGTAATGAAGCAAGTATTCGCAAATAGATGCAACACTTTTAAGCAAGAATGCAAAGCAACAACTACATTTCATGCAGTTAAGAATGCGGAGGATTATTCAATCCCCGCCATGTCTCACACGGAGAAGATACGATACCTGCGCGATTCGTCTGGTCGCACCAGCCTCAATTGAACCGTACATACAATATCGTGCCTGCAAAAGAGAGAAACTCAACGAGCACAATATGCTAACAACATATATTTAATGTGATTCCGAAAGTTTGACACACGCAATGTCGGTGAGTGAATGCATTGCAATGCAAAAAAGGAACATGCGTGACAACGCATGCTTAAACACAGAAGTATGATTAACATCAAGAAACGTGCATGTTAATGCAGGTATGTTCATGAAAATGCAAGATAATGTAACATGAGCAAGAATCAGGGCGCCCGTTTGTCATGAATCAACGAGTACGGAAATGCGCGTTTCGGCGAAGGCAACTCGATCACGGCCTCCGATCCGCTTCCTTGAAAGGTTACAACTCATTCAAAAAGGATACACTTTGATTTTGATGAGTGACGATGAGCCACATGTCAGAACTTGAAACCGAAGTCCCGACGGAGCAATTTCGCGACCGGAAGTGTACTTTTCTTGAATTTTTTCAGGTCCCGGGAACTCCGATCTTCCTCAAAATTTGCAGAGAGCTAGGTGAGCATGTGGGGAGCATGGCCGGCCGTTTATCTTCCCGAGGGGGGGTGTCCAACCATTTTCCATTAAAGCTAATGGCTGGCCGGCCATTTCTGCAAAAAGCAGATGGCTGGCCAGCTAGAAAAAGGGGCCGGCCGGCCATGGCCTTTTTCCGGGGGCATTTCGGTCTTTTTCCCTCCTTTTTGATGCTCTCGCAATCCAAGGCCTTGAGGCTTATAAAAGGCAGCCGAGCCCTCTTCTTTTTCTTGCCTCCTACAACACTTTTCTCTCCAGATTTGAGTTTCATGCGCGTTTTCCAACGCCCCGCGCAAATTGTTTTCGCAAAAACATTCAGTTTTAAGCACTTTGGAGCGATTAAATTCCGACTTCGAAGCATCTTTTTGCATTTTCACCACTTGAGGTAAATTTGTCTTAATATTTGGAATATTTTCTCGGGGGTTGACTTTTGTTGACTTTTCATTTCCCGAGAGTTGACTTTTTGTTGACTTTTTCCAATTTTGGCCCATTTTGCTCATTTTTGCTCCCCTTTTGCAGATTCTTGAAAATGGCGGGTACTTCTTCCCATGGCGGAGGTTTTCCAGGTGCCGGAGATGATTTCGATCCCATGACTCTACCTCCGAGGACCCGACCCTTTATTCCTGGGAGGTACCGTCCGCCAGCACACGTCCTTCCGCGCGCTGTCTTCCGTCATTTTACCAGTTTTGACGAGCGAGCACCCGTGGATCTACTTCTCAGAGAGCCGGAGCAGCATCTCTCTCACGAGGCCCGAGAGGTATTTACCTTATCTTCTGTATTTTACATTTCGCACCTTTGCCATGCTTGAACACACAGTTTAGCTTATGACATAGTACTTTGCTTGCATCTTGAACATGTAGTTTCAACACTTGAATTTCTGAACACTCGGCTCATTAATTAATTGCGAACACACAGCCCACATTAGAACACACGGCTCAAACACTGATTTGTCGAACACACAGCCCGAATTCGAAAGTGAACACACAGCCCACACTTTAAATTTTCTGAACACGCAGCCCAGATTAGATAGTGAACACGCAGTCTACAATTTTAACTGAATGTTGAACACGCAGCCCAAACTTCAAATTTTCTGAACACGCAGCCCAGGTAGATAGTGAACACGCAGCCCAAAAATTAACTGAAAGTTGAACACGCAGCCCAAACTTCAAATTTTCCGAACACGCAGCCCAGGTAGATAGTGAACACGCAGCCCACAATTTAACTGAAAGTTGAACACGCAGCCCAAACTTCAAATTTTCTGAACACGCAGCCCAGGTAGATAGTGAACACGCAGCCCACAAATTAACTGAAAGTTGAACACGCAGCCCAAACTTCAAATTTTCTGAACACGCAGCCCAGGTAGATAGTGAACACGCAGCCCACAAATTAACTGAAAGTTGAACACGCAGCCCAAACTTCAAATTTTCTGAACACGCAGCCCAGGTAGATAGTGAACACGCAGCCCACAATTTAACTGAAAGTTGAACACGCAGCCCAAACTTCAAATTTTCTGAACACGCAGCCCAGGTAGATAGTGAACACGCAGCCCACAATTTAACTGAAAGTTGAACACGCAGCCCAAACTTCAAATTTTCTGAACACGCAGCCCAGGTAGATAGTGAACACGCAGCCCACAAATTAACTGAAAGTTGAACACGCAGCCCAAACTTCAAATTTTCTGAACACGCAGCCCAGGTAGATAGTGAACACGCAGCCCACAATTTAACTGAAAGTTGAACACGCAGCCCAAACTTCAAATTTTCTGAACACGCAGCCCAGGTAGATAGTGAACACGCAGCCCACAATTTAACTGAAAGTTGAACACGCAGCCCAAACTTCAAATTTTCTGAACACGCAGCCCAGGTAGATAGTGAACACGCAGCCCACAAATTAACTGAAAGTTGAACACGCAGCCTAAACTTCAAATTTTCTGAACACGCAGCCCAAGTTAGAATTTTCATGTAGCTTATTTCACTTCATCGACACACAGCCCATTTCATTCCATTGGCACACAGCCCATTTCATCTCATTGGCACACAGCCCATTTCATTTCATTATTGACACATGTATTCATTCTGAATGCAGGTTTGCTCCCGCAGTGTGCGGGGGTATGGTTCCACTGCCGCGAGGGATTGGTATGCTGAGCTCCCGGAGGGTGTCAGAGACTTGGTAGATTTGGCAGGGTTCGGCCCCTTCTGTGTCGGGTTGTCACGTTGTCCTGCCAGGAGGACATTGATGGCAGCTTTGGTAGAGAGATGGTGGGACACCACCAATTCCTTTCATTTCTCTGCTACCGGGGACATGACCATGACCCCTTTTGACTTTGCTGTATTGACCGGCCTTGACGTCGGAGGTTGGTCCATCCCCTACGACGAGGACATGGGCGAGTGGGAGGCCGCCTAGATGTATTTATTGGGGGCTCACCCACCTGTTGACAGGGTCTCTGGGAGAGTCAGATACACTTGGTTCTCCTCCCATTTCCGGCGGGCGGAGATGGTGCCTGAGACTCCCGAGGAGACGGAGCAGTATGCCCGTGGTTTCTTGATGTTCCTCTTCGGGACTACCCTGTTCGCCGACAGAGGGAACACCATTGGGCTATACCTGCTGAGCGCTCTGGTTGACCTATCACAGGTTAGTAGGTATGATTGGGGTGGCGCCGGCCTGGCTACCCTTTACTTTTATATGAGCGCGACCTCCCGCGGGCGGGGCGACTCTGCTGGGGAGCCTGGGAGGTACTTTCTGTCCCCTTGATTTACATTCCTGCTTCTCATTACTTGTACATTGCACACACAGCGCACTTTTACAGTCTGTATTTTGCTCTCAGCATTTCGTACTTACATTCTGCATTGCTTTTCTCAGTTATGGGTTTATGTATACTTCCCATCATTAGCCCCAGAGCTGGAGGTAGTAGGGATTCCCGTGACCCCATATTCATTGATATTCGAGGGCCCGCACCGGCCGGGGCCTCGAGAGACCCTCCTTCGCCTGCGACAGTATTTCGACACGGTGCGACATTCAGAGGTACCTCAGAACTTTCAGTTCTTTTCATTCTCATCTTTGATTTGCTCTGTATATTCTCGATTTCTGATTGGTTTATGCATTCATCATCTGCAGATTACATGGCAGCCCTGGGTGTCCCTGGGTGATGGTCTCCGTCTTCTGTATACCGGAGCATCGGACATCTCCCAGTATAGGGTCCTGCTCGAAGGGCCGGTTGGCAGGGCATGGTTCCTGGGGGAGCGCTTTCTGCGCCAGGTATGGGGGTATCTTTCTCAGGATATTCCCGCAGTACCTCCAGCCAGTATGCGGACTGCTGACAGACTCTCTTACTCAGAGGTAGTCGGCGCCATGCTGGGCACTGATGCTTTACTATACATTGAGGAGGGGGACTACGCCACTTACCGTCACATATACTTGATGCCTCCATTGGCGGAAGCTCGTATCCCGATGATGAGGCCTGCCGGTACGTCATCCTCGGACCAGGCTCGGGCTCAGCTACAAACGTCCCTTCTTCTAGCAGGGCCGGTACATCTAGAGGTGGGAGTAGACCGGTTCCTCCGACTCCGTCGATTCATCCTCATGTCGGATGGCCAGATATGCCTACTGAGTTGATGGCGTGGCAGTATGGGGCTAGCTCTCCGACTCTGATTCCACTAGAGCCTCCGATGCCCAGTGATCGATACGCCATTGATCCGGACTCACCGCCGGTATGCCCCACTTCTTTTCATTCATCATTCAGATGTTTAGACACTCTTCTGTTCACTGATGATTATGAGCTCATTTTTGCAGCCATCGCGAGGATACATGGAGGAGGTGGTTGGGCTGGTGGCCACACTCGAGGGCATGGTCCTGCGTAGGGAGGCACAGTTGTCTGTCGTGGGCATCCAGGTACCCTTCAGTTTTCTGGCATTTATCATACTTCTGATGACATGCTGATTTCTATTGCATCGATAGACTATTTGTGTAGAGCACATCTGACACACACCCCTCTTGTACACTGTATTTACATGCACTCACTTCATGTAGCCTCTGCTTGTATCTGCATCTGATGTATATATTTGGACTGATGTATTTGAATTGAACTCTTTGTTTTCAGATGCCTTCATGGTCAGGTCAGCCGCAGGCTAGGCCATCCGGGCCTCATTGGGGAGCTGGGCCATCTGGGCCTTTTCAGGGGGCGGGGTCATCTCGGCCTTCCCGAGGAGCTGGGCCATCTAGGCCTTTTCGAGGAGCTCGAGGGGGGCCTGTCCGCAGATGCAGGGCTCACGTTGTGGAGGTGGAGCCTGATGAGGAGGAGGAGGATGGTGAGGAGGAGGATGCTGAGGAGGAGGGGGAGGCTACCGATCGTCAGTTCGAGACGTCTGTCGGGGAGGAAGAGGAGGAGGCTGAGGGGGATCCTGAGGATGACAGCTCCGACTCAGATGGTGGTGTGGAGATTATCCCGCAGAAGAGGATGAGGCGTGCTTCTCGTTCCCGCTCCCGAGGACTTTGATGCTGTTGTTTCCTGCTTTATTTTTCTTTTTACTAGTAGTTTGTAGCACTTTACACATTGTTAGGTAGTTTTATTTTTTTTGTAAAACTTGTACCTTTGTTTGTTGTAAAGCATGATGAAATGAAATAGCTTTTGAAAAGATGTTTGTATTTTAAACTTCGTATCGCATCAATTTATTTCGCACAAAAATGAAATTGAATGGGAATGCGCATTGTGTAATCACCAAGTCAGGTAGTGAACCGACGCAACAAACTAAGCAACTCAACTTACTAAGATATAACAGAATCTTTAGCAAGTTTACAACTCGATAAACAAAATGCAACAACGCAAATAAACAAGACTTTAACAAAGATTGCTTAAACAGAGAGCAATGACTCAAAAACACAAAACACGTCCGCTCGACAAACAACTCGATAAGCAAAACAACAACTCGATAATCAAAACACAACAATAACAGAGTGTTCTTCTGACAATCTGGGCATCGGAACGCATCCGAAACGGAGGGAGACGAAGGCCTTTGACTTTCCCGTTGCATGGAAATGCTTGGAACTCTCCCTCAAAGGGTAAAACAGGGCCAAGGAGATACACTGCAGCTTTGCCAACCATCCCTGGGAGCTGGCCGGCCATTTTTGGTAGAGAGAGACAGCTGGCCTACCATTTCTGAAAAAGTAAATGGCTGGCCAGCCAGAAAAAGTGGCTGGCCGGCCATTCAGTCCTGCAGCCACCAGATTTTTGACACGTGTCTCCGTGAATAGTGTTTTTCCTTCTATAAAAGCTTCAACTTCGGGAACATTCATTCCATCTTAGTTTTAGGCAAAGATGGAGGCGTTTCTCGCAGAAAATATCACATCTTGGATCTCTTCTCTAGACGGCTCGGAAAAGCTGAATTTCCGGGGTTTCGGCTTGAATGCACTATTCACGCTAAGCCGTACTCCACTACATCTCCCTTTTCTCCATACCGCGGCAAGGTTCTGGAATCCAGTGACGCATGTTTTTAGCTTCAGCGGTCAAGAGATGTGCCCCACTTTCGAAGATTTTTAGGTTTTGATGGAATCTGAATGCTCTGAAGTAATCTTGCCCCAGCTCCGTTTTGGTCATGCTCAGGCTTTAGGGCAGATGTGTGGGCTCACGGCGCATGATGCTCGATCTCTGATCTGCAGTGGGGAGCTGGATATCCTCGGCTTGATCCATCGTTTTTCCGACGCCGGTGACCGCAGCAACCATTATTGGTAGGGTTTTCGGCAACACGCCCTCTGCTTATGTTTGTTGTCTCACTTTCTGCTTTCCTCGGGCTTCGGCGGGGCTAGCATTCGCCTGATTGAAGTCGCCCAAGGTTTGAGAGAAGGAAAGAGCTGTATTGCCATGACCTTGGCCGAGACACTGATGGGTTTAGATTCTGTCTATCGCCGGGAGGCGACTAGGTTTGCCGGGAGTCCACTGCTGCTGCAGGTAATGTTTCCCACCCGACCTCACATATATATTTGCTCACATCACTCGACCCTCAGGCTCGATTTTTCTCACAAAACCCTTGTCTTACTTTTCTCTCATCGTACATCTCTCTGTTCTTTATTCTCTCATTTTCCATCCCTCCCCTAGGTATGGTTAATGGACAAGTTGCAGGTCGTGGACTCTTGCCTGGCCTATTCAGCTCGAGGCTACTTCTTTCGGCAGCGCCTAGTCAATGCTCTTGACGAAAGGTGGTGGTTCGATTGGATGTGCAATTTGTCCGCAGACGGCATTGCTTGGCATTGTCCTTGGCTCAACCTCCCGGCAATGAGCTATAGTATGTCCCGGCTGATTGGGATTCAATTGATTGGTCTAACCCACTGCGTATTTTACTTTCCGTTCTGGTTCCTGCGTCAGTTTGGCCATGATCAGACCTGCCCGCCGGAGGGGATTGAGTACCCAGCTGCTTTCCCGGTCCGGGGCGCACAGCTCGCCCGATATGCCACGGCATGGAGAACTAGAGAGCTCCTGGCCCCTGCTTCTACTTTCAGTTGCACTTTGTCCGATGAGTGCGTGGATTGGCTCAATGAGGAGGCACAAGTTGGGCCCAGCTTGGCATCAGATGCTCCGTCCAGCTCTGGGAGGGGACGCAGAGATACTTGATTCAACTATGCCTCAAATTTATTGCTTATTTAGCATTTTCAAGTTTTCTTTATGAATGTACTAAAATAAGCAACATCGATTGTAATGCAAGAGCAGGAGATCTCTATTTTTGAAATCAATGAAATTGAAAGTTATGGTACTGAAAATTTTCCGTTTAGGGTCCAAAAATGGTCTTAGTCGTAAAAAGATTAATTTGAACAAGTCAACTTTTATTAAAACTTTTCAAAACTATTTTCGATGTGGATCAGAACTGGACACGCCGAAAATCTGTCACTGAAATGCACAACCCCAGATCCCTGCAACTGGAAAGTTGCCCCTAGTCTGAAGAACAATGCGGCACTCCATGGCAACGGAAAGTTGCCCCTTGTCTGAGTAACTTTGCACCGTCGCGGCAACGGAAAGTTGCCCCTAGTCTGAACAGCACTTGTACCGGAGATCACGATAAATGCTGATGGATAAAGATGACTGAGATGATCAAGATGGACAAAGTTGATCGGGGGAAAAGTTTATGGCTGAACTTCAAGATGAAGTTGCCTACGTATCCCAAAGATGGGAATCAAGCCATACGTAGTTCAGGCTAAGGTTCGCTCGAGTATTTTCACTCTCCTTTTGCGCTCTAACTTTTGCCAAGGCCGCCCTTTGCGGGTTTTCAACCTTGCGAGCTCAGTTTTTATATTTTCTAATTTTTTGTGCTCTGAATTTTGCCTAGGTCGCCCTTTCGGGTTTTCAGCCTAGCGAGCCTCTCAAGGATAGTATTTCTTCAACTTGTCCATATTGATCGGTTGTGAGAACTCCAAGCCATCTAGATCCATCAGAACCACAGCTCCACCTGACCAGATAGCTTTGATGATATAAGGACCAGTCCAATTTGGTTTGAACTTGCCCCTTGGGTCGTGGATGGGAGCTCGGTTGTCTTTGAGCACCAAATCTCCTTCTTTCAGATTCCTGGACTTAACCTTCTTGTTGAAAGCCCGGGCAATTCTGCGTTGATAGCCTTGGATGTGGTACAGTGCTTTCAGTCTTCTTTCATCAAAGAGCATGAGTTCTTCGAATCTGCTTTGCTGCCAATCTGCTTCGGCTATCTGGCATTCAGCCAATACTCGTAACGACGGAACCTCAATCTCAATGGGTAGAACAGCCTCCATTCCATAGACCAATGCATATGGAGTTGCTCCAGTGGAAGTTCTGATTGAAGTCCTGTAGCCCCACAGAGCAAATGACAGCTTGTCTGGCCAATCTCGATAGGTTTCCACCATCTTCTGTAGTATGTGCTTGATATTCTTGTTGGCGGCCTCAACCGCTCCGTTGGTCTGCGGCCGGTATGTAGATGACTTATGAAAAGCCACATTGTATTTCTCCAACAAGTCTATCACTTCTTTCTTGAAGTGGGAACCATTATCTGAAATTATTTCGTTTGGCACCCCGTAGCGACAGATGATGTTGTTCCTGATGAACTTTGCGACATGCGATGCCTTCAACACCGCGTATGATTGGGCCTCGACCCACTTTGTGAAATAATCTATCGCTACTAGGATAAACTCATGCCCGTTGGACCCCTTCGGGGTAACAGCTCCGATCACATCGATTCCCCAGACTGAAAAAGGCCATGGCGAAGTCATGTTGTACAGTTTTGACGGCGGGATGTTCATGCGGTTTGCATGGATTTGACACTTGTGGCATCGCCGAACAAAGCTAATACAATCCTCCTCCATGGTTGACCAGTAGTAGCCCTGTCTGAGGATCTTTCTGGCCAGCATTACTCCATTCATATGTGCTCCGCACTCTCCTCCATGGATGGCTTCCATCAGGCGTTTTGACTCTTCAGCTTCGACACAGAGCTTATGCATTCCCAGATGGCCCCTTTTGTACAGCTTACCCCCGCAGATGATAAACTGAGCAGCCATTCTCCTGACAGCCCTCTTATCTTTGGCATTTGCCCCTAGTGGATATGTCTCATTTTCCAAGAAGTTCCAGATGTCGTAATACCAGGGGTTGCCATCTTGAACCTCATCTATGGAAGAAATCGACTCGTACGCTGGCGTGAACTTCTGATCAATAATGACTGGACGCATCCGGACTCCGGACGGAATGTCTATCATAGAAGATAGAGTTGCTAATGAATCTGCAAACCTGTTGTTCTCTCTTATGAGGTGGGTGAAATTTAGCTTTTCAAACCGAGGAATTAGCAAATCCAAGGTTTGGTGGTAGATTATCATCCTTTCCTCCTTGACTTTCCAATCTCCTTTTGCTTGAGACACAACAAGGTTCGAGTCCCCAATGACGTCCAATCGTCTTGCCCCTAGTTCCAGGGCTGCTTCCAGGCCAGCAATACATGCTTCATACTCTGCTTCATTGTTGGAAACCTTGAATCGGAGCTTGAATGCTAAAGGGATACGGGAATCGTCAGGCGCTATCAGCAACACCCCTATCCCATACCCATACTGGTTTGACGCTCCATCAAAGTACATCGTCCAAGTTTCATCTTTGACGTGCAGAATGGCTTCATCTGGGAATAGATACTCAACCGCTTCATCCCCCTCAACCGGGTGGTCGGCAAGGAACTCCGCTACCGCTCTCCCTTTTACTGATTTGCGCGTTACATACTTCAAATCAAATTCGGAGAGCAACAGCAGCCAACGAGCTAGCCTACCCGTAAGTGCTGGTTTCTCGAAGAGATATTTGATGGGATCCAAACGCGAAACCAACATTACTGAGTGGGCTAACAGGTAGTGCCGCAGCTTCCCGGTTGCCCATACCAAGGCCAAACAAGCCTTCTCCAGCGGTGTATAGCGGGTCTCGTAATCCAGCATCTTTTTGCTCAAATAGTAGATGGCTCTTTCCAATTTGTCCTCTGACTCCTGCGCAAGCATGCAACCCATGGTAGTCTCAGTTACCGAAAGATACAGTATCAACGGCCTCCCCGGCTCTGGCGGTGACAACACGGGTGGGTTCTGTAGATACTCTTTGATTTGCTCAAAAGCTGCTTGACATCGGCCGTCCCATTGGAATTTCTTTCCTTTCTTCAGGAGACCAAAAAGTGGTTCACAAGTCAAGGTTAATTTAGAAATAAACCGTCTTATGAATTGCACTTTACCCAGAAAGCCTCGCACCTCCTTTTCAGTCCTTGGTGGTGGCATTTCTAAGATGGCCTTGATTTTGGAAGGGTCGACCTCGATGCCCCTTTGTGTGATCAGAAACCCTAGCATCTTCCCTGCTGTAACACCAAACGTGCATTTCTGGGGGTTCAGTCGCAGCCGAAACTCTTTGATCCTTTGAAAGAATTTTTGTAAGGCGGTGTAGTGGCCCTCTCTATCTTTGGACTTGACAATCATGTCGTCCACATACACCTCGACCTCCTTATGGATCATATCATGCAATATTGTAGTTGCTGCCCGTTGATACGTAGCTCCAGCATTTTTCAACCCGAATGGCATCACTCTATAACAATATGTCCCCCACGGAGTAGTGAACGCAGTCTTCTCCCGGTCTTCGGGTGCCATTACTATCTGGTTATAGCTTGAGAAACCATCCATAAACGAAAGCAAGGCGTGTCCTGCCGTGAAATCCACCAATTCGTCAATGTGTGGCAAGGGAAAGTCATCCTTCGGACTGGCCCTGTTCAAATCTCTGAAGTCTACACAGACCCGAATTCTGCCGTCCTTCTTTGGCACCGGAACTATGTTGGCCAACCAAGTTGGATATTCAGATACCAACAGGAACCCTGCGTCAATTTGCTTGGTGACCTCTTCCTTGATTTTGAGAGCCCAGTCCGGGCGAATCCTTCTGAGTTTCTGTTTGACAGGGCGGGCCTCTGGATCAAGAGGGATCCGGTGCTGTACAATCTCAGGATCGATTCCAGGCATGTCTTCATAGGACCACGCGAAAACATCTTTGAAATCTTTTAATAAAGCGACTAAGCGCTCGCGCTCCTCTGAAGACAACGTGGACCCGATCTGGACCAGCCGCGGGTCCTTCTCAGTACCAACATTCACAGTAGTGATTTCATCCATTAAAGGTTTAACAAATCTTTCCTGCTCTTGATCAATTAATCGTTGCAAAACTGGGGGAATTTCTCCCTCGCTGTTTTCATCAAAATTTTGAAAATCCTGATTTAAGCAATAAATCAAAGGCACAGAAAAATACTTGGAAACCACATCCACATCATTCTCATTAAATACTTCCAAGCCGTCAGATTCCTCTGTTACAATAGACTCAAAAGAAAATGAAAAAGACGACCTAGACAGGACTGTGGCATCCGGGTTATCACCCCCAGGAATACCGGACTCAGACTCAGTCGAGCTAGAATCTGATTCCGACGCACAAGATTCGGTAGAATCAGATTTCGGCTCACTACCTGACCCGGAACTGCTAGATAAAAAGCCTTCTTCATATTGCCAGATGAGAGAAGGTGCGATAGATGCATCCAAGATCGGCGCTGGAAAGCCCGCAGCTATTTCATCTCCAATCATAGAAACCGAAGAGTCATCCCCCAAGCACTCTTGGCCGATCGGAGGATCTGATAGTAGACTCGCCAGTGCTACCCCCATTTCAAGCTCTGTGCTCTCAGGATCCACTGCTTCACATTGTTCAACCTCAGTTGGTGGGTCTGTCTGCGCTTCGGCAACGTCATCCCCAGATAATTGTATGTCGAAGAAGATTTCAAAACCAGGCACGCGCTTCCCCTCCGCGTTTAGTCATGGCTCCGGGAAGCCGCAGAATGGAAAATCTTCCCCTTCCCGGACAAAGCGTCCGTTTAGGGTACCCCAGATGGGCCTGTGCATTAAATCAAATGGCTTCCCGGCCTTCTTTGCCCTGGCCCTTCCGGCCATTTCTTTTCCTTTCCTCATCCAATCCTCCTTGGTGGGCAGATAACCCAGTCCAAAGGCGTGAGGGTTGTGTGGCACTTCGGCCAACACTGAGACGCCCTTCCGGCCGCTTCTCCCTAATCCCATCACGGGGGTATGTTTTAGCTTGTTCATGAGGTATATGGATTGTGCACTAACATACATGCCCTCATTCGCAGCCATGACATTCTGCACCACTTGAGCCTCGGCCAAAGTGAACCCCGACAAAAACACATCCTCCGTGCCGTGCTCAATCTCCAAGACAGGTGTAGACACCTCCGGCGGCGGATGGATTGATGAGTTCCCAAAAACGATCGCTACCCCTTTTCCGTGAGGGTACTTTAGCATCTGATGTAGAGTGGAAGAGACTGCTTTGACCTGGTGCAACCACGGTCGCCCCAAAAGTAGGTTAAAGGTTGCAGGAACGTCCAAGATATGAAATTCGATGCTGTGTTGTCCTGGACCAACCTTAGTTTGAATTTTAACAGTCCCCATCACTTCTCTGCTGGTATTGTCGTATGCTCTGATCACTTGGGTAGTTGGGACGAAGTCCACGGGTTTCAACTCGATTGCATATGCCGTTCTGGTTGGGCAGACATTAATTGCAGACCCGGTATCAACAAGTACCACCGGTATCCACTTATCTCTACATTCGACAGAGATATAGAGAGGTTTGTTATGGTTTGTGCCCTCAGGCGGTAGCTCCTTGTCAGAAAAGGTTAATGCCGGGGAACTTCCTCCCGGAAAAACCAGCCCAACCAGCTGTTCAGGCGTGGTGTCTATGGAGAGTTTGGACTTGTCCATAGCAGATAGGACAGCTTCTCTGTGTACTCGTGATGCCATTAGCAGTCCCCAGATGGAGATGTCTGCTTGTATCTTTTTTAACTGTTTCAGCACAGCTTCATCCTCAATCTGCTTCTCCTTCTGTCTCTCCACTTCTCTATCCTTCCCGGATGCCTCAGGTTGGTCCAAGTGTGGGGGCTTAAAGTACCGCCCACTTCTCGTCATATGGTCAACCTTATCGAGGTACCAAGTATCATCCGGCTGGCCATTTCCCCAGTCTTCATCGGTGTGGGCAAGACACAAGTCGTCATCTTCCCACCACATTCCACTGGCAGCCAACAGACACCTGTCTGGCTCTGGTTTAGTTGCTCTCTCAATATCCTCTGTCCATATGCTCGCAGCATTGTCTGTCTTCGTGCACACAGCACTTTCGGTCCCCTCAGGGCCCTTTGCCTTCCTGGCTCTCTCAGTAGCCTCAAACTTTTCTTGCTCCAGCTGCGTCAGTACAGCTGTTTGTTCAACAGTTCCCATATCTATAATGCCCGTGTCCCGAGCGGAATTCTTAACACCGGCGCTCTCCGGTGGTTCAACTTGGTTTTCGGCCATTCCGGCCACAACTGATATTTCTGCCCCTGCCGGGCTCTGTTCTAGTTGGGTTTCCCCCACTGCATCCGGTTGATCTTCGAGCCATCCAGTGGCCTCCTCTGATCCTTCATAATCATACCAATTAATCGACGCATCCTCCAGTTCCTGGTCCTCGAGAAATTGCAAGTTAGCAAAGTCGTCCTCTACGGCTGTCAGCTCATTTGCCCACAGCCCAGATCCATCCCCCCGGATCATGCATAGTTCTCCTGTCTCTGGAAATTCTACACTTAGCCCAATTCGGCTCGTTGATAGGATGTACCTGCTTGGATCATAAACTCCCTCAGCGGAATTCTGCCCAGTCCCTGATTCAACAATCTCATTTCCTCCCAAAATCTGCCCTGCTCTGTCTTCGACGGTCACCACCACCGGTTCTGGTTGGGTTTTGGAGATGTCCACCATGCACAAGAAATCAGTGCAATCGGGGAGGAGCACCTCTGGCTTGGGTAGGTGGGTGGGCGTAATATAGATGCTAGGATCGTAAGATGTGACCCCAGTCTGGATAAAGTTAATTCTTTTGGGAGGAGGAGCTTGGTTATGTGATGAGAGAGGGTTGGTTGTAACATTGGGTTGATCGGGAGGTGCGATCACCTATTTGTCAATAAGATCTTGGATCTCATGACGCAATCTGTAACAACGGTCGGTGTCATGACCGTGTTGTTGGTGGTACGCACAGTACTTTGACGGGTCATATGAGGGGGGGAGTGGATTCGGCAATGGCTTTGGTTCTAGGGGTTTTAAATGATTCTTTCTGATCAGTATTCCCAAAACTTTGGTCAGAGGCATATATAGTGGGGTGAAGGTTCTTTGGCCTCGTGGTTGGAATCGGTTGTTGGCCTGTGTGTTGCCTCCGGACGCGCCGGAAAAGGGTGTGGCGGTTATGGGCCTTGGAGGGGGAGGGGGAGTGGTGGTGACCATACCAACTTCCGAGGCTCTCGTATTTGCAGCGCCGCTCGGGCCCGCATTGTTGTTACGGTTAAACGTCCTCCTCGGTTGTTCTCTATCATGGTCAAACAGACCTTGTTTCATTGCGTCTTCGATTTGCACCCCCATATCATGTAAATCTGCGAAAGTAGGAAAGGGGACTACAATCATTCTCAGCATCAGTTTCGGGTGGAGATTGCGCACAATCATCCGGATTTGATCTTTGTCCGTGGGCCTTAAAGTCATTGTTGACGCCTTTGCCCTCCATCGGATCACAAAGTCCGAGAAAGATTCCTTGGGCTCTTGCCTCGTCGTTTCAAGATCACGGGTTGTGACCTCGATCTGAGTGTTGTATGAATACTGTGTGACAAAGGCCTCAGCCATTTCGTCCCAATTCTTCTTCACTTCATCTTGTAATCTTGCGTACCAATGGGAGGCTACACCCGACAGGGTTCGGCCGAATAGTGAGAGCTTCTGTGGTCGTGTAAGGCCCATTGGCCGCAAGACATCCGCAAACAATCGGATGTGGACCATGGGGTCGCCAGTCCCGTCAAAACGGTCGATTTGTGGCATTTTGAACCTATCGAGGAGTGTTACGGCCTCCTCGGTATATCCATCTCCGATATCCGGCATAGCCTTGACCCCTTGGGACTTCTTAAAGAGCTTCTCCATTTTGCTCAATTTCAGAGCTGTGTGATCAACCTCGACCTCGAATGGAGAGTCCGGGTGATTGGATGTATGGACCTTGGACAGTTGTGGTGGAAGCGGGGGCGGAGCCGGCCCCGTTGGAAGACTCGTGTCCTCTTGTAAAATTTGGACAGTTGGTACAGTATTCTGGGTATTTGGAAGAATATTCTGAACAACAGGTGCCTGCTCAGGTATTGGGGCTCCTGCCGGAGGAGGGATTTGTTGCGAAGGAGACGCTGTATTCTGTTGTTGCAGTCTGGCAATCAGCTCAGCCTGCTGGGCCATGACTGTGGCCTGCTGTTTGGAGAATTCCGCTTGACGGGCGGCATCATCGTGCATTTGCTTCATACTCTCCTGCATCTGGCGCATCAAAGCCTCCATCCCTGATGTATTCGGTTGATCCATCTGTCTAACCGGTATGTCTATTTCTACAGCAGTAATTGAGACCTCAGTCCTGTAGTCCTCTGATAAAGTAACCCACTGTTCTGACAACCTCTGTTCTGACGTACTGCGCCTTTTTGGCTTCCTTCTGGTAACAGGGGGTAGAGAACGGAACACTGGCTGTCCGTCGATTAGATCCTCAGATCGGTGGAGTCGACGACCTCGTGTCCAAGGTGCTTGGGGAATGCCTGTTGGGTTGGAAGCAATCGTGCTAAAACTGACCTAGCAAAAGATAAATAAAGCGAAAAGGAAATAAATAAACAGATAAACGGACAACATAACAGCTTAAAATAAAATGCAAGACACACAGTTGGGCATAATCAACACACAGTCAATAAGCTGAAATACACACTGGCCTCAAACACTGATTATTATCCCTGTATCACTGTTCCCTGAAACAGAATCTGATATCCGCAGATAACTCGTTCGCAAATACTGGCTGATGCCCGCAGGCCGGATACCCATAATACTGAACTGATGCCCGCAGGCCTAATTGTTGAAACTCATGTACTAAACTGATGCCCGCAGGCCTGATACTTGTACTCATATACTGATCTGATGCCCGCAGGCCTGATACTGACAATACTGAACTGATGCCCGCAGGCTTGATACCCAAACTCATATACTGATACATGCATTCCTGTAGAGACGCACTCTAAAGCACATAACAGATAAGTGAGAGCCAAAACACCCCTATGTTGGGGTAGGGTTTCCCTGTCCTATTGTGTCAGGAGCTAGGGTTTCATTACGCACACAGCGGTTTCAAACAACCTATAAACGGGTAAGCAACCTGTCCTAATTTGGAATGGTCACTATGGATCCGAATATGCACTAGGTCGAATGGTCAAAAAAGGTGTCCCGGTAAAACCAGGGTTTGTGTTCCCATACTGGCAGAGCCCACAACCGGTCAGCCTTATCGTCATGCCTTGACAAGACAAGCCTCCGGCAAACCGTTCAGGAATAGCAGATGGCAAACACGGTGTCCTAGGCGCACCAATGCAAATGCAATGCAAAGAAACACACAAGTGTAGTCAAAAACAGATATCACGAGTTCGAGTCAAGTTCTCTAAATCCCCAGCAGAGTCGCCAGAAACTGTAGACGTCCCCGAACGCCCCGGGAGGGTTACCTCCCGTTCTGTTCATTTGGGGTCACTACAGCTCGGACTCGATTTGTAGTCACGGTTCTAAGTCTAAACCAAAGAGTCCAAATCCGGCAAATCGTTTTGAGAAAACTGATTTTTGAAAGAAGTGCCGAACATGGACTGCTTTGCCAGATACAGAGTCGCCACCTAAATATTTTATTTTGGGAAATTTAGGAAACCCTGACTCGGTGCCAAAAGGCCACGTGTCCGTCATCACCAAAGTTGCCTCGGCTCGGGAACTTGGGTACGATTGGGGAAGGTCACTTCGTGAGCACCCCCGCTCGCCCGGTCATAGACCGGCCTCTACTAACCATGATATCAATTTTTGAAAACATTGTATGTTCTTATTCCGGTTATTAGCCTAGGTTACTATGTGATGCTCACAACATATAAGTATAGGCCGAGTCGCCCAAATTGGAACAAAACATTTCATGCTTGTTTTTTGAAAAGGGTTTGCTACCCGCAGGTAGGTTTGAAACATTTGATGATTTATTCCAATCCAGATAACCCGACCTTCACCCACAGGCATTCAGGAAGATATATCACATAAGCACATAGCCTCATGGTAAGCATGCTATTCATGGCAACACTCACACGCATGTAAGGATGCTAAAGCATAAAACTCACCGAGTACTCCAAGCCAAAATAGAAACTTCATTAGAAATCACGCATGATCCGAACTATATAGAAGTGCCTAATGCAACACGCAAAATGCAACTATGGTAGGCTCGGCTATTCTAAGATGGTATATGAAATGCTACAACTATCATGTATTCAACTTGGAATTGAAAATACAATGCAGTTAGTATGATGCGCCGAGCCCGGTGCATGCAATACAGATGAATGATGCAAACATGCTATCATATTGTATGCTAATTTAAATATGCCCTAATCTAACCATCAAAAGCGGATAAATAAAAGGGAGAAAGACGTGGGGTTGGAAGACATACATCACACTCACGCACACTTATTACAGTTATGCCCTCGCGCAGAGGGTCTGAGTAAATATACAGTCCCAATATTACAGTCCCGAATAAAAAATATTACAGTCCAAAAATATTACAAAATTCTAATTAATTAAAGAATTAACTAAGGAAGCAAATAAAATTGGCGTGCAGGCCAGGGACTGCCTTGCTTCTGATGGATGATGCATGTCCGGATTGTCTTGCGCGAAAATCCACCGGAATGCCCCAATTAGCCTCTGTTTACACCTGTTCTTGAAATGCGTGCCAAGCCCCAAAAGGTTGCTGATTCCTGATTTTGCTGCAACAGAGAGCAGGAAAGGCGCATAGCAATGTATTTGCACAGATATATGCATGTCTCGACCCTCGTGCCACCAATTACGCATACCGAGGCATGATGGCCGAGGAGTCGAAATGCACAACTCAATATAGGATGAATGCACATGAAACTACAGCTAAAACCTAACTCCATCATGGATAATCAGGAGTGTCGGTGACTGGGGGAATTGAGACGCATTCCGTCACTCGGAGTACGAAATGTACCTCGTTTCCCGTGCCTGGACTAATTCCTATTCCGGACATGATGCAATATGCATGATATGCGTGAAATGCAGCTAAGATACAATCCTAACATACTCAATGCTGTGGAATGACATGCCTTGAAATACGTGCACACGGCCGCGCAAACCGAGAAAATGGAAGAATGCTATGAAAATGAGGTGCCTCGAAGTGCGTGCACACGGGCACGCAAACTGAGGCGATGATATGTGTCTCGAAATGCGTGCACGTGGGCACGCAAACCGAGACGATGATATGTGTCTCGAAATGCGTGCACGCGGGCACGCAAACTGAGACGATGATATGTGTCTCGAAATGCGTGCACGCGGGCACGCAAACCGAGGCGATGATATGTGTCTCGAAATGCGTGCACGCGGGCACGCAAACCGAGGCGATGATATGTGTCTCGAAATACGTGCACACGGGCACGCAAACGGAGACGATGATAAAATATGATGAAATGACATGGAAATGACAAACGGGCTTATACCAACATGAGTGAGCCTCAGCGACACTCACATAGGATGCCGGCGGGTAAAAATGAAGTGTCTCGAAATGCGTGCACACGGGCACGCAAACTGAGGCAACGCAAAATGCAATGAAATGGCATGGAAATGACAAATGGGCTTATACCAACATGAGTGAGCCTCAGCCACATTCACATAGGATGCTGGCGGGTAAAAATAAAGTGCCTCGAAATGCGTGCACACGGGCACGCAAACCGAGGCAATGACGGAATGCGATGAAATGACATAGAAATGACAAATGGGCTTATACCAACATGAGTGAGCCTCAGCCACATTCACATAGGATGCCGGCGGATAAAAATGAGGTGCCTCGAAATGCGTGCACACGGGCACGCAAACCGAGGCGATACAAAAATGCGATGAAATGACATGGAAATGACAAATGGGCTTATACCAACATGAGTGAGCCTCAGCCACACTCACATAGGATGCCGATGGCAGAAAATGAGGTGCCTCGAAATGCATGCACACGGGCACGCAAACCGAGGCGATGCTAAAATGTGATGAAATATGGCAAAAATGATAAATGGGCTTATACCAACATGAGTGAGCCTCAGCCACACTTACATAGGATGCCGATGGCAGAAAATGAGGTGCCTCGAAATGCGTGCACACGGGCACGCAAACCGAGGCAATGCATACGCAATGCAAATGACATGGAAAATGAAGTATGGACTTATACTAACATGAGAGAGCCCCAGCCACACTCACATAAGATGCCGATGGCAGAAAATGAGGTGCCTCGAAATGCGTGCACACGGGCACGCAAACCGAGGCGATGCTAAAATGTGATGAAATATGGCAAAAATGATATGCAAGCATACTAATGGAATTTCAGAACTAAAATATGGGGGAAAACAGTCCCGAAATGAAGCGAAATGACATGAAATGCAAGGAAATGTCCCGAAATGCAACATTAGGCACCCGAAATGGCCTATAGCTATGCCAAACATGCACAATATGGACATGCAATGCAAAGACAGAAGCTATACAGTCCCAAAAGATGCACTTTCACAGTTATAAACATGGCCAAACAGCAAGTATAGGTAGGGGAAAAATAGCATGCAAGGGTAGGGGACAAAAGAGGGGTAATGAAGCAAGTGGTATAAAAAAAATTCAAACTGAAAAATTTCCTTCTACAACACTGAAGAGGGACCAAAAATATGAACATTTACAGTATATGGCAGACCTCAAATCAGTATACAAATATGCCAAAAATGTGATGCAAGACAAGGCTCAAAAGGTGCTATAACATGAAGTATATAAAATAATCACCAAACAGAAAAAAAGTGTGAATGAAACATGAAGTATAGGCCAAAATAAGGCCACTTTTAGTTCGGACCAAGGGCCAAAAACAGAACCAAAGAGGGCCATCAATTTATGCGAAAATGGGGCCAAATAGGGGATATAACTACAAGTGACACATGGAAGCACCAAACAATGTTGAGCCCTTCTCCAATGTTGAAGAGAGGCTCAAAATAAGCCTTATATCAGTTTATAACATGCTCAAAAACAGATTTCTCATGGGCCAAAAATAGCATGCAAAACTATGACATACAAGAGGATCATTGAAGCAAGTATATTATGGAGGGCTCAAACAGGGTTGAGCCCTTAATGAGAAGTGAAGATGAGCTCGAAATATGGCCCTTTTCAGTTAGGGCCGGAGCTTGAAACCAAAAATAAGTGGGACTTAGAAATAGATCAAGAAAAAGGGTCAAAAGGGTAAAAGTGTTACTTACCCTTGAAGATTCAAACTTTTGTTGCTTCTTGGATGGATTTGCAGCTTCTTTAGCCTTCAAGAATCCTTCCTTGTTGCTGGAAATGAGATGGTGGTGGTAGAGCTTGGTGGTGTAGAAGGAATAATGGTTAGGGACTTAGGGTTTTTTCAAGAGTTGAGAAGGAAGAAGATGGAGTTGGCTATGGAAGCTTGAAGGAGAGTTTTTCTAACCCTTGTAAGTGAGGCCACCAGCTGGTTAAAAGGGTTCAAAAGGGGGTGTAAAGGTGGGGGAGAAGGAGAGCAAAACTCCCCCACAAAATATCCCCCGAATACAGAAAATATCTGGGGGACATTGCCCCACAGCTGTAAAGTGCACAGTGCGAGGAATACGGCCGGCCTCTTACTTTTGCTGGAGGTGGCCGGCCGGCCACACCCCCTAGCCGGCCGGCTAGGGGTCAAAAGGGTCAATGTGATTTTCTGGCCGGCCAGCTACTGGGGAGGTACTCCTATGTGTGTACAACACAACCATGTGGTTAAAATTCCAAGAAAGTGGGTCCAAGGGGTTCAACATTGGCTCGGAAAGAGGGGGTCAAAAGGGTCAAGTTGAATTACTGGCCGGTCACCAACTTTTAGTGGCCTCTCATGTGTGTAGATCACAGATATGTGGTTCAAAGTTCAAGAAAAAGAGTCCAAGGGGTTCAACATTAGCCCGGAAGAAAGGGGTCAAAAGGGTCAGGTGACCTTAATGGCCGGCCACCAACTTTTAGTGGCCTCTCAAGTGTGTAGATCACAGATATGTGGTTGAAAGTTGGCAACACTAGCCCGGAAGTTGGAAAAACGGGCGCCGGGAGGCTCCGGAGGAGAGATAACTGGCTGCTGCAACAATTGCTGGTCTCCCACCCTTCAGTGGCCTTCCCTGTGATAAAACAGAGGTACCTGCCAAAAATGAACGAAAACCGTTGCAAAACGAATGTTCGGGAGCCAAAACACGCAGTTCGGGATCCCAAAAATGGGCTGTTAAACACCGAAAGTGGCGTTCGGCCACGAAGTGGGTTTCTCAGCCCCCAGTGTCCCTCAAAAGGGATGAAATAAGATGTATGCCAAAAATCAGAGCAATAGGAGATGGTTAAGCGGTCCCGAACCGAGGCACACAGCCTGACGGCTCCGAAAACCGGACTCCGAAATGGGCAAAATGGCCTACGGCCACCAAATGTAGCCTACAGACATTGAGAGATGGTCTACGGGACCTCTCCCTCCCCTCAGGAAAAGAAACAGAGAAAACCGAGTCTGGTTCGCAAACCGAGACAAGGTACAGAAGAGGGTTCGGAAGTCCGGAGGCGGGGCTCGCAGCCGCGACTCTGAGGCCTCTGAACAAGCACAACATGCAACATCACCAAGCACTCAATTGGTGAAGTCTGAGTCTTAAGGTCGGTCAAAAATGGGGTGTCTACAGACACTCAAGCTCTACTTTTCTCTCAAAGCCTTTTCTTTACTTTTCTCTCTACGCGCATCTCTCTATTCTTTAATCTCTTTTATTTTCATCCCTTCCCAAGTATGGCTCATGGATAAGCTGAAGGTGGTGGACTTTTGCCCCGAGTACTCAGCTCGGGCTTATTTTTTCTATCAACGACTGGTGCATTTTCTCAATGAGGGATAGTGGTGCAACTAGATGTGCAGTAGCTTTGGGGCTGACATAGCTTGACGCTGCTCCTAGCTTCATTTGACTGAGATGAGTTTCAGCATGACTGAACAGCCTGGCATACAGTTGATTGGCCTCATGCACTGCGTGTTCAAATTTCCCTTTCGGTTTAGACGCCAGTTTGAGCATGATCAGACTCGCCTAGAGGAGGGGGTAAAATACTCGGCTTAATTCTCGATTCGTGCTTCACACTTGGCTAGGTACCTCACTGCTTGGAGGATAAGAGAGGTTCTGGACCCTGCCCCTAGTTTCAGTTATGCCATTTTTGGTGAGTGCTTGGCTTGGCTCGAGGATGAGGCACAAACCGGGTCCAATTTGGCTTCAGAAGCTTCCGCAAGCACGAATAGAGGACGCAGGAGCACCTGATTCGCCTATGCCCCTAGTTTATTTCTTTGACCTTTCTTTCAAGTTTATGATGTAAAAACAACTTTGATTTGTATCAGAGAGTTAGAGAACTTTATATTGAAATCAATGGAATTAAAGTTGTTAGCACTAAAAATTTTCTTTTTGGTCCAAAAATGGTCTAAGTTGTAAAAGGTAAAATTTTGAACAAAATCAACTTTTATTAAAACTTTCCAAAACCATTTTCGAAATTGATCACCACTTGACACACACAGAATCAATCCTCAAGATGTACAACCCCGAATCAAAAGATCATAACTGCCCCTGATTGAATACATTACTACTTTGCATTGTAACCAGCTCTTCTTTCCAGAATAAAGATCACAACTAGGCTCTCAGATAATGGACAGACAAAGATAACCTGATCAGACACATAGATAGAACAGTTGAGTTGGAGGTGATTACGGTCGAACTTCAGGATGAAGTTGCCTATGTATCCCAAAGATGAGAATCAGGCCTTACGTAGTTCGGTTCAGGTTCACTCGAGTATTAACTCTCTCCTTTTGCGTTCTAATTTTTGCCAAAGTCACCCTTAAGGGTTTTCAACCTTGCGAGCTCAATTTTTCTTTATTTCTAATTTTTCATGCTCTAACTTTTGCCTAGGTCACCCTTTCAGGTTTTCGACCTAACAAGCCTCTCAGGGATAGTATTTCTTCAACTTGTCCATGTTGATCAGCTGCGAAAACTCCAAGCTATCTAAATCCATAAGGATAACTGCTCCTCCTGACCAGATAGTCTTGATGATGTAAGGACCAGTCCAATTGGGTCTGAACTTGCCCGTAGGGTCATGGATAGGGGCTCAGTTGTCTTTCAGCACCATATCTCCCTCATCGAGATTCTAGGACTTAACTTTCTTGTTAAAAGCCCTAGCAATTCTGTGCTGGTAGCCCTGAACATGATACAATGCCTTCATCATTCTCTCATCAAACAACATCAACTCCTCAAATTTGCTCTGTTGCCAATCTGCCTTTGCTATCTGACATTCAGCCATAACTCGTAGTGACGGGACTTCTATTTCAATTGGTAAAACGACTTCCATCCTGTAGACGAGAGAATAAGGGGTTGCTCCTGTAGATGTCTGGATCAAAGTTCTGTAGTCCTAGAGTGTAAATGACAATTTATCTGGCAAATCCCTGTAGGTCTCAACCATCTTTTGCAAGATGTTCTTGATGTTTTTATTGGTGGTTTCAACATCTCCATTGGTTTGTGGCCTGTATGTAGATGACTTATGAAAATCCACATTTTATTTGTCCAACAAGTCTATCACCTCTTTCTTGAAGTGGGAGCCATTATCTGATATGATCTCGTTTGGAACTCCGTACCGACATATGATATTGTTTCCGATAAACTTAGCCACATGCGATGCCTTCAACACTGCATAGGACTGAGCTTCCACCCACTTTATAAAATAATCAATCCCCACCAAGATATATTCATGCCCATTTGACCCTTTTGGCGTGATTGCACCAATAACATCGATTTCCCAAACCGAGAAAGGCCATGGCGAAGTCATGTTGTAAAGCTTTGACAATGGAAAATTCATGCGATTGGCATGAATTTGACATTTGTGGCATCGCCGCACAAAACCAATACAATCATCCTCTATGGTGGACCAGTAGTAACCTTGCCTAAGAATCTTCCGGGCTAGCATCACACCATTCATATGCGCCCCGTATTCTCCGCCGCGGATAGCCTCCATAAAGAGCTTTGATTCCTCTTCTTCCACGCATTACTTATGCATTCCTAGATGACCTCTTTTATATAACTTACCCTCGCAGATGATAAATTGGATAGCTATTCGCCGTATTCCCTGTTTGTCCTTGGCATTTGCCCTTGGTAGATATACCTCATTTTCCAAGAAGTTCCAAATATCGTAATACTATGGGTTTTTGTCTTGCATTTCATCTATCGCGGTAATTGTTTCATAAACCGACATGTATTTCTATTTGATGATAATCAAACGCATCCAGACTCCAAGTGGGATGTCTACCATGGAAGATAGAGTTGCTAAAACATCAGCGAATTTGTTGTTCTTCCTCAGTAGATGTGTGAAAGTCAGTTTTTCAAACCTAGAAATCAGAATATCCAGGGTCTGATGGTATACCCTCATCTTCTCTTCTTTGACTTTCCAGTCTCTGTTTGCTTGAGAAACAACCAAGTTTGAGTCCCCAATAACATCTAATCTTATTTCCTCTAGTTCTAGGGTGGCTTCTAAACCAGCAATACACGCTTTATATTCTGCTTCATTATTGGACACCTTGAACCGGAGTTTGAAGGCTAAAGGTATATGGGAGTCATCGGGTGCTATCAGTAACACACCTATCCCATAACTATACTGATTAGATGCTCCGTCAAAGTACATTGTCCCAGTTTTCTCCTCAACTTGCAGAATGGCTTCATCTGGAAACAAGTATTTCATTGCCTCATCTCTTTCTACCGGGTGGTCTGCCAAGAACTCCGCTACAGCTCTTTCCTTAACCGACTTGCAGGTTACATATTTGAGATCAAATTCGAAAAGAATGAGCAACCAACGAGCTAGCCTACCCGTAAGCGCCGGTTTCTCAAAGAGATATTTAATGGGATCTAATCTCGAAACCAGGATTAAAGAGTGAGCTAACAAGTAGTGCCTCAACTTCTTGGTAGCCCATACCAAGGCTAGGCAAGCTTTCTCCAGCAGAGTATAGCGGGTCTCGTAATCTAGCATTTTCTTGCTCAAGTAATAGATGGCTTTCTCCACCTTATCTTCATATTCCTGAGTGAGCATGTATCCCATGGTCGTGTCTGTTACTGACAGGTATAGAATCAATGGCTTCCTCGGCTCTAGCGGTGACAACACAGGCGAATTCTAGAGGTATTACTTAACCTGCTCAAAGACGAATTGACATCGATCATCCCATCGGAATTTATTCCCTTTCTTTAGGAGACCAAATAGTGGTTCACAAGTCAAAGTTAATTTGGAAATAAACCGTCTTATGAATTGCATTTTAGCCAGAAAGCCTCACATCTCATTTTCAGTCCTCGGTGGTGGCATTTCTAGGATGGCCTTGATTTTGGAAGGATCTACTTCAATGCCCCTCTGTGTGATCAGAAAGCCCAGTATTTTCCTGCCGTTACCCGAAGGTGCATTTCTGTGGGTTTAACCTCAATTTGTATTCCCTGATTCGTTGAAAGAATTTCTTCAAGGCGGTGTAGTGGCCCTCTCGTTCTTTGGACTTGACAATCATGGAGTCCACGTACACCTCGACCTCTTTGTGGATCATGCCATGCAGAATGGTGATCGCAACCCTCTGATAGGAAGCTCCAGCATTTTTTAAACCAAACGACATAACCCGGTAGCAGTAGGTACCCCACGGCGTAGTGAATGCGATTTTCTCTCTGTCCTCGGGTGCCATCAGAATCTGGTTGTACACAGAAAACGCGTCCATGAATGATAACAATGCATGGCCCACAATGAAGTCCACTAACTCATCAATATGCGACAAAAGAAAGTCATCCTTCGGACTGGCTCTGTTCAAGTCCCGAAAGTCCACACACACCCGAATTCTACCATCCTTTTTGGGCAGTGAGACAATGTTGGCCAACCAAGTTAGATACTCAAATACTAACAAGAAACCTGTCTCGATCTGCTTAGTGATCTTTTCCTTGATTTTTAGTGCCCAATCCGGACGGATTCTACGCAACTTCTGCTTGACTGGTCGGACGTCGGGATCTAGAGGGATCCGATGCTGTACAATCTCAGGATCAATTCTAGGCATGTCTTCATAGGACCACGCAAAAACATTTTTGAAATCTTTTAACAAAGTGATTAAATGCTCGTGCTCTTCCGAAGACAACGTGGACTTGATTTGGACCAGGTGCGAATCCTTCTCAATATCCACATTAATGACAATGATTGCATTAGCACAGGGTTTAGCAAACCTCCCATCCTCTCGATTAATCAAGTTTTTCAAAGCCAGGGGAATTTCTTCCCCCTCGTTTTCATTAAAATTATGAAAATCTTGGTCAATACAATAAACCAACGGCACAGAGAAATACACAGAATCTACAGAGTTTTCATTCAAAAGGTCCAGATCTTCAGTTACAAACTTAAAAGAGAAGCTGAATGAAGACCTAGACAGGACTTTGGGATCCAGGTTACCACCTCCAGAAATACCAGACTCAGACTCAGAAGAACTTGAACCTAATTCCGACTTCACAGGCTTAGTGGAATCAGATTCTAGCTCATCACCCTATTCAGAACTAGACAGATAGCCTTCCTCCAGCTGCCAGATAAGAGATGGTGCCACTGATGCATCCAAAATGCCGCTGGTTGGGTTCACACCTGGTTCTTCTCCTATTATGGAAACGGTAAGGTTATCCTCCAAGTTCTCTAGGTCAACCACAGGATCTGTTAGGAGACTAGCCAGTGTTGCCCCTACTCCAAGTTCACTGCCATTTGAGTCATCTTCCGTGCTCTGTTTAGCTTCAATGCTTGGTTCAGCCCTTTCCTCATCATCACTATTCTACAGTTGCAGGTCAAAAAGGATCTCGAACTCGGGGACACGCTGCTTTGAGGAATTCACTAAAGGCTTGGGAAAGCCGCAAAAAGGGAAATCTTCTCCTTCCTGAACAAAGTGGCCATTCAGTGTCCCCCGGATTGGCCTGTAGATGAGCTCATAGTGCTTCCCGACTTACTTGGCCTTGGCACTGCATTTCATCTCTTCTCCCCTCCTGATCCAGTCCTCTTTGGTGGGCACATAGCTCAGGCCAAAGGCATGTGGGTTGTGCGGCACATCTGTCAGTGCCGCAACACCTTTTTGGCCACTTCTCCCGAGTCCCATTCTTGGAACATACTGCAGTTTGTTCATGAAATAAATAGACTAGACGCTGACATGTATGCCTCTATTTGCGGCCAGGATCGTCTGCACTACTCGGGCTTCAGCCAGAGTGAATCCCGAGAGGAATACGTCCTCCTCGCCATGGGTGATCTCCAGTACTGGCGTAGTTACCTCTGGCGGCAGATGGATGGATGAATTCCCAAAAACAATTGCTGCTCCTCCCCTATGAGGGTATTTCAACATCTAATGGAGAGTGGAGAAGATGGTCTTTACATGATGCAACCAGGGCCTCCCTAATAACAAATTGAAGGTAACCGGCACATCCAAAATGTGGAACTCGATCTCCTGCTGTGGACGCGCCCTCGTGGGCTTATGCTTTTCCACAGTTCGGACTCAATATGTCACGGTTCTTAATCTGATCCCACAATGTGCGATGTGAGATTGATAAATCACCAAAAAGTCCAAATTTGGCAAATCATTTTGGAAAACTGATTTTAAGAAAGAAGTGCCAAACATGGACTGCTTTGCCAGATACAGAGTCACCACCTAAATATTTTATTTTGGGGGAATTTAGGAAACCCTGACTTGTTCCTAATGCCACATGTCCGTCATCACCAAAGTTGCCTCGGGTCAGGAACTTGGGTACGATTGGGGAAGGTCAGCTATGAGCACCCTCGCTCGCCCGATGAGAAGATCGGTTTGTACTAAGCATGATATCGAGTTTCGAAAATATTATGTGCTCTTATTCCAGTTAATTAGCTAGATTTTACTATGTGATGCGCACAACACACAAGTATAGACTAGATCGCCTAATTTGGAACAAAGCATCGTATATCCGTTTGTTTGGAAATGGTTTGAAGTTTGCTACTCGCAAGTAGGCTAAAACACGAATTTCAATGAATTATTCCAATTCAAGCAACCCAACCTTCACCCACAAGCATTCAGGCAGTTATATCACATAAGCAAATAGCCTCATGGTAAGCATGCTGTCGTGTTAACACTCACATACATGCAAGATGCTAAAGCATAAACGCTTACCTAGTACTCCGAGCCAAAACAGAAAACTAGTTAGTAATCAATGCATGATCCTAGTTCATGTTAGCAATGGCTAATGCAACACATGCAAAATGCAACTAAAATAGGCTCGGCTATTCTAAGAATGGTATGTGAAATGCGGCAACTTGATACACGTATTCAAGTTGGAATTGAAATATAATGCAGTTAGCATGATGCGCCGAGCCCGGTGCATGCAAAACAGATGAATGATGCAAACATGCGAGCATAAGTATGCTAATTGAAACATGCCCTAAACTAGCCATCAAAAGCTAGTAAATAAAAGGGAGAAAGACGTGGGGTTGGAAGACATTCACGCACGCACGCACACTTATTACAACATCGCCCTCTCGACGGAGGGTCCGAAAGAATAATACAAACCAAATAAATAATTAACTACTCTAGCTAATTAATTATTATAGACCCTTAATTTATTAACAAATTAATTACAAAATAAACTAAGTATGAAATTCAAAAGGCCGCCGCAGCTCCGCCTCGAAATGATTGGATGATGCATGCTCGATTCGCCTTGCTCGGAAACCCGTTGCCATGCCTCTGTTGCCTCTGTTTGCACTGTTCTGCACCTCTGATAGTTGTGAAAATCCTAAGGCTGCTTCTGAACCACTCCCTGAACACTTTGGGATGCCACCGGCCGAGGGAAAACACCACCGGCCATGGAAATATGGTCATCGACCAAAAATGGGACCACCGGTTGGGTATTTATAGTCGGCCGGCACTAAAAGTTGCCGACCGGCCATTTCTTCCTGCAGAATACTGGTTTTGCTGCGACAGAGGACAGACAGTGCATGGCATGGAATTTGCAAGCCAAATGTATGCACGACCACCCTCTCTATCATGCTATGAACTCAAGGGAGTATGACTCTCGACCCTCGGGCCACCAATCACGCATTTCAACGCATGATGGCCAAAGGTGCCAAGTGTGCATATCAATATAAAATGATGCACAAAACAAATGGATGCCACACACTCTATCATGTTGGATCAAGAGTGACGGCGACCGAAGATCGAGGCACGTTTCGTCACTTTAAGTACGAACGTCCCTCATTCCTCACGTTTGGTTTGACACCCCAAACCAAACACCATGTAATGCATGTATGCTAAATACAATGCAAGGCATGTAACTAATGCAATGCAATATGAGCATGTTGACTCAATGTAACCCAATGCTACCTAAGCATGCAAGCTAATGCCAATGTAACATGAACATGCCAAGTATATAACAGGGTTATGTAATGCAACTAGCTAATCATCATGTAATACACTAAGTATATAAATATGATGGAATGCGAACATGCAAGTAATGTAATAAGATGCAACATGCCAAATATGCGACTATATGCAAAGGTGGGTTTAAACCGAAGTGGGAGACCTCAGCCATACCCAAAAACAGTGGCCAAAAGTGATGGATGAAGGCACCACAATGCAAAGCAAACATGCATGCTAACTAGCCTATCACTTAAGCATGGAAAGGGGAACTTTTAAACACATTTAAAAAGAGACTAATGTAGACAAATGATATGCATGCTAAGCTCTGAAAATGTGTAAAGGATGATGCCAAATCAACCAAACCATGTCAATAAGGCATGCAATGAAGGCCAAAAGTTGAGGCTAACAAAAGGGGGTCAAGCTATGGTCATACCAACCAAGCCTCAAAGAACCAAAATGACTTAAATCAGTCCTAGGGCAGACCAAAATAAGGCTAGAACATGTATGGAACATGACCAAAACATGCTAAGTAGGCACCAAAACAAGGGCATTCAAGACTACAAAAGAGAGTATTCCACTACAACTACCTCAACCAAGCATGGCATGGGTTAGGCAATGAAAAAAACAGAGCTATAATATGCGAAAATGAGTCCCAAAGCCCACTGATATGGCAGCCCAAAGACTTGAACAAAGAGGCATGCACAATGACCCCTTTTCAAAGCATAAAACAACAACTCTTCAAAGTATTGAAAGGATGATAAATGCAAGCATACAAGCATGGAACATGGACTGAAATAGCATGATAAGTGATTCCAAATCACTGAAATAGCCCAAATAAAGCATGCTCATGACTCACACACCCAAAGCTAACAAACTAAAATGCATGGTGGCTATACAAAGCATGGCAAACATGACCAAATCAACAAAAAACAGAGCTTAAACATGTCACAACATGGCTAAAAGCTTCATGAAGTCAAGCTAAAACATGCAAGCATGATGGTCTAAATGCATGCTACATGTTATGACAATAGAGAGGATTACAAAGCAAGTGCATGATTCATGCAATAGGCTATCAATCTGACAAAAAATAGAGGTATAATATGATAAACTAACACCAAATACCCACTGAAATGAAGCCAAATAAAGCTAAGCAAGCATGTTACCTTTATAAGCCTTAAACATAAGCAAATGAGACACAAAGGGAGAGGGGTGTCCCTCCCCTATACATGACCTCAAAACCACTTCTCCACCACTGAAAATCCTCTGGATTTCAGTGGTGAGATGGTCGAAATAAAGGGGTTCCAAAGCCCTAAGAGAAAGGCACAAAAAGAGGCCAAACAAGGCCTAAGAGGGTGTAAACAACCCCCAACCCAAAAGCAACCTTAAACAAACATCTTAACCATGAAAATACAGAACTTTTATCAGTTATACACTAAGCTCAAAACAACATGCAATATAGGTTAAAAGCTTAAGGAAAAATGGGGAATAAAAGAGGTAGTTCTCACCCTTGAAGAACACTTCAAGAACACCAAATCCAGCACCTCCTTTTGATCAAAACTAAATCAAAAACTTTGAAATCATCCCCTCAAGACCTCAGTAACCGAAGTATGGTGTAACACTTGGTGTCTTAGTGTAACACTAGGTGTCTTAGTGCAAAACTAAGAACAAAAACCCCTTTGGAACACTTTTACACACACAATCAAGAGAGAAAGGGAGATATATAGAGAGGGTGATATGTATCATATATATCAGAGTTCTTCAACCTCTGGAAAGGGAGGAGAGGGCCTCAACTTATAGGAATCCAATTCCTAAGCTTCTTGGAGAAGCTAACATAAGGGAGCAAATCCCTCCATACACGTGTATGGAGGGGGTGTATTGTGGATGCCAGCTGTGACAGCTGGCATAAAATATCTGCCAAAAGCAGATGGAAAGGGGTTGGCTGGAAAATATGGCCGATTGACCAACAAAAATGGCTAGCCGATCAAAAACAATGCCGACCGACCAAAATATTTGGCCGGTAGCAATAAAACAAGGCCAGTGGCCTCAAGCCAAGGCCGGTGAGGTGTGGGGGTGGCCAACAAGCCATTCCCTGCCCTCAGAAGCAAAAACACAAGTGTTTGGTACACAACCAAGCACAAAACAAACAAGTCGAGAGGTCTTGAGGCAACTCGCACGACCGAAGCCTCTGAGAATTCAAAACGAACGCGAACATGGACGATCATCGAGTGTTCAAACGATGACGTCCAAGTCTTGAGGACGGTTAAAAATGGGGTGTCTACAGTTGCCCCTCTTTGACAGAACTCGAAAGTCATAAAAATGACGGGAGTGAATGTCAACGCCCAAAGACGATCCATTTTTGACAAGGCTGAAGACTTAGACAAGTATGCAAGATAGCAAGATATGTGCCCGAAGGCATGGGCAACATGCAAGAACAATGCACAAAGCCTGAGCATAACTTATAATCATGCAAAGAAAGCTGTAACGAAGCATAACATGCAACAGTTCAAGCAAGCGAATAAAAAAAAACCGAACTACATTACATGCAGAAAGGATGTAAGAAGATTATGCAATCTTAGCGAGCATGTGCGATAGATACACAAAAGTGAACGAGATGTGATAGATACACAGAGTGAGTAAGCATGTGTGATAGATACACATAGTGAAGAGAGTGTGATGGCTACGCTTATATGAATAAAGTGTGATAGATGCACTAAGTGAACAGGTGTGATGGATACACAAAGTAAACGTGTGATGGATACACAAAGCGAGCGTGAGATAGATACACAATGGGTGAACACAAAGTGTGATAGATGCACTTAGTGAACAAAGTGTGATGGATACACAAAAGGTGAACACAAAGTGTGATAGATGCACTAAGTGAACAAGTGTGATGGATACACAAAAGGTGAACACGAAGTGTGATAGATGCACTAAGTGAACAAGTGTGATGGGTACACAAAAGGTGAACACAAAGTGTGATAGATGCACTAAGTGAACAGGTGTGATGGATACACTAAAGGTGAACATGAAGTGAGATAGATGCACTACGTGAACAAGTATGATAGATACACGAAGTGTGATAGATGCACTAAGTGAACGAAGTATGATAGATACACTAAAGGTGAACACGAAGTGTGATAGATGCACTAAGTGAAAAAGTATGATAGATATACGAAAGGTGAACACAAAGTGTGATAGATGCACTATGTGAACAAAGTATGATAGATACACACAAAGCGTGATAGATGCACTATGTGAACAGAGTATGATAGATACACTGAAAATGAACACAAAGTGTGATAGATGCACTATGTAAACAGAGTATGATAGATACACTAAAGTAAATGAAGTGTGATGGATACACTAAGAGAGTAAAGTAAAAGAAGCGTGATGGATATACCAAAGTAAATGAAGTAAATGAAGTGTGATGGATACACTAAAGTAAATTAAGTGTGATGGATACACTAAGTGAATGAAGTGTGATTGATACACTAAGTGAATGATCTTAAATGGAACTTCTTTGAATGAACGGTACATACAATATCGCCTGGTTGCGTCAGTTTCAAATGAACCGTACATACAATATCGTGCATGAATGAGAAAGAGACTTGATAGGTACAATGCAATACAATGCATGATGTTTAAGGAATGCAATAAACAAACCTAGCAGCGCTCTAGAAAGCACCTCATGGGGTGAGTGGCGATGAACCGCTCTACTCTGACGGGGATCTCCCCTCGTGCTCTTCGAACACTTACCTTCAACTTATAGTACAAAGGTTCTGAAACGCTGACAAGGGTTCTTCACGTAGAACACCTTGGATGCTGCCTTTGTTCCTGATCATATTCACAACTTTCCCTATTCTCCAACGGGGTGACAAATTAGGTTGGTTCAGTATCCAGAATTGAGGTGCATACACACTATCTCAACCTATGGGGCTTCCATATAGATTTCAAGCCGAGGACACGCCTCTGGGTATTTAAACCAGACTTTAGTCTTGGAAATCCCGAACCTTTGCATTCTAGGCAACAGCCATTCGAACTCTAGTTTCCACCATCGCAGTTGATCTCTTAGGAACTCATTGCAAGCACAACCAAGATGCCCCTAGCAGGGAATGGTACTCAGGGAGAGCACTTTTGATCGCCATTCCGGCTTGAAGCAGACTTGATCTTGAGCTTGAGGTAGAGGCACACTCATACTTCGGAGTAGTCCGGAACCTATATAGCTTCAGATAGGTCCTGGTTTTACTGTTCCTGCATGACCTGGGTTGAACCCTGCGGTTTTACGAAAGAACAAATCTTGTTTTACATAGATGTGGAGAACGGCACGGCACTCGAAACACAAAACAATTTTATTTTTGAAATTGAGAGACGAGTTATTGACCGGGGTATTGAGCCTACAACTGAACACAGCACACTACGACTCGACAACGAAAAACAAAAGGTAAACAACCTAAACACATCGAGTAACACTCGAAACGACTCAAAACAAGAATTGAGATAAAACAAAAGACACGACACTCAGACGTGCACAGGGAGCCTATTTCTCTGGGTATTGTTTCCCACCCTTTCTCATTTGTGATTCTCACATCACTCGGCCCTCATGCTTTTTTTTTTTCTGAAAAAAAAACCCTTTTCCTCACTTTTTCTCTCAGCGCACATCTCTCTATTCTTCAATCTCTCATTTTTATCCCTCCCTTGGGTGGTTGATGGATAAACAAGAAGTGGCGGGCTCTTGTTGCTAGCATTCTGCTAAATTCTCTTTCTTCTGCTCACAATAGTGAACTTCCCCACAGAGGGGTTGTGATGCGGCTGGATGTGCAGCAGATCTGTAATTGACATTGATTGACGATGCTCTACTGGGGAGTTTGGACGTGATCAGATCTATCTAGGTGAGGGAGTGGAATATCTTGCCCCATTCCAGTTCGTGCTTCGCACTTGGCTTGATACCTCGTTACTTGGAGGATGTGAGAGCTTTCTTCCCTTTTACAGTCAGCTTCACCCCTTTTCTGGCAAATACGGTGCTCTTTCCGGCAAGTAGAGTGCCCTTTCTGGCGAGTATGTTGACAATGGGGAAAAGACAGAACACCTGACTCAACTGTGCCCCTAGTTCATTATTTTGACCATTTTTGTTTTTACTTTCTACTAAAACAATTTTGACCAATATGAGGGTTAGATTAACACACTTGTTCAATTTTCTGATTTGAAATCATGCAAGTTAGGTTATGAGCATTGAAAATTTTCCTTTTTGGGTCCAAGAAATGGTCCAGTTTTGGAAAAGTGAAATAATTTTTGAGAGAATTAGTCAACCTCAGTAAAAATTCTCAAAATTGTTTTTGCAAACGGCCACTGCTCAACGAGCACGGACCCTACTCTCGAGATGCACAACCTCAGATCCGCAGAAGAATTGCCCATTGACTGAACAGCACTGCATGGCAACGGAAAGTTGCCCATTGTTTGAATGGCACCGCAGCGCGCTGTATGGCAAAAGAAAGTTGCCCCTTGTTTGAGTAGCACCACAGCGCGCTGTATGGCAACGGAAAGTTGCCCCTTGTTTGAATAGCACCGCAGCACACTATAACCAGTTTTCAAGGTGATGATCATAACCGAGCTCTCGGATACAGAGAAGACAACGATGATCAGAACCATTACATGGACACAGTCGATTTGGAAGTGTTTCTGGCTGGACTTCAAAATGAAGTTGCCTATGTATCCCAAACATAGGAATCAAGCCTTACGTAGTTCGGGTTTAAGGTACACTCGGGTATTAACCTCTTCTTTTATGCTCTAACTTTTGCCAAGGCCGCCCTTCCGGGTTTTTAACCTTGCGAGCTATGTTCTTCTTTTCTTTTCAATTCTTTTCAATTCTTTTCTACTTTTTTTTTTGTTCTTTGCATTTTTCTTGCTCTAACTTTTGCCTGGGTCGTCCTTCCGGATTTTCGGCTCAGCGAGCCTCTCAAGGGTAAAAGTTTAGCTTTGTCCATGTTGAATGGATTGAGATCTCAGAGCCATCTTAATCCAAGAGAATGGCTGTTGTTCGCTGATGATATAGAAGTCCATCCAATGGAGAGTGAATTTGCCCCTAGTGTTGTGGATAGGAACTTGGTTGTCCTTCAGCAATACTTTCTTCTTTCCCCCTTCTGGGATTTGGCATTCTTGCCAGTCTTCCCTAGTTTGCAGAAAAGACTCATCTTTGACTCTTCGAGCGCATCTAACATTTTTGCCCCTAGTTCAAAGGCTGCTTCTGATCTAGCTTTGCAAGCTTTTTTTGACGACATCTGATCTTCTTGATCTGACTTCTCTGCCCCTAGTTCGAGGGCTTCTTTGAATTTGGCCACACAGGCCTCACATTGTAGTTGACCGTTGAACATTCTGAATTAAGGTTCAAGGTTTGGAAGCAAAGGAGTTGAGTCTCGAGGCTGAGAGCGATCCTAAGCTGCACAATCTCAAGAGCGATTCCACACAGGTCTTTGTAGGACCGCGCAAAACATTTTTTGAAATCTTTTAAGAAAGCGACTAGTTGCTCGCGCTGAAGATAATGTGAAACCAATCTGGATCAAGCCAGGATCCTTCTCAGTACTCACATTAACAAACGTGATCTCAATCATTAAGGGCTTAGCATGCCTCTCTTTCTCTCAATTGATCAAATTTTTTGCAAATCCCGAGGAATTCCTTCCTCTTTGTTTTCATCACAATGTTCAAAAAGTTTTGAAAAACGCAGGTCAATGTAATGATTTCAAAGCACAGAAAAGACACAGCTTTTAGTCAAATACTGCCCTCTCATTCAGAACTTCTGGCACAACTAGCACAAGGCAGAAGCAAACACAAGAGTGTGAAAATCACTGTTGTTCATTCAAATCTGTTGGCATTACTGGCTCCAAGGCAGAAATAGATTCAAAAGAAAACGAAAAGACAAACACAAAACAAGTAAGTGATGTCCGAGGTAACACCCCCGAAATCACCCGACTCCAACAAAACAGGACTGACTCGATACAACAAGACAGACCCAACTGACTCAGTAAGAAAAGACTGACTCCGTACAACGGGACAGACTCTAAACGACATAACAAAACTGACTCAATACCTGAGTCAGAAAGTACAAAAACCAGCATTCACAAATGTTCAAAACAGTGCGTGCCATACGCCACATCTGGAGTAAACCAAGTGCCGCCCACAGGTGGTTCATCCCCTAATCACATATTCGTACTATCCCCAAAGTTCACTGATCCAGTGGCGATAGACTTTGCTGAGCTGGTGCAGCGATAACCTTGTTGTCAAACAGATCTTGTACATCATGGCGAAGACGAAAGCAACTGTCAATGTCATGACCGGTTTGTTGATGGTAGGCACAGTATTTAGTGTGGTCATGCTTTGGAGGGATAGGATCGGGTAGAGGCCGTTGTTCCAACAGTTTCAGATGTCCTTTCCGGAGTAAGACCTCTAGAGCCTTTGACAAAGGCATATAAAGTGGGGTAAAAATCCTCTTGACTCGAGGTGGATATTTGGTTGTTTGTGATCTACTTCTGGACGCACCGGTGGATGGGGTAGTTATTTTTAATGCGGTGGTGGTGACCATGCCCACTTCAGAAGATCTTGCAGCTGCATTACCACTGGTGGTTGCGTTCGAACTGCGGGAAAACGCCTTCCTGGGCAGCTCCTTCTCCTGGTCAATGAGGCCCTGCTTCACAACGTCCTCGATCTATACCCCAATCTCATGTAGATCTGCAAAGGTGGGAAGGGGGAGAACGATCATCTTCTACATGAGCTTGGGCTGGAGGTTGCGCACAACCATCCGAATCTGATCTTTGTCAACAGGCCTGATGGTCATCATCGAGGCCTTAGCCCTCCACCGGGTTACAAAATCGGAAAAACTCTCCTTCGGCTTTTGCCTAGTGGTCTCAAGATCACGGGTTATAATCTCAATCTACGTGTTATAGGAGTATTGAGCTATGAAGGCCTCAGCCATCTCCTCCCAACTTCTTTTGACGGAATCTTCCAGTTTTGCGTACTAGATGGCCGCTACACCGAACAGGGTTCGGCTGAATAAAGAAAGCTTCTGTAAACTGGTGAGGCCCATCGGCCTTAGTATGTCCGAAAACAAAAGCAGATGCACCATAGGATCGCCGGATCCATCAAAACGGTCAATGTGTGGCATCTTAAACCGGTCTGGCAGCATCACGGCCGCGTCGGTATACCCATCCTCAATGTTCGGAATGGACTTCACACCTTGAGATTTCTTGAATAGCTTTTAAAGCTTGCTCACTTTTAATGCCGTGGGGTCCACCTCGAACTCAAAGGGGGAGTCTGGTAAATTGATAGGCGTGGGTGCCTTGGATAGTTGAGGTAGAATCGGGGGCAGAGGTGGCCCTGTTGGAATGTCCATATCTTCATGGACATTTGGTGTCTCCCCGGGTATTGGAACCCTTGGTGGGGGAGGAGCTTGGTGTGAAGCGGATGCCCCGCCTTGCTGCTGTAGTCTGGTGATTAGCTCTGCCTGTTGGGCCATGATCTCAGCCTACTGTTTGGCAAATTCTGCTTGACGAGCAGCGTCTTACTACATGGTTTTCATACTTTCCTGGAGCTGACGCATCATCTCCTCCATTCCTGCCATACTGCCCTGATCTAACTGATCTATCGATATATCTGTCTCTGTGATAAAAACAGATATCTCAACCCAACTGCACACAGGTGAGACGGATAATGACTGTTGATCCGAAGACTGTTGAACTGATGATCTATGCCTGACTGGCCCTTTTACCCTGCCCCTGGCGAAGGAACACTGATTTGCCATTGAACTGAATCTCTGACCTGACAAAGTCTATCATCACAAGCCCAATGTACCGCGGGATATTGGAGCCTTCTGAAGCTATGGTTCTGAGACTACCCTGCAAAAGAAGAAAATAGACAGCATTTCAGCCTGATTTCACCAAAACAGATATGAGCAAAGCTGAATGACTGTGCTCTCTACTAAATTTTGCAACCAAATTCTGCCTGTAAACTGATACCCTCAGGTAAAACTGATTCCCAAATATTGGTGCCCTTAGGCCTGATATTCAGACTTGCAAACTAATACATGCGTTCCTGTAGAGACGCACTCTAAAAGCACATAGCAAGCAAGTGAGAGCCCAAAACACCCCTATGTTGGGGTAGGGTTTCCTTGTCCTATTTTCAGGAGCTATGGTTTCACTACGCATGCAGTGGTTTCAAACAACCTACAATCGGGTAAGCAACCTGTCCTAGTTTGGAATGGTCACTATGGATTTCGATATGCACTGGTCGAATGGTCAAAAAGGGTGCCCCGGTAAAAACCAGGGTTTGTATTCCCATCGTGGCAGAGCCCGTAACCGGTCAGCCTTATGGCACGCTTCTCAAAGCGAGCCTTTGGCAAACCGTTCAGGAATAGCAGATGGCAAACACGGTGTCCTAGGCACACCAATGCATATGCAATGCAAAGAAACACATAAGTGTAGTCAAAACAAGATATCATGAGTTCGAGTCAAGTTCTCTAAATCCCCAGCAGAGTCGCCAAAAACTGTGGACGCGCCCTCGTGGGCTTATGCTTTTCCACAGTTCGGACTCAATATGTCATGGTTCTTAATCTGATCCCACAATGTGCGATGTGAGATTGATAAATCACCAAAGAGTCCAAATCCAGCAAATCGTTTTGGAAAATTGATTTTAAGAAAGAAGTACCAAACATGGACTGTTTTGCCAGGTATAGAGTCGCCACCTAAATATTTTGTTTTGGGGCAATTTAGGAAACCCTGACTCGTGCCTAAGGTCACGTATCCGTCATCACCAAAGTTGCCTCGGCTCAGGAACTTGGGTACGATTGGGGAAGGTTAGCTATGAGCACCCCCCGCTCGCCCGATGAGAAGATCGGCCTGTACTAAGCATGATATCGAGTTTCGAAAACATTATGTGCTCTTATTCCAGTTAATTAGCTAGATTTTACTATGTGATGCGCAAGTAGGCTAAAACACGGATTTCAATGAATTATTCCAATTCAAGCAACCCAACCTTCACCCACAGGCATTCAGGCAGTTATATCACATAAGCAAATAGCCTCATGGTAAGCATGATGTCGTGTTAACACTCACATACATGCAAGATGCTAAAGCATAAACGCTTACCTAGTACTCCGAGCCAAAACAGGAAACTAGTTAGTAATCAACGCATGATCCTAGTTCATGTTAGCAATGGCTAATGCAACACATGCAAAATGCAACTAAAATAGGCTCGGCTATTTTAAGAATGGTATGTGAAATGCAGCAACTCGATACACGTATTCAAGTTGGAATTGAAATATAATGCAGTTAGCATGATGCGCCGAGCCCGGTGCATGCAAAACAGATGAATGATGCAAACATGCGAGCATAAGTATGCTAATTGAAACATGCCCTAAACTAGCCATCAAAAGCTAGTAAATAAAAGGGAGAAAGACGTGGGGTTGGAAGACATTCACGCACGCACGCACACTTATTACAACATCGCCCTCTCGACGGAGGGTCCGAAAGAATAATACAAATCAAATAAATAATTAACTACTCTAGCTAATTAATTATTACAGACCCTTAATTAATTAACAAATTAATTACAAAATAAACTAAGTATGAAATTCAAAAGGCCGCCGCAGCTCCGCCTCGAAATGATTGGATGATGCATGCTCGATTTGCCTTGCTCGGAAACCCGTTGCCATGCCTTTGTTGCCTCTGTTTGCACTGTTCTGCACCTCTGATAGTTGTGAAAATCCTAACGCTGCTTCTGAACCACTCCCTGAACACTTTGGGATGCCACCGGCCGAGGGAAAACACCACCGGCCATGGAAATATGGTCATCGACCAAAAATGGGACCACCGGTTGGGTATTTATAGTCGGCCGGCACTAAAAGTTGCCGACCGGCCATTTCTTCCTGCAGAATACTGGTTTTGCTGCGACAGAGGACAAACAGTGCATGGCATGGAATTTGCAAGCCAAATGTATGCATGACCACCCTCCCTATCATGCTATGAACTCAAGGGAGTATGGCTCTCGACCCTCGGGCCACCAATCACGCATTTCAACGCATGATGGCCAAAGGTGCCAAGTGTGCATATCAATATAAAATGGATGCACAAAACAAATGGATGCCACACACTCTATCATGTTGGATCAAGAGTGACGGCGACCGAAGATTGAGGCACGTTTCGTCACTTTAAGTACGAACGTCCCTCATTCCTCACGTTTGGTTTGACACCCCAAACCAAACACCATGTAATGCATGTATACTAAATACAATGCAAGGCATGTAACTAATGCAATGCAATATGAGCATGTTGACTCAATGTAACCCAATGTTACCTAAGCATGCAAGCTAATGCCAATGTAACATGAACATGCCAAGTATATAACAAGGTTATGTAATGCAACTAGCTAATCATCATGTAATACACTAAGTATATAAACATGATGGAATGCGAACATGCAAGTAATGTAAGAAGATGCAACATGCCAAATATGCGACTATATGCAAAGGTGGGTTTAAACCGAAATGGGAGACCTCAGCCATACCCAAAAACAGTGGCCAAAAGTGATGGATGAAGGCACCACAATGCAAAGCAAACATGCATGCTAACTAGCCTATCACTTAAGCATGGAAAGGGGAACTTTTAAACACATTTAAAAAGAGACTAATGTAAACAAATGACATGCATGCTAAGCTCTGAAAATGTGTAAAGGATGATGCCAAATCAACCAAACCATGTCAATAAGGCATGCAATGAAGGCCAAAACTTGAGGCTAACAAAAGGGGGTCAAGCTATGGTCATACCAACCAAGCCTCAAAGAACCAAAATGACTTAAATCAGTCCCAGGGCAGACCAAAATAAGGCTAGAACATGCATGGAACATGACCAAAACATGCTAAGAAATAGGCACCAAAACAAGGGCATTCAAGACTACAAAGAGAGTATTCCACTACAACTACCTCAACCAAACATGGCATGGGTTAGGCAATGAAAAAAACAGAGCTATAATATGCCAAAATGAGTCCCAAAGCCCACTGATATGGCAGCCCAAAGACTTGAACAAAGAGGCATGCACAATGACCCCTTTTCAAAGCATAAAACAACAACTCTTCAAAGTGTTGAAAGGATGGTAAATGCAAGCATACAAGCATGGAACATGGACTGAAATAGCATGATAAGCGATTCCAAATCACTGAAATAGCCCAAATAAAGCATGCTCATGACTCACACAGCCGAAGCTAACAAGCTAAAATGTATGGTGGCTATACAAAGCATGGAAAACATGACCAAATCAACAACAAACAGAGCTTAAACATGTCACAACATGGCTAAAATCTTCATGAAGTCAAGCTAAAACATGCAAGCATGATGGTCTAAATGCATGCTACATGTTATGACAATAGAGGGGATTACAAAGCAAGTGCATGATGCATGCAATAGGTTATCAATCCGACCAAAAATAGAGGTATAATATGATAAACTAACACCAAATACCCACTGAAATGAAGCTAAATAAAGCTAAGCAAGCATGTTACCTTTATAAGCCTTAAACACAAGCAAATGAGACACAAAGGGAGAGGGGTGTCCCTCCCCTATACATGACCTCAAAACCACTTCTCCACCACTGAAAATCCTCTGGATTTTAGTGGTGAGAAGGTTGAAATAAACGGGTTCCAAAGCCCTAAGAGAAAGGCACAAAAAGAGACCAAACAAGGCCTAAGAGGGTGTAAACAACCCCCAACCCAAAAGAAACCTTAAACAAACATCTTAACCATGAAAATACAGAACTATTATCAGTTATACACTAAGCTCAAAACAGCATGCAAGATAGGTTAAAAGCTTAAGGCAAAATGGGAAATAAAAGAGGTAGTTCTCACTCTTGAAGAACACTTCAAGAACACCTCAAGAACACCAAATCCATCACCTCCTTTTGATCAAAATTAACTCAAAAACTTTGAAATCAACCTCTCAAGACCTCAGTAACCAAAGTATAGTGTAACACTAGATGTCTTAGTGCAAAACTAAGAACAAAAACCCCTTTGGAACACTTTGGAACACACAAATCAAGAGAAAGAGGGAGATATATATATAGAGAGAGAGTGTGTGATATATATCATATATATCAGAGTTCTTCAACCTCTAGCAAGGGAGGAGAGGGCCTCCACTTATAGAAATCCAATTCCTAAGCTTTCTAGAGAAGTTAACATAAGGGAGCAAATCCGTCCATACACGTGTATGGAGGGCGTGTATTGTGAATGTCAGCTATGACAGCTGGCATAAAATATCTGCCAAAAGCAGATGGAAAGGGGTCGACTGGAAAATATGGCCGATTGACCAACAAAAATGGCCGGCCGACCAAAAACATTGCCGACCGACCAAAATATTTGGCCGGTAGCAATAAAACAGGGCCGGTGGCCTCAAGCCAAGGTCGGTGAGGTGTGGGGGGTGGCCAAAGGGCCATTCCCTGCCCTCAGAAGCAAAAACACAAGTGTTTGGTACACAGCCAAGCACAAAACAAACAAGTCGAGAGGTCTTGAGGCAAGTCGCGCGACCGAAGCTTCTGAGAATTCAAGACGAACACGAACATAGATGATCATCGAGTGTTCAAACGATGACGTCCAAGTCTTGAGGACGGTCAAAAATGGGGTGTCTACACCTGCTCAGCTGGGCCCACCTGGCCTTTGACTTACACCATGCCCATGACCTCTCTGCACATATTATCATATGCCTGAATTACTTAGGCTGTGGGAACAAAGTTCGCTGGTTTAAGGCCGATTGCATAGGCGGTGGGAGAAAGACAGATATTGATGGCCAAACCGGTATCTACCAACACCACCGACACCCATTTCTCCTTACATTCCATAGATATATACAACGATTTGTTGTGGGCCGAGCCTTCCGACGGTAGTTCTTTGTCAGAGAAGGTTAGAGTTGGTCTAGCACCACTTGGGAAGACCAATCCCATAAGATGTTTGGGGGTAGTGTCAATGGACAATTTAGCTTTGTCCATTGCCGATAATACTGTCTGTCGGTGTACCCGGGAGGCTATGAGAAGACCATAGATGGAGATATCAACATGGATTTTCTTAAGTTGTTTCAACACTGCCTCTTCTTCCAGCTGTTTCTCTTTCTATTTCTTGGGCTCTCTGTCTTTTCCAGACGTCTCTGCCTGATCCAGGTGCGGCAGCTTAAAATACGGCCCTCTTCTTGTTAGATGGTCAATTTCTTCCGCATACCACGTGTTGTCTGAAAGGCACTCACCCCAGTCTTCATCGGTGTGGGCTAGATGTAGATCATCATCGTCCCATCATTCGCCCTCAGCAGCTGAAAAACAGTTGTCTAGCTCTGATCATATCACATTCACATCATAAGTATCCCCCACAGGGTGTTAGGCCATTACAGCTTCTCGGTTTTCTTCAACCCTTTCTCGGTCAAACTGCCTGAGTGCATCTTCTTGTTCAGTGTCCACAGTGTTCACAATGCCTACTTCCGGGGCTGGGTTATCCACGCCAATGCTCTCCGGCAGCTTTCCTTTCTCATCAGCCCTTTCGGCTACTACAGCGACTTCTGCTTCCTTTCCCTCTAGTTTCATTTCAGTTTCTTCTTTCTTGTCTGGCTCATCACTCAGCCATCCAGAGTTGTCAATTGATCTATTCAAGTTGAACCAACAGATCGGTACCTTCCCCTGATCCTGCTCATCAAAGAACTGCAGGTTGTCCAAATCCTTATCGAGTTCTGGTAGATCATCCAACCTCTGGCTTGGGCCATCTTTCCTGACCACATTGATGTCTATCGAGGTCGGCAGCACTACTTTAGGCTTGATTTGACTAGTTGGCACAGTGTAGTAGCTTGGATCATACACCCCATTAGGTAAGTCCTCAAAACACTCCAACAACAGACTAGTATCTTCCTCCAAAATAGACTCCCCTTCCACTGTAAACATCACCACAAGCTTGGGTTGGGGGTTGGACTTGTCCATCATGCACATACTTGCGCCTTCTGGAATGAACAACATCGGTTTTGGTAGGTGGGAGGGTGTAACATATGCGCTGGGGTCGTAAGGGGTGGTCAGTGTATGGATCAGGTTGAGATTTTGAGGTGGGAGAACTTGATTTTGGACCGGGAGTGGGTTTGTGGTTACATTTGGCTTTTGAGGTGGGGCGATCACCATGTTGTCAATGAGATCCTGAATCTCATGACGCAATCAAAAGCACTGGTTGGTATTATGACCATGTTGTTGCGGAGTTATGTTTGGGTGGAAGAGAATCAGGCAATGTGAGGGGTTCTAATGGTTTGATGTGCCCTATTTTGACTAGCACCTTCATGGCTTGAGACAGGGTCATGTACAGTTGGTTGAAAGTCCTCAAGGATAAGACAGGGTTGGACGGTGTTTGTGAGCTTGTCTTGGCAAAGGGGTTGGCAGTCTTGGTTGTGGTGACAATGCTTACATCTGATGGCCTTGCAGCTATGGTACCACTGGTAGCATTGGAACTGTGGACAAACGGCCTCTTTGCCGACTCCTTCTCATCTATAATAAGCCCCTCCTTCATGGCGTCTTCAATTTGCACCCCCATTTTATGGAGTTCTGTAAATGTAAACAAGGGTAGGACGATCATGTTCTACAGCAACTTGTTGTGTAGATTCCGGACAACAATCCTGATCTGATCCTTCTCAGAAGGCCTCGTAGTCATCATCAAGGCTTGAGCTCTCCACTTCGTCGCAAATTCAGAGAAGCCCTTCTTCGACTCTTGGCATGTTGCCTCGAGATCACGAGTTGTGACCTTGATTTGAGTATTATACGAATACTGCATAATGAAGGCGTCGACCATCTCCTCCCAATTCTGCTTAACAGAGTCTTCCAACTTCGCATACCATATGGCCACTGTACCCGACATGGTACGGCCAAAGAGAGACAGCTTCTGTAGTCTAGTCAGGCCCATCGGTCGCAAGATGCTCGAAAACAACCATAGATGAACCATGGGATCTTCGGAACCGTTAAAATGGTCAATGTGCAGCATTTTAAATCGATTCGGTAATGTCACTACAAAATCGGTATACCCGTCCTCTATGTCCGGGATAGAGTTAACCCCTTGTGCTCTCTTGAATAACTTTTCCAGTTTATTGACCTTGAGTACGGTTGGGTCAATCTCAAACTCAAACGGAGCCTCAGTTTGATAAACAGGTGCTTTAGAGGCTTGTGCTGGGATTGGCTCTGCTGGATTGCCCTAGTTTTCTTGGACATTGACAGTATGAGCAGTGGCTCCAGGTGCTGGGATACCCATGAGAGGTGCATGGGATGCAGAAGCCGCTGCTAGCTGCGGTTGTTGTTGTCGTAGCTGGTTATTACCTCGGCTTGACGGGCCATGACTTCGGACTGGCGGGCAGCATCTTGCTGTAGGGTTTCAATTATCTGCTGCAGATGATGTATCAATTCTTCCATACTGACTGGGGGATACTGTGCCATCGGAATAAGTGAGTGATCTCGTGTTGGACTAGAAGTAGAAGACTATCCCCAAACCTGACTGGACATAGGTAAATTGAAGGGTGACTGTTGTAAAAACTAAACCGGTGAATTCTGCCTGATTCTCTTCCGTCTTGTAACCAATAGGAGTAAGGTAAACACAGGCTATCCCCGAACAAAATCCCCGGCTTTGTAAAGTCTTCTGACTCGAGTCTAGAGTACTTGGGGGATATCCAAACTTTTTGAAGCTATGATGGTAAACTACCTAGCAAAAAGAAATAAAGCAAAAGAAAATGGTAATTAGAAACTGCACAGCACCTTAGCTAAGACGCTATCAACACAAGCATGATCAAAGCTGTAGCACTGCACTCCACACTAAATTTCGCCCCCAAAACAGATACCAAACTTGCAAACTTGTAACTGCTACACACATTCCTGTACAGTTTCACTATAAAGCATATACTAGTTAAGTGAGAGTGTAATGCCCTCAAAATAATAACATTAAACCCATCAATATAGACATACATTGATATATATAAAAGTTCCACATTCTTCTATTCATCAGAGTTTTATTACAAAAAGTATTACATGTTAACCACAAAAGCAAATGCCCTAAAGGCTTACAGCTTTCCAAGCTAACACTTGGTTACAACAAAAGAGTACTAACTCATTTACACATTAAGCCCTTGGCTTGAATATACATGTAATACATCAAAAGGGAAAAAGACAACAAAAGTCTGCCCACCTCTAGCCTCCCAAGCTACGTCCTTGGAGGTGGCATGCTACTTGTACTTGAAAATGATGTTCCCATATAGGGTGAGCCACAGCCCAGCAGAGATATACTAAACCAACTATGAGCAATGACTAAAAGATTAGCAATTGATAGATGGCCAACACCGATACATCCGCATATATCACGTCACAATTTCATAACATACGAGTCTATGTCACTTTCCATTTTCCATCCTTATTTAATAGATAAGCATATTAGCTATATCAACACATCAACAGATAAACATCTTACGCATCAACAGATAAGCATATAAGCTGTATCCATACTTCACTAGACAAGCATATGAGCTGTATCTACACTTCACTAGACAAGCATATGAGCTGTATCTACACTTCTCAAAGATAAGTCTATGAGCTATATCTTCACTTCTCTAGACAAGCGTATGAGCTGTGTCTACGGAGTTCATCCCCCATCTCCTCCAATCCTATCCGGTTTAGAGGTACATCCCCCATCTCCTCCTCTACACACAATGCATATAAACACAAGGGTTCTATACACAATCAATCAATACATAGAATTAATGTATTCAATTCACCGTTATACTATATGACACATTCACTCGATTAGTTTTAGTTTGCCTAATCATCATGCATTGTCTACAACAATCAAGACTATCCTCCGCAGATAGCCCAAAGCAGTTATTTCTAAATAGAAAATAAATGCACAAAATGGATATTAAATCAACATTTCAATTAGGTAAGCAATAAATGATCCAACCACACTCTTTAGTCCCATACATTCCCGATTTCAACATTTTCAATTCAATTCCTCATTTCCAACAATTAATTATACAAATTAATTAACCAATGTAATTAGGGCATATTCCATAATTAACATCACAACCCTTAGGTTCCATTTTCATTAATGTTTTAACATTAATTTCACTTTTCCATGCCAAACATGCATTTAGGTTTTATATGATTAAAAACCCAACTTTTGTAAAATTACACAAAGGCCCAAACTTTCTCAAAATTACCCAACAACTCCCAACATATCGAAATGCCAAAATTTAAAGACAAAACTCATAAAGAGGAGTAGGATATCCCTACCTCAAATTCGGAGATCAAGGGGTGAAGATGAAGAAACTCAACGTGCTCCAAAACTCGATATTTTCGGATTAAAACGTAGCCCTCGATGATCAACGCAACTTTTGTAAAGGCCAAAGGTGAGGAAACAACTCTAACTAGATCAATACCTAGAGAGAAGGCAAGGTTCTAGAGAGAGAAGGCAAGGTTCTAGAAAGAGAAGCTCAACAATGGAGTTTTGGAAAAGTAAGAGAGAGAAAAGGAGTTGAAAAAGTGATCCAAAAGTCGGACCTCGGATTTATATAAAAGTCTCCCCGCTCGAGCGTCAGTCACAGACTCCCGCTCGAGCGTTAACAATCCCGCTCGAGCGGCGGATACACACTCCCAGAACTTTTACAGAACCAGGTCTCCGCTCGAGCGTCAAACCTCCCGCTCGAGCGTCACACACAACATCTCGCTCGAGCGTCAAAACTCCCGCTCGAGCGTAAAACACTGCAGAGGAGATACTGGAAGATGGAAAACTACGCTCGAGCGTCGGAAACCCCGCTCGAGAGGACAGACAACAACGAAGGGCCCGCTCGAGCGTCAAAATCCTCGCTCGAGCGTGAAGGCCAAAATCTGGGCAACTACTCTTGGTTTCTAAGTCCAACCAACCTGTTTCAAACTCGCCCAACACAACCCAAGACTCGAATGCAAGCAGTAAAGGATGTAAACAAGACATATACAACAACCAACTCCATGGAACCAAGGTCCGGGTACAACAGTTAAAGAAAAGGGGAAATCGGGATCGCTATAGAGAGCCAAAACACCCTTATGAGGGGGTAGGGTTACCCTATCCTAGTTTCGTCAAGAACTAGGGTTCACTATTCAAACAAAGTGGTTTTCACACAATCCTGTATTTCGGGTGAGCATCATGTCCTAGTTTGGAGCAGTCTCTATGGCTTTTTGATATGCAACTAGGCCAAATGGTTAAAAAGGGTACCTCAGCAAGACTACCTAATATACTTCTCACACCTAACATCGAGAAGTGAAAGGAGGATCAAACGGTACAACGGTAGTCCAGATCCAAGGCTTGTGTTCACATTGTGGCAAAGGCCATGACCGGTCAGCCTTTTGACAAGTTTTTAGGCAAGCCTCTGACAAATTGTCTAGGAATAGCAGATGGCAAACACAGTGACTTAAGTTTACCAATGCAAATGCAATGCAAAGAAACATATAAGTGTAGATAAAATTTCACATCATGAATTTCAAGTCAAGTTCTCTAATTCCCCAGTGGAGTCGCCAGAAACTGTAGCTCAACTTTTCGTGCCCCCTTTCGGAAGACGAATAAGCCCTACAGTATTGGACTCCCGCGGTTCTGAATCTAATCTCACAAGTGCAATGTGAAATAGATAAACACCAAAGAGTCCAAATCCAGCAAATCTTTTGAAAAATCAATTTTGAATCAAATTGTAAAAAATGGATTGCTTTGCCAGATACAGAGTCGCCACCTAAATATTTTTGAGAAAGTTAGGAAACCCATGACTCGTGTCAAAGGCCACGTGCCTATCATCACCAAGATTGTCTCAGCTTGAGAACTTAGGTACGAGAGGGGAAGGTCATGAATTGAGCACCCCCGCTCGCCCGATCAAAAATCGGATTCTATTATTTACATTATATGCTCTTGTTCCAATTATTAGGCTAGCATTACTATGTGATGCACACACACAAGTATAAACTAATTTGCAAAAAATGAAACACTTGATTTCATGTTTGTTTTTTAAAAGAGTTTGCGAATGTGCCACTTGAAAAAGTGGGCTCAAATGTATATGAATCAAACTATCTCAATTCAAGCAATTAGCCTTCATCCACAGGCATTTAAACAGTTTATCAGATAACCACTTAGCCTCATAGTGAACATGCTTTGACATGGAAACAATCACACTCATGCAATTATGCTGAAGCAAATAAAACCTGACCTAGTACTCCAAGCCAAAAAGATGATAAAGTTAGAATAATGCATGATCCTAACTATGCAATGTGACTAATGCAACGCATGCGATATACAATCTAAATAGGCTCGGCTACTTAACATGACATGTGAATCAATTTGATAGCATGCGGTTTAACACGTATTCAACGAAGTAATAAACAACAATGCTTTCTTAAAATGATGAATCGAGCCTCGATTCATGCAAGACAAGTAAATGCAAGGCATGAGAGATGCTAAACAAAACATGATGCCTTAAACTAACCATCATAAGCAAGTAAATAAAATGGAGAAAGATGTGGGGTTGGAAGACATACACGTTATTACAAGTTTAGGCCCTCACACAGGAAGGTCCAAATAAACTAACTAGCTAAGCTAATTACTACAAATTAACCAACTATTACAAAATGAATTAAACTATGCTAGCTTAATTATTACAACAACAAATTAAATAACTAGTCTAAAAACAATTAGAACACAAAACTATCTAAATATTTACAAGACAAAATTAACTAGCTACAACTAATTAATTACAACATATAACTAAGCTAAGTAATTAAACTATACAGCCCCGAGAAGTGATGAGTGCTTATGCATGTGCGCGGATTTCCACTTGAAAAAGCCACTATTCTGCTACCAGGAAGCCTCTGCTGCACAGTTTGAACACTTATATTGTTTTTCACCTCAAAACCAACCCTGTTCTGTTTCAAAAGCGCACTGCTCAATTTGACAAAAGTGGCGGGCAGGCCAGAAGTGGTGGCCTGCTGGCCACAAATGATAGCCTGCCGGCCAGAAATGGTGGCCTATCGGCCACAAAATCTTGGTTCCTCCTACTACAATAGAGAGCAAATAAAGCACAACCAAGGTATTCTCAAGGGTTGTTTGCACAACTTACCCCCTCTTTATCATCAAACAGCTCAAAGGAGTGGTAAGTTTGATTCACAAACCATCAATCGATGCAATTTCATTGCATGATAGCCTATGAACCAAAGTGTGCAAGTTCAATAAATGTAACAATAAAATACTCTCAAACCTCCTCCCTATCATGGATTGATCAAAGGAAGTGGTCGACAATGACTCTTGAACCGTTTATATCACTAACAAGTATGAAACGATTCAAGACTCAAGGGTTCAATTAACGTCCGACTGAACCCTAACCAAGTTATTATCTTGCATCATTTTTAGTCCTCATTTTATTACTCCATTTTAATTACCAACCATTCCTTAGTAAATTAAGTCCAAAGGTGAGCTTTAACTGCTCTAATGGAAAGAAGCATCAAACCAAAAGTTGTTTTAGGCACGAGAGAAGTGTCATGCCATTGGTAATGAACCTCCAAAGGGATTAAACCATTAAGCACAAGACTTCAATCTCATGCTTTAAACAAGTAACTAGTTTGAACCAACTTTCAAAGCAATGCAAAAGCCAAGAAATGAGGGAGGTTACAGAAGTGATTATGGGTGAAAACAAGTATGGAAAGCCATAAACAAATGCCATCAACTGAAATAGGTTGGTGGCTAAGGCCTAAACCACCAAGTTTATAAGGACAATTACACTACAAACATGCAATACAAAGCTCAAATGCAATGAACCACTAAAAATAGTCCTAAAATAGTGCTAAATCATTCCTAAAACATGTTGGAATTAAGACAAAAATAGCTAGAATAATAAGCTAAAACATGGAGCTATGTAAGCTAGTAAACAAAGCATAAGGAGGGGAGGCTACCCCCTCAGTTTTTGGACTTCAAAACAACATTTTAACCACTGAAAAAGCTCTGAAAATCAGTATTTAAAAGCTCAAAAAAAAAGAAAAAAATGTGACAATAAGGTGGGAAACACAAGGGTAAATGCCTTGGAAGCTAGGTAGAAGGAATGGTGAGCCATCGCTCCACCCTTATTGGCCTTAAACCACAAGTTTTAGCCCAAAATTTCAGAGTTTAGACAGTCCAAAAATAGCCCAAAAACAGTAGGCAAAATAGCAATTAAAGCAAAACAATAAACCAAGACTTATACCTCTTGAAGAGGAGAACACTTTCCAAGTGTTAAACCAACACTTACACACCCTCAAGAGCTCAAAGTATGCTCAAAGTAGGCTTAAAAGTACCTCAGCTTAAAGATCACAAGGTTTGGTTTAGAGTGTATAGGCAAAGGCTTAAGAAATTTGCAAGAGAGAGAGAGAAAATATTTTACTCCAAAATTTTCCAACCTTAAAGATGGAAAGGGAAGTCTCCTATATATAGACAAACATCAAACTCCCTCAGAAATATCAATACATACATGTGTAAGCAGATGCAAGCATCAGTGGAAACAACTGGCATAGCTGGCAAAAATATCTACCAAAACACACTTGTGGCCGGCAAGGCACACTTGTGGCCGGCAGCCAAGATCTGTGGCTGGCAGCCAATAGTGGTGGCGAGCAGGTCCCAAGGTTTTTCAAGCTTGAAGAACTATGGTTGTGGTCCAAAACGAGGCAAGAGGAATATATGGTTTGAAGGCTCAAAGCTATGGCATTCTGCTGAGGACTTTAAGCACTTGACATTTAACAACCCGAAAATTTAAGTTGTCTCTTAAATTTTATATTAGTATTATTTAATTATAAATGAGAAAAACCTTAACTATTTAATTAAATATTTTGTAAGAGTAAAATAAAATAAAATGTAATTTATTTACATTAGGGTCATTGTATAGAAAATAAAAAAATAAAAAAAAATAAAAGAACAAACTGAAGCAACATGTAGCCTAGGATGATGAGTATGCAGCATAGGTGTGGTGAGTCACATATTTTGGATAAGCATGAATTGATGGAGAAGCATATGGATGAGCCACATGTATGAGTGGTGGCTTGGGGCTCACGAATTAACTCCCTATAAATAGGGAGGAGATGTTCAAGTTAAGGAAAAAGAAACTAAGAAAAGGGGAAGAAAATACAGGAAGACGAAAGGGTCTTTGGTAGTGGACAGAAAGAGTGAGGTATTAATTTTAAGGTGAGTTATATTATACCTTGAGTCACCATAATATATTTTACATACGTTTTAAATTATCATAATTTATTTTATGTAAATTGTGTTTTATAAATTATATTAACATTTTTAATTTATGAGCCTTATTTTGTATAATAAAGAGAAACTCATGGATATAATTATTTATTAAATATATTTTTGAGCAACTATTTTATAAGTACCACCATGGGAGTTCCATGCCTTGGGAGATTTAAATAAACCATTAGCTTTTGATTGGTCACTTTGTGATCCTCTATCTGTCATGGATCTACTGACACTCTGATTTCTGGTGTGGAGCAAAGTGATGTACGGAGCTAAGTGCTACACTATTATGGGAGCCACTTCTAGAGTTCGTACGAGTCACCTCTTGAGTCTATACATTTGTTCTGTTCTGTACTGTGGTTATGATTATTTTGTTTATATGATTATGTATTGTGTGTCAAATGATCTCCGTATTATATTTTATGTATTTTAATATCAAACTTTGTTTAGCCAATAATTATCCATAGTGAATTTTATACTCTTATGCTCTTAACATAATATTTCTCACTCTGCCATGTGGTTATAGTTGTTTACCACTTTCAGGTGACATGTCAAGGCCAACGCGTGGGGTAGGTACAAAGCATTTTGTAGATATAGTTCAACTCTGACAATTTAATTAAATAGAAGCTCCAATAATTATTTTGGTACCCTTACTTAAATATTATTTCCTCTCGCGTTTAGTAATTTGTTTAAGAATTAGTCGGAAGTAACTTCAGTTACTGGCCATCACGATGCTTAACCCTTGGGTACAAAAAGCGGGTCATGACATGACAAGCATACATATATTCATCATTGGGTGTGCAAGTGGTGACGTCCAAGTCATAAGGGCGGTCAAAAATGAGATGTCTACACCCATGAACCCACTGCTCTAGCTGCTGGGCCTGCTACCCCTGTCTTCGAAGCAGTTCTTGGAGGCCAATCACTAGGCCTGGTTCCTTGTCTTAACCCAAATTCAGGCTTCCCTTCCGGTTGATTGCCCACCCTGTAATAGTTAAATGGCCTGGTTTCATACAAGGGCCTCTTTCTCTTTGATTGCATCCTAGTGTCTGGTGAACCAACCAATGATGAACGCTATCTAGGACTAGTTGGATATGGCCTTTTGTTATAGGTGTTAGCTGGTTTTTGATCTCTCTGCACATCTTTATAATACTGTTTCCCATCAATTTGGAGCCCCTTTAGCCATTTGTAACTCATCCTGCATCTAGGACACATCTTCTGCACTATAGTTGCTTCGAGGGAGTCATCATCCAGTATCTCTTCACTAGAGCCGTCCCTTTGCCCTGTAGAGTTTTGTCCACTAGCTGGTGAACTTCTGGTGTCCTTTTTAAAGGCAGCCTAGCTAGCCACATACATCTGCATAGTGACTTCCTTCAATTCCTTCAAGGATAGATTTTGGAAATCTGGCATGCCAACATTGGTTGTAGCCTCCCTAATCTCTGGAAATGGGTTGGTGTCAATTCCCATAGCTTTCTTAGTCTTAGTTAGAAAATTTAGCCTCTCCTTCCGAATCTGTTCTTGGATCCTGTCTCGGAAAACAATATAGTTTTTAATTGAATGAGACCAAAAATTGTGCCATTTACAGTACAATTTTCCCTTAAATTCTTCTGGAGTAGGGATCTTAACTCCCTTTGGTAACTTTAGGAAATTTGCTGCAAGCAAATGATCAAAAATGTTATTTGCTTTTGTTAAGTCAAAAAATACTTCCTATGAAGGTCTTTCTTTTTAAATTGTTGGTCTATTGTGTTGTCTTTCTGAATTAATGCTTCACAGGTCATAGGTTTTTTTCCTACGATCTCTGTTGCATCAATTTCATAATTAGGGTCCCTTTAGTAGGTCTTATATGATGTATTACTTCGATCTTGTTCTTCTTCAAATAAAGTTTCATATCTAGACACTTTATAAGTTAATTCCACTAAGTCTCGAAACTCAGTTGAATCAAACTTCTTTTGAAACCTAAACTCCAATCCATTTTGAGCAAATCTTACAAATTCAGGCTCGGGTAGCATGACTATACATTTGTTTCGTGCCCTTTTAAATCTGAAAATAAACTGAGCATCCTTCTCATCAGGCCTTTGGCTTAATCTTGTCAGGTATGCCATGAAAACCTCAGGTTCTGTTTGGAAAAATTGGGCATGAAAAACTTTCTTCATTTGCTGCCAAGTTTGAATAGAGCCAAGTGTAAGGTTTATATACCATACGAAGGCTGCTTCAGTTAAAGAGTTTGGAAAAAGCCTTAGTTTCATGTAATCATTATTGGTGAACTCACCACACTGGCCTGTAAACCTAGTAATGTGTTCCACCGTTGATTGGTTTTCATTCCCATAAAAGAGGGCAAAATCTGGTATTCTAAACCCCCTTGGATATTCATGTACCTTATCCACCCACTCTGGGTAAGGTTTATTGTACACCAGAGTCTGAACCCCCCGAGTCATAGGTCCACACATTTCTTTAATAATATTAACAATTTGGTCCCTTGGAACCATATTTTGTGCTAGTTAGACCACTACTGGAGAAACAAACACGGGGTTTGGAGGAACTCCATGTGCCTGAGGGCCTCTTGGTCTATATATAGGTACATTCAAGACTAGCTGTCCTTTTTGTACTGGTTGCAGTTAGAGGTATGGCTGACCTCTTGGGATCTGTCTTAGGAAAGGCCTTACGAAAGGTGCTATAAGAGGAGGAACATGTGTTGTTGCTCTTCTAACCCCCCGGGGTGCAAATTCAAACACAAGATTAGTGAAGCCCCATGTGCCAGGTATGGCTTCGAACATAGGATTTGAAAACATCCCCATACCATTTCCTTGTGTTGGCCTAAATCCACCAATTTGTATGGTTTTCATTGGTAGACAATGGTACATTTTGATTTGCTAGTGGTCTTGAATGAGCTTCATACTATGACTGAGGCACAGGTGACATTCTCTCATGATTTTGATTACTAGTCTGACCATTAGTTTGTTCATTATTTTGCATAGGTTGTTTATCTCGAGCCAATCTATGCTGAAGGGAATTCTCGTTCTTTTCAGCCTATCTTGTAACAGTTGGTTGATGAGAGTTCATTTGATCCAAAAAGGATGTTGCCCATCTTTCCATTATATACATTAGTTGCTATCCCATAGCATCTATTAACCTTCCCATGGATTTATTAGTTGGGTAGAAGGGACACTTGAAGGTCCAGTTTCATGGCCCTGTCTAGTATGTTGGACATGTGTTGTATATTCTGAAGTGCTGGTCTGTTTGACCATTTGTGGAGGATTTGATGGGATAGGTGCATCCATTACATTATCCTCTGGGTTATGTATTTCTACCTCTCTTTCCACACCCTCTTCCAGGTGTTCATTTTCTCCTCTTGCTCTACGTCTAGTCATTTTTAATAGTCCCACTAGGCGTGCCAAAAATATATGTTGGATTTTTTTGGCTTTTGAGGGTAAATAGTGTAAATTTAAGCGTGTCAGCAAGGATTAATCAGTCCTTACATAATTTTACTTATCAACCAATTATTAGATGATTGTGTTGATGTTCTTTCAGCCTCAATGAAGAAGACTCTTACTGGTGGCTCGTTTTAGGAGAAATTGATAAGAAATAACAAGTACAGAACAATTCAGAAACTGAATTTCATTAAGTAAATAGGAACTTACAATGAAATGACCCAGCCTTGAAAATTTTTACAACAACGACTACTTGAAACCACTCCTAGGAAATGATGCACAGTACAGGAATTGAAGAACCGGAAATGTAAAGAACTGGAAATGTAAAGAACTAGAAATGTAAAACTGGAAAGAAATATGAAGTAAATAAACTGGTTTCTGGATCTGAGTCTGGGTCTTTCATTCTGGGGCCTTCTCTCCTATTTATACTTTCGAGTGTAACTGTTGAAGTGGGCTTCTAACTGTCTAAAGTCCTCCCATGATCTCATGTTCTCTCACAGTTAGTCTCCACTACGCCATTCTTTCAGTTAGGCTTCCCTCATGAATTTGAATTTGAATTTGTGAGTAACTGTTGGGCCACGTCATCTTGTGCCTTCTAGCTACTTCAATGTTGCGCAGATCCATTGTTACCAATATGAATTGCCACGTGTCTATTGCTGATTAGAAGCTTACATTAACTTTCCAAATTACCTTTTACATACCACGCGTTAAGCTGTGATTGGCTTATACAAAATATGTAGCCAACAGAGGTTCAACCTAACTTTGAAGAACTTTGTGATCTCATCAAGGTCCATGTGGATGAAGTCAAATATGGTAGGAAGCAATTACTCAATTAATTAGTTTGTATCAAACTTGCAACAGATCAGGAAATTTATCAAGTGACAATGGTGCAAAGAGTTGGGACAAACAGGATGCAGGTGGCATTCATGACTTTGTTATGGTTGATTTTTAATAATGAAAAGAAAACAAGGTGAAATTGTAATAATGGGGCCAAATGAGTTGTGTGATTTGATCAAGACAAGGATTGCTTTGTGGTTGAAACCTATATTCAAGGAATCCAATCTTATCGTTCAGGATTTTCTATTTAATCTCAGGCAGATCAGAAGGTGTGTTGGTGGTAGAGTGGCTCTTTGAAGCGCATCTTGTTTGTGCTATGGGGCTGTAGGTTGGTGGCCTTGGTTCCTCTTGCTTTTAATTAGGTGTTGTCTTTGTCGTATTTTAGTTCAGTTTTGTGTTGCTGGTTTCACCAATTTTAGATGCGCTAGCAAATGATTGGACAGGCCTTTTGGTGTCAGTGGCAAAGTCAAAATTTTGACTCAAAGGAGGCACCATTGAGTTAGAATCTTAACAAAAATCACAATCAAACTTAACCTAATTTTTATTTGATGATAGGAATAAAAAGTACTGTAATTCAGATGTTATATCTAAATATAAGCTCGAGTTAACTGATCTTAATTATTTTTATTTTCAATTTGATTTTATATATAATGATTACATGGTTTGAAAAATAATCACAAGTCTCATAAAATATAAACACGAAATTATATTAAGTTACATGCACAAAAGAGATGTAAATAGGAATAAAAAAAAATAGAAAAAAAGAAATGAGAGAGAAGGTGAATAAATAATACAAAAAACACTACTATATATCAATTATTTTTTTTTACAATTTTGAATCATTAAATTACATAATAATATATTATTAGTTTTTGTTAACTGAGTAATAAGTATTTCTAAATAAAGGAACTAATTATGAGTATTCATATAAGATGTGATATAATAAAAAACTCAGTGACATATGATATTTCTCTAATATAAAAAAAATTGGTGACACATAATAATATATTAAACAAGTTTTTTTGAAGAGAAGATATAAAAAAAATAGTGATTTAAAAATTTAATATCATATTTAAATGGATTAAATTAAAACTTCTTTTTACTAGAGGGAAAAGTGTAATTTTTCAAAGTTGAGGGAACAAGTGCCCCCTTGGTCTCCACTTGCCTCCGTCACTATTTAGTGTCAACCTAGTCGAGATCTTGTTAGTGCGCTTTGATACTCTATACACCTTATCCTTTTTATTAATGTAACTCCATATATTATGTATGTTTATATCATCAATAAATAAATAAAAAAGTTGACTGATCAAAAAATACCTTTAATGTCTACTCATCTATGCTGAATCTAAATAGCATCATGCATGGTAGATTATTTTGGGAGGGAATATCAAAAAAGTAAGATGTAAGAAAATAATTTCAAGCTCATGTTTTTTGCATGAGTTTGTAAATAAATATTGTACTTTCACAAGTTTATAATTATTTTTTTTACTTTTCACTTTTTTTATTTATATATATTTTTCTCTCCCCCCCCAATTAATCAACAAAAAAAACTCCCCCCCCCCCCCCCAAATTAATCAACAAAAAAAAAACTTGCCCCTTTTCATCTCTATGATGGCATAACTATACTTCAGAATTAGGTCATGTTCAGAAATTTGTCTTTCAGTAATTTTGTAGTTTTCTTAATTTTTTTATAAAGTGAAAAAAAATAATTTTCTTAGTTGTATTAAAAATTAAAAATTATTAAGATGTTTGACCTTTTTTTATTGATTTTTTAAATTTTTTTAATGACTTCTAATTTTTTTACTTTTTGACAAGTTGCAAAAGGGGGAATTAGGCTTCATTCGGTTATGATTTTAAAGACAAATTTATTGATTAAAAAAATTATTTTACTAAAAAACAGTTTTAACTCATGTGAGAAATTCATTTTTTGGTCAAAAAAAAACCCACTTTTATCACTCTAAATAGTTATTAAAAAATTAGAAACATAACAAATAAATTAACCATTTTAGCATTAGTGTTTTATAAATTTATTTTTAATCAATAAATTAACTTTTAAATGAAATCTTAATTTGTAAAAAAAAGATACATGCACAAAATTCGATTTGCATGACCGATTTCGTTTTCGTGTTGTTATTTTCTATCTCTAAAGCATTTCCATCCCTATATATAATACCATTTGGATGAAACTTTCAGCCTTGAAAAAATTACTCAATTGCCCCTTTGCCTCATAATATTTGGAAAATGTCTTGTAATTTAAATTTTGTGGCTCAAAAGTGGCTCAAATGGCCAAAACGACATCGTTTTGGCCATTTTTATGTTGTTCTGTACTCAAAACGACGTCGTTTTGGCCATTTTTATGTTGTTCTGTACTCAAAACGACGTCATTTTGACCATTTGAGCCACTTTTGAGCCACAAAATTTAAGCTACATAGCATTGTCGCATAATATTATCGTCTTCTTCTCATCGCAACTCATGCAATACATTATCTTCATCCTAACTCATCATCAATGTCGCATAATCTATCCCTATACATAAAGAGTGAATGCCTTGGACGAAACTTTTAACCTCGTGAAAACTACTCAATTGCCCTTTTGTCTCATAATATTATCATCATCTTCTCATCCCAGCTCGTGCAATGCATCAACTCATCATCAATGCCTCATAGTCTTACCCTATATATAAAGAGTGAATATCAACTTGAATGAAACATTCATCCTTGTTGAAATTACTCAATTGCCCCCTTGCCTGATAATATCATCATCATCATCATCATCTTCTCATCTCAACTCATGCAATGCATCATTTCATCCCAACTCATCATCAATGCCTCATAACCAATTTTTTATTTTTGCCAACATTGCTCAATTGTCCTTTTATATCTATACTATTCTAATATGTAAAAACCTAAATTGGTATTGACACTGCTGTGTTTCATAATTTTTTTTTTCTATTTCCAAAATATATAGGTTTAAATAACTATTTAATTCTCACACATATAACTTTTTTTCTACATTTTTTCCCATAACTTTTTTTCAATTTACACACACATGACGTTTGTCAATTGTTAGTGTATATATATATATATATATTTTTAAAAGTTATCTTTTTTTTTTTTTTTTTTTTGCAAGAACTACTATTTTTAAAAGATATGACACATTTAAAATAGGTATTTCAAAATTTTAAATTTATGGAAAATATCTAACTTAATGGAGTTATACCACCACTGCAACAATAAACACATTTGCCGACTAAAGATTTGGTCGGCAAAACATATTCCCGACCAATTTTTTTGGTCGCCAAGTTGGTCGGCAATTGAGGGTCGCGGAAAGTAATTAGCGACTAAAAAGATTTTTAGTCGGCAAAACGTTCTATTTAGCGACTAAATTGTTGGTCGCTAAACATATAATTATCGCGACTAACCTATTTAGTCGCGAAAAGACTTTGGTTGGCAAAAATTACATTCAACGACCATACATGTTAGTAGCTAATTTGGTCGGCAAAAATTACTTTCAACAACCAATAAAATTGATCGGCAAAAATTACATTCCACGGCCAAAACTTCTTCGTCGCTAAATAATAGTTTCTATGACCAAAAAATTTGGTCACAATTTGTTAATTTTTGCGACCAAAACTTTTAGTCGGCAAAAGTGAGATTCCACGACCAAGAGTTGTTTTGGTCGGCAATAGATGTATTTTTTGCGACTAAAACTCTTGGTCGGCAATTGTCATTTTTTGCGAAAAAAAATTATTTATTTGTCCCCACTAATAAATTGGTCGCCAAAAGCAGGAAAACAATACACCTGGAATTCCTAATAATTCATTCAATCCATAATAAACCTATAATTTTAAAGTATCATACAAATCAACTGAATCATTAACATTCGACACAATACATAATTCATTAACATTCGACACAATCCAACATTCAATCCAATTTTTTTTTTTGAACAATCAATTTTTGTTTATAAACATTCAATCCAATATTGAACAAAATTCATTCAACCCAACCTAAATATAACATTAAAATTCATCATATTTTCCTGCTCAATCCCAAACTTTACAATCATTCCATTCAAAACATTAATTGAGACAAGTTTTAAACATCCATCCATTGAAAACCAGTAAGTAATTGAACAAAAATTAAAAGGAAAATCAATGAAGGAATCCAAAAAAAATTCTATATCAGGAAGGAATATATATGGTTTTGAAGCATCAGCCTTGTGCTTGATCGTTTTTGGAAGTCACCTACAAATAAAATAAGAAAAGTTAGAATCTAGAAACATATCCAAAATGAAGTATTCTCATAAAAAAAATTAACCATATGGCAAAAAATTTATATGATTACATTACAAACATTTGATGATGACTATACCACAATTAATATCCTCCAATTCAAATTTAAACTAGAGGCAATTCAGATCCTATATATAAAATAAATGCACAACATGACCCTTCACCATATTGTTCCCTTAATGCTGTGGACACTGAACATTGATTTGTTTGGTGAGATAACCAACATTACACACAACTTAAAACAATATCATCACTTTACTATTATAACCTCCAACAAAGATATAACACCTAATAAAAGTAGGAAAAAAGAAGTGGGAATAAAAAGAAAGCTAAAGCTGAAATGAACAAATTTGAATCATCACAGTTAATTAGGTGATTGCCTTCAAATTCAGAAACACATTGAAAACATAATGAGAAACATATATAGTTTTCAAGATCTTGTTTCTCATTATGTTTTCAATGTGTTTCTTGTCAACAATATATGTTTACTACCACCTAATTAACTGTGATGATTCGTTACTCTGTCCTTTTATGTTACTCTGTCCTTTTAGTTCCTTCTCAAAAAATATATTGCATATTTACCAACAAAAAACAAGCCCTAATATGTTACTCTGTCCTTTTAGTTCCTTCTCAACAATTACGATTGCAGACTTTTGTCCTTTTTTATATGTTGTGTGTGCATGCAGTGGGGAAGAGTGTATTAAAAATTAATAATAAATAAATAACTAAATAAAAAGCAAAGTTACTATTGAATTAACAATAGAATCCAAAATATTTGACCCTGAGCACATAGAACAAAAAGAAAGTTGGTTGGACAATCATATTTATGCCATGTATATGTGGATTTGTTCTATCATACAATTTTTTTCTATTAAAAATATGCTATCACATGCACATCTACAGGTCCTATAAAAATGTCAACCTAAAAAGATTTTGCCATCAAATTAAGTCACATAAGCACACTTATCTATTGAGTTACAGAAATTGATGAAGCAAATTTTAGTGTTAAATGCACCATCTCGCTACTGCATATTAGCAGATTTCCTAGTTTACCTTGCACCACAATATCCTTACTTGAAGTATTGACCAATAAAACATTGGTTACTATTGTTTTTACAATCAGTTCAATTTAGATTGTCACAGATTTGATATTGAGAGATATATCTCAACAAGTGTGCGATACCAAAGCAGGCCAGATGACAACAAATCATGCTCCATATCATTTACAAATAATTTTTTGATAGTGGAGAAGCTTAGATGACAAAATTATACTGCTCATGTCCATGAACCAATCAATTGATGTAATAAAACAAAAACTGCTCTCATTCCACGCCATGGTAAAAGATAATGCAAATGATAAAATGAAAGTTGTTAATATTATTGACTTCATCAAACTTGATACTATAGGCAAAATGTGTCAATAAAATAATAGTTTATTCCCCCCATCAAAAATAAGTGCACAAATCCAAGTACTTGGAAGTTTTCCCAATAAATTTATGAAATGGAGCCAGTGGTTATAATATTCTAAGATTCCATTCAGCATCAGGGTTAATGTATGTAACTAGTAGATAAACTCCAAGGGATAGACCAGACCATAGTAAAAGATAATGCACATGATAAAATGGAAATAAGTTCGTCAAGCTAAAAAATATGGGAAACCTGTTCATAGCCACCAAGTCTGATGACTGCTCTCCATAACCTAACTCACATATAGAAGAAACATTAGTGCAAATTAGGAAGCGCCCAAAAAATTAAAGCAAGCAAATTTGGCAATTAGGGTCACTCATAACTCACTTGAGGCAATTTAATGGCTCTCCATAAAATCCTGGGGTTTTGAATTCCAAGCACCTCTCTTTGTGGAAAGTTTCCAGCTCCTTCATGAATGCTGCTTGCTCTTCCTCTGTTCCGGCCTCATTGCCCCCATTAGCATTTGTTTCCAAGAACGACTTCTTTGAGGTCTTGTATGATAAATCCCTGCAAACAAACAAGCTATACTGCTGGTTACTAGTATCGTGAGAGGGAATCCTTCCCATATAAATCTTTTTGTTCCTATTAGGATGTTTTGTAGAGGGCAAAGAAAATGAAAGAGAAATGAGAAATAAAGTAGAAGTTAATTTATTTTTTCTTTTAGGGAATGCCATAAGTTTTCCTCCTGTTGTTGCCAAAACTGGAACAGGTAATTTTAAAATGCTTAGATAGTTAGAGTTGCATTGGTGAAGAAGAAAATACTTACAAATACTTCAATGATTTGAGACCAAACATAGTAGGAGCTATTTCCCCAGTCAAATCACTAGAGGAAAGGTTCCTGAATGAAAGAAATACAACTCCATTTAGAGATTAAATGGTTATGGTCAGTGTTGATATATAGGCATAAAAGTTTTTAGGATACTCACAATGACGTCATTTTTGGTGAATTGTTACCATTGTAGCTGCAATTTACATTATTCCATGAAGAATTCATTGGCTTGCACGGATCTCCTTGCCAATTTTTCTTCACCCGATACGTCAATGAGATATTCACCATAGCATCAACTAATATTTTAGAAGGTAAAAAGAGAATGATATGAAACAAGTTAAGCCGAATAGAGGAGAATGAAACAAGAACAGATGAAAAGCAGTATAGATGAGAAAAATTAACATGGTGTTTGTGCAAATTAATTTCAAACGAGTGTTGATTTGTAAAAATTAAGAACCCGACATTGAGAAGTTATTACAAGCAATAAAATGCTGCAAAACAAAGAAACCTGTATGCTTGTCTACATCAGGGCCACGTCCAGAAATATAATGAGGGCATGAGAGTGATTGAGTTACTTGAGAGGGTAAAGCTAGCGGCTGATGGTGGAAACCGTGGTGGCTAAGAGTAGTAGCAACACTGCAGGAAAAAAAATGCTAGGGTTCACAAATTAGGGGTGAAAGAGAGAGAGAGAGACAGAGACAAAGACAAAGGAAGAAGGAGGAAATACCTGGTGGATGAGAGCTTCGGAGGTTGGTTGGGGCGAGGAACTCATGCGTCTGTGGTAAAGAGGAAAAAGCAATTGGCGAAAAGAATCGATTACAAATTACAGCCAAATCACTAAATCTAATCTACCACACCAATAATCAGTTCAAAAGACCATAAATCTAGAACACAAATCAAAACCCATTTACTTATTTCACAGAAATCAAAATCCTACAACATCAAAAAAATAAAACTCTAGAGTTAGAGTGAAATGGGAAGAGAGAGAAAGAAAAACTTGAATGTTGATGGGAGGCGAGACAATGGTGAGCGGCAGTGGCCGTGTGATGATGTGCGACAATGGAAAATGAGAGGCGGTAGTCATGTGCAACGGTGAGATGAGCGGCGGTGGTGATTCATTCCCTGTGTGAAAGAAAGAGAGCAAGAGAGAGGGAGAGAGAACCTGCTTGCTTGTGAAGGACTAAGAGACTGATAGCACGAGACAGAGGGAGAGAGAACTTGTGATTTGCGGTGGTGGCGGTGGTGATTTGCGGTTGCGGCCGTGGCAATGTGCGACGTACGGTGAGCGACGGTGGTGAGGGACTGTGCTGAGATGAGGTGGGGTGAGGTTTGGTGGTGATGTGTGAGAGAGAGGACTTTTGTGTTCGTTCGAAACGAGAATGGAAGAGGGCGCGAATATTAAAAGTAATTTCCCCTGCAAAGTTTTAGACCAATTTAGCGACTAAATTGGTTATTTGTCGGCAAATAACGCATATAGTATGACTAAAACTTCTTGTAGCTAGAACGTTTCGTAAAAAAAACTTTAAAAAAAATCCCTATATACCAAAAATACAAATAATAAAAAAAAATACTAAAATTTAATATATTTTTCGTTCTCGTAGATTTATTAATTTTTGAAAATATTTTTTTACAATATTTTACTTTTTAGATACATTTAAGTAAGATACATCTAAAAAAGTAAAAAAAAAATACTTAAATTTTTTAAAATATTCACTAAAAAAAAACACGAAAAACAAAAGCGTGAGAGAATCGATGGCAAAGAGAGAGAGAGACACGTGTTTAAGCCCTAACTCATTTTAGTGTGTTTGAAATCCCTCTAGAGTTCCTCACCAAATTAATTTAAAAATCCCTCCAAAATGATAATAAATAAAAAGTAAAAGAAAGAGATAGAGACAGAGAGAGAAAGAGAGAGAGAGAGAGACAGGGAGAGAAAGAGATAGAGACAGAGACAGAGACAGAGAGAAACAAAAGATGAGTAGCAGATAGACAAAGAAAGAGAGAGAAAGAGAGCCAAAAGAGATGATCGAGAGAAAAACATAGAAAAAGAGAGAGATAGAGAGAGGGAGATAGAGAGAAAAAAGATGAGTGAGAGAGATAGATAAAGAAAAAATATGAGAGAGATAGAGAGAAGAGAGATGAGCGAGAGATAAAGAAAAAAAGAGACAGAGACAAGAGTGATGAGTGAGAGAAAGAAGAGAGAGAGAGAGAGAGAGAGAGAGAAAAAAAAAGATAGAGAGTGAGAGACAGAAAAAGAGACAAAGAGAGATGAGAGATGAACGAGAAAGACAGAGAGATAAACGAGAAAGACAGAGAGAAAGATAGAGAGAAGAGATATGAGCGAGAAAGACAGAGATGAACGAGAGAGACAGAGAGAGAAGAGAGATGAGAGAGAGATGCGAGAGAGCTCAAGAAGAGAGATGAGCAAGACAGATAAAGAGAAGAGAGATGAACGAAAGAGACAGAGAAAGAAGAGAGATAGAGAGAGAGATAGAGAGAAGAGAGAAAGAGAGAGACAAAGACAAAGACTGAGACAGAGTAGGAAAGAGAAAGAGATAGAGACAGAGAGAAAGAGAGAGACAAAGACAAAGACAGAGACAGAGTAGGAAAGAGAAAGAGATAGAGACAGAGACAGAGAGAAACAAGAGATGAGTAAGAGATAGACAAAGAGAGAGAAAGAGAGCGAAAAGAGATGATCGAGAGAAAGACATAGAAAAAGAGAGAGATAAAGAGAGAAGAAAGATGAGTAGGAAAGACAGAAAGAGAGATAGAGAGAAGATAGATGAATGAGAGAGATAGAGAAAGAAAAAAGATGAGAGAGATAAAGAGAAGAGAGATGAGTGAGAGACAAAGAGAAAAAGAGACAAACACAGACAGACAGATAGAGAAGAGTAATGAGTGAGAGAGAGAAAAAGAAGAGAGACAAAGAGAGAAAGAGATAGAGAGTGAAAGTCAGAAAAAGAGACAGAGAGAGAGAGAGGAGAGATGAACGAGATAGACAGAGAGAGAGATAGAGATAAGAGAGATGAGCGAGAGAGACAAAGAGATGAACGAGAGAGACAGAGAGAGAAGAGAGATGGGAGAGAGCTCAAGAAAAGAGATGAGCAAGGCAGATAAAGAGAAGAGAGATGAACGAAAGAGACAAAGGAACAAGAGAGATAGAGAGAGAGATAGAGAGAAGAGAGAAAGAGAGACAAAGACAGAGACAGAGACAGAGTAGGAAAGAGAAAGAGATAGAGACAGAGACAGAGAGAAACACGAGATGAGTAAGAGATAGACAAAGAGAGAGAAAAAGAGTGAAAAGAGATGATCGAGAGAAAAACATAGAAAAAGAGAGAGATAAAGAGAAAAGAAAGCTGAGTAGGAAAGACAGAGAGAGAGATAGAGAGAAGATAGATGAATGAGAGAGATAGAGAGAAAAGAGATAGAGAGTGAGAGTCAGAAAAAGAGATAGAGAGAGGAGAGATGAACAAGATAGACAGAGAGAGAGAGATAGAGATAAGAGAGATGAGCGAGAGAGACATAGAGAGAAGAGAGATGAACGAGAGAGACAAAGAGAGAGATAGAAATAAGAGAGAGATGAGCAATAGAAACAGAGAGAAAAGAGAGATGAGAGAGAGCCAGAGAAGAGAGATGAGCAAGAGAGATAGAGACAAGAGAGATGAACGAAAGAGACAGAGAGAGATAGAGAAAGGAGAGAAGAGATAGATCAGTGAGAGACATAGAGAGAGAGACAGACAAACAGACAGATAGACAAACAGACAGAGAGAGAAGAGTGATGAGTAAGAGAGAGAAAGAAAATAGAGAGAGGAAGATGAAAAAATGGGTAAAAAGAAGTAGACAAAGAGAGAGAGAAAAAGAGCGAAAAAGATAAACGAGAGAGATACAGGGAGAGATTAGCGAGAGAGATAAAGAGAAGAGAGACAGAGAGAGATGAGAGATGAGAGAGATAGAGAAAAGAGAGATAAGCGAGCGACACCGAGAGAGAGACAGAGAAGAGTGATGAGTGAGAGAGAGAAAGAAAGAGAAGAGAGACATAGACCAAAACAGAGACACAGAGAGAAACAGACAGACAGAGAAGAGTGATGAGTGAGAGAGAGAGAGAGAAAGAGAAGAGAGACAGAGATAGAGACACAAAGAGAAAAAGAGAGACAGATAGATAGAAAGAGAGAGAAAGAGTGATGAGTGAAAGTAAATTTTTATTTTTCCTTCAGCGACGAAAATATTTTAGTTGCCAAAACTATATATACCGCGACCAAAATAATTTTTAGTCGCTGAAATTAAAGTTTTGCCGACCAAACTTTTGGTCGCGAAAGATAAAAAATAATTTTTTATTTTTCTTTCAGCGACGAAAATATTTTAGTTGCCAAAACTATATATACCGCGACCAAAATAATTTTTAGTCGCTAAAATTAAAGTTTTGCCGACCAAACTTTTGGTTGCGAAAGATAAAAAATAATTTTTTATTTTTCTTTCAGCGACGAAAATATTTTAGTTGCCAAAACTATATATACCGCGACCAAAATAATTTTTAGTCGCTAAAATTAAAGTTTTGCCGACCAAACTTTTGGTTGCGAAAGATAAAAAATAATTTTTTATTTTTTTCTTTCAGCGACCAAAATGTTTTAGTTGCCAAAACTATATATACCGCGACCAAAATAATTTTTAGTCGCTGAAATTAAGGTTTTGCCGACCAAACTTTTGGTCGCGAAAGATAAAAAATAAATTTTTATTTTTCTTTCAGCGACCAAAATATTTTAGTTGCCAAAGCTATATATATCGCGACCAAAATAATTTTTAGTCGCTGAAATTAAAGTTTTGCTAACCAAACTTTTGGTCGCGAAAGATAAAAAATAATTTTTTATGTTACTTTTAGCGACCAAAATATTTTAGTTGCCAAAACTATATATACCGTGACCAAAATAATTTTTAGTCGCTGAAATTAAAGTTTTGCCGACCAAACTTTTGGTCGCGAAAGATAAAAAATAATTTTTTATTTTTCTTTCAGCGACGAAAATATTTTAGTTGCCAAAACTATATATACCGCGACCAAAATAATTTTTAGTCGCTAAAATTAAAGTTTTGCCGACCAAACTTTTGGTTGCGAAAGATAAAAAATAATTTTTTATTTTTTTCTTTCAGCGACCAAAATGTTTTAGTTGCCAAAACTATATATACCGCGACCAAAATAATTTTTAGTCGCTGAAATTAAGGTTTTGCCGACCAAACTTTTGGTCGCGAAAGATAAAAAATAAATTTTTATTTTTCTTTCAGCGACCAAAATATTTTAGTTGCCAAAGCTATATACATCGCGACCAAAATAATTTTTAGTCGCTGAAATTAAAGTTTTGCTAACCAAACTTTTGGTCGCGAAAGATAAAAAATAATTTTTTATGTTACTTTTAGCGACCAAAATATTTTAGTTGCCAAAACTATATATACCGTGACCAAAATAATTTTTAGTCGCTGAAATTAAAGTTTTGCCAACCAAACTTTTGGTCGCGAAAGATAAAAAATAATTTTTTATTTTTCTTTCAGCGACGAAAATATTTTAGTTGCCAAAACTATATATACCGCGACCAAAATAATTTTTAGTCGCTAAAATTAAAGTTTTGCCGACCAAACTTTTGGTTGCGAAAGATAAAAAATAATTTTTTATTTTTTTCTTTCAGCGACCAAAATGTTTTAGTTGCCAAAACTATATATACCGCGACCAAAATAATTTTTAGTCGCTGAAATTAAGGTTTTGCCGACCGAACTTTTGGTTGCGAAAGATAAAAAATAAATTTTTATTTTTCTTTCAGCGACCAAAATATTTTAGTTGCCAAAGCTATATATATCGCGACCAAAATAATTTTTAGTTGCTGAAATTAAAGTTTTGCTAACCAAACTTTTGGTCGCGAAAGATAAAAAATAATTTTTTATGTTACTTTTAGCGACCAAAATATTTTAGTTGCCAAAACTATATATACCGGGACCAAAATAATTTTTAGTCGCTGAAATTAAAGTTTCGCCGACCAAACTTTTGGTTGCGAAAGATAAAAAATAATTTTTTATTTTTTTCTTTCAGCGACCAAAATGTTTTAGTTGCCAAAACTATATATACCGCGACCAAAATAATTTTTAGTCGCTGAAATTAAGGTTTTGCCGACCAAACTTTTGGTCGCGAAAGATAAAAAATAAATTTTTATTTTTCTTTCAGCGACCAAAATATTTTAGTTGCCAAAACTATATATATCGCGACCAAAATAATTTTTAGTTGCTGAAATTAAAGTTTTGCTAACCAAACTTTTGGTCGCGAAAGATAAAAAATAATTTTTTATGTTACTTTTAGCGACCAAAATATTTTAGTTGCCAAAACTATATATACCGGGACCAAAATAATTTTTAGTCGCTGAAATTAAAGTTTCGCCGACCAAACTTTTGGTCGCGAAAGATAAAAAATAATTTTTTATTTTTCTTTCAGCGACGAAAATATTTTAGTTGCCAAAACTATATATACCGCGGCCAAAATAATTTTTAGTCGCTAAAATTAAAGTTTTGCCGACCAAACTTTTGGTTGCGAAAGATAAAAAATAATTTTTTATTTTTTTCTTTCAGCGACCAAAATGTTTTAGTTGCCAAAACTATATATACCGCGACCAAAATAATTTTTAGTCGCTGAAATTAAGGTTTTGCCGACCAAACTGTTGGTCGCGTAAGATAAAAAATAAATTTTTATTTTTCTTTCAGCGACCAAAATATTTTAGTTGCCAAAGATATATATATTGCGACCAAAATAATTTTTAGTCGCTGAAATTAAAGTTTTGCCGACCAAACTTTTGGTTGCGAAAGATAAAAAATAATTTTTTATTTTTTTCTTTCAGCGACCAAAATGTTTTAGTTGCCAAAACTATATATACCGCGACCAAAATAATTTTTAATCGCTGAAATTAAGGTTTTGCCGACCAAACTGTTGGTCGCGTAAGATAAAAAATAAATTTTTATTTTTCTTTCAGCGACCAAAATATTTTAGTTGCCAAAGCTATATATATTGCGACCAAAATAATTTTTAGTCGCTGAAATTAAAGTTTTGCTGACCAAACTTTTGGTTGCGAAAGATAAAAAATAATTTTTTATGTTTCTTTTAGCGACCAAAATATTTTAGTTGCCAAAACTATATATACCGCGACCAAAATAATTTTTAGTCGCTGAAATTAAAGTTTTGCCGACCAAACTTTTGGTCGCGAAAGATAAAAAATAATTTTTTATTTTTCTTTCAGCGACGAAAATATTTTAGTTGCCAAAACTATATATACCGCGACCAAAATAATTTTTAGTCGCTAAAATTAAAGTTTTGCCGACCAAACTTTTGGTTGCGAAAGATAAAAAATAATTTTTTATTTTTTTCTTTCAGCAACCAAAATGTTTTAGTTGCCAAAACTATATATATACCGCGACCAAAATAATTTTTAGTCGCTGAAATTAAGGTTTTGCCGACCAAACTTTTGGTCGCGAAAGATAAAAAATAAATTTTTATTTTTCTTTCAGCGACCAAAATATTTTAGTTGCCAAAGCTATATATATTGCGACCAAAATAATTTTTAGTCGCTGAAATTAAAGTTTTGCTGACCAAACTTTTGGTCGCGAAAGATAAAAAATAATTTTTTATGTTTCTTTTAGCGACCAAAATATTTTAGTTGCCAAAACTATATATACCGCGACCAAAATAATTTTTAGTCGTTGAAATTAAAGTTTTGCCGACCAAACATTTGGTCGCGAAAGATAAAAAATAAATTTTTACTTTTCTTTCAGCGACCAAAATATTTTAGTTGCCAAAACTATATATACAGCAACAAAAATATTTTTTTAGTCCCCAATTGTGGCAAATTTAGCGACTAAATTTTTTTTAGTCGCCAATTGTGAGATTTTTAGCGACTAATTTTTTTAGTCGCCAAAAATTAATATTACCCAACTAAAAAAATTTAGTAGCTAAATATTGTACTTTTACCGACTAACATAATTTTTGGTCACCAATTCCACAACTTTTGGCAACCAAAATATTTTTAGTCGGCAAAAGTGATCGCCAATTGTGTATTTTCTTGTAGAGCACGTGCATATTAGACATTTTTAAGTTATAGAAATTCATAAATCTTATTAAGATTTTGGAACTCCAAATATTATTTTTGTTAAAAATTGTGTTTTATATGATATATATATATATATATATATATGTAGATAAGATCATAGAGCTCTTAGTCAAAACATGATATAATAATTCTGCAGTTTTAATTTTGTACCATGGTATGTGAATAAAGGAGCAAAAGAGCTAAATGATAGATTTTTTTAGAGATTTTGCATGGAGTTGTCATAGAATAGGATTTAAAAAGAGTGGTGTTATTAGCACCTCATAAATTATTTTGGATCTCTTATTTCTTTGGACTTTCATGTATAAATTTTAAATCTTTAAAATTTCTTTTCCTTTCCAAATAATACCAAAATTATCCTTAAATATTTTACCCATTGAATACACACCCCCTACACCCTAAAAAAAATTCTAACAAAATCCACCAAGAAGAAGAAGGTTATCATCCTTTTCAAAACCCACAAAGAAGAAGAAGAAGAAGAATATTGTCTTTGCCGGCTTAACTATTGTCACAGTTGGTATGCTCTCTCTCTCTCTCTCTCTCTCTCATTGCTTTTTCAAAATTGAAACTACCGAACTTGAAAAAATAAAATTTCTACAAGTGTTAAGAATTTTAACAGTTGAAAGTGCTAACAAGTTTTCATGTTCGGACTTGCATTCCCAAACAAATAATCTATGTTCGGGAATGTGTTCACAAACAAGTAAGTAATGTATTTCTGAACTTGAAAAAATGAAAACTTCTACAAGCGTTAACAATTTTGACCATTTAATGTGTTAAGAAATTTTCATGTTCGGACCTATATTCCCGAACTTGAAAAAATGAAAACTTCTGCAAGCGTTAACAATTTTGACCGTTTAATGTGTTAAGAAATTTTCATGTTTTGACCATTCAATAGAGGTAATCAAATGGTTGCCACCGTTACTGCTGGAATATTGCTACTAAAGGATTTTCAAGGTTTTGAGGGTGGGTAGGTTTTGAAGGTGGGATTTGGGAAAGTTGGATGAGTGGTGATGGAGGTGGGTGCTCTCATAAACCCTAATTCATGATATAGTGGGTGTATAGTTTTAATTGTGAGATGGGGTGTTCCAAATTATTGACGTCCTTTGTAGTAATTTTATTTGAGATTATTATTGTAATAAAAACAAAACTAAAAATTAAGGGATCCAAAATAATTTATGGGGTGCTAGTAGCAGCACTCTTTAAAAAAAAATAATGTTGTACCGTTTTGAGTTTAAAAAAAAGAAAAAGAAAAAAGAGTATTGTTATTAGCACCCCATTAATTATTTTGGACCCTCATTTTTTAACTTTTTTTTATTACAATAATAATCTCAAGTGAAATTACTAAAAATGAAATTAATAATTTTGGGGCACCCCATCTCACAATTAAACCCACATACTCATTATATCATGAGTTACGGTTTATGAGAGCACCCACCTCTATCACCACTCATCCATTTTTTCAAAATCTGACCTTCAAAATCTGCCCACCCTCAAAACCTTAAAAATCCTTTGACGGCAAAATTCCGACTACAACGGTGCTAATCATTTGATTATATACTCTTCTCTAGCAATGACAATGAGTGAAAAAAATTTTAGCAACCACAACTTCATGAGATGAGAGGAGTACAACAATAAAAGTTTGGCAGAGATTCATAATTTTTATGGTGTTCTTAGCTTAGAGAAGATTGACCTTATAAAGATAAATTTCTTAGAAAAAATGGCAAAAACAATAAAAACTGTTCGTTATTTTTTTGGAACTGAACTCCCGAACATATGGCTGAAATTTGGGAACACAAACCCGAACATTGTTTATTTGTTTGGGAATAGGTAACCGAATATTTCTTATTGTTTTGGAACAAATAACTGAAGTAGCAGCAGAAGCAGGCAAACAAATGAGGTTGGATCACCCTTGGGTGGTCGATCGGTGGATGAAATCCTACCTAATTTTTCTCACACAAAGAGCATACAAGTATAGTGAGGTCATGGATGAATCATAGAAAACCAACCAAAGAAGTACGAAAGTAGATTGGGTTGTGTGTGTGAAAAAATATAGTAGAAAAAAAAAATCAAACAGATAAATCTTGTAAAGAAGTTGAGAAAAAAAAACTTATTAATCACCACAAATTCACCGTTGTAGATTTTGTTAGCGTTTTGAAATAGAGGCTTTTGGGGTGTGGGGTGTGCATTTGAATGGGTTAAATATTTTTACAAGGATAATTTTGATATTATTTGGAGGGAGAAAAGAAATTTTTAGGGTTTTACAATTTCTAAGTGAGGGTTCAAAGAAATGGAGACCCAAGTAATTGATAGAGTACTAATAACAGTGCTAAAAAAAATCGTGCAAACATGTTTGGTTATTTTAAATTGAGCTGTAATTGATAGTTTTTATTCCTAAAGTTTGAAAGTTTAAAAGACTATGCGAATAATAGATATTTTATTAATTTAAAAAAATAAAAGTTAAGAATTTATTATTATTATTATTATTTTAAGTTTTGGTGCTTTCAATCCAAAACTATAATTCATTAATGGTTTTGAAACTGAATAAAAATTTTGGGTTTTTTGTTTTCTATATATTTGTATTTTTAGTTTTTTTTTTTTAATCTTTTTAGATGCAACTAACTTAAATCTACTTAAAAATTAAAATATTTCTTAAAAATATCTTTAAAAAATACTAAGAACAAAAAAAATATTATTTAGTAAAAAAATTTGATTAGAATATAAAAAGTTCACTGAAAAAAAAAACATGAATAAAAAAAATATTTAAAAAAATCCAATTATTTATTTATTTTTTTGATTATTTTCCCTTTCTAATTTGTTTTCAATTTTTTTTTTTAAAAATAACTTTTTCAATCAATCTAGTCGAGTAGAACTCAAAAGTGTAATTTAATTCTTTTAAAAAAAATCACTGAAAATGAAAAAAAAAAAAAAAAAAAAGGCCAACTAAAAAGCCAATATTCTGGCTTCGTTTGGGGAGTGGGTTGACTTTTTAGCTATTTTAGCTTGGGGTTAAAAAATCTCGTTTGAATTAGATTTTTTTTGACTTTTTTATTTTTGTGAGAAAAAAATGAAATAATTATGGTTTAAATGTGATATTTTGTCATTAACTTTTTAACCTATTTTATCTTTTTAATAACTATTTTAACTTGATAGCCCCCAACTAAGATGCCAAACGAGCCATTTCTAGAATTAGAACTTTTAGTTCTAGAATTAGAACTAGTTTATAAAAGTTGCTAATTTGTATAACCATTATTCAATGAGATTATATACAACCTTGGTAGAGAATATAATTTGTCCCCAAGCTAGTTAGAACAATTTTGTTAGGTGATGAAAAATTTAAAAACCTTCGAGATATTGATTCGTGATTATATTTTAATTTTAAATAGTGAATAGCAATCTCAATCAAAAAATCAATAACATATCGACACAACTATTTAACGTGAAAAAAAAATCACAATTGGAGCACTTCCAAATGTGATAAAAAATCACAAGTCAAAATTACAAAACAATCCACTAAGAAGACAAAAAAGAATTACACACAAATACCCTCAATTACTTAGCAAATCTATGCCCAAATTGAATCAAACCCGATGTGTCTTTTCCATCACCGTCTTCATCTCGGAATTGCTTTGTCTAACGTTGAATCCACAACGTTGATGTCAAATCCACAACGACGAGCCACTCCAGAATCCATCAAAGCTTCAGGTCCAAGTTCTCCAGAATCCATTAAAGAGCACCTCTCTTTTGTGAATGAAATAATAAAAACAAACACCTTGATGATGTCAATATGAAACTCGTAGATCTATCGAACACTCTCATATCATCAAGGAAACTGATATATAAACACCCTCTAATATAGAAAACCTTGGTATAAACACCCTCCAATATAGAAAACCTTGGTAGCTCTTATCTCCGAGAATTTGAACGGGTTAAATCCTAAAAATAGCAAATAACTCAATTTATACTAAACAGAGCTGCAAAGACTGCTCGAGCGCGCGCACACTTTACCGCTCGAGAGGTGTGAGTAAAGGCAGAGTAAACATATAAGCCACCTATTCGAGCACAACATTTACCACTCGAGTAAAACTTGTTTCCCAAAAGTTCAAAACGCAGGCAGAGATACGGGATGAATCCCCATACATAGTCAACAAAGTGGAAAATAAAGAAATATCAAGATACGAAATGTTAGCACAGACTCCTTTACACAGGCACAATTCAGATTGAATTGATATCTAAACACTCACATCCTCACTAAAATAAAATAGCAAAAAAATTATAATTAAAATGAGTTTTGCCAAATGGGATTGTCAATTATAAAAATCTAACAGGTAGGATCATCCACCCCATGTCAATATACTATGTCATTTTTGTAGCACAATTTTTTGTCCCTAATCTTTTGGAATTAGGGTTATTGATGTGCGGTTAACACAACAGTGACTGTTGTGTGGTTCACAAGACTAGTTTTGAATTCTATTTTGATTATCCGAACCATTCATTTTCTAAAAAAATATTGAATAAAATTTACATGCAAAAAATCAAATTGATCAAATATCGATACTCGTTCATCAAAACACATTTGCATGTATAAAAAAATAAATATGTAAGTACTAAACTGAATACAAATGTGAATTGATGAATGGCCTATCGATATCCGATCAATTTGATTTTTTACAAGTATGTTCCACTTTATATTATTTAAAAATTGAATAGTTTGGATTATTAAAATAAAGTCCGAAATAATTTCCATGAGCCATGCAACAGTCACTACTGTATGTACAATAGAAACTTCAAATCCTAATCTTTTGCACTTAAAAACAAAAGGGCAAATTACATATACCTCCCTCAAGGTTTAGCTAAATTACAGATGCCCCCTTGAGGTTTCGGAAATTACATCCCGCCTCCTAAGGTTTGTATTTTCATAACAATTTTCCCCCTGAGGTTTATATTTCATAACAAATTACCCTCTAATTTCTTATGCAAATATATCATTCAGGGGGGAATTTGGAATTTCTCAATTCTCAGGGGGTATTTGTAATTTAGCCAAACCTCAAGGGGGTATATGTAATTTGCCCAAAACAAAAATAAATAAATAGTGAATTTGGAAATAAGAATCTTGATTTTTGATTACAACACGGTATGTTGTATGTCAAAAATTGGGTAAATTACACTTTGCCCCTCTAAAGTTTCACTCATTTCTTACTTTGGCTCTTTAAGTTTGATTTTTTTCACTTTGACCCTTTATCTTTACAATCCTTCTCACTTTGGTCCTTCATGTTTGCAATCTTTCCCACTTTGGCCCTTTAAGTTTAATTTTTTTCACTTTGGCCCTTTAAGTTTGATTTTTTTCACTTTGGCTCTTCATGTTTGTAACCTTTCCTACTTTGGCCCCTCATGTTTGCAATCCTTTCCACTTTACTCTTAGACTAACTTCCATCCAAAAAAGTAACAGAATTTGTCACATCACTAACACATTAGTTCCATATGTGATGTAAAAAATTCACTAAAGATGCAAAAAATAAAAAATAAAAAACAAAAAAATTAGAATTTTTTTTAGTTTTTAGTGAACTTTTTTTTAAAATTTATTCATAAATATTATTACATTATAGATGCATCTAGATTAGATACAACTAAAAAAATAAAAATAAATTTAACTAAAAAAAAGAAAAAAAAAATCACTAAAGACAAAAAAAAAAAACGTAAATTTTTCATTTCAAAATTGACAAACACAGGTGTATGAGTCAGTATATTTTGATTTTTTTCGTCTTTAGTAAAAAAAATTCTTTTTTTAGTTAAATTTGTTTTTATTTTTTTAGCTGCATATAATCTAAATGCATCTATAATATAATAATGCTTATAAATAAATTTGAAAAAAAAAAATTCACTAAAGACTAAAAAAAAAATTCTAATTTTTTTGTTTTCTATTTTTTTTTTTTTTTGCATCTTTAGTGAATTTCTTACATCATTCATGGAGCTGATGTGTTATTAATGTGACAGATTCTGTTAGTTTTTTGAATGGAAGTTGATCTAGGAATAAAGTGGGAATGATTGCAAATATGAAAAGTCAAAGTGGGATAGATTACAAATATGAAGGGCCAAAGTAAGAAAAATGAAACTTAGAGGGCCAAAGTAGGAAATTGGTGAAACTTTAAGGGGCCAAAGTGTAATTTATCCGTCTAAAATTCTTATCTACTATTTCAATGTAGAATAATGTTTGAGAGCTCTAATGCAACTCTAATGATGTGGAGAGTGTCCATGTGAAGGTGAGGCCCACACTCCTCTCTCTATCTCTTTTTACTCTCTCTCACTTCCACCTCACTAGAGCTCCATTTACAGCTCTAGTATTAGAGTTATGTATCATTACTGAGAGAGAGAGAGAGAGAGAGACTGAGAGTGGAGTGTGGGCTCCACCTTCACATGGACACTCTCCACATCATTAGAGTTGCATTAGAGCTCTCAAACATTATTCCAAAATAAAATCTGGGGTTTAAAGATTCTGATCATATCTTACAATAAAGAGTATATTGAAAACAAAGAAATAAATAATTTTAGGAATAGAATATCCATGGTCAGTTATTCTCTATTAAAAAATATAATTGATACTTGTAAAGTATTACTTAAATGTCTTCTTTGAAAACTAAAGTGGAATATACTTCCTCAAAATCTATTTTCAATCACTGTTGGAAATTTCCTTCTAATTTCGAAAAGGGTCATGCTAATAAGAAATATAAAATAACCCCAAAAAAATAATAAAATCTCAAATATAAATTTTATATATCTCAACACATTTTTATTCATTTTAATGCATGTTTTACATCTTTTTTAACATTAGTGACAGATGAGATTAGCATTTTTCATTTTAAAATATCACAATGTTTGGCTTGGAGTTGGCAAAAATAGTTTTTGAGTTTTTGAAACGTATTTTTTTTATTTTTAGTGAATTTTTTTAATATTTTAATCAAAAAAATGTTACTTTTTAGATTTTTTAATCTAGATACATTTAAAAATTACAAGAGTTGTGAAAAAAATCTTTAAAAATTGCATTAAATAAATTTAACACATTTTTATATTTTTTTGTATTTATTGATTTTGTAAAAATTTATTCACAAATATTTTTATTTTTAAATACATCTACATTAGAAGTATCTAAAAATAAAGAGGAATTTTTTTAAGATCCCTGATATTAGGATTTTATAAGATAAAGAACATACAATATTTTCATAATAGTTAAGGTCCCTTAATATTTTCACAGAGAAAATTCAATTCAAAGAAATTTCGCCTGACTCAGAGAAATTGCGCTCAACTCAAAAAAAATTTGGCCTGACAAAGAGAAATTTTGAAATTTCTCTGATATGATCACAAAGAAATTTCATCGAGGGACCTTAGCTAATTAAAACAAAATTTTGGATCTCTCTTATTACACAAAGTTTGAGAGGGATGTTTTACTAATTTTTTCAAATGTAAAAATAAAAAAATTAACTAAAATATCTTTAAAAAATTAGTTGAAAAAATAACAGATTAAAACTCAAAAATTATTTTTAAACACTCAAAACAAGACAATTATGTTAAAAAAATATCAATATTGAAAAATTGTGATATGTAGTGGCAAGCAATAAGAGAGAAAAGACTGATAATGACCCTCAAATCTTAAAAAGCCACCATATATCTAAAGTTACTTATGAAAACTGTCAAAAGTCTTTTTTTAAGACATAATAATTCAAAGTTGAAAGACATTATGGGTAACCTTTTTTTTGAATGAGTAGAGTTAGAATGTATAATAGGTTGTATGATTGGCTGAACTAAATATTGAAAGGCTTGTCTAATAATGACAATTTTAAGGTGGGTCAATAAAAAATAAAAAATATGAAAATATTAATAATCTCAGTATATTCTTTACATAGCTCAAAATGTTTTTACCATCTAATATATTTTTTTAGGGTGAGATATCAATAAATTTTAAAATATAATCTTCTGAATTATTTAGTCATTTTTTTTTTAAAAAAAATCTAAAAGTCTTATTAAAGTAGAAATTACACAAAAAGGTAATCACTTATATGTTTAAGTTTCATTTTTTAAGAATAAAAGTGGATTTCTCTAAATATAAAATTACATATTTAGGCAATCCGCACTATAGAGGTTTTGTATTTTCCCTCCTCATGGAACAAATCCCACATTACAAACAACAGTGTAATACTCCAATATAAACTCTAATAATGTAACACTCCAATGTAATACACTAAAAAAAATTTAGTGTATTTTTCTCAAACGTAACAACGTAACACTTCAAAAAAAATTCAGAATGTACTTTTCCTAAATATAACAACGTAAAACTCTAAAAAAACTCTTTAGTGTATTTTTCTCAAGCGTAACACTCTAATATAACACACAAAAAAAATTCCTTAGTATACTTTTTTCAACATAACACTCCAATCAATGTAATCCCAAACGTAACATTTCAATATAACACACTCTAATGTAACACATAAAAAAAAAATACTAAAACTATTTAATATACTTTTTTCTAAATGTAACACTTGCAGTTTAAAAATTATACATTTACCTAAAACTTATTAATGAATTTTTGTACTCTTTTTGGAATGATTTAAAGAATCTCATATCCTTTTTTTGGAGTGTTACATTAGAATGTTACGGTTAGGAACACTAAAGAAATTTTTTTGTGTGTTACATTGGAGTGTTAAACTAAAGAGTTTTTTTGAAGTTTTATATTAAAGTGTTACGCTTGATAAAAGTATACCAACGAATTTTTTTTGAAATGTTACATTTGAGTGTTACATTTTAAAATTATACATTTACCCAAAACTTACTGAGGAGTTTTTGTATTCTTTTTTAAATGTTTGAAAAGTCTCACATCCTTTTGGAATGTTTAAAAGATCCCATATTTCAAGTTAATTTTATATTCATTTTGAAATGTTTTCCAAATAAAAAAGATTATCATATAAAAATTAATTCCAAATTTAATTCAGATAAATTGTGCACCTTACCTTTCTAGTACAAAAGAGAAAAGAAAAGGAAACATCATAGAAATAAGGATATAACCGTAAATTCAATTTTCAAATAATATATTAAATCTACATTTTTAAAATCAACGGGACTAATTGGTCTATAAGATAATCTTTGGGACTAAATGAATTATCATTTCTCAAGATGTGATTTATAGGTAATTTTTTTTTTATTTATTACATATTTTTTTCAATATATTTTAAAATTGTTTTTAACTTTTTTTAAAATTAAATATATAACATGAATGACTTTTCATTCTTAATGATCCTTCTCCATATCCGATCAGTGTCAATTTATATTGGAAGGTCATTTTAAGATGTGAAACCTAATAGACATCACGTTTTTGAACAATAATAGACACCCACTTGATAATGCTACTTCACCTCACCCTCCGCCTACCTCCATTATGCATTTTTAAAATGAAAAAAATGCTAAGCACATCACAACCAAAGTTAAAGTTTATGTTAAAATATACATATATATATATATAGGCAGTGGCTTTGGTCCAATCCAAGATCGGACTGGACCGTGATGTTGGGTCTGTGAAGGCCCACCACGGGTCCCGTTTTGATAATCCGAACCGTTCAATGTGTAGAACTCGTCGAGTACTATATGCCTATAAAAAATCACGTTGATCGGATATCGATAGCTATATGAACAAAACAGTTTTTTATCAACCGTTAATTGTTTCACCGTCTATTTTTTTATATAAAACTGATTTGATCACATAGCTATTGATATTTGATCAACGTGATTTTTTACAAGCATGTAATACTCGACGATTTCTACACATTGAACGGTTCGGATTATCAAAACAGGCCCAAAAAATAGACCCCATGAGCTGAACTGGACAGGTCCAGTCTTGATCTCAACTTGAGACAAGCTGGACCCATATATATATACAAGAAAATGTTAGTAATAACCATTAATTATGTTGTTAGTATTGGAAAATGTGTAAAAGGTGCTTTGAAATATGTAAAAAATAATTAAAATATGTACAAGTGTTCTAAAATACGTAAAAAATATATTTTAAAATTTTGTAATTTCTAATATAATAATATTATGTGTATTGATGTTTAATTTTGCATTTTTTAACTTAATTTTTTTAATCCTTGATGATATTTAGATTAATATGATCCTCGTCCGATTCGATAATGTATAAGAGAAGATAACGTGAGTTTTTGGAGGATATTGGTGTGGTCCCTATTGGAATGTGTTTCATATCGCCTGAAATTACCCTATCTATACTGGTTATAAGGTTCCAATTTTTCCCTTCTTAATTTCTGGGTTCTAAGGAGAAATGTGGGTTGGGTTTTGCAATTTGATATCAGAGCTTGGTTGGACCTGTGATTGGTGTGTCGTTTGTCCGACTATTGTATGTTATGATCCAGGAGAGTGTGTTGGAATGTGTCCCACATCACCAGGTGTGTCGTTTATCCGGCTATTGTATGTATGTTGTGGTCCAAGAGGATGTGTTAGAATATGTCCTACATCGTCTGGTATGCCGTTTGTCCAACTATTGTATGTTGTGGTCCAGGAGGGTGTTGAAATGTGTCTCACATCACTTGAAATTGTCCTATTTATACTGATTATAAAGCTCGAATTTTCTTCTCCTTAATACTTGAATTTGAATTTAGTAGTGTAAATTTGGAGATAGATCAAATACAAGAGGAGCTTTAAAGTTTATATATTGCATATTTTGACATTTTTTTTAATCTTTTATAGAGATCTCTTTTTATAGAGACCGTCTGATGCTTAGTTAAATAGTGTAGTTTGGCAGAGACCAAATCAAGAGGAGCTTGAAAGTTAATATATTGCATATCTTTGACCTTTTTCTTTGATCTTCTATAGAGATTTCCTTTCACAGAGACCATTTGATGCTTAATTAAGTAGTGTAGATTCGGAGATAGATCATATGTAAGAGGGGATTTAAAGTTTATATGTTGCATATCTTGACTTTTTTTCTTTTGCCTTTTAAAGAGATCTTTATCATGAATTGATCCATTATACCAGAAACATAACTAATTATGTATAAAAAGTGTATTAACTTGTGTAAAAAATATATAAAAGCGCTATGAAATATGTAAAAAATGTTGGAGAAAAATGGTTGAATAAAAAATTGTCTCATAAATGTGTATATAACTCACACATTTAAGGCTCATCAGTTTTACAAAATTGATCGAGCAGTTTAAAATTGATTGGGCAGTTTTGCTAGCATTAGTTGCCAGCCTTGATGGCTAGATGCTCCTTTCCTCTCCCCTATGGTGTATAAAAGGAGGCCATATTCCTTGAAAAGAGATATAGAATTTTTCTTTGATATCCATACACTGTCAGTCTACTTCTCCTATAATTTTCTTCCTGAGAGAGTGTGCTGTCGTTGTCTGTTCGCTAAGCTAATCAGAAGGTGCTTCTGTTGTAGCTGGTAAAAACCGTCGTATCCTGGGAAGTAGACGCTGGCGTACCTCCAGCACCCAATGGTGAGGCGGCGAATCTATTTTAAGGAGACTGTGGTATCACACAGGATTCGGTTTGCTTCCTTTAACCATTTTATATTTTATCTGTATTTTATTCAACATGTTATTTTTCCTGGGATTGAAGGTTTGTTTTGTTCATCTCATAATTTTGCGACATGCAATGTGAAATTATGTAATGTGAGTAGTTTTTCCCAACAAGCTTAAAATAGATTCGACGTTTATCATAGAATTAGATTAATAGATTCATAAGTGTGTGTAATAATTTTGCATGTAATTGGCCACTGGTAGTACTAGCGAGTTAATTGGTTTATTAGATGCATGTACACAGGGTTAAGCTTTTGATTTTGCCATTTTGTGTATGCTACTGTTTGGTCTTCCCATGGCATGGAATAGGCCACTGTTATCAATAGGGAAGAAGAGTTCCATTGGTGCAACGTTAATTCACTGTATTTTCTAATTAATTTATTAATTTATGGTGTACCGGTTCATGCCTTGTATTTCTAGATTTACATGCTTCTAGTTCACATGTTTCTAGTTTACAATATAAATTACATGTTCATTCGGGTTTAATTTTAATGTAATTTACATTTCTAGCATGTTTATTAGGTAGTAAATTTTCATGTAACTTGTACCTATTAATCTTTAATTTAGGTGTAGAGTTGTAAAGTTCATAACTTGCCTATATTTAAATTCATGTTAATTTCTCTAGAATTATTTGCATGTTAATCATGTCATTTGCAATTCTTGCCTAGTAATGTGATTTAAGTATTTAGGAGTTATAAAATGTTTGTAACTTGCCTCAATTAATTACATGTTTAGTGTACCATAAGTTCATATGTAACCATTACCAATTTAAAATATGGTTTAATTATATTTAATTTAGGTCTGTAACTTATATAGTTAATTACATGTTTATTATGTAATTAATTTTTTTACAGTTTTTTTTAGTTTAAATTCTAGATGTGTAACTTAAGGGTTGGTTTTAATCTTTACTTACGGTTATTTATTAGTTTGTTTGCTAGTACCCTCCCCTTCAATCACTACTTTGCCAAAAGCAAAGAAAAGCTGAGGGAGGTTTTGTTGTATTTTGCTGCTAACTCTTTATTGCAGGAATACCTATGGAAATGGGAGAAAGGATTAATTTGGACTAAATATTTGAAGCAATTGTTTGCTTGAGTGTTCATTTGTGGTTATTCACCAATATGTAAAGCATGTTTTATTTGCTTGTAATTATTGTAGCAATTTTGTTGTAATTGCTTGTACAGTTTGAAACTTGGTGTGTTTAACCTAATTCATCCCTTGGAAAATTTAATTCTTAAAGTTGTTTCCCATGGACTAGGAGTCAACATGCTCTTGAAAGTTTTGTCTAAGGTTAATTGGGTTTTAAGTGGGACCGGTGTGACCCCTCCAGTCTTCCTGGAAACTTTCCTGACCATGTTCGATTCTAGGTTGCGTGGTGAGACTAGTTTTGAATTAAATTTCCTATTGTGGAATTTTCTAGTGTTAAGTTTGATTTCTGGAAATACAGAATAGTGAAAAATTGGCTGTAATTTTTCAGAAATGGCAATTGTCTCTGCTGCTGCTGCTAATGTTGGTGGGGATCCGAACCCCGGGGCGACTGTCTTGCCAACCCCTGCTGTGACCTTTGTGGTCAATCCTCCTGTTGTTACTCCTGCTGTTCCGGGAGGACCGCTCAATCATCACGAGCGCCTGGAGAAGTTCACGGGAGTGAAGTTCAAGAGATGGCAGCAGAATATGCTGTTTTATTTGACTACTCTAAGCCTTGCGAGGTTTCTGAGTGAAGAGGAGAATGAGCAAGATAAACAAAAGCTCATGGCTCTGGACGCTTGGAAACAAGCAGACTTCTTATGCTGGAATTACATTCTGAACGGCTTGGCGGATCCGCTTTTCAACGTGTTCTATGCCAAGAAATCGGCTAAGGAGTTGTGGGATGCCTTGGACAAAAAGTACAAGACCGAGGATGCTGGAGTAAAGAAATTTATCGTCGGCCGGTTCTTGGACTTCAAGATGGTGGACTCTAAAACTGTCCTGAGCCAAGTCCAAGAGTTCCAAGTGATTCTGCACGAGATACATGCAAAAGGGATGGTCCTAAGTGAGTCATTCCAGGCAGCTGCTTTGATTGAGAAGCTGCCTAACGGCTGGAAAGACTTCAAGAACTACTTGAAGCACAAACGAAAGGAGATGACAGTCGAAGAGCTCGTTGTCAGGCTCCGGATTAAAGAGGACAACAGGAAGAAAGGAGGGAGTACCTCCACTGTCAAAGCCAACATGGTTGAGCATGGCGAGTCCTCGGGGGCGAGAAAAAATCACCGACAGGCAAAAGCTCAAAGTTGGGGGCTAGAGGAGGAATCTCCAAAAGGCCAGCCTACAAGCCAAAGGAGCCTACTTTTAGGTTCGATGGCAAATGCTTTAACTGTGGAAGTGACGGGCATCGGGCAGTTGATTGTCTAAAGAAGAAGCCCTACAGGAAAAACCCTCCCCAACACAAAAACCGGGCACATATGGCTGAAATGGAGGAATTGTCACACGATGTGGACGACATGCATCTGTCAGCCGTCGTGTTAGAAGTGAACATGGTGGGGTCAAACCCGAGGGAGTGGTGGGTGGACACTGGGGCCACTCGCCATATTTGTGCAGAGAAGAGAATGTTCACAACTTTCGAACCGGTTTCAAACGGGGAGAAGTTGTTTATGGGAAACTCTGCAACCTCAGCTGTTGAGCGTAAAGGCAAGGTGATCCTGAAGATGACTTCAGGAAAAGAACTGACTTTGAACGATGTCTTTTTTGTGCCGGACATTCGTAAGAACCTTGTCTCGGGGTCTCTCCTAAGCAAACATGGCTTCCGCATGGTGCTTGAATCAGACAAGGTCATGTTGACCAAGGGCGGGGTCTATGTGGGGAAGGGATATATGCCAGGTGGTATGTTTAAATTGAATGTAATGACACTTATCCCTAAGATTAATGAGAAAGCTTCTTCTTCTGCTTATATGCTTGAGTCCCCTAATTTATGGCATGGTAGATTGGGTCATGTAAATTTTGACTCTTTACGTAGATTAATCAAGTTAGATCACATGCCATCTTTCAAGATTAATCTACAACACAAGTGTAAAACTTGTGTAGAAGCAAAATTGACAAGGTCTTCTTTTCATTCTATTGAAAGAAATACCCAGCCTTTGGGTTTAGTGCATAGTGATGTGTGTGACTTGAAAGTTGTACAATCACGTGGTGGCAACAAGTACTTCATCACTTTTGTTGATGATTGCACTAAATACTGTTATGTGTATTTGCTTAAAAGCAAAGACGAGGATATTGATAAATTTATTCTTTTTAAGAATGAAGTTGAGAATCAATTAAGCCGAAAAATCAAGGCATTGAGAAGTGATCGTGGTGGTGAGTATGAATCCCCGTTTGCCGAGACTTGTGCTCAATTTGGGATTATTCACCAAACCACAGCGCCTTATTCGCCTCAGTCAAATGGTGTTGCTGAGCAGAAGAACAGGACACTGAAAGAGATGATGAATGCAATGTTGATAAGTTCTGGGTTGCCACAGAACTTAGGAGGGGAAGCAATTCTCTCCGCGAATTATATTCTTAATAGAATACCATGGAAGAAAGTGGACAAGACTCCATATGAGTTGTGGAAAGGTCACAAGCCTTCATATAAATACCTACGAATGTGGGGGTGTCTTGCAAAAGTGGCGGTACTTACACCCAAGCGGGTTAGGATAGGTCCGAAAACCGTGGACTGTATTTTCATTGGTTATGCACAAAATAGTAGTGCATATAGATTTCTTGTGCACAAGTCTGATATTTCAGATATACACAAGAATATTATCATGGAATCTAGAAGTGCATCTTTCTTTGAAGATGTATTTCCATGTCGTCCCCAAGACAGGGTTCCGAGTTCCATGAAAGAAATAGATGATCACGAAGACGATCACATAGATGATCACATGGATGATCAAACAGCTAATCAAATAATTGATCAAGTAGATGAGCCAAGAAAGAGTAAAAGGGCTAGAACCACAAAGTCTTTTGGTCTAGACTTCTTGACTTATATGTTAGAGGGAGAACCTCGAACATTCCATGAAGCTGTGACTTCACCTGAAAGTCCTTTATGGAAAGAAGCAATTAAGAGTGAGATTGACTCCATCTTACAGAACCATACTTGGGAGTTGGTTGATCTACCCCCAAGCAGTAAGGCCTTGGGGAGTAAGCTTGTCAAGTCATTGTATGGTTTGAAGCAAGCTCCCAAACAATGGCATGAGAAGTTTGACAATGCTATGTTGTCAAATGGGTTTCGAATCAATGAGTGTGATAAGTGCGTATATGTTAAAGACACTGACAAAGGTTATGTCATTTTGTGTCTATACGTTGATGACATACTCATTGTTGGTAGCAATGATGAAATGATTAAAGCTACCAAAAGATTGTTAAACTCTAAGTTTGGCATGAAGGATATGGGCCTTGTAGATGTCATTCTGGGTGTTAAGATCACCAGAACATCTGGTGGTATTGTACTTTCTCAAGCTCATTATGTTAATAAGATACTTGAGAAATTTGGAAAGTCAGATACAAGTATGTTTAGGACACCAGCAGACTTAAGTCTATATTTGACCAAGAATAATGGTGAGAGTGTCTCTCAACTAGAATATTCTCGGGTCATTGGGAGTTTGATGTATCTGATGAGTTGTACAAGGCCGGATATCACCTACGCTATTAGTAGGCTGAGTAGATACACGAGTAATCCTAATGCTACTCATTGGAAGGGCATTATGCAGGTGTTGGGGTATATCCGTTACACCCTGGATTATGGGCTGCATTATACCAGATACCCAGCAGTACTAGAAGGGTATAGTGATGCAAATTGGATATCTGATATAAAAGATTCCAAATCCACTAGTGGTTATGTGTTTACCCTCGGGGCGGCAGCCGTGTCTTGGAAATCTGCCAAGCAAACGTGTATCTCGAGATCAACGATGGAATCTGAGTTTATTGCTTTAGATAAAGTAACTGAAGAAGCTGAATGGCTTCGCCAGTTTGTTGAGGATATTCCACGTTGGCCGAAACCTGTGCCAACTATCAGTATTCATTGCGATAGCCAATCAGTGGTTGGTCGGGCACAGAGTAATATGTATAATGGAAAGTCTAGACATATCTGTCGTAGACATAATTCCATACGACAACTACTCTCAAATGGAGTTGTCTCTCTAGACTATGTCAAGTCTAAGGACAACATTGTGGATCCGCTAACCAAAGGGTTAACTCGAGAGTTAGTAGAAAAATCGTCAAGAGGAATGGGGTTAAGGCCTTTAGTAAAGGTTACCGGAACGGAAAACCCAACCTAGTTGACTGGAGATCCCAAGATCTAGGTTCAAAGGGACAACCTAACTTCGTGTAACGGGTGAGTCACTGAAGAGGTAAATCCTCTTGCCCATTCCTTTATACAGTGATGCCTTGTGGGGGTGGAATGTTAAGCTAATGCTTTTAATGACCTTAGTGATGTGGTATAATGAAATACCGTATCTAGGTCACCTATGTGAGTGCGAAGTGGGGCCGCTTCTTTAAGAATTGCCAAGGCCGAATTCTTTAAAACCACTCACAGAACCAGGCTAGTGTTCCAGGGCCATACCGGACACACCAGTGAGAACAAGAACAATGGTTGGACTAACTCCTGTGTGAGGTCTATTGTCTTGGTTTACATAAACGGCAGAACAGTTCAAGACATCACGTTCACTAGTCAGCCAGTAAATCCGATAGGCTTTTACTACGAAAGGTTCAAGGCCAACAGCTACCTTTTCTGATGCGGGGTTAGTTTATGTGCTCTCTCTCTTTCCGAGTCTTTGTTGATAAACGTTGAGCGTTTGCTGTATTCGGTCAATTTTTATTCATGTGGGGGATTGTTGGAGAAAAATGGTTGAATAAGAAATTGCCTCATAAATGTGTATATAACTCACACATTTAAAGCTCATCAGTTTTACAAAATTGATTGGGCAGTTTAAAATTAATTGGGCAGTTTTGCTAGCATTAGTTGCCAGCCTTGATGGCTAGAGGCTCCTTCCCTCTCCCCCATGGTGTATAAAGGAGGCCTTATTCCTTGAAAAGAGATATAGAATTTTTCCTTGACATCCATACACTGTCAGTCTACTTCTCCTATAATTTTCTTCTTGAGAGAGAGTGCTGCCGTTGTCCGTTCGCTAAGCTAATCAGAAGGTGCTTCTGTTGTAGCTGGTAAAAACCGTTGTATCCTGGGAAGTAGACGCCGGCGTACCTCCAGCACCCAACGGTGAGGCAGCGAATCTATTTTAAGGACACTGTGGTATCACACAAGCTTCGGTTTGCTTCCTTTAACCATTTTATATTTATCTATATTTTATTCAGCATGTTATTTTTCCTAGGATTGAAGGTTTGTTTTGTTCATCTCATAATTTTGCGATATGCAATGTGAAATTATGTAATGTGAGTAGTTTTTCCCAACAAAATGAATATTGAGATTATAAAATTTTCGTAATTTTATACTTCTTACAAACGGGGCCCATAAATGTGTATTAATATTTTGTTTTTAACTTTCGTTTTTTAATCCCTAATGATATTTGGATTAGTATGGTTTTGGCTCGATTCGATAATCCACAAGAGAAGATAATGTGAGTTTTTGGAGGGCAATCAAAGGCCCTCTGATGCTTAATTTAGCAGTATAGATAGTATAGATGTAGAGATAGATCAAATATATGTATTGCATAACTTAGCCTTTCTTTTTTTCTTTTTCTTTTTTTTTTTGCCTTTTATAGAGATCGTTATTCTGGTCGTAGACTATATAAGTTGATTCATCAAACGCAAACCTTAAATAATTATGTATATATCAATAATTTCTCATTCTGAAGTGATGCTTTAATTGAGTAAAGAAAATATTAGTGGAGAAAATATTGTGTTCGTATCAATCTCAATCAATACTAATTGAACGGTAGTTAACATGTCAACTCCTTACGCTAATGCCTCTAGTAGAAAAAATATCCACGAGGAAAATAAGGAGCAGGGCTGAGAAAGAAATTCGTATAATTCGTAATTTGATTTAGTCCGGTCTAGTTTAATTCGTTAGTTTTTTGAATCCATGGTTCGATTCTGGATTGAAAATTTAAAAATTCGTAAGTCACAAATCGGTTTCGAATTGAATCCCATGATTCCAGATTAGAACCGATTCGGACCGTATACAAATAATCTATATTTATACTGTAGACCCTCCCACATAATATCATTTCTAATTCCATATAAAAGCTAAACCCTTATTTCATGCTGTTGCTATGCTTTTGTTTGTTTGTTGCTTCTGTTCATAGAGTTTTGTTATTTTTGTTTGTTTAAAACCAGTTTTCTTATTACTTTTGCTTGATGCTATATTTAGTTTTAATACAGAGGAGAACTTTGCTTTGTGTAATGTGTATCTAGTTTTATTATTTTTGTTTGTTGCTTTTGTTTATTGCTTTTGTTTGATGGTATATTTATGTTTTTATGAAATTAAAATGTTCTATATTTTTTTGTTATTTAATTATGTGAATCTGTGGTCCTAAACCAATTCAATCCGTATTTAAACGAATTGGTTCCACGATTTAAATGGATTGGATTGTTTCCAATTTTTTAAGAACCATAAATAACAGATTGATCCTGATTTTACTCCAATCCAAACTAATCCAAACCATACTCACCCCTTGGAGAAACTTATCCACGTCAAGTCTACATGTCAATGGATAACACCATCATACACATGTATAGAGTTGTGTTTGACATTATTTATCAACAATACTATAAATTCACACTACAACAAAAGGCATTTTTGGCGACACTTTTTAGCAACCAAACAAAAATTTAGTTGCCAAAGATACATCATTGGCGACAGAATATTTATGGTCACTAAAAACTAAACTTTTGGCGACGAATTAAAAATTTTGGTCACTATTGAGTTTGGTGCCAAGTGATTTTTTTGAGCGGGAGCGCTAAAAAAAATTTGGCGACTAAATTAATTTTTAGCGATGAAAATTTTAGACGCCAATTATATTTATTTGACGACAAGCATGACTTGGTTGCCAAAAATTTGAATAATATTTATGGCAACCAAATTAATTTGGTTGCCAATAAATTATTTGTCATTACCCTAATATTTTATTGCCAAAAATAGTTGATTAAGTGAATAAACAAACAATTGACCATCACTTCTCCTTCTCACTTTCTCACTCCATCTGAAACGGCACACACAAGTCCAGGTAATGTCTTTTTCTCTTCTTCGTCTTCTCTCTCCCTCTCCCTCTTGCTCTGTTGCATCACCGAATGTGAAAGGGACAGGAGCGTTGGGCGATAGTAGCGCTGCGCAGCGGCAGATCGCGACCCTCTTTTTGGGTCGATGCCCTATTCTCTTTTCTGTCTCTGATATGCTGAATGTAGTCCCTCTCCCTCTTGTTTTCTCGTGCCGCCGGATGCCAATAGCACAGCAGCGCTAGGCAGAAGCGCTGGGCGGCAGATCGCGACCTTCTCTTTGGGTCAACGCCCTCTTCTCTCCCCTGGGCCAAATGATATTCTGAATGTATTTTCTTAAACCAATTTTTAAAGTTACAGAGGTGAAATAAACTAATTTTTATTTTATTTTTGATATTTATTATATCTGTTGTGTGACCTAGATGATCTATATGTCTAGTAGTGACTCCAAATCAGCAGAGCTTTAGCTATAATTACATGTGTGATTACCTTCATTCTGTTTTTATGTTGTAAATAGTTGATCTGTTAATGTAGATCACCTCCTCTCTCTTAAGAAATCCAAATATGCGAGAGATCATTAATGCACCATGATTAGATTTTGTCAAAATATGCATCAAACTTAATTATATCCATTTGTTGATGTATGTCAACAGCTTGAGGTTCATGGTTCATATGGTTAGTCATCTTAGGTATCTTAGAGAATGGAACACTTTGTGAAGAGATTTGAAAGCTTTTTTTTTTTTTTATGCTAAGATCAACATTTTGTCTTCCTCAGACAGTGGTATGGAAATACTTTAGTCACTTACGTTTAAAAAAAAAATGCTAGGATCTTGTGGCATATGTAACATTTGTATAAGCATTTTTTTTTTTTTTTTTTTGAGTTATTAGAGAAAAACACAGTGGATCTTTATTGACACTAGCAGTGGATCTTTATAGTTATGGTTTCTTTTTGTATTTGAATTTTCCCTCTTGACATATATTGGCAGTAAAATGGTAGTTTATTGGTACGTCATGGTTGGCTATTCATTGACCTGAGAATCTGTAAATCTATACAGTTTGTCATTGTAATCGCTTTGTTGTTGCAGTTTGTATGCTTTAAATTTTTCAAATACAAATTTAGATTCATAATAAAAAACTAAAAAAAAAAAATTCTGGTTGCTTAAAGACCTACCTATGTATTGATTTGGTTGATCAACCGATTTTAGCTTGAGTTATTGATTGTCACTGGCAATGGTGCAAACGTTGATTTGTCTACATTAGGAGCTTTGATTTTAATTAGGTTCTTATTCTTTTGCTTTTTTTTATCCTGAGGTTCTGTGTCTATGGTTTGCAGAAAGTCAAAGCCATTGTAATGTGTTTGTTTTGTGTTTGAGAATGCAATTATTGAAGTTAAATTGGTTTTCATTTTTAACTCGAGTTGCTTTTGTGATTTTGTGCTCTCGATTTTATCTTATTTATTTTTGTCTTTTCATGGTTATATATGTATATGTGTAGTCATAGATGTGGGTTTTTTCTTTAAGATCTCTTTCAATATCATCCTCTTGAATTTCCGTTGGACCTCTCGGGCTTAAATCTTTCTCAGTAACTTCCTCTCTACTGATTTTATGGAAGATGATTTGATAGTGGAGGCGCTGACATAATATGCTTGTTTTTGTTTCATGGGGTAATTCAACTCAAAAGACTTCTTATTCAACTTTAGATACAGTAAGTATTTGAATTGGATATGTATTGTATGTCAGTCTAGTTTTTTGTTTGCTGTTTGGTTTCTCTGTGAGCATGTGGTGTATTTTGTTCTGTTTTTGGTTCTCTATCTCAATTTCTTAAACACTGCTTTCGCTCTCTACCTCTTATGTGTTTTCATTTCACTAATGAATTCAAGATCAACCCAAAGCTTTTCCAGTCCAAGAACAACCAGTCATGGTTCAACTCCAGTTTGTATACATTTGATTAATAAAGAAAGGGATCTTGATTCAACTCCAACATTGTGCTTTGTTCCTCTTTTTCTTCTTTCTTCTTTCATGTCTACTGATGTAATCTCATATGAAATGTATGTTTTTTTCATCAATAAAGATTTTTTTACTGATCAAAAAAAGATTCCATTTTTTATGGAAGGGATTGAAAATATCCTCCATTAACAATTTTCTTGATTGATAAAAATCAGTATAATATATATATATATATATATATTAAGAAAAGTGTTCATATATGTGTGTGTGTGTGTGGTGATGGTGGTGGCTTGAACTTGGGTCTTGCATAGAGTGAATGAGTTGTGGGAAGATGGTGTGCTTACGTATGATGGTGCATGACACTAAACTGATGTTGCCATGCCATTGCTTTAATTGACATTTATTTTTGCTTCAATTCAAGTTTCCAATCTATGTGCATGACATTAAATTGACGAAATTAGAAACATGCTTTTGGCGCTTAGGTTTGGAATACTTGATTCAATTGTTGTCTAGATTAAAGGTACAATCATTTATTTAGATGTATAGTTGAATTGTTTACTTCGCACATATCAATGGCAAGGAAGTAGGACAAATAAGGTAGAGTAATTAAGGAGGCGATGGCACTAAAAAAGAAAGAAAATTGCTAGAAGATAGTGATGGATAGTTATGTATTGTGCATCGATGTTATGAAGCGAGTGGTCTTATTTATATGTATATCCATTTTAATAATCCATTTAAATGTGTATATATTATGTATTTATATGACTTCTTTATGTTGAAATTATTTTTAAGATATAATGACGAACATGAAGGTTTTTGCATATTTTTCAAAGAAAGGGTGACTTATTATCATTTTGCAAAACTTAATGTTGTGTTTGGTTGGGGGATTTGAGAAGGAATTTGAGAATGAAAATGGAAAAGGTGAGTGAAACTAGGTGAAATATAGATTGTAGACACCCCATTTTTGACTGCCCTTAAGACTTGGGCGTCGCTAATTGCTTACTTAGTGATACAGGTTATGCTATGCAAAAGTTTGATTTCTTTGGAAAGGAGAACTCCAAATCCAAACCTCACACCCCATTGTTGGACCAAAAATATTTTAGATCTTAAAACCCTCTCTTTCAAAATATTTTGAAAAAGGTTTCTGCGATGCTCTGAGGCTCACATTTTGTTAAATGTCGCGTTTTTCGGTAAACCGAGCAAGGACAAAGTGGAAATGAATGAAAGAGAGGTGAAATCTTTGAAAAATCTTTAAAACAACTTGTTTAGGGGTTTGGAGTTGAAGAAAAGAAGAGGAGAGGGAAGAAACCAAGTTGGGGGAAAAGATGGGCATGAATCGTTGAGAGAGAGTCAACTAGCCCTCACTAAATCGGGCATATCCGTCTATACACTTGGATTTAAGCTATGAGGCCACACTGTTGGAAAGAAGACTTCCGGGGCTTCATTTTTCACTCAAGAATCTCCTAAAGCCGAGTCCGGATGAGGGAGATATGGTTGTTGGAAGTTGGGCATCAATCCAATTGAGCCGGAAATGAGTAGTCTTCACTAAAAGAGGGATATCTCTTAGCACAGTTGTAATTTTGATGTAAGGCTTCCACCATTGGAAAGCTTACTTGTGGGCTTCAATTTGGACATAAGAATGACCTGAAAATGAGTCCATATGTAGGAGTTATGCCCGTTTGAAGTTGGACCTACAGAGCAGAATGTCCTGTCGGCCACGGAGATGGCTGGTCGGCCATCACAAGTAGCAGGTCGGCCCCAAAGATGGCCGGCCGGCCAAGAGTGACCCAAACTCAGAATTTTTGAAGATATTTTGTCCTCTAGCTGTTTCCAGGTTGTGCCACATGTCCTAGCCTAGATATTTTCGACCAAATGCTCTCTTTTTGCTATATATGAAGCTATATCTCATATATTCAAGAGAGAACATTTTGAAGGAATGGTGGGAGCCTCTCTCTCTAAAAAATTCCTCTCTCTCTAGAAAATTTTCAGAACTAAATCTCTGCCTCTCTCTCTAGAGTTCACTCTCTCTTGCCCTTTTGTGCATAAAAGCTTAGATACACCATACATTTGCATACAAGCCCTTAACCAAATTGAACCACCTTGGAGCTGAGGCCTCATGGGACTTATTTTGGGCTATTGAAGGGTCATTTGAGCCAAGAAAGATGTTGTTTTGCTGCTGTGCATCAAGAGGTATAACTCTCCCCTTTTGCATTTGTTTTGCACACTTGCTTCACCATCCTTTTTTCATTGTTTTAGACTGTTTTTTGGGGTGGTGTTGAACTACAAAAAGGTCTGCTTTCTAGTCCTAAAAATGTTGGTTTAAGCCTTGTTTGGCTAGGGGGTGTTTCCTTTTTTTTGCTCCTTGGCTTGTAAGGCCTTTTGAGCTATCTTTCAAGCTTTTCAAACAACTTCTTTTTGGCCTTAAAACTACTGAATTCCAGAGGAATTTCAATGGTAGAAAACTTGTTTCGAGGCTCAAAATAGGAGGGGGTGGTCCCCCCTCCTCTTGTCTTGTTAGTATATGTTGTTGGCCTATCAAATGAGCATGTATTTCTCCCTTCTTGAGGCTTAGTTTGAGCATGTTTTTGTGACTTTTTGGGCATGCTTTAACTCTAATTTTGGCTGGTTTGGTCACTTCTTGCTTGTATTTTGTACCTGTGGTGCAAATCGTGCTTACTAGCTTAACATGCTTGATGTTGTAGCCTATTATTTTAGCATGTATTGGCTCCATTCCAGCACATTTTTTATAATGTTTTGACATGCTTCAGGACTATTTTGAGTGGTCTTGGTCATATGAGCCATTCTTTGTATAGCTATAGTGCAAGTGCCTTCACTATTCTTGAGTTTTGAGGCACTTAGCATGCTATATTTGTGATATGTGCATGATATAGCATCATTTGGTATGTAATTTCAGAGCTTATATCTTTGCGATAATTCCACTTAAATCACTCTTTGAATGCTTTTGAGAAGTTGTGTCTTATGCCTCGTTTATGAGCCAATACGTATGCATGTTTGTCTAGGCTTTTGGACTACCATTTCAGCATGTTTTGGTCTTTGTTTTGGCCTAATTGAGCTCTGTCCATAGCTGGTTTGGACGTTTGTGCTATGTATTGCATGCCTCTTGTGTAGTGCCCTTTATTAGCCTTGTGTTTTAGGCCTCTTAGCATGCCATACTTGTGTTATTTGTGTGATATGGCATCATTTCTCATGTGATTTCAGAGTATAAATTTATGTCATACTCTCATGTTTATCACTCTTTAATCGTGTTTAAGAGTTGTGCCCTTATGCCTTGTTGATGAGCCAATGCATGAGCATCTTTATCTTGCCTTTCATGCTATCATTTCAGATCATTTTGGCCACTGTCTTGGCATCCATGAGGTCTGTTTAGGGCTGGTTTAGTCCATTGAGTAATGTATTACATTGTCCTAATGTTGTGTACTTCATTAGCTTTGATGCCTAAGTCTTCTAGCATGTCTTGCGTGCATTGTTTGCATGATTTAATGTTGTTTAGCATGTCATTTCAATGTTGGAATGAATGCCATTGCACTTCATTAATTCACTCTTTCATGTGCTTTGAAAGTAGACTTAAGCCCTTTGTTGGCTTGAGCACGGAATTGAGGCTCTCATGCCTAATGGTTTTAGCCTTCTCTTGAGGGTTTCTACTAACCAATGCCACGATGCTTTTTCCATGCTCAAGAAGCTTGTGGCTTGGTCCGTCTTTCAAATTAGAGGACTTCTCACTTTTGGACTTAATCGGTTAAATGGCTTATCGGTAATCTAAAACGAGTAAACAAAATGAATCAAAGTAAAACATGCCAAGATAATGTGTTTGTGATGCATTGCATGTGTTTGGATCGGACGTTAATCCAAACACAAGAAATGAGAGACGTTTCATACTTGAAGTGATGAAACGTGCCTCATTTCTTAGTCATCGACACCCTTGATTGTGCATGATAGGGTGAAAGTTTTATCGAGTCTATTTGTGCATTCATTGACTTGTACAAACTTAGCTTCTCGGCCATCGTGCATTGTGATGCTTGGTTGGTGGTCCGAGAGTCGAGTACCACACTCCTTTGAGCTTGAGATATGATAAGGAGGGTGGTGGTACACACATTTCCTTGCAAATACACTGCCATGCCTTTGTTTGTGCTTTGCTGTAGCAAAATGAGGAAATTCAGGGAATCAGTGGCCAACCGGCCACCAGAGCAGCCGACTGGCCCTCATTACTGGCCGATGGCCACCATCTTTGGCCGATCATCCCTCAGCATGTTCCTGAGATAGGTCAAAATCAACCTGGAAGTTGGCACAATTTTCAGAGGTCTAAAGGTGTGCAAAAAGAGGCATCTTGAGGCAAGGCAGTGGATTTTCGGAAGGACGCGACCGAGCATGCATGCATCCCTCGCCCTCTAGGCCTTTTAACTGCTTTTCTTAGCTAGTTAACTCATTGGTTCTGTACTTAATTAGTTAACGTGCTTAGCTAATAGATCTATGCAGTAATTTGTAATAGTTAGCTTAATTAACGTAGCTAGTTAGCTTTCATTTCATTCGGACCCTCCTGCGAGAAGGCGTATTGTTGTAATAAGGGTGCGTGCGTGCGTGCGTGCATGTCTTCCAACCCCCATTTCTTTCTCCCTTCTACTTAACTTCTTTCGATGGTTAGTTTAGGGCACATTTTGATTAGCATACCTTATGCTTGCATACGTGCATCATTCATTTGTCTTGCATGCACCGAGCTTGGCGCATCATTCAAACTGCATTGTATTTCAATACCTATTTGAATACATGTTATCAACTGTTGCATTTGTATGCCATCTTAGATAGTCGAGCCTATTTAGTTGCATTTTGCATGTGTTGCATTAGGCATCTTAACAAAGCTAGGATCATGCATGATTACTAACTAGCTTCTGTTTTAGCTTGGAGCACACTATGAGTGTTTATGCTTTAGCATCCTTGCATGTGTGTAAGTGACTGCCATGATAGCATGCTTGCCATAAGGCTAACTGCTTGAGTGTTTAACTGCATGAATGCCTATAGATGAAGGCTTCATTGCTTGAATTGGAACAATTCATCAAAATGTGAGTTTTAAGCCCACTTGAAGTGGCAAATCATCATGTTTTAAGCCCACCTTGTTTGGTGGCAAATCTACGTCTTAGCCTACTTGAGGGTAGCAACTTCAAACCATTTTCAAAAAACAAACATGAGATGTTTTGTTCCAAATCGAGCGATCTAGTCTATACTTGTATGCTGTGCGCATCACATAGTAAGCTAGCTAATAAATCAGAACAAGAACACATGTGTTTTCAAAAATAACATATCATGATTAATAGAGGCCAATCCATTGATCGGGCGAGCAGGGGTGCTCATTTCATGGCCTTCCCCCCTTGTACCCAAGTTCCCGAGCCGAGGCAACTTTGGTGATGACGGACACGTGGCCTTAGGCACGAGTCAAGGTTTCCTAAATTTCCCAAAACAAAATATTTAGGTGGCGACTCTGAAATCTGGCAAAGCAGTCAATGTTGGGCGCTTTTTGATTAAAATCGATTTTCCAAAACGATTTGCCGGATTGGACTCTTTGGTGATTTATCAGTCTTACATTGCATTTTGTGAGATTAGATTCAGAACCGTGACAGGAGTCTGAACTGTAGTAGCTAGAACCCAATTCGTGCCCTCTCTGAAAGGGGGGCACGCGTAGCGAGTTCGGGCGGCCTATAGTTTCTGGCGACTCTGCTAGGGATTTAGAGAACTTGACTCGAACTCATGATATGTTTTTTTGTTTACACTTATGTGTTTCTTTGCATTACATTTGCATTGGTGCGCCTAAGTCACAATGTTTGCCATCTGCTATTCCTGAATAGTTTGCCGGAGGCTTACTTTGAGAAGCGTGCCATAAGGCTGACCGGTTACGGGCTCTGCCATGATGGGAACACAAACCTCGGTTTTTACCGAGGCACCCTTTTCCATCATTCGATCTAGTTGCATATCGGAAACCATAGTGACCATTCCAAACTAGGACAGGTTGCTTACCCGAATGTAGGTTGTTTGAAACCACTGCGTGCGTAGTGAAACCCTAGCTCCTGACAAAATAAGACAGGAAAACCCTACCCCACCATAGGGGTGTTTTGGTTCTTACTTGCTTGATATGTGCTGTCAGAGTGCGTCTCTACAGGTTGTATATATCAGTTGCAAGTTTGAGTATCGGCCTGAGGATATCAGTTTACAAGCAGAATTCAGTAGAGAACACAGTCATTCAGCTACGTTCATATCTATTCTGGTGAAATCAGGCTGAGATGCTGTCTGTTTTCTCTTTTGCAAGGTAGTCCTGGAACCATAGCTTCAGAAGGCTCTGATATCCCCCGGGTACACCAGACTTGTGTTGATAGACTTTGTCAAGTCAGAGATTCAGTTCAAGGGCAACCAGTGTTTCCTTCGCCAGTGGTAAGGTAAGAAAAGGCCAGTCAGGCACAGATCACCAGTTCAACAGTCCCCAAATCAACGGTCATTATCCACCTCACCTGTGCACAGTTGGGCTGAGATATCTACTTCTACCTCAGAGAGAGAACCTACATTTGTTCGAACAGATCAGCACCTTATGGCCGGTATGGAGGACATGATGCACCAGCTCCAAGAAACCACGCAGGCCATGCAACGGGATGCTGCTCGCCAGGCAGAGGTTACTGCACATCAGGCAGAAGTGGTAGCTCAACAGGCAGAGTTGATTGCCAGGCTTCAGCAGCAGCATCCACCACAACAATCTGGAGCATCTGCTTCACATCCGCCCCCACCTCTACCTAGGATTTTGACACCCGGGGAGATTGCAAACGTCCAAGAAAATACGGACGTCCCAACGGGGCCAGTTCCACCCCCAATCCTACCCCAACTGTCCAAAGCACCGGCTAATCCAATGGACACACCGTTTGAATTTGAGGTGGATCCAACAGCACTGAAAGTGAGCAAGCTAGAAAAGCTGTTCAAAAGAGCTCAAGACGTTAATTCCATTCCGGACATAGAGGATGGATACACCGACTCAGCAGTGACGTTGCCAGATCGGTTCAAGATGCCGCATATAGACCGTTTTGAAGGTTCTGAAGATCCTATGGTACATCTGTGATTGTTCTCGGATATCCTACGGCTAATGGGCCTCTCTAGATTGCAAAAGCTTTCCCTCTTCGGCCGGCCCCTGTCGGGTGTTACGGCCATCTGGTACACTAAGTTGGAGGACTCAGTGAAGAGAAGTTGGGAAGAGATGGCCAAGGCCTTTGTCGCCTAGTATTCATACAATACGCAAATCGAGGTCACGACTCGCGATCTCGAGACAACCAAGCAAGAGCTGAAAGAGGGCTTCTTTGACTTTGTAACTCGTTGGAGGGCTAAAGCTTCTACAATGACCACCAGGCCGATCGAGAAAGATCAGATAAGGATGGTTGTGCGCAACCTGCAGCCTAACCTGATGCAAAAAATGATCGTCTTACCCCTCTCCACCTTTGCGGATTTACATGAGATTGGGGTACAGATTGAAGATGCAATGAAACAAGGTCTGATTGGTCACGAAAGGGTGTCACCCAAGAAGGGTTATACACGCAGTTCGAATGCGACCACCAGTGGTGATGCAGCTATAAGATCTTCTGAAGTTGGAATGGTTACCACCACCACACCAAAAACAGCCACCCCATTCACCGGTGCATCCGGAACCAGCTCACAAACAGCCAACTATCCACCCTGAGGCAAGAGGGTTTTTACCCCACTTTATATGCCTTTGTCAAAAGCTCTAGGGGTCCTACTCAGGAAAGGACATCTGAAACTGTTGGAACAACGGCCTCTACCTGTTCCTCTCCCTCCAAAGCATGACTCGGCTAAGTACTGTGTCTTCCATCAACAAACCGGTCATGACACTGACAGTTGCTTTCATCTTCACCATGATATACAAGATTTGATTGACAACAAGGTCATCACCGCACCAGTCTTGCAAAGTCTATCGGCACCGGATCAGTGAATTTGAGGGATAATGTGATATGATCGGGAGATGAACCACCTGCGGATGGTGCTCAGTTTACTCCAAATGTGGTGGGATTGCACGCACTGTTTTGAGCAATGGGCAAATTGCTTTTTATTGTGCTTTCTGACTTGGGTATTGGGTCAGTTTTGTCGTGTTATTTTGAGTCAGTCTTTTTGTACTAAGTCAGTTGAGTTAGTCTTATCATATCGAGTCAGTCTTGTTGTGTCGGAGTTAGGTGCTTTCGAGCGTGTTACCTCAGGCGTCACTTGCTTGTTTTGTGTTTGTCTTTTACACTCTTTTGAGTCTGTTTCTACCATAGAGCCAGTTGCACCAGAAGATTTGAATAAAACAATAGTGATTTTCACACTTTTGAGTTTGTTTCTACCTTGAAGCCAGTTGTGCCAGAAGATTCGAATGAAATGACAGTGCTTTTCACTTACCTTTTCTGTGCCTTGAAATCATTGCATTGACCTAAGTTTTTCAAAACTTTTTTAACACTATGATGGAAACAAAGAGGGAGGAATTCCTCTGGATTTGCAAAATTTTGATCAATTGAGAGAAAGAGAGGCATGCTGAGCCCTTAATGAATGAGATCATGCTTGTTAATATGAGTACTGAGAAGGATCCTGGCTTGATCCAGATTGGTTCTACATTGTCTTTAGCGCGAGCGGCTAGTCGCTTTCTTAAAAGATTTCAAAAAATATTTTGCACCGTCCTGCGAAGACCTGTATGGAATCCCTCTTGAGATTGTGCAGCATAGGATCACTCTCAGCCTCAAGACTCGACCCCTTTTGCTTTCAAACCTTGAACTTGGATTCAAAATGTTCAACGGTCAACCATAATGTGAGGCTTGTATGGCTAGACCTGAAGCAGCCCATGAACTAGGGGCAATAAGGTCGTATGACATCAAAGGAGGCCCGCTGTGGCAACCCTCGCCACTGATTACTGCTAAACTGTGACTGAACATGATTAAGTAACTGATTTAACTGACATTCTGAACTGATTGATTGAGTGTATTAGTTTAAACGCATTCCTATCTATTTGACTGTTAAATGATTTGTTCATGTTTTATGTTTTAAACTGCAAATTGAAGGCTTTATCGACAGCCGAATCCGAAACTGATTAGTGTTTTATGCTAATTAGAATTTATGTGGTTTTATGGTATGTTTAATTGAAATGTGATTTGGAGCGATTAAATTAGATTAAATAATGTTAAATTACATTAGTTGCATTATTTACCAAAATGCCATCTAGTGGGCCACTTTTATTAACATCTTGAGGCTTGAACTACACACTTAGACACAACATTTCTTCAGCCCTTTCTTGAGCCTAAACCGTGTGAGAGGAAGAGTGAGAGAAATTGGTTTCAACTGGGAATTCTTGCTTGAACTTGGAAGGATTGAAGAGAGGATTGCATATTTGGGCTTCTAGACTTGAAATTGAAGACCTAAGGTAGAGGAATCATCCTCTTGAACTTGTATTTAAGTTGTATCTTGCATGTTTCATGGAAGTTTGGTGATTAGAGTCTAGAATTGGTTCAAAATGTTGAATTGAAGCTTAAATCATGCATGCATGTACATGTTCTAGCACTTTGAGGTTGTTTTCATAGAAATTGCTACATGCATGTCCATATCTTAATTATAGTTCATGAATTCATCATGTTTTTGGAAGTTTTGACTCATTTGATTACATATTGGAAGCTTTGATTTCAATTGAACACATGCATGTTACATACACTTTATGTTCTTGAAGTTTATTTGAAATTGTGTTTAATTGACTCACCTTTGGGCTTTGATTTTGCAAATTGATCTTCAAAACATGTCATATTATGAGTTTTAAAGTGTTTTCCAAAAAATTGGCCTAAAAGGAATCGAATTTGATGCTTTAAATGTTGAGTTTTGTGCTTGGAAACAAATCTTAAAATTCTAGATTTTGGATCCATGCTCGAGCGTACACTCTGAGTACATGCATCCCGCTCGAGCGGGGAAAGTAACGCTCGAGCGTGAAATGCGTGTATCCAATACTTTTCATATGTTTACAGTCCGCTCGAGCGAGAACTTGTGTCTCACGCTCGAGCGGAGGTCGAGCGCCCATCGAGCGTGAATTGCATGCATCCAGTACTTTTACCTATGTTTGCAGTCCGCTTGAGCAAGGAAAGTCACGCTCGAGCAGAGCTCCTTTATCTGCATGTCCACTCGAGCGTAGAAAGCCACGCTCGAGCGTGGACCCCTGTTTCAGCAAATTTTGAAAAGTGTTTTACAGTGCATTTTTGCATCCTCTTTCCATCCTAAGTATTCCTAGGCCATGTTTAAGGCATCTTAACGAGGATATTGATGTAGAACCACACCGAGTCAAGATAGGGACTAAGTCATTGATTCCCAAGTGTGTAACTTAGTGTGTGTTCATTCTGTAACTGTGTAGGGTTGGCATCTGAGGACGCTCACTAGCCTCTCTGTAGCCCAGTGCTCTGTGAGTAACAATGTTGTAAAGATATGTTCAATCATGAATACTTTCTGAACAATCAACTGTACTGCTTTCTGAAATGATATTTCTTACTGAATGAATGTTTGTCCTATTTGTGAACTGTATTCATGGCATCCTTAGCAATTTACTGTTACTGTATTGTTACTGCTACTGTCACAGAGATCTCTGTCAGTTCCCATGTTGGAACCGTTACTGTTTACTGTTATAATAGCCATCAACTGACTGTTCGATCTGTTAAAACCTACTATACTGTTTTGCTATTGGATGTACCACATATACCTGCAATGGTTTTTAAATGACTGATATGGCCGTTTAATGACTGAAAGGACATTCATTCTTAACCTCTTTACGCATTTGTTATTCACTAGGCTTTAGCTCACTATTTATATATATATATATATATGTAGGTGTCCAGGCACCGGATCGGAGCTAGAAGTGTTGGGTTAAACTCTTTTTTTGTCAAGCCAACCAACGTGCCTCACTGCGAGGTTCCAAGTGTGTTCAAGCGTAGGCTCGTTTGGGGTGTCTCGGTTCACCCTTCTGTCTCTGTTTTGTAATACTGTATAGACTTGTATTGTACTGTTATGGTAGGGATTTGGTCCCTAACCTGAATGCTTGTATATGATGCATGTACATACTGCTTTTGTTCCGAATGTGAATATGTTATGAAAAGTCTTTTTGCATACAGACTGTCACAGCTCATTAGACATCTTTCATTTACTGTTTTGGCTTCCGTCAGCCCTTGTACTCTGTATTACTGTTATTACTGTTAAGCAGGCCTTCAGTAATCACGGATTACTGGCCGGTTACGGTGCTAAACACATAGGGACGGGTTTGGGTCGTGACACCCGCCAGGCCAGAATCGAAACAGCCCTCGAACTAGGGGCAAGAAGGTCAGATATGATCAAAAGAAAGCTTGCAAAGCTAGATAAGAAGCAACCCTTGAACTAGGGGCAAAAAATGTCAGATGTGCTCAAAGATTCAAAAGATGGATCATTCTGCAAACCAATGAAGACTGGCAAGAAAGCCAAATTCGAGAAGCGGAGAGAAGAAAATTTATTACTGAAGGACAATCAAGTTCGTATCCATAACGCTAGGGGCAAATTCAGCCCCCATTGGATGGACTTCTACAGCATCAGCGAACAGCAGCCATTCTCTTGGATTCAGATAGCTTCGAGATCTCAAAACCATTCAATATGGACCAAGTTAAACTTTTACCTTTAAGAGGCTCGTTGGGCTGAAAACCCGAAAGGGCGACCCAGGCAAAGGTTAGAGCAAATGAAAAAAGAAAAAAAGATGAAAAGAAAAAGAGATGAAAAGAAAAAGAAATGAAAAGAAAAAGAGAAGAAATGAAAAGAAAAGAAAAACATAGCTCGTAAGGTTGAAAACCTAGAAAAGGCGGCCTTGGCAAAAGTTAGAGCGCAAAAGGAGAAGTTAAATACCCGTGTGTACCTTAACCCGGAACTACGTCAGGCTTGATTCCCACCTTTGGGATACGTAGGCAACTTCATTCTGAAGTCCAGCTATAAACACTTCCAAGTCGACTGTGTCCATGTAATGGTTCTGATCATCTTTACCTCCTCTGTATCCGAGAGTTCGGTTGTGACCGTCACTTTGAGGACTAATCACAGTGCGCTGTGGTGCCATTCAGAAAAGAGGCAATTTTCTGTCGCCGTGCAGTGCCCTTCAAACAAGGGGCAATTTTTCATTGTTTTGGATCTGAGGTTGTGCATCTCGAGAGTAAATTCTATATTGGTCAAGCAATGGCCGTTTGCAAAAATAATTTTTAAGAATTTTTAATGAGGTTGACTAATTTTCTCAAAAATTATTCTATTTTCCAAAACTGGACCATTTCTTGGACCCAAAAAAGGAAAATTTTCAGTGCTCATAACTTGACCCGCATGATTTCAAATCAGAAAATCAAACAAGCGTGTTAATCTAACCCCCATTTTGTTCAAAATTGCTTTAGCAGAAGTCAAAAACAAAAAAATGGTCAAAATGATGAATTAGGGGGGCACAGTCGAGTCAGGTTTTCTGTCTTTTCCCCATTGTCAACATACTTGCCGGAAAAGGGCACCATACTTGCCAGAAAGGGCACAACTGAAGCTAACAACAGAGGGCTGAAAGCTCTCTCATCCTCCAAGCATTGAGGTATCAAGCCCAGTGCGAAGCATGAATTGGAATGGATCAAGATATTCCACTCCCTCATCTGGACATGTCTGATCACATCCGAACAAGCCAAGGCATCATTAATCGATGTCAACTGCAGATCTGCTGCACATTCAATCACATCACAACCCCTCTGTGGGAAAGCTCACTATTGTGAGCGGAAGAAAGAGCATCTAGTTGAATACTAGGGGCAAGAGTCCACAACTTCCTATTTATCCATCAACCACCCAGGGGAGGGATAAAAAATAAAAAAATAAAAAAAAAGATTAAAGAATAGAGAGATGTACGCTGAGAGAAAAAGTAAGGAAAGGGCTTTTTCAGAAAACTAGAGATTGAGTGCCAGAGTGATGTGAGAATCACAAATAAGAAAAGGTGGGAAACATTACTCGTAGAAGCTATGGGCCCCCCCTGAACTGAGAGGTCTCTCGCCATTGGAACACGTTTGAGTGTCGTGTCTCTTGTTTTTGTTTGTCTCGATTCTTGTTTTGAGTCGTTTCGAGTGTCAATAGATGTGTTTAGGTTGTTTTGGCTTCGTTTTCTCTTTGTTGGGTCATTTTGATTGTGGTCAGTTGTAGGCTCAATACCCGGTTAAGAACTCATTTCTCAATTTCAAAATGAATTGTTTTGTGCTCAGAGTGCTGTGTCGTTCTCTACAAATGTGCAAAACAGGATTTGTTCTTTCATAAAACTGTAGGGTTCAACCCAGGTCATGTGAGAAAAGTTAAACTAGGACCTATCTAAAGCTATATAGGTTCCAGACTGCAAAGTAAAAGAAAAGAGGGAAAATGTCAGGCATCTAAGTTTGTTTCAACTTCAGCAAATTCTGAGATTATATTGTAGATGTACCTTTTCAGGCCTTGTCAATGCTCCGAAGTATGAGTGTGCCTCTACCTCAAACCCAAGATCAAGTTTGCTTCAAGCCAGAATGGCGATCAGAAGTGCGCTCTCGAATATCATTCTTTGTCAGACGCATCTTGGCTGTATTTGCAATGAGTTCCTAGGAGACCAACTGCGACGGTGGAAACTAGAGTTCGAATAGCTGATGCCTAGAACGTAAAGGTTCGGGATTTCCGAGACTAAAGTCTGGTTTAAATACCCAGGGGTGTATCCCCGGCTTGAAATCTGTATGGAAGCCCCATAAGTTGAGATAGCGTGTATGCACCTCAATTCTGGATACTGAACCAACCTAGTCTATCACCATGTTGGAGAATAGGGAAAGTTGTGAATATGGTTAGGAAGAAAGGCGGCATCCAAAGTGTTCTACGTGAAGAATCCTTGTCAGCATATCAGAACCTTTATACTGTGAGTTGAAGGAAAGAGTTCGAAGAACGCAAGGTAAGAGTTCGAGGTACACAAGGGAGATCTCCATCAGAGTAGAGCGGTTCATCGCCACTCACCCGATAAGGTGCTTTCTAAAGCGCCGCTTTGTTTGTTTATTGCATTCCCTAGACATCATGCTCTACATTGCTTGTAACATGTATCATATCATCACACATATTGCATAAATGCATCTCGTACTATACGTATTCTTGTTGTCACATAGAATATGCACGTTACATTGGATGTACGTCGTTGATCCTTTTGCATAGAATATGTTTCTGTTTCATCTCTTGCATATTGTGCATGGAGCATGCCTTAAACATCGTATTATGATCATTCGTCTCGCATGTGACATGCATTGTATTTGCATTCTACCTATCAAGTTTCTTTCTCATACATGCACGATATTGTATGTACGGTTCATTGGAAGCTGGCGCAACCAGACGATATTGGATGTGCGGTTCATTTAGAGGAGTTCCGTTTAAAATTGATTATGTTTTGTGTATCTATCACACATTTTCACTTAGTGTATTTATCACACTTTGTTCATTTAGTGTATCTATCACACTCTCCTCACTTAGTGTATCTATCACACTTTGTTCATTTAGTGTATCTATCACACTCTCTTCACTTAGCGTGTCTATCACACTTTGTTCATTTTTGTGTATCTATCGTACATGTTCATCCTTGTGTATCTATCACACATGTTCATTTTTGTGTATCTATCGCACATATTCATCTTTGTGTATCTATCGCACATGCTCACTTTGTGCATCCATCGCACATCTTCACTTAGTGTATCTATCACACTTTGTTCACTTAGTGTATCTATCACACTTTGCTCATTTTGTGTATCTATCACACATGTTCACTTAGTGTATCTATCACATTTTGTTCACTTAGTGTATCTATCACACTTCGTTCACCTTTTGTGTATCTATCACACTTCGTTCACTTTTGTGTATCTATCACACTTTATTCACTTAGTGTATCTATCACACTTTGTTCACTTAGTGTATCTATCACACTTCGTTCACCTTTTGTGTATCTAACACACATGTTCACTTAGTGTATCTATCACACTTCGTTCACTTTTGTGTATCTATTATGCTTTGCTCACTTTGTGTATCTATCACACTTCGTTCACCGTTGTGTATCTATCACACATGTTCACTTAGTGTATCTATCACACTTCATTCCCTTTTGTGTATCTATCACACGTTCGCTTTGTGTATCTATCACACATGCTCACTTTGTGCACCTATCACACGTTCGCTTTGTGTATCTATCACATTTTGCTCACTTTGTGTATCTATCACACGTTTACTTTGTGTATCTATCACACACGCTCACTTCGCGTCGGAATCTTGCTTGAGACTTTGGGTGTTCCCGGCGATTGCTTTGGGCCTTCCCCGCGAGAAGCATAGTGAAGATTGCATAATTTTCTTACATCCTTTCTGTTGGAATGTTTGAGACTGTTGTATCTTATTTGCTTGCTTAAAATGTTGCATTTATCATGCCTAGCACTTGCATTCAAATGTTTCATTACAGCTTTCTTTGCATGATCATAAGTTATGTTCTGCATTGTGCATGTCATTTGCATTTTGCCCCTGCCTGCGGGCGCATCTATTCTGTCATCTTGCTTGTTTGCCCCAGTCTTCGGCCTTGTCAAAAATAGGCCGTCTTTGGGCTTTGACATTCACTCACGTCACTTTATGACTTCCGAGTTTTGTCAAAAAGGGGCAACTGTAGGCACCCCATTTTTGACCACCCTTAAGACTTGGGCGCCGCTGACTACTTACTTAGTGATACAGGCTATGCTATACAAAGGTTCGATTTCTTTGGCAAGGAGAACTCCAAATCCAAACCTCACACCCCATTGTTGGACCAAAAATATTTTAGATCTTAAAACCCTCTCTTTTAAAATATTTTGAAAAAGGTTTCTACGATGCTCCGAGGCTCACATTTCGTTAAATGTCACGTTTTTCGGTAAACCGAGCAAGGACAAAGTGAAAATAAATGAAAGAGATGTGAACTCTTTGAAAAATCTTTAAAACATCTTGTTTAAGGGTTTCGAGTTGAAGAAAAGAAGAGGAGAGGAAAGAAACCAAGTTGGGGAAAAGATGGGCATGAATCGTTGAGAGAGAGTCAACCAGGCCTGGCTAAATTGGGCCTATCCGTCTATACACTTGGATTTAAGCTATGAGGCCACCACCGTTGGAAAGAAGACTTTCGGGGCTTCATTTTTCACTCAAGAATCTCCTAAAGTCGAGTCCGGATGAGGGAGATATGGTTGTTGGAAGTTGGGCATCGATCCGATTAAGCTGGAAATGAGTAGTCTTCACTAAAAGAGGGATATCTCTTAGCATAGTTGTAATTTTGATGAAAGGCTTCCACCATTGAAAAGCTTACTTCGTGGGCTTCAATTTGGACACAAGAATGACCTGAAAAGGAGTCCATATGAAGGAGTTATGCCCGTTTGAAGTTGGACCTATAGAGCAGAATGTCCTATCGGCCACAAATGTGTACAGTCGGCCACGGAGATGGCTGGTCGGCCATCACAAGTAGCAGGTCGGCCCCAAAGATGGCCGGCCGGCCAAGAGTGACCCAAACTCAGAATTTTTGAAGATATTTTGTCCTCCAGCTGTTTCCAGGTTGTGCCACCTGTCCTAGATCAGATATTTTCGACCAAATGCTCTCTTTTTGCTATATATGAAGTCATATCTCATATATTCAAGAGAGAACATTTTGAAGGAATGGTGGGAGCCTCTCTCTCTAAAAAATCCTCTCTCTCTAGAAAATTTTCAGAGCTAAATCTCTGCCTCTCTCTCTAGAGTTCACTCTCTCTTGCCCTTTTGTGCATGAAAGCTTAGATACACCATACATTTGCATACAAGCCCTTAACCAAATTGAGCCACCTTGGAGCTGAGGCCTCATGGGACTTATTTTGGGCTGTTGAAGGGTCATTTGAGCCAAGAAAGAGGCTGTTTTGCTGCTGTGTATCAAAAGGTATAACTCTCCTCTTTTGTATTTGCTTTGCACACTTGCTTCGCCATCCTTTTTTCATTGTTTTGGGCTATTTTTTGGGGTGGTGTTGAACTACAAAAAGGTTTGATTTTCAGTCCTAAAAATGTTTGTTTAAGCCTTGTTTGGCTAGGGGGTGTTTCCTCCCTTTTGCTCCATGGCTTGTAAGGCCTTTTGAGCTATCTTTCAAGCTTTTCAAACAACTTCGTTTTGGCCTTAAAACCACTAAATTCTAGAGGAATTTCAATGGTAGAAAACTTATTTTGAGGCTCAAAATAGGAGGGGGTGGTCCCCCCTCCTCTTGTCTTGTTAGCATGTGTTGGTGGCCTATCAAATGAGCATGTATTCTTCCTTCTTGAGGCTTAGTTTGAGCATGTTTTGTGACTTTTTGGGCATGCTTTAACTCTGATTTTGGCTGGTTTGGTCACTTTTTGCTTGCATTTTGTACCTGTAGTGCAAATCGTGCTTACTAGCTTAACATGCTTGATGTTGTAGCCTATTATTTTAGCATGTATTGGCTCCATTTTAGCACATTTTTGATAATGTTTTGACATGCTTTAGGACTATTTTGAGTGGTCTTGGTCATATGAGCCATGCTTTGTATAGCTATAGTACAAGTGCCTTCACTAGTCTTGAGTTTTGAGGCACTTAGCATGCTTTATTTGCGATGTGTGCATGATATGGCATCATTTGGTATGTAATTTCAGAGCTTATATCTTTGCCATACTTCCACTTAAATCACTCTTTCAATGCTTTGGAGAAGTTGTGTCTTATGCCTCGTTTATGAGCCAATACGTATGCATGCTTGTCTAGGCTTTTGGACTACCATTTCAGCATGTTTTGGTCTTTGTTTTGGCCTAATTGAGCTCTGTCCATAGCTGGTTTGGACATTTATGCTATGTATTGCATGCCTCTTCTGTAGTGCCCTTTATTAGCCTTGTGCTTTAGGCCTCCTAGCATGCCATACTTATGTTATTTGTGTGATATGGCATCATTTCTCATGTGATTTCAAAGTATAAACTTTTGTCATACTCTCATGTTTGTCACTCTTTAATTGTGTTTAAGAGTTGTGCCCTTATGCCTTGTTGATGAGCCAATGCATGAGCATCTTTATCTTGCCTTTCATGCTATCATTTCAGATCATTTTGGCCACTGTCTTGGCATCCATGAGGTCTGCTTAAGGCTGGTTTAGTCCATTTAGCAATGCATTACATAGTCCTAATGTTGTGTACTTCATTAGCTTTGATGCCTAAGTCTTCTAGCATGTCTTGCGTGCATTGTTTGCATGATTTATTGTTGTTTAGCATGTCATTTCAATGCTGGAATGTATACCATTGCACTCCATTAATTCACTTTTTCATGTGCTTTTAAAGTAGACTTAAGCCCTTTGTCGGCTTTAGCACGGAATTGAGGCTCTCATGCCTAATGGTTTTAGCCTTCTCTTGAGGGTTTCTACTAACCAATGGCATGATGCTTCTTTCATGCTCAAGAAGCTTGTGGCTTGGTCCGTCTTTCAAATTAGAGGGCTTCTCACTTTTGGACTTAACCGGTTAAATGGCTTATCGGTAATGTAAAACGAGTAAACAAAATGAATCAAAGTAAAACATGCCAAGATAACATGTTCGTTATGCATTGCATGTGTTTGGATCGGACATTAATCCAAACACAATAAATGAGAGACGTTTCATACTTGAAGTGATGAAACATGCCTCATTTCTTAGTCACCGACACCCTTGATCGTGCATGATAGGGTGGAAGTTTCATCGAGTCAATTTGTGCATTCATTGACTTGTACAAACTTGGCTTCTCAGCCATCGTGCATTGTGATGCTTGGTTAGTAGTCCGAGAGTCGAGTACCACACTCTTTTGAGCTTGAGATATGATAAGGAGGGTGGTGGTACACACATTTCCTTGCAAATATACTGTCATGCCTCTGTTTGTGCTCTGTTGCAGCAAAAGGAGGAAATTTAGGGAATCAATGGCCGACCGGCCACCAGAGCAGCCGACCGGCCACCAAAGCAACCGACCGGCCCTCATTACTGGCCGATGGCCACCATCTTTGGCCGATCATCCCTCAGCATGTTCCTGAGATGGGTCAGAATCAACCTGGAAGTTGGCACAATTTTTAGAGGTCTAAAGGTGTGCAAAAAGAGGCATCTTGAGGCAAGGCAGTGGATTTCTGGGAGGACGCGACCGAGCATGCATACATCCCTCGCCCTCAAGGCCTTTTAATTATTTTGCTTAGCTAGTTAATTCATTGGTTCTGTACTTAATTAGTTAACGTGCTTAGCTAATAAATCTATGTAGTAATTTGTAATAGTTAGCTTAATTAGCGTAGCTAGTTAGCTTTCATTTCATTCGGACCCTCGTGCGAGAGGGCATATTGTTGTAATAAGGGTGCATGCGTGTGTGCATGTCTTCCAACCCCCATTTCTTTCTCCCTTCTACTTAACCGCTTTCGATGGTTAGTTTAGGGCACGTTTGGATTAGCATACCTTATGCTTGCATGCGTGCATCATTCATTTGTCTTGCATGCACCACGTTCGGCGCATCATTCAAACTGCATTGTGTTTCAATACCTATTTGAATACATGTTATCAAGTGTTGCATTCGTATGCCATCTTAGATAGCCGAGCCTATTTAGTTGCATTTTGCATGTGTTGCATTAGGCATCTTAACATAGCTAGGATCATGCATGATTACTAACTAGCTTCTGTTTTGGCTTGGAGCACACTATGAGTGTTTATGCTTTAGCATCCTTGCATGTGTGTAAGTGACTGCCATGATAGCATACTTGCCATGAGGCTAACTGCTTAAGTGTTTAACTGCATGAATGCCTGTGGATGAAGGCTTCATTGCTTGAATTGGAACAATTCATTAAAATGTGAGTTTTAAGCCCACTTGAAGTGGCAAATCATCATGTTTTAAGCCCACCTTGTTTGGTGGCAAATCCGCGTCTTAGCCTACTTGAGGGTTGCAACTTCAAACCATTTTCGAAAAACAAACATGAGATGTTTTGTTCCCAATCGAGCGATCTAGTCTATACTTGTATGTTGTGCGCATCACATAGTAAGCTAGCTAATCCTTTGATCGGGCGAGCAGGGGTGCTCATTTCATGACCTTCCCCTCTCGTACCCAAGTTCCCGAGCCGAGGCAACTTTGGTGATGACGGACATGTGGCCTTAGGCACGAGTCAGGGTTTCCTAAATTTCCCAAAACAAAATATTTAGGTGGCGACTCTAAAATCTGGCAAAGCAGTCCATGTTTGGCGCTTTTGATTAAAATCGATTTTCCAAAACGATTTGTCGGATTTGGACTCTTTGGTGATTTATCAGTCTTACATTGCACTTTGTAAAATTAGATTCAGAACCGTGACAGGAGTTCGAACTATAGTAGCTAGAACCCAATTCACGCCCTCTCCGAAAGGGGTGCACGCGGAGCGAGTTCGGACGGTCTACATAGATATATTTTATTCACATTTCGCATGCCTTTTTCCATTTCTTTTTTCAAATCCTTCTCCAAATCCCCCAACCAAACACAGCGTAAGGGTTGCTGATCAAGTTTACCCAATTCCATGTCACAAAAATGAGTAGTATTTGAAAGGACTTCAGGAAGCTTACTTTGCATGGAAGTGGAGCATAAAGTTAAAAGGATTCTTTTGTTGGTTGTGGGCTATGAAAGTTACCTGATCACACAAAATGCTTTTGATTTCCAAGTTGTGTTGTGTTTGTAAGACTCATTAGAATATAAGATTTTTGAACCAACAATTTTTTATCTGAGTTGAATCTAATTATAAAGTTCAAATCGTAATTGAAGATCCACATGTTTGTAACATTGTGTCCTTCTTGACTTGGTTTTGCTTCTAGTATTCCTTGTTAATGTTGTAAACCATTTGGCTACTAGATTCTTAGTTGGTGCTCTCTGCAACTTGATGAAACAATATATTCTTTGGATTCATCATTATTATTAGTTCTTCAGCAAAATGGGCTATGTTAGTAGAAAAAATTTCCATCTCTTGATTCTGCCCTACGTTTTTGAGATTGTTGCTATATTTTGTTTTAATGTAGGGACCAAATACGTATTTTAATCTCATTATCCCAATGTTTCTTCACTAAGAAGTCGTCAAAGTTCAGAAACTCTTGTTATGTTTCCTAAGAACACTATAATGCTATACTAGAAATGTCACATATCTCATAATTTGCTTTTACAATATTAGAAAACTAATTATCACAACATATCATCAGCAGTAAAGTATGGTTTGTTGGCACAATGCTAGCAAACTATTCATATTTATTCTAATTTTTATTTAAGCAAACTTTTTGACCTTAATGTAAGTGAAAACAACCTCAAGTTTAAGATTAAGGTCGTTATGATTTCAATTTAGTCATGTTAGCACTTTGGATGACATCTCTTTCCAGTGGTAGCTCCTACTCAATTGATATTTGCTCTTGTTTTGGAACCTTGAAATTGGATTTCATCAGTATTCCATTATGACATAATTTGAGCTAGATTTTGGTTGGACAATATGCGGCTGATTTACCAACTTGTAGAGATATTGCTTGTAATTAGTTCATATATGCCAAGTTTAACTGGAGCATCATGTGTTACTTTTTGATTTTGGTATATTGAAATCTTGTAATTCACCGTAGGAAAATTTGCCCCTAATTTGTTCATCTATAATGTGAAACCAATGTTTTGAAACCAAGAACTTTATTATTAACATTTTAACATTGTAATTTTTTTCATATGTTTGACAGATTGGCAATGGATGGAATATAGTTCGGGGAGCATCAAAGGATTACATTTTGAAATTTTGGATATATTTTGTCATAGATTTTTGTTATGAATTTGCAAGCTTAAAAGGTTTTTTGGAATTACATGTTTGAAGTTTGGGATTATAAGAGATTTGTATTTAAATTGGATGTTTTGGATTTGATATTTTGTTTATATTTAATATGCTACTACTTTTGAATTAAGTTTATATTTTGGATGCTTTGCACAAGTGTGTTAATTTGAATTATATTTTGCTTATGTTTATAGATTTATGAATTATGTACTGAACAGGGAAATTGTTAAAAAAAATTATAAATAATGAATTTTTTGTGACAGGTTTTTCAGTTGTAAATTTACTTTTGGTGACATTTTATTTATGTTACTGAAAGTATGTGTGAATAATTTTTTTAACGACCCAAAACTTGATTGGTCACCAAAAGTTTTAACATTCAACAACCAATTCTTTTAGTCACTGAAAGATATTTTTAGCGACACATTTATATGTCTCTAAAACTTAACATGTCATCTGTTGAAGGCTACTTTTAGCGACTAAATGTTAATTTATGGCGACGAAATTTTAGTCTTTTGGCGACTAAAATATTTGGTCGCCAATTTATTTATAAGGAAACCAAAATTGATTTGGTCGCCGATGCATTTAGTGACAGGGCTTCAGCAACCAATTTTGTTGATGTCACGGATACTTTCAGCAACCAAAATTACACTTTTGGTGACTAAAAAAAATGTTGCTAAAAGTGTTTTTTTTTTTGTTGTGTCAGGCTTATGAACTTAGAATTTATTCAAAAAAAAAGATTCAGTAGTTCAAATTCCCACACTTCATCAATTTAATTTCCGTCACACAAACACATTTGGAATAAATTATGGGTTGATAAGGGTGGGTTTATAGCATTTTTGATTATCTATAATTTTGTTTTTATGATTTTAACTTTTAAAATTATTAACTTAAAATTGTAAATTTATTTGATACAATTATTTATAATTTGTGAAAAAATTTTGAATCACAAAGTAATTAAATAAGTTGTTACATAATTTTTTTTAATCTATGATATTCTCAAAAAAAAAATTATAAATAATGCAAAAGATAATGGTCTATTTATTTAGCCATACATATTTAATGGTTTTAAATAAGCTAAAAAAGTTATAAATTCTAACTTAAGAATTTTTTTTTTATTTATTTATTTTTGGACTAATAAGTTACAAAAAGTCCCGAAAAGTCAAATAGCTTCGGGGAGACATGTTTGATAAAGCTGAAAAATTAAAAATTAAAAATTAATTATTGAAAATTGAATGTTGAAATTTTTAAGTTGAAAAATTATTTGATAAAAATTTAAGTGCTAAGTTAAAAATAAACTGTTTGATATATATAAGATCAAATTTAAAAATTATTACTTTCATATTGTATATTTTAATTTTTATATAGTGACAATGATGGTATGATGGTAAAGGTGGTGGTAGTGGTAATATTGACAGTGGCATGGTGGTAGTGGTGGTGATAACGATAGCATTGATGATGGTGGTGGTGTTGGTGGTGGTCGTAGTGGCAGCGGTAGCGGTAGCGGTAGCGTTGATGGTGGTAGTGGTAGCATGGCGGTGGTGATGGTAGCGGTAGCGATAAGGGTAGCAATAGCAATAACAATAGCGATAGCAATGATAATAGTAGTAAAATGATGGTGGTACTCATGGTAACAATAACAATAGTGATAAAGGTTGTGGTAGTAGTGTTGCTGGTGGCATGATGATGATGGTGTTGGTGGTGGTGGTGCTAATGGTAGTAGCGGTGGTGGTGGTGGTGACAGTGACAGTGACGGTGGCGGTAGCGATGGTAGTGGTACTAGTGGTGGTGGCATGATGGTGGTGGTTGTAGTAATAGTAATGGTAATGAGTTTATAATAGTGTATATCGATACATATATTTATTTATAAATTCAATCACAATTAGATAAGTTTGATATGATTTATTTATTTTTTTTAATTTTAACTTACATTTTAATATTTATTTAAAATTTTAAGTGATATCAATTATGGTTATTAAACGGGCTTAATTGATTATTACTTAAAACATTCAGTTTTAAGTATTGAATCAGGTTATCAAGCACCCTGTAAATAAATAGTTTATTTGCTTATTTGTTACAAATTGTTATATTATTTTTCTATTTTTTTGCTCATCTTTTTATAAAAAGCTAAAAAGTCACTAAATAACCCCCAACGGACCTATAAATAAACTAAGGCACTATTTGGCATAAATTAAATAAGTGCACTTATTTAGGTCACATCACCTCTCTATTTTTTTGCACAACTTTTCGTTAAATGTCAAAAAATATACCTATTTAGATAATTCCAAACACCCCATAAATAAATTGCTTTGTAAGAGCCACCAAATGGGTGCATATTCTTCCAAACAAAACTATAATTGTAGTGTTTTAACTTTTAAACCCAATTTGAACCCGCTTATATGGATGTTCAATACACTTTCAGATCCTTGAGTTGACGAGTTGTGTTTTGATTGTGTGATTAGGATGGTGTTATTCCTATCTAGCTTGTGCCTTCTTCTTCTCCTTCTTCTTCTTCTTCTTCTTCTTCTTCTTCTTCTTCTTCTTCTTCTGTTTAACATATATATATATATATATGTGGGGATATATTTTCTGAGTACCAACACGTGGCTAAGGTGACGCCGACGTGTCAGCCGAGGTGCCACGTGTCCTGGTCATGACGTCGAGGTTATCTCGGCAAGGCCGAGGTTACCTCCAAAGATATTGAAATCCGAGATAAGCGGATAAGGCACAAGAGTCCTAGAATGAGAGAAGGCTTCAGTTTGGGTAAAGATGAGACTCTTAGAGAGTTTATCCTAATCCTACTGGGAGTCCAAGATTAGCAGTAATCCTAAGTCCATTAGAGCTAAGCTCCTATTGAGACTAGGATTGTGTTGGCTATAAAAGGGAGGCACCCCCATGGGTCTAAGGTATGCTTTTTGATATTCTGTCTAGTAAGTTAAGCACTATTGATTATCTTTGAGAGATATACTGACTTGATCGTCGGAGTACCCCCGGGTGGATGAACCACCACCGAAATCTTCTCTTTCTGTTGCAGGTCAGCCAGGTGTCATCTATTCTGCCAGTACTCTCCAGCTGAATACTAAGTTGGCAGTGTGATCGAAAAATCACTCACACAATTTGGCGCCGTCTGTGGGAACGAAAGGAGAATAGATGGCCAACGACAGACCGAAAGATAAGGTTGGGGACGACACCCCTACTGAGAGTGGGAAACATATTAACCTTGGCGTCGAAGAAGACAACTACAACGAAGAAACTCGTGATAAGAATCACGGAGAAGAGGACGTCGGCCAGGAGGGCGACATGCCGAAGAAATCAAACCAAAGCGAGTATTATAACAAGGACGACCTCCAGGTATGGAAATAAAGATGCTTATGAAGTGACGATAAGATGAAAGGAATGGCGAACAAATTGGCAGACCTGCAAACGGATGTCACTTTCATGATACAGAACAACGTCATGCAGCCACCGTTCCCGTCACAAGATACGTTGATTCCAGCAGCCAAGAAAGATGCCCAGGCAGGGGGGCAGAAGACAACTCCTACGACTCCTCAGCACGATAGAACCAAGGAACATTCTCACCGACCTTCAAGGGAGGTCGGACGAGGAGAATCAAGAAAGGGAGATTCACAGAGGACACATCGCACCAAGGAAGCTGACCCCAAAAGACATCGGCATGTTCAGGGGCAGGCATTGTGCTTCGACACAACTCATGGAGAAGGGTCGAAAAGGACTCACCACAAAGCTGAAAATAGCGCACCAAAAAAATTGAAAGCAGGAGATAGCCGAGCTCCTGGGCGAACGAAGGAGGACTTAAGAGATTACCTCAAGAGGAAGCAACAGAATGTCGACGCCGAGGTAACCTCCCCAGATAAACCGAGGACACCATTCTTGGTAGAATTGGACAGGTTTGAGGCGCCGAAGAGATTCAGTATGCTGAGGTTTCAAATATACGATGGTAAGTCAGACCCCAACTTCCACGTTGGATTATATTTGAACTCAATGGCATTGTATAGTGGGAACGAGCCGTTGCTCTGCAAAGTGTTCCCCTCATCTTTTGGGGAGATTGCATCAGATTGGTTCCATAAATTACCAAAGGGACGCGTGAAGACTTGGGAAGGCCTGGCTGAGATGTTCATGGCCAGGTTCGTGACAAACAAGCTGCAGCCATTAAGGGTGGACGCATTGATGGCCCTGAAGATCAGCAAGGATGAAGGCTTTAGGGCCTATGCAAAAAGATACTATGAGGTGTTCAATCGAATACCCGAATGCAATCAAGAGGTGGCGGTCGTATCTTTCAAGAACGGCCTGAAAGACAACTGTCCACTACGAAAGTCTTTGGCAAAGACATTGCCAAAAAGTATGGAAGAGCTCATGATGAGAATCGAGAAATATGCCAGAGCCGAAGAAGATACGTCAGGGACTAAGGAGATAAAGCAAGAGAAAGGAAACGGCTGGCCGAAGCGAGGCCGAGGTAACAATGGATCGAGCAAACAAGAGGCAGAACTGAGGGCCACACAAACAGTAACAACTGTGTTTCGAATCCCAATCCACAAAGTCCTGGATCAAATTCGGAACCAGCCCTATTTCAGAACGCCAGAGAGGACTCCAGGAGAGTTCATGGGAAGAAACATTGGCAGGCATTGTGCCTACCACAATGAAGATGGGCATACAACTCAAGGTTGTAGAGCCTTGAAAACACATTTGAAAGACTTGGTGAGACAAGGACATCTGAGAGACCTTGTCGATGAGACCAGGACAAGGGAAGAACGGGCAAGGTTGCCTCAGGCACCAACAGCCCCACCTCCCCCAGCACAGTAGCCGCAGGCAGGAGGACCTCAGGTAATCAATGTAATCCACTCGAAGGTCAACGAAAACGAAATCCGAGGAGAGACCCAAAAGGTAAAACACCTACAACATGTCTACCAAGTCAGGGAGAAAAGACATCGGGCAGAAGAGTGCCAGGGACCAATGATAACCTTTACTGAAGTCAACCTAGAGATAGTCCAGCATCCGCATAATAATACCTTGGTAGTATCCCTCCAGGTTGGGGAGTGCCAAGTGAAACGCATCCTGATTGACCAAGGAAGCTCTTGTGACATCATGTATGTCCGATGTTACAAGGAGCTCGGCCTTCACCCAGATGATATGGAACAATCCAACGGCCCAATGGTTGGGTTCAATGGAACGCCGACATGGCCACTGGGAACAGTAAGCTTGGAGGTGCAAACTGGCACCAAGAAGATCAAGACAGAATTCACCATCATCGACACACCCTCCCCTTACAACATCATCTTGGGAAGGCCATTGCTGCATACGATGGGGGCAGTTCCCTCAACATTGCACCAACTATTGCGATTCCCAACAGAGCATGGGATAGAGGAAGTCAGAGGCGATTAGCTGCAGGCAAAGAATTGCTCCATGGTAGGAATGAAATCTACTGTAGCATACGAGAGCCAGAAAAGGCAAAAATTGAAGATGAGGACGTGGAAGTCCTAGAAGACGTTGGCAAGGAGCCATCCGAAAAGAGCGAAGAGGCACTAAAGAAAATCCTCATCCAAGATGGAGATGAAAAACGCTTCTTTCTTCTCGGCTCAGGCTGAGCCGAAAAAGAAGAAAAAGAGTTTGAAGCTTTTTTGAGAGCAAATATTGAGGTGTTTGCTTGGACACCTTACGAAATGCCAGTCATTGACCCCGAGGTCACTTGCCATAAGCTGAACGTTCACAAGTCAGCCAAACCTGTAATTCAACGAGCGAGAAGACTGACATTGGCACACGTCGAAGCAGTAGAGGAAGAAGTAGACAGACTTCTGGAGGCCAAGGCCATTAGAGAAGTTTATTATCCGACATGGCTATCTAATACAGTGGTGGTAAAGAAGAAGAACGGTAAATGGAGGGTCTGCGTAGACTTTACCAGCCTCAACAAAGCCTGTCCCAAAGACAACTTTCCTCTACCCAAGATTAACCAGCTAGTAGATGCCACTTCAGGGCATGGAAGAATGAGCTTCCTAGACGCCTATAGGGGGTACCACCAGATAGCCATGTACCCCCCAGACGAAGAGAAGACCGCGTTCATCACCCTAAAAGGCCTGTACTGTTACAGAGTAATGCCTTTCAGGTTGAAAAACACAGGAGCAACTTACCAAAGGTTGGTAACCAAAATGTTCAAACACCTGATTGGCCGAATAGTAGAAGTCTACATCGATGACATGGTCATTAAGACCAAGGAGCCTGTGGGTCATCTCGCCGATCTAAAAGCAGTCTTTGAAATCCTTAAAACATATCGGCTCCGACTCAATGCATCGAAGTGTGCATTTAGAGTTGGATCTGGTAAGTTTTTAGGATACTTGGTGACCAAAAGGGGCATCGAGGCCCGCCCAGATCAGATCAAAGACATCCTAGAGTTAAAGAGCCCGACGTCGGCAAAACAGGTGCAGATGCTAACTGGAAAGGCCGCAGCCCTGGACAGGTTCATAAGTAGAAGCTCAGACAAGTGCAAACCTTTCTTCAACTTAGTGAAGAAAGCCACAGACTTTCTTTGGACAGAGGAGTGCGAAGAAGCAGTAGCCGATCTGAACAATTACCTGACCACAGCTCCAATTCTTTCGAATCCAGAACCTGGGGAAGAACTGTTCCTGTACTTGGCAGTTTCAGAACATGCGATAAGTGCAGTACTAATCCGAGAAGAAAAAGGGGAGCAAAGGGCTGTTTACTATGTAAGCAAAACCCTAGCCGACACAGAAACGAGGTACCTACCCTTAGAGAAATTAGCACTGGCTTTAGTAATGGCTTCAAAGAAGTTGAACCATTGCTTCCAGGCCCATAAAATTGTGGCATTGACAGAACATCCATTGAAGTCCCTATTGCAGCAGGGAGACTTAACAGGAAGAATAACCAGATGGGCAGTCACCCTAGGCCAGTATGATCTGGAGTACAGGCCCAGGATAGCAATCAAAGGCCAAGTTCTGGCCAACTTCGTGGCCGAATTCACGCCAGATTCCATCATACATCGGGCTCCATTGAGCCAAGATGAACGATGTCCAGACAAGCAAGGAGAAGCCCAGGCAAAGGTGAAAGAACAAAAGAAAGAAGAAAAACTCAGACCCTGCAGCATTTACATCGACGACTCCTTTCGACTGTTCGTTGATAGGAGTTCAAACCGACAGGGAGCGGGGGCAGGAGTAGTATTGATATTCCCAGATAGGCAGGTACTAGAACAATCAATTCGTTTGGGGTTCAAGGCCTCAAACAATGAAGCAGAATACGAAGCACTCATTGCAGGGCTGAAGCTGGCAGCAGCAGTGCAAGCAGATGAGGTAATAGTTTTTTGTGATTCACAACTGATAGTTAATCAGACAACAGGCGAGTTTACAGCCCAAGATGAATGAATGTTGGCCTACGCAAAGGAGGTTATTAGGTTTTCAGCCTTGTTTCAGAACTGCCGACTACTCCAGGTAAGCCAAGATGATAACAGCTACGCCGATGTGTTGGCCAACCTAGCTAGTGCAGTACAACCTGGAAAAGCAAGGACCATAATGGTTGATTACCTGTCGAGCCCGAGCATCGAACCACTGACCACAGAGCGCGAAGCGATGTGTGTGGACATGGGACCAAGCTGGATGGATGCAATTGTTGCATTCTTGAAAGAAGGAAAGCTGCCAGACGACCACAAGGAGGCACACAAGATCAGATTGAAGTCGGCAAGATTCAGTCTGACAGCAGAGGGGCATCTCTACAGAAGATCCTTCACTGGACCCCTGTTACGGTGCGTACACCCTTTACAAGTCGAAGATTTGTTATATGAAATACATGAAGGAATTTGTGAGAGCCACGTCGGGGGCAGATCACTCGCTCATAGGGCCATCACCCAGGGATATTGGTGGCCTTACATGCAGAAAGATGCAGAAGCCTATGTAAAGAAGTGTAAACAATGCCAAAGGTTTGCACCTCTGATACACCAGCCAGCAGCAAACTTGAACCCTATATCCAGTCCTTGGCTATTTGCCCAATGGGGCATGGATCTCGTCGGGCAACTGTCCCAAGCAACTGGACAAAGAAAGTACTTGCTGGTAGCAACAGATTACTTCACTAAATGGATAGAAGCTGAACCTCTTGCCAAGATCCGAGATGTGGACGTAAAGAACTTCATTTGGAAGAACATTATCACCAGGTTTGGGATTCCAAGAGCAATTGTTGCAGACAATGGAACTCAATTTGACAGGAAGCTAATTAAGAACTTCTGTGCAAAATTTAAGATCAAAAACTACTTTTCAACCCCAAGCTTTCCATAAAGCAATGGACAAGCAGAAGCATCCAACAAAGTAATTCTGGATGGGATAAAGAAGAGGCTGCAGGCAGCGAAAGGAAAGTGGGTAGATGAATTGCCCAATGTACTCTGGGCATATCGGACTATGCCGAGAAGATCAACAGGGGAATCCCCCTTTGCCATGGCTTATGGCACAGAAACAGTCATTCCGCCGGAGGTCGGCATCCTTGGGATCAGAACCCAGGGGGTAGAGAATGGGACTAATGATGTACTGCTAGCCCGAGATCTAGATCTTCTAGAAGAACGAAGGGAGAAAGCTGCAATTCAGCTCACAGCATCCCAGCAACAGCTTGCCAGAGCTTATAACAAGAAGGTTAACCCAAGGGAATTTCAGATTAGTGACCTCGTCTTAAGAAAAGTCGTCGGCGACAAGAAGGATCCCAGAGAGGGCAAGCTTGGCCCAAATTGATAAGGACCCTACAGAATCATCTCGGTGCTGGGCAATGGGGCATATCAGCTTGAAGATAATGAGGGCAAAGAGTTGCCAAGGCCTTAGAACACTTGCAATTTGAAATTTTTCTATCATTAGAATTCCTTTGTTCTTTTGTCATTTGCCGAAGTAAATAAATAAAAATTCAGCTTGGTTTTCTTTTCAAGATACTTGACATTGTCTCTAGAATATATGTATAATGAGAACCCAAGTAGAACTTAGGTTCACATAAGGGGGCAGAGAGAGGCAAAATCATTGTTTAACACTTGTTGAAATTTGTGGACAATTTACAAGTTGAAGTTAAACCGAAATCATTGTTTAACACTTGTTGAAATTTGTGGACAATTTACAAGTTGAAGCTAAACCGAAATCATTATTTAACACTTGTTGAAATTTGTGGACAATTTACAAGTTGAAGTTAAACTGAGATCATTGTTTAAACACTTGTTGAAATTTGTGGACAATTTAGAAGATTGAAGACTAAGGTTAAACACTTGTTGAAATTTTATATTTCCAAGGTGAAACCAAGATTACGCCGAGAAAGGTAGTTAGGTACTTGCCAAGATAAATCATCAGTTTGTACAACCGAGGTATGTCACCCCGAGGAGGTTGCACAAGGGTTGAAGTGTATATAGAGGACATGCCAAAACTTTTAAGTATAGAATCATGCAAGAGTAGTAAAGAGAAGACAAAGATACAAGCACTTAGAGAAGGAAAGTTGTATTAATATTCAAAAAAGGCACATCGGCCAAAAGCTTACAATAATTCCAAAAAAAAAAAACAAAAAAAAGCAAAAGAAAAAGTACAAAAGATGGAAGAAAATAAACATCAAAATTAAGAGTCTTCAGCAGGCTGGGTTTGGACCTCGAAGGATTGCTGAGAAGACATCTCGGCAACCTTCTCGGCCGTAAGTTCAGTGTCGATCTCTTGCAGGGTTTCATCTAGGCTCTTATCGGCAAGAGGAACATCGGATAAAGCTTTCTCAGGAGCAGCATCTTTGCGAACCTCCTCATCCTCCTCATCTTGAGTCAAGTCCAGGACTTGCTCATTTTGAGGAGGAAACTTGGCCCCAGCAGCATCTTTGGACTTCCTTACCAAAACCTCCTCCTCCTCGAACTCAGAGTCGTCGTCACCAGATTGAGCTGGAGTTGGTGTTGGAGGGAATGGAAGAGGAATGGCGTCGGCGTTTCTCAAAGGTGAGTCCTCAGGGACATTAAGCTTTTTTAGAAGGGACATCCAACCAAGGGTGAAACCTTGTTGCATGCCTCCTTCACTTGCTTTTCGTAGGCCTCCGTGACATCGGCCATGCCCTGGGCATACGCCTTCTCGTCGGCATCCTTGATTTTAGCCTCTTTGGCAGCCAAGGCCTCCTGCAGCTCTTTTTGGGCCTGGGCCATCTTCTCCTCAGCCTCTCTTTTTTGGGACTCAGCAACCTTCCTAATGGCCTCAGCATACTCAAATTTCTCTTCGGCATCGGTCTGAGCCTTGATGGCAGCTTTGGCCTGGTCCTCTAACTTCTTCATTTTCGGTTGAAGGCTTTTGTTGGCTTTTTGAAGAGTAGAGAACTCCCTCTTCATCACGGCCAACTTCTTTCGATTTTCAAAAGATTGAATAGAGAAAGAATGGGCATGCTGGATAGTCTGAAAAAATACAAGACAAAAGTTATTACAAAATCTTCTAAAGTATAGGAGGGGAAAAATTACTAAGTAAAGATACTCACCTGAATAGATCGCTGGAGCATCAAAGCATAATTTTCGTACTCACTCAACTCGGCGTTCCGGTCGAGATCGCCGGGAAGAAGTAGAGCAGTACTAAGGGCGACACCAACGTTGATATCATCGGCGCTATCACTAGCCATAACAGGCTTATCTTCCAGAGTAATCTCGGGGGTCCAGGGGGCATCGGGCTTCTTAGACCTCGAGGTCGTTGCAGAAGATGACATCGGCCTTTTGGATTTGGTGGATTTGGATGGAAGTGTTTCAGCGGACCTCTTCTCAGGGATAAAGACAATTTTTTCACTTGGAGCCAGTTTGGAAATTGGCAAGGTATCCTCAGAATCGATCTGAGGCACCTTTGCCTTTGGCTAAGCCTTTTTTATTCATTTTGGCTTTGAAGGAGGCTGGGTTTGTGTTGGCTGGGCATCAACATCAGTTGGAATGTTAGCCAAGAGATCTTTGGCAACTGGTTTTGGGTGACCCATCTCGGCAGTAGAAACTGTTCGGCGTCGACGGCGGCGTTGGGATATTGGAATCAAGTATGGAGCCGTGGTTAGCAGTTGCTCAGCTGGATCAGAGGTTGACCCTTAGTCTGTCCAAGATGTGGATGCGGTTTGTGGAGTCATGGCAGATGATGGATACAGGCTTTTCTTCTTCTTTCTAGGGACGTCGGGCAGAGCTGACTTGTATGTTGGAATAAAATTGAAAAGCAGAGGCGCCTTCCGTTTGTGGACTGGCAAGTCCAAAAGTCTCTTCAAATCCTTGCTGGGAATGAAGGATTGGCGAAAGTTTTTTGATGGCTTAGGAATAGCTGCAAGAAAAATAAACATTAAGAAATAGATAAAGTGTGAAAGACTTTAAAAACCAAGTAGGTATGAATGCAGGGCTCTTACCATTGCCCTCTACAAAGACTGATTGAATGAGAGGGAAGAGATGGAGGTCTTTATCTGGGGCGAACTCCCAGTTCCCCGAAGTAATAAAATAATCGTCCCCAACTCCCTTGTTGGAGTCAGGGAGGTCGACAACGATTTTGTATTAAGTAGACCTCAGCTTGAGGTAGTAAACGTAGCCGGTTTCTTTTTTGAGACCACACATAGTGTAGCAATATTGGATATCGGCTAATGTGATCCCAGCATTTTCTTGTTTGGCTAAGTCTATGATACCATTGATGGTTCAATAGGAATTGATGGAAAGTTGCATTGGGTTCAACTTGTAATGATGAAGTATTTCATGAAAAAGGGTGTTGAGTGGGAGCTGAAGTCCACACTCAATGAAGGCTACACAGGGAAAGGCATGGAGTCATCAGTAGGCATGATGGAGTCATCATCCCCAGCCAACCTCAAATGGACGTCGGCTGGGATTTCAAACTCTTGTCTAAGGAATTCTAGTTTGGATGGGGTGTTTACCCTATGTTTCCACATACCCATAATGTCGGCTTAAATGGAGATATCGGATTTCAGGAAGAAGTATTTTTGGGAAGGTTTAAAGGACCTCGGCCAAAAACATAAAAGTACACTTTGGTAAGGGTTTGTATGGATCTAAAGGGAGTTCGTTTCAGTTTTTCCTAAATTGTGGGTTCTACAGACAAATCCCAAACCTAAGTCTATGGAAACGAAGATTGAAAGCACAAATCTGAAAAGACACAAAAAAAAAACAGAAAACAAGAACAAGTCTCAGAATCAAAAACAAAGATGGACTATCAAGAACATAGTGAGTACAAGAGGTACAAGGTCAAGAACAGTGGCAAAAGTGCAAGAAAAGGGTGAACAATGCGTGTGTTCAAGACATGGACAAAGAGCAAAATTATGAAATAAACATGTTCAGATACACGATTTGCAAATCAAATATTCGAGTAAAACAGCAATGGCAACTAAATAATAAAACAGAATTTCATGAAACACAACAACAACTGAAAAATCAGGAGGAATGGTGACTTACCAGAGAAAGGAAGCCGCTGTGAGGATCGTTGAGATCAGGTGATGGTCGTAAAGGTAACGGAACAATGGAAAATCCGCCGGAATGGATGAATGGAACGAGTTACAGAGCAAGGAGAGCTTGAACAATGGAGGATTTGGAGAGAAAAGCTAAAGAGAGAGAGCGCAACAGAGACAATGAAAAGTGAAAGGGCAAAAAACGAAAACAAGTTTTGTTAAAAATTCGAAACGGCGGCAAAAAGGCCATCAATGCGCCTAGGAAGACGGCTTTGTCAGACGGCGCACGCAGGTGCAAGATGGCTTTTTGGCGCGTCGCAGGTACGATCCAATATAGGAAAGACGCGTGTCGTAAACGGTTGAATTATTGTATGACAGCTCATACGCATGAAAGGGTTCTTGAAATTCTTGTTCTTTAGCGAAGACATGTCGGCCAACATAATGATCTCGGCTGGGATACTGTAAACCGACGTACTGGAAGAAAGGAATGATATAGGTTCCATCACCTCAGAATGCCGAGGTAATAGAACCTAAGGGGCAGTTGTGGGGATATATTTTCTGAGTACCAACACGTGGCTAAGGTGACGCCAACGTGTCAGCCGAGGTGCCACGTGTCCTGGTCATGACGCCGAGGTTATCTCGGCAAGACCGAGGTTACCTCCAAAGATATCGAAATCCGAGATAAGCGGATAAGGTACAAGAGTCCTAGAATGAGAGAAGGCTTCAGTTTGGGTAAAGATAAGACTCTTAGAGAGTTTATCCTAATCCTACGGGGAGTCCAAGATTAGCAGTAATCCTAAGTCCATTAGAGCTAGGCTCCTATTGGGACTAGGATTGTGTTGGCTATAAAAGGGAAGCACCCCCATGGGTCTAAGGTATGCTTTTTGATATTCTGTCTAGTGAGTTAAGCACTATTGATTATCTTTGAAAGATATACTGACTTGATCGTCGAAGTACCCCCGTGTGGACGAACCACCGCCGGAATCTTCTCTTTCTGTTGCAGGTCAGCCAGGTGTCATCTATTCTGCCAGTACTCTCCAGCTGAATACTAAGTTGGCAGTGTGATCGGAAAATCACTCACACAATATATATTTGAGTTTCGAGCTTAAGGACAAAAAATAGAAGTGTAGAACACCTTATTGAGAAATTAGACTTCATCAGGTGAGGTCGCACGTGTGGTAGGGGTGTCTTGCACATGCAGATTAGTATAGAATATGTGATCGATCGCATATGTAGGAGCTAGAGATCACACCAACCAATCGATTAGTATAGGAAAGCAAAAGGCAATGATCGAAGAGATCGATCGCTTTTGGAAGGAGATTGATCACCTTCCTAAGTAAAGCTCATTAATTTGGCTCATCTCTCTCTCTCTCTCTCTCTCTCTTACATCCATAATAGTTATCACGCAAAACACTTAGATTAACTACCTTGGAGTGGGAATCATTCAAAAGTTCGAGTTCTAAAGTTGTAGAGCATGGCGAAGGCTTCATTTTGGTCCAAGCAAATCTCCATTTTATCAACTTTTCTATTTTCTTTATTCTCATCTTCTCTCCCAGAGGTAAGGTTTCTTTCATTGGCTTAATATGGGTTTATGAGTGTATATGTGGTATTTTGATAGAGAAATTTTGGATTATTGTTAGAGATTTTGAGGGTTGGCATGTTAGAGAGTTAGGGTTTGATGAATGGTTTGGAATTTGTCTATAATTTTCTTATTATATAAAATTGTACGAGGGTATTATAAATTGTGAAAATCTCAAATTAGTGAAAAATCCTAATTTATGATATTGCATAAAATGACAAATTAATGATGTATTGTTGAAATTGATAATGTTATGTTGGGAATTAATGATATCATATTGGAATTAAGAATGTTATCAGAATTAAGTATAACTTGAGAGATTATATCATTGCTAGAGGTAACTGTTTTGGCCATTGGTAGAAAATGGCATTGTTGTAGATAATGATAGAAAAGGATGACAAAAATTCATAATTATTTTATGAGTAAATTACACCGATGTTCCCTACATTTTACCTTGTATCATTTTGGTCCTTACACTTTCAATCGGCTTAATTTTAACCTATAATTTTAGATTTGTGCTCATTTAGTCCAATTGACAAGTGTTTTTGACGAAAAATTATTACTGAGTTTGTTGAGCTTAACCACTAAGTTAAATAAATTTATAATTTTGTCCTTAAAAATATGGCACGTTATTTTTCATTAAAAAAAATACTAAGAGTCATAATCAATTAGACCAAATTGAGATAAAGTAATAAATTTAGGGTTAAAATTGAGTCAATTGAAATTACAAAGATCAAAATGATATAAGAACTAAAGTAAAAGGACTTCTATCATAATTTGCCCTTATTTTATTATTGAAATGTTGAATTCATGGAAATAAAAATTTGTTATTGAACAGAGGTGCATGGAGCATATTTTATAAAAATTGGATAGTTGCATATGTTGCATTGATTACATTAAAACCCTTGGAACAATCTTTTGTGTAAAATAAATTATTTGAAACAAATCAAACAAATAGAAAATAAATTATGTACCGAATTTATTTTACCGAACCGAATAAATAATTAAAAGATCAAGTCGAGTGTGTGACACTCTGTCCTTATGATAGATTCACCCCGCTACGGTGCTTACGGACAAGTGGCGTCTATCTTCCAGGATACAATGATTTTCACAAATTGTAGTAGCACTCCAAACAACTTGTACGGTGAACAAAACCTTGTGTTCTATACTCTCTTTAATTTTCCTAAAAACTAATATGAAGAGAATCTATGCAAAGAAGAAAACAAGATAGCAAAATGAAATTTTTCAATCTATTTTTTTTGATTGAAATGACTACTGAAAATGGCAATATTTATAGACAAATCAAGGCTATCTGAACAAGTTCAATATCCATGAATAGATCTGTTTTTTTGAATTAAACAGGTGCTGTTTCAAATTAGAACAGATAACTGAATCTGTCTAGAAACTGCTGAAACTATCTGGGTAGTTTTGAATTTGAATCTGTCCGAAATTGCATCTATCCGGGTGCAATAGATTTAAGACCTGTTTGGACCGTTTAATCTGTTGTGGAATTGATTTGAAAGAGGCACAATTTTTGGACACAAAATTTGAAATGCAAATAATTTCCTGCAAGAATTTTTGGAAAAATTCAAATAAATTTTGTCCAAAAAATTATTGTTAAAACCGACTCGATCCACAATCACGCCTAGCTCGGCCAGACGGCGGTGGCAGCACGCGCGTGCGTGTGTGGTGGTTTGGACTAAGGTCACTTTGTCCATAACTCCTCCCTTCTATAAATTTTGGGATGCCCCTTGGGGCCCAACCTAAGTTAGTACACCAAGAGCTTATATACTCACAAAAACTCTCTTAAAGTTTCAATGCGGGACAACCCATTTCAAGGAAACCCACATTTAATTCTTTAATTGTCCATTCCACGAACCCGAAAACGATGTCAACTTCCCATTCACTCATAAATAGTTTTGACGAACTGTCTTCACCGTGTGACTTACCATACAGCAAGGAACACGTCACCTCTTTGGACCCACCCCAAAAAAGTTTTGGGACCCACTCTATTTTCGGCTCAAAGTTGGCCCAAAATAAGCCTATAAAACCAAATTTTCCAACAATCCCCCGCATGAATGGAATTTGACAGAGAGAAAATGCAACAACATTATCAAATTATAGAGAGTACAGAAATTTTAAATATTCTGCAAAGGATAGATAGCTTTTGGCTTTGGACATTTCCTTGTAAGACACTATCAGATGTACTAGCTAACCAGTGAACATGATGTCTTAAACTGTTCAGCCGTTTGGGTAAACCAAGACAATAGAGCTCACACAGAATATTACCAGACACAGTTTAGTTCTCACTATTGTGTTCATTTTGGCCCTGAACAACCTGGTCTTTGATGAGTGCTCTAAAGAATTGTAGCCCTTCACAAATCTCATAGAACCAGCCCAGTTCACACTCATATAGGTGATTCTTATGAAGAGTATCCTGCCATACTCCACTAGGTATATCTGGATATAAGAATCATTAAAAGTATTACTTAACCTAAAACGCTACAGACATCACTATTTCATATAAAAATGGGTAGGAGTTTAACTCCCCAGTGTATATAACTCGGCTGTCCCTTTGAACCTAGATTTTGGGATCTCCAGTCAACTAGGTTGGGTTGCTGTTGCGGTAACTCTTATTTAGTAGGCTTTAGTCCTATTCCCCTCGATAAATTCTCAACTAACTCTCTTGCTAACACTTTGGTTAGTGGATTTGCTATGTTGTCTTTAGACTTTACATATTCAATGGAAATAATTCCATTAGAGAGTAGCTGTCTCATGGTGTTATGTTGACGACAAATGTATCGCGACTTACCGTTATACATATGACTCTGTGCTCTACCAATTGCCGATTGACTATCACAATGTATGCAAATAGCAGGCACCGATTTTGGCTACATTGAAATATCTTCAAGGAAGTGACGAAGCCATTCTGCTTCCTCCCCAACTTTATCTAAATCTATGAATTCCGATTCCATAGTAGACCTAGTAATGTAAGTCTGTTTGGAAGATTTCCAGGATACAGCCGTCCCACCAAGAGTAAAGATATACCCACTTGTAGATTTTGAGTCTCTAGTATCCGATATCCAGTTTGCATCACACTATCCTTCAAGTACTACTGGATATCTAGTATAATTCAGCCCAATGTTACGAGTAAATCTGAGGTATCTTAAAACCCTTATAATAGCTTTCCAGTGTTCTACTCCTGGATTACTCGTATATCTACTTAATTTACTTACTACATAGGCTGTATCTGGGCGAGTGCAGTTCATCAAGTACATTAAGCTTTCAATAATTTGGGCATACTTTAATTGATAAATACTTTCATGTACATTCTTAGAAAAAAATAAATTAACATCCACAGGTATTCTAGCAAGATGATCATTATCTTTGCTAAATTTGTCAAGTATTTTCTCAATGTAATGAAATTGTGACAAAGCATAACCTTCTGATGTTTTGGTAATTTTCATACCAAGAATTACATCAGCAATCCCCATGTCTTTCATGTCAAAATGTTTATTGAACATTTTCTTGGTAGTTTTAATCATGTCATTATTACTACCTATGATGAGCATATCATCCATATAAAGACATACAATAACATAACCTTTGTCTGTGTTTTTAATATAAACTCATTTGTCACTCATTAATTTTGAATCCATTTGACATCACTGCTTTGTCAAATTTCTCATGCCATTGCTTTGGCGCTTGTTTTAAACCATTTAATGATTTAATTAATTTACACATTTTTTTTTTCCTAGAACAGAAATTATTTCTAGTTGTTCTATGTAAATTTCTTCATCTAACTCACCATTTAAAAAAGCGATTTTCATATCCATTTGATGAATTTCTAGATTGTACAACGATGCAATGACAATTAGCATTATAATGGATGTTATTCTAGTAATCGGTGAGTATGTGCCAAAATAATCAAGACCTTCTTTTTATCTAAAACTTTTGACTACAAGTCTTGCCTTGTATTTTTCAATTGAGTCATCCGCTTTCATTTTTCTTTTGAAAATCTACTTGTATCCAAGAGGTTTACAATCTGGTAGTAGATCCACCAATTCCCAAATGTGATTTTGCAGGATGGATTCAACTTCACTATTCACAACTTCTTTCCATAAAAGAGCCTCAAGATTAGACGTAGCTTCTTTAAAAGTTAAAGACTCATTTTCTAACAAAAATATTAGAAAATCTAGACTAAAAGATTTTGAGGTTCTAGCACGTTTACTACGCCTAGGTTCCTCTTCCTCATTTTGATTTATCTCTTGCTCTTATTCTTGATCTTGATCATGACTAGTAATAGCATCATAAGATCTTTTATTAGTACTAGTCTCTTGTCCAGTTTTATTTGGAAACACATATTCAAAGAAAGATGCATTACGAGATTCAATAATAGTATTTACATGCATTTCGGAATGTTCTGACTTATGAATCAAAAATCGATATGCACTACTATTCATGGCATAACCAATGAAAATGCAATCAACAGTTTTAGGACCTATCTTAGTCTTTTTAGGACAAGGAATAGCCACTTTAGCCAAACACCCCTACACTTTTAAGTATTTGTAAGATAGTACTCTTCCCTGCCACATTTCATAAGGTGTTTGATTGAATTTCTTAAGCATATAATTAGCAGAAAGTATTGCTTCCCCCCACAAATTTTGAGGTAATCCAGAACTAATTAACATGGCATTCATCATTTCTTTTAAAGTCCTATTTTTCCTTTCAGCAATTCCATTTTGCTAAGGTGAGTAAGGAGCAATGGTTTGATGAATTATTCCATATTCTTTACAAAATTCACCAAAAGGTGATTTATATTCACCACCTCTATTAATTTTAAGTTTCTTAATTTTCTTACCAAGTTGATTTTCAACTTCATTCTTATATCAAATGAAAGTTTCCAAAACTTCATCATTGGTTCGAATTAAATAAACATAACTATATCTAGTATAGTCATCTATGAAAGTGATAAAATATTTTTTCCCACCTCTAGTTTGAATTGATTTAAAATCACAAATGTCACTATAAATTAATCCAAATGGTTCCGTACTTCTTTCAATTGAATGAAAATGAGTTTTGGATAATTTTGCCTCAATGCAAATTTCACATTTATGATTTGAATCAATGTCAAATTTAGATAAACATTCCATATTAATTAATCTACGCAAAGATCCATAATTAACATGTCCACGACTACCATGCCTTAAATTTAAAGACTCAAGCAAATAAGAAGAAGATGTATTTTAATTAATAACAGAGAGTACAACAGTCATTACATTCATTTTGGAAAGGCCATCAGACATGTAACCTTTTCCTACATATATCCCATTTTTGGTAAGTACAAACTTGTCACTCTAAAAACCTAGCTTAAACCCATTTTTACTCAACAAAGACTCGGAAACAAGATTATTGCGAATGTCCGGTCATGCAGCACATTGTTGAGAGTGAGTTCCTTTCCAGATGTCATCTTTAGAATAATCTTTCCTTATCCTTCAACTTTGGAAGTTAAGGAGCTGTCCATAAAAAGTTATTCACCGTTGTCCACTATAGAATAAGATGTGAACATCTTTTTGTCGGCACAGATGTGGCGAGTAGCACCAGTGTCCACCCACCATTCCTTAGGATTTCCGACAAGGTTTGACTCGGAAACAACTATAGAAAGATTTATGTCATCAATACCATTGGAAATTTTGCCCATTTTGGTCATATTGGCTTGAGCAGGCTTTTTGCTTAATCTTCATTTGCCTTTGCATTTACTATGGCAATCTTTGACCCAATATCCCTCTTTGTCACAGATGTAACATTTTTCATTAAACTTGTACTTCTTATTTCCCCCCTCCCCTCCCCCCACCCCTTTAGAGCCTTGTACGGAACTTTCTCTAGAAAAATTTCGTTTCTTTGCTTTTGGAGCATGTTCCACCACATTTGCCTTTGACTCCATTGGATGCTTACTAGCCCGCTTCTCTGAATTGCGGTTGTCATCCTCAATCCTCAAACGCACAATTAATTCCTCCCAAGACATTTCTTTGCGCTTGTGTTTGAGTTAGTTCTTGAATTCCTTCCAGTCTTGTGGTAATTTCTCAAAGACAGCAACCTGGAAGGATTCACTGAGAGACATGCCTTCTGCATGAATGTCATGCAGAATGAGTTGGAGATCTTGAACTTGGTTGATCACAGTCTTAAAATCAACCATCACAAAATCCAGGAATTTGCCAACCATAAATTACTTTGAGCCGGCATCTTCTGTTTTGTACTTTTTCTGCAAAGACTCCTAAAGTTCCTTTGCTGTTTTGCTAGGACTGTAGACGTTGTATAATGTGTTGTCAAGTCCGTTCAAGATGTAGTTCCGGCAAAAGAAATCAACATGTTTCCAAGCATCGACCGCAATAACCAATTGCTGGTCAGTTTCATCCTCATTCAGAGTAAGAGCATTCTCACGAAGAAAACGAGCTAGGTTTAGAGTTGTAAGATAGAATAGCATTTTTTGCTGCCATCTTTTAAAATCAATTCCTAAGAACTTCTTTGGCTTTTCACTGTGATTAACTGGCACAATCACAACAGGAGGGATTGGAACAATTGCAGCCACCACACTAGTACTTGTTTGAATATTAGTTTGACCAGTTTCAGTAGCCATGAATTCTAAATTATAAAACAAAATTATAATTAGAATTTTATATTACACAGAAAATTTAAACCAAAACCACAAAATTTAATTCTGTAAAAAAAAAAAAAAAAAAAAAAAAAACAAGAATTGTAACTTTTATTTTCAATTAACTTGGAAATAAAATAAAATTTTATTTAGCCAAATTAACTCCACACAGAAAATTAAATTTCTGTAACACTTCAATAATTAAAATACTAAAACAGACTTTTTATTAATGAACACTCAGAAATAATTTCTGAAAATCAAAATTAATTTCTGACAAATTTCACAAATAAATATTCTGAATTGTTAATGACACCAGTATATTATTACTAGTTGTCAAAGAAAATAGACAGTATATTACTACTATTTGTTTTTCCAACCAGAATATTATTTTGTAAAACCACAGAAAATAATTTCTGTAAGAAGAAGAAAGAGAAAGGAAACAAACGAAAAATTATGTATAAACAGAATAATTCAAATTTGTCTTAAGATTGTTGGAACAATCTTCTGTGTAGAATAAATAATTTGAAACAAATCAAACAAATAAAAAATAAATTACATACCGAATTTATTTTACCGAACCGAACCGAATAAATAATTAAAAGATCAAGTTGAGTATGTGACACTTTGTCCTTAAAACAGATTCGCTCCATTATGGTGCTTACGGACAAGTGGCGTCTACCTTCCAGGATACAATAATCTTCACAAATTATAGCAATATTCCAAACAACTTGTACGACGAATAAAACCTTGTGTTCTATACTCTCTTTAATTTTCCTAAAAACTAATATGAAGAGAATTTATGCAAAGGAGGAAACAAGATAGCAAAATGAAATTTTTCAGTCTATTTTTTTCGATTGAAATGACTGCTGGAAATGACAATATTTATAAACAAATCAAGGTTGTCTAAACAGGTTCAATAGCCATGAACAGATCTGTTTTTTTGAATTAAACAGGTTCTGTTTCAAATTAGAACAGATAACTGAATCTGTCCAGAAACTGCTGAAACAGTCTGGGCAATTTTGAATTTGAATCTGTCCGAAATTGTATCTGTCCAGGTGCAATAGATTTAAGACCTGTTTGGACTGTTTAATCTATTATGGAATTGATCTGAAAGAGGCACAATTTTTGGACACAAAATTTGAAATACAAATAATTTCCTGCAAAAATTTTTGAAAAAATTCAAATAAATTTTGTCTAAAAAATTAATATTAGAACCGACTCGATCCACAACCGCGCTCGGCTCGGCTGGACGGTGGTGGCAGCAGCGCGCGCGTGTGTAGTGGTTTGGGCTAAGGTTCACTTTATCCATAACTCCTCTCTTCTACAAACTTGGGGTACCCCTTGGGGCCCAATCCAAGTTAGTACACCAAGAGCTTATATACTCACAAAAGCTCTCTTAAAGTTTCAATGTGGGACAACCTATTTCAAGGAAACCCACATTTAATTCTTTAATTGTCAATTCCACGATTCCGAAAATGATGTCAACTTCCCATTCACTTATAAATAGTTTTGACGAACTGTATTCACCGTGTGACTTACCATACAGTAAGGAACACGTCACCTCTTATTTTAGGCTCAAAGTTGGCCGAAAATAAGCCTATAAAACCAAATTTTCCAACAAAAACATTATATTTTTAATTGGATAATGATGGTGAATTCGGGTCATGTATAGATGAGATTGGAAATAATTCGGCTCGATTGTCTATGGTGAAAGACCGAAAACCCGTGTGGTATAAGTGCCAAGGTCCTTCCAGTTAGAAACCAATAAATTTGGTAGTGTTTGGGTTGGCACTTAGCGATGTCACTGATAGAGTGTTACTTCAGATAGCACACTAGATTAGGTGGTGCATAACAATGATTACTAAGAAATACATGTACTTGAGAGGATTCACCGAGTTTGAAATAATAAAATTGAGAAATGTTAGTTTAATGAGAAAGTCTAGTTTTGATCATTAAGATTAATGTAAACTTTTTTAGGAAAAGAAAAATTATTTTAAGCGTACTATACATACGTAGCATCATAATCATGTACATGTGTAGAAACATATTATCCTTTGAAAAGTTACCTTACTGGACTATATGTTTACCCTACGTGGTTGAAATCTTTTTCAAGTATTGATAGTGTGCCTCGATCATGAAGCGACACATAGGAGCCATTTTTGTAAGAGTTATAACCATTTTTATATGATGTAAACCTAAGAACACCTTAATTACATTTGATGTCATTGCTTTTGAATTACATACTATATAATTGGATAATCTCATGTATTGAATGATAGTGATATATGCATATGAGAGTATCCAATTTTTTATATTTATTATTATTGTCTATTTCTTGTTATTTATTATTATTCCATGTGAATCGGATTCTGTAAATCTGGAATGTGATAATAATGTCAAAAGTTGATAATCAAAAATATAAGTTAAAAACAACTCTCCTCCTCCTTTTTAGTAATCAATTTATTTCAATTATTTCTATTCCAATAATTACAAGCAGAAGTTACACAAAATACTTTGATACAAAATTTTAAAATTATTATTAAAAAAAATTATAAACAACTCAATTAAGTGCACCAAACATCCCCAATTAAAAGAAATTAAAAAAAAAAGTTTCTATATTAATAAAGCACTTTTCTTGACAATAATATCGCTACTTAATAAAACTTTTCAGATTTTCAAATAATTTGTTTGTTTTTTAGGTAATTTCTTAAAACCAACTTATTAAAGTTACAAATAAATTTTATCCAACAAGCAATAAATCAAATTGTTTTCACTTTTACTTTTTTTGCAACTTTGGGCTTGTAGTTTTTATTAGAATGGGTTGGCTAAAGTCAACAATATGGTTGGTGTGATTGTCTGTAATATTTTTTGGTCTAATTAGTTTTAGAGGATGGTTTAAACCTCATAACACAATCATTTGGGTGATGTAAAATTGGTTTCAGGACTTGTTTGATTTAATGGATTACAACATAAGATTAAGATTATTAATTTATAGGATTTACATTCCAAGGTATGGTTGCAATTTTTGTTATCCGAATTAGATTGTGATGAACATTTTATCTAATAAAATTGACAAATGTTTTTAGTCCTATAACTAATAATGTAAAACAAACATATAATTAGAACTATATATTTTTATATACATTACAAAACAAACATGGACAAGAAGAAATTATTTATTTCACTAATCCAGTTAAATAACCAATCATTCACTAATCTCATAAATTGTTAATCTTTTCACAATTAATCATACTAATCAAATAGAACTTAAATGTTTAAATCATTCTCAAACTACCATTGTAAGATTATTACACTTAATACAAAAACTCTTAATCCTCATTTTAGATGGGCCCACAATCCATAAGGACGAATGCATTTACACTATATTGCATTATATATATATATATATATATTTGTTTTTAGCATTTTTGAGTCTAGCAAGGTGAAAAAGTTGCTTGACAACTTTAGGCCAACATTGAGTGATAGAATTGGGCATTGGATGTTTTTTTATTTTTCACTATTTATTTATTTAGTTTGAGGAAGTTTAAGATATAGATATATTGAACAAAATAAAACATTACAATACACTAGATGTTTGTAGTGCACTAGATGTGACCTCTATATGATATATGATGTTGAGTGTTTTTAATCCCACCTGACAAAAATAAAATAAAATGGCCTTTCTATGTCCCCCAAAAGATTTGGTAACTTTATTTTATTTGCTTATATGCATGATCCACTACATTTTCATGCATGGACAGACAATTAATATAACATTTTCATGCATGGACAGACAATTAATATATGAATAATGTCGTGTTGGACATGGTTATAAAATTCTGGATAAAATTAAAAAAAAATCTTAAGTTTGGTCTATTTTTTAGGTGGGCCCCGAGTGTCGATTTACTCGGATCAAAATGGTAACGCGTTCTATGCCGCGTTGTGATTCACGTGATATATTTGGTTGCTTAAAACCATTACCGAGTGAATGGGAAATTGAAGCCAAAGTGTGCTCCATGGAAATGGAGTTTTGGTGGAAATTCCTTAAGGTGGTAAATTGGCTTGTCCCACATTGATTTGGTGGGAAGTTTTGAAAGGGTTTATAAGGCTTAGGGTGAGATACTTGGGGTGTACCCCAAGGGTTACCCAAGTGTTTTAGAGGGAGAGGTTATGGGCAAAATGGGCTAAACCCATTGGACCCAAAAATCACCACACGCGCGCACTGCCGCCGTCTGTCCCGTCGGGCGGGCTGGGCTTGGGTGCGGGTGCAAAACATTTGAATTTCATTTTATTTTTTATTAAAATAAAATCCAGACAGAATTCAAATTAAACTAGTTTGGATTTATTGTTCATCCAAATAGGGCCCTTCCCGTTTTCAAACAGAATTAAACTGTTTTGGATTTATTGCTCATCCAAACAGAGCCCTTCCCGTTTTCAAACAGAATTAAACTGTTTTGGATTTATTGCTCATCCAAACAGAGCCCTTCCCGTTTCTATCTGTTTGAATAAACAGATTCAAATCTGTTTAAATTTGAATCTAACAGGTTTCATACCTGTTCAATTCAAAACCAAGAGTCACCTTTGCATCTATAAATAGACTAGCCTCCCATTTGGATTTTAATTCCAATTTTCGTACTCCATCCTCTGCAAATTATATTCTTCATCTTGCTGCATTTTATTTCCGAAAGAAAGAGTGTAAACACTTAGTGTGTTCGTAAGGCAAACAATTTGTAGTGCTGCTATTGTTTGTGGTAAGATCATTTCATCCTGGGAGATAGACGTCCAAATTCTGAAAGCACCGTAGAGAGGACGAATCTGTCTTAAGGACACAGTGTTAAACACAGGACTTGATCAGAAAAGTTATTCAAATAAATTAACCAAGTAAGTTGTTTAATTTTATTCTGTTTTTATTATGTTTATTTAATCAGATTTTATTTTTGTTTTTGTAACAAAATAAAATCTGTGGTTTTATTTATTTATTTTTATTTCGAGTTTGATTTTTGTAATCAAATAAATTCTCTCATTTTCTCTATTTCTTTTATTCTTGTTGTTGTTTTGTACACAACAGAATTTAATCTTTTTAAATACAGTGAAGATTGTCCTACAATCTTAAGACAGATTCGTTTTTGGGTATCTTCATTGTATTTAATTTTCTGTGTTTTCAAATTAATATTCTGGTTGGAAAAACAAATAGTGATTTATGCTATTTGACAGATAGTAGTAATATACTGTCTCTTTTCTTTGACAACAACTAGTAGTACGATACTGGTGTCATTAACAATTCAGAATATTATTTGGTATTACAGAAAATTCTTGTGATATTTTATTTTTCTAGTTTTAGTAACAAGGAAAATAAAATTATTTTGTTGTTATAATTTATTTTCTGGTTTTAGTAACTAGAAAATTAATTTGTGTTTTAATTTTTTCTGATTTTTGTAATCAGAGATTATGGATACTACAACTGAAACTGCATCTGGCAGTGGTACTCCTATTGTTACACCTACATCGGCCCCTATCCGGAACCATGTTCATGTACCAATCAATCATGGAGAAAAATCGGAAAAATTTAACGATACCGAGTTTAAGAGATGGCAGCAGAAGATGCTGTTTTATCTTACAACTCTTAATTTGGCCCGGTTTCTCCATGAAGAGGCTCCAGCACTTAAAGAGGGTGAAAGTGATCGGCAAGTTGTTGCCGCTGTAGATGCTTGGAAACATTCAGATTTCCTATGCAGAAACTACATCCTAAATGGCCTTGACAATATGCTGTATAATGCATACAGTCCTCTGAAAACAGCAAAAGAATTGTGGGATTCTTTGGAGAAGAAATACAAAACAGAAGATGCCGGCACGAAGAAATTTGTCGTCGGTAAATTTCTGGACTTTGTTATGGTAGACTCCCAAACGGTAATATCTCAAGTTCAAAGTTTTCAAATAATTTTGCATGATATTCATTCAGAAGGTATGTCTCTTAGCGAGTCATTCCAAGTCGCTGCTTTAGTGGAAAAGTTACCACCGGCTTGGAAAGATTTCAAAAATTATTTAAAACATAAACGCAAAGAGATGACTATGGATGAATTGATTGTAAGATTAAGAATTGAAGAAGATAACCGAAAGGCTGAAAAGAGGAATGGGAAAAATCCCATTGAGTCCAAGGCTAATGTGGTTGAACAAGTTCATAAACCACATAACAAAAAGAGGAAGTTTACTGGAGATGGTCCTAAACAAGGCGATAGTAGCAAGAAGTTCAAAGGAAAATGCTATAACTGTGGCAAAACTGGACATCGAGCTTCTGACTGCCGCCGCCCTAAGAAGAATCATGGAAGTACAAGTAAGAAGACCACCAATCAGGCCAATGTAACAGAATTGGATTACATCTCTGACGGAGTGAATGACATCAACCTTTCTGCTGTGGTGTCTGAGGCTAACTTGGTTGGAAATCCCAAAGAGTGGTGGGTTGACACTGGAGCAACTCGTCACATTTGTGCGGACAAGAAGATGTTCACTACCTACAATGAGGCTGCAAATGGTGAACAACTTTTTATGGGAAATTCTTCTACTTCTACTGTGGCTGGACAAGGGAAAGTGATCTTGAAGATGACATCAGGGAAAGAACTAACCCTCAACAACGTACTGCATGTACCTGACATCCGGAAGAATTTAGTTTCTGGGTCTTTGTTAAGTAAAAATGGTTTTAGGCTTGTATTTGAGTCTGATAAATTTGTATTAACAAAGAGTGGTATGTATGTTGGTAAGGGATACATGAGTGATGGTGTCTTTAAGTTGAATGTAATGACAGTTGTATCGAAAGTTGCTATGAATAAGAATAACACATCTTTTGTTTATATTCTTGAGTCAAATTTATGGCATGGTAGATTAGGACATGTGAATTTTGATGCTTTGCGTAGATTAATTGGTTTAGATCATATACCAAAGTTTGAAATTAATCCTAATCATAAATGTGAAATTTGTGTAGAAGCGAAACTAACTAAGGCTCCATTTAAATCGGTTGAAAGAAAAACCGAACCTCTAGAATTAATTCACACTGATGTATGTGATTTAAAATTTATTCAAACTAGAGGTGGCAAAAAGTATTTCATAACATTTATCGATGATTGCACAAGATATTGTTATGTTTATTTACTTAGAAGTAAAAATGAAGCCTTAGAAATGTTTAAACTCTACAAAACAGAAGTTGAAAATCAACTTGGTAAAACCATTAAAATGGTTAGAAGTGATAGGGGTGGTGAATATGATGCACCATTAAATGAATTTTGTGCACAACATGGCATTATTCACCAAACTACAGCCCCTTATTCTCCACAGCAAAATGGAATTGCTGAAAGGAAGAATAGAACCCTAAAAGAAATGATGAATGCCATGTTACTAAGTTCAGGCTTACCACAGAACTTGTGGGGGGAAGCAATATTGTCTGCTAATTATGTTCTTAATAGAATACCCCACAAGAAAACCAACAGCACTCCTTATGAATTGTGGAAAGGTCGATCGCCTTCCTACAAATACTTAAAAGTGTGGGGGTGTTTGGCAAAAGTTGAAGTTCCTGTTCCTGAAAAGACTAAGATTGGACCAAAAACAATAGACTGTGTGTTTATTGGTTATGCTCAGAATAGTAGTGCATATCGGTTTCTGACTTATAAATCAGAAATACCTGATATAAATGTGAACACTATTATAGAGTCAAGGAATGCTGTGTTTTTTGAACATGTCTTTCCTTACAAGAAAGGACAGGAATTAAGTTCACAGAAAAGAACTTATGATTGTACACAAAGTCAAGAGACTAATGACAATCAAACACAAGAGACTAGTAATAGTCTCGACCAACAGGATTTACCTAATGGTCAACCAAGACGAAGTAAAAGAGCGAGAACATCAAAATCCTTTGGTCCAGATTTTCTGACATACTTGTTGGAAAATGAACCTCAAAGCTTTAAGGCAGCAATGACAGGTCCTGAAGCACCTTTGTGGAAAGAGGCTGTTAATAATGAAATTGAATCCATTATGCAAAATCATACTTGGGAATTGGTGGATCTTCCACCAGGTTCTAAACCTCTTGGATATAAATGGATATTCAAGAGAAAAATGAAAGCAGATGGTTCAATTCACAAGTATAAAGCAAGACTTGTTGTTAAAGGTTACAGACAAAAGGAAGGTCTGGACTATTTTGACACATATTCCCCTATGACAAGAATAACATCCATTCGCATGCTTATTTCTATAGCAGCGTTGTTTAATTTAGAAATACATCAAATGGATGTTAAGACAGCTTTCTTAAACGGTGATCTAAATAAAGAGATCTATATGGAACAACCCGAAGGGTTTGTAGTATCAGGGCAAGAAAAGAAAGTTTGTCGACTTGTAAAATCTCTTTATGGATTAAAACAAGCACCTAAGCAATGGCATGAAAAATTTGATCATGCAATGCTTACTAATGGGTTTAAGATAAACGAATGTGACAAATGCGTCTATGTTAAAAACACTGACCAAGGATATGTCATAGTTTGTCTTTATGTGGATGACATGCTCATCATTGGAAGCAGTCAAAACATGATCAAATCAACTAAGCAGATGCTTAACAAAAGATTTGATATGAAAGATATGGGGGTCGCAGATGTTATATTAGGAATGAAAATTACTAAAACATCTGACAGATATGCATTATCTCAATCTCATTATATTGAGAAAATTCTTGATAAATTTATCAAGGATGATTTGAATTTAGCTAGAACACCTGTAGACATCAGTCTTTATTTATCAAAAAATAAAGGTGATGCAGTGTCTCAGTTAAAATACTCCCAAATCATTGGAAGCCTAATGTACCTAATGAATTGTACTCGTCCTGATATAGCTTATGCTATCAGTAAATTGAGTAGGTACACTAGTAATCCTGGAGAAGACCATTGGAAAGCGATCATTCGGGTTCTTAGATATCTAAGATTTACTCGTGATCATGGTTTGAACTTTACTCGATATCCAGCAGTACTCGAAGGTTATTGTGATGCCAATTGGATATCGGATACTAAAGATTCAAAATCCACTAGTGGATATGTCTTTACTCTAGGAGGCGCTGCTGTTTCTTGGAAGTCCACGAAACAAACTTGCATCGCACGATCCACAATGGAATCCGAGTTCATTGCTTTAGACAAAGCAGGTGAAGAAGCAGAATGGCTTCGTCACTTCTTAGAAGACATTCCAATGTGGCCAAAACCTGTGCCAGCTATTTGCATTCATTGTGATAGTCAATCTGCAATAGGCAGGGCACAGAATCACATGTATAATGGTAAGTCACGACATATTCGTCGTCGACATAATACTGTAAGGCAATTGTTGTCAAACGGAATAATCTCAATAGATTATATAAAATCTAAAGAGAATATTGCGGATCCGTTAACAAAAGGTTTGACAAAAGAGCTAGTGTATAGTTCATCAAAGGGAATGGAATTAAAGCCTATTACATAAGAGTCGTCATAATGGTAACCGTACTTATATGACTGGAGATCCCAAGAACTAAGTTCAAAGGGACAACTAAGTTATGTATGGCTCACCAGAAATCACCAAGGGATTAAAAATTCCCTACCCATTCCTATGGTGAGAGTGATATCTGCAACATATGTTGTATGCAGGGGTATAAGGATAAGCTTTGCTTTTAATGATTACTTATTTCTTGATTAAGGTAGAAAATCAAGACGAGTATAAAGAGATACTCACAATAAGAATCACCTATATGAGTGTTGAACTGGGGCCGGTTCTATGAGAATGAAAAGGCTAAATTCTCTAGAAACACTTATGAAAACCAGGCGCGTTCAAGGCCAAAATGAACACAACAGTGAGAACCACGATGTGTTAGAAGATATTTTGTGTGAAATCTATTGTCTTGGATTACACAAACGGCTGAACAATTCAAGGCATCGCGTCCATTGGTTAGCCAGTAAGTTCGATAGGTTATCACTAGGGAAGGTTCAAGGCCGAAAACTACCTATCCTGATGCAAGATATTTTCGACTTATACTCTTTCGTTAAAATCTGCATATTGTTGCATTTCCGTTGTCATCAAATTCCATTCATGTGGGGGATTGTTGGACATGGTTATAAAATTCTGGATAAAACCAGAATTTTTTCCTAAGTTCGGTCTATTTTTTAGGTGGGCCCCGAGTGTCGATTTACTCGGGTCAAAATGGTAACGCGTTCTATGCCGCGTTGTGATTCACGTGGTATATTTGGTTGCTTAAAACCATTACCGAGTGAATGGGAAATTGAAGCCAAAGTGTGCTCCATGGAAATGGAGTTTTTGTGGAAATTCCTTAAGGTGGTAAATTGGCTTGTCCCACATTGATTTGGTGGGAAGTTTTGAAAGGGTTTATAAGGCTTAGGGTGAGATACTTGGGGTGTGCCCCAAGGGGTACCCAAGTGTTTTAGAGGGAGAGGTTATGGGCAAAATGGGCTAGACCCATTGGACCCAAAAATCACCACGCACCCGCGCCCAAGCCCAGGCCCAGCCCGTTTTCAAACAGAATTAAACTGTTTTGGATTTATTGCTCATCCAAACAGAGCCCTTCCCGTTTTCAAACAGAATTAAACTGTTTTGGATTTATTACTCATCCAAACAGAGCCCTTCCCGTTTCTATCTGTTTGAATAAACAGATTCAAATCTGTTTAAATTTGAATCTAACAGGTTTCATACCTGTTCAATTCAAAACCAAGAGTCACCTTTGCATCTATAAATAGACTAACCCCCCATTTGGATTTTAATTCCAATTTTCGTACTCCATCCTCTGCAAATTATATTCTTCATCTTGCTGCATTTTATTTCCGAAAGAAAGAGTAAACACTTAGTGTGTTCGTAAGGCAAACAATTTGTAGTGCTGCTATTGTTTGTGGTAAGATCATTTCATCCTGGGAGATAGACGTCCAAATTCTGAAAGCACCGTAGAGAGGACGAATCTGTCTTAAGGACACAGTGTTAAACACTGGACTTGATCAGAAAAGTTATTCAAATAAATTAACCAAGTAAGTTGTTTAATTTTATTCTGTTTTTATTATGTTTATTTAATCAGATTTTATTTTTGTTTTTGTAACAAAATAAAATCTGTGGTTTTATTTATTTATTTTTATTTCGAGTTTGATTTTTGTAATCAAATAAATTCTCTCATTTTCTCTATTTCTTTTATTCTTGTTGTTGTTTTGTACACAACAGAATTTAATCTTTTTAAATACAGTGAAGATTGTCCTACATGTCGTTCACCAGATGGATTCCATTAACCATATAAGGTCCACAATCAACATTAGACTTGATTAAATCATAAACAATTAGAAACAATTAGTACTAGGTGGGTAAACCAATTCAAAAAGCTCTCAAATATACATGTTTTTTTAGGGGAAATTAAAGATTAGCATATTGTCAAAAAAAATAATTACAAATACATGGGGTACAACTCTTTTTAGCGAAAAATACACAAAAAAGTAAAAATAAAAATTGCACTCCATAAAAATTCTCATATTTTGGCAACAGAAAGTATACGTTCCCAAAAACAACCAGAAAATTACTCACAATGGTCTATATTAAAGTTGTTTGTGGGCCATAGCATGAATGAATATTGATATTTGATTGAGAATTCTAGGTTATTTTTTCCTAGGTATGTAGACCTAATTTTTTAATATTCTAATCGATAATTTCACCTATATATATATATTATTGACCTCAGTTGAAAGGCCACAACACAAGGGGTTGCACTCTCTGTACTTTGCTTTTGTTAAGTAAGATAAACTATAATTTTTGTGAGGGTAATGATGCGTAAATAAAAAATTCATATAAAATGATAAGGTTTAAGATGAACCTTTCATTTTATGATAACACACCCTTAATCATGACTTAAATTACAATAATAATATTGTCACATTTTTCATTTTGTTCTGAAATTAATGATAGATGACATATATTAAATAAGGTAGTTGAAATAGTGTTCTTGATGGGTGAAATGGTATTTACCATTTTGTACCTTACCTATAAATGAACATCATTTATAAGTTTGAATGATGGAACAATTTCCATCACAATAACCTTCGAGTACTGTTGGATATCGAGTAAAGTTCAAACCATGATCACAGGTAAATCTTAGATATCTAAGAACCTGAATGATCGCTTTTCAATGGTCTTCTCCGGGATTACTAGTGTACCTACTCAATTTACTGACTGCATAAACTATGTCAGGACGAGTACAATTCATTAGGTACATTAGGCTTCCTGTGATTTTGGAGTATTTTAACTAAGACACTGCATCACCTTTATTTTTCGATAAATAAAGACTGATGTTTACAGGTGTTCTAGCTACATTCAAATCATCATTGATAAATTTATCAAGAATTTTCTCAATATAATGAGATTGAGATAATGCATATCTGTCAGATATTTTAGTAATTTTCATTCATATATAACATCTGCAACCCCCATATCTTTCATATCAAATCTTTTGTTAAGCATTTGCTTAGTTGATTTGATCATGTTTTGACTATTTCCAATGATAAGCATGTCACCCACATAAAGACAAACTATGACATATCCTTGGTCAGTGTTTGTAACATAGACGCATTTGTCACATTCGTTTATCTTAAACCCATTAGTAAGCATAGCATGATCAAATTTTTCATGCCATTGCTTAGGTGCTTGTCTTAATCCATAAAGTGATTTTACAAGCCGACAAACTTTCTTTTCTTGTCCTGGTACTACAAACCCTTCGGGTTGCTCCATATAGATCTCTTTATTTAGATCACCGTTTAAGAAAGCTGTCTTAACATTCATTTGATGTATTTCTAAATTAACCAACGCTGCTATAGCAATAAGCATGCGAATGGATGTTATTCTTGTCACGGGGGAATATGTGTCAAAATAGTCCAGACCTTCCTTTTGTCTATAACCTTTAACTACAAGTCTTGCTTTATACTTGTCAATTGAACCATCTGCTTTCATTTTTCTCTTAAATATCCATTTATATCCAAGAGGTTTAGAACCTGGTGGAAGATCCACCAATTTCCAAGTATGATTTTGTATAATGGATTCAATTTCATTATTCACGGCCTCTTTCCACATAGGTGCTTCAGGACCTGTCATTGCTTCCTTAAAGCTTTGAGGTTCATTTTCTAACAGGTATGTTAGAAAATCTAGACCAAAGGATTTTGATGTTCTCGCTCTCTTACTACGTCTTGGTTCATCATCAGTTAAATCATGTTGGTCGAGACTATTACTAGTCTCTTGTGTTTGATTGTCATTAGTCTCTTGATTTTGTGTACAATCATAAGTTCTTTTCTATGAACTTAATTCATGTCCTTTCTTGTAAGGAAAGACATGTTCAAAAAACACAGCATTCCTTAACTCTATAATAGTGTTCACATTTATATCAGGTATTTCTGATTTATAAGTCAGAAACCGATATGCACTATTATTCTGAGCATAACCAATAAACACACAATCTACTGTTTTTGGTCCAATCTTAGTCTTTTTAGGAATAAGAACTTCAACTTTTGCCAAACACCTCCACACTTTTAAGTATTTGTAGGAAGGTGGTAGACCTTTCCACAATTCATAAGGAGTGCTGTTGGTTTTCTTGTGGGGTATTCTGTTAAGAACATAATTAGCAGACAAAATTGCTTCCCCCCACAAGTTCTGTGGAAAGCCTGAACTTAGTAACATGGCATTCATCATTTCTTTAAGAGTTCTATTATTCCTTTCAGCAATTCCATTTTGCTGAGGAGAACAGAGTGCTGTAGTTTGGTGAATAATGCCATGTTGTGCACAAAATTGATTTAATGGTGCATCATATTCACCACCCCTATCACTTCTAACCATTTTAATGGTTTTACCAAGTTGATTTTCAACTTCTGTTTTGTAGAGTTTAAACATTTCTAAGGCTTCATCTTTACTTCTAAGTAAATAAACATAACAATATCTTGTGCAATCATTGATAAATGTTATGAAATACTTTTTGCCTCCTCTAGTTTGAACAAATTTAAGATCACATATATATGTATGAATTAACTCTAAAGGTTCAGTTTTTCTTTCATCTGATTTAAATGGAGCCTTAGTTAGTTTCGCTTTTACACAAATTTCACATTTATGATTAGGATCAATTTCAAACTTTGGTATATAATCCAAACTAATTAATCTACGCAAAGCATCAAAATTTACATGTCCTAATCTACCATGCCATAAATTCGACTCAAGAATATAAGCAAAAGATGTGTTAGTCTTATTCATGGCAACTTTTGGTACAACTGTCATTACATTTAATTTGAAGAGACCATCACTCATGTATCCCTTACCAACATACATACCACTCTTTGATAATACAAATTTATCAGACTAAAAAACAAGCCTAAAATCATTTTTACTTAATAAAGAGCCAGAAACCAAATTCTTCCGGATGTCAGGTGCATGCAATACGTTGTTGAGGGTCATTTTTTTCCCTGATGTCATCTTCAAGATCACCTTTCCTTGTCCAGCCATAGTAGAAGTAGAAGAATTTTCCATGAAAAGTTGTTCACCATTTGCAGCCTCATTGTAGGTAGTGAACATCTTCTTGTCCGCACATATGTGACAAGTTGCTCCAATGTCAACCCACCACTCCTTGGGATTTCCAACCAAATTAGCCTCAGACACCACAACAGAGAGGTTGATGTCATTCACCCCGTCAGAGATGTAATCTAGTTCAGTTACATTGGCCTGATTGGTAGTCTTCTTGCTTGTACTTCCGCGATCCTTCGTAGGGCGGCGGTAGTCAGGAGCTCGATGTCCAGTTTTGCCACAGTTATAGCATTTTCCTTTGAACTTCTTGTTGTCATTGTTATCACCTTGTTTAGGACCATCTCCAGTAAACTTTCTCTTTTTGTTATGTGGTTTGAGAACTTGTTCAACCACATTAGCCTTGGACTCGATGGGATTTTTCTTATTCCTCTTTTCAGCCTTTCAGTTATCTTCTTTAATTCTCGATCTTACAATCAATTCATCTATGGTCATCTCCTGCGTTTATGTTTTAAATAAATTTTGAAATCTTTCCAAGCCGGTGGTAACTTTTCCACTAGAGCAGCGACTTAGAAAGACTCGCTAAGAGACATACCTTCTGAATGATTATCATGCAAAATTATTTGAAAATTTTGAACTTGAGAAATTACCGTTTGGGAGTCTACCATAACAAAGTCCATAAATTTACTGACAACAAATTTCTTCATGCTGGCATCCTGTGCCTTGTATTTCTTCTCCAAAGAATCCCACAACTCTTTTGCTGACTTCAGAGGGCTGTAAACATTATACAGCATGTTGTCAAGGCCATTAACGTGGTATTTTTTGCATAAGACATCTGAATGTTTCCAAGCATCTACAACGGCAACAACTTACCGATCATTTTCACCCTCTTTAAGTGCTGGAGCCTCTTCATGGAAAAATCGGGCCAAATTTAGAGTTGTAAGATAGAATAGCATCTTCTGCTGCCATCTCTTAAACTCAGTACCGTTAAATTTTTTCTATTTTTCTCCATGATTTATTGGTACTTGAACATGGTTCTGGATAAGGATCGGTGTTGGTGTAACAATTGGAGTACCACTTCCAGTTGCAGTTTCAGTTGCAGTAGTCATAATATCTGATTACAAAAATCAGAAAAAACTAAAACACAAATTAATTTTTTAGTTACTAAAACCAGAAAATAAATTATAACACAAAATAATTTTATTTTCCTTGTTACTAAAACTTGAAAAATAAAATACCACAATAATTTTCTGTAACACCAAATAATATTCTGCAATTGTTAATGACACTAGTATATTACTACTAGTTGTCAAAGAAAATAGATAGTATATTATTACTATCTGTCAAATAGTTTATAAATACTATTTGTATTTTCCAACCAGAATATCATTTTGTGAACACACATAAAGTTAAATACAATAAAGATACAGAAAATTAATATGTCTTAAGATTGTTGGACAATCTTTACTGTATTTAAAAAATAAATTATGTTGTGTACTTAACAACAAACAGAATATATAAGAAATAAAAGAAAATGAGAGAATTTGTTTGATTACAAAAATCAAACAAGGAAGATAAAATAAAATAAATAAAAACAGATTTTTATTTTGTTACAAAAACAAAATCAAAATCTGATTTAAATAATTAAATAAAACAGAAAATAAATAACAAACTTACTTGATTAATTTCTTAAATAATATTCTGATCAAGTCCAGTGTTCGACATTGTGTCCTTAAGACAGATCCGTTCTCTCCACGGTGCTTTCAGAATACGGACGTCTATCTCCCAGGATAAAATAATCAATCAACGAATAAATGCAACACTACAATTTATTCGTACAACGAACACACTGTGATTAGATAAATTGTAGTGCTGCATTTATTCGTTGATTGATCATTTTATCTTGGGAGATAGATGTCCGTATTCTAAAAGCACCGTGGAGAGGACGAATCTGTCTTAAGGACACAGTGTCGAACACTGGACTTGATCAGAATATTATTCAAGAAATTAATCAAGTAAGTTGGTTATTTATTTTCTGTTTTATTTAATTATTTAAATCAGATTTTGATTTTGATTTTGATTTTGTTTTTGTAACAAAATAAAAATCTATTTTTATTTATTTTATTTTATCTTCCTTGTTTGATTTTTGTAATCATACAAATTCTATCCTTTTTCTTTTATTTCTTATATATTCTGTTTGTTGTTAAGTACACAACATAATTTATTTTTTAAATACAGTAAAGATTGTCCAACAACAGAAGTGAAAAAGAGACAAATGATAGAATTGTAAAGAATGTATAAGTGATTTATTGAATAAATAATCTTGATTGATCTTGAAGATAAATCCTTAATATATGTTCCTAAATAACTTTTATTTATTTATATTTTATATTATGTGTTCAATATTTTATTTATTTCGAGAAACTCTCTAGTATTTATTTAGTTTATTAACAAATTTCAAAGCTAATTTTGATTTTTTTTTTTTTTTCCTTTTCTCCAAACACTAGTGCATGTTAATGTGGCATACCCCAATCACTTTTAGATGACAATTTTACCTATCTTGTTTTGCCCATGTAAGGGTCTAAAAATGAGCCGAGACCCGTGGGTGGCTCAAGACTCGCCCGAGGCCTGAGGTGGGCCCGACCCGTTTCGGCCCAGTTAGGCCCAAGCTCGAGCCCAACCCAGTATCATGGGCTTGGGCCTTCCATTTGAAGCCCGGCCAAACCTGTTGGCCCAAAAAAAAATTTAGGCCCTACGGTCGGCCCTCTCTTTGCCAACGGTCAAATTTCAAAAAAATAAAATAAAAGGCAACTTGCAACGGTTAAATAATAAAAAAAAAAAAAAAAAAAACTTGATTTTGCAAAAAAAAAAAATTAAAAAAAAAACACAACACAACGATCATTTCCTTGTAATGAATGAAAAACAAAAATAAAAAATAATTATACTGCTGCCTGCCCCCGCCCACCTACCCTCTGCTCTGCCTCTCCCTTGCATCACATCACTCACCCTTTCACTCACATCAACTTGAAGTTGCAATTGAATGGAAAAAAAAAATATATATATATATATATGTATATATATATATCTGTCTACTAAACTGCTCTACCCGCCTTTGCTGTGCCGCCATCACTCACTCTTCACTCATATCAAGTTCAAGTTGCAATGAATGAATGAAATATATATATATATATATATATTTACTTCAATCTTTCAAATTACTATAACTCTTAAACTCTCAATCTCTCTCAACTCTCAATTAATTTTGAAGTGTCATTCTTAAGTGGCAATTGCAATTGTACAACAAGAAACTTTTATCAGAAGAAACCAATTTTTGTATTGCATTCGCCAGTCAGTAATATTAATTAGTTTAATTAAATTTATTAAGTACTTATTTTTTCATTAACTATTATTTTTTATTCATTATATTTACACATTATTTAAATTAATTGTCAGTTCTTATATATTATTTTACTTACATTACTACAGATTCTAATATTCCTAATGTTTATGTCAATGTTAATACATATATTACACAACATAAATCTGTTGATTCTCTTTCTAATATCCCTCTTCCAATAGTTGGATCATCATCTAGGAACACAAATAGTAGTGTTTCGGAATATTTTGAAAAAATATCTATAAATAATCTTGATGATACAATTAAATTTAAAGAAAAATGTAAATATTGTGCACATTTACTTAGTATTGTATTTGCAGGGGTACTAGTCATCTAAAAAGGCATGCTAACAAACATTACAAAGTCAACAACCTGATATTAGAAGTCAAATGCAATTAGGGGTTTCAACAACTGGTAATTTGCAAACATTTTCATATGATCCTATGCGTGTACAAAATTATATAATTGATTATATTATTAAAAAAGGATAACCTTTTACTTCTAGTGAATTTTCTGATTTTACCGAAATGATTCACGAAAGTTTTGCATCGCAATATCAAAGTTTTTCAAGAAATACTACCAGAAACATGATTTTAAAAAAATCTGAGGATGTTAAAAGTAAATTATTTGACATCTTTAAAAAATTGAATGGAATAGTTTGTTTAACATTTGATCTGTGGTCAAATAATGATTTAGAATATCAATGTATCACTGCACATTTTATTGATAATGATTGAAAATTAAATAAAATAATTATTTCATTTAAATTAGTTGAACTTCCATACATTAGTCAATCGCTTGGTGTAGAAATAAGAAATATATTATATGAGTGAGTTTAACAAAATAAAATATTTACGATTAGTTTAGATAATGCAGCATATTATAATCAAACTGTAACCCATTTAAAATCAAATTTACAAGTATTTGTTGATGGTGATTTATTTCATGTTCGTTGTTGTGCCCATATTTTAAACTTGATTGTTAAAGAAGTTATGCATGTATACGAGACTTCTGTACTTGCAATAAAAAATGCAGTTGTTACGATTATGTCTTCTGCTAATCGAATTTCGGAATATAGAAAAGTTTGTCAACGAGAAAATATGTCATTTAAAAAATTAATTTTAGATATAGATAGTAGGTAGGATTCAACGTATAATATGTTAAAAAGAGCTTGTAAACAAAGAAGAATAATAGATTTATTTTTTGCAACAATATCAATAAAAGGAGTACTAACTCCCACAGAACTTAATTAGCGCCAAGTAGCTTTGTATAAAGATTTTTTAAAAAATTTTGATACTTCAACAAAATTATTTTTTAATATATATATTCTTACTTCACCATTTGTTTTACATATGCTAGCAGAAATAATTAAAGTTTTAGAAAAATATATGGGTAATGAATATTATGTAACCATTATTATTTCAATGAAAGCAAACTTTGATAAATATTTTGATCATTTGCCTCATCTTTTAGGTTTAGCCATAATAATTGATCATAGGTGTAAATAAATTGGTTTACAAGAATTTTTAGAACGAATTTTCGTGGATCAAACACAGTTTGCACCTATTATGCAAACATGCAATAGATTATTTGAAAAATATAGAGCAGCTGCATCTGTAAATACACCTATACACACTGCACTAGCAGTCTCATCTCGAGGTAGACAGAAATTAAAAATAGAAGAATATCTCAACATACAAGCATAAGTAGTTTTGAAGTATAACGTTATTTGGAAAGTCCATCAGTGGATGATTTCGATGATTTTGACATTTTAGAATGATGGAAACAAAATAAAACTATGTGGCCTGTGGTTTCACAGATGGCCCATGATATACTAACCATTCTTATTTCTACAGTTGCTTCGGAAACAACTTTTAGTGCATGTAAACGGGTGCTGAACGATTATCGCAGCAGGCTTTCACCCCAAATGATTAAGGCACTGATGATATTCAGAGATCATATGCATGCACTTACAAGAAGACAAAATTATAATGAAAATGAGCGAATTCAAAATGATTTGGATAACATATCCTCAGGCAACGCAACTGAAATATTTATCTCCTCCAATGATTTTGTTTTTTACTATTTCATTTGGCTTTTTTTTTTTTCTTTGGTATTAGATTATTGAGGTGGAGTATAATGCAAATGATTGGTAGGCTAGTAGGTGCTAACCTAATTGGGATGTACTTGACTTATAATGATGCAATTACTCTACCATTATCAATAATTTACACCTATTTTATTTAATTATATAAATTTTTGTAATATTTTATTTCATTTTGAAATAAAAATTATTCATTCAATAAATGTTAATTTAATATTGTAATATTGAAAGTTTCATTTTCATATATATAAAATTATTCATTTCCAAAGAAAAAAAAATTACATAATTGCATACTTTTTTAGTTATAAGTTCATAAATAAAAAACCATAAGTCATACATAATTAAATTTAAATACCACCATGAAACATATCCAAACAAAATATCTCATTAATTTTTACTAAAATACTCAAGTATAATTTTTTTATTTTTTATCCCTAATAAATAATCTACATAGATAATGTATTTATCGTTCATCTTTTCAACAACGAAAAAAAAAGGGTCCAATTAGGCCTGGCCCTAGGCCCTATCATGAGTGGGCCTATGCCCCACTTTTCGGCTCATGGGCCAGCCTGGCCTGAGCTCGGGCCCGGATGGGCCAGACCGGGCCGGGCCATTATTACATCCCTAGGCCCCTCTTACCTTGCCTCACATCCCTCGCCCAATCCTGTAAGAATAATACATTCATCAAGAAGCTTTAACGTTATGTTTGGTTGAAGAATTTTGTTAGGAATTTTGAAAAAGAAAAAAAAAATATAGGTGAAATATATATAAAATATACTTATATTTCATCTAATTTTATACATTTTTTCTCTTTTTTTTTCCAAATCCCTACCCAAATCTCCCAATCAAATGTAGCGTAAGAGTAATAATGATATTTGGATTTTTTTTTTTAAATACATTAAATATATTTTTTTTTTTCAGCATTTTGGAGAAATTTGGAATTTATTAAGCATTTTTCTTGAGATTTCTGAATTTCCACTTTAATTAATTAGTTATGACAATTTTATTGAAGTGATTGGAAACCTTCACCTACCTAGTGCCAAAGCAATAACTTTGATTAATTCACTCACCAAATGAGTTTGTCTTGCTAATTACATGAAGACCCGTCAATTATTAATAAATATCATTTTATTTTTTTATTTATAAACTTGTAAATATTGATCCCTTCAGTTTGAAAATCATACAAATATATCCTTTTGGAAGTGGTCTGTAGGAGTGAAATTGATACATTTTCATAGTTGAAGATGTTGAAATATACGAATTTATAGATGAGGAAGATAAAATAATATTAGCTAATAATTAAGGTGTTAGTGTAATTACTCTATAATCTTCAAACTTTCGATTCATATTTTCTTTCCAAGCACCTGTTTGATATAGACTACTAAGGTTGACATTAAATTTAAGTGTGCATAAGTTATCTTGCTTGGTAAATTAGTTATACCAACCCAAAAAAAAAAAATGGTTATTTTATATTTTGACAATTGTAAGTCTACGCAAGACTTCATTGATTATGAAAAAAAATAAAAAAATAAAAAAATAAAGGGAAGGTAGGTGGCACACAACGCAAAAACAAAACTTGTCCCTTTTTTTTCCAGTAAAAATAGGTATAGAGATTTGTTTCTAAAAATACGCCCAAAACATGTTTGTATGTCCATTCCTTTTATGTCTATTCCTATATATAAAAACGGAGCAGTTTGCCTTTAGTCCGAGATCGGATTTGATGGTGTTGTTCGGCCTGTGGGGACCCACCATGGGTTCTGTTTTGATAATTCGAACCATTCAATGTGTAGAATTCGTCGAGTACTATATGCCTATAAAAAATCACGTTGATCGGACATCCATAACTATGTCATCGGATCAGTTTTCTGTCAACCGTTAATTTGTTCACCGTCCATTTTTTTTATACAAAACTAATTTGATCACATAACTATCGATATTCGATCAACGTGATTTTTAATAAACATATAGTACTCAACGAGTTCTACACATTGACGGTTTAGATTATCGAAACGGGACCCGTGGTGAGCCCCCATGGACCGAACAGCACCGTCCAATCTGATCTCGAACTGCAGGTAAGCTGCTCCCATATAAAAAGTGAATATCACATGGGCAAAATTTCCGATTTTACAAAAATTACTCAATTGCCCATTTGTCTCATAATATCATCATCATCATTTCCTTATCCCAACTCACGCAATGCACTCCCCATATATAACTAGTGAATACTATATAGACGAAACTTTCGGCCTTGCAAAATAATTTAATTGATCCTTTGTCTAATAATGGGGGCGTTTGGTGTGGATTATAGGCGATGATTATAACTTATTTTAATTTGAAAATTTGTGTCAAACTGTTTGATGCAGTTTCTGCTTACAATTTTTTAGGCAAAAATAGCTTAAATAAGCTGAGAAAAACTGATTATTTAAAAGTTAGGGAATGGGTGCTTTTGATTTCTATTTTATGATTATCAGCTTTTAGCTTACAATAAGCTGCACTAAACAACACCAATATCATGACCATTTCCTCATCTCAACTCATGCAATGCAATCCCTATATATAAATAGTGAATACCATATGGATGAAACTTTCGGCCTTGCAAAAATTAGTCAATTGCTCCTTTGCCTCATAATATCATCATCATCATTATCATCATCATCATCATCATCATCATCCCAACTCATGCAATGCAATCCCTACATATAAAGAGTGAATGCCACATAGACGAAACTTTCGATCTTGCAAAAATTACTCAATTGTGTCTTTGCCTCATAATAAAGAAGGGAGTTATGGACGAAGTGAGTTTGACCCAAATCCACCACACGTGTGCGCGTTGCGGCCGTTCGTCCAGCCGGCAGGGCTAAGCCGGGGTACATAGTGTGCGTCGGGTCCTAACTTTAATCTCAGTCGGGTGTGGGTTTGTTTGAATTCTTAACGAATTAATTTAAACATTTGCTTCCCAAAATAGTGTCTTTCTGATCTCCTCTCTTCATTTTTCATTGGTTCCAAATTCCACACATGTTCGAAGAGTTTTCTACCTCTCCGAACAAACACCTCTTTGCCTATAAATACAGGATCCTCCAGCAGATTCAATTCATTTCTTTCTTCCCGTTTTCCTTTCCTCCTGCATTTGTTCTTCATCTTAGTTCATAGAGTTTTCAGAGAGTTGTAGAACTCAGGTTTGATTCGCCTGACAGATTGTTTGTAGTGCTACTATAATATGTGGTTTTTGATTATTATATCTTGGGAAATAGACGCCATTAATCCGTGAGCACCTGTGCGGCGGCGAATTTGTCATAAGGACAGAGTGTCACACACTCGACTTGATCGTGATTTTGCTGTTCTAACTTTCTGTTGATTTTGTCGTTCTAACTTTCAGGTGATTTTGCTATTCTACCTTTCTGGTATAAGAACTTCCTATAAGTAATTTATTTGCTTTGTTTTAGTTTTTATTTTATACACAGAAGATTGTTCCGACAATCTTAAGACAGATTCAAATTATTCTGTTTATACAGAATTTTTCATTTATTATCTTTTTAAAATTCTTTTTGATTTTTATTATAGAAATTATTTTCTGTGTGAAGCTTTTAGAAATTAATTCTGAATTTTTAGAAATAATATTCCGAGTTTTCATTTATTAAAATTTTGATTTTCAATATTTTAATTTTTGAAGTTTTATAGAAATAATATTTTGTGTGGAATTAATTTATTTAAATAAAAAATTTATTTTCAAATTAATTTGAAATAAAAGTTACAATTTTGCTTATTTTATTTTTTACAGAATTATATTATGTGTTTTATGGTTTAATTTTTTGTGTGGTATAAAATTCTAATTATAATTTTGTTTTATAATTTAGAATTCATAGTTATTGAAACTGCTCAAACATCTAATCTGACCAGTGTTACAACTGCCCCAATCCTTCCTGTTATTGTAACAGTGCCGGTGAATCATGGGGAAAAGTTAGAAAAGTTATTAGGAACTGACTTTAAAATATCGCAGCAGAAAATGATGTTCTATCTTACTACATTAAATCTGGGCCGTTTCCTTCGTGAGGATGCTCCTGTTCTGAAAAAGGATAAAACTGACCGACAAATGGTTGTTGCGATCGATGCTTGAAAGCATACGAGTTTCCTTTGCCGCAACTATATCTTGAATGGGCTTGATAATGCATTGTACAACGTTTATAGCCCTATCAAGATGACAAAGGAATTATGGGAGTCATTGAAGAAAAAATATAAAATAGAAAATACTAGCTCGAAGAAATTCGTAGTGGGCAAATTTATGAATCTTGTGATGGTTGATTCAAAGATTGTGATCAGCTAAGTTCAAGATCTCCAACTTATTTTGCATGATATCCATGCAGAAGGCATGTCACTAAACGAGTCCTTCCAAGTTGCTGCCCTAATTGAAAAGTTAACACAAGGCTAGAAGGAATTCAAGAACTATTTCAAACACAAGCGCAAAGAAATGGCTTTAGAGGATTTAATTGGGCGTTTGAGGATTGAGGAAGACAACCGAACTTCTGAGAAGAGGGTTGGAAAACATCCTATGGAGTCAAAGGCAAATGTGATGGAACATGCATCAAAAGCAAATAAACAAAAAATTACTGGAGAAAGTTCCTCATGAGGCTCTAAGGGAGGGAACACCAAGAAATTCAAGTTACATCTGTGACAAAGAAAGATATTGGGTCAGAGATTGTCGTAACAAGAGCAAGGGTAAAGGAAGTTCAAGTAAGAAACATGTTCAAGCCAATGTCACCGAAGTGGACTGAATCTCCAATGGTGTTGATGACATAAACCTTTCAGCAGTTGTCTCCGAGATCATCCTTGTCAGAAATCTCAAAGAATGGTGGGTAGACTTTAGAGTCACTCATCACATCTGTGCTGACAAAAGATATTCTTCTCCTATTTGGTGGTGGGCAATGAACAACAATTGTTCATGGGCAACTCCTCGATTTCTAAAGTTGAAGGACAAGGAAAAGTAATTTTGAAGATCACATCTAGAAAGGAACTCATCCTCAACAATGTGCTACATGTACCGGACATTCGCAAGAATCTTGTTTCTAGATCTCCGTTGAGCAAGAATGCGTTTAGGCTAGTTTTTTAGAGTGACAAATTTGTACTTACCAAAAACAAGATGTATGTAGGAAAAGGTTACATGAATGATGGCATTTTCAAAATGAATGTAATGACTATTGTATTTTCTATAATTAATAAAAATACATTTTCTTACTTACTTAAGTCTTCAAATTTATGGCATGGTAGATTAGGACATGTTAATTATGAATCTTTGTGTAGATTAATTAATATGAAATGTTTACCTAAATTTAAAATTGATCCAAATCATAAAAGTGAAATTTGTGTTGAGGCAAAATTAACTAAAACTCTGTTTTATTCAATTGAAAGAAGTACTGAACTACTTGAATTAATTCATAGTGACATTTGTGATTTTAAATCAATTCAAACTAGAAATGGAAAAAAAAATATTTTATCACTTTTATAGATAACTATACTAGATATAGTTATGTTTATTTAATTCGAACCAAGGTTGAAACTTTGGAAACTTTCATTCAATATAAGAATGAAGTTGAAAATCAACTTGACAAGAAAATTAAAATTCTAAGAAGTGATAGAAGTGGTGAATATAAATCACCTTTTAGTGATTTTTGTAAAGAACATGGAATACTTCATTAAACCACCGCTCCTTACTCATCTCAACAAAATGGAATTGCTGGGAAAAAAATAGAACTTTAAAAGAAATTATGAATGCCATGTTAATTAGTTCTGGATTATCTCAGAACTTGTGAGGGGAAGTAATACTTTCTGCTAATTATATTCTTAACAAAGTACCTTCAAAGAAAGTGAATTAAACACCTTATGAAATGTGGTATGGGAGAGTACCATCCTACAAATACTTAAAAATGTGGAAGTGTTTGGCTAAAGTGGTTATTCCTAGTCCTAAAAAGACTAAGATAGGTACGAAAACCGTTGATTACATATTTATCGGGAATGCCAAGAATAATAGTGCATCTCGGTTTTTTATTTATAAGTCAGAACACTCAGAAAAGCATGTAAATACTATTACTGAATTTAGGAATGTATCGTTCTTTGAACATGTGTTTCCTAATAAAACTAGACAAGAGACTAGCACTAACAAAAGATCTTATGATGCTATTGCTAGTCATGATCAAGAACAAGATCAAGTACAAGGGCAAGAGAGAGATCAAATGAAATAGAGGAACCTATGCGTAGTAAACATGCTATAACCTCAAAATCTTTTGGTCCAAATTTTCTGACCTTTTTGTTAGAAAATGAGCCTTCAAATTTTAAAGAAGGTATGTCCAATTCTGAGACTCCTTTATGGAAAGAAGATGTAAATAACAAAGTTGAATCCATCTTGCACAAATCACACATCGGAATTGATGGATTTGCCACCAGGCTGTAAACCTCTTGGATACAAGTGAATTTTCAAGAGGAAAATAAAAGCTCATGGATCAATTGAAAAATACAAGGCAAGACTTGTGATCAAAGGATATAAACAAAAAGAATGTCTTGATTACTTTGACACATATTCACCAGTTACTAAAATAACATCCATTAAAATGCTAATTGCCATTGCATCTTTGTACAATCTAGAAATTCATCAAATGAAAACAACTTTCTTAAATGGTGAGTTAAATAAAGAAATTTACATGGAACAACTAGAAGGATTTTCTGTTTCAGAGAAAAAAAAGAAAGCGTGTAAATTGGTTAAATCATTATATGGTTTAAAACAAGCACCAAAGCAGTGGCATAAGAAATTTGACAATGCAATAAGGTCAAATGGATTTAAAATTAATGAATGTGACAAATGTATTTATGTGAACAAAGGTTATGTTATAGTATGTCTTTATGTTAATGATTTGCTCATCATATGTAGTAATAATGACATGATTAAAACTATCAAGAAAATGTTGAATAAACATTTTGATATGAAGGATATGAGGATTACTGATGTAGTTCTTGGTATGAAAATTACCAAAGCATCAGAAGAATATGTTTTGTCACAGTCACATGATATTGAGAAAATATTTGACAAATTTAGTAAAGATGATAAACATCTGGCTAGAACACCTGTAGATGTTAATTTGTTTATTTCTAAGAATGTACAGGAAAGTATTTCTCAATTAGAGTATGCCCAAATTATTTGAATAACATACATTGTGAAACCTGTGTCGGTGTCTACTATACGCATACATTGTGATAGTCAATCGGCAATAGGTAAAGCACAGAGTCATTTGTATAACGGTAAGTCACGATATATTCGTCGTCGGCATAATACCATGAGACAGCTACTCTCTAATGGAATTATTTCCATTGAATATGTGAAGTCTAAAGACAACATAGCGGATCCACTAAACAAAGGGTTAGCAAGAGAGTTAGTTGAGAATTCATCGAGGAAAATAGGACTTAAGCCTATTAAGTAAGAGTTATCACAACGACAACCTAACCTAGTTGACTAGAGATCCCAAGATCTACGTTCAAAAGGACAACTAAATTGTATATGACTCGTAAGAATCACTAGAGAGTCAAACTCCTACCCATTTTTATGATGAAATAGTGATATTTGTAGCGTGTCAGGATAAATAATGTTTTTAATGATTCTTATATCTCGGAATATTTAGTGGAGTATAGCAGGATACTCTTCATAAGAATCACCTATATGAGTGTAAACTGGGCCGGTTTTTTAAGTTTTGTAAGGGCTACAATTCTTTATAGCACTCATGAAGTACCAGGTTGTTCAGGGCCAAAATGAACACAATCATGAGAACCAAACTGTGTCTGGAAATATACTGTGTGAGTTCTATTGTCTCTGTTTACACAAATGGTTGAACAATTCAAGACATCATGTTCACTAATTAGCTAGTAAATTCGATAATATCTCACAAGGGAAGGTTCAAAGTCAAAAGTTACCTATCATTTGCAGAATATTTCTGATTTCCATACTCTATTTAGAAACATCATATTGTTGCATTTTCTCTCCGTCAATTCCATTCATGTGGGGGATTGTTGGAATATTTGGCTTTATAGGCTTATTTTGGGCTAACTTTTAGTCCAAATTTAAGTGGGGGCCCACACATCTTTTAAGGTGGGTTCAAGTAGTGATGTGTTCCTTGCCGCATAACAAGTTACACAATGAAGACAATTTGTCAAAACCATTTATGGATGAATGGGAAGTTGACGTCATTTTCGATTTCGTGAAATGGAAAGTTGAAGAGACAAATGTGGGTTACCTTGTTTTGGTTGTCCCACATAGAAACAGTAAGAGAGCTTGTATGAGTATATAAGCTCTAAGTTGACATACTTGGGATGGGCCCCAAGGGGCACTCCAAGTTTTGTAAGGAGGAGAGTTATAGACAAAATGAATTTGACCCAAATCCACCACACACGTACATAAGTGCCACCATCCGGCCGACTGAGCCGAGCTATACTGGGTCGGATGTGTGGTGTGGGTTGTGGGTTGGGTCCTAATTTTAATTTTTTGGACAAAATTCGTTTGAATTTTTAAAAATTGTAGCCTGGTTACGCAAAAAGCGATTATAGTAAAACTCTTGGTTTATCAAAAGAAATAACAAAAAAAAAAAAGGAGGCTCATGCTCTCCAAAGACTTCCCACGCTCTTAGTTATGCGGAATCACCACATCTTTTCTTACATAAATCCACTAGGGATGGGCACAAAACCCCTAAAAATATTTTTATAAAGTATATATGTTTAAGCAGTCTTATAGACATTAATGCAATACCATGCCATGCTCCAAATTCACAAGTTTTATTCCTTTGAAAATTAAATGCAATGATCTCTTAAAGATAGTTAATTATCTCAACAAATTTCAAAATTTAAATAGGGGTGGTAAATACGACTCGGGTAATCTCTAAGCTGGTGTCTGCAAGTAGACATACCAAACACTACCAATTTCCCATTTTACTGACTCCTAACCAGAAGGCACATAGTACCTCCTTCGCATGTATTTTCGGTCTTTCATTCTGAACACTCTTAAACAATACCAACTATACCCCTTATCCGGATTTACCAAACGTATTTATCCTAAAATATTTCAAAGTCAACAATTGTTTTTTCAAAACAGTATAACAACTTCCAAAATATAGCCATAATGAACAACATTTCAAAACGATGAAAATGAATGAAGTGGGATACAATTATATAGTTTTATTATGCAAATTTTTACAATTATCAACATTTGCTCAACGTAGAATGCAATATTCAATAATTCTCCAATTATTTCCAAATTTTCATACCCTTGTGACAATATGATACTATTTCATATTCACAATTATATTTATTACCCTTTCATAGTCCAAGCATATACATAATCATGCGATCACGTAAATTTCTTAACACCAAACTCATCATTCTCATGAATATTTCATTCAACACAACAATAAATAAATTTCATCATTTTTCTAAGAAATATCCAACCACCTCATAAAAACTTTCAACTTTGTTGAAATTACTCAATTGCCCCATTTGCCTTCTAATATCATCGTCATCTTTATCATCTCCTCATCCTAACTCATCAAATCCCAATACATAAAGAGTGAACTCTACCTCATAATATCATCATCATCTTCTCATCCCAGCCCATGCGATGCATCATCCATCTGAACTCATCATCAATGCCTCATAACCAAATTTTCGAGTCCATTTGGTTTGATTTTAGAATTATAATTTCAGTGTAGGGTTGTATTTTGAATTTTAAAAAGTGTGTTTATAGATAAGATTATAGTGATCTTAGTCAAAACATAGAATAATAACTTAGCAATTTTAAATTTGTATTGTGGTATATGAATAAAGGATAAATGATAAATTTCTTAAAAATTGAATATTAATTTGAGATTTTGCATGGAGTTGTCATAGAATAAGATTTTTAAGAAAAAAATTAAGTTGTACCATTTTCAGTTTAAAAAAAAAGTCATGCAAATAGGTGTGGTTATTTTAAATTGAGTTGTAATCGATAGTTTCTATTTCTAGACTTTTTTGAATGTTTAAAAGGTTATGCGGGTAATAGATATGTTATTAATTTTAAAAATATAAAAATTAAGATTTTTTTAAAAAGTTTTGGAGCTTACAATCCAAAACTATTATACATTAATGGTTTCGAAACACAAAAATAGCTTTTAAGCTTCTAATCTATACATATTGTAATACATTTTGATAGTTTAAGAGGTAGACTTATATATTTTTTTAATGTAGAAAGTCAAAGTGATAGTTAACAATAATTTAAGAATAATGTTATATGTACTAATTAATGTATTAACTAGTATATTAACAGATGATATGGTATAACTTTAGAAGTTTTGAATATTTGTAATTTGTATAATAAGTGAGGTCAGTAACAATGGTATAACACTTACTGATATACTAGTGTGTACCTTAATTGGTGCATGCATGTAGTACTACCGATAATTTAGAGACTCCCCATTTAAATATTCCTTTATTATATTATTGCTGGGTCGTGTTCACAACATGGGTGGCCCTATAACGCCCTCAATTTAAGACATAAATCATTCATTAACAATTTTCATGAACATAGGAATAAGAATATATTTTCATTCATCAGAGTCTTCTTTACAAAAAATTTACATGTTATCAATAAGTAAATTCCCTATGGGCTTACAACTTTTCAAGTTATCACTTGGTTACAACAAAAGAAGAGTTATAACTCTTTACATATAAAGCCCTCGGCTTGAATTTACATTTAATCCACAAAACAAAATAACAAAACAGGGAGCCTTCAACTCCTAAACCTCCCAAGCTAAGATCTTGGAGGCGGCATATCACCTGTACCTGAAAAATAATATCCCAAGTAGGGTGAGCCAATGCCCAGTAGAGATATACTAAACAACATATGAGAATTAACTAAAACATTAGCATTCGATAAATGTTAACACTTATGAACCATCTTAAACCTTTTCCATAATCAATCAACATTAATACCCACACTTCAATTCACTTCTGGTTATTATTCAAGTCAATTCATTGACATAATTCATTGTCATAAAAATAATTCAAAATGAGACTGCAACTCATTCATCAACACTTCAATTATAAACATCATTCACACACTTCCATAACTTTGCCATTTTACGGAACTACATCCGAGGGAACCGGCACCCAAATATATATACAAGATTTTGGGACTTTCACCCTGAACACTCCGGCCAACTTAATTATCCATGGAATCCATCCCCTATCTCCTCTCACACAATGGAGTACAGCCCCTATCTCCTCCCAAACAAGATACATATACAATATATTTAAACACGTCATCATATGCAACGACCAGTTCAATCACATATACAATGCTTACATCCAACTGTCATATTCAATGACATGTTCCAATTGATTAGTTTCAATTTACCTAATCATCATTCATTTTCTACGACAATCATGGCTATCTTCCACCGATAGCCCAAAACAGATATATCTAGACAGACAAATAAATTTCTCAACAGATAATATATTACATTTTTCATAGGTGAGTGATTCATCAATCCAACTACCATTTAATCACAATTTCCCCCAATTTCATAATTTTCAAGCCAATTTCATATTTCCACAATGATTTCACTATTTAAACAAATAGTTCATATATAACAAATTAGGGCATTCTCCTCCTTTTCTCAAACATTGCACCCAAGGCCAAATTTTCCCATTAAATACAAACAACCCTATTCTCAAGGTCTTACATACATATAGAACCCAAAATAGGAAAGCCCTCTTTTACAAATATCAAAACCCTAACCTCAACTTTATCCAAATCTTCCACAACCCACCATTTATACAAAATGACTAATACTTAGGTTAAAACCCATATAGGATAGTAGAATATCCCTACCTCAAGTGTAGAAGCTCAAAGGAGAAGTGAAGAAACCTCAATGACATCCAAACTTGATTTTACTTGGATCAAATGGAAAATTTTAAGAAGCTCCAACTTTTTAATGAAGACACAAGGGTTGGAAATCACTAGATCAAGGCCAAAATGTAGAGAGAGAGTGTATCTTAGAGAGAGAAGCTCTCAACTTAGGGCTTTGGAAAGTTTTAGAGAGAGAAAAGACAGAAAAAGTGATTTAAAATGTCACTTTCGCGATCTGATATACGTACAGTCTACTTGAGCGGAGAGTTTGACGCTCAAGCGTCAAACACATAAATTAGACCCGCTCGAGGGCAACAAAGGCCGCTCGAGCGCCAAGACACAACAACAAGGCACTACCCGCTCGAGCGCAATAAGACCCACTCGAGCGTAAAATACACTCGTCCAGTATTTTTACAGACTTCAGACAGTCGCTCGAGCGCAAGAAAGACCGCTCAAGCTCAGACCCGTTCGAGCGAAAGAAGCACCGCTCGAGCGTGAAAAACACTTTTGCAGTATTTTTGCAGACGCACAAAATACTGAGTGATTGCAAACTCCGCTCGAGCGCAATAAGACCTGTTCGAGCGCAAGACCAAAATTCTGGGCAACAAGGTTCTAGACCAACTACCAACCAACCTGTTCAAAATATCAAGACATCCCAAAACTCAAATTCAAAGAGTAGGAGGAGGAAGAGAGATAACAACAACATTAAACCATAAGACCTAAGTCCGAAACACCATAAAAGTCGAGTTAGAAACCGGGATCGCTATAGGGCCCATACTATTGAGAGTCTTAAGCTAAAATTAAAAACGGTTTTTAATGTTAAAATAAATGGGAAAATTATAAACACACCTTTTGAGATTTATTTAAATTACAAATTATCCTCTGTGGTTCTATAAATTATATTACGCCCCATAAGGTTTTTAATTTCATAATAAATAAGTCCTTTTATTAATATATTATCAAGTTAATTAACAGTTTTTAATAATGTTAAAATTTTATTTCAATTAATAATTCAGATAATTTTATTATTGTATAGGTGAACAGTTAGAAATTTTATTTTTTCAATTAATTCTGTTAAATAAAAAAAATTGATAGAGAGGTATTTTGTAGTTTTCAAACCACAAGGGTAATTTGTATTTTAAATAAATCTTAAAAGTGTATTTGTAATTTACTCAAAATAGATTTAGGATGTAAAAAGCAGAAGAAAAGAAAAAGTAGAACAAGTTGAGATAAAAAATAGTATTTTATTTAGAAAAATACAAATAAAGTCATCATTATGTTAATTTCTTAAAAGCGTACAGTGCGGCCCATACTATTCAGCTTATTTGGTTTTGATTTTTAGAAAATTATATTTTTTGTATTTTATTTTTTTAATATTTTAAGTAATTTTTTTTTAATTGTTAGACACATAATGTTTGTGAATTTTTTTTAAAAAAAATACAGTAAATATCAAAAAATACAAAAATTTAATATATTTTTTTTTTTTTGTGTATTTAATAATTTTTAAAAATATTTTTTCACAAATATTTACTATTTAGATACATCTAAGTAAGGTGCATTTAAAAAAATTACTTAAAATTTAAAAAATATTCACTAAAAACAAAAAAATATATATATTTATGTATTTAATAATTTTTAAAAATATTTTTTCACAAATATTTATTTAGATACATCTAAGTAAGGTGCATCTAAAAATATATAAAAAATTATTTAAAATTTAAAAAATATTCACTAAAAACAAAAAAATACGAAATACGAAAAACAAAAAACAAAAAACAAAAAACAAAAAACAAAAATCTCAATTTTTAAAATACTGAAACCAAATACACTGATTGAGAGTCTTAAGCAAGGTTTTAAAAAGCGGCCGCAACCGTTACGTAACGGTTTTGGTGGTTACCGCCACCCGTTACGGCCGCTTTTACAGTGTGATTGAGATTCACAGGCGTGTCGGCCGTAGCGGCTGTCATAGCGGTCGTAAGGGTGCCATAACAGCTGTAACGGCCTATTACGAATTGTTACGTAATGGTTCCGAACTGTTTCTTTCGAAAAAAACACACAAAAAAAAGTTGAAAATGGGAGGAAGAGGGATAGAGAGAAGAGGGAAGATAAAAAAAGAAGATGGAGGAGCAAAAGATAGAGAAAGAGAGAAGAGGAAAGATGAAGAACATGTTATTGATTTATTGAAGCTGTAAGATTTATGCTATTCTATTCAACTGCTATCACTCAACAATTTTTGTTTGTGTGCGTCTATCTATATATTGTTTAATAATAATAATAATAATAATAATAATAATAATAAGTGTGGTCATTATCTATTTGGCTTAGTTAAAATATGTATATATATATATATATATATATAAATTTAGGCTCTTATTTATTCTCTTACTTTTGTCATTGTTTATCGTATATATAATAGTTAGTGATTGATTTTTTGAATAATATAAAGTCATTAATTATTAAAATAAAATGTAAAAAAACTCAGTTTATTGTGATTTAGAAATATGAAATATATTGGATTATACTTAAAAATTTATAAAAATTTATCAATATTTATTTTAAACCTAATAAATATGACTATGGAAAAAAAATATGCGTATCGATAAATTTTTTTCAAATTGTGCGAAAAATAAAAAAATTCATGGTTCTAGTTATCACAGCGTTGCGCTACGGCCTATACGCCCCGCAACCGCACTATCGCTACCGTTATAGCGACCGCGACCGCATTTCAAAACCTTGGTCTTAAGCTAAATTTAAAAAGGCATTTATAGTTAAATAAATTTATGCGTTAAAAAGAAGAAGAAAAGTAGATCAAGTGGGGCAAAAAAACAAAGAGTATTTTTTATTCAAAAAAATAAATATCAAAGCCATCATTATAGAAATTTTTTTGGGTCCTGGTAACGACCAAGGTTGCCCAATACTATAGAAAATCTTAGGCTAAATCTCAAAGGGCTTTTTTTAATATTTAAATATTAATTTATGCAATATTTATGATTTTTTTAAAAAATAAAAAATTATTGATCAGTGGGGATCAAAAAAATAATTTACAAAAAGATGAGAAAACATTTAATTTTAATTATTAATATTTATCACTTTGTGTAAATAATTTTTTTATCCACACTGATTGGTCATCCCCCCCCCCCAAAAAAAAAAAAAAGGAAAGAGGAAAAAGTAGCACAAGTTGCCAAAAACAAAAGTTATCTTCTTTTCTTTTTTTATTTTTTTTATTTTAATCAAAGTCATCATTATGTTAATTTATTATGCTCTACAAATTGTGAAAAAATTAGTTATTTGGGTTATGCTGTGGGTGTCTTAAGTTGATTTCAAAGGGGCTTTTTATATTTAAATATTAATTATATAATACTTATTAATTTTTTATATTATAAATAACTTATTTAACGTTCATTTTCTTCACATATACACTTTCACAAATGAGATAGGGGAGGACCTTTGGAATTTTGACAAGGGATTTTTATTTTGTTGGGTCTTTAGATAATAAGTTTTTTTTTTTTTTTTTCTTTCTTTCTTTTTTTTTGTTTTGACTTGGAGCTCATCTACAAGGAATGTATTTATTTTGTTGGCCTTTTGGACATTAATTTTTTGATGCCAACAGTCACCTAAGAGATAGACATCCCTACTCACGCCAATCATGTGAACTATCATTGAGATTATGATAATATCAAAATATTTAGAATTTTAATATATTTTTAACATATTTTCAATTACTTTTACATATTTATTTATTGGGACAGATTTGTCTTCAATTTTAGAGGGTGTTGTTGGGTTCTATAGAGTCCACCATGAGTCTCTCACAGTTTTAATGATCTAAAAGGTTTATTTTGTCAAAATTTCGATATAAAAAAATTAAATTGATTCAATTATCATAATTATACATGATTTTATTATATTTATCTTTTAAAAAATAAAGGGACAATTATTAAAAAAAATCCCAAAGTTTAAGGGGAAAATTGGTCTAGGGTCCCTCTCCCACTTTTCATAATGGAAGAGATCCACAAAATTATTTTTTGATGTCTAAAGTCCCTCCCATCTATCACAGAGAAATTCAGCCCCCTTCCCCTTCTTCAATCACGTGTGAAGCTTGTTGAAGAAGAAACAAGAGTCTCAGTGGGGGCTAGAGTAGAGACCGAGGAGTTGGAAGAGAGAAAAGGAGGTCTTGGAATCAAAGGAGAAGATCTCGATGAGCGAGGGTTGATCACGATGCCTGGCCTTTCCCACCTCCACGAGATGGGCGTTTCCGGCCGTCTAATCCACGAAGCATATGTCACGGTGCCCTGTCTTGACGAACTGTCCTCCATCCTTTTAGAGAGAGAGAGAGAGAGAGAGAGAGTTCCTGGAGTTGAAAATGGTGGTGTTGAAATATTATATCAATGTTCGGAATGTGGATTCTAACTGCTTTAGATGCGGCGTCTTGGAATTGCATGACTTGCTTGAGAGTTGAATCGGAATGTGGATTCTATTCAAATGGTGCTAACCCAGTAAGTTTTTTTTTTTTTTTTTTTTTTTGGCTTAGTTTGCAAACCAGAGAAATTTGTGCAATCCAGAGAAATTTGCAAGCCAGAGAAATATGGGCAAACTAGATGGCACAGTGTTTGATTCTAACCCAAGTGTTGAGATTTGTGTAGCTAATCAAATTGTTGTTCCAAGAACAAATGCCAGCAAATTTTAATGCTTGAACAGTTGATGTGTTTCTGCAGGCTAAGAAAATTGGGTTAAATCCTAGTATTTTCTCTGACTTGAAAATTGGGTTAAATCCTAGCAAATTTTAATGTTTCCAGATATATCATTAATGGTGGTGTTGATATCAGGTTGTTCTTGTTTTTTCTTTTTTAATTCCCTTGGCCTTGTGTTTGTTTGTTTAGTTGCTGCCAAAACTAAGGGAAATTGTTGAAAATTTTTTAGTCTTATGCTATGTCTTGTTCTGATTCTGAATCTTGGAAGAAAGATATAAAACAAGAAACAAAGAGAGAGAGGGAAGGGGAAGGAAGAAGCCAAGCTAGATGAGTCATAGAGTTGTACTAGGCTCAGAGAAATTGAAATTTTCAAACCAGAGAAATTCATAGAAAATTGAATGTTTTGAATTTTTTCTAGTTTGAATCCAGAAATTTTTTTTGGAAAGTCTAGAATTTCTCTGGTTTGAAATATTAAAATTTTTTCTAAGCATTGAAGCAGTACGCAAAATAAAAAAATATCCAGAGAAAGAGTCCCCCAGGTATTTCAATTGACAAATTGATCAAATCAAAGTTTCATAGTTCCAGAGAAAATTCAGAATTTCTCTGGTTCAACCCAGAGAAAATTCAGAATTTCTCTGGGTTCAACTCTCTGGTTTTAACAACCAAAGACGGATTTGCTAATAACATTTATGTAATAAAATTAAATCAATACTGCAGGGAAAACATTCTGCATAACTTGTGCAATTGTGATTAAAAATCCAACCTCTAAAATTGTTAATGACATTCTGATAGAATTAAGGAACAGCTGAATATTAGTGTATATGTTTTTACACAACATTACCTGGTGAATCATCCATGACTGGACAATTAATTTCAGCATGATCTTCAATTTGCATTTTCTCTTCCATTTACACTTCATCCAGTGGCTTACGGTTTTTAATAGTATGATCATCATGATCTTTCATCTCATCATAAGACTCCACAACTGCCAATACATTAACAATTGAAACTGAAAGCTTTGAGGGTTATGGGAATTTTCTCTGGATTTTTCAAATTTCTCTGGTTTTTGAACTAAATTTTCTCTGGATAAGAATTTCTCTGGACCAATTTTCTCTGGGACTGAAATTTCTCTGGATTGGTGTTGAGGGACCTTAGACATCATGAAAATATTTGATGTCCTTTCTACTATAAAATCATAATATCAGGGACCTTAAAAAAAATACCCCAAGTTTAAGCCTTGTAATAAAATAAATTCTAATTTTTTTATTTTGTCAATTTAAACCATAATATTTTGATTTCTTTTTAATTTAAATCATTCATCTATTTTCATTGAGTAAAATTGACGGAAAAAGAATATTATAGTCATTAAACTCAATGCTATACATAAAGTGTTCAAAATATCACTTTTATTGAGTTTAATGACTAAAATATATTTTTTTCATCGATTTTACTTAACCAAAATAGACAAATGATTTAGATTGAAAATAAATCAAAAGTTTAGGATTTAAATTGATAAAATTACAAATTCAAAATTTATTTTGTTACAAAGTTCAAATTTTAACTTTTTTTTTTATAATTTCCTCAAAAATAAATAATATATTTTTAAAAAATTACAATTTATGCCCACTCATCAAGAGCCCCCCTGCCCTGACGTTGAGTGGCACCCAAATATGATTGTAGGACAATAAAACCCTGCTGCTAGCTACCTAGGAGTGTAATTCCAGCCCTGCCCGGCCCACCCGGGCCCAAGCTGGGTCGGCCCGCCACCGTCCTCATGGGCTCTCACCCTTTTTTTATGTTGGACCAAGCGACTGCAGGCCAAAAAGTGGACCCAAGCCCAAGCCCACTCAGATTAGGGCCTGGGTTTAGACTTGGCAGGGCCTTTTTTTTTCTTTTTTTTGCAAAAAATAAACGATAAATATTATATATATATATAGATTATGTATGAGGGATAAAAAAAAAAAATTGTACTAAAGTATTTTAATTAAGATTAATGAGATGTTTTGTTATATTTCAAGTAGTGGTATTTAAATTTAATTATGTATGACTTATTTTTTTGGTTACAACTAAAAAATTATATAATTTTCTTCGTTTGAAATGAATAATTTTATATATATCAAAATAAACTTTCAATATTATAATCATTAAATGAAATCGATAACATTTATTAAATTAATAATTTTTATTTCAAAATGAAATAAATATTACAAAAATTTATATCATTAAATAAAATAGATGTAGGTTATTGATGATGATAGAGCAATTGCATCACTATTGGTCAAGTACGTCCCAAGTAGGTTGGCACCTACTAACCTACCAATCATTTGTATTATATTCTATCTCAATAATCTAATACAAAAAAAAAAAAAAACGAAAAGAAATAGTAAAAAATAAATTGTTTATCAATCATCGAATGAGGCAGATAATTCACTCATGTTGCCTGAGAATATGTTATCCAAATCATTGAATTATCTCATTTTCAATATAATTTTGTCTTCTCGTAAGCTCATGTATATGATCTCTAGATATCATCAGTGCCTTAACTATCTGGGCGAAAGCCTGCTGCGATAATCGCTCAACACCCGTCCACCTGCACTAAAAGTTATTTCAGAAGCAACTGTAGAAATATGAATGGTTAGTATATTATGGGCCATCTATGAAAGTATAGGCCACATAATTTCATTTTGTTTCCACCAATCTAAATTTTCAAATTCTTCGAAATCATCCACTGGTAGGCTTTTCAAATAATGTTATAGTTCAGAACTATTTACACTTGTATGTTGAGATATTCTTCTACTTTTTATTTCTAAAAAAACACTTAATATTCCACCTCGAAATGAGGCTATATAGTGTTTGTATGTATATTCGCAGTTACAAGTTGCCTATATTCTCCAAATAATTTTCTACATGTTATCATAATAGGGCAAGTTGTTCTTGATTAGAGAAAATGCATTCTAAAAATTCTTTCAAACCAGTGTCGTGACATCTAGGATGAACTACGATGGTTAAACCTAAAAGATAAGATAATGGATCAAAATATTTATCAAATTTGTCTTTCATTGCAATAATAATGGCTACATAAAATTCATTACTCATATATTTTGTACAAAATTTTATTATTTCTGCTAACATATGTAAAACAAATTATGAAATAGAAATATATATATATATATATATGAGAAAATAATTTTGTTGCAATATCAAAAACTTTTAAAAAAATCTTTATATAAGGTTATTTGGCACCAATTCAGTTTTGTGAGAGTCAGCAGTCCTCTTATTAATGTTGTTGCAAAAAAAAATCTATTATTTTTCTTTGTTTACAAGTTGTCTTTAACATATTATACGTGGAATTCCACCTGTTGTCTATATCTAAAATTAATTTTTTAAATAACATATTTTTTTGTTGACAAATTTTCCTATATTCCGAAATCCAATTAGCAAAAAACATATTACTAACAACCGCATTTTTTATTACCAGTACAGAAGTGTTGTATACATACATAACTTCTTTAACAATCAAGTTTAAAATATAAGCACAACAACGAACATGGAATAAATCACCATCAACAAGTAATTATAGAGTTGATTTCAAATGTGTTACAGTTTTATTGTAATGTGTTGCATTATCTAAACTAATGATAAATATTTTATTTTGCAAAGACCACTTATATAATACATTTCTTATTTCTACACTAAGCGAATGACCAGTGTATAGAAGTTCAACTAATCTAAATAAAATAATTCTTTTATTTAATTTTCAATCATTATCAATAAAACGTGCAGTGATATATTGATATTCTAAACTATTATTTGACCACAGATCATATGTTAAACAAACTTTTCCATTCAAATTTTTGAAGATGTCAAATAATTCATTTTTAATATCCTCACATTTCTTTAAAATCCTATTTCTAGTAGTATTTCTTGAAAAACCTTAATATTGCAGTGCAAAACCTCCATGAATCATTTCTGAAAAATTGGGACATTCACTAGTAGTAAAAGGTTATTCTTTTTTAATAAAATAACCAACTATAGAATTTTGTGCACGTATAAGATCATATGAAAGTATTTGCAAATGACCAATTGATGAAACCCCTAATTGCATTTAACTTCTAATATCAGGTTATAGGAGACTTTTTAGTATCCCCTGCAGATATAACACTAAGTAAATATGTATAATATTTACATTTTTCTTTAATTATAATTATACCGTCAGGATTATTTACAGATATTCTTTCGAAATGCTCTCAAACACTACTAGTCGTGCCCTTAAAAGATTATGCAACTGTTGAAAGAGGGTTATTAGGTACATTAGAAAGAGAATCAACATATTCATGTTGTGTAGTATATGCATCAATATCGGCATAAACATTAGGAATATTAGGATTCATAGTAATGTAAGTAAAATAATATATAATAACTAACAATTAATTTAAACAATGAGTAAACAATAATAACTAATATATGTTAAGAAATAATTAATGTAAAAAAATGAATAACTAATAAATTTAATTCATATAATTAATGTTACCAACTGATGAATGCGATACAAAAATTAGTTTATTCTTGCGCAATTGAAATTGCCACTTAGGTATAAGACTTCAAAATTAATTGAGAGAGTTGAAAGTTGAGAGAGATTGAGAGTTTGAGAGAGAGAATCGTTTGTGATAAATAAAATGGGAAAGGGATGGTATTGTATAAGAGTTTGGGAGAAAGGGGTTAATTTGTATAAATAAAAATAAAGATAAAAAATTTGGCCGGTGGGTGTAAACGATCAAATGACCATTGGAATTGATTTTTTTTTTGAATTTTGAATTTTGAATTTTGTTACCGTTAGCGCGCAAGGGCCATTGGGGGCGGTGGAGCCAGGTAGGGCTCCATAGGGGCGAAAATTTTCTGGCTGGCTAATAGGCCAGGCTCATAGGCTAGGCCGGGCTTCCAAACAAACGGCCCAGACCTAAGGTCCCGATCCTAGACAAGATTAGCCGGGTTGAGCCCACCCGAGCCATGGACGGGGCTTTGGGTGACCCATGGACGCACGGGTCATTTTTACACCCCTAGCTACCTTAAGTGAACTAACGGGAAAATTTATTTTATGTTTCTTGGGCCTAATTTCAAAGTAGTTATATATATATATATATATATATACATACATATATATATATAATTGGGTAAATTATAAATACTCTCTTAAGTTTTACTTAAAATATGATTCGCTGCTATTATTTTAAATATTACATATCGCCTCTTGAAATTTTAATTTCATAATAAACAGTACATTTTATTAATAAATCATCATGTTAATTAACCATTTTTAATGATGTCAAAAATGTATTTCAATTAATAATTCAGATAATTTTATTATTGTATGCATAAGAAAACAGTTAGGAATTTTATTTTTTTCAGTTCATTCTGTTAAATAAAAAATTCTGACAAGAGAATAATATTTATAATTTTTCAAATCACAGAGGACAATCTGTATTTTAAATAAATCTCAAGGGATATATTTGTCATTTTCCTCGCCCCGTCCTACACCACATGAGTTTTTCTCACCCCGTTGAAGAAGTGAGACGGGGACGAGTTTTGCTTCTCTTGACCTGTTCTACCCGACTCACGCCCCGATTGTATCTATTAAATATATTTATATGTATAGAATATATATAATTTTTTTTTCGTTCTAATAAAATTAAAATACTAAAATATTATACTTAATATTAATTTTTATTCATTTATTTTCTTTCTAATATGTTATAATTGTTATTAAGTATCCATCATTATCCATAATATATTATATTACTTAGAGAAAATTGGTGATAAATCTAATCTGAGTGTTGCGTGAGGCTTTAGGTCCTATGAGTAAGGTTTTTTTTTCTGAGAAGTACATGGTTTGTGAAATATTGTGCTGAGAAGTACATTTTGTTGTTTTGAAAGACATTTTATTTTCAGTTTTGCCCTCTATTTTGACCTATCAGTTTAAATTTATTTTATCTGTTTAATTTTTTTAAAACTTATATGTTCAAATTTGTATCTAACTACCAAAATTATTAACCTATATGTTTAAAAAATTTGTTTGTTGAAATATGTCTTCATTTTTTCTTATCTGTAAAAATTATTTTAATCTATCGTTGAATTCGCCAAGCCTATTTTCCCTATCTGTTGAAATCTATTTTTATCTATTCAATTTTTTTTATCCTATTTCAACCTATTTGTTCAATTTTTTTAACAGAACTGAACCTTTTGGAGTTTATGGGACTGATCTGTTCAAATTCTCAATTTTTTTTATCTGTTTAAATCAATCTGCTATCACAATTATCTGTTTAGATCATTGACTGATTGAACAGATAATATACAACAATATGGTTGAAGATACATATATATCTTTCATTTCTGATTTTAATGGCAAAACCATTCCAACACAGCCACAGCCACAGACACACCATAGAAAAACACAGAAAACCCCCAAAAGTCTGTAAATTTGGTCTGCTTTTCAAGAAAACTTTAAATAATAATATCTTCAACCATCACTATACCAACTACTCCAAGATCGACCAAATCAACGAAAATGCTTAGTGGATGAAGATGTTGCCGATGAAGATGAAGTAGCCGACGCAGAAGCCAATTTGGGAGCAGAAGAAAATGGAGTCGAAAGCTAAGTGGCCGAGGGAGCTGCAGACGGCAAAGTCAAGGTCGCCGAAGAAGGCGGTCTTGGAGAAGCCGCAGCTTGTGAGGACGAGAACGACCGATGAAGATGAGGTATTCGATGCAAAAGCCTACTTGGGGGTGGACGACCATGATGATGAACTCGATTCGCGAGGTCTCTCTTGTGACCAATGGATATGGATGAGGAAGAGCAGGGCGAGTTTCTGTTGGCGGCGGGCGTTTTCCGGAGAAAGATAGCAGTAGATCTGGTCTTTGGGGACAGGATGAGAGGGTTTCAATGGGACTGGCTTTCTCGGGGACGGGGTGAGAGGTTTTCAATGGGAGATCAGAGCGATTGTCGAAAGACAACGCCGTTGATGTTTTACCGGAGGAAGGTGGAGAGTCTCAAAGGTGAACTCGATTGCCATTGTTAAAGAATCCATTCAAACCCTTAAGCTCATAGAGAGACAGAAAGAGTGTAAGTCAATTATCAACGCAAACAGACACAAACGCTTTTAGAGAGAGAGAGAGAGAATGGAATGGGTAGTTTGATCATTTGGCAGAAGTATGTCCTCATTCACAAAAAGGTTTAGCACGTGGACCTTTGGACCATGGAAATCTAAATTTAGATTTATCACCCGAAGGTCCTATTACTTATAATTTTTACTAATATTTTCATTATTTAACTTATAAAATTAATCTGTCTCTGCCCCACACCCGCTGCCTCCCAATTTGCCCTGCCTCTGATATGAAATGGAGAGGGGAAGAATTACGACAAACCCGCCCCAAACCCGACCTATGACCATCCTTAGGTGAGCTTGCACATTGGTAAGGTTGAATGGTTGTAACAGACAAAATTATGGATTTAGATAGAAATTTTAAAAATAAAAGGAGAAATTTCATTGAAATGATTGTTTAAAAAATTATTTTTAAATTAATGATAAAGTTTATGAACATTAAAAAACAAAATTATAGTAAGTTTTTTCATCACTTAGTAATTAATTTTTCAAAATTCACTGACAGAATTTCCCCAAAATAAAAACATAGAGAATTGGAAGGGAAGGGAACCTAATCTAAACACAGCATGAAGGACTGGGGAGCTTCGAAAAAGAGCAAATATGCTTCTACATGGCATCCACATGATGAATCATTGTGCCAAAAAATTTCAATATAAAAAACATAGACAATATGACCATTGCCTACCAGAAAACATTTAATGATCCATAACCTCTAGTAGGCACATACCTGGAAAAATGGCTAATGGAAAAGTACCATAACCGCATCCCACTTTGAAGCTATAATCAACCAATTATTAATTATGAAAAGAATAAAAAGAAACATCAAGCAATTTCAAAACAGAGGCATCTTAGCAAATCAATCAATTCAAATAAACATTTGAATTAAAAATAAAGTTCTCAAGACAATCTTGATCCCTAATGATCCTCCAGGAAAATACAATTTCAAGTATTTTTGACAAGCATGCACGCGCGCACACAAATGGGATCATTCACTCATCACTTGAAATAAGATGAACATAAGCAGTCTAATCCCCCCATGAGTTAATGACAAGTGAAACATGAAATGCTTAGCACATCTGGCCACATAGAAATAGTAATTGATGATACAGTTATGATGGTAGGACGGGTTGGACTGATCCACGTTCTTCAAGCCTAATGTCCAAATGACCAAGTCTACCAGAGAACCTGCACAAGAGTTCAACGGGGAACGGGGAGTCCCCCAGCGAACCCTCCGACAAGCAAGTTAGAGAGAGAGAGTGGAGTATGTGGCTAGATTAGAGATAGAGAAGCTTAAACTTCTTCTTGTCTTCAACGTCTGCTTATATCCTTTGATAATCATTTCGTTGTCCCGTCCGACCTGTCACCTTGGCCAAAAGTCTATGTTGTAGCTTACCTTGTTCAGGGTGAGGGCGTGCTGTCCCGGCGGAGAGGTGTTGTCCTAATAAATGCTGTGAGGGGCTGCATTAATGGTGATGTGCAGTGGCAATAACTTTGTAGATCTTTGTCTGCTGATGTGGCTTGCCCTTTACCTGCTACGTGTTTGAATATCATTGGTCCTTCATGTCATGTTGACTTCCAGCTGTACTGGGCCTCATCGATTGGGTTACGTATTGGGCCCTAAGTGGTAGACTTGGGTTGTTCATAGTGGGTTATGGCCTTTATGGGCCTACCCACGTCAGTAGTCCTCCATTCTCAAGTGCAGCTTTAGTCCAACGAAGAAAATAATGAGGAAGATGGGGGTTGAAGGTCAAGTGGCCGAGTGAAGGGTCCGACCGTGAGGAGGGCCGACCGCGAAGGGTAACCGAGTGGAGGGACCGACCATGAGGAGGGCCAACCGCGAAGGGTAACCGAGTAGAGGGACCGACCATGAGGAGGGTCGACCGCGAAGGGTAACCGAGTGGGGGGACCGACCATGAGGAGGGCCGACCGCGAAGGGTGAGGTGGTGGGGTGCAAGGCTCGAGAGGCGGCGGGTCACGTGATGACTTGAAGTGGAAAAGACAGGGTAGGAGAGGGGGGCAGTGAATCGTGGTCATATACGTGGCAGCATCTCGTGGGGGGGGAGGTTAGGCGTTGGACCAGAAGTGAAACGATAGGTCATAATGGATGTTGAAAAGACAGTTTTAGCGGAAGGTTGAAAATTTTTCAAACTAACGAAAATTAATTGCGACCCTTGGAATACAAGGAAATCTTGGGCTTTTGGGATTATACGTTTTACCTACCTTTTTTCGAAAAATCAAAACATTCCAAGTGTAGACTCCTTTGTTGCAAGTGATACACCCTTGCGACATTTTTTGAATTTCCTTGCACCTGCGTCCGAAGCGATTCATAGACACACTACAGAAATGGCCCAAGAAGAAGCTGGAATTGCCAGGGTTGATCCACTTGGCGATGACGACGCGGTGGAGTTGGCGGAACAGTACAGGACGGAGAGGCAAGTGGAGAGGGTGGGGGAGCTGGTGGTACGATCTCATTCTTCCACCATGATGGCGGCTCCGAAGCCAATCAGCCAAGCGGAACCAGATCACTAGCATACGAAGGCTGACAAATCAACGGTGACTGTGGTGGAATTAGAGGGTATGTGCGAAAAATACCAGGTTCCCGCCAAAATAGAGCTATTGTTGCTAACGTCAACGGAGAGGCCGTCCGACGCCCGGCCGGGGGAATTTGCCCTTTACGAGGAGGCATTAAAGAGAGGATTGAGGCTGCCGCTTCCACAAGTGGTGGTAGATGTCCTAAACCGGTTGGAGGTAGCGCCGGGTCAATTTATGCCCAACACATAGAAAATTGTATTGGCCTATGCGAACGCGTAGCCGAAGGTGAACGAAGGGGCGGCTACGACGGTGGACGAATTTTTCGTGTGTTATAAGGCCTCAGGACAGCAAGAGACCTGGGTGACGTTGCAGGCGACGGTAGGGAGGGGTCTGGTGATGGGTCTGCCGTCATCAATTACGGGGTGGAGGCCGCGGTGGTTAGGGGTATGCATAATACCGCCGAAACCGCCAAAACCGCACCGAACCGCACCGCCAAGGCAAATTCGTTATTATTTGTCAATCGAACCGCCGGTTTTTTATAAGAAAAATAGCAAATTCTAGTGACACTTTTATCAATCCGTCGGTTTTTATTTTTCTTCTAAACCACACCGACCCGCACCGCTATTAAATCATGTTTTATAAGATTCTAAAAATTCTTTTTTACTTAGAATATAGTATTACATTACTGCTCGAGGGGAATTCAAGATGTCAGTAATTCAAAATAAAGTTGAATTCCAATTCACTTTTCAATCTTTTTTTTTTTTTCTAGCCATGTTGCAAACTTGCATCAGCTCACTTTTCAATCTAAATACTTTTCAACAGTAAACATTTTCAATATATTGTAAACCCTGAATGATATTAATTTTATGTATTATATTTGATCATTGTAGCTTCCACAGATGCTTGTAATGAACTGATGGCATAGTCGTTGATATTATCATGTTGTTGCTACACTTGCTGCATCAGAAGAAAGCTTCGCAAGATGCTTAATATCACGGTATCTCTCATCTTTTTTTTACTCTTTGATTTAAGTTTTGTAATTTGAATTATATTTTTTTATAAACCGCCAATCCGTCCGAATTGCCAAGGCAAATCCACCATTATTTGTCAACCGAACCGCCGGTTTTCGATAAGAAAAATGACAAATTCTAGTGACACTTTTATCAATCCGCCACCTGCCATACGGTTTCTATTTTTCTCTCAAACCGCACCGACCCGCACCGCACACACCCCTAGCGGTGGTTCTACGTTTCCGCGAATGGAGGGGTTGGGGTGCGTACAGTGTGGAGAGTTTCCACCAAATCTGTGGAGCCAAAACTGGGGACAGCAGCAGAGGAGAGAGTAAAAAAGGTAGAGGCATGGAGGGAGAAGGAGGGAGTTAGGTGGGACGAACTCATTCAACCTTAGGCCTTGTTTGCTGCGGGGTTGGGCCCTCAGCCGACCAGTGGGGACTTCAAACCGACAGAATTAGAGGCAAGAAGGAAGGCGCAGGAGGTGGAGGATAGGTCCATTCTTGCCAAGGCCAGCAAATTCAAGGAATCGCAGGCAGACCGGCCGCCGAAGCCGATCGCGAAGGAGAGGATCCGACCGCGCCCCAAATCACTGAGGGAAAAAGATTATGGTGAATCTGAGCCACAACCGCCCCCAATTGATCCTTTGAAGCAGAGGGCCAACAAGGAGATGAAGGGTGTGGGAAAGAAGAAGAGGAAGGTGAGGAGGAGTAAGGAGGAACCTGCCTTGAAGAAGAAGAGGGAGGTGACGGCAGAAGAGACCCCTATGGCCAAGGAGGCAGAGATGGAGGGAGTGGGGCAGACCCCAGGAAGGGTGGTTGCCCTAGAAATGGTGGAGGTTGCCTCGGAGGTCATGGAGGTCGTCCCAGTAGTGGTAGGGATCGCCTCGGAGGTCGCAGAGGTTGCCCCCGAAATTCAAGTAGAAGGTGGGGCAAATGGCCTTAAGAAAAGGGGAGAGGGGCAGCCCCAGGGAGGGTCCTACGCCCCAATGAGGGGGGGTGAGGCCAAAGTATGCCATCTACCATGCTCCAGCAGTTTCTGGGCGACTGGAGGGAGAAGGAGGCCCAGCCAGGACGGCTGCAAATCTTCTTTTGGGGGTGGTAGACGAAGGAGTCGTGCGCTCTGCAGCCAGGTTCAATGAGGCTGAGCTGCTAAGGGGGTTGTGCTCTGCCCAAATGGAGGCAACCACCCTAGCAGGGGCTCTACTAAAAAAGGCAACGGCTGCGAAGGCCAAGTGGGAGGAAGCAAAGATTCAACTTACAAGTTTCAAGAAAGAGAGTGCAGGCTGGAAGAAAGCTGTGCGAAGCGCCTGCACCAGGGGGTGGAGGAGGCTTAGAAGGCGAAGAAAATAGAAGTGTTGGCGATTGTGCAGCGTAATATTGCCACTCGAATGGGTGCTGAGTTGCTCGCTGCCCAGTTGGAGTTAGAGGACGAGCGTCGCAACGTAGTGTCACTCGAGTTCCAGCTGGATGGCGAGAAGAAAATGGTAGAAGAAGCTGAAAAGAGCTGCGCGGTTGCCATCGAGCGGTTTGAAGAGCCTATGACCAGTAATGAAGATCTGCGCGCCCAGCAGATCAAAGAAAAGGATAAAACAGACCTGAAGATTGCTGGGCTGCAGAAGGAGTTAGAAGATGAGCGGGAGAAAGCAATGGAGAAGAAGGCGAGGTTGCAGAAGGAGTTGGAGGAAGAAAGAACCAAGGCAGCCTCTGAAAGGACAGCATACCCCGATTTATGTGTCGCAGCAGTAGAACAATTCAAGGGGTCTGCTGAATTTCATATGGCAATCGATGTCGCGGTCGCCAGCAACTTGGCGAGGGAGGTGGCTGGGGGGGCGGGCACGTCGAGGGCGACCACTAGGGGCAGGACTGAAGCAGAAGCTATTGAGAGCTTCCAGCGGTCGGACTTCTACAAACACGAGAAGGCTGAGTTCTGGGACAGCGGGTGGAAGATGTTCAAACGTAAAGCAGAAGAGCTGTTCCCAGACTTAAACTTCAATGGTGTTAGAATCGATGAGGACGGCGTAGCCCAGACCCCCCTAGATGAGGGGATTGAGAAAGGAGATCTCGCCTCGAGTGAATGAGAGGAGTGAATGGAGTGAAAATATATATACTTAAGAGTTTTGGTTGTGTTTTGTTTTGTGTTTTTTTTTTTTTTTTTTTTTTGAATTGTTGTAATGGACTTATGTACAAGTTTGTGAATAAATAAAATTGGAGTTGTGTTTTGATTCCATTGTTTTTGCTTGTGCACCTAGAAATGTAAGAAAAACTGGATGCAGAGTAAAGTTAAGAAAAATTCAATGCAAAATGAAGTTGAACTTGTAATACAAACGCCATGCAGAGTGAGGTTGAAAATGTAATAAAATTATAAATTTGTGTTTGCCACACTGTTGTCTTTATTTTGGTGAGTCTGAAGTGGATGAAGGTGACTTGCAAAAGTTGATGAGTAAGAAAACAATCTAACTTGTAAATGAGACTTATAAAAGCGTCAAAGATGTAAAGTGTCAAATTACCCACAAAATGGAGTTGTAAATCATGTTGTAAGAGTGTTGGTAAATAAAAAAGTAGTTTGGAATTTGACTAAGGAATTTGACTAAGTAAAGAGTGTTGTAACAACATGGACCAGGGATTTTGACCAAGTGTGGTTACTAATACCACAAGCGTGAAGTTTGCGTGAATGACCTTGACCGAGCGCGCGCGCGGTTTCGGAGCGTTGAGTAGTCCAATCTGGCTAATCTCTTCGTGCTCAGTTTGGCTGAGGCTTGTCATGCTTAGTCTGGCTGAGGCTTTGTAGGCTCGGTCTGGCCGAGGCTTTTATGCTCAGTCTGGCTGAGGCTTTGCAAGCTCGATCTAGCCGAGGCTCGTCATACTTAGTCTGGCTGAGACTTTACATGCTTGGTCTGGCCGAGGCTTTTATGCTCAATCTAGCTGAGGCATTGCATGCTCGATCTGGCCAAGGTTTTGATGCTCAGTCTGGCTGAGGCTTTGCATGCTCGGTCTGGCCGAGGCTTTTATGCTCAGTCTGGCTGAGGCTTTGCATGCTCGGTCTGGTCGAGACTTTTATGCTCAGTCTGGCTGAGGCTGCAATCAAAGTGTTATTTGAAAGATCATGCAAATATTTGAGATATAAGCTTGTTGTCATTAAAGTGTAGCCCATTGGATCATAAATTTACACCATATGCGGAGAAAATGAGAACATTCAGGTGTGCAGATTGTCAAAAAGAGCATACATCAATTGGACAATACAAAAATACAACTTTTATTGAAAATAGCGCTTCAAATGCTCAGCATTCCAAGGATGGAGGAGGTCTCGACCTTCCATGTCCTGAAAACGTAAGGTCCTTTCCCATTTGGCTGCCAGCTTGCCCGCAACCGGATTCTTGGTAGCGAAGGTTGTTTCGCGTAAGACAAGGCCCCCTACGGCGAACTCCATTGGTCGGACTCTGCGGTTGTAGTGTGTTCTCATTTTCTGTTGGTAGGAGACCAGTCTGACAGTAGTGGTTTCTCTGAGCTCTTTGATTAGGTCAAGGTCAGCCCGACGGAGCTCTTCAGCTAGTTCTGGGTTCGGATGTAAAACCTTTGGGATAGGCAGACCGACTTCCACTGAGATGACCGCCTCAGCGCCGTATGTTAAGCGAAAGGGGGTCTCCCCAGTGGGAGTCCGAGCGGTAGTACAGTAAGCCCAAAGTACATTCGGTAATTTCTCAGCCCAAAGTCCTTTAGCAGCTTCTAGCTTAGTTTTGATGATCTTCAGAAGAGAACGGTTGGTAACCTCGACTTGGCCATTGGCTTGGGGATGACCTGTGGAGGATAAACAGGGTTGGATCTGGAGGTCTACACAAAACTTCTTGTACTTGGCGTTGTCGAATTGTTTGCCGTTGTCGGAGACGATGGCTTAAGGGATGCCAAACTTGCATACAATTGACTGCCAGATGAATTTGGTTGTGTTCCGTTCGGTAATGGTGACAAGGGGTTCTGCCTCTACCCACTTGGTGAAGTAATCAATGGCGACAATCGCGAACTTGGTCTGGCCTCGGCCGGTGGGAAGTGGTCCAACTAAGTCGATCCCCCATTTGGCGAACGGATAGGGACTACAAAGTGTGATCAGCTTTGTGGGAGGGGCGTGGGGGATGTTGGCAAAACGTTGGCACTTATCACATTTGAGCACAAAATCTGCCGTGTCTTGATTGAGAGTAGGCCAGAAGTAACCGGTGCGAAGTATTTTGTGGGCTAGGGACCTGCCACCCGAATGATTGCCACATACGCCTTCATGGATTTCTCTCATCACGTAAGTCGCCTAAGCAGGATTGAGGCATCTGAGGTATGGGCATGAAAAGCCCCTCTTGTACAAAAGACCATTGACAAGAATGTAATTGGACGACCGGGCCCTGATTTTGGCGACCTGCTGTTTGTCCTCTGGTAGTTCTCCCGTTGTCAAAAATAGAAAGATGTCGGACGCCCAGGGAATAGGTTCATTTTAGAGGAAGTGGACCGCTTGTTGGTCGGGGGAGATGGCAGGGTGGGTCAGGTATTCGAGGCGAACACCATGGTTGAGATCTAACTGATCTGTAGAGGCTAATTTAGCTATCTCATCGGCCTTGGAGTTTTCCGCCCGAGGAATGTGTTTGATGTGGAAAGTATTGAAGAGGCGAATAAGGGGGAGGGCTATATCCCTGTAAGCCCGCATTGTGTCCTCCTTGGCATCAAATTCCCCCGTAATTTGTCCGACAATGAGCTTGGGGTCACTAAACACCCGGATGTGGCTAACACCAATATCCTTGACTAGGCGGAGACCTGCTATCAATGCCTCATACTCGGCCTCATTGTTGCTCGCCTCGAACAAGAAACGGAGAGCACATTTGAAATAACCACCCTCAGAGGCGGTGAGGATGAGACCAACCCCAATGCCTTCCCTGCGGGATGACCCGTCGACGTTGAGAGTCCAAGAGTGAGGGTCTTCTGGGTCGGTAGGGGTTGGTGGGGGTGGAGGGGCCATGGTTGGGGTAGGTTTAGTGAACTCCATAATGAAATCGGCGACAGCTTGCCCATTAATCGTCGTTCGAGGCCGATAGGAGATGTTAAACTAGCTAAGTTCCACTGACCACTGCATGAGTCTGCCAGAGAGTTCTGGTTGCTGCATTACCTTCTTCAAGGGTTGGTCGGTGAGGACCACTATGGAATGGGCTTGGAAATAAGGACGGAGTCGTCTGGAGGCGGTGGTGACCAAGGCCAGGGACAATTTTTCTAACAGTGGGTAATTCTGCTCTACTCCCCTAAGAGCCCTACTGATGTAGTAGACCGGCCGTTGGACAGAGCCATCTTTCCTGATAAGAGCGGCACTGACTGCGGTGCTTGACATAGCTAAATAGAGGAACAGGGGTTCACCCGTGATTGCCTGAGAAATGAGGGAGGGTTGGCCATGCATTGCTTCAACTGCTGAAAAGCCTCTTCGGACTCGGTCGTCCATTCAAAAGTTTGCCGAAGAACTTTGAAGAAGGGGAGACACTTATCCGTTGCGCGGGAAATGAAGCGGTTGAGGGCGGCAACTCGGCTAGTGAGTCTTTAAACTTCCTTAACCGTTCTGGGTGGCCGTATTTCAATCAAGGCCTTGATCTTTTCAAGGTTATTTTCAATGCCCCGCTAACTGACCATGAAACCCAAGAACTTCCCAGATCCTACGACGAAGGCGCACTTCTCCGGGTTGAGCTTCATTTGGTACTTCCGTAGGGTGGCGAAGGTCTCTCGCAGGTCGATCAGATGGTCAGCCGAGAGTTTGCTCTTGACTAGCATGTCGTCGACATACACTTACATATTTCGACCGATCTGATGATGGAAAACGACGTTGACCAACAGTTGGTAGGTGGCTCCAGCATTTTTCAGTCCAAATGGCATCACACGGTAATGGTAAGTGCCTCAGTCGGTAATGAAGGAGGTGTGTTCCCGGTCAGATGGGTGCATCAGAATCTGGTTGTACCCAGATAAGGCATCCATGAAGCTAAGCATTTCGTGACCGGCAGTGGCGTCGACCAGCAAATCTATGCAGGGAAGAGGATAACTGTCTTTGGGGCAAGCTCGATTGAAGTCTGAATAGTCGACACAGAGTCGCCATTTACCATTGTTCTTGCGGACCAAGACCACGTTTGACAACCATCTAGGGTAGTCCACGTTCTTGATGAATTGTGCCTCAAGGAGTTTGTCGACCTCTGCGGCAATGAGAGTATTGCGCTCCGGATGGAAAATGCGCTACTTCTGGCGGTAAGGTCGAAAATAAGGTTCAATGCTGAGGCGATGGGTTATGAATAAGGGGTCAATACCCGGTATGTCTGAGTGGGTCCAGGCGAATACATTGTTGTGCTCGATCAGAAGGGCAGTAAGGTCGGCCTTTGCTTGGGGGGACAATTGGCTGCCGATTTTGGCAGTTTTCGTCAGGTTGATAGGGTCGATGGGAACCTCAACGAGCTCCTCCACAAGTTCCCCTCTGACCAGCTCGTCCTCATCCCGGACGTCAAGTCCTTCAATGATCATGGCTTCCTTCAGTTTGACTTCTTTGAGTGAGGCGACATAGCATTCTCTGGCCACAGTCTGCTCTCCCCTTACAGTCCCGACTCCCAGATCGGTGGAAAACTTAATGGCAAGGTGATAAGTTGATGTGATAGCTTGAAAGGCATTTAGGGTAGTGCGGCCAAGAATGATGTTGTAGGCGGATGGGCAGTCGACAACAAGGAAGGTGAGCAACTTTGTAGTCTGCCGTGGGTACTCGCCGATTGTGATGGGAAGATCGATGGAGCCGATTGAGGTCACCCGGTCGCCAGTGAAACCGACCAAAGGGGTTTGAAGAGGAGACAGACTTTCCTTCCTAATTTTGAGCTAGCGAAAGCAGTTAAGAAAGATGATATCTGAAGAACTGCCGTTGTCGATGAGAACTCGTCTGACCTTATAGTTGGAGAGGAGGGCGGAAATGACGAGAGGGTCATCATAAGGGTAGCGGATGCCTATACAGTCGGCGTCCGTGAAGGTGATAGGCTCGGTCCACTGCTTGGGCTGTTTGGAGGGTCGATCGACCGTGGCAACTGCTTTGTCTGAGTCCTGCCTTATCTTTCCAAGTTCTGCCCTCTGAGCCGAGCCGGATGGTCCCCCACAAGCAAGGCCGCCTGAAATATCTCTGATTTCTCCAACAGGGGGGGTTACCTGGCGGCCGAGGTTGCTGTGGAGGGCGATCATGGCCTTGGTTAGATTGGGCTGGCTACCGGGGGGGTTCGCCGGCAGTTGTTTCTGAGGGGCTCAGTTCTTTGCCTTTGCTGAGGGCGAGTGTCCGTGAACCGGCTAAGACGTCCCTGGTGTATTAGGGTCTCGACCTGATCTTTGAGGTTAACACACTCATCGGTGTTATGGCCATGGTCCTGGTGAAAACGACAATATTTGGACTGGTCTTTCCTATTGGAAGGGGTTCGTAAAGGTTGGGGCCAGTTGAGGGGGTAGTCCCGCTGGATCTGATTGAGGACTTGTTCCATGGGGAAATTAAGAGATGTGTACCGCTCGAACCGACCGGGCGGTCAGGCTGGTGCCGACCGGTCAGCTTGGGGGGGTCGGTCGGTATAGTGCGGTGTTTGGCTATTATACTGAGTGTTTCTGGGTTCTGAGTCTTTTCTCTTTTCTCTAGGGGTCGGGTTTTTGGTTATTGGATCTTGCCGGGCGGCTAGGGAATCCTCAGCATTCATGTATTTTTGGGCTTTGGAGAGTAGGGCTGCCATGAAGGTCGGAGGGTTTTTAAAGAGGAAGAACAGGAAGTCAGACGACCACAGACCGGCCATGAAAGCAGTGAGGATGACCTTGTCATCATTTTCCGCTACTTGCAGGGCTTCGGTGTTGAAGCGGGTAACGAAACTGCGTAGCGACTCCCCCTCGGTCTGTCGAATGTTGAGGAGTTGGGTTGCCAGGCATCGCTGGCGTTGGGCTCCAATAAAATGGTTGAGGAAAGAGTCACTGAGGTACTGAAAAGTGGAGACGGAGTCTGCTGGTAATTGGCTAAACCACAGTCAGACTGACCCTTTCAGTGTCACGGGGAAAGCTCGACACATAATCTCGTCAGGGAATGCATGGAGGATCATAAGGGTTCTGTAGGTCTCTAGATGGTCGACTGGGTCCGTCGTACCGTCAAAAGAGTCGATGGAGGGCATCTTGAACTTGGAGGGTAGGGGTTTGTCCCGAATGGAAGCAATAAAGGGTGAGCTTGCTGTAGTGGAGGATTTATGCTGGATGTTCTGCATGACCCCTTGAAGTTAGAGCTTCATGGCTCGGAGCTCTGCATCCCAGAGGGGAATGTGGTCACTGCCGGAGGGCAGCGGGGGCTGGACGGTACTGGCCTCCCCTTCGGGGGTTGGTGCCAGGATCGACGGGTGCAGGGGTGGAGGTGGTGGATTTATATTTGGAGGAGGAGGTTACACGCCTTCCACGTTAGGTGGATAGGGCTGCTGGATAGTATGACTCGGGGCTCGTTCTTGATTAGGTGGAATATCTGGAAGTGGTGAAGGAAGCATAGAAAGGTTTCTTTGGAGTAGAACATTTATCAGGGCTTGGTTTTGCTCAACCATGCGGTTTATGCTGTTAGTAAGCTCGATGAAATACTGTGGTAGGTTATTTGGATTGGGGGAGTCGGCTTGATGGTCGGCAGCATTTTGGTAAGAAGCCATGGATCTAGTCGTGACCATACACTTTGATGGGGTATCAAGAAAGGGTTATTGGGACAGGGTCTCCGACGACAATGGACACAACTGGAGCAAGGAGCAAAGCGTTCCCACAGACGGCGCCAACTGATGATACAGTTATGATGGTAGGACGGGTTGGACTGATCCACGTTCTTCAAGCCTAATGTCCGAATGACCAAGCCCACCAAAGAAACTGCACAAGAGTTCAACGGGGAACGAGGAGTCCCCAATGAATCCTCCGACGAGCAAGTTAGAGAGAGAGAGTAGAGTATGTAAATAGATTAGAGATAGAGAAGCTTAACCTTCTTCTTGTCTTCAACGTCTGCTTATATCCTTTGATAATCATTTCGTTGTCCCGTCCGACCTGTCACCTTGGCCAAAAGTCTATGTTGTAGCTTACCTTGTTCAGGGTGAGAACGTGTTGTCCCAGCGAAGAGGTGTTGTCCTAATAAATGCTGTGAGGGGCTGCATTAATGGTAATGTACAATGACAATAACTTTGCAGATCTTTGTCTGCTGATGTGGCTTGCCCTTTACCTGCTACGTGTCTGAATATCATTGGTCCTTCATGTCCTGTTGACTTCCAACTGTGCTGGGTCTCATCGGTTGGGTTACGTATTGAGCCCTAAGTGGTAGGCTTAGATTGTTCATAGTGGATTATGGCTTTTATGGGTCTACCCACGTCAAAAATCATCTACCGTCCTAAAAATAACACAAACTCAGACTTCGACTTCGATTGTGATTAAACGGGGATTGCAAGGGATATATTGAACAATATGCTTCCATTCATGTCAAATGCTAATACAGAATCTTTGTTATTGCCAACATGCAAAACACCTCCAGGTAACTCGATGATCACTTCCCTACTTATTGTCACCCATCTGCAAAAATGCTAGAAAGCAACCACGGAAGCACTCTCATAGATGGAAACTAAAACCATATAGAACTAAAATCATATGATTGTGCACTCAATTACATCGACATAGTCAATCTAGTTCACCTTACCTGCCAAATTACAACTTACAAGCCGCAACATGACCAAGTATGAGATATCACATTACAGTTTTAAAATGAACACGCATTACTGAATTTCTGCGATGGTGACGCTTTTTAACTAGTCTGGTCACCCTGTAATTTGCAAACTCCAAACTTCAACAAAGCTCTATTTCATGAGAAATATCACATACTAGTCAAATATTTCCATTCTCAGACTGACAATCTAACATTATGTACAAAGTTACGTAATGACACAACATAAATTTTCAGAAATTCTAAATGAACTGTCAGCAAGAAACCAAAAGTATAACCAAATCAAATCAAATCAACAAACAAACAAACAAACAAATATATACAACATTTCCCATGGATAAAAACACTTCGAAAAACATGACAATTAGATCGAAATACATCAACCCACAATGCAGACCACAAAACTGTCATAAAAACAATCATATCACAACAACATAATGCAGCTAAAATCAATGCATAAATAGAAAACATGAAACTATATACTCCCTCCGTCCCAAAATATTAGGCCCTTATTCCATTGGACCATTATTTTGGGACGGAGGGAGTAATATTCTTTGATATAATGTTATAAATTATATAGAAATGTCTTGAAATTAAATTGAATTTAGAGAAAATTCTCTCTCATCTATGTCTAAGACTATATGTTTCTTTTTTAGCAATTTTAAGTTTCTCTTATTCATCACCAATTGTAAGAAGTTGAAGATCTAAGTGGAGTGTCGGATTCATATCCCACACCCATGTCATATTATATAAGGAGCGGATGTGAGGGTAAGATTGTATATAATATGAGGTGGGTGCCACATGTTTTTTTGTCTTCCTATATCACGTGTTTGATTGCTCCAGATATAGTGAGTCAAAAATAATTACTCTCCTCTTATCCGATCCTATATCTTATCTTAACCAAACATAATATAAGAACCCACAATATATATAATCCATCTCATATCTTACAACATATTGTATCTCATCTTTATCATTAGGAATTACATATACTCCTCAAACTCTTATGTCCAATCCAGACAATCAAACGGGGCAGGAAAATAGAAGAGTTCATGTAACATAGGTGCAGCTAAAATCAATACAAAAGCAGAAAACAATATATCTATAGAGCATTTTCCCATCGAAATAGCCTCAAACAACAGTTCCAAAATAAAATAAATCAAGATCATATTAACAAACCCAAAAGATAACATCTTCCAAACTACTCCAAACAAAAAAACCCAATACTCCAATACTTTGAAGTTCAATACAACCACAAAACACCAAAATTCAAAAACCCTAATCAAGAAATCAACTAGAATATGTAGTGATAGAATCAAACCTAAGCCACAATCGCATCACAACATAGAGCAATTATAATAAACACATCACCAAAACCATAAATATATCTATAGCATTTTCCCATCAAAATAACCTCAACCAACAGATCCAAAAATAAGTTCACATTAAAAGTATTCCAAAAATTCCGACACTTCAAAGTACAACCCGCAATAATAAAATCCCAAAAAAATTCATAAAACCCTAATCGACAAATCAACTATGTTAAAGATGCAATAAAACCAAACCAAACCTAAGCGGTGAGAACAACAGCCCCACCAGCCTCCTTAATCTTCTTCTCAGCAGTCTTGGACACGATCTTGGCCTTGACCACCAGAGGCTGAGTCTGAGGCAACACGCCCTTACCTAACACCTTGAAGTAGCCGAACTGCGTAACATCGATCAAAGGAACGTTTTCGGGAGTGGCTTTGTCTTTGATTTCCTGAGGAACGAGAGACCAGAGCTTGTCGATGTTGACGATGGGGCAATAGAACTTGTTGCGAAGCCTGTGGAAGTACCTCATGCCGACCTTGCCAAAGTAACCAGGATGGTACTTGTCGAAGAGGATGCGGTGATGGTGCATTCCTCCGGCGTTTCCGCGGCCACCGGGATGTTTTCTGTGTTTTCCGATGCGGCCGTGCCCGGCGCTCACGTGGCCGCGCTTCTTCCTGTGCTTCTTCAATCGGGTCGTCATCTTCTCTCTCTCTCTGATTCGCTACTACGGCGATTAGGGTTTCTGGGGAGAGAGTTAGGGTTAGGGTTTGGGGGATATTTATAGATGGGTAGGGAGAGATTTGGACTGGTCCGATTGGGCTAGGGTCCGTCCAAAAAGCTCAAATTGGGCTTGATCCAACTTAACAAATAAATTAGGGCTTTTCATGTTGGTCCGGATTCTCTAGAGTAATTTTTTGTAAAGTGATTTTTTGTATGACTGAGATTTAATTTTACAATAGTTAAGGATACAATAATACTAAGTTGAGGCTACAATAGTATTGATTAAGAGTGCGCGGTGCAATTTGGATGATTTGAGATTAAAATTACAAATCACACTGTAAATGACGGATTGACAAATAATCAAATTGCAATTTGGGACGAAATCGATTTGCAAGTTGATTGAAGAATATTCTTAAACAATTATCAAACATTTGCATAATATTTTTCATATATATAACTACTCATTTATAACAAATTTCACATTTTAAAACTCTCTCACACTCATTTTTACATTGATATTTCATTATAAATTAATATATATATATATATATGTTAACTATAAAGGTGCAGAAATGTTTTGAAAACGGATTATAAATTTTAAAATTTAATTCACAATTAGCGAATAGATCGATATGTTTTGACAAATTATGCAGTATTTTGCATTGCTACTATTGATAATTATTTTTAGATCACTTTGCAAAAATTTTGCGAAAGATAAAGATACTGCAGTTTTAAGTTGTTTATAATCACTTTACAAACAACCTCCAGAGGATCTAGACTCTTTTCATGCACTTTTTTTTTTTTTTTTTTTTAAGGAAAATATATGAAATAATTGGAGAACAGAATTTTCATGGAGCTCAGATCCTCTGTTTTATTTTGATAAAAGTTAAAATTTTAATTAAATTTGATCTTTTCAAATTGAAAAAACAAATACATTGAAATTTTGAAAAAAGTCATGAAACACTACTCACTCTCTCGTAGAAATAGAGTACATGAAAAAGCCTCGATTTATTTGCCTCATATTTGTAAGTAACACCATAAGGTGGTGGTGTTTTTCAAAAATTGCTTCCTAAAAAGTTCTAAAAAATCATTTTAAATTGTTAGTTTTGCACAAAATAGAAACCATGTATGTTGGTGAATTTTATTTTTTATTTTTTTTTCATTATTTTTGCTTCTAAAAAAACAAAAATAAAAATAAAAATGATACCGGGCAATTTATGTGTCCATCCTAACTTAACAGTCGTTGGGGTTCAGAAGAAAGCTCTTAAGTTCAAGCGACGAGGCTATGCTAATTAATTCAATTGACTTTTCTGTCTATAGTTTTACAAGGTGGTTCAACGCGGGAAAAACACACTATGGTTTCAGTATGCATGCCAAGAGCGCAGCGCAGTTGGGCTCTATGCAAATAACAACCTACAGAGTCGACAAATCTAAAAGAAACCCGCTGACACAGCATAGGCATGAAAGTTCAAATCCTATGGACGTAATCCAAACATTTCATAGCTGTATGCTCATAAAAAGCACAAAAGAGTGCATACATAATTGAAAACACCCACACAATCTAAATCTTTTCTGAACCACTCTGCATCGAGCTCCTCATCCGTATCGTTGCACCAGTTTTGTGAAACCCTTCTTTCCAAGTAGAGAATGGTCGGCTTCATCCAGCTTGTTTCGATTAAGTTCTCTGTACTTACTGGAGAAACCACAATCTCATGTGAGTTTTTCACAAAACTGGTTTGGATCTAATTTCCCAAATCGAAAGTGTTTTCAACTTTTTGTGAAAGTGTGTTTTGAAAAACACAACTTCAATGCTACAAGTTCAATGCAAAAACAGTAGAGAAGAATGGCCATGCTTACATGTCACAAAACTGCTTCGCATGAATCCAGTGTACACATTACAAGTCCCTAACATAACCACAATTCCTAATATATTTAAAAAAAAAAAAAAAAAAAAACACCTCCAATAAGATGATCGTACTGTGAAAACTAATGAATAAGTCCGCTTTTCCAAATCCAACAAGGCCTATGGCACCGATGACCATGTAGAAACTACCAAGGCCTCTTGGAACCGAGAGGAATAACATTAGATCCTGAAATCAAAAACCTGTTGCCAAAGCCACCACCACCTCCTCTTCCTCTTGAGCGGAAGTTGCCACCAGAACCTGACAGGAGAACATGGTACAAAATTATCAGTCAATCAAACTAACATGCCACCAACCATTATTATTGAATTAATCTAATATATAATAATGCATCTCTTTCTAGAATAGATACAAAAAGAACAGTCTAAGCTACATCCTGAAGGTAAGAAAGATACGCTTGGTAGAGCATTTGCCAAAATAAATTCATTTCAGCAGCAATATGCTCCATCAATATAATCAATAGAAATTTTTTTATTTAGCAGAAATTATGCTGTTTCATGTATAATGCAAAAAGAATTGAATCGCAATAAATCATAAAATCGTACCAAATCACGATTCAATCATACAATTGACTCAATGTTAAATTCAACCACACAAGCCGAATCATGAATCACAAGATTCTAACCATGCCACCAACCACTAAAAGGGTAATTCTATTCACACAACACACAATATCTCAATAAATACATTTACACAATACACACGGCACTCAATTTGAATTTTTTAATTTTTTTCTCAATTCTCACCATTCATATTCAAATAATACCAAAATACCCTCATCTTCCACAATCTCAAACCCTAATTCCTAACTTCACCACCGGCTTCCCACCCACCCTGTCACTCCTCAGCCCCCTCCCCAATCCACTCCTTAGCCATTCCCCTGTGTGTGTGTGTGTGTGTGTGTGTGTGTGTTGGGGGTCGCAAGGGGGTGGGGCTGCAGCAGTGGTGTGCCACAGGGGTGGGGGGGTTATGAGGGTGATGGGTTGCAGGGTGTAGGGGCTGCGATGGTGGTTGCAGTGGGGCAGTTGGGTTAGAGGGCTGTTGAGGCTACGATCATGGTGGCTGGTAACTGCGGCCAGAGGTGGGGAGCAGGCAGATGAGGAGAGATGGGCTTCATGGTGGTGGCTGGTGGTGTGTACTGAGAGATTAGGTTTTAGAATTTTGTCCAAAAAGGAAATTTGCTTAAGGGACATAAATCTAATAAAAAAAATTGGGCAAGTGTGCGTACTGAGAGAGACGGTGGTGTGCAAATAGAACTACAACTAAAATTCATGGAAGTTAACAACAATTACCTCCAAAACCTGAACCACCAGAACGAGCCAAGGCAGCCAATGTAGGCGGTACAATTTGTCCGGCTTCTTGCAGGATCTTAATGAGATCTCTAGCAAACTTAGCATTTGAATGTGTGAAAAAGGTAAAAGCCATTCCCTTCGCTCCTGCACGGCCAGTTCGGCCAATCCTATGGACATAATCCTCCAAACTCGATGGAAAATCATAATTGACCACGCATTTTATGTCTTTCACATCTACAATCAGTAAATAAAAATAAAAATAAAAACACCCATCAGTTAGAAAGAAATAATTTGCAAAAATAAATGGAGGAAATGCAACGCAACCTTATCCCTGCATCCATAGGATCAGAGTGATCAAATATTAAGATAACACATTCATCATCGAAATGTGCCCACCTTAAAACTTGCAGGGATAAGGAGCAGCTCCACCACGACAACTTCCAAATCCATATATCCAATCAATTGAATAAGCTTGTTTGAGTCAACCGGGCTGTCACGACAACCAGCTCCACAACCGTGGATGGGCAGAGATGACTTCCAACTCTGTTACCTAGACACAATCATAGGAGCAGCCATACCATTTTTGGCAATTTAGTGACGGATATAAAACCCATAAAAGTAGCTCTATCTATTACCATTTCCTGATGAGTAACCAAGAAAAGAACCTAGTCTATTTAGACTAGCCCTCAATCTTCCTCATAGTATAATGGGTGTTTTCACCAAAATCTAGAGACTACAGTCATGGCGACGTCTGTAAAACTGTGCTCCCAGTGTCCATGTAACATGAGCTGTAACCAGATAAGTAGCAAGCAGAGGCATCTTGTGGATCAGTCTAACACAATCCAAGAAACTGGGGCGTGTTTGGTATATTCACTTTTCTATATTCAAATTTTTATGAATTCAATATTTTGAGTACTCATCCAATTTAAAACTACACAAGAAATGGGCTGTTTTAAAAAAATATTGACAATGGTTTTCAAAACAGAAATGAAACCAAACAGACCCCAAAACTTTCCTCTAAAGAATAGAGAACAATTTTCTGAAATGAAACCAAACAGACCCCAAAACTTTCCTCTAAACCCAACTCGTAATCATTTCATGAGTTATGGACACTTCTAAGAATGTGGCATATAAATGTCGTGTCCATGTCAGACACCGACACTCATCAAACAATGTCAGACACTCATCCAAACGTGTCCTATTATTTTTAATTTTTTTAAGACATGTATACTTTTTAGACACTTGGAGGAAACACATATCCATCACTTGGATACACATGAAACTACTTATAAGTATGAACAAAATAACCTAGGGTACAAAGATTTTTAAAAAAAATGTAAATTTACAAAAATTAGTATTTTGTTGTATTTTTTTTATTATCTTTGAATGATATATTCATATATATAATATATAATAAATATATAAAACTATATATTTTGCGTGTATCTCCACTTGTTGCGTCTTGCATTTTTTGAAAACTGTCATGTCCACGTGTTCGTGCTTCTTAGAATAGGTCCATGCTCAAAATAATTTTAAAATTGCAATTTATGCCCTCTTCGCACCCAAGCCACAAATTATATTCTCAGGAAAGTGGACAGCAACCGGCCGACTCGCCTATCTTCAGAATTTAACATGACCTAAATGAACAGAAACTTATTAACTCCTAAGTCCTAACACACAGTGATCCTACCAAGACCACGTGCAGCAACGTCAGTGGCAGTCATTATAAGACTCCGGCCACTTTTAAACTCGGCCAGGACCCAATCTCTTTCGGCCTGGTTCTTATCACCATGGATGGACAAAGCGGGCCATCCATCCATTCTCAGCTGTCGAGTGACTTGGTCGCATCCTTTTTTTGTCTCCATGAAAATTAGTATTCGATTTCCATCCATCACTTCTTTAAGCAGCCTGATCAGCCTGTGGGGATAAAAATATTAAGACATCAAAATCACTGAGGTAAAATTTAAGCGTTTTTATGCTATACCAGTCAAACAAAGTCACACCTGTTATACTTCGCCACCTCTGTTACAACTTCGACGACTTGGTTAATAGATTGATTTGCTTTGAGATATGGGGAACCAATAATCACCTAAAAAGATCAAAATAATTTAAAAGGCAATGCATTCATGCCATTAAAACAATTAAAACAATGAAAAGGCATTGTATTACAAAGTCTTATCCACAAAAGTCATATGAACTTAGAAAGCAAAAATTTGGAACCTTATATGGATTGCGTAAAAACTGCCTGGCTAAAGTTTCCACCTCCTTTGGCCACGTGGCACTCCAATACAAAGTCTGTCTATCAGGTCGGATCTGTAACGGATAAAAACAACATTATATTCAGCTCTGAAGTTCTAATATTTAACAGGATTCAACATGAAAACATAAATAGTCTCAAAATGCAACAAATGAAACTCCATCACACAATAGATTAGACAGCTAGTTTTTAGTACCATGACTCTAAGCAGGAGAGTAAACTACATTGCAAGAAAGACAAGAAATCAATAAGGATTTCGTTCCTCAGTAATAATGGGAAACTATCAGATGTTCCTTGGCAATTGCAATATCATGGAACCTCAAACCAGCAGTTTTGACGTTCTCAATCAAGACTACAGAGATAAGGACAACCCTAGAACAAATGTACTCCATGAAAAAACAACCCATCTCCTGTTCACCCACACTTCCAGAATATTTTCAAATTGCATCCAAGAAAGCACATAAGTGCTAAAATGGAGTTGTTTGGTGCAGCTTTTAGTGCTACTCAGCTTTTTTTATTTTAGGAGTTTGTACCAGAGCGCTGTAAGGAGCACTGTGGTATCCATCAAAGGCCACAGTAACTGCAGCTTATAATCCATTACAATCTTTAAGGAGCGCTGTGGTGGTACTCCATTAAAGGCCGAAGTAATCAATTTTGATAACAAGCCACAGTAGTGCCATCTAACTTAGAGCTCCATATCCACAAAGATCTCTCAGTGCCTGTATTACAGAATCCTCCCAAAAAATTCTCTCCAGCCAATCCCTCTCAAAATGATCCAACTAAAAAAAGTCTACCCCTTACCAATGTTGACTCACCAAAGTTATTTGATTCAAAGGGCGTGTTTGGTTTCTCTCTCAAAACATGTTTTTGGAGAAAACATTTCAAAAACATGTTTGGTTAAAAATTTAAAAAAAAAAAAATCCAAAATCACTTTTCTCTCTACTACACATCAATCAATCATTTTTTCTCTCTCCTCTCTCCTTCTCAATCACTTTTTCTCTCACACCCGTCTATTCAACTACAAAAAAATATCAAATCATCCCAAACTCTAAAACTATTTTCAAAATATACAATCAAAACAAATTTTCAAATTTTTAAACTCCTTCCAGAAAATTATTTTTGAAATAATATCTCAAAACACAAACCAAACAAGGCCAAAATGTTTACAAGTTACATTTCAAAATTGTTTGGGTTATTTCTCCTCGATCTTCACCCAATTACACCTTCAACTTGCCATTCCATTCAAACAGCATCTGCAATCTTATCGAAGAACCTAGTGTCTCCTTATCTTAACCAGAGCGAAACAACTCTTACTTCCAACTATGTTCTCATGTTTTGGACTCACTTTCAACTCCACCTCCAAACCAACTCTCTAGCAACCATTCTATCTAAAACTAAACTCTATGCTTCCATTTAATCCTTCCCTTCTCAACTCAGCCAACCCAAAATCTTCTTTCCTTCTGCAACTTCACCCAACCTTGGGGTCAATTTCTCCTCCTCACTTCTCAACAAAACTTGTATAGTTTGCCATTGTAACTGCATTCTGATTGACAAAAAGACAAATAAGAGTACAATCATCTAGCATTGTATTTATGACTTCAACAAATGCCATAGATTAACAAACTAGACTAGGGATCACTTGCTATCAACCTCTGTGCTAACCTGCAAGTTAACTGGGGTATTTTAAGTCAAATTCATCATGAAAGAGCAGCCTCCTGCAAGACAATATAGTCACTAGGGTGTACATGGTATGAGAGGAGTTTAGTATCAATAAGCAGCCGCACAAGGGCCAAATTATTGTAGGAAGAAAGAACTATTAAAAGGATTTCGTCAAAGAGTTTGTGGATGTCCCACTTCTATTTCATTTTTTAATGTTTTCAAAAACACAAACCAACATTCAGCATAAAGTCATTACAAACAACGTCAAGGGCACTTATACAAGCCAAAAACAAAAATTGAGACTCATCAATGGAAACAGTTTACAAATTATGAATGATGTAATGTAACCTCTTGAAATCTAACAAAAACGGAATCCTTTGCACAGTCAACCTGTGAAATATGGTGAGGAAATAACCATACCTGAGCAACAATTTTCCTGATCTGTGGCTCAAAACCCATGTCCAACATTCGATCAGCCTCGTCCAATACAAGGTAAGTAACTCTTTTCAAGTTTGTGTGCTGTGCTTCTAACATATCTATCAGTCGACCGGGTGTTGCAATGACAATTTCAACACCTGCCATGGCAAAGCAGTACCTAATTAACTCCTGTCCACCAATCTACAAGTGCACAATTTTGCACACAGTTGAAAAAGCAGTCCAAATGAGGATAGTACAAAAACCTCTTTGAAGATCACGAATCTGCGGTCCTTTTGGTGCACCACCATAGATACAGGTAGTTCTAATATTTGCACGAGATCCAAATTTTACAGTTTCTTCTTGAATCTGAACAGCCAATTCTCTAGTAGGCGCTAATACCAGGACAATGGGCCCTTCACCTTTTACTGAAATTTATTCACAATTTATGGTATAATTATAAATAAATAATAATAATAACTGGATGAGAAAAAAGTGGCAATCCATATAAAGAACCATGAAAAAAATACTGACCCAATGGAGGCTGTGCACTAACATGAACCAAAGCAGGGATCAAATACGCCAATGTCTTTCCAGAACCTGTCTCAGCAATGCCAATTAAATCTCTTCCCTTTAAGGCCATTGGCCATCCTTGAGATTGAATCGGCGTTGGCTCGACAAAACCCAATCTAGCTATAACCTCAAGGCAATAATCTATAAAAGTATACAACATCAATCAGCTAATCTATTACATACAGATTCAAAAGTGATGCTAAAATCTACTACCATGTGGTGAAAGTAATACCAGGAAAATTTGCCTCCTCAAAAATCCGAATTGGCTTTGGGACATCGAGGCCTTCAACAGTGATATCACGTCTTGCTCGGTAAAGCATAACATCTTGTTCAGACATGGCTCTCACTGAAGGACTCTCAATGTAAAAATTCTTCTCAAATGGGACTATGTTGCCAAAATCTTGTTTTGGGAGAGTAATATTGTCCAAGTCCCCTCTTGATCCTCCACCATGTCTACCACCCCCTCTGCCGCCGCCACGGCCTCCATCAAACCCCCTTCCACGCCCACTACCAAAACTCCTACCACCACCCCTGCCTCCATCAAAACTTTTAACACCACTCCTACCAAATTCCGAAGTCCCACTGCCCCCATAGCCACCACCACCTCTACCTCCACCACGGCTAGAATCAAATCCCCTCCCACCACTGCCACCTCGCCCGCCCTCACGGCCCGTTCCACCACCACCACCTCGCCTACCCCCCAACCCACCATTGGCCATTCTACCACCAAAATCTCCACCACCACCTCTACCACCCGAACCTCCCCTTCCTCCACCTCCCCGGTCACTAAAGCCCCTTCCCCCACCACCACTGCCACCTCCTCTACCAATGTTAAACCCTCTTCCAACATCAGGCTGAAAAGGCGGGTACCCGTTAACACCACCACCAGGTACAGAACCCGGAACACCACCAACGGACCCAGTTCCACCACCACCGTAAGGCACCGGAGGGCCACCATATGAAACAGGACCACCGCGTCCATACGAGGCCGGTCCACTGCCTATCATTGGCGGCACCACCGGAGGCGGCGGGCCCATTAGGTCACTGCAAAACCATATACATAACACACCATTAAATTAAACTACACATAAATCATATAAAAAAAAAAAAAAATCAGACCCAATTGTATATACACAGAACCCATATACACAACCCATTTTACCGCCCATTAATCACATTATAAGTTCAGACCCAATTGAATATGCACACAAACCATATACATAAACTTAAAACCACCCTTGAATCACAAAAAAAAAAAAAAAACAGACGCAATTGTATATACATAAACCATTTAACCACCCATGAATCACATTAAAAGTTCAGACCCAATTGTATATGCACAGAACCCATATACATAAACCATTAAACAACAATGAATCACAAAAAAGAGTTGAGACCCAGTTGTATATGCACAGAACTCAGATATACATAAACCATTTAACCACCCATGAATCACATTAAAAGTTCAGACCCAATTGTTTGTGCACAGAACCCATACACATAAACCATTTAACCACCCATGAATCATAATATGAGTTCAGACACAATTGAATATACACCAAAACACGTGTAAAAAAGAGAGAAAAAACAAAAAAAAAAACAAAAAAACAGATCTGAATGGGAGTATTTGGCGTACCTTCGACGCTGGCGATAGGAGAGAGGATCGGAGTATCTTTGGTCGTAAGGGGTCATCATAGGCGACCCTAAAGAGATGTTTCTTGTTTCGTCCTCTCCGGTTGGTCTCGCCGGCGGCAGACGAAGCTAGGGTTTGGGAAAACGGAGCGAATTTTGAGGAGAGGGAAAACAAAGTTGCTTCTCTCTTCTTTTTTCTCCTCTCTCTACAAAACAAATTGCTACACAAAAATCGATTCTTTTTTGCGTTTCCCCCTTTTTCTTTTTCAGTTTTCCTGGTAAATTCAGATTCGCTCGGAAAATATCTGGAAAAATCAAGCGTGTGTAGACTGTAGAGACCGCCTTTGTCTATTTTCTGTTTTTTTTTTTTTTTGGTACTTCGGAAAGGCCTTTGTCTATTTTCACCCAAGTATCCAAGTTCCATTTTTTTTAAGTAATAATATAAATATAAAATCATTTTTTTAAGTAATAATATAAGGCCAAGTTTGGAAAGACTAAATAAGTGCATTTTTTTACTTTTCTTGTACTATGTGTAGAAAAAGTAAAGAGGAGATGTTGATTGATGTGACCCAAAAAAAATAAAAAGATGAAATAAGTGCACTTTTTTAGTTTAGCCAAACTTGATCTAAATATCATTTTTTTAAAACTATTTTAAAATAAAATATTTATGAAGATGATTTTTATTTATAAGTTTAATAGTATAGTAGGACACTTCATCCATAAATCTAAATTCCAATTTTGTTTGGTGAACAGTCCAAGCGTTGAAATTATTTAATAAAAGATCAAACTCAAGTAAAATAATCAAAATACCCTTGTATATATATCCCAAACCTAACAGTCTCACACACACACACACGCGCGCACGCTCTCTCTCTCTCTCTCACTCTCATCTGTCTCTTGCGATGGCGCTAATGTTATCGCATCGTCCTCCGCTACCATAACTACCACCATCGTCACCCTCTATCTCTCTTCTCCTCTTCTCATCACAGACCGACTGAAGCGACATTGCGATCCTTCAATGATGATACTACGACTTTGACCTTCTCGTCAACGACTCATCATCTACTTCAATCACTTTTCATCTGCCACCATCGACGACGGTGCACCATCGCCTATTTACTATAGCAACGACAACTTCAAATCTGCCACCGTAGATCATAACCTAGATTGGTCTTGGCCGATCATTTGATTCAAAGTTAACAAGCTTAGAGATCTGAAGCGATGGTGACCACAGATCTAAAGCAGCCACACATCCTAATCTCTCTCTATCTCTATCTCTTTCTCTCTCTAGTTTGATTTTCTAGATTCGATTACTGTTCTTCAATCTAAAGGTGTTTTCCAGATTTTTCAAGTCACGAAATAGTTATTCAATTTTTTAGATTTTTCATATTCAAACACAATTCTTCGATTTTCCAGATCAATCGCAAAATCAATAATAATGATCAACATTAAAGAGAGAGAGAGAGAGAGAGAGAGAGAGAGACTTATATCGAAAGAAGTGTTGATAAGTTCACGGAAAAAGATCTCCTTGTTGCTGTAAAACGTGTTGATGATCAGACTCAACAACTAGTTGATCTTAGCTTGGAAAGCAAATGTTTCTGTTTTTGTCATTTTTCGATCTGTAAACACACGCGCTCTCTAGGAATTGAAAGGCGATGAAAATAGTAAGAAGTTCTAGGGTTTGCAAAAGCAAGAGGCATGTAGAGCAAAGTGGGAAGCGGTCTTGATGAGAGATTCACTTTGTGTGTGTGTGTGTGTGTGTGATTTTTCATTTTAATAGTGTTGTTATGTTCTTAAATTGATCTATTGATGAGTTGATAAGTTATTGCTATGTTCTCTCAATTTTTTGTATATAGTAGTTCATTGACTTCATGTATGTATTCAACCTTTTTTTGTGAATTAATGTAGGACTAATTTCATTTGTTGTTTGTTTTGTGATCTACATTTAGAAATGCATACCTATATTCATACATACGCTTGCATATAACATCACTAAATAATTGATTTTCCAGGATCTTTAGACCAAATCTGCAACTGGAATCAAAGAGAGAGAGAGAGTGAGCACCAAATCTACGAGAGGATAACCCAACAATGTAGCGCGTGCGGTGGAGCTCCGATTGCTTCTTAGTTTTCTCCTCTCTTTTGATTGTTGATGTTATTATAGTGGTGGATGAACAAATAAAAATAAAATAAAAATTGAAAAAATATATGTTTATGTATTGAAATATATTTGAGTGTTGATGGTAGGACATTTCAACAGATAAGGGTTGGTTTGGCTATCTATTTCATTTGAGTGTTGGTAGAAGGAAATTTCAATAGATAAGGGTTGGTTTGGCTATCTATTTCAACATATAGAATTTGGTTTTGCTTGGTATTTCAATAGATAGAAAAAAAAATTAAAAATTAACAGATACAATTAATTCAGGAGAAAAAAATTAAACAAATAATAAAATTTGGACAGATAGTCAAAAAAATTTAAACAAATAGAAAAAATTTAATTTGAAGAAATAGAAAAAAAAAATTTTGAACATATAGATATGAATTTGAACATATAGTCAACGAAAAGTCAACAGATCAGAAAAAGTCAATAGATAAATTAAGGGGTAAAATTATAAACAAAATGTCCTTAAAAAAATAATTTTTCCCCAAACTATTTCACAAAGGTGGACCTCGCACTAATAAAAACTATTCACTGTGCCTAATACCTTATACCCTTAGTTTTTTTGGTGAAATTTTTTAGGTAAATACCTTATACCCTGCTTATCTTGAACTTTTCAATAATTTTCTCATTATTATATCATTTTGCGATATTTTATACATTTTTTTTTTCTATATGAATAGAGTTTCTTTTCTTTTTTTTAGATGGGGAGAGTTTCTTATTTCTTAATTGTGCTAATTAGTGAATTATAAATTAAATTTAGGGGAATTATATTTTATTGGGAGAAAAAAGATTATATAAATTTTAGTGGGGTAAAATTATAAAAATTTATATAAACTATTTTAAAATTTAGGGTAAATTATAATTTAATCCCCCGTGGTTTGCCTCAAAAACACGGAGCCCCCCTATAGTTTCATTTGTAACACTTAAACCCTCTATATTTCATACCAGAGTGCAAAATCCAACGAACGTAACAGAAGTTGTAAAAAGTCAAGAATGCCCCTAGATATTTTACATCTCTCAGTCGTTTCGTTTCATTTGACTAACACTAGTATTCGCATCTCTATCTGCTCTCTCTCTCTCTATCTTCTCTCTCGGTGTGGTTGATTGGATTGAACTAGGGTTTCATCATCAATTTTACCATCATATCGCGAACACCATTACTAGATTAGGTATGTGTTGTTTACCCTAATTTATTTTGATCCTTAGATGCTGATTTTCCCTAATTTTGATTCATAACTGAGTGTGTGTTGACTTTGATTTACAAAATTTGTAATGTTTTAGGCATGGTATGCTTGTATTGCTTTAATTTTTGGAGATTATGGTTAAAGTGGAGCGCCGGGGGGGGGGGGGTATAGAGCTTCATAAGTAAGTAATGGGGAATATTTTTCATGATGTTAACTTTGAGTATTTTTTATTCACAGATTTGTTTTTGTATACTTTAGTATTCATGCCTTTAATTACTTTATTTTTTGGGGGATGTTGGTTAAAGTGAGGTGGGGTATAAAGGTTCATAAACAACATGTATTTTTTTATGATGTTAACTTTGGATTTTTTTATGATTGTTGTTATGTGGTTCCAATGAATTTGAGTTTTTGTAATGTAATATTGTGAAGTTTTGTTGTTTTCTGCAGTGAGGTAAAAAACAATGATTTTTGAGATCAACTATAATGGGCACTTCAGTAAGCCTCCTGATATTGCTTATAAACAAGGGAAAGTGGAATATATATATGATATTGATCCTGACAAACTATCTTTTATTGAGATACATACCATATTGAGGGAGATGAAAATAGATGTCTATAGTACTTCTGTTTTGTGGTATAGGAAATCTGGAAAAAGTTTGGATGATAGGTTGACAATAATTGAAGAAGATGTTGATGTATATACCATGATATGTGGGTATGAAGGTTTAGATGTGATTCAATTATATGTGGAGAAGGGACAGGACCCATTACAAGTGGTGAGTCCAAAAGGGAAACATTTGGTACCCCCAAGAGTACCAGTTAGTGCTAAGCAGGCACTGACTTGGAATGACATGGAAAATATAAGTGAAGAAGAGATGGATTGTAGAGATGGAATGCAAGATGTAGGTGATGAGGAAATGCATAATGAAGATAGGATGACGGAGCAGCAGATGAAGATGCCAGAGATGAGAAAATGGATAATAGAGCTTGGGATGAAGAAGATAGTGATGATCCTGATTACATGGATGATGGGAATGTTGATAGTGGTTCAGAAGATGAAGACTATGAAAGTGATGAACCTGGCTGGTTGAATGAGGGTTTAGAGGGGCCAGAAGATGATGATATTTTCTCACCAAGAGAGACTGCAAGGAAAAGAAAGAGGCAACCTCCTTCATGTGATCAAGAGGCAGATGAAGGGTGGTATTCTGATTCTGAGGATGAAGATCTACATAGTGTATATAACTCATCAAATAAGGAATGTGAAGATAAATATCCTGAGTTCATTGAAGAAGTAGACATGAAGAAGCCACAATTGAAACTTGGAATGAAGTTTGCCACCCCTCAAATTTTTAGAAAGGTAATGAAAGAGTGGAATATCCAACATGGTTATGACATCAAGTACATAAGGAATGACAACTCTAGGATTACTGTAGTGTGCAAACATGAATGTGGATGGAGATTGCATGTTTCTCCCATGCAAGGTGAGAGAACTTTTCAAATAAAATCATTCCAGCCAAAGCATGCATGTGGAAGGTCATATAATAATCACTTGGTGAACTCAACTTACTTGGCACACAAGTATATGGACAAGTTAAGGAATGACCCTAACATCAAAGTTGGGCCTACGTAGAAGACAGTTTAGAGGGAGTTAATGGTTGATGTTAGTAGGCCTCAATTGTATAGGGCTAAAAAAAAAGCAAGAGAAGTTATTAAAGGAGATCAAAGGGTCCAATATGCAAAGGTGTATGATTACTATGAAACAGTGAGGCTGTATAATCCAAACAGTGTAATACAAGAAGTGGTGGATAGGCCCAATGAAGACATGCTTAGGCCCAACTTAGAATTGCCCCCAGTTTTCCAGAGGTTATATGTTGGGTTTGCCGCCCTCAGAACAGGGTTTGTTGGAGGATGCAGGCCCATTATAGGATTGGATGGGTGTCATTTGAAAGGAATTTATGGTGGACAATTATTATGTGCACTTGGAGGGGATGGGAACAACAACTATTTTCCAATTTCATGGGCAACTGTTGAGGCAGAAAGTAAAGATTCTTGGGTGTGGTTTTTTAGGCAACTCATGGATGATATTGGTAATGCTGATGACATGGGATGGGTCTTCATTTCTGACAGACAGAAGAGATTAGTATCTGCATTTGAAGAGGTAATGCCAGATGTGGAACATAGATTCTATATGAGGCATATTTACTCCAATTTCAGAGCAAAGTTCAAAGGGATTGAATTGAGGGACCTATTGTGCAAGGCAGTTGCAGCTGGGATTGTAAGGGAATTTGAATTTCACATGAACAAGTTGAAGGAGATGGATCCAGAAGAGAAAGCATACAAGTGGCTAAGGAAAATAGATCATGCTTTATAGACTAGGTTCCATTTTAGCCCAATAAGTAGGTGTGATACATTGGTCAACAACATGTGTGAGTCATTCAATAACAACATCTTGGAAGCTAGGGACAAACCCATAATCAGCATGCTTGAAAGGATTAGAATGAGGGTAATGCACATGATCCAAATCAAGAAGGAAGGAATGGAAAAATACACTGGTGAAATTTGTCCCAACATTGTCAAAGATTTAGAAGCACTGAAAGTGCAAGCTAGGATATATTTTGCAACCTATTGTGGTGACAGAAAATTTGAAGTAGATTGTGGTGATACCACGCACATTGTTGATTTGGAGGAAAGGAAATATAGTTGTAGGATGTGGGGTTTGACTGGAATACCTTGTAAACATGCAGTAAGTTCCATATTTGTTCAAAAAGAGAAGCCAGAGGACTATGTGCACCCTTATTACAGTAAGCAACATTATCTTGTAGCCTATAACTCAATGATGCACCCTGTTCCAGGACAGCATGATTGGGTTGAAACAGGACTGCCAGCAGTGGCTCCTCCATTGTACAGAAAGCAGCCTGGAAGACCACCAAAAATGAGAAAGAAGGGTATAGATGAGCCAATAAACCCTGTCAGAGTTTCAAGGCAGCATAGGTTCATTGTTTGTGTTAGATGCCTTCAGAAAGGTCATAACCAGAGGTCTTGTAAGGGTCTTGTCCATCCCATGTCCAAGCTTTTTAAGCCAACAAGACGTAACCAGCAACAACCATCTTCAGCAGCAACAGCAACAGCAATTGCAACTGCTTCATCAACACTAGCAACAGCAACAACAACAGCATATCAAGTAACCTGAACCTCCAATTTCATTTCATTTTGCAATACATTCTACAACAATGACTTAATACAAATATAAATCATTGCAGTCCAGAAGGAAGCTCCCTAGTAGGAGGGCCAACACATCTTCATCTCAAGTAAGATCTGTCCACTTTGCATATATTGCAGCCCAGTTTTATTGTTAATTTGCGTACTTGTTACATCATTGCAGCCCACTAGAATTGGCCATATATTTGAAGAATTTCCAAGTATGACAGGCAAGACATCAGCATCTCAGGTAAGCTCTCTGTCCTATGGGTGTCATTTGGTTTTTGACATAGTTGACAACATATAATTGCTTACTTGGACCATTATCATTGCAGCCCAGTAGAGTTCAATACAGTTCTCCAGAATTTGATTACTCCTCATCTCAGGTATAGTCAAATTTCATTTGCAAGTTCATTTGCTTTTATAGTATTTGACAAAATGTAATTGGATACTTGTGTGTGTTATTTTGCAGCCCACTAGTTATGGCAAAGGAAGGAGTGAACCAGTTGGCGGTGGCAGGGTTATGTCTAGATCTACATTGGGAGGTAGCTTCATTAGAAGAGGTAGAGGAGGAGGTGGGTCTGCAAAAGTTACAACTCAGAGGCAAACTGACAAAGGCAAAGGGAAAGCGTGATGGCAGAGAAAGCTACAACTCAGGTTTTGTTGTGTTTTGAGTAGTTTTCAACTTGTTAAACCATTAAGTGGCTTGTACCAATTTGTTTTTTAATTTGAAACTGGCTAGTATCTTAGTTTACTATGTTTTGAGAAGTCCAGTGGGTTGAATTGTGGCTTGTATTAAAGTAATGTGAACTGAAGCAAATGACGTATGTTTTACAGGATCCAAATCAAGCATGTTTTTGTGTACCTTTATTAATACATGTATCTTAGTTTACTATGTTTTGGGGTTGAAACATGTTTTTGAATTATGTTTCAAATCAAGGAAATGAAGCATGTTTTTGGGTTGAAGCAAATGAAGCATGTTTCGCAGGATCCAAATCAAGTACAAGTAGGTTAACTTTCTTCACCAAAACATTCTTTCATTACAAATGAAGCATGTTTTACAGGAGAAGAATAGGAACCAATATGTTTCTATTCTTTAATGTTCTTGGAAGATGTAATGAACAAAACATTCTTTCATTACAATTTCTTTAGTTTATTAGATGCATACATTTCTTGACCAAAACATTCTTTCATTTTACACCTTCATTTTTCATTACAATTGCTTCACAGACCATTGTACACCTTCATTTTCTACCTTGACTATATTTTTCATCTCTCAAACTCTATGGCCCAATAACAACCAATTTTTCTTTACTCCAGCAAACTTCACCCAGAACATTGTCATGATAAAGAAAAAAACCCATGTCCCAAACAGAACTTTGCAAAACATTTTTTCCCTTCTACGACTTCTTGCTAGTTCCTTCTCCAATCTGTTCATCTTTGCAACCATCTTTGGCAACACCTCCCTCCCACGTTAGCAAATGGGTGGATCAACCCATTCAAAGTAGCCACAAGTTACATCAACCTATAATAAAAAAATATGAGTCCACAAATTCCTTTTCAAAAAAAATTCAATCTTTTTTTCAAAAAAAAAAAAAAAAAAGAAGTTTTGCTTACCCCATATCTTGCACAACCATAAAACCTTCTACCTATATTTCTAGATGTCATTGAAGTCTTCACAGGGGATCTCTCTCCACAATAACATAGTCTTGGAGCATTTGTCATTGACTGTCCACTTTCGGAAGCAAATAAAGAAGCCATCCAACAATAATCTTCAACTTTGAAAAAATTTGGACAACTTTCGGACAATCTGGGAACATTTTAGTTTAGGGTTCTATCTTATTTGGGTCTTGATTTGTGTATATATATGGCAATAATGGTGTTTTGGTCATTTGCCATATGTTTTTGGGCAAGAAAACGTGCTCCACTCATCAGTTTTGGTCGTGCAACACACGCACTGTTTAAACAAACAGTTCCGTTGGATTTTGCACTCTGGTATGAAGTATAGGGGGTTTAAGTGTTACAAATAAAACTATAGAGGAGTTCTGTGTTTTTGAGGCAAACCACAGGGGGTTAAATTATAATTTATCCTAAAATTTATTTCAAAAAAATGTATAAATTTATATAAACAAGTCACACTTGCACTTTTACAACGTTTTACTTACACCCCATCACAAAGCCGTTTTCATCTCACATGTTTTTATAAATAAAAAAAAAAATTGTCTGTTAAACAAATATCATGTTATTGTAATTGCATTTTTTTTTAACATGCGAGTCTGAGAGTATTTTAGACAAGAATATAACCCAATTCGATTCTAGTGTTCTTTTATTGTTTTGTTCTTCACTCAAGCAGACATCAAATGATCATTTCGCCCTTGTAATATCTCAGTCTTGCTTGACCGAAAGTTGCAAAGAAACAGGTGAGTAATGTTAGAAATTTTAAATATTTTATTAATATTTTTATCAAACGTTTTATATGAATGTGATATTTACACGAGACTCACATAATATGGGTCTCACACCTATGCGAGTAATTAGACATTTGATAGATATGTTGGTAAAACGTTTGGGGTTCATAATATTTTTATTTTCGAATTGGGAATAGTTTCTTTGTGTACTATTATTTTTCATATTTCTTCATACTCTATTTTGTGGACTCATCTCGGGCCTATAATGATAATTCAAATAGTTCATCTAGTTCCAACAAAAAATCAATTTCATTAGATATCAATGAATATATAAACAAAACATATTTTTTTTTATAAAATAGATAGTTTAAATTTAAACTCATAATTGTTGTCTATCTTGAAAAATAAAATGTAATTTATTTGCGTGTCTACTGATGGCCAATGACATTGATTTCTTTCATAATTTATCTTTATTATTGGACTTACGAAATAAATATTTGAATTATCGTTATACTTCCAGAATGAAACTCACAAAATAGAATATGAAAAAATATAGATAATAGGGATGTAAACCTGAGTCATTTCCAAGTGTAGATAATAGCGATATAAACTTGAGTCATTTCCATTTTGCTCATTCGTAAGAGTGCTTCTATCGTTTTCTTTTTTTTCATGTCTAGCATTTTCCTTTTTTTATTAGATTTATTTCCATATCAGCAATATTATACACCCATAAAATTTATGCAGAAAAATACATAAAAAATCAAGTTTGTTTGGTTTGGATTTTTAGGATTTACCTTTTAAAAAATTGAAAATTTTAATTTTTCATATTTTTTTATTTTTATTGAATTTTTTTTAATAATCTAAGTAATTTTTTTAATTTTTAAATACACCTAACATAAATACACTTAAAAAAATCTTTAGAAAATTGACTAAATACCCAAAATACAAAAAAATGCAAAAATTCAATACATTTTACATATTCTTGTGTATTTATTAATTTTTTTAAAAAAATTATAAATATTTTACTTTTTAAATACATCTAAATAAGGTATATCTAAAAAAATAAAAAAATTACTTAAAATTTTAAAAATATTAGCTAAAAACCAAAAAATATGAAAAATAAAAAACTCAATTTTTAAAAAATTGAATCAAAAAATTTGAAATCAAACATATTGAATATTGTGGTTGTGATTTATTCTAAATATGGATCTCATAATATAAAAGTAGAATCCAATCCACACACACCATACATCAGCTTTTAATTCAATGTTCTGTATTTGTAGCTTTTCTGTTTCCATATTAAAAATGTTTAACATACAAAAATTTTATTATTAAAAAAAAAAAAAAACATAGACAGAATGAGAATACATGTGGTTTTGTGGCCAATGCAATGTGTATTTGGATCTATATTGTTAACATCATTCTGGACTGTGTCCTCTGCATACTCCATCCATGGTATGCAAAACCAGAGAAGTCTTTATATTTTTTCTCTCTATATTTTTAATTTTAATTTTTTTTTAAAATTTTAAAACTCAATCAGATTTGGTGCCTGAAGAAAGGCATACACAGTGAAGGAAGTTCTTTTGGGATAGCAGAGTTAAGGCCGGTCTCCTCCGGCGACTGGATGCAAGAGCAGAAGGAAGTACTACTACCTGTTGTTGTTGGGAATCATCCACAAGCTTCTTGCCATCATATACAATGCTAACCTCACAAAACTCTGGTGCATTCTTCTTCACATACTCCCCCTTTCCCATTCCCTTCATCATCAACCTCCTGCACACAGAAAGAAAAAAAACAGAATTATACTACCAATTCCTCATTTTCAATTCAAGATGCAAAATCTGCAGTTACCCATTTTTCTTGACAAACACATAAACTGGCCACAGAATCAGATACAAAGAGCATGGTGTTGGTGTTCTGTGACCAAGTGCTGTGTTCTTAGTATTAATCTTTCATGAATTTGAAATATGAATTTATCTACTTAGCCTTGAGGTCAAGTTTTGCTGTGACATATCAGCATTATAATTAGCATGAATTGAGCTTATGCAACAACATTCTTGTACATTTACACATATTTATAAATAATTTTTTACATGTGTATTGAGACTAACAGTTGGAGATTAGACCATCATTAACATTTCCCAATAAGTATTTCATAGCTATCCTTAAAACAATTTGATGGGTTTTTTTTTTTGCTTTAAGATGATAAAATCAAGGGTAAACTACATTTTTAATTCATCTAATTTGATTCAAATTTCACTGTGGTCTCTAATATTTTAAATCAAATAATTTGTTCCTTACACTTTATTGTGGTCATTTTATTCAAATTAAAAGTTTAAAATTAATGGTTTGACACATTTATCACTCTCTTGAGATGTACACTTGTCTAAGTTTTTTTATTTTTTATTTATATATTCTTTTTAAAAAAATAAATAAATTCAATGGCATTATAGGCCTTAGTATATAATTTTTTGATTAATTACACTTTTCACTCCTATAATTTGATTCAAATTTTACTTTAATCCTTATAATTTGAAATTGAACAATTTGGTCCCTACACTTTAAGTGTAGTTTCAATTTGGTCATTCCGTCTAATTTTCTATTAATTTTGTTTTTGTGTACACTTTAAAAAATTGTGAATGTTCAAAAATTGTTAATTTTAACTTCCAATTTGAACGAACGGACCAAATTGAAATTGGACTTAAACTATAGAGACAAATTTATTTAAATTGAAATAATATGAACTAAAGTGAAATTTGAGTTAAATTATAAAGGTAAAAAGTATAATTAACTTTTTTTTTTTTGGGATTGTATATACATTTGCACTTAAAGTTAGAATAATGTGTGTGTACCTATCCTCAGCATTAGAAAAGTGGAAGGAATTCCAAATGCAGCAAGAATAATTGCACATTCTGTGTAGTAAGTACATTTCAGATTCAATCAGCAACAAATCAAGCTATATATATACATGACATTGCAATGGGGAGGTAAATAGATAGACACAAAGCAAGAACAGAGACTGTATGTACCTTGAGGAAGATGGGCGTTTGGTTCCAATGACGAGGTTAGTTATGTTAAGGACAGGAATAAGATCAAGAATTGCTTTGGCTGTTGTATTGCTGTCCAGCAACATTGTATCCACTGTCACCTGTAAAAACCAAAACCAAACATGCACAACAACTAAACATCAACTTTCCGAACACGGATCATCTGTTTTATCTCATATTGATCTTATATTGTCACGTTGCCATAATCAAAAGCTAAGATCAATTCTAGTTGTGTAGTATTTAGGTATAGCAATAATAGCACAACATAAAACACTCACTCTAATAGTGTATTATATGTTTTGCTAAAATAGCACATTGTGTTATATATTGGGCCAAATTTAATACAGTATATATCACAGTGCTATTTTATACTACACGAACAATTTGTAGTAAATCTGTATAAAGTGAATTATACAAACATGCAACTATACTACAGGAACAATTTCTAGTAAATCTGTATGCAATCAGCTATACAAAATGCACCTTGGCATCGTTGCAAAGGCGAATGTATTTCTGCAAGAGGTGTCTCCGCCTGTTGTTATCTTCATTGATATACACTCGAACTTGTTCTTCACTCAATTGACTTCTAGATAGCCTCCCAACTATAGGAGAACAACATTCAATCAATAAAATTCCCTCACTATTAATATGAACAAAAAGAAGTGAAAATGGTACAAAATTCACTTGTGAAAATGGCTATTGATTTATCTAATATGTACGGTTTTATGGCAAACTATGGTTGTAATTTCTATAATTTTCCTCTTATATTATTTTTGATTCTTGACATTTCAATTGTATCATTTTTGTTTTTTTAAATTTTTTTATTATATTGTATCAATTTTAGTCTAATTGATAACTTCTATTAAAAAAAATGAAAGAAATCAATGGCAAAAATGGTTCATTCAAAAGTGAATGAACCATTTTAAACTAGATTGCCAACTCATTATCGGAGAGTGAATGAACTATTTTGTCCATTAATTTCAATTCAATTTCTAAAAGGGCATTGGACTACATAATGTAAAAAATATTTAAGGTAAAACCGATATGATTAGAATTAAAAGAACTAAATTGATGCAGGACAAAATGTAAGTATTGTGGGTGTAATTTGACCATGATTTTATAAGAGGCTAGGCAGCCTGGCCACAATACTTGAGTTGTGGAGATGGATGTCGTGGTTGGATATAGCGTTAGAGCAGCTCCAATAGTCACACCAGAAGGCTTGTTAAAGTGTTAAAAAATGAGAAAACTTTTCGACGGTGAGTCAAATCCATTGCTAAAAAATGACAAAACTAAATCTTATGCCAAATTTAGTGTAGAGTTTGGCAAAACTATTTTTTACTACATTAAATTTTCTGCTACAAACCTCAATTGTTTTTTACCAAAATTGACCATTTCCACAAACCAAAACCAAAAAATACTTAAAATTATATTACAAAAAGTTAAACTAGCGAAGAATCACAAATTATTCATCTTCAAAAACTAAGAAATCAAAATAATTGAAAAAAAAATTGATATTCATCTAGATCAGTGAGAGTTGATCTAGAGTGGGCATGCAGTTAATTAGATAATAGTGATGTTGAATTTGATTGTGTCAAAACGACAAACCACTATTCGAGTGGAACAGTTAAAATATAACTCTTTTTTTGCACGGTAACAAGCTAAAGAAATGGTCATTCTGACTTTGACTATTAAAGTTGCGCTTGTCAAAGAATTAGGTAGAAATTGATCAGGATTCCCGGCAATTATTTTCTTTTCATTGCATCGTGTAGTGATACAACGGTCCAAGTTTAAAGTTAAATAGACACAACACAGCTCAATCTAGCTAGAATTTTGTTAAGAAAACACAATTAAGAGCAGATGATCAAGTAAAAATAGAAGTGTTACCAGGGGTAGGGATGTAGGTGATGGGAGGGAAGACATGAACAAGAAAAACTCGAGCACCGGGAGAGACAGCGTGATCAATTGCCCATTTCACCACACCTAAGTCATCTCTTCCAACAGCTACATAAACATCATTCATGTCTCTATCTTTGTTGCTGCTGCTGCTTACCATGCTCTGGCTCTCTTCTCCGATCTCTACTATCTCCGGCGACATCACTCTCCAACTACTCCTGTGGTACTGTTGTTGATCTTCTGCCTCCACTGCGATCCCTTCTTCCATATCTCTCTCTCTCTCTCTCTCTCTCTCTCCTGGTTTATGGGTTTTTCTTGGTTTCTTTCTCTTTCCAGATGGAGAAAAGAACGAAAATGGTAATAGAATATAGGAAGAGAGAGAGCGAGTGTGTGGGAGAGAGAGAAGAAGGAACGAAGATAACAAAGTGGGAGGAGCTATGGGGATTTGGCAGTTTACAAAGAACAAGTCGTTGCTCTCAAAGCCATAGAGAAAATGAAAAAGATTAAATATACCATTGATTCTTTAAACTATCATTTTTTTTTGTTTTAAATCTTTTGTGTTAGTGTTATAATTGTGTTAATTGGATTCTTGACTTATTTAATTTATGTTTGAATAAACCTCAACATGACAAAAGATTTTATTATCAGATTTTCAATAATACTACGGTGATTATATTTGTATACAACAATGATAGAGATCACTAATTTTGGAGCTCTAAAAAGACCACTAATGACATGACACTCAATAAAAAAAGAAAAAAATACAACACCAAGGTCAAAACATCAAATTATTTATGGTGGGCCCACTGCCACATCTTTAGTGATAGCACTAATTAGTGCTCTTACTTATTTTCCATTTGTATATTATAAATTAAATATTTATTTTATACAAATTTTATGATATATAAATTTGATAATTGTGATATTATTGTCAAATGCTTTTGCTTTTATTTTATTATTTTAAAGCGAGCTTACTTAATTACTAATAAAAATATTTAGGAGACTCAAGCTCAAAAACTTGTTTTGACCTCTACAACTTTAGAAATCAAATCAAAATTTGCAACAAACATAAAATAGCTGTAGGCATTGAGTCAATCAACAGGAGGGCTAAGAAGGTCAGTCTAGCCTTTCAATGTCTCGTTACTATCCTTAATGCACCATAAAACATTTTATCATGTCTTGAGATATCTACATAGGCCTGGCTCTCTTTCAATTTCACATTAGGTTGGAGGGTGTTGTTAAATTTGTGAAGATTCACCATAGGTCTCGTTTTGATAATTCGAATCGTTCAATATGTAGAACTCGTCGAGTAATATATGTTTGAAAAATATTACGTTGATCAGATATTGACAATTACGTGATCAAATCAGTTCTGTATAAAAAAAATGGATAGTGAAAAAATAAACGATTGATAGAAGACTGATCCAATGAGATAGCTATCGATATCCGATCAACGTGATTTTTTATAAGCATATCGTACTCGACGAGTTCCATACATTAAACGGTTCAGATTATCGAAACGGAACTCATGGTGAACCCTTACAGGCCCAACAGCACCCTCTAATTTGATCTAGGACCGAAGGAAAGCCACTACCATCTAGATAAAAATGCATATAGGGTATAGAGAATAGAAAGTTTTGACTGTTGATCTCTTTCCATTCAAATTTCAATCTAAATTTGGACAAAAATGCTCTTATCATAGAAACGACATTGGCATCATTTAAACATAATTTGAATAAATTCAGAATCAAATTAATATGATTAAAATAATGTGAACCAAAACTATAAATAACTATATTTTGAAGAACAACAATATATTTATTTAACCTAAATGAAAAAGAAGAGAGATTCTCCTTTGGTGTTAGAGATGATTTTCTCTCTTTTTTTTTTTTTTTTTTTTTTTTTTTGGGAAATGTTGTGTACTCAAAAAACAGTCCCAGGATGAGATTTAACTTATATTTTATACAATTCACATATAAAATAAATCTACACAACTTATTATTATTTGTGAGTAAGAATTTTCGATTACTATTAGGATGATTTTTCCCCCCTCCAAAGTTGCATAGTTTGTACAGTACTTGCTCGTTCAAGCACTTAACTTATCCTGACATTTGAGAAACATTGTAATTAAAGACACTTTAGTTAGGCTAAGTGCAAAGTGAACGTCTTGGAGGACCAAATCTTTATAGGTCACTTACATATATGAAAAATTACTTGGTGCTCCATGGACGCCGTTTATCCATATCCCTCACCAATCATCAAATATCATGTTTTATGTTAATTTTTGATTATTCAACATAAAATTGTAAACCTCACATTCTCCTCCAATCAGAAAGTTCTTGGGATATTACGTAGCCGTGTCCCAAAACCACCAAACAACTTCTTCCATCATACATAGCAATCCAAAATGATGGAATGATTATAACCATTAAAATTGTATGTCTTTTTGGGTTGAAAACTGCTCATCAGTATCAAACTGGGACAAGGAAGATCTAGCAGCTTCTAGGCATTTGATCATCTTTATTTATTTATTATTATGTGAGCATGTGAAGGAAATTCTATGGTTGTGGATACACCTAAGGGTATGTATCATATACACTGTCATATATTTTTATAACATATATTACAAAATACATAATATATCATAAAAATATATAATAAAAATACATATAATATATATCTTTTGGGGAGTATTTACCATAGCACTACCTGTGAAATTGATAGTGAGACTAGCCTAAAAAGATTTCTTCAAAAATGACTTGAAAATGAAATGTATAAGCTAAATTTATTTTGAATTTAACTCATATCATATTAAGTTTAAATCTATAATATAGATTTCATTTGCAGTCACTTCTCAAAATATTTTTCTAACTCTTTAATTTTTTTTCTAAAACAATTTGAAGTTGGAAAAAGGTTCGGAGTAAAAAATTAGCCCCAAAAATAGCTAAAAAATAAAATGTATAGTGTAGGTTTAAATTTGAGAGAGTAATTCACAAATATAAAATCAATATAGAATTATGTACCAGAATATGTGACAATAATAATTTTAAAAATATAAGTCACATTGGTGACTCTTCATTCTGAATCAAAATTGAGTATATATATTTTTGGTTTGTATGGCACTACTATTTAAATTTAATGAAATGTGAACATTTAAAATAAATATAATTTACACGCTTTAAAAAAAAAAAAAAAATCCTTATTTTATAGGATTGATGTTTTTAAGTTTGGGATTGTACCCAACTTTCTCTGTTACCACCAAAGGTGTATGTCACAATGAACTCTCTTTTTTTAAATTTGTATTTTTATTTTTATTATTTTTATCACCATAGGTGTCTGTTTCAGTGGCCGCAACTTTTGGGGAGACTACTTTTCATAGGAACCACTCAGTCCTTCCCCTCTAGAATTATTGATGAATTTGAGTTTTTTTTCCATCAAACTATGCAGTACTAAAAATCATAAACAAAACAATTGTGATGCAAAGGTTCAAATTGTAAGACTACAAAAAGCTCTTTGTTGACAAGTGAACAAAGTTACCAAGATAAAAAATAAAAATTGTGTGAGGAAAAAAAATGAAAAAGTTCATTATAGAGTCATTGAAGTGTTTTATGAAATCAAAAGAAGAAAAAAACTACGTAGAACTTTGTGAGGTAATAGTCATAAGGAAAAAGACTTAGACCCCCTTTTTCCCCCCCCCCACCCCCTTGACCCTCTCTGTCTTTTATTGGTCAATTTTTTTTTTTTTTTTTTTTTGTTTTTCTTCTCCTCCAATCACCATCTGTCATGTGTCTGTGGGGGGTGATAATTGGAAGAGGTCTCTATCAATGCTCGTAGTCATATATATAGTTATTAGTTCACCATTGTTTTCTATTGCCAATATTGCAATATTGTTTTATGATCCAAAATTTAAATCTTTCATTTTCTGTTTGTTTGTTTAGAAATAAATAAATAAATAATTTAGCATGACAAACATAACTAAGACAAACATAATTAACTTAGATACAAACAATATCTCGTGCACTAAAGAGGAAAAAAGTATTGTGTAATTAGAGTTTGATAGTATTATTGTACACTGAATCATGTGTCTCATGAATCCAACATGGTTTAAGGGTATTTTAGTAATTTCTCACATTTACAATATGTAACTCTAATTATATCTCTTATACCGATAGGGTTACTAGATTATAACTCATTCTTCTACGTAGTGTGAAACAATTGCAATAATTATGATAGACATAGTTCAGTTTTTAATAAATTATATAAACCTTATATTATTTTTATATGATTGATTTTTTATTCTTTTATTTTTATTTTTTTACATAGGATGTTAGGTGTTCTGTCCTTTTATAGCGCTATTAAAATTGTCATTATCATTACAGATAATTGTTTTACTTGAGAATTTGTTGTATTTAAATTATAAATTTCAGTAGAGATTTAAAAAAAAATGAAATAAATATAAATTATTATTATTTTTTAAAAATTTTATTAAAATCTAGTATCTAATGACAACGTAAATTGATGACAATGTCATAATTGAAAAGACATGTCCCAAAGACAGGGAGAGCATCGCTAATTGAGCAATGTTGTTTCCTAACATTTTTGTATTGTGTTTTATTTTTATTTCTATTTTAAACTTGAAAAGAAAAATTGCTTGATATATATATATATATATATATATATATATTTTAAATAAAATATGTCAAATGAGGAGAAATTGGCAATAATTTTCAAGCAAAATTTTATTATTTTCTCACATAATGTGAAATGAAAATGTCATTTTGGAGCACCATTATAGAGGGGTAGAGAGAAAGTCCTACCAAATTTTATAAATGTTATAATTTGACAACTATTATGTTAAAAAAAAAAAAAAAACTTACCACTTAAAAAGAGATTAATTATAAATATAAAATTTTTGAGGAAAATTACCAACCAAAAAAAAAAAAACCTCGAAGTTTGGCTTTGGTAACAAAATAAGTTGAGTTTTTAATTTTATTAATTTAATTTAAATCTTAAATTTTTTAGAAAAATTTAGTCAAAACCCCTCCATTAGACCCTTATTTGGTTTATTTTTCTTCATAAACCCTTTAAGGAGAAAGTACATAATTGAGTAAGGACAAAGTAATATATATATATATATATATATTTTTCCCCTTCTTGGACAATATTACCAAAGTAACATCTTAATTACCGTAAATCAGAGTAACATGTTACTATTAAACAGAGTAGCATGTTACTATTAAACAGAGTAGCATGTTATTGTGAGACAGAGTAACATATTGCTGTTACTGTTACTGTTTATATTAATTTCAACAGTAATAATTTTTTTTAAAAAAAGAATTTTATAATTAATATGGATCTTATTTGATAGATCTTAATGAGAGAATTTTAAAAATATTAATTTTATTAAAAACTGACATCTACATTAGAAGTTATATTATTTTAAAGTTTAATGTTTTGATAATAGTGATATTTGTTGGACTTCTTAAATTTTTTTTTTGTACTTGTCCTTAATACATTAAAATTTTATTATGAGGGAATTTTGACCAAATCTCCCAACTTTTTAGCCATTAAACTCAAGGTAGGTGTACAAAAAAATCTAAAATACCATTTTTGTTGAATTTAATGACTATAATATAATTTTTTTCATCAATTTTACTTAATGAAAATAGACAGATAATTTAAATTAAAAACTAATTAAAAATTTAAGGTTTAAAATGATAAAATTAAAAATTCAAGATTTTTGGAGTCAAATTATGGAGTTTTTTTTACGTAATTTTTTTTTATCAAATTAAATAATTATAATCTAAGAATATATAATTAGCTGCAAATGATGTTAGGGTGAGCCATTTATGCTATAATAAAATAATTGAGATTTTTGGGTCTCAAGGCTCACTAATTCTAAAGTTATGCTTGATTTATGGATTTAGAGAGGGATTTGAAAAAGACAAAAAAAAATTAAATAAAATATAAATATACTTTATTCATATTGTATTTATTTATTTTTTTTTCTTTTTTCAAATCGCTCCTCAAATTCTTGACGTAAACATAGCACGAAGGATGGCAATTTTGACTTATAGTCCAATCTTCCATACCATGTATAAGTCAAAAATATAAAGTAAATACTAAATAAATATTTTAAAAAAAACTATGGGTTGGACCACGAATCCATTATTTAAATGAGGACAATTTGTTAAAGAGGAAAAAGATGTTCAAATTTTTTGATAATGTCCTTTCGAAACAATGAAGGATCAGTCTTGAGACCAAAAGGGATAACTGTCCATTAAAAATGTCAATTCAAAATGCAGAAAACCGTTTTAGGTCTTTCAGCAGGATGAACACCAAGCTGCTAAAATCCATTATAAGGGAAAGGTAAAAGTAGCAAACAGTAATGAGTCACACTAATACTACAAATTTACTCAGAAATTATTTAAAAATATTAATGTATAATTCAGATTCATTTTGTACATGAATTTTATAATACATATTTTTAATTTTCACTACACACTATATTCTTCACCCAAATTTGGGATAGTGAGTCTGGGTTCGAGACTTATTGAAGAGTAACATTATAATGATTCATTTTTATAATTTTATTTTATTATTTAATGTGTTTATTTAATGAGATTTTTAGTTTAAGATCCTTGATATTAAAATTTATAAGATAAAGGACATGTAACATTTTCATAATAGTTAGGGCCTTTAACATTTTCATAGAAAAATTTCAGCACAGAGAAATTTGTCTTCATAGAGAAATTTCAATTTGTTACAAAAAAAATTATTTGTAACAATTTAAAATTTCTCTAATAATATTATTGAAGAACTTTAATTAATAATAATAAAAAAACATATTGAACCTCTCCTACTATAAAAAATTGGAGAAGGGATGTTTTACTAATTTTCTCTTATTTAATTGTTTGTATTATATTTGAAATAAGGGCTTTGTGGGTCCATCATAGGCTCAACTCGATAATTTAAATTGTTAATAATTTAGGATCTGTGGAGAATATTAATCTCACAACAAACCAAATTATTTAGACAACCGTATCCACATGATTAGATTATATTTGTTATAAAAAAAAAAAAAAAATAGACGACACTTGTAATTTTGAAAATAAACCATCCATTATTTTGAAAACAAATATAGTCTAATAATATATCTATAGTTGTTCAATAAATCTATTTTTTAATAAAGATAATATTTTCTGTGAATCTAATAATATGAACAACTCAGAGCATCCTTATGACTACTTAAAATTTAACTTAAAATATTATTAAAAAATTCATTTCCTATTTTAGGAATTACTTTTTTATCTACTTCTCCCTAATAAACTCCCTATTCTTTCTCTATTCTATTAAAATAATATTTTTAATTACTTTTAAATTTAAATATTTTTAATAATAAAATAATAAAAACAAATGCAACAGCACAACATGCTCTAATTCAAGAAGCAGCAGAAGATAACAAACAGGGGTGGTCGACCGAGCAGAAAATCAGGCGGTCGACTGGTCAAGCTAATTTTGGACATTTTTCTTCTTTAGATCCAGGACTCTCACAGGACATCTGGGGAGACGTCCGGTAGGATATCCTTCGTGCCTTCAACGAAATAAAATAAGAATTTATCAGATATAAGGGAGCTACAGTGACTCCCAACAAATAGGGAGTCACTGTGGCAATACTTATATTTGGAGGGTTGGATAGGAAAACTACTGAGAATGTGTTTTGACAGAAAAATTCTTTATTTTGAGTAATATAAGGGAAGAGATAGGGATGTTCTCATATTATTGACTTACCCCCAAGTTGGCCCAAGTAGAGAGAAGTGGCACGCTTTTCAACTTCTCATTGAGTAATTAAGGGATGAAAGCAAAATTTATTAAAATGTAGAATAACATAAAATCCCATTTTATTTTGCAATGCAAACAACAGAAATTCTCCTAGCACATTATTTTTTCCCCCCCTAAATTCTTTTATTCCTGTGTAGTCTGTCTCAATGTATTTTTAATTATTAAATCATACTCTAAAATTTTTAAATTCCTTGCTTTATCAAAATTTTAATTATTGTCCTTATATTTCTCAATCCAAATAATAATAATAATAATAATAATTGTCCTTATATTGTGAGGAAAAAGGCTACTTTCGACTTTTTTTCAAGCCACAATGGGTGCAAAGGCATCGTGGGGTTGGTCTAGTTTGTTAAAAGGGCGTGAACTTCTATTGAAAGGGACTAGATGCCATGTTCAAAATGGGAAATTAACTCGATTCTGAGAGGATAAATGGCTTAGTCTCTTCACATAAACCTCCAAATTGTTCGATTGAGCTTGTTTCAAATGTTATCAATCAGGCCTACAAACAGTGGGATTTGGAAGCTGTTAAAGACACTTTATCAAAGGAGGAAGTCCAAGCTATCTAGGCCTCCCCAATCTTCTTTGAAGAGAGAGAGGATGTCATGGTGTGACACCCCAACAAGACCGAGATCTATTCGGTTAAATCAGGTTATGATCTAGCCTAAATCTCAACTTGATAATATATTTGTATATATCTGTTATAAAGTATATTCTTTGTATATCTTCTCTCCTATATAAAAGAGTGTGTACCTATTCATTCATAATATTTATTGAATAAAAGAGTTTCTCCTTTCTCTTCTATTTCTACTCTCATAACATGGTATCAAAGCCTAGGGTTTTCTCTCAGCCTCCTCTTCTTCTTCATCGCGTTTTTTTTTTTTTTTTTTTTTTTTTTTTTTTTTTTTCTGTCTGGCATATTGCTTTCTTCTCACATTGGTTTCTGCGTATTTAATCATTTCCTGTTTCATCGATTGGACTATACCAGCTTCTTTGTCTCTTCAAGACGAAGCCAAGCCACCAGAATCATCTCCATACGACGTCCTAGGCGCCTCCACGCGTCGCTCGAATATTGGCCACACGTTGTGTCATTTTTCCACTCGTCATACGCGCCTCTTACTCGTCCCCGTGCTATTGTCACGACCCAAACCTGCCCCTATAGGTTTAGCATCGTAACCAGCCAGTAATCCTGGGATTACCAAAGGCCTCTGAACAGATTAACATATAATAAGGGGCTGGCGGAAGTAATAGTAAACATACAACATCCATAAAGCTGTGTTGACATACATGGGACTGAAATTATTAAAACCTAATTCACATAATTAAGACGTCATACCTATGTCACCATTCATACAAACAGACAAACAAAAGGCTTGTTCAAACTTAACAAAAGAAGTGCAAAAGATCTTGATGAGTCGTTTCACACACCAAAAATAAATACTAAACTATACTAAATTCCTTAGAATAATGGTAAGTCCAGGTATCGATCCACAGGGACAATTGTGAAATTAAACTAATTTAAATGCTAAATTCATAAATTAATTTTGATGAAAAAGATGGTTGTTTGGTTCATAACCTAATAATTAAACAAAGCGATTAAAATTGAAATTGGAATTACTGGTTGTGGAAAAACCTAGGGTACTGAATTCACCACTAGTTACATAAATAAGGTTTAATTTGAAAATCAATTATGTTACGGTTCGAACAGAATTGTACTTCGCAACTACAAACTCGAAGCATTTATCAAGAAAATCATCACGTTCAATATACGGGCATGAACCATCTCAAGTAGTACGAATTGTTCACTCTAAACTAGGGTAGCGACACGACTTGTCCCTCGTAATATGGTTCGTCTCATACCTTGAATATGAAAGAATAGAAAACCATTGTATGGAAAGTATTCAACAATCACGGAAAGTAGAATACTTAAAGAGATAATGGAAAAAATATATTTGAAACTTCTTAAACACCGTAAAATTTATTCAAACCTTTACATAATCAAAAAGTAAAGAGAAAACTCTATTTATTTGGCTAGGGTTTTATCAAAACCCTAGAAATAGTAGCCTAGCCACTCATGGAGGCGTAGGAAGAAGTAGAGGAAGAAGAACCCTCCATGGAAATTGCCTTTAAAGCTTGGGAATCACCTTTTTCCAAACCCTAGCCTCTTCTCTCTCATGAAATTTTTCAGAACCCTAATCCAGCCTATTTTTTGACTTTTTATACCTCTGCTGTCTTTCAATCAGGTTTAAAACAACATCACAATTTACGAGGTACGACCACACGTGCAGAAATGGTCACCGCACGTGCGGGAAGTGTTCCGCACGTGCGGGAAAAACCCTCTGCACGTGCGGGAAGCTTAGGCCCTGTTTGGCTCCGAGGTAAAGGCCGCACATGTGGGAATGGGCCTCCACACGTGCGGGAAGGAATTTTCTCCACATTTTTGCTCATTTTATGCTCCCACTGTGTACAAACCTGATTGACATTAAACAAGCATAAAATGTATAATTTGACAAACAAGTAAAGTTAAAAGATCCGAATTAACAGCCTCAGTTTTGTACAATTCAGCCTTAATCACATCCCCTAACATACAACTTCCTAGTTCTCAAGCAAGGAATAAAGAAAGAAAAATAAACTTGAATGAAATCTAACTATCTTCTCTTTCGTGGGAAGAACGGTTGCATTTAGCGTATGCAACAAGCCTTTAAACCACAAAGTTACCCCAAGTGGACGAGTAAAGTCTCGCGAGAGTTTCCAAAAATGATACGCACAAACATTAACATATTCACATCTATCCAGCAATAATCAATCACACTACACCACTCAAGAATTAACTTATATGCCACTACAATGCAATGTTAAGACATGATGAGTCATTGAAGGCAAGGTAGACAAGCATGAAGGAATCTATTGAGTAGAGGCTGCAATTCAGTATTACACAAATCAAGTTCTATGTACTTGTGAATGCTAGTAGAACACATCATCAGTAACCTCGGTGTAACGTGCAATCTCCATAACTAGTTAACGGACCACTATAATAGCCCAGTGTAACTCATAATAACCCCCAACATATACAGACAAGATTAAACTTTTGTAACCAAGATTCTCAATTTTTTTTTTCTTTTTTTCTTGAAAGATTGTGCAATGTCTTAATCCATTAAGCTTTCTAATAAACCCATGTAACAACCATTAGGCCAATAACTCCCAAACCAGACAATTTTAGGGCACTAGGTGTGAAGACACCCCTACGGGCTTAATAACTCAAGCTGAAAAGGCTACGAATTCGAACAAGTTATTTTTCTTATTTTTCCTTAACTGTGCAACTTCTAGGTCTCTTAAGCTTTCTAATTAACACATGTAGCAAGTATTGGGCCAATGACTCCCAAACCAGACGGTTTTAGGGCACTAGGTGTGAAGACACCCTTACGGACTTAATAACTCGAGTTAAAGAGGCTACGAACCCAAACAAGTCAAGTGTTTTTTTTTTAAAATTTATTTTGAGAATCAAGGTTAGTCATTTATTCTTTTTTGCAGCACTAGCAATTATCAATGATGTATACTAGGGATTATAATAGAGAGGTCACCACTATGATAGTATGTTTATGTGAATCAAGACATACTTATGATAAGTGTACTAATACCATAACCACAAACAACTATCCTAGTGCAAACATCACAATAAACCCTTTTCATACAAGTCTACTATGCTCCCCAATTAACATATACCTTACTAGCAACAAGTCGACATCAAGTGAAGCAGTGCAATCAAGTGAAGTAGGTATAAGCATGAATTATGAGCCAAATAGAAATGCACAAAAACAAAATACCCTCATCCCCCAACTTGAATATGACATTGTCCTCAATGGAAGCAAATGCTAAGTAAATAGACAAGAGAGAATATTACCAGAGATTGTAGGTGCACATCCAAGTAGGCAAATAGTAACACACACACACACACACACACACACACACACACACACACACACTTATTTATTTATTTATTTTTGAAAAGAGAAAGAGAAACAAATAAAAGTAAATACAAAAATAAAAGAGACAAAAAAAAAAGTCTAGTACTACTGAGAAGCCGGTGGTGGCAGTGGGGGGAAATGCTGAGCAAACAAAGCATTCATCAATGACCGCGTTTCGAACACTTCTTCATGAACCTGAGCACCGTGCTGGTCAAAACGCTGTTGGCTGGACTCTCGATATGTATAAAAGTCATCTTGCAATGATACAACTGACTGCTGAATGTTGAGCTGCCGGGCGTTGAGCTGGTCGAAAGCCGCATGAGAATAGTCCCGATGCACCTGAAAGTTCGTGCACAACCCTATGAGAATCTGGTGGTGATCGTGAAGAGTACTATGGACCTGATCCACAAGTGTTGAAACTGTAAGTGCTCCTCGCGAGTTATGTATAACGGGTCCTCTTAGGGAGGCACATGGGAGGCTAGAGGAGGTGGTTAGTTGGGCATGGGGTCATGGGCCTCATCAACTGGGGCACCAAGTTGTTGCGGGATGCAAGATAAGCTATGCTGTCATTCCTGCTACCTGAAAGTCGGATAAGCATTGTCTGTCTCCTCAATCATTTCAATTGGAGGTTGTTAAGCTTGAAGAGAAGTGTAAGCAAGTTGGCAAATGGCAGGGGCAAAGTCAGGTTTTACATAGGTTGAGGCTGAATGGCCTCCTACATAAATTTGCGTATATGCATCTAGATCACGTGCTCAAGCGGTACCTGATAACCATGTTAGACAAACTTTATTTGGCACTCAGCTTTATGCCCAAGTGGAAAGGCATTCTTATGTATCGCCGAGTTAATGAATAATAAGCGGCCAAGCAGTTTGCTCCGGTGCAAGCACGTATAACTTGTCTCACCATGGGCCCCTAGGAAGTACTCTTGGATGAGGCATTGTATGGGTTGTCGACCCTCAACTTTCGGGAAGGGCTGGTGGTCTAGCATGGAAAAGAACCTAACAATTAGGTAATCATGGATTCTGTGATACTGACGATGTGGCCATCAATAATAGACAGAAGTCCTACACTAGTGAGCGACTCGTACATGTTCTAGTAGAAGAGCCGTACCAAACGAGGAGAAGTGGGCACCATCATAGTGTAATTGCCCGACTGTTGCAGGAGGTGGAGCAGTTCAAAGGCCCAAGAGGTGACTGGCTCATTCTAAAAATAGTTGATTTTGAACTGTGTAAGCTTGTGAAGCGGGCGTGAAACCCACTCCGGTCGTGACAACTCAACCGGTGGTGGTGGCAAAGATGGTGGTGACGGTGGCGGCGGTCTCGCAGAGGAGGACGAACCTCTGGCCTTTTGGGGGGCCTAGGTGGATATCCGTCGACTCATGTCGTGCTGTAGCTTGACTTTTCGTGCTCCTTTCGGATACGACTAGCCCTACAGTTTGGACTCCCGTGGTTCTAAATCTAATCTCACAAATGCAATGTGAGATAGATAAACACTAAAGAGACCAAATCTAGCAAATCTTTTGGAAAATCGATTTTGAATCAAAATGCCAGAAATGGACTGCTTTGCTAGATATAGAGTCACCACCTAAATATTTTTGAAAAATTTAGGAAACCCATGACTCGTGCCAAAGGCCACGTGTCTGTCATCACCAAGATTGTCTTTGCTCGGGAACTTAGGTACGAGATGGAAAGGTCAAGGATTGAGCACTCCACTCGCCCGATCAAGGATTGACCTCTACTAATCATGATGTGATTCTTATTTACATTATGTTCTCTTGTTCTGGTTATTAGGCTAGCATTACTATGTGATGCGCACACGAGTATAGACTACCTTGCAAATATTGGAACACTTTGATTCATGTCTGTTTTGAAAATTGTTTCGAATATGTACCGCTTGAAAAAAGTGATCGCATATGTACATTACTTAAATTATTCCAATTCAAGCAATTAGCCTTCATCCACAAGCATTCAAGAAATTTATCAATTAAGCACTTAGCCTCATGACAAGCATACTAGACATGGCAACAATCACACTCGTGCAATATGCTAAAGCAAATAAAAGCTTACCTAGTATTCCAAGGTAAGCCAAAAGAAACAAAAGAGTTAGAAAACATGCATGTTCCTAACTAATGCAACATGACTAATGCAACACATGCGATATGTAACTAATAGGCTCGACTACTAATTATGACATGTGAATCAATTTGCTAGCATGCGGTTTAACACGTTTTCAACAAAATATTTAAACGACAATGCGCTGTTAGAATGATGAATCGAGCTTCGATTCATGCAAGACGAGTGTATGCAAACATAGAGTATGCTAAAGGAATCATGATGTTCTAAACTATCCATCATAAGCAATTAAATAAAAGGGAGAAAGACGTGAGGTTGAAAGACATACACATTATTTCAAGTTTTGCCCTTGTGCATGAGGGTTTGAATGAATGAGCTAGCTAAGCTACTTACCTAATTAACTAACTATTACAAACCAAATGAATAAATTAACTACACTAGCTAATTAACTAATTACAATACAAAATTAACTAGCTATTCTAACAAATTAGTTACAAACTTGCTACTTCAAGCACAACACTACTACTATTACAACACCACTTCACGAATCTTGAGGATCGAGGGATGGCTCATGCATGAACGCGGATTTCTACCTGATAATGCTCTCCGTTTTGTTATTGGAATGCCTCTGTTGCACAGTTAGAAAATTGCACTGTTTTTCACCTTAGCCTCTGCTCTGCTATGTTGAAAAAAGGACACTTCCTGTCTGGAAAAAGTGGCCGGCAACCCAGAAGTAGTGGCCGGCAGGCCACTAATAGTGGGTTATCGTCTAGTAAAAGTGGCCTGCCGGCCATTGATTTTGGTTCTTCTCTACACAACAGAGGACAAACAGAGCACAAACTAGAGTCTTTTAAGGAGATGTTTGTTCACCTTGCATCTCCTTATCAGCAAACAAGTCAAAGGAGGGGTAAGCTTGATTCGCAAATCATCAATCGACCCAATTTCATTGCGTGATGACTTATGAATCAAGAGACATAATTTCAATAAATACATAACAAAAGATCAACAAAACTTTTTCCGATCATGGATTGAACAAGGGAAGTGATTGGCCTTGGAAACTTGAACCGTTTTATCACTTAACAAGTGTGAAATGCCTCAAGTCTCTATGTGTTCAATTAACGTCCAATTGAACACAACACCTTTTATTATCTTGAATCACTTTTAGTCCCAATTTTGTTACTTCATTTTAATTACCTTTCCATTCATTAACCAATTGAGTCCAATAATGAGCTTTAAGCCCACTAATGGAGACAAGTACCAAACCAAGTGTTGTTGTAGACATGAGAGAAGTGTCATGCCGTTGGTAATGAACCCCCAAAGGGATTAAACCATTAAGCACAACAACCTTAATCTCAAGCTTAAACACACAATTGAAACCACCCTCAAAACAAATAAAGTCCCAAGAAAAGAGAGAGGTTGCAAAGATGATTAGACATGAAAACAAGCATGGAAAGCAAGAAATAAATGCAATCAATTCGAATAGGTTGGTGTCTAATGCCTAAAACACCAAGCCTATGAGGACCATTACACTACAAGCATACTATACAAAGCATGAATGAAGCTAACACATAAAAAAAAGTCCTAAAATAGCCCAAAAAAGTGCTGGAATTAAGATAAAAATAACTATAACAACTAGCTAAAATGTTGAGGAATTAAAACTAGCACACAAGCATAAGGAGGGGAGGCTAACCCCTCCACTTTTGGGACTTTAAAACATGATTTTTGCCTCTAAAAATCCTCTAAAAATCAATGGCAAAAATCTCAAAAAAAGGTGATAAGAATGTGGAAAACACAACGGCAAAGGCCTTAGAAGCAAGGTTCAAAGAAGGGTTATCAACCCCTCTATCTTTAATGGCCTTAAACCATAAGTTTCAGCCCCAAAACACAAGTAATAAACAGCTCAAAAACAGCAAGAAATGATAGAAAACATGTAGTGTAAAAATGGTACAAAAAGCACTAGAAGGTATACCTCTTGAAGAAAAATGAAACATTGAATTACACACCACCAATTTCACACTCTCAAGTGCCTCGAGAGCTAAAATTCAAGCCCAAATCACCTCAGCAAGGAACTCTCTAGGTTTGGTTCAGAGTGTTTGAGCAAAGGTTATGTAAGTTGCAAGAGAGAGAGAGAGAGAGAGAGAGAGAGAGAATTGTAGAGAGAGAGAATTTTGCTCTTCCAAAAATATTTTCTCACTCCTCAATTTTTCCAACCTTGAAACCAATTGGGGAGGTCATCTATATATAGAAAACCATGTGCCTATCTCGAAAATACCTGTATACATACAGCTGGAATAGTGCATGCACATGAGGGGACAGTTGGCATAAAATATCTGGCTTTTTACACTAGTGGTCGGCAGGCCACATTAGTGGGCGGCAAGCCACACTAGTGGACGATAGGTCACTGGAGGCACAGGCCTGAAAAACCACTATTTTGGTCTAAAAAAAGGCACAAGGTTTGAAGGTTCAAAACTGAGGTTTCTGCTGAGGAAGTCAAGCATTCGACAAGCGTACACATTCATCATTGAGTGATCAATCAGTGGCACCCAAGTCTTAAGGGCCGCAAAAAATGAGGTGTCTACACCTGCACATACTAAAAACATACACATATACCCATGGAACCAGCATGAGAATAAAGTAAGACATTAAAGCACAAGTCTACCCACTGATATACCACATGCAATTCTTAGCATTTTTTTTTTTGTAATAAATGAATCCTAAAATAAAATAAAATAAAAAATGAACTAAACTAGACATATGCATGTAAATTAAACTAATCACTTAACTATGGTATAATAAAGCACATTAACATTTTATTTAAGTAACTAATGACTGAACAAATAAAAACGAACTACACCAACAACTAATGAAGTAAACTAACAAGTAATCAATGAAATAATATAATAAATAAAATAAAAAATAAACAACTAAATAAATAAATAAACAACCTATGAAATAAAAAGAATTAGAAAAGCTAAGCATTAGTTTTTTTTTTTTTTGGTAGGCCACACGTGCGATAGTTGTCTTATTGGCTGCCTAGAATTTTTTTTTTAGGATGAACAATGGACCTCTAACTCTATTAAACTATCCCTAAACCTCACTACAAGGGAAGATTGAAAGAAGAAATACAACGTTTAAACAAAAAGGAGAGTGTACCTTGAATTAGTGAAGAGAAAGAGAGAAATAATAGAGATCCGTCAGAAAAAATGGTGGTCACCGGAGATCGTCGAACGGAGAGAAGGTAGGGCGCCGGCGGTGAGGCTCCTGTGGTAGAGTGGTGGTGACAAGAGGTTAGGTGAAGGTTGGTGATGGTAGAAAGAAGAATAAAGAAAATTGGTGGTGGTGGGGTTTGAGTGAAAGAGAAAGGGAGGAAGAGGATGATAGGGTACAAAGAGAGAGAGAGAGAGAGAGAGAGAGAGAGAGGGAGAGGGAGAGAATATGAGAGGTAGAGAGAGAGAGAAAGAATCTGTAAGAGTGAGAGGCAAAAGTGGGTCTAGGGTTAGATATTCATTTTTTTTTAGATAATAAAAAAATAAAAATGAATAAATAGAATTGATAAAATACAAAAAAAATGTAACAAAGAAATCTGGTTTTTTTTAATAAACAAAATAGATACAATACAACAAAAAATGTAATAAAGAAATCTGAATTTTTTTTTGACGTCTCACATGTGCAGGAGTGCATGCTGTATGTGCGGATGCACATCCGCACCACGTCGCCACTCGTGCATATAAAGCAGGCTCAAAAAAAAATTTCCAGGAATTTTTCTGCACGTGCGGGTCCATACCGCATGTGCGGCGACTAGACCACACCACCTGCGCACTTGCTTTTAAAGCAGTGTCCAACTTGTGGACTAAAATTTTTTACGTATGTGCGGGATTTTTTTTTTAAAGAAGTGATTAAATCATTTTTTAACCCAAGCACCAGCCAAAACATTCCAAACCATTTCTATCTTCATTTTACATCCGAAATAAATATAACATTTCAAAAATAAAAAATGCTCAACAAATGTATAATTTTCATGCGAAAACCACATGTACTACTTTTCTCTTTAACAATGTTTGTACCTTTCCCTATTCTCCAACAGGGTAATAGACTAGATTGATTTGGTATTCAGAATCGAGGCACATAAAGCTAACTCGACCTATGGGGCTGCCATACAGCGTTCAAGCCGAGGTGGTTTTAAAGAAATCTCCACACCTTTGGGTATTTAAACCAGACTTTAATCTCAGAAATTCCAAACCTTTGTGTTCTAGGCTTTATCATTCGAACTCTAGTTTCCACCATCTAAGTTGGTCTTCTAGGAACTCGCTACAAACACAGTTAGGTGGTTATACCAGACTGTCAGATGTCGTTTGGGCACGACTAACACCAAAGGAATTACACCTTTAGAGGATTTAAAGTCTCCTAGACGTCAAATAAAGCACAACAAGAATAACGAAAAATAGAATAGAATAGAAAGGAAAGAAAAGAAAACAAGACATCAATCTCTCAATCATAGTAAAAAGGGTCTATCAAAGCAATGGACTCAATCATATCCTCATTCCTAATCCCCTCTATATACGGCTTCAATCTTTGGCCATTCACTTTAAAAGTGTGGCCCAATCCTTCGATCTTGCACCTTACCCTCTACAACCACAAAGGGAGCATCCCATCTTGATCTAAGCTTATTTGGAAAGAGTCTCAATTTTGAGTTAAAAAGCCATACTTTTTGGTCAGGTTTAAAGGATTTTCTACTAATGTGCTTATTATGGAATTCTTTAGTCTGAGCTTTAAAAATTTTCGAACTCTCATATGCATCATTTTGAATTTCCTCCAACTCATTGAGTTGCAATTTCCAGTTGAGCCCAGCCGCGGCCGTATCGAAGATAAACTTCTTTATAGCCCACAACGCTCGATGCTCAAGTTCAATTGGGAGGTGACAAGCTTTTGCCGAACACCACCCTATATGGTGACATCCCAATGGGTGTCTTATAAGCAGTGCAGTAGGCCTATAATGCATCAATCAAACATTTTGACCAATCTTTCCTATCTAGCCTCATCGTTTTCTCTATTATATGCTTCACCTCCCTATTAGAGACTTCCACTTGGCCACTAGTTTGAAGGTGGTATGGAGTGCCAACTTTATGAGTGATAGAGTATTTCTTAACTACCGACTCAAAGAACCGATTACAAAAATACGTACCCTGATCACTTATTATGGCTCTAGGAAACCCAAAATGACTAAAGATGTTTTCATGCAAGACTTTGATTACTACTTTATGATCGTTTGTTTGGGTAGCTATCGCCTCCACCCACTTAGAAACATAATCCACTGCTAAGAGAATATACTCAAACTCGAATGATGACGGGAAAGGGCCCATAAAATCAATCCCCCAAACATCAAAGATCTCTATTACAAGAATAGGGGACATGGACATCATATCATGACTAGATATTGAACCCATTTGCTGATAGCGTAAACAAATTCTACAAAATTGATGGGCATCTTTAAAAATGGTGGGCCAATAAAACTTGCTTTGAAAAACCTTGGCAGTCGTGTTATGCCCACTAAAATGACTGCCACATGCAGAAGAATGACAAAATGTACTCACTCTCCGGCACACACCGTCGGATCACTTGGTCGGAGCCATATTTAAACAACTCCGGATCCTCCCAAAAATAATACTTGACCTGCAAAAAGAATCGGTCTTTGTCTTGCTTAGACCAATTTTTAGGAATTTGCTAAATGGCCAAGTAATTCACAATATGTGCAAACCACGGGGGGCTAGCTCGTGACATCACAAGAAGTTGTTCGTTTGGGAACGAAACATGCAAAGTTAAAGCGTCACTAGTATACTCAACAAGAACTCCGGAGCGGTGATTCGCCACCACATTCTCAGATCCTTTCTTATCTCAGATCTCTAGGTCAAATTCTTGAAGCAACAAAATCCATCTAATCAACTTAGGTTTGGTCTCTTTCTTTGATAGTAAATACCACAAAGCGACATGATCAGTGAAGACTATGACCTTGGAACCTAGGAGATAGGATTGAAATTTGTCTAAGGCAAAGACCACAACTAACAACTCTTTCTTGATGGTAGTATAATTCAATTGTGCATCTGAGAGAGTGCAACTAGCATAGTATATAGCATAGGGTGCCTTATTGATCCTTTGGCATAACACAGCCCCGATATCATAGTTAGAGGCATCACACGTGATTTCAAAGGTAAGTGACCAATCCTGTGATTTCATGATTGGGGCGGTAATAAGGGCCACTCTCAATGTTTCAAAGGCTTTCACACATGCCCCATCAAAGATAAAAGGTGCATCCTTAGCAAGTATACTACACAAAGGATAGGATATTTTACTAATGTCTTTGATGAACCTACGGTAAAAACTTGCATGCCCTAAGAAAGATCGGACTTCACAGAAGTGGGTGGAGGAAGACCTGCAATGAGGTCAACTTTAGCTTTGTCTACCTCTATACCTTGAGGGGACACAATGTGTCCCAACATTATACCCTCACGAACCATAAAATGGCTCTTCTCCCAATTCAAAATCAGGTTTGCCTCAGTATATCATTCCAACACTCTAGTCAAATTCCTAAGGCATTCCTCAAAAGACAGTCCAAACACCGAAAAATCATCCATGAAAACCTCTAGAAATTTCTCCACCATATAGGAGAAAATAGCCATCGTACACCGTTGAAAAGTCGCCGATGCATTACATAGCCCAAAGGGCATGCGCCTGTAAGCAAAAGTGCCAAAAGGGCAAGTGAACATGGTCTTTTATTGGTCAGCGGGATATACCGGGACTTGATTATACCCCTAGTAGCCATCAAGAAAACAATAAAAACCTTGCCCTGCTAACCTCTCAAGAATTTGATCAATAAATGGCAAAGGTGTCACGGCCCAAACCCGCCCCTATAGGTTTAGAGTCATGACTGGCCAGTAATCCTAGATTACCTTTGGCCTCAAAGACAAAATTTCAAAATATTTAAAATCATATCAGGGCCTAAAGTGGAAGCAAAACAAAAATAATAATGTCCATTGAGCTTGTACCTACATGATACAATAATAATTTATATACATCTACAAATCTTATATTTCTCACACACATATACATTTAAGACTCAGCAAAATACCAAACTTTGACAAAGCTGAGGGGCTGATTTTCTTGGCTCTACTCGAGCCTAACTTGCTCCATTCCGAAAGCTTTTCAAAAGGCTGACACAGGTAGACTCCGAGACTGTCTCTATCCTTGTTGCTCAGTTTGCTCATCTACATATACATATAAATAGTGAACTAAAGCCCAACGAGTAATAACAAAATAAAGAGGTTAAATGAATGAAATTCAACGATAATACAAAAACATGTCTTACAAATTCAAAATGAATCTCAAATCATTTTCAAAGTGAGGCATTTGCTACATTATATCAAATTTAAAACAAAACATTTTCCATGTCGAATCCTATATCAAAACATATCTTTCATTTTTCGAAACAATCCATTTTAATAGGCAGAACATTTTGATTAGCAAGCATATCATCTCTTTATAATAACAAAAGCCATTCGTATCATTATATGTGGTACATCCATGAACAATAATATTCCAATAACAATGGACCATAAAGGTCAAGCCAATAGACCACGAAGGGTCAAACCAATGGACCACGCAGGGTTAAACACTAGAGATTTCTGTGTTTCAATCAATCCAATAGCCATGGGATTGTTACCCCCAGGTAAGGGCATATAATCAATGGTCATGGTATTGTTACCCCCTGGCAAAAGCCTATAATCAATGGCCATGGTATTGTTACCCCCCAGGTAAAGGCCTATGGTCAATGGATACCACAATACAATTCCAAAAGTGAATTTCATCCATCAATAGAAAATAACATTTTAATAAACCATTCAATCAATCGCATATTGATTTCAAGAACAATAACAATTTTAAAAATAAATATTACTTGAACATATCTTTATAAAGTTACTACTCACAATGGGTTAAGTCGATATAAGGCCTCGGACGTCCACCTATGCAAATCACATAACAAAGATACAACAGAAGCACCATTCAATATTCATTTCATTTTAATTCAACTCTCTTTATGTATTTTTACCTTATTCCGTGACTATATGAGTCCAATTGGTGCCTAAGAATACTTAGAATGTCATGAGGATGCAAATAGGCACTTAGAAGAGTTAGTCAAAAATTGCTGAAAACAAGGTCTTCGCTTGAGCGCATCTTTGGTCGTTCGAGTGGTTTGCAAGGCTTTGTAAAAATACTAGATGGCCTCAATAATTTCATGAATATAATAATTTCAACATTTTTCTTCTTTTGTGTTATAAAACATAAAATTAGAGCTATAAAGCTCTTTAAAAGAAATATTTGCATATATGAAATTCAAATCAAAATCAAACGAATTTTTGATTCTCAAGTATAAATTGTAATTTATTCCCAAATTTGTCCAAATTTAGATTTAATTCATTTTCCTTATATCAAACCCATATTTTAAAATATAAATTGAACTTTCAAAACTCTGTTTTTTTTTTTTTTTTGGGTACATCGGAAATAAAAGAAAAACAAAAAGAACTACGTCCTAACAACCTCCTGAGAGAGGTGAACAATATCCGCAATAAGCAAGTCACGGATTTCCGCTGGAGGATCATTAACAATTAGTAACTCAGCTGGTTGATTTTCTCCTAGTTTTTCCAATGCATCTGCGCAAATGTTGGCTTCCCTTTTGATATGTTGGATGGTACAGTCACAGCCTCTCATGATAATACGCGCATCCTCCACAACGCCCCTAAAGGGACATCGCTCTCTCAACTCTTCACTTAACAGTTGCACCACTTGCTCCGCATCTATTTCATTGACCACTTGATTCATACCATGTTGGAGAATGATTGTGAGTCCTTTGTAGACAGCCCAAAGCTCCGCTTCAAGGCTAGTGCATATCTCTAGTTTCCCATAGTAGCCACTAATCCATGAACCTGTCTCATCCCGAAAAAGTCCTCCAAAACCTCCACCTCCTCCATTTCGGCGAGTGCTACCATCCGTGTTTAGTTTAATTGTTCCTGCACTTGGACAAGACCAAACAGTTAGACTTTTATATTTTAGCGGTGTTGTAATATCTAAACTGAATGCTTGAAAAATTTCCTTAACATAGCAAAATATACTTTCCACACTTTGATGCCAATTAGTGTGTTTATTTTCAAAAACCATTTTGTTCCTATTCTTCCAAATAGTCCACAAGGTAACAAGAAACAGGTGAGGGGATTTGTTCCTCCCTTTTACATTCCGGATGATCCATCCGGGCCACGACAAATTAAGCATGTTGGAGTACCATTCCAGACTGATTATTTGACTCCAAACCTGCACAGCGTTGGGACAAAACCGAAATAAATGATCAATGTCCTCAAAGTTTTCACAACAAGGGCATTTCGGGTCATTAGTAAGGCCCCTCAATTGTCTCATATGATTTGTGAGAAGTTTCTCATGGAGAACAACCCACACAATGCTCTTAAGCTTCTGAGGGACCTTAAGCTTCCATATCCAACCCCAATCCCTCTCTTGACTATGGTGATCAACTATTATTTCATAGGCACTTGCTATAGAGAAATCTCCATCAGGGGCTTTAACCCATCTAGGATTATCCTCTACATCCCTATTACGAGGGGGTTGAAGTTTCAGAATTTCCACAACCACATGCCTTGGCATAAGGTTATTTATATGCATCAAATCCCAACTTTCAAAACTCTTGAAAACTTTATGTTGTATGTAAAAATAGAACCCAATTTCATTATTAATAACAAAATTCAAACTTAACTAATGAATTACAAAAATCAATTTCTTAGAATTTCAACTTAACTCAATCTTTAACCAAAACTTAATTTATGATCATATATGTTCCAAAATATGTTTAAATTGAATAAAACTTTTAAATTAAATTACACGCATGGATTAAAAATCAAAATCAAACAAATTCTTAATTTTCAAAGATTTTCCTTTTGCTCTTCAAAATATGAGATTGAATTTGTTCAAATTCTTCACAATCCATGATGCATGTATAACTAAAGTATTAAAATTGTAGATTTTGCTCATGCATGTAACAATGAGGCTTAATTTCATGCAAGACTACAACATCAAACCCAAAATAATTAATTTCCATAACCATAACCATGAACTTAACTTAATTTCTTCATCTTTGTTTTCTAATTCTTTCCAAATATATGAAATTGGAGACAAACTCATCTTTAATTTCAAATGTGATACAAGAATTCTACAAAAATCAAGGTTGAAATCCTTACCTTTAATCTTCAATTTGATAAATTTCTTGATGGTCTTCCATTTTCCTTTCTTGAATTTCCTTCAAAACTCACCAACACAAAGAAACAAGCTCTCTCTCTCTCTCTCTCGACTGTGTTCTTTCTAGCCAAAATAAATAGATGATGAATAGCAATGTACTACACCCTCTTTCCTTATTCCACTTTCTTTTCCCCTTTTTATATATATGTATATATATATATTAAAATGGTGGAACACTCTAATTCTCACATCTTATTTAATTGACTTGATTAGATCATTTCACTAATCACATATTAACATAATTAGTCAATTCTTAATCTTAATTAACTATGTCTAATCTTTAATTTAATTAGTCTAATTGGCTTCAATTAAAGCCCAATTAATTATATTTAATTTTTACTATTCTGAATCAGATTTTTAATCAAATTCTCAACAGACTCCAAATATTAAATTAAACTTTTTACCATCATCCATTTTGATTTCCCAAATCATTTAAGCCTTCAATTTCAGATCAGAGTCAAATTTCCATCAGTAAATTACATATTCAAAATGGACACCTCACAATTAAATTTAATTCATAATAATCACAATTCCCAATCTTCATAACTTGATCAACTCTAATTCGGACCGAATTAATAAAATCTCATTTTTACTAAACTAAATTGAATATTTAATTAAACTCCCATATGGTCCGATACTCGAAATTAAAATATTTCAATTCGCCAATTTTGCCTTCTTGAGCCACTTAAGCTTTTTATTTCTAATTCCAAAATAACTTTTTTATAAAATTATATACGAATCAACCCCAATATTGTTCATCAATTCCACAATTAAATCGGAATAATAATTAATTAAAATCTAAATCACCTCGATTAATTAAATGTAAAATATTTTACGTTTTGGGGTCGTCACAAAAGGAAAATGGTCCTTCCTAGTCATGGAATTCAATCTCCTATAATCAATACACACTCGCCACTCAATAGTGGTTTGTGTGGAGAATAACTCTCCTTGCTCATTCTTTACAACAGTGATGCCCGATTTCTTAGGCGTCACTTGTGTGGGACTCACCCACCTGCTATCCGAGTTGGGGTATATAATACCCATATCTAACAATTTCAACACCTCTTTTTTCACGACCTCTTTCATGCTGGGATTAACCCTCTGTTGCATTTCATGAGAAGGTTTGTTGTCCTCCTCTAGATGTATATGATGCATGTACATGAAGGGATCAATCCCATTCAAATCAGCTACCGACCATCCTATAGCACTCCGATATGCCACAAGAACACTCATTAATTGACTTTCTTGCTCTGTAGTTAAGTTAGATGCAATGAGGACAAGTAAAGTATCTTTTGGCCCTAAAAATGCATACTTGAGTGTGGCTGGGAGTGGCTTCAACTCAAGTGTAGGTGGTGTGACTAGAGCTGGTATGGCAGGCTCTCTAGACAAAGGAGGAAGAGACTCAAACTAGGCTTTCCACGAAGGAAAATCCGGTGTAAAAGAAGAATTAAGCAAGGCATTTACCTCCTCAATTGACCCGTCAGTATCAAAATCCTCGAACCCAAAATGAGCTAGACAAGCCTCTAGAGGGTCCTTTACAAGAATGAAGGGTAAAGTCTGCTCCACAATCCTATCTACAACATCTACAAATAAAGAATCCTCTCTTTCATGGGGTTGTTAGGATGCTTGGAAAACTTTGAGTTTCACTTGTATATTTCCAAATGAAACATCCATAGCCCCGGTAGGACAATTTATGCATGCATTGGCCGTAGCCAAGAAAGGTCGGCCTAAGATCACCGGGATTTGTTTTCTAGAGTTGGCTACCAGTTCTATATCTAAAACCCAAAAGTCAACAGGAAAACAAAACCTATCAACCTTTACTAGGACATCCTCAATCATGCCACGTGGCACTTTGTAGGACCGGTTAGCCAACTAGAGTGTAACAGTAGTGGGTTTCAACTCGCCAAGCCCAAATTCTTCATACATAGAGTATGACAACATATTGACACTAGACCCTAAATCTAACAAGGTCCTATCAATGAAATGATCCCCTATAATGCATGCAATGGTTGGGGCACCCGGGTCTTTAAGCTTAGGGGGTGTGTCACTCAATAAAATGGAGCTTACTTACTCCGTGAGTATGACCTTTTGGGACACGTGTGTCCTAGATTTATGCTTTTGTGTACAAAGGTTCAAAAATTTAGCATAAGAGGGTACTTGCTTAATCCCCTCCAACAGGGAGAGGTTGATTTTCACTTGTTTAAAAACCTCCATCATCGTTTCCATGGATGCCGCCTTCTTATTAAAACAGGACGGGGAAAGGGTGCCTTAAGCATATATTGCGCCTTAGACTCATGTGAGGAACTAGGGACTAGGTCATCCCCCTTTTGTGTTTTTCTCTCGCCTTTGCTCTCATTGGGTTTACCACCGTAGTCATCCTTCTTAGCCCTAGTTGTTTCAGACGCAATTGGCCGAGGCTCTAATTCTCTCCCACTTCTCAAAGTGATCACCACTTGTACCTGTTTATGGTGCTTTCCATTCCCACTCGACCCCTCTGCCCCATATTGACCCTTAGGGTTGGCCACAGTCTGAATCGATAACTTTCCCTCCTCTCTTCTATTCATGTTGTTAGTCATTTGACCTAATTGGGCCTCTAGCTTGGCAATGGAGTGAGTATGGGAGTGAACTACTGGTGCTAACCCTTTAAGCTCTGAGAGAACTTCCAACACCTGAGTCTCAAAGGCCGTGTTGCCTTGAGGAACATGCGGGGGTTATAGTTGCTAGTAAGGTTGTGGTGGTCGGTAAAAAGATTGGTTGGCAAAATTATTAAAATTTTGCCTTGGTGGTGAAGGATTGTAAGAAGTGCCTTAGAAAGGAGGTCTCCATGAAAAATTAAGGTGATTTCTCCATCCCGGATTATATGTGTTGGAATATGGGTCATTACGCGAGTTGGAGAATCTATGAGCCGCATTCACATGCTCTTGGACTAAATTTGGAAATTATGATGCCGAAGGGCACTCACTCAAGTCATGAGCAGGGCTCGCACAAATAGCACATGCCTTGTGAAATTGAGGCTGATCTTGCTGTGCAAGGGCATGTCCCGCAGCTACTAATTGGTCTCTTTTGTGGGACAATGCCTCTACTTGTTGGGCTAACTCTAGGTTTTGCCCTACCTTATAAATGCCCTCTATTTTAGCAGCTCTAATTACTGGTTGCTGGACTTGCCGGCTGTGGGGGCATAGTAAAGGGAATTATCACTTAAGTTCTCAAATAGTTGCCATGCCTCGGCGTTATTTTTTGACGTAAATATCCTACCTCAAGAAGAATCTACCATTTGGCAGTGAGGCTCAGTTAAGCCATAGTAAAAGGTCTGCACAAGTTGCCATTCAGGCACTTAGTGGTAGGGACACTGTTGGAGAAGGTCACGAAGTCTTTCCCATGTTTCATGAAATTACTCGCCATCAATTTGAGCAAAATTGGTGATGGCTCGCCTAAATTGGTTGGTCTTACTGATGCGAAAGTACTTCTTCAAAAACTTCTGCCGTAATTGGTCCCAAGTTGTGATAGAATTAGCAGGTAAGGAGTTTAGCCAGTGTTTGGCTTTGTCCTTTAATGAAAATGGGAACAATCGCAACATTAGGGCCTCATTGGCGAAGTTCTGGATCCTCAGTATAGAGCAAATTTCCAAAAATTCATGCAGATGTTTGTAAGGGTCATCATGAGCTAGTCCATGGAATGATGGGAGCATTTGGATGGTGCTGGACTTAATCTCATAATGAGTAGCAGTGGTGTCAGGTGACTGGATGCATGATGGTGATGTATATGCAGTGGGTGTGAAATAATCCTTAAGGGTCTGGTTGGGCCCATTTAGGCCATTTGGGTTCCCCATCTCTAACGGCTCGAAGTATGGATATGGATATTCAAGCCTAGGAACACGAGAAGAGGCTCAAAGTTTCCTAAGAGTCCTTTCTAGTTCAAGGTCCAAATTCCACAATTCAGGGCGAAAAGAACGACGCTCGTGCATACACTATTCACACACACACACACACACACACACACACACACACACACACTAAGTTCCGACTCTAGTACACTAAGTTATGAAAGCAAAATACCCAAGAAGAAAATACTTATAGCGATTTAACGAAAACGTTTTACTCGTCTTGCGGGTGCTTGACATGTAGACATTGTCCCCAACTTCCACTTGAGCTCTCTAGTTGTAGCACTTTGGTGCTTTACTTGCGAGTATTTGCCTTTGTTTTTTTTTAAGCACTTTGACGCTGCAGTTTGTTTTTAAAGCTCGGTTGCGCTCCGCTAGTGCCTCGATGCTTGCAAACATTCTACACACTTAGCAACACTAAAATATAAAATCCTAAACTAGAAATTAAAATAGGAATGTAACTTTAAATTACTTAATTTCGCCAAAAGTCCCCGGCAACAGTGCCAAAATTTGATGGGTCGTTTCACATACCAAAAATAAATACTAAACTATACCAAATTCCTTCGAATAATGTTAAATCCAGGTATCGATCCACATATATAATTGTGAAATTAAACTAATTTAAATGCTAAATTCCTAAATTAATTTTGATGAAAAAGATGGTTGTTTTGTTCATAATCTAATAATAATTAAATTAAAAAAGCAATTAAACTAGCGATTAAAATTGAAATTGGAATTACTAATTATGGAGAAACCTAGGATATTGAATTCACCACTAGTTACATAAATAAGGTTTCAATTTGAAAATCAATTATGTTACGGTTCGAATGGAATAATACTTCGCATCTACAAGCTCAAAACATTTATCAAGAAAATCATCACGTTCAATATACGGGCACGAACCATCTCAAGTAGTACGAATCGTTCGCTCTAAACTAGGGTAGCGACACGACTCGTCCCTCGTAGTATGGTTCGTCTCATTCCTTGAATATGAAATAATAGAAAACCATTGTATGGAAAGCATTCAACAATCATAGAAAGCAGAATATTTAAAGAGATAATGGAAAAAATATATATGAAACCTCTTAAACACCATACAATTTGTTCAAACTTTTACATAATCAAAAAACAAAGAGAAAACCCTATTTACTTGGCTAGGGTTTCATCAAAACCCTAGAAATAGTAGCCTAGCCACTCATGGAGGCGTGGGAAGAAGTAGAAGAAGAAGAACCCTCCATGGAAATTGCCTTTGAAGCTTGAGAATCACCATTTTCCAAACCCTAGCCTCTTCTCTCTCATGGAATTTTTCAGAACCCTAATCCAGCCTATTTTTTGCCTTTTTATACCTCTGCTATCTTTCAAACAGGTTTAAAACAGTGGCACAATTTTTGAGGTACAGCCGCACGTGTGGGAAGGGTTCCACACGTACGAGAAAAGCCCTCCGCACATGTGGGAATCTTGGGCCCTGTTTGGCTGCAAGGTAAAGGCCGCACATGTAGGAATAGGCCTCCGCACGTGTAGAGAGGAATTTTCTCTGCATTTTTGCTCATTTTATGCTCCCACTGTGTACAAACCTGATTGACATCAAACAAACATAAAATGTATAGTTTGATAAGCAAGTAAAATTAAGAGATCCTAATTAACAGCCTCAGTGTTGTACAATTCGGCCTTAATCAGATCTTTAACATTATTCCAAAACTTGGCCACTGCAAAAAGGGAACCTCCTCGAGAGGCACTGTGGTTGGCTGACAAACAGAACTCCAGGCAATCAACTCTGAGCCTGGTCACGTGCTTGGTCACCTACATATATAAATAATACGATGAGCTGGAGCCTAGTAAATAACAATAGAGTAAAGGATTTATGAATGATGTCCAAATAGTTTTAGAAATTAGAATTCATATCAGAAACAAATTCAGAATCATATTCGTAACAATAAGTCATAAGCAGTTATATGTGGTACATCCATTAGTTATCATATCATCTTGGTCCTGGGACCCATAAGCATAGTCCGTACCGACGACCCGAAAGGTCCATATCTTATGAAGAAGTAGCCATGGTATTGTTTCCCCCTAGCAAGGGCCATGTATAAACCACGGTATTGTTTCCCTCGGGTAAGGGCCATATGATCATAAGCCATAGTATTGTTTCCCCCGGGCGAGGGCCATGTAAACATATGCCATGGTGTTATTTTTCCCGGGCGAGGGCCATGTGAACATATGCCACGGTATTGTTCCCCTGGGTAAAGGCCATATGAACTAAGGATGCTACAATTATATTTCATAAAAATGGACATTCATTCATGATTCATAAATTAGCATTTCAGAAAACAGATCATATCATTTCAATCAAAAAATACTTACAGTTAAATATAGCTTTACAGAGTTGTTACTTACAAATAACTCCGATAGCAAAACAGATCAAGCGGACGGATCAGATAGTCTATGACACGTGACCTACACAAACACATAGAAAATACATATTGAAACACATATTCAGAAAGTACCTAACTTATTCCTTTTCTATTATAGTGTGTTTTTAACTTTTATCCTCATTATTATGTCTTAATTAGGGCTTAGGAATGCCTAAGGTGCAATGAGGATGCCAAAATGTGCTTTAAAATACTTAGTCAAATTTTAAAAAATAAGACAGTTCGCTTAAGCACAATTTCAGTCGCTCGAGTGAGCTGCAAACTCTACAAAAGTACTGGTTGCATGATTTTTATGCTCGACGGTCTCTCAAGCCAAAGACAGGGTCCTCGCTCAAGCACAACTTCGGTCGCTCGAGCAGTCTGTAAAACTTTGTAAACTTCTGGGAGCATGAATTTTACACTCAAGCTTAGACTTCTTCGCTTGAGCAAAAGCACAAAACAAAGAGTGGTCGCTCGAGCGTAACTTCTGTCGCTCGAGCAGAGATGCAGAATTCTAGAATTTCCAGATTACACTCCCAGCTTCAAAACTCAAATTCAAACCAACAAAACATATCCTTTTGGGCCTAAACTTGAGGAAACATATTTAAACTCATAGAACTTCATGATTTGAAAGCCATTTCGCAAAATCAAAGCCCAAAAATAGGCCAATTATTCAAAAACAAACTTGAATTGTATGTATGTATGTATAACATGCATGTATTGTCTTGGCTTCAAAGCTTACAAAACATGATCAAATGAGGTCCAATGGTGAGAAATGTTATGAATTCTTAAAACCATGCTAGAATTACCACATGCATGGGAGAAATCTTTGAAAACAACTTCAAAACTCTAAGAAATGCACATGCATGCATGAATTGATTCTCAATTCCATTCTTTAACTCAATTCTCATGTTAATTCACCTATCTCACTTGATTCCATGTATTAACCAACTAAATTACAAAACTATAGGCTAGAATTCTTACCTAAGGTTCTCAATTCCTTAAGGTTTAGAGATATTCTGGAGTAATTCTCCAAGTCTCCTAGCAATTTCCTTCCAAACCTCAAGCTTGATCTCCATTCTCTTAGTCTCTCGCTCTCTCACGTTTGTTGCTTCAAAGATGAAGAAATGAGTGTGTAAAGTGTACTTTAGAGCTCACTTGTGCCTTATATAGGCTTGATTAAAGAGACTTAATTAAGCTTGGCTTAAACTAATCAAATTGGCATTAATTATCTTAATTAATTCGTTCCGAATAGAATTTCAATTAATCCTATCATAAATTTCTAAAAATTCTAAATAACACATAAACCTAAACAATTTCGTAATCGGATGCCGATAAGGCCTTCAATTCATATAATGAAATAGAAACATAGATATATCTATCTATAACAGACAAATATAAATACAAATAACATTTTACACATGCAATTAACGTAGTATTTCATTTTAATCACTTATTTGGCCTTCTTAACCAAAGATTATAAGCTAATCACAAGTTAGGGTTGTTACAGATGTCGTGCGCTGCGGCCTTATCTGCTAACGTGAGCCGCGTGTTTCTAACCTCAGCTGACGTTAGCCCCTGGTTCCGTGCGTTGCTGTTGCTCCTCTTGTTATTGTGCACCGCGTATATCTACTTATGTGCCCTACGCGTGTTGACGTCATTCTTCTTGCTGGTTCCGTGCGTCACTACTGTTTCTCTTGCTATCATGCGTCGTGCATCTCTACTAACGTGTGCCACGTATGCTGACATCATCATTTCTGCTGTGACATTAGCCCTAGTTGACCAGATTGGTCAAACCACTTTGACCAGTCATTTCACTACCTTTCTGGTCGTGTTTTTGGCCCATTCAGACCATATCCCAGCTGTTTTCGATCTCATAAATCTACTAGTGTGTTCTGTTTTGGCAAAATTAGCCTCTACAACGCATCTTCTTCTTTTTTTTGCTCAATTTGAGTATCATGGATCATTTTGACAATATTCATTCTATCTCCGTTACACTTGATCGGTCCAATTACGTTCTCTGGGCCCGAGCTCTCTCTGGATTCATCAAAGGGAAGCGACTTTAGTGTATTATCACTAGTGCTCTTTCTAAACCCATCCAGGAAGAAAAATAGACTGCCTCTGCTTTCGATGAACATCTTGATGAATGGGAAGGAAAGAACTACAAGATTATCACATGGTTCTGGGCTACTTCTGTTCCCTCCATTAACCTTCAATTTGGCTACTTTTAGGATGATAATTCCATTGTCTCTCCTGCCAAGGCAATTTGGGATTTCTTGAAAGAAAATTATCAGACTACTGGACATGCTCACCAATATCAACTCCTACAAACTCTTCATCACATGCACCAAGAGCCTGGTCAGTCCATCAATGATTTTTTGTCCCAGATGTCATCTGTTTGGGACCAATTGGCTCTTTTTGAACTTACTTGGGCACATTATAAGGATGCACAGTTATTTATTGTTCATAGGAATCATCAGCGGCTATTGTAGTTTCTTATAGCTCTTCATAACACCTTTGAACCTATGCGTGCTTCCTTGCTCCATCGTTTGCCCTTACCAACTTTGGAGCAAGCCATTACCGAACTCTTGTCTGAAGAAACTCGTTTTGGGATGCTCAAAACTCCAAACTTGGATTCTATTCTTGCTACGCCATCATCACGAGGTTCTTCATCTTCATAGCCTCTTAGCTAATGCATTTATTATCGTAACCGTGGCCTACTTGCCAATCATTCTTTACTTCAGTGCCAAGTTTGTGAATGCTTAACTTGCCATAAGACTGCTCCAGGTCATCTCCAAAGCAATTGTCATCGAGCTCCCCCTGTTTTTTCATCCAAGAAAGGGCTTCACGTTCTGGGCATCAGTCCAAATCTGTTCCTCGTTCTCGTCCTCCTGCTACTGTTGCTGCATTAGAGAGTTCTTGTACTCACCACTCTACTGATTCTATTGCTCCATCATTTTCTATGGATGTTGTTCAGTCCATTATCCAACAAGTGCTTGCCAAATTCGGTAATATTCATTCTCCTACTCTTTCAGTCACATTAGATAATTCTTCATGGTATTTTGATTCTGCCTGCTGTAATCATATGACCTTTGATTCTACTATATTTTCTTTTATCTCATCATCCTCTTCTGTTCCACCTATACATACTGCTGATGGTTCTCATATGTCTGTTAGTCACATTGGTCAAATTTCTACTTCCATTGTATCTCTTTCTAATGTTTATCACATTCCTACTCTTAAATTAAACCTTATCTCTATTGGTCTATTGTGTGAACTAGGTTTCATCGTCACCTTTTCTACTAATGGTTGTTCGATGCAGGACCCTCAGGCGAAACAGATCCTTGGGATAGGCTGTAGGCATGGACATCTATTCGAGCTTCTTCATCTTCACATTCCATCTACATTATCCACTGTTGCTTCTGTTGCCTCTTTTGCTACTTCTACTTCTATGTCTTCTTTTCACCTTTGGCATTGTCATTTAGGACATGTCTCTTTTGTCTTTTAAAAACTTTGGTTTCTAGTGGCCGGTTAGGTCGTGTTAGTTCTAAAAATGTTGATTGTTTACCTTATCAAATTGTTAAGCTGCCTGCATTACCTTTTAATAAAAGTAATTCTATTTCTACTACCCCGTTTGCTTTTATGCATTCAGATATTTGGAGACCCTCCCACAACCGGACCATGGGGGGTCTAGATATTTTGTAATTTTTGTTGATGATTTTTCTTGTTATACTTAGATTTTTTCTCAAAAATTCGTCTGAACTTAAACAGATTTATTATGATTTCTCTGCCATGGTCCACACTCAGTTTTTTCAAACTATTAAAATCTTTCATTCTAATAACACTATGGAATACTTGGATTCTGATTTTTTTTCCTTTCTTCAAGCACATAGTACCCAATCTCATCGTTCTTATGCAGACACGTCCTAACAAAATGGTCGCGTTGAAAGAAAGCATCGTTATATTCTAGACACTACCCGGGCCCTTTCCATCTCCTCTTCATGTCCAGAAAAATTTTGGAGGGAAGCTGCACTCACTGTTTTCTACACCATAAATCGTGTGCCTACTTCTCTCATAACTAATCTCTCTTCTTATAAACGTCTGGATGGTTCTCCTCTTACATACACCACTCTTAAAGTTTTTGGCTCTTCTTGTTTTTTTCTCCTTCAACCTTATGAACACACTAAACTAGAACCTTGTTCTCATCTTTGCTGTTTTCTGGGATATGGTATAAAACATAAAGGGTATCGCTGTTGGGATCCAGTCTCCAAACGTCTTCGTATTCTCGTCGTGTGGTTTTCTGGGAACACAAAATGTTTTCTACTTTGTCTAAGTTTCACCTACCACAGTCCACCCATTCCCTATTTTTTACTGATCTTTCTATAAACTTGATGTCTCCTGAATTTGATGCAAATTCCGGTTCAACGCTTTCACAGCTACCTATGCCTACCATCAATCATAAGGTTTCTATATCTGACGATAGCCCTATGCTTTCTCTATTACCTCCTGTGGAGCCTCCTCTATCATCTCTTGTGGAGCTTTCTCTATCTCCACCACCATCTCCTCCAACAGATCGTTATTCGACTCAGGTAAAATAACCTTCTGTTCTTCTCCATGATTATATTGTTGGTTCCACTACTTTTTCCTCTCATGAACCAACTTCCTATTGTGAGGCTTGTTATAACCTTCTTTGGCAACAAACTATGACTAATAAACTGCAAGCTTTGGATAAAACTCATACTTGGGACGTGGTTGGTCTTCCTTGTGGCAAGACTACTGTTAGTTGTAAATGGCTTTATAAGATCAAAACTAATTCTGATGGTTCCATTAAACGCTACAAAGCCCATCTTGTTGCTCGGGGATTCACTCAAGAATATGGGATTGACTATGAGGAAACATTTGCTCCTGTTGCTCGTCTTACTTCAGTTCGCAGCTTATTAGCCGTTGTTGTTGCTTGCCACTGGAGTCTTTGTCAAATGGATGTCAGGAACGCCTTTCTCAATGGTGATCTCACTGAGGAAGTTTATATGCAAGCTCCGTTTAGTCCTCTATTCCATCCATGAAAATTTGCAAACTTCATCGTGCTTTGTATGGGTTAAAACAAGCTCTTTGTGCCTAGTTTACCAAGTTCAGTTCTACCATTCATGCCTATGGCTTCTTTTCCTATGCCTAGGATTCTGCCTTGTTTATACGTCAGACAAGGCGTGGTATTATTATTATTCTTCTCTATGTGGATGATATGATCATCACTGGTGATGACACAGTGGGTATCTCTAGTCTCAAACAGTTTCTCAGTCACCAGTTTGAGACAAAAGATTTGGGTTTGCTGAGCTACTTCCTCAGCTTAGAAATTTCTCATGATCCTTTTGGTTACTTTCTCACCCAAGCCAAGTATATCTCTGATCTCTCTACTTGTGTTGGTCTTATCGATTGCAAGGCTGTTACTACTCCAATTGATCCTCAGACTCATCTCACACCTCTTGATGATTGTCACGCCCCAATTTTTAATTACTCGGAAACATTACCAAAAGCCTTTAATTTAGGTCCTTCTTTTTTTTTTTTACTATTATCTATTACCCTTGAGTAATAGAAACATAATAATACATGTTCTCGCTCTCAATGAATACAACAATAATAACAATACCTGCCAACTTTCACTACGGAGCTACAAATAAATAATTACAATGCCAATGTACAAAATTCATTTCTTTCACATATACTATGAAATTACACATAAAATATATATAAACTTCTTAACTCTCCAACCAATCAATCCGAATTCTCTTCCTGTAAGAAAAATTAAACAATAAGGGATGAGCACAATTACCCAGTAGGAATCTCATAGTTCTAAAACAATAACAATCCTATAGATAGAAATAATCATGCATGCAGGATGATACCACATAGTAAGGTGACGTTTTGTAATTTCAAAATATCATACATAGAGTACCTTTTTCTCAAAATTTATTTGAGCATTTAAGGAAAACCTGCAGCCATAAAAATTATCTCTTATCACCAGCAAACCATAAATCCTTTTTGAAAACAAATATGTTTAAGGAACAACATCATTTTAAATTTATTAACCAATTCTAAAATATTCCTCATTTAATTTCCATTTTAATATCCCTCTTTTTATTTCCATTTTCTCTTTTTACTAATTACATTTATTATAACTCCATAACCTCAAGTTCAAGTTCCCTTAATACTCAAAAACAGCCCTCATACACTCCATTCCAACCTGTCTATTCATATTTGCTGTAACTCCTTAATGTAGAAATCCAAATGTCCTTTATATTCAATAACAATTCTCCTACACTCAACTCCTACTTGTCTAACGACTACATCACATCCACACTAGTATTATCAATTATAATTCATCATATCACAAGGATAATAAACCCTTTTAATTTAATTTCTTCATTAATTACAAAACAAAACTCTTAATCTTTCCTTATAGTTACAAACAACCTAATGAATTCGTTAGCACCAACCCCTTATCCCGTTACTATTTCATTATCCATTCTTTTCAAATAATTTCTATATACATTCCTTTTCCATGACAAATTACACATCAAATTGTAATTTCATAAGTTCATCTCAATTTACACATATCATCACCGGCTTAACCCATTTCACAACACATTCCACCTTTTGCCGACTTGATACGGCGGGATAGCGGGCTCCTAACTCATAACACCTTCCACATTTTGCCAGGAATTGAACTACCAAAAACCATTTTCTAAAAAAATATATTTTTCCAAAAACCATGTTTTTCCACATTTATTGACTGTCATACAGCAGGACGTTGACCCTCAAAAACATTTTCAACTTTAAAACCATCCCCACATTTGCTGGCTATTATATAGCAGGAAGTGGGCACCCAAAAACATTTTCAAAACCATCCATTTTTCATTTTTGGCGGCTACAATACGGCAGGACTTTGTGGACACCTAAAAATCATTTTTCCACTTTTATCGACTACAATACAGCAAGACTTTGTGGACACCCAAAAATATTTTTCCCACATTCGTCTAGCGATAAGCATAGACAGGGAATTTGGGCACCTTGAATTCAAAACCACCCCCACATTTGCCGGCTATCATAAGGCGAGACGTGAGCATCCAAAACCATTTTCAACTCCCTCGCATGGGTACTAACCACAACACAACTCAACCCAACCCAACATAACTCAATGCAATTCCACATAACACACAACAGAATTCTACACAACCGAATTCAACACTATTCAATACAATTCAGCATAAATCAATACAAACTCTTAAACCTCCATATCATCATTTCATCACAGAGCTCATATCATCCATACCATTAGTCATTTCTTTTCCCCAAGTTTGGTTTCATATTATGACATAATTTAAAATATCAACATTAAGGGTTTAATCGCAACTTTTACATAAATTCTCAAACTCTTTACAATTTCAATTAAACTTGTACATGTGTAATTTGACGCCTCAATTTCATGATACCACTTTCCTTTTAAGCAAAACCATCATCTATCTTCATGAACCAAACTAGGATTTTTAAGAGAAATTAAAGTTTTTCACAAAACACATTTTATTCCAACCCTTCTATTGCTTATACACCCAAACTCATGACCCAAAGTCCTAACCCAATAAGTAAACCCAACTCTTCAAACCCTAACCCCCAATCTCATGATTAATCACAATATGTATAAAAATATAAAATTTGTATTTATATAAAGAAAATATCACAAATCTATCTATAAATGAGGGTATTGAAGGAGAACTGGAAATCCCTACCTCTTGAAGCAAAGAGATGACAACCCAAAAATCACCGGCGACGAAACCACGAAACTCTTGGATAAAAAAGAAGCCCTTGACAAGATCTACAATTTTTCTTAAAGTACCAAGGTGAAAAGATCACTCTAGGTGAGTAGATCTAGAGATCTAAGTGAAAAAGTTTGAGTTTAGAGAGAGAAAAGAGAACTCACGGTGTAGAGAGAGAAAAGATGAGGAAAAGTGAAATGAATAAGTGTTTGGAGCCTATTTATAATGGCTAGGCACTAATAGAACAATAGCCCTAAAATCAAATGAAAAGAACAAGTCAAACCCCCAAAAAGTAAGGCCCAAACCGACCCAAAAATCTGAAAATTACACACAGGGGTTGACCCTTCGGCCAGAGGTGTCGACCCTTCGGGAAGAAAAGCTAAGACACTAATGTGTGCAGAGGAAACGGTGTCGAAACCTCCCAGACTGGTGTCGACACTAAATTTCAGCAAGCAAAACCTAGATTCTGCAATAGACAAGGGTCGACACCTCCCAGACTAGTGTCAACCCCAAAGGCCAACAAGAAAAGGCAAGTGTCGACATCACCAAGGGCTGGTGTCGACACTAAATCTCAGCAGCGATCTACTAACACAACAGTAAGATAATGTTGATGCTTCCAAGGCCAGTGTCGACCCTTGCAGCGGAAGAAGGCAAGAAATAGAAGGTAGTGTCAACCCTAGAACAAATTTTCCAAATTTCCAAAGAACTTTTCAACGTAAATAAGTGTGAACGAACAATCCCAACATGTTTAAATCGAATTGTACTCCTCCAAAACCAAGATACAACAAATCCAAAGACTCCCAAAAGAAAATAAAGGAATTAAATACACCCTTCAATAGATTAAAGGATACAAATGTTACAATGGTCACCTATTATCTGATGTTACTTTATATCGTCAGTTAGTTGGCAGTCTTGTCTATCTTACGGTTACTCATCTAAACATTGCTTCTGTTGTTCACACTGTCAGTTAGTTCATGGTTGCTTCTCACTTTCCGCACTATGATGCTCTAGTTCACATTTTGTGCTATCTAAAAGGCACTATGTTCCATGGTCTTCATTACTCAGCATATTCTTTTCTACAGATACATGTTTTTTCTAATGCAAATTAAGCAGGGGATCTTACTGATCGCCGCTCTACTATAGGGTTTTGCTTCTTCTTGGGTGATTCTTTCATTGCCTGACGTAGCAAGAAACAAACTCTTGTTACTCGTTCCAGTACTGAGGCTGAGTATCGTGCTCTTGTAGATACTACTCAAGAACTTGTGTAGCTTCGTTGGGTTCTTTTTGATATGGGAATTCCCCATCCTGTTGCCACTAACTTCTATTGTGACAATCAAAGTGCTATTCAGATTACACATAATGATGTCTTCCATGATCGCACCAAGCATATTGAGATTGATTGTCGCTTTATCCGGCAACACGTTACTAGTGGCACTATTCGTCTTATCTTTGTTACCTCTGCCGGTCAAACAGTTGACATCTTTACCAAGACTCATCCTCCAGGACAATTTTTTGATTTACTTTCCAAGCTCAACTTAATATCTGTATTACCACCTTGAGCCTGAGGGGGGTGTTAAATATATTTGTATATATCTGATAATATGTTTATATATATCTGTTATAGAGTATATTCTCTGTATATATTTATCTTCTCTTCTAAATAAAGGAGTGTGTACCTATTCATTCATAATATATATTGAATACTAGAGTTTCTCTTTTCTCTTCTATTTCTACTCTCATAACATGATGTATCTTCGAATATCAAACCTTCTATCTCTTTTCAATTTCCTCCAAAGTTCTATAAATGGATTTGGAGTACGGATATACCTCCAAAAATTTGGCATTTTTGGTGGCGTACGTGTATTGATGTGCTAGTTACTAAGTCCAATTTGTTCAAATGGAAGTGTTCATCCTCTGCATTATGCCCTGTGTGTTTGAAGGAAACAGAATCAATGGAATTCGATTGTACATAGACGAAAATGGTGTGGTTTGGAAGCTTACTTTCTTTGCAGATTGAACAAGGCATAATTCATAATCTTACACAATGGACGGCTAAATGGTTGGAGATGGGTCCGGATTCTGAGGCAATAAATGGAATAGAAATGGTCAGTAAAATAGCCTTGATTGGATGGTTTATATGGAAAGCTCGCAATGATCTCGTCCTTAATCATATGCCAGTTATCCCAAGTGAAATCATTCAGAAGTATTTCCAGGTTTGATTTGAGTATGAACACCATTGGAATGGGTCATCCGCTGGACCTTTGGAGGGTCCTTCGTTGCGTCCACCTTCTCAGAGCATCTCCAATGCACTAGGCATATAATGCTTGTTAGGTAAAATGCCTAGTATAACTCACTTTTTTCAACTCCAATGCACTAGGCATGTAATTAGGCATTTTAGCTCAACTCACATTCACTAGCTACATGTAGCTAGCCTTCAAGGCTAGGCAAAATGTGTTTAATCATTAGGATTATTTCCCTCCATCTTTGTTGCTGATGTGGCATTTTATAAAATTAATAGTATTTGGATGAATAGTCAAAATAAAGAGCATGGTTGGAGCAGAAATATGAAACAGTTGATAGGCAAAATAAAATGTATACTTTATAGTAATGTTTAGATAGGTAAAATGCCTATTACCGTTGGAGATGCTCTCATAGGTGGTGTCCAACCACGCATGATGAAGTCAAGATCAATTGCGATGCAAGTTTTAATCATGCACATCTGAATGCATTTGCAGCTGCTATTATGCGTGACTTAAGGGGAAGGCTTTTGGACTGTTTGGTTTCATCTTTCCTAGCATCCTCTACCTTACAAGCTGAAGCTCATGCAATCCGTCTGGCATGTTCTTTAGCTCAAGCACATAGTGCCTCAATGGTTGAGATTGAAAGTTATAATCAATATCTAATCAAGCTCTGTGTGCTTGAAGATGTGCCACCTTGTATAGTAGTGGTGCTTGACATTCGTAGTTTCTCAAAGCTGAGGCAATGGAATTTTGGATGGACCAGATGAACAAACAATAGGGTTGCGCACTGGGTCGCTAATTCCTACACTAGAAAAAGCTTCCTGCTAATTGGGTGGACTATCCACCTTTAGCCTTTGTTTCTGTTTTGTCTAGTGATGTATCTAGTTAGATGTTTTAATATATAAAGCTTCATTTGTGCAAAAAAGTAATTGGCAGTCCTCAAAATGGTGGGTGTACACATTTTTTTTTTCTTTACATAGAGTATTTTCATCAAATTAGTTAAAATTTTGTTATATTTTGACTTAAAATTTATTTATTTTTTATTTAAGCTATACACTTTTTTTCAAGACATTGTCTAACAAATAGGAATGGCAACGGGCCGGGGCGGGGCCGGGGATCACACTCCCCGTTCCCGATCCTCGATGGTGGAAATTCTCCTGTCCTCGGCCCCAATCCTTGACGGGAAACCTATCACCGCCCTCCGCCTCCTAACGGGGATCGGGTTTCCCCAACCCCGAAAATTCCCCAGCCAAAAAAAAAAAAAGCTCCAAAAAATACAAGAAATTCTTGTATTTTATTCAAACAGCAACAACAACAATTAAACAGATCTAACAGATTTTCTTCAAGAATTCATCAACAACAATTAAACAGATTTTCTTCAAGAATTCATCAACAACAACAACATCAACATCATCAACAACAACAATAACATCATTTTCAACAGATCTAACAGATCTGAGCTCAAATGTAAAAAATAAAAAATCTAACACATTAAACAGATCATCATTTTCTTCATCTTCATCTTCATCAACAACAGATCTGAGCTCAAATCAAAAAATATCTTTATCATTTTCATCAACAACAGATCTTAATCAACAACATCTTCATCTTCATCATTTTCCAGATCTGAAGAACAAAAGCAAAAAACAAAGAGAGAGAGGAGATACTATGTGAGAGATAAGAAGCCACTACCGACTAAATCGGCGAGGGAGAGAGAGAGGACCCTTTGAAAATTGGTGATGAGAGAGGAGCGACGGTGAGCAGCAACCATCGTGTGTAAGAGAGAAAAAGGGAGGCGATATTCGTCGTGTCAGATGAGGTGATAGAAGAGGAGGCAACGGAGCAGCGTACTGCTGCGAAGGGGGAGATGACGCCGACTGCGGAGAGAAAAAAGGGAGTGAGAGAGAGAAGAGAGTGTCTTAGCGTCTTTGTGAACCCCTAACAATAAATTGAGAAAAGAAAGAGAGAAAACACACACACACATGCAGATATATATATATATATATAGACAGGGGTACAATGGTAATTTCATATCAAGGGGAACTGGGTAAGGGGCCGAGGTCAGGCCGGGGCCGAAGCCGAGCCGGGTTCGCGGTTGTGGAACGTATCACCATCTCGGGACTGAAAATGGTCAGGGATTCATTTTCGAATACCATTCCCGGCCCGTCGGGGGTATTTTTCGAGAAAAAACTGTTCCAATCGGGGTCAAGGGATCGAGTCCCCGTCGGGTCGGTTTCAAATTGCCATCCCTACAAACAAACTCTTATTATTTTTCTATATTATTTAAATATTATTTTTATTCATTCTAATATAGAATTATTTTTTATAAACTCAACACAATTAATTTCAAAATGAGTTGTTTGGGATGTGATATATAAGTGTAGTTTTTTATTTTTTAGCTAAAAAGTAGAAAAAAAAAGGATATATGTTTAGAATAACTTTTTGACTTTTTACAAAAAAAATGTGTAATAAAATAATGTAGCAAATATCAAAATTATCGGTCTACCCTTCTAACACATGAATCCGGATCCTCGGCCGCCCTACCCGGCGGCCCTACCCGGCAGCCCCCCAAAACGACGTCGTTTTGGGGTTTTTTTTTTTTTTTTTTTTGTTCTTCTTCTTTCTCGTTTTCTCTCTCTTCGAACGGAAACCAGAGGGAGGGGAGGGGAGAGGGAGAAGAGGGAGGAAGGAGGAGGGAGGAGGCTGCGCAGCCGTCCGATCGTCGTCTCGCCTCGCCGGCCGTCGCAGCCGTCCGATCGTCGTCTCGCCTCGCCATCGAAGCTCGTCGCAGCTCGTCGCCGGCAGTCGCATCTCGTTGTCTCCTCCTCCTCCTCCTCCTCCCCCACTGGTTATGGCCCCCTCCAGTCCTGCCTCCTCCTCCCTCCCCCTTCCTCCTCCTCCCTCCCTCTTCCTCCGTCTTCTCCCTCCTTCCTCCCTCTCTTCCTCTGCGTTTTTTTTTTTGAAAATCTGCCCCCAAAACGACGTCGTTTTGGGGGCTGCTGGGTTTGGCTGCTGGGTAGGGCGGCCGTGAATCCGCGCTCCTAACACATGCAGCAGCACTGTTGAGCTTTCCGTGTATTTCGATTTTTTTTTTTTTTTTTTAATGGAATTCGTGGCTTGCATTGTGCCACGACAGCAGCATTTGGGGAAACGCAATGCAAAGTGTCATTGCATTTGACGTCATTGCTTGTGTAATGCAATTCAAAGTCTGAGTTGTCAGACACAGCCTTCCCGCCCAAACAAGGTAACAATATGAATTTTTTCTACTTTTTTTAGTGATTTTTTGTCTTTTTTTTGGTGATGCCAATCAAGGGCTAAATCAATGTTTGTGAAACACTAGCTATATTTGTTGAGCCAAAAGTACCAAAACTAAAATATTTGATAGCCAGTCTGATGAAGGTTAATTAAGTGATTTACTTACTATTTTGACTAAAAAATAAAAAGATAAATTACAAATACACCTTCTGAGGTTTACTTAAATTATAAATTATCCTCCGTGGTTCTAGAAATTATATATGCCTCCTAAGGTTTCTAATTTCATAGCAAATAGGTCATTTTATTAATAAATCATCAAGTTAATTAAAAGTTTTTAATAATGTTAAAATTTTATTTCAATTAATAATTTAGATAATTTTATTATTGTATAGGTGAACAGTTAGAAATTTCACATTTTCAATTAATTCTATTAAATAAAAGATTCCGACATGGAGGTATTTGTAATTTTTGAAATCACAAGCGACAATTCATATTTTAAGCAAACTTCATGGGGTGTATTTGAAATTTACCCAAAATATATAAAAATTACCAACTCTCCTTTGACTATAACAAACAAACAAACAAACAAACAAAAGGAGAAAATTTTGAAAAAACAATCATATAATACAATTTATAGTACAATACGATTACATATACCTCCCTCGAGGTTTAGCAAAATTACAGATATCCCCTTGAGGTTTCAAAAATTATAGATACCCCTCTAAGGTTTATATTTTCATAACAAATTGCCCCCTAAGGTTTATATTTTCATAACAAATTACTCCATAATTTGTTATGCAACTATAACCTTCAGGGGGTATTTGTAATTTCTCAAACCTCAGGGAAGTATCTGTAATTTTGCTAAACCTCGAGGGAGGTATATATAATTTGCCCTAAATATTGAGAAAATGACAATTTTATAAAACTTAGACAAAAAAAATCAACTTAACAAAATTATCAAATTTTATCACACAATTAGAATCGATTTTGCGCTTCATCGCCAAATTTTAATTATGACATGGGATTTAGCACAAAAATGCTATTAGTAGTGGTTTATCTTTGTATGAGAGGGTTTAAAAATGTCGTTGGAAAATTCGAAGATCTTTGAAGAAAAAATTTGAATTCGCTAGAAAAATGATGAGAGGCTTAGATTCTTCAATAGTCACAACTAAGAACACAAAAGCAAAGAAATGATAGAGATAAGAGATTGGGTGAAGAAGAAGGAAAAACAGTTAAAGAGAGAATAATGGCAAGACTTTCCCATGGATCTCTTACTTTCACTCTCAAGGTTGATAATGGAGAAGGGAAATTAGTTCTTTCCCAAGAGTTATCTCTCCAAAATCCATCACTTGTAAAGATATAGGTGGGTGCTATTTATAAGCACCTCATGATGTAGGATGGAGCCCATGTACAAGGCACACGAGGAATATTCTCTCTAACCACCTTGGCCGATGAGGTGACCTCTTTGAGGATTAGGAAAACCTTGAAGAGGAGATCAACCTCTGGGCGAACCCTTCTTCTTAGCCACACCTAACCAATGATCCCTAATCATCTGAACGGGCCGAGTTAGTCCTAGAGGACCCCTTGCTGCTAAATAATGCCGAGCCTCATGGACCCCCCGGGTATAGGCTAAATTAACCGATGAGTGAATTAATCTCCACGCCTCATCCTCGGGATTCAGGCCCTTTGTTCGTACTCTAAACTCACTCATGATTCTGGTGGGTTGATCCCAAAATGCTCCAAGTCCGCAAATGTTCTGGGATTCACCAATGGAGTGACTTCTAGATTGCGATCAAATTTGTTCGAAGCTCGAGTGCCTCGGATCTCTAGGCTTACTCAATACCCTTTCGAGTCTGAACCCGAGTAAGTCTCTAAGTTCGTGGATCCGAACCCTTTCAAGGCTTAGAGCGATTCGGCCCGTTTGATGGCGATAAATTCGGGCCCACCAACTTTGGACTATTGAGCCTAATTAATTTAGTAGGCTCAAATTAATTCCTCTTACATTTACCCCTTGCGTATATGAGAAATTTTGGTTTTCTCGGACATGCTTATTTTCACCTTTTCAGCTATGCTTTGCATTACATTATCTGGAATATTTTGTCTTGACAGAGTTTATGGATAAAGCTGATGTCTCACCATAACTTATGCATAAAAGTGACAAGTAAAAAAAAAAAAAAAATTTTGCCCCTGATCTCACAATTTTTTTTTTTTTTTTTGCCCTTGATTTTTTTAGAACATCTGAAAAATATTTTCTTTTCACTACAAGAAAAAAATAAAGCACCCATTTTTTTTTAATTTTATTGAAAATGTGAGGTTCATACACATTTTTTTTTCTTGTTTGGCAAGTCAGCGAAGTCAGCATGCCCATATATATATATATATATACACATATACATATATATAGAATATTTGAGGGAATATTCAAGGCATTATACCTCTCTTTTTTTCTGTTTAAGGAAAGGGCCAAAACTCTATTTTATAGCTCACTCTCTCTCTAATCGAGAGACCAACTTTCTTAGACAAACCAAAGTTGCTGCTGTTTGCACAGACCTCCATCGCGGCTTCAAGGAACGCCGCCAACCTAGCCCAGCTCTGTCTGTAGCAGATGTCGTGGCCCAACCACCGACCTGTCCCAACGTCGTGACCCAGCGACTATCTTGTCGTGACCCCAGTAGCTGCTCACTGTCGGTGCTTCATTTCAGGGTAACGGCGCAGCTTCTCAGAGACCCAGACACTGGAGCTCAGTTCTTGCTGACCAACGCCGACGCCGACTGTATTACAACCTCACTGCTGCCTTCATCCTCAACTGTTCAGCGCTGACCACGCATGTCGCCCATTAGTTCCTCATCTCGGCTTTGCTCCGCCGAATACCACCATCGTTGGTTCAGACGCAATTGAGTAGTGCCGACCCACACATGTCGCCCACTCAACGCGACGTGTGTGGCCCTTCCGAACACCATTCAACTCAATGTGACGTGTCTGGTTCCGTCGCTACTGCGTCTCTGCCCTCTAGCGCCATCTACCTTGCCACCGCAACACTGGCTTGCCCAGCGCCATTCAGCGTGTTGTCAGCCTTTAAGAGAATCAGTCGTGCTCTTGTCTTGCGTCCCACGACTCATGCCGCTTTGATTCGAACTCAGCCATATTCTAACTGTTGGTATAAATCTGTGGGTAAGCTTTTCAAGATATTTTTATTTTGGGAGGAAGCTTTTTGTGAAAACCCCTTCTTAGAATCTCTTGCTTTGATGGAAATTTATATTCATGAACTTGGAGTTATTGGGCCTTAATAATTGTGATTTGAAACTGCATTGAAAAACTTGAATAGAGCTTTAATGTTGCAAATCTCACTGATGCTGGAATTGTTAAGCCTGAGAATAGATTTTTTTTTTTTTTTTAATCAATGAATTTGGATAAATCAACACCTGTTTAGGCTTTGCATTCTTGGGATATGCTGTGCAACTTGCTTAAATGAATTTTTTTTTTTTTTTTTTTTTTTTGAGTTGAAACTTGCCAAAGAAATTTTGAGCTATGAACAATGAGTTATGAGGAACATTGGCTTATGAACATGGGCTTTGGGAAGAACATTCTTGTAATTTGCATGACAATCTATTGAATCTTGCTATGGATGACAAATGTAAAATACTTCAGATCTTAGGTTTGAAATTTGCTATTGAACTTCACTCTATCCAAAGTTTGAGCCCTATTAAAGTTGGATCTTTAATATGAAACACAATAATTTTGGGAAAAGGACCCGCTTGAATTTCATCACAAAACGACCTATGACATTGTACTTCTTATTGATGATAGAAACTTGAAATCTATATGTTGATGATACACATATTGGTATTGCAATTTGTTGAGCTTGTAGATGTTGAGTGAATCTTGAACCCATATTGTTGAATTTGGTATAAATAAAATATTTAATACCCCACGGATGCTTTACTTAAGATAATGACGTCATGATAACTCTTAGAACGATATATGGTCATTCATTGGGCTTGTGGATACCCCGAGAAATAGACAGTTGATGCCGAAATTTCATTTGAATGTGTTATTTCAATTTCAATATTCTGAATTTTAATACGGTCGACTCCTTGCTATTTATACTTGTTATTTCAGCTATATGTCTTTTTGAAAGAACTCGGTTGTCCCGGGGTCCTCAGAACTGGCTCTCATGAAAGAGAGGGACATGTCTCTGGTGTCCGAGTGGAGGAAATTTCCTTATTTTGGTCGGAAGGACCCGTTCTAGCGAGCAGCTACCTCCACCACTTCTCTTCTGTCTCCGAAAGGGGCTCCATTATGTCTCTCTAAGGACACTGATTCCAAACATGGGGCCCTCATTTCTTCTTCTTCAATGCTACGCTTTAGGGTTGATCGAGGGGCCTTTCCATACTGCTATCTCCAGTTCAAGGCTTTCTCAAACCCTTCTTTTGGTTGGCAGCAGTGGGTCAATGATGTCCTCTCGGACAGGGGCCACTGTTAGCGGCTTCAGGAGGCCCGGCTATTGTTTCCATTGAAAATATCTCGATCCTTATCCATTCGCCGCAACAATGCTAGCCTTGAAGCCATGGCTCTCTGCTAGAGCACCAAGACGCACACTTTCATACCTGGCCAGCATGAGATGGGGCCCACCCTCGAGGTTGTGTTCATGTTGTTGCGTCTAGAAGTGACTGGCCCTGATGCCTTCTGTCCTGAGCGGATAGCCTCTGAGGATGATTCTCCGATCCAATCTGTAAAGCAAAATCTTTAAGCTTGTGGTCGGTGGAGCTTTGTATTTGACGGTTCAACGAGTGAGGACGGACCGTGCCTCCTACACCGTATGGATCCGCCATTTCTTCAGAGATTTTTAGCCCTTAGCTAGAGATGCTGACCCTGGTTCTTAGGAGTACGAGGTTGGCCTGATGTATGGCTCTAGGCTCTATTTTCTGGGATTTCTGACTTGCTTCCTCTCATTCTTCATTCTTCCGAGCACACCTCCAGATTCTTTCAATCCTTTTGTCTTCCCCTTGGTAGTTAGGTTCTTCAAAGAGGATTAGATCCCTTTGGCCCCGCTATTTTTTGGGAACCTTTATTACCAGCTAGATCTGCTACATCGAGACATGGTATGTTCTGTGGGTCGGTATGAGCCTGTCTCCTTCGTCCATAGTCAATTCCTGCTCTGTTTCTTCTTCGAGAGGTTCCCAAAGTTTGCCCCTACTCCGATTGTATTCGAGACAAAAGTTCTTCGGGAGATAGTGGATAAAGAGGGTATCCCCGTGCTTGGTAATGACGAGTCTTGCACGTTTGAGAAAGCGAAGACTTGCTAGCCGTTAATTACACGTTGGTCATGTGTCATTTCCATCCTATCCCTGAATACTTTGGTGGATGATCCTCGGCGCTTTGTGGCACGCCCCTATGTATACCCACCGGTGGGTATGGCAGCACCACTAATCTTTCATGGTTCCTCCCGCCTGGTTTCCTTTCCCTTGTCGAAGGGTATCTCTGCACACCTTATTGATATGTTAATAATGGTTCATCCCAGTTCGCTACCAGTATGGCATGATGAAGGCGTTGATAGCACCATTTATAGACCTGACAGAGTAGCATGCCAATTCGGGTTTGACCAATGTGCCCTGGGGCCCACACCTCATTTATTATCTTTTTCGAAAAGCTACGGGTGCTTTACTTAAGAACTTGTATACACCATGCTTCCTGTATTTGGCTCTTTGACGATACCGGGTTTGAGCCGGGTAAGGGGTTTCACTCCCTCTTTCAGGAGATATTGGTGGAAGGACATTGATGCATTTATTAAGTTTGTCCAGAGTAAACCAACTATATGTCTGCCTCCACCAATTTATAAGAAGGACTCTTATCTTCGATTGCCTGAGAGTCGGAAATCTGATCATATGTATGAGAGCTTTTTCGCTTCGTCTGCTCCGACTGACCTTCCAACTCAGACATCTACTTCTAGCTTGGCAATTACTTCTCCAGAGCCAGTCCCTCTGAACAAGGCTTCTGGTCCTTAGATGACTCGCCTCAAGAAGATGGCCGACAAGAGGGCTTCTGATGTCAATCCTTCCACTCCTCGCCTTTCCAAAAGGCTCCATCAGGTACTAGATAGACATCTTAAATTTTTTTTTTTCTATTGATTTGAAGTTACTTTCCTTCTTGCGACTACACCTTTTTAATTTAACACTCTTTACTTTCCCTGTTGTGCAGGACCCTACTCCGTGTTTTGACTCTGCGGTTACTGACGTTCTCGGTATCGTGGCTATTGGCCATGTTGCCCTTACCAGGTCGGACTCAGACCTGGATGACACTCTCCCTTTGTCTGGTAGACTCGTGAAGATTATAGCAGTTATAGATGATAATGATAAGGCTGAGTCTTCTGATCATTTTTGTGACCTTGTCCTGCGTGTGCATTATCACCATCCTATTATGACTGAGGATGCCTCTCCATTGGTCAGATATTTCCCTCATCGCTCAGTTTCAGGGGGGAGCGTTATCTTGGCGACGAGGTTGTTGGGGCTCACTATTCTGAGGTTGAGATTATTGAGAACCATAGCTCTGGTGTTGAGATTGTTGAAGGGACTAGTGCCACATGAATTGATGCCGCAAGACATACTTCTAGAGGCAATGTAGAGATAAGGTATGCTTCCGCAAGACATGTTTCTAGAGGCAATGTAGAGATGAGGTGTGCTTCCGCAAGACATGCTTTTGGAGGCAATGTAGAGATGAAATGTGCTTCTGAGGGACATGCTTCTGGAGGTCGCTTAGAGATGAGGTGTGCTTCTGGTAATAGTGTGGAGGAGGATGTGCTAGAAGTCTCTGAGACTCGCTCTGGCACTTATGGTGATTCTCATCCTCTAGTATTCCTTCCTTCTTCAGGGATGACTGTTACTGTTCTGGCTTCATTACACGTTGAGATCGATCAGGTGCCCCTTATACGGCTAAGTGACTTTGTTGATGCTAGGAGCCCTTTAGTTGCCCCAGCTTTTGCATAATGATTCTCCCTCAGGTAATCTTGCTTTCTGAAGTTTGTCATGTACTTCTATCTATGAGAACTTTTTACTCAAATGACTTTACTGCTCCCTGCCCCTAATAAGACTTCCTTATATTTTCTTCAGTGTTAGCCGCTACCGGGGTCCTACCTTCACCTGCCTCAGACTCTGCTCCAACTCTCTTTGTGACTCCTCATGGCTCTCCTTCTCGAGGGGGCACACTTGCCTTTGAAACGATTGTTAGAGGCTCTTCATTGCAGGTGCCTTTCAAATGTTTTGGATCTAAATCTCAGTAATTTCCACTTTGATAGTGATGCTTTTGGCCTTTCCGCTCATCGGCCCGTATTCTTAGCTTATCTCGGAAGTTACCCCTCCGAGTGGTTCATCTAACCAGATAGAAATTGGAGAGGTTCCTGAGACTAATACCTTTCTAGCCCTAGTTACTCCTCCGACTTCTGGCAAAGTACCATTTCTCCACTATTGGGCAACTCCTAAGTTTGCGTCGGTTGTACAGCTTGTGTATTCAAGTTACCCTAAGACCTTTGCTTTCTTTGCTTGCCAATGTTCACTCATTCAGACTGCTCTACTCGAGTCTTTTGCCACTATCCTGTATAGCTTGGACAGGCAACGACTATGTGACCTTAACGGGAAAGTAGTCGAGATAGCATATCAGGGGATCTCTGACATGGAGCGTTATCAAGTGGATCTATCCTGGCTTCTCTGTATCCGAGAGTTCGATTGTGATCGTCATTTTGAGGACTGATTACAGTGCGCTGTGGTGCCATTCAGACAAGGGCAACTTTCTGTCGCCGTGCATTGCCCTTTAGACAAGGAGCAATTTTCCATTGTTTTGGATCGAAGGTTGTGCATCTTAAGATTAAATTTCGTGTTGGTCGAGCAGTGGCTATTTGGAAAAACAGTTTTTGAGAATTTTTAATGAGTTGACTAATTTTCTCAAAAATTATTCCATTTTTCCAAAACTGAACCATTCTTTGGACCCAAAAAAGGAAAATTTTCAGTGCTTATAACCTGACTTGTATGATTTCAAATCAGAAAATCGAACAAGCGTGTTAATCAAACTCTTATGCTGGTCAAAATTGTTTTAGTAGAAAGCCAAAACAAAAAAATGGTCAAAATGATGAACTAGGGACACAGTTGAGTCAGGTTTTCTGTTTGTTCGCCGTTGTCACCATATTTGCCGGAAAGGGCACCATATTTGCCAGAAAGGGCATAACTGAAGCTAACAGCAAAAGAGCCGAAAGCTCTCTCATCCTCCAAGCAGCGAGGTACCAAGTCAAGTGCGAAGCACAAGCTGAAATGGAGCAGGGTATTCCATTCCCTCATCTGGACAGGTCTGATCACATCCAAACTGGCCAAGGGCGTCGTCAACCAATCTCAGTTGCAGATCTGCTGTGCATCTGGTCGCACCGCAACCCCTCTGCGGGAGAGCTCACTAGTTGTGAGTGAAAGAAGAAGAATCTGGTAGAATGCCAGGGGCAAGAGCCCACAACTTCTTGTTTATCCATCAACCACCCAGGGGAGGGATAAAAAATAATAAGAGAGATTGAAGAATAGAGAGATGTGCGTTGAGAGGAAAAAGTGAGATAAGGGCTTTTTTAGAAAAATAGAGATTGAGTGCCAAAGTGATGTGAGAATCACAAATGAGAAAGGGTGGGAAACAATACCCAGAGAAACAAGCTCCCTGTGCACATTTGAGTCTTGTGTTTTGTTGTGTTTTTGTTTGTCTCGATTCTTGTTTTGAGTCGTTTCGAGTGTCAATAGATGTGTTTAGGTTGTTTTACCTTTGTTTTCTCTTTGTTGAGTCATTTTTGCTGTGGCAATAGTAGGCTCGATACCCGGTTGAGAACTTATACTCATTCTCAATTTCAAAAAATGAATCGTTTTGTGCTCAGAGTGCTGTGTTGTTCTCCATATTTGTGCAAAACAGGATTTGTTCTTTCATAAAACCGCAGGGTTCAACCTAGGTCATGTGAAAATAGTAAAACTAGGACCTATATGAAGCTATATGGGTTCCAGACTGTAAAGCAAAAGAAAAGAGGGAAAATGTCAAGCATCTGAGTTTGTTTCAACTCCAGTAAGTTCCGTCATTGCATTCAGGATATACCTCCTCAGGCCTTGTCAATGGTCCGAAGTATGAGTGTGCCTCTACTTTAAGCTCAAGATCAAGTCTGCTTCAAGCTAGAATGGCGATCATAAGTGCTCTCCCCAAGCACCAGTTCCCTGTCAGTGGCATTTTCACTGTGTTTGCAATGAGTTCTTAGGAGACCAATTGCGACGGTGGAAACTAGAGTTCGAATGGTTGATGCCTAGAACGTAAAGGTTTGGGATTTCCGAGACTAAAGTCTAGTTTAAATACCCAAGGGTGTATCCCCGGCTTGAAATCTGTATGGAAGCGCCATAGGTTGAGATAGCGTGTATGCACCTCAATTCTGGATACTGAACCAACCTAGTCTGTCACCCCGTTGGAGAATAGGGAAAGTTGTGAATATGGTCGGGAAGAAAAGTGGCATCCAAAGTGTTCTACATGAAGAATCATTGTCAGCATTTCAGAACCTTTATACTATGAGTTGAAGGAAAGAGTTCGAAAAACGCAAGGTAAGAGTTCGAAGAATACAATGGGAGATCCCCGTCAGAGTAGAGCGGTTCATCGCCACTCACCCCATGAGGTGCTTTCTAAGGCGCCGCTATGTTTGTTTATTGCATTCCTTAAACATCATGCATTGTATTGCATTGTACCTATCAAGTTTCTTTTTTATTTATGCACGATATTGTATATACGGTTCATTTGAAGTTGGCGCAACCAGGCGATATTGAATGTGCGGTTCATTCAGAGAAGTTTCGTTTAAGATTGATTATGTTTTGTGCATCCATCGCACATGTTCATTTAGTGTATCTATCGCACATGTTCACCTTTGTGTATCTATCACACTTTGTTCATTTAGTGTATCTACTACACTCTGTTCACTTAGTGTATCTATCACACATTGTTCACTTTGTGTATCTATCGCACATGTTCATTTTTGTGTATCTATCGCACATGTTCATCTTTGTGTATCTATCACACTTTGTTCACCTTGTGTATCTATCGCACATGTTCACTTTGTGTATCTTTCGCACATGTTCATTTTTTTTGTATCTATCGTACATGTTCATCTTTGTGTATCTATCGCACATGTTCACTTTGTGTATCTATCACACATGTTCATTTTTGTGTATCTATCACACATGCTCACTTTGTGCATCCATCGCACATTTTCACTTAGTGTATCTATCACACTTTGTTCACTTAGTGTATCTATCACACTTTGTTCACTTTGTGTATCTATCGCACATGTCCATTTCTGTGTATCTATTGTACATGTTCATCTTTGTGTATCTATCGCACATGTTTACTTTGTGTATCTATCGCACATGCTCACTTTGTGCATCAATCGTACATCTCCACTCTGTGTATCTATCGCATTTAATCTCATATGTCTTGGGCGCTGTTGTTCTTTCTCCTCGCGCGCGCGGCGGGTTAGACCTTCTTTGGTTAAGAGCATTTGGAATATGTTCCAACGCTTATACCACTCCTTTTCCTTTCGCGTTCAACATGTCAGAATCTTGTTTGAGACCTCGGGTGTGCCCAACGGTCGCTTTTAGCCCTTCCTGCGTAAGGCACAGTGAAAATTGAATAATTGTCTTATATCCTTTCTGCGTGAAATGTGGTTTGACTTGTGAGTCTCGCGCGTAGTGTGTTTGTGTGTTTGTTTCTCATGTCTGAGATTACCATACCTTATCGGTTTGCTTCAAATGTTGTATTTACTTTGCATAACATTTGCATAAGTGCTTCATTACAGCCCTCTTTGCATAATCATAAGTTATGCTCTTGCATTGTGCATGTCCTTTGCATTTTACCCCTGCCTGCGGGCGCATCTGTTTTGTTACCTTGCTTGTTTGTCTAAGTCTTCGGCCTTGTCAAAAATGGGTCGTCTCTGGGCTTTGACATTTACTCCCGTCATTTCATGACTTCCGAGTTCTGTCAAAGAGGGGTAACTATAGACACTCCATTTTTAACCGACCTTAAGACTCAGACGTCATCATTTGTGCACACGATGATCGCGCATGTTTGTGCTCATTTTGAGTTTTCAGGGGCTTTCGGCTGAGCACCTTGTCTCGGGGTCTCTTAACCCTTTGTGTTTTGGCCTTGGTTTTTGAGCCAAACCTTAGTGCCTTCGCTTGGAGGGAGAGAGAGGCCTGTAGGCCACTTTTTGTAGCTGTAGGCTACTTTTCCCTCTTGTAAGCCACTTGCAGTGGCCGGTAGGCTAGTTTCCGGAGCTTTCGACTGAGTGCCTTGTCTTGGGGTTTCTTGGATCCCTTCCTTTTGGTTTGTTTTTGGACCATACCTTGTTAACCCTTGCCTAGAGAGAGTGGAGGGCCTGTCGGACACTTTTTGTGGTTGTAGGCCACTTTTTCCTCTTGTAGGCCACTTGAAGTGGCCTACGGCCATTTTTCTGCTTTTGCAGATATTTTTATTGCCAGCTGTGCCAGCTGTTGAGCACAGAAAGCATCCTCCATACACATGTATAGAGGGATTGCACCAAGCTTCTAGCTTTTCAAACAAGCTTGAGGCTTGAAATTCTATAAGAGGGAAGCTCTCTCTCCCTTTCCAGAGGTTCAGAATTTTGGGAGAGCAAAAATTTACTCTCTATATATATATATATATATTGAGCCTTAAAGTGTTGTTTCTTCACACTTTTGCACACAAACACCTACTCAAACACCTTCATTTTGGAGTTGCGGTCCTTTAGAGCTTGTTTTAAGGTCATGGCATTGGTTTTGGTCCAAGATTGTTGCTGACGTTGCTGTCTTGCCTTAGTTTTTCAAGGGTAAGAGACTAGCCCCTTTTAAAGCTTTGTTTTGTTTAAGCATTTGGCCATCTTTGCATGCTGTTTTAGGCCAAGCTTTCAACTACAAAAAATTTTGTTTATAAGTGTTTAAGATGTTTGTTTGAGGCCTTGTTTGAGTTAGGGGTGGTCTACCTCCTTCGTGCCTTATTTTGCTTTGCTTTGAGCTATCCTTTGAGGCCTTTGAGATCACCTTTGTTTGGCCTTTTCACCACTTAGGAATTTCAGTGGTGGAAAGTGGGTTTTGAGACCCAAAATGGATGGGGGTGGTCCCCCCCTTTGTGCTTTGTTTGCATGTGTTGTTGGCTTAACACTTTGGCATGTTTTTCTACCTTCTTAAGGCTCTACCTTAGCATGTTTTAGGCCATATTTTAACATGATATAACTCTGTTTTGGGTTGGTTTGATTGCCTCTTGCATGCTTTACACACTTGTAGTGCATTTCTCCTTATAGCCTTAACATGCATCATGCTTTGGGCCTCTAATTCTAGCTTGTTTTAGCTCTGCTCCAGCAGGTTCTTAGCCTTGTTTTGGCTTGCTTAAACTCTGTTTGGAATGATCTTGGCCCTTTGAGGCTTGCCTTGTATGGCCATAGTGTAATGGCCTTTGCTAGTCTTGTGTCTTGGGACCCCTAGCATGCCTCATTTGTGACATTTGTGTGATATAGCATCATTTGGCATGTAAATTCAGAGCATAAACTGCTGTCATACTCTCATGATTATCACTCTTTCATTGTGTTTAAGAGCTGTGCCTTTATGCCTTTTTTGTGAGCTAATACATGAGCATATATTTCTTGCCATCTATGCTGCGAGTCTAGCATGTTTTTGGTACTGTTTTGACCTACCTTAGGTCTGTTTAGGGCTGGTTTAGTCCATTGAGTATTGTATTGCATAGTCCTAGTGTTGTGTACCTCACTAGCTTTAATGCTTAAGTCTTCTAGCATGCTATATTTGTGTTGTTTGCATGATATGTCATCATTTGGCATATGATTTCAGTGCTAGTACCTCTGTCATGCTCTCATATATGTCCCCCTTTCAATGTGTTTGAAAGTTAAGCTTTATGCCTCGTTTGCGAGCAAATGAATGAGCATGCATTTCTTGCCTTTTTGTGCCTAAGTCTTAATGTGTTTTGGCCACTGTTTTGAGATGTCTTAGGTCTGTCCATAGTTGGTTTGACCATTTGAGCATTGTAGTGCATGCCCCATGTGTAAAACACTTCACTAGCTTTGATGCCTTAGCTTTTAAACATGCCATGCATGCATTGCTTATATGATAGAGCCTCGTGCATGCCACTCTAGCATTGATAGATAAGCATGTTGTTTGCATGTGTGATGCATTGCATGTGTTTGGATCGGACGTTAATCCAAACATGAGAAACGAGGGGCGTTTCATATTCAAAGTGATGAAACGCACCTCGTTTCTTAGTCGCCGACACCCTTGATTGTGCATGATAGGGTGAAGGCCTCTTGAGTCTTGTGTGTTACTTGTGCATTCATCAACTTGTACAAACTTGGCTTCTCGGCCATCGTGCATTGCGATGCTCGGTTGGAGGCCCGAGAGTCGAGTACCGCACTCCTTTGAGCTTGAGAAATGATAAGGAGGGTGGTTGTACATACATACCCTGCAAATGCCTTGCTTTGCCCTTGTTGAACTCTGTTTGCAGCAAAATGGAAGTGTACAGAAGCAACTTGCCGAACGGCCAGAGGAAGTGGCCGACCGGCCACTTTAAATGGCCTACAGCCTCCTTAAGTGGCCGACAAGTGGCCTACAGCCTCCCCTGGTGGCCGACAGTCCACCAGCTTGAAGATGGTTCAAAGTTCTTCTGGTTCTGGAGCAGAAACAACCTGAAGATTTGTTTGGTGTTCAGAATCAAAGCAAATGCAAACAGAGGCAACCGGTGGCAAGGCGATGGGATTTCGAGAAGAAGCAACCGAGCATGCATGCATTCCTCGCTCCGAGGCTCCTTTTAACTACTTTACTTAGATGGTTAACCTGTCGATTCTATACTTAGATAGTTAATGCGTTTAACTATTCATTTGTGTTTGTAATTAGTTAACTAATTAGTTAATTAGTTGTGATTTGTAATAGTTAGCTTAATTAGCGTAGCTAGTTAGCTCTCTTTCATTTGGACCCTCCGTCGAGAGGGCACAATATTGTAATAAAGGTGCATGTGTGTGTGCATGTCTTCCAACCCCACTTCTTTCTCCCTTTTATTTACCAGCTTTCAATGGTTAGTTTTAGGGCATGTTTCAATTAGCATACTCATGCTTTGCATGCGTGCATCATTCATTTGTCTTGCATGCACCGGACTCGGCGCATCATTCAAACTGCATTGTATTTCAATACACTTTCTTGAATACGTGTTTCAAAGCATGTTATCAAGTGTTGCATTCATATGCCATTCTAGATAGCCGAGCCTATTTTAGTTGCATTTTTGCATGTGTTGCATTAGGCATCTTAGCATAGCTAGGATCATGTATGATTTCTAGCTAGTTTCTGTTTTGGCTTGGAGTACACTGTAAGTGTTTACGCTTTAGCATCCTTGCATGTGTGTAAGTGTTGCCATGACAGCATGCTTGCCATGAGGCTATTTGCTTAAGTGTTTAACTGCTTGAATGCTTGCGGATGAAGGCTTGATTTCTTGAATTGGGACAATTCATCAAAATGTGAGTTTTAAGCCCACTCGGAGTGGCAAATCATCATGTTTTAAGCTCACCTTGTTTGGTGGCAAATCCGCGTTTTAGCCTACTTGCGAGTAGCATCTTCAAACATTTTTTGAAAAATCGAGCGACTCAGTCTATATTTGTATGCTGTGTGCATCACATAGTAAGATGAGCTAATAAACCGGAAAAAGAACACATGTGTTTTCAAAATAACATAGCATGTTTAGTAGAGGCCGATCGAGCGGGGCTGCTCATTTCATGACCTTTCCCTCTTGTACCCAAGTTCTCGAGCCGAGGCAACTTTGGTGATAACGGACACGTGGCCTTTGGCACGAGTCAGGGTTTCTTAAATTTTTCAAAACAAAATATTTAGGTGGCGACTCTAAAATCTGGCAAAGCAGTCCATGTTTGGCGCTTTTTGATTAAAATCGATTTTCCAAAACGATTTGCCGGATTTGGACTCTTTGGTGATTTATCAAACTTACATTGCACTTTGTGAGATTAGATTCAGAACCGTAACAGAAGTTCAAACTGTAGTAGCTATGAACCCAATTCGCGCCCTCTCTGAAAGGGGGGTGCACAGAGAGAGTTCGGGCGGTCTACAACGGGTAGAAGTTTTGTCTGTGCTCACCTATTATCGGATCTCTATAGATGAGACAAAGGCAACTCTTCATGAACTTGAGTCGGGCTATGCTCGGGCCTTGGAGGCTTTATAGGCACACTCTACTGCTTGTCCACAGGATGTAGATGTGACGGGCAACTTCTTTGAGGGTGTTTTTAGAGGAGATTGAGTTTTTTTTTTTTAAATTACTTTTTTTCCCCTTTCGATAAAAATGTTTTATCTAAGACAATGCAATGAAATGACAAAATCTTTATTGATTGGAGATTTTTACACTATTTTCTCATTCTACTTGATAAAATATTTATTTCGAATGATACAATGGAAAGAACAATCACATTCACATGTTCATAAAAGCTGAAATATTCTCATTAATTCTTCAACTTTCTTGACCAAAGTATAATATATTCACCACAAGTGATGGAACAAGCATACACCATAAAGGAAACCAGTTTCTTCATAACATAAGGGAGATACAACTTTTAGACAAAGCAAGAAAATGAAAATGAGTTTCAACATAGATGAGTCTATCTATGGGTAGTAATGCTTGATAAACTTTGCATTGAGCGGGCCAATTTGGAAGCCATCTTTAACCCCTACAAGCCTGTAGTACCTGTTTGAGCTTGCTTGAACCACCCTGTAGGGCCCTTCTCATTTCGGAGAAAACTTGGGCAAGGGTTGTCCTCGCATGATTGGGTCTACGATCTTCCATACTAGATCACCTTCTTCGAACTTTGTTGGCACCACAGTCTCATTATAGGCTCGGGTGATGGACTCATGATACCTTTCCATGAGTTTTGCAGCTCTGTCGTGCTTTTCCTCTAATGTCTCTAATCTGGTGGTTCAAGGCTCCAACACCATCCCCAAGGCAAGAGCCATCCGAGCAGATGGTGTTTCCAACTCTATAAGTAACATTGCCTGGGACCCATACACAAAGGAGTAAGGAGTTGCTCGAGTTGGCTTTCTCTTTGAGGTGCGATATGCCCATAGGGCTACTATCAACTGCTCGGACCAAGTCCCACCAAATTCATCCATCATCTTGCTCAGAATCCTTATCTGTGTCTTGTTTGTGGCCTCCGCTTGCCCGTTCCCTTTTGGATAATAGGGTGTGGATTTGTGATACTTTACTTGGTAAGTCTCTAGGAGGCTCTTTACATATTTGTTTTTGAAGGGTGTGCCATTGTCCAAAAGGATGATGTTCGGTACTCCGAACTGACAAATGATATTTTTCTTGATAAAGTTCGCGATTGCGGGCCCAGTAGCATTCTTCAAAGGGATTGCCTCGACCCATTTTGTGCTCAACTCCATAGCTATAAGGATCCACTTATACCCTTTGGATGGTGAAAAAATAGGCCCTACCAGGTCAAAAGCCTAAGTATGGAATGACCATGGCGTTCGGATGCTGTGCAGATATACAGCCAGCGTATGGATCAAATTTTCGTGTTTCTAACAAGTCTGGCACCTCTTCACGTGATAAGACGCATCTGACTCCATGGTCAGCCAATAATTCCCAAGGTGTATAAGTTGTTTGAACAGTCAAGCCCCTCCTTGATGCTCAATTTTGTGGGCTCTTCCAAGGACTAGATCCGACTCCTCCGTGGAGAGACACCTAATGGGAGTGCCCTCAATGCTTCTTCGGTAAAGCTTGTTCTAATCAAGAAAGTACCGCCTCGTTTTCCTCTTGAGGTGTACAATGTCCCTCGGGCTCTTAGGTAGTGTCTCCTCATTGAGATAGTCAATGTAGACTTATCTCTAGTCAGGGGTATCAATTTCAAAGCAACCCTTATCCTCCCAGATGTATGACTGGCATTTAGGGCATTCTTTCTGTAGTTGATTCGAGGCCTTCTCCATCTCGGGCCAATAATAGCCTTGTCTTTGGATCCTTCTGTACAGACTAATATCCCCATCCTCAAAGGACTTTTCATGAATCTGTTGTAGTCGGAAGCTTGCTTCTTGTTAGCCAACACACCGGGCTAGGAATCCGGTACTTCGTCGGAAGTAAAGTTCACCTTGAATAATTATGAATTGGGCAAGCTTGACCATTGCCAATTTTCTAACTTTGCTTCTGAGTTGTTCGAGGACTTCTCCTCTCCAGTCCTCCGGAAGGTCTTTGTCCTCGGGTATTATTGAAGGCCACGTTCTCTTCTTGATAACGATTGTCGCCTCATCCTCGGGAATGTCAACTCTTACCCCTAATGTTGCGAGGGCATCTGAAAACTTGTTGTTAGAGTGAGGCACATGCTCTATTTTGACATTCTGAAATTTTTCAACAAGCCTTTGGACTGTCATGCGGTATGTGGCCAAGGCAGGCTCTTTTAAGACGAACTGTCCCAAAACTTTTTTCACTATCAGCTTCGAGTCCCCCTGAATTCGAATCTTCCTAATACTGTGCTTGTTAGCTACTATCAAGCCCAAAATAAGAGCCTCATACTCGGCTTCATTATTCGAACAATGGAAGTCCAGTTTATAGGACAAATATAATTTTTCTCCACTTTTGCTTGTAAGGACTATCCCGGTTCCACATTTCACTTCGGCTGCTGCCCCGTCAAATCTCAATGTCCAAAAGTTTTCTTTGGAAACCATGATTGTATGCACTTCTCCTTTTAATTCTTCATTCACTAGTTTATAGTCACCACTTGGAAATTAGGCAAGGAGATCGGTTAAGGCTTGGCTTTTGATCGCCTTGGGAGCTACACATGTGATCTTGAATTCACTCAGTGCTAAAAACCATCTTACCACCTTCCTGGTTAGAACAGGCTTGCTGAGGAGGTATCGAATTGGATCACTTCTGGTAACAATCTGAATCAGATGTGCTAAGAAGTAATGTCTGAGCTTTTAGGCGGTGAATACCAAAGCTAAACAATGTCTTTCTACCGGAGTATATCGGACTTCTGCTCCTCGAATCTTCTGGCTGATGTAATACATCGGGCATTCTACCCCATCTACATCTTGGACCAATAATGCCCCTATAGACTTGGGAGTTAAGGTTAGGTACAACATTAGAGGCACCCCGGGCTGCAGGGCTATCATGGTCTGAGGCGAGGTCAAGGCCGCCTTGATTCTCTCTTTTTGGTGCTCTTGGTTCCACTCAAACCCAGCATTTCCCCTTAACAAAGAGCTGAAGAGGGCAGAGATTTCTGCAAATGCTAGGATAAACCTCTAAATATAAGACACCTTCCCAAGGAACTTTTTTAACTCCTTCTTTGAATACGGGGAAGGCATTGCTCTGATAGATTTGACCTTGTCTTCATCTTCCTCGATACCATGCCTATGTACAAGAAACCCGAGAAACTTCCCGGCCGTCACCCCGGAAGCACATTTGAGAGGATTTATCCTTATTTTGAATTTCTGGCACCTCTTAAATACTTTCTTAAGGTCTCGGAGATGATCCTCCTTTTTCTTGGATTTCACCACTAGATCATCAACATAATCTTCCACCTCATGATGGATCATATCATGAAAGATTGCAGTCATAGCCCTTTGGTAAGTTGCTCCGGCATTCTTAAGTCCGAAAGGCATGACTGTATAGAAGAAGTTTCCGAGAGGTGTTCTAAAAGCAGTCTTTTTTGCATCCTCTTCGGCCATCTTAATCTGATTGTATCCACTGAATCCATCCATGAATGAGAACATCTGGTGTCCTGAGGTGGTATCCACGAAAGTGTCAATGTGAGGTAAAGGGAATTCATCCTTCAGGCAAGATTTGTTCAAATCTCGAAAGTCTATGCATACTTTGATTTGTCCATTCTTCTTCTTCACTGGTACAATGTTTGCCAACCACGTGGGGTACTGTATTGGCCGGATGAAACTTGTCTGTTGAAGTTTTTCAATCTCCTCCTTAATTTTCTCTTTGAGATCTGGATGATATTTTTCGAGCAGCTTGCTTGATTGGTTTGGAGTTTGGGAACACATCAAGATAATGGGAGACTGGGTCAGGATCTAGTCCGGGCATTTCCTTATATGACCAAGCAAGCACATCTGAGTACCGGCTTATCAATTTTAATAACTGCTCCTGTTTTTCTAGGCTAAGGCTCGAACTTATGAATATCGGCCTTGGAGCATTTTGTCCATCACTCAGATCTACTTCAATAAGTTATTTAGGCTGAGGCTTCGACCCATCTTGCATGCATTCTGGAACCACTTCAGGCTTTATTACTATGTCATTGTCAGGAGGCTCTTCTTTTGACTTGGAGTCGGTGGCTAAAGAAACCGACTCCCCGCACCTTCACAAATATGACACCATCTTGCCCCCTTCTCGAACTTTCATCACCTTCCGAGGAATAGGCGGACTTTCTACTCGAGACGTCGTCCATTTACTTGATTCTGACTTTGGCTCATTGTCATCTTTGATATCCTCCCAACGAGGAATTTTGACCCCCCGAGGCTTAGAGGTGGTGGGATTTTCTTCAACAAACAATTCAGTGAAGTAAATGGCATCAAAATAATGAGCTTTATGGGTCTCGAAAGGCCTTTCTATAGCTTGAATTGTCAACATCTTCTTTCCCCATTTAGCCTTAACACACTGATGATAACTCGACGGTATAACCCCATATCTATGCATCCAGGTCCTCCCTAGAATGATGTGATAATTTGCCTCGGAATCGATAATATGGAACTTGGTGGCCGAGCGAATCTCTCTGACGGCTAAATCAACTATTATGCATCCTATAGTAACTCTCCTTTCTTCACCGAAGTCGGTGATAACTATCGGCTGTTTCACAATGCGCTCTTCAGAGATTCCAGCCTTCTCTAGAGTAGTGCGAGTCATAATGTTGATAGAGGCTCTACTGTCTAGAAAGGCCCTTTTGAACTCAACCCCGTTAATAAAAGCAATCATATAAAGCGGGCGGTTGTGAGAAAAATGGATACTTTTGATCAGTCTCAGAGAAAGTAATGGCACTAGATTGCTTTTTTGCCTTCCTCGGGATAGATCCCTCAGTCAACATGCATTCCTTATGGTGTGCCTCGGCTATATTGATGATAGCCTTGGTGATTTCTGTTCTTGCCTCCCTAAAAAGTCTAAGCTGGTCGAAGAATTGCTTAAACTTTACACAGTCTTGCAGGGTTTTGGCATAGTGATCTGGATCTTTCTCTACTCTTGGAGGCTCATAGTTAACCATCTCCTCGGTCTCTTCAAAATAAGATGCCATATAAACATGGTGTCCTCCTCTTTCGTAGTACTCTTCTTCTCCTTCTGGATAGAAGGGACCTTTGATATGAGTCAAAAAGGCTCTGCCCTCTAGATCGAGAGCACTTCCATAGTAAACTTGCTCACCCTCAGGCTCGAAGATGTCGTCTAGATAACAATCATCGTCATCGAAATTGGCGATAGCCTCAATCATCAAACCTTTATAAGCTATCATAGCAACGTTCTTGCCATTGTCTCGGTGCTGAGGATAATGTCTTAAGTCCCTTGCTTTTTGAACCTCAATTCATCTGCCTCGACTTTATCTCTGAAGATTTTCCTGAGAGTAAAACAATTCTACGTTGGATGTTTCAATGTGTGATGATAGACATAAAACTCGGGGCTCTCGTTGTTCTTCTTTGATGGAATTTCTTCAACATAAGGCAATTTTAGCTCTCAGTTGGCCACCCATTCCTTAACTAGAGCTTTTATCTCCTTGATTCCACATGGATAAGAAACATTGCCCTTTTGACCACTATATTGCTTCCTCTTCTGGCCACTATGACCCCCTCCTTGTGACTTTCGGGTATCTGGGGCAGAGGCAGCAACAACAATAAGTCCACGAGATAATTTGAAGCTAGTCTTGTAACTGGCCTTAAATCCAGACTCCTGAGACTGAGGAGTGCTAATGTTCTAAGCTACTTCTATTAGTGCCGAGAAGGTGGATAGCTTGCGATTAACTAGAAACATTTTGTACCTGTTCAATGCCCCCTCTAGATAGATTTGAACCAGATGACTCTCCTCCACTGTTTTATGGCAATCCACAGCCTTGCCCTGAAACCTTTTGACGTAGTCAAGGATGTCCTCACTTTCTCGTTGCTTTTTTTACACAATGTAAGTGTGGTCACCTTCTCCGTTACTTGAAAGAACTCGGAGTGGAATTTGTTAACCATTTCCTCCCAACTTCGGACAGAGTTTGGGGCCAAATTAACATACCAACTATATGCTCGGTCAATGAGGGACTTAGAGAATTCTCTCAATCGGAGGACGTGGTTTGAACCATGAATACCTAGAGTCTTGATGAACCGCACAACATGTTCTCGAGCATTTCCTTGCTTGCCATTGAATTTGATGAACTTTGGCACCGTGTACCCCTCCGGGTATGGATAACTCAACATCTCGATAGGGTAAGGCGGCTTGACATCCGGATCAAGCAAAGAGGTTAAAGTCCTCTTGCCTCGTTCAAGATCGAACGTGGCTTGCACATCGACGAGAGTGAGAAACTGTGGAGGGAGAGAGTTTGATGGTGGCATTCTCGAAACTTGGCTTATGTATCCAAAGACTGAGTTAGGAGCAATTTGGCCATTCTGGTGTTGAGAATTCATCATTGGTGAAGACACTTGACGATATTGGCCATCAGCGCGTACGGACAAGCCAGTTGGTGATGGGACATTGAATTGAGGCCCGTAAAACCCACCGCACGGCGTAGCTATACTGGGTTGGGCTTGCAAATTTGTTGTCGGCACCAAAGGAGGCCCGCTTGGTACTTGAGTAACATTTACTGGTGGTGTAACAAAATTAGGTACGGGCAGAGCTTCCTTTTGCACCATCATGCCCTTTATATTTTCCTAGACACCAATAGTCGTCGAAGCGCCATTTATTACACCAGAACCTCCCCTAGTCACCATTGGATCTTGGCTTGGCACGCCATGAAGCCCGAGCGTGGGCAAACTGCTGGCGCCTACTGTGGTTTGAGCATGTGTTACTGCGGCTGTGTTGCCATGAGCTACAGGCTGACTGGGGCCTACTTCTCCTTAGATTTGATTTTGCGCTCCAGCGGGGATAACTCCACCGCCAGTTTGATTTCCGTTTAGCTCTGGTGCAAAATTAGAGCTCATCACCAACATGGTGTGAGTGAGATTTTGAAGAGTGTTAAGAATCCCCTGCTGAGTATTTTGAAGTCCTTGAATGGCTTCAAGTAAAAGTGGTTGATCTGGAGCCATGGTTCTGTCATCACCACTATTAGAGGATCCTTGTTGGTGAGCTTCATCTCCTTCCGCCATCCTTGCTGGAGTTGTGTGGGTTGCAGATCTCGTTGAGACCATTAACTAATCCGTCTCCTCAGTGAAGTCGCCAAATGTATGAGAGGGTTCAAGAACGTCGTTAGAAAATTCAAAAATCTTTGAAGATCTTTGAAAACAAAAATTCGAATTCTCTAGAAAAATGATGAAAGGCTTAGATTCTTTAGTAGTCACAACTAAGAACACAAAAGCAAAGAGATGATGGAGATAAAACATTGGGTGAAGAAGAAGACAAAGTAGTTAGAGAGAGAATAATGGCAAGGCTCTCCCATGGATCTCCCACTTTCACTCTCAAGGTTGATAATGGAGAAGGGAAATTAGTTCTTTCCCAAGAGTTATCTCTCTAAAATCCATCACTTGTAAAGTTATGGGTGGGTGCTATTTATAAGCACCTCATGATGTAGGATGGAGCCTATGTGCAAGGCACATGGGGAATATTCTCTCTAACCACCTTGTCCGATGAGGTGACCTCTCCGAGGATGAGGAAAATCCCGATGAGGAGATTAACCTCTTGGCAAACCCTTCTTCTTAGCCACACCTAACCAATGATCCCCAATCATCCCAATAAGCCAAGGTAGTCCTAGAGGACCTCCCTGCCTCTAAATAATGCCGAGTCTTATAGACCCCCCGGGATCATGTCGCCTCGACTTGGGTATAGGCTAAATTAACCGATGAGTGAATTAATCTCCACCCCTCATCCTCGGGATTCGGGCCCTTTGTTCGGACTCTAAACTCACTCATGATTCTGGTGGGTTGATCCCGGAATGCTCCAAGTCTGCAAATGTTTTGGGACTCACCAATGGAGCGGCTTCTATATTGCGATCGAATCTGTTCGAACCCCAAGTGCCTCAGATCTTTAGGCTTGCTCAATACCTTTTCGAGTCTGAGTCCGAGTAAGTCTCTAAGTTCGTGGATCTGAAACCTTTCGAGGCTTAGAGCGATTCAGCCCATTTGATAGAGATAAATCCGGGCCCACCAATGTTGGACTTGTGATAAATTCGAGTCCACCAAATTAACTCATCTTACAATCTTCTATCAACCTTTTAGGATAGAGTAATGGTAGAGACCTCAAAAATTCTATCAAAATTTTTACCAAATGTCTCATATGGGTATAGGACCTACACAATTTGAGTCTCACACCCATATGAAACATTTGGTGAAACATTTGGTAAAACTTTTGATAGAATTTTTAAGATCTCTATCATTTTTGTTTAGAATAAACAAATTATTCTCATACTAAATGAACTCATTGCCCAGTCTGTCAGTCTGTCGCACCAAATTTAAAATACAAAACCAAGGACCATCTAAAAGAAAAATTTTAAATACAAATAAGCCAATCACCTCTCTTCTTATTATACTTAAAGTTATATTTAAATTATAAATTTAAATAAGAATTTGGAAAGAAAATGAGAAATAAAAAAAAATTAAAAAATTTATATTTTATTAATATTTCTCTCATATTTTCTTTTTTTTTTTTTCTCGCTCCTTCTAAATTTTTAATTCAAATTAATGCAGTCAAAAAACTTTGATGATCGACTGTTGGTTAGGTTTCAATTGGTCTGTCTCAAGGCCACAACTAGCCTTGAACTAACCTAGGTAGGACTAACTAGGATTTGGAATTCAGTGGCCATAATTGAGTAAAATATGTCTTTTCCATGTGCACCCAAGGTAGTTGGGCCGCTTGAACAACCCCAAGCCCACTCAAGTGGGCTCCACACCTCATCATCAATGTATATCTTATATTTTTTTTAATATCTATCAATTTATTTATTTATTTATATTTTTATTATTATTAAATGAAAGTCACAATTGATGTAGTGAAATCTTATTCTTCTCATCTCATGTGATAATATTTTTTATTTTAAAAAAAAAAGTTGCATAAAAGGTGGATAAAACTTGAACCCATGATCACGTGTTTAAGGCAAAAAGACTTATGCCGCTTAAACAAAATACACATGATAATATTAATTTTTTTTTAATTATTTTTATTCTTATTTATTTGAATTACACACGTATCGCGTTTGCCACCTACTAATATATGTTATATACATATTTATTACACAATCATGTGATATTCCATGTGATAATTTTTAATTTGATTGCATATATTTCTTAAAAGATGTCTACCAATACATAAAATTAGTTTAAAAAATGTTAGAGATTCATAATTTTAAACTCACAAATTTATTACTTAAAAAAAAAAACTCATAAATTTACTCATAACAATTATGACTACAAACGAGTTGAGTCAAGCCAAGTTTTAGTATGTTTGGATTTGTTTATTAAGATTTTAACGAATTCGAACTTGAATATGAACTCAATAAAAATTTAACAAACCGAACTCTAGCCAAGTTGACTTAGGTTTGATTCGAACTTAAGTCTGTTCACGAGCCATAACGAACCAAAGAAATTATAAATTTATATTTGAGTATGAGACTAAAATTACAATTGAAACTTTGATTATATAATTATATATACAACATCTATCTATCTATATATTATATAAAGAAAGGAGACTTTTTAAGAACATTGATTGTAGGAGCTCCAAACTCCTACACTAATTTTGTTAATTTGTTAATTTTTAAAGAAATAAAAAAAACTCTATTGGTTAGTTCCTTAAGTCAAAAACCAAAAACAAAAAAAGGCTCTAATTATCTATGATTTTGAATTTTAAAATTCAAAACAATATGATAAGTCACCCTCATTATTTTCAAAAATAATATTAATCAAAACAATTCAAATAAAGAAACAATAAAGACACTAATTATCTATGATTTTGAATTTCAAAATTCAAAATAATATGGTAAGTCACTCTCATCTTTTCCGAAAATAATATAAATCCTAAATTTTAAAAACCTAATCAAATTAAAAATTCAATAGAATTCTCTCTTTAAAATAGCCAATGTTTGATCTTTTTTTCAGCCCGGCCAACTACTCTTCAAATGTAATGATACAAAGATTAGTCTCTCTTTTTGTCAATAGTCCAAACTTATTTCAAGTTTGTTTGTTTGTATTTTTTTTTTATTTATAAATTTCTATTTTTGTGAGTATTTTTTTCTTCTCAATATGACTTTTTTTTTCCCAACTAAATTGATAATAAATATATATCTCTTTAACTATCTTTGTTTTTGGAGTTAATTTAAACTTTTATTTTTATTTTTTTTGGTAGATGTTTGTGTATTTTTTATATTGTTGTTATTATTATTTTTGATATATGTAAATTGATAATACAGTTATGAGTTTTTAATAGAATATGGCCTCTTATATTGTTCTTTATGATTTTGCCATTTTTTTTAATTTCTTAAACAAAATTTTCAAACTTTTTTTATTTGTAAAAAATTAAAAACGTTTAATTGACTTGCCCATCAATAAATAAAATTTTAAATAATGAACATTATTCTATAATTTATATATTTAAAAAAAATTATCACCCATATATGGAATAAGAAAAAATAAAACCACTCATTTTTTTTCATTTTTTTAGTTTTAACTCTTTAAAACTTTAACAGTAGCTTTTTTATTTCCCCAGCATCGTCTTTTTATGTAACTCCCCAAAATACACATACCATTTGAACACAATAATAAACCTAGCATCAAAAGAGATTGCCGAAAATATATTTGACATGTTCCATTACATAACTCGAATGTTTATACAAAAGTGATCTCACATGCGGTTATACATTCATTGAAAACTAATAAATAAATCTATAGCATGTAAAATCATCAAATCAAAATGAATAAATGCCCTCAAAGGCCTAGAAGTTCCAAGGCATAGGCCAGGTTATGCAAAATAGTCTTTCGGACCCATACATGATTAGCCCTTGGCTTACAAAAATTTACATTCACAACAAAGAGCCTTGTGCTCTCAACAGAAATCCCCCGCCCTAAATTGGCGGGTTCACTACGTCCTTTCCTGCACCAAAATCTCATAGGGGTGAGCATAAAGCCCAGTAGAGAATCCTTAACAAAGTATATACATTTATGCAATATTTCCAATGTTAGATGCAAATGCGAATGCCATGCAATGCCACTTTAAGAAAATTTCATTTCATGCTCTTCTCGAAAATCACCATGTGTCAACAACAGTTGCAATTTTAACAATTCCAAAACTTCCAATTTTAATCAATAGAGGCGGTAAATACGACTCAGGTAATCCCTAGGTTGGTGTCTGCAAGTAGGCTCAACAAGCACTACCAATAACCCCACTTTACAGGTTGTTAACCGGAAGGGAAGTAGTACCTCCTCCGTGCGTGTTTTCGGTCTTTCACCCCGGACACTCAGGCCAACTTATCAATTTCATCTACACCTCCTATCTGGACTTACCAACATATTTACCCCATAACATTACCATGATTTCATTCTCAATGAAAGTTTCAAATTCTCAATCCAATGTTCATGATATGTAAGATTTTAGAAATGCCAATGCAACACTTATCCATACTACTTCATGTTTCTCTACTTTGATCTTAGCTATAACAAATGTGCCATAAAGATTCAAAACTTCTGTTTTCTCCCTTCTATGCCATTCCAACAAATAGCCAAAAGTTTACCATCATTTTTTTTTTCCATATGTGACAATATAACCACAATTCATGCACTTCCAACATTTTAATCATTTCAAAGCCATAGCGATATATAAATATCAATTTTCCAATCTCAACAATTTTCATATGTTAAGCAGTTCTCCATCAATACGTATATAAATATCTGTATAAAAACAAAAAATTTCCCATTTTCTTTACTTATCTTGGCACACAACAATAAGATCTATATATAATATCAAGCATGAGCCCTCATCGTTTTTCATTTAAGAAATCCCCAAATTTCTAGGTTTTTACAAAATCCCAACATCTCCTCATCTCTTTTCAAAAACCTCAATATATACCTCAATCTCAACCCACATGACTCATCATTTAAAGAAAAACAAAGGATAAATTTCTTCTACAAAACTAACAATTCCTTGAGCCATAAACCCATTTTTCGAAATAGACAAAGATGAGCTCTCAAAGTCAATCAAACTTGCAAAAATATATATATATATATAACTCAAAGGAAACCCTACCCCAAGGTTTGATGAAGAAAAGAGGTGAAACCCTAGAGCCAATATGAGAGATTCTTCGATTTCCACTACACCAAAAGAAGCCCTAGCTTTGATCGTCAAGATTTGTGAGAGATGATGAATCTAGACCTAATGGATTGCAAGAAATCAAAGATTCTTAGAGTTTGATGAGGGTTTTTAGAGAGAAGGAGGAGCAAAAGTGTTTTTAGAGATAGAGGGATATAAAAAAAATGAGATACATTCAGCCCCAAAAGAAAGAAAAAAACAGAGCTCTCGGACTGCCCAGAATGGCGCACGTGCGGCGCCCTCTCCCACACGTGCGGAGCGTCTGCCCCGCACGTGCGGCCTTCACCCTCGCACGTGCGGTGGTCCTTCCCCGCCCTTCACTCCGCACCTGCCTTTTAGGCAACGTGCAACCTTCCACTGCTCGCCCTACCCCGCACGTGTGACCCCATCCCGCACGTGCGGCCCTGGCCCAACTACCCAGAATTTTCTCAGCACCATTTTAGGCACTTCAGACCTAACCTCTCACTCTCCAGAACAGGTGAAATTCGAAACCGAATAAATGAGAACAAGAATTTGTTTGAGAACAAAACTTCCGAACACTTCAAACGCAAAGAAAACCAAAGGATAAGGAGCGAATCATACACCCGGTCGTCAAAACCTCCCCACCATAAGAAATTTCGTCCCCAAAATTTAAACAAACCAACCAAACAAAAGGGCTCTAGCAATTATGACCACACTAACAACATTTTCAAGTCGCAACATCAATGCGCAATCAACATCCACCATTTTCATCGTCATCATTCCATCAAAACTACAATTGCTTATATTAGGCATTCAAAATAAAACATTTTAAACAAAATATCATTCCTTCGCAATCTCATGCTTAGATTAACAATACATATAACAACGTGTAATCAATCAATTTAACACTTTTTCTCTTTAACACTAGGGAACATTGCAAATCAAAACAACTAAGTATTTTCGAACAAATCCGGATACTTGGAGCGGACCTCCGCTTCCCGTTCCCAAGTTGCCTCCTCCACCCCATGGTGCCTCCACAACACCTTCACTAACGGTATAGTCTTACCCCGTAACACTAGCTCTCGGGCATCTAATATTTGAACCAATCGCTCTTCATAAGAGGCATCCTCGTCTACCTCCAAATCAACCCAATCTAGCACATGAGAAGGGTCGGGCTCATACTTCCTAAGCATTGGCACATGAAACACATTGTGAACCCCTGAAAGTTGTGGCGGTAAGGCTAACCGGCATGCCACTTCTCCAATTCTCTCCAATATTTTGAAAGGCCTAATAAACCTCGGAGATAACTTCCCACTTTTATCGAACCTCATCAAACCCTGCCTAGGCGAAATCTTAAGGAAAACATGGTCACCCACGTCGAAAGATAAAGGTTGTCTCCTCTTATCGACATAACTTTTCTGTCGGCTTTGGGTTGTAGCTAACCTTTTCTGAATGAGAGCAACTTTCTCAGTTGTCTCCCTAACAATTTTAGGACCCAACAACGGTGTATCCCCCACCTTGGCCCAACAAACTAGTGACCTACAAGGTCGGCCATACAAGGCCTCAAACGGTGCCATCTCGATGCTAGCTTGATAACTATTGTTGTAGGCAAACTTAATCAACAGTAAATGCCTCTCCCAAGACCCCTTAAAATCTAGGACATAAGCTCTAAGCATGTCCTCCAAAATCTGAATGGTACGTTCTAACTGCCCATCGGTTTGAGAGTGATAAGCGGTGCTAAATCAACTTAGTCCCCAATGCCCCTTGAAGGCTTTTCCACAACCGGGCTGTAAAATGAGGATCCCTATCCGACACAATGGTTACTGGAACCCCATGAAGTCGAACTATCTCCCTAACATACAACTCTACCAAGTGCTCAGCTGAATTGTCGGTATGCATCGGAATGAAATGCGTAGACTTAGTCAACTTATCAACAATCACCCAAATGGCATTATTGCCCCGCTGTGTTCTAAGAAACCCAGCTACGAAATCCATGGTAACATGCTCCCATTTCCACTCGGCTATTGGTAAGGGTTGTAACAAACTCGCTGGTCTTTGGTGCTCGGTCTTCACTTGCTGACAAGTAAGGCACTTAGACACGATGAATGCGATATCCCGCTTCATGCCCCTCCACCAAAACTGACGGCTAAGGTCACGATACATTTTTGTGCCTCCCGGATGTACCGCAAGGCTTGAGTAATGGAACTCCCGAAGCACTAGATAATGCACACTCTGATCCGAGTGGATGTTCAAACCCTTCTCTTCCTTCCCATTGGAGATTCTATCACGGATCAACTCCACTTCACAATCCCCTCGTTGTGCCTCTATAACTTTACTAATCAAGGTAGGTTGAGCACTCAAAGTAAACAATGTTACACCCTCTTCGGATTCACCCAAGTGCAATTCAAACTTGCCGATCTCACCCAACATAACCCACTCTTGAATGGCCACACTCGCCAAACTACACACAGATTTCCGACTTAAGGCGTCGGCCATTACATTGGCCTTCCCCGGATGATAGTGTAACTTGAAGTCATAATCCTCCAAAAACTCCATCCACTTCCATTGACATAAATTCAGTTTTTTTGGGAAAACAAATATTTAGACTCTTATGATCGGAGAAAATCTCAAATTTCTCGCCATACAAGTAATGCCTCCAAATCTTCAAGGCAAACACTACTGCGGCTAACTCCAAATCGTGGGTAGGGTAATTCTTCTCATGAGTTTTCAATTTCCGTGAACCGTAAGCTACCACCTTTCCCCCTTGCATCAAAACACAACCAAGCCCATCCCGAGATGCATCACAATAGATGATATAGCCCAAATCTCTTTCTGGAATTATCAACACCGGTGCGGTAGTCAATCTAGTTTTAAGCTCTTGGAATGACTTTTCACAAGCCTCGCTCCACACAAACTTAACCCCCTTCCTAGTCAATCTAGTCAAAGACGAGGCTAGTCTAGAGAAGTCCCTCACAAAACGTTGATAATACCCCACCAATCCCAAGAAACTCCGGATTTCAAAAACATTTTTAAGTTGCTCCCAATCTTGTACAAAGTCTATCTTTGAAGAATCTATAGTTACCCCCTCTCTTGACACTACATGGCCCAAAAACTTCACCTCGGTGAGCCAAAACTCACATTTCTCAAATTTGGCATACAATTGATGCTTCCTAAGCAAATCAAGCACTACCCTCAAGTGAGCATCGTGTTCCTCCTCGAAAGTCGAATAAATTAGGATGTCGTCCACAAAGACGACCACAAAATGGTCCAAATATTCTCTAAAAATTTGGTTCATCAAATCCATAAAGGAAGCCGGTGCATTAGTCAACCCAAATGGCATTACAAGGAATTCATAGTGGTCGTAACGTGTACGAAAGGCCGTTTTCTGGATGTCCTCCTCCCGGACTCTCAACTGGTGGTACCTCGATCTTAAGTCTATCTTCGAAAAGCAACAAGACCCTCTAAGTTGGTTAATCAAGTCATCTATTCTTGGTAAAGGGTATTTGTTCTTGATAGTAACTCGATTCAACTTGCGTTAATCGATACACAACCGCAACGACCCATCCTTCTTCTTCGCAAAGCGAGTCGGTGCTCCTCAAGGCGATGTACTAGGGCAAATGAAACCCTTATCTAAAAGTTCTTGGAGTTGAATCTTCAACTCTTGCAACTCTGTGGGTGCAAATCTATACAGCGCCATGGAAATTGGTGCTGTTCCAAACACTAAGTCAATGGTGAACTCGACCTCCCGATGGGATGGCAAACTAGTAAGGTCCTCGGGAAACATGTCTGGGTATTCGCAAACTACCCTTGGAAACTCAACACGAGTCCCGTCACTCTCACTATCCAAGAGAGTAGCAAGAAGGCCACTAAGCTCATTTCTACTACAAGGGTCAAATACTGGCGATAAGAACCGATCAACCCTGTGTCCCAGAAAATAAAAACAATCACCACTCGAGGTGCACACTGTGACCCGCTGACGAAAACAATCAATCATTGCTCGATATGAGGACCCATGCCTAGCATAACATCAAAACTCGACATGTCTAGCAACACAAAGGCAAACAGAAGTCAATGCCCAGCAACCTCTATCTCACAACCATGACACCCTCGATCTAAGTCAACTGTACCCCCGACCAGTGACTCAACTCTGAGCAGAGATGCTAACCTTGCCACTTCTAACCCCAATGCAGACGTAAATGTAGTAGATATGAATGAATGAGATGCACCCGTATCTATCAACACACTAGCCAAAGAATTACACACAACAAAAATACCTCTCACAACTAAGGATCCTGGCAACTACTCTGGCGCGATAACAACATACACGCGCCCCTGTGGCCTCTGATCAACCTGTTCATCTCTTGGAGCATAGGCCTACTGCATTGACTGAGCCGAAGCGGCTTCCTGATTAGCTCGCGAAGTCTGAACTGAGTGAGCCTGCTGGTGGCTCTGAGTCTGCCTTGACCCTAATGCGCTAGATGCGCCTCCCAACTGCGGGCAACCTCTCTTCATGTGCCCTGACTGACCGCATTGATAGCAAGTAGGCCCTTGCCCTCTACTCTGAGACTGACTTTGAGATCAGTTAGGTAGTGGTGGTGGCAACATTTGCTGTCCTCCTCCCTTTTGTGGACATGCAAAGGCCTTGTGACCCGATTGGCCACACTTGAAGCAAGAAAACCCACTCGGTGTACTCTTCCCCGAGCCTGCACTAGGCAAGGGGAAAGTGGATCTAGACTATTGCGGTTGGGACTGGGACGAAAAAGTGTTTCTGCTCTTCTTGTTAGGCCTATAGTCTCCTTGTGACCCTTGACCCCTAGACCTCGAACTCCGAAGTCTCTCATCCTCGGCCTCCACTGTAATCTCTACATGCGCAGCCGTCTCCACAAGATGGTCATAATTTCGAATCATGTTCCCGGAAACCTTGAACAAGATCTTAGTTCTCAACTTCTTCTCAAACTCAATGCAACAGTGCTCCTCCGTCGTTACCAACTCCGACGCAAACCGGGACAGACTAGAGAAGGCCGCTTTGAACTCGGCCACGGACATGTTAAGTTGTTTAAGGTCTTGGAACTCCTGCCTCAACCTCTCCCTAGCAGTGGGAGGTAGATACTTGTCTTGGAAGGCCACCACAAATGCCTCCCATGTCTGTTCTATTCGGCCCTTGGCATACTTCCACCATTGGCCCGCGTCCCCTTTGAGGTAGTAACTCGCAAGAGTCACCCTAAGCTCATTGTCTTCAATGTGAAGCATCTCAAATGTCTTCACTGTTTGTTTGAGCCATTCATCCACTTTCTTAGGCTCGGGGCCACCATGAAACTCACCCGGTTTGGCCCGCAGAAACTCCCTTGTGAGGAAACTCTCCCTTGTCTTTACGGCATTCTCTCTAGCTTGGTTTTCTGCCCTTAGGATATTCATAGACTCTCCCAAGGCCCCTACTATTTCTTGGGCTAAGGCCCCTATTGCGGCTTGACCCACTCGCTTCGGAACTTCCGCTTGCCCCATTTGCTCGGCCATGTTAGCTTGGCCCAACCCCTTCTCTTGCACCGGAACCCCTTGGACCGGTACTTCATGCACACCTCGGCAACCCCTACCGCGCCTTCCATCTTTACCACCACGAGTTTGACCCCTTCCTGACATCCTAATTAAGGAACAAGATAGATAATTTAGCACATAATTCCAAATGTGCTCACAACTTGCCTCACACATTAAACTACAACAATTATATATAGTCTACCACACAACCAATTCAATTCACTCCACATAAGCACTTAGTCATGTAAGCACATACGGATTATCCTTTTATGATGAGATTCGTCCCACGAAAAATCAAGAATTCTTAGTAGAACAAGTATTGATCAGGTACCCTTCTAATAAGACCTCAAGGAATTTAATAGGTGCAAACAACATCCCAAAAGTCCAATCCCATACCCATATAGTCACATAAGCATGTTATCACGTAATCACGAAAAACAAAACATTTCCTACTCATGCGAAATGAACCCATTGTGGCAAAACAACCAATTCCCGCGAGCCCCAAGTGTTCAAACCCGGTAGCTCTGATACTAAGTTGTAACGCTCCAAAATATACATACCATTTGAACACAATAATAAACCTAGCATCAAAAGAGATTACCGGAAATATATCCGACGTGTTCCATTACATAACTCGAATGTTTATACAAAAGTGATCTCACATACAGTTATACATTCATTGAAAACTAGTACATGAATATATAGCATGTAAAATCATCAAATCAAAACGAATAAATGCCCTCAAGGGTCTACAAGTTCCAAGGCATAGGCCCGGTTACACAAAATGGTCTCTCAGACCCATACATGATTAGCCCTTGGCTTACAAAAATTTACATTCACAACAAGGAGCCTTGTGCTATCAACAGAAACTCTCACGCCCTAAATTGGCGGGTTTACCATGTCCTTTCCTGCACCAAAATCCCATAGGGGTGAGTATAAAGCCCAGTAGAGAATCCTTAACAAAGTATATACATTTATGGAATATTTCCAATATCAGATGCAAATGCGAATGCCATGCAATGCCACTTTAAAGAAAATTTCATTTCATGCTCTTCTCGAAAATCACCATGTGTCAACAACAGTTGAAATTTTAACAATTCCAAAACTTCCAATTTTAATCAATAGGGGCGGTAAATACGACTCAGGTAATCCCTAGGTTGGTGTCTGCAAGAAGGCTCAACAAGCACTACCAATAACCCCATTTTACCCTTTGCTAATCGGAAGGGAAGTGGTCCCTCCTCCGCGCATGTTTTCAGTCTTTCATCCCGGACATTCAATTTCATCTACAACTCCTATCTGGACTTACCAACGTATTTACTCCATAACATTACCATGATTTCATTCTCAATGAAAGTTTCAAATTCTCAATCCAATGTTCATGACATGCAAGATTTTAGAAATGCTAATGCAACACTTATTCATACTACTTCATGTTTCTCTTCTTTGATCTTAGCTACAACAAATGTGCCATAAAGATTCAAAACTTTCGTTTTCTCCCTTCTATGCCATTCCAACAAATAGCCAAAAGTTTACCATCATTTTTTTTCCCCATATGTGACAATATAACCACAATTCATGCACTTCCAACATTTTAATCATTTCAAAGCCGTAGCGATATATAAATATCAATTTTCCAATCTCAACAATTTTCATATGTTAAGAAGTTCTCCATCAATACGTATATAAATATTTGTATAAAAACAAGATATTTCCCATTTTCTTTACTTATCTTGGCACACAACAATATATATATATATATATATATATACATATATATAAACATTTAGATCTATATATAATATCAAGCATGAGTCCGCATCCTTTTTCATTTAAGAAATCTCTAAATTTCTAGGTTTCATAAAATCCCAACATCTCCTCATCTCTTTTCAAAAACCTCACTATATACCTCAATCTCAACCCACATGGCTCATCATTTAAAGAAAATCTAAAAGAAAAACAAAAGATAAATTTCTTTTACAAAACCAACAATTTCTTAAGCCATAAACCCATTTTTCGAAATGGACAAAGATGAGCTCTCAAAGTCAATCAAACTTGCAAAAAAATATATATATAACTCAAGGGAAACCCTACCTCAAGGTTTAATGAAGAAAAGAGGTGAAACCCTAGAGCCAAGATGAGAGATTCTTCGATTTCCACTACACCAAAAGGAGCCCTAGCTTTGATCTCCAAGATTTGTGAGAGATGATGAATCTAGACCTAATGGATTGCAAGAAATCAAAGATTCTTAGTGTTTGATGAGGGTTTTTAAAGAGGAGGAGCAAAAGTGTTTTTAGAGAGAGAGGGATGTAAAAAAAAATGAGATACATTCAACCCCAAAAGAAAGAAAAAACAGAGCTCTCAGACTACCCGGAATGCCGCACGTGCGGCGCCCTCTCCCGTACGTGCGGAGCACCTCCCCCGCACATGCAGCCTTCACCCCCGTACGTGCGGTAGACCTTTTCGCCCTTCACTCCGCACCTGCCTTTTAGGTAGTGTGCAATTTTCCATAGCTCATCCTACCCCGCACGTGCGGCCCAGCGCCCCGCACGTGCTGCCCAGGCCAAGCTGCCCAGAATTTTCTCAGCTCCATTTTAGGCACTTCGAACCTGACCTCTCACTCTCCGAAACAGGTGAAATTCGAAACCGAATAAATGAGAACAAGAATTTGTTTGAGAACAAAACTTCCGGACACTTCAAACCCAAAGAAAACAAAAGGATAAGGAGCGAATCATACACCCGGTCGTTACATTTTAAATTTGCAAAGATAAAAAACTATACCGGAGTTGCATAGTGGTTAGTGGAGGTGGTGAGCATGGCAACAACAAGGATAATGATGAGCTCGGTCAGAGTATTATTTGGGTGAGTTTTGAAAAGGTAAATATTACTTAAAAGAATAGAAGATAGTTTGGTTGATGAATTGATTTTGAAAACTAATGTGTGGTTCAGATTAAGTGTGAATTTTACTATATAAAAATTGAATATGGATCATATATTATTTTTTTATATATCATTTTGAGTATTTTTGTATAACTATAAAAAAATTATTGTGATCACATGTTATTTATCATCTGATATATTATTACTATATTATTGTAATGAGTTTTAGTATTAATGTCTATTATCAATGTAGTGGTGAGATGTCACATGATAAATAAAAATATATTTTGTTATTATTATTATTGATAATATATTTCTTTATTTATTTTTTATATTGTTCAAAAAATAATTTATGTTCATTGTTTGTTTTTATAGATGAGAAGTCAAAAATAAATTATATATAATTCAAGTTATTACCAATTTGAGATTGAAAAGGAAAGTTCAAAAGAAATTATAATTATATATAATTGTAAAATATTTTTAAAAAAATACAAACAAAAATTGGAACTATAAATTATAATTATCAAACAACCTAATACTATTATGAAAAAAATTAACTAAAAAAATTGATCAAATTTAAATTTATAATTATTAAATATTTTTAATAAGTCATCAATTTTTTATTTCAGTTCTAGCCCGATTTGGTCTTAAATAGTTTTTAAGATATAAATATATCTCAATATTGATACAATTAATATTAGACATATTTTAAGAAGGGTAAATTATATCGATAGTTCTCGCATTTTGTCTCTTGTGTCAATTTGGTGTCTGTAATTTTAATTAGTTTGATTTTGACCATTAATTTTTAATTTTGTATCAATTTAGTCCAATTGATAATGTCGGTTAAGGTTTTTAAAAGAAAATAATTATTGAGTTAGTTGACATTAACTTACTGAATTGAACAAATTTATAATTTTGTCTATAAAATTATAACAGATGTTACTCATGTGTGTAAAAAAAAAAAAAACTAACAATTATAACAATTGGACTAAATTGAGACAAAATTATAAATTCAAGATCAAAATCGAGCAAATCATAATTGTAAGGACAAAAATAACACAAGAGTTTTAAATTATAAGGACTACCAATATAATTTATACTTTTAAGAATAACTACATAATTTCTTAATTAATTTTAAAATTGTTAATAAACATACCAAACAAATATGTACTTATTTTCTATTTTTGTTATAATTTTTTTTTAAATTAAATAAATAGATGAGTCTACTAACTCATGAATTGGACATGAACTAAACGATTCTTCAAGACCTAGGCTTAAATCAAGAATTATTGACAAAAAAAAAACGACCTGAACTAATTTTTCTTAGCTACTTTTTAGTGTTTAATCAAATATTAAAACCCCCCAAATTAGCTCATATCAATCACGAATTGACAAGTTATGATAAAATTTAAATTTATTAGGAATAGAATATGACCTAAAATTTAGGGTGACTCTATCTTATATAATTTTTTCATCCATAAATATATATAACTATTCATTTAATTGTTTTAAACATAAATATATAGTTTTTTTAAACTAAGTTCAAAATTTTTAATTATTATAAAAAAATACTTACAAATATCTATTTACTAATTTAATAAATAAATAGGTCAAATGATTCATATAATTTGGAAATAGACAAAGATAATTGTTAATGATTAGGTGAAGGATAAGTTGGCATAAATCTAATGTTAAGTCTAAATTTGATATCATAAGTGAATTCTAATCCATTTTTACGTAAATCTTATAACATAAGATAAATTATAATTTTGATGTTAGACAAATTTTTAGACTTTACAAAACATGAAAAAATTAATATATTGACAAATGTAATTTACCACTATCATATGATAAATTAAATTTATGAAACTCATAAGACGAAATGTATTTATGTTTTATCATATATATTATTTTTGAGATTTATTTTTTAATTTTTACCAATTAAATTATGACATGTATTTATTATTAAGAACTTAGAGCAAACAATTAATGACATAAGAAATTTTCTAAAAAAAATTCTCTTATATGTAATTGTGATAAGAATGAATAAAATTTAATTGATTCTAAATTATTTTTACTAAATATTCTAGATAAATATTTTAAATTATTATTTAATTTCAATAATTAGTTTTTGATTATTTATTTATACCCGTGCATAGCACGAGTAATTATGCTAGTACTATTATATATGTAAACACATGACTTGGTGTTTAATAGTGTGGTGTCTTCTCCTTCTGTCACGTGGCAAATTTTCTTACCCTAAAATAATAAAAAAATATTATTCAAAGGCGTCAGCAAGATTTAAACCCAAGACCTTGGGTTTCATTAAGTACACTCTTACCATTTAGATAACATATAAATTGTGACATCCCAAAAATCGGGAATATCAGATGATATATTAACAATTAACTATAGGGTTTATCTAAGATTATGAGTTAGAGAATGTCACCAATGAGTTCTTTGGTCAATAACCAAGTAAGATTCCAGAAAAGATTAGAGGAGTCAAATCTAGCCTCCCTTCAAAGTCCAATCTCCTTAGATAGCAAAACTATCCTTTTGACAGATCTTAACAAGATATTAACACAAAATCTATATGAGTCAACGATAAAAAAAAGAAAAAAGGAATAGGTAATATAAAAGATATGTATAGATATATAATAATTACAAAATCAAGTCTTAAATACAATATGGGATCTATCACTCATAATCTCAAAACACGTTTACAAACTAGTTTCTAATCCTTCTAGGGTAGCCATACATCCTCAAATACTTCAGCTTTTCCTTCGACCAGTTTTATAGTCTTCAATACCTGGCATGAAATGCCATGAGTTTTGAATACCCAGTAAACGCACACACACCTCGTCCCTTTTCCCCAATCCAATACACCATCATATTTGTAGCAAGCAAGTAGTGAATCATGATATTCAAGTCAATAACAGCAATTTCAATAATAGAGGAAGGGAACATGTCATTTAAATTCATAGCACAGATTATATGGTTAGTTGTTAGTATTCTAGAAATCCCTCAAAGAAATTTCATCCTCCCAACCACAAGAATTGGACACCGGACTATTCGAAACTCTCCATTTTGCTGCTTTGTTGCAGAACTTACCTCGGATGCCTACCAATAGTTATATATCACGTAGCACCAACCGTAGGGCCTTAAAAGGGACGGCGAAAAGAAAAAGGTTTTATCACCCTAAATCCAACATTATCCTTCCAAAAAAGTTTTATCCTCCTGAATGTCTTATCTGGACCCAACCTTATCTCACCAATCAAACCATTGCAAAGAGTCTGAATATGTCCGTTCCATTCTAGGGTTTACGCAATAACCACTTGCGCATGACTTAACCTTCAATTAAGGGGCACATCCCATCAATCCATACATAACACATTATCATCTCTTCATTATTCAAGTGATCGAAAACCCAATACCATCCCAATTAAGGTTTCCGTTGAGTTAGATGTCTTAAATTAAAGTTAGAATAACTTAACAAGATAGTAATATCCATATAAGCATAAGCATCATCAATTGAAAAAGATAAAGAACATAACCATAATACATTCAATATCATACCAAGATATGATCATGTACTAATAAGCATATTCATGAACACAAGAGTATAAAACACACATGCAAAACTAAATTTCTAGATTAGTACCAATTAAAGATTAAAATCAAAAGGGCTATTTCAGATTTTTCCCGAACTCAGCCTTCCTATGGGTCGTAGATAATTTAATCTAGTTTTCAAAACATGTTTCGAAAATGGAATATCTTTTCTAGATTTTTAGTTATTTAAAAAACACTCCAGTGCTGTCCAGATTCGTCGACTGTTACAAAAATCAGATTTTCTTTCAAACCGCTCAGTCTTTTTCAATGAAACCAATTTTACTTGTAAGATAATTATTTAAGGAATATTTTGACATAAAACTAAGATCCAAAATATATTTCTACATTTTCCTAAAATTTTTGAAAGTTGGCTGTAAAATAGATTTTTCATGCACAATACTCAAAATAAGAAGATTTGTGAGAAAATAGGTTAACTAAGGGAAATTTTTCACTTCTTTTGTGAGGAAAATATACTAAATAATGTATCAATAACTCAGATTTTTAGAGTGATGGCATGCTTTTAAAAATATGTGAGACATGGGAAGAAAATGTAGTTTTGCATCTATTAAGAGGAAATATGAGTCGAAGAATGATTGAAGCCCAATACATCCACTTTGAACACATGAACACCATTAAAACACATCTAAAAATATTATATAAAACCTCTAATAACATGTATTTGAAAAAGGAAAATAAAACAGAGTGTTGTGTTGTGGCTTACTTGATTGCCTAGGGAAGTGTTTGCACAATTCTTCTCTTTTTCCTTTCCTCTATCACCAAAGCTCTCTTCCTTTCTTTTTCTCTCCCTCAGCTAAAATGTGTAGTGTGTGAGTGTGTTTGATGTGCAAAAACGCTAGTGTGTGAGTGTGTTTAATTTATTTAAGGTGTGAAAATTTAATTCGGTTAAAGTTTCTGAGTTTTGAATTAAACGGCGAATTGTACTGAGAACCGGAAACCAAGGGTTTCTTGTATGGAAAATATACTTAGAAAATTAATTTAATTATTATTAGGGTTTTAGGATGGTTCCTAAGTTCCAGGTTCAATCAGGTTTTTCGAGTTTTCGGTTGGCGCGCATGCTCTATTCTATAACTAGAATTGAAGACAAATAAGGATTGAAGGGTCTTTATTGAAATAATTCAAAAGTCAAGACTTAATAGGTTTTACAAAGGTTAGTTTCACAACCCAAACCTGCCCCTAAAAGTTTGGTCCATGACCGGCCTGAACTTAGGCCTCAAAACAAAATTTCAAAATAATATTTATTCAAATACGGGGCTTTAAGCAGAAGCAAATACCAAAAATAATAACAAAACGTCCATTGAGCAGTGCTTAAATGCCAGGATCTTAAACATTACATCATATATACAAATGTCACATACGCAGTTCATGTATATACAGTCCAAGACATATAGGTATAGGCAAAAGTTCACAACCCAAAATTTACATATGAACCAAATGCGCAACAAAAGCCATCATAACTTGAACAAACCTAAGCTTGGTAAATTATACTATGTCTCTACATGGAGACACTTTTGGGTGGCTTGACAGCGAGGCGGACCTCGATACAACTCTAGTGTTGATCCCCGATGGCTCACCTACATATATATAAAATAAAAATGTGAGCTAACGACCAATGAGTAATATTAAAGTAAAAAGGTTAATGAATGGTGTCCTTAACATTAAGAAAACATATTTCACAATTCTTAAATGTATCTTAAATCAATTTAAAACAAACATTTATCGTATCAAAATCCATGCTTTTTCAAATGGAATGCATATTTGAAACTATTACAAAACATTTTACGTGGTACATAGTACGCCCACTTATACAAAAGGTTAGAAGTACATTTCAAAATAGGAGATCTATTCATGCATATAAAATAACACATCGTAACGTGAGTCATATAGCGATGTAAAAACATTTGTATTCATATAATATGTCCTAAACGACCTCGGGTCCACGTATATCAAAACGGCCTTGAGCCCAATCATATATCAAAACGACCTTATGTCCAAACGTATCATATCGTATTACTGTATCTGATCATGGAGTAGATGAAGCATCGACATGTCTCCACCTCTCCTTGGGCTCAATTCATGTATGTATGGACCCAAAAGGTGACTCGTACGGACTCTAGAGGTGACTCCCACTGTAGCACTTAATTCCGTACAACACTTTGTTCCATACCAGAAATCAATAAGTCTTAAAGAACGAACAATTCATATCATGTCATAGCATAAACAAAACAGATAAATGGAACGGCCTTGGGTCCATCATATCATATTATAAATAATTCACAATTCTTGTTCATAACTTATTGCACATTTTTAGGAAACTTGTGCATTTTGATAAAATGTAACATTTAGAGAATCATGTCATACATAAATCAAGATAGATAATGAAAAACATATCTTTACTATACTATTACTCATAGTGACAGGCTTTTGATAGCAATTGGACGATGTTCTCGTCTTGACCTACAACCACAATTACATAACACAACATATGAATATAACTGATCCCTTTCTTTGCTCTTTAATCAATTAGTTATGTTAGCTCTAAACTCATTAGTCCACAATAGGTCATAATCTGTGTCTAGGAAAATAGGAGGAAACAAAAGGAAATTGGGTTAGAAGAAGAAATAGCATGAAACCGGTAGATAGAAAGTGACCAACCTTCACTAATTTGAGCATATCTATTTGTGTACTTAGAATAGATGTGAGACCACCACCATTGGAAACTAGACTTCCGAGGCTTGAATTTAGGCTCAAGAATCACTTAAAACGAAGTTTAGATGAGAGAGAGATACTTATTTGAAGTTGAGCTAAAACAGAGGAGTGCCGCACGTGCGAGACCAAATCCGCACGTGTGGGAAATCCAGGGCACGTGCGGGGCACGTGCTTTTATTTCAAAATGTAACTTTGTGGGGGACACTATTGGCCGCAAGTGCGGGAAATCCCAAGACACGTGCGGGATTGAGTAAAAATCAGTCCGAAAATGGCTTCTTGACTTGGAACCCCTCATTTTCAAAATTAAACTTCAATTTCATGTAAATCAAAGCCCAAAACTCTTTAACACATGTTAAGTTTCACATCCTTAGCTTCGATCAAAAATCATAATTCCAAAATACTACTCAATTTCCCATTTTCAAGAACAAGGTTGAGAATCAAAACACAAAATCATAAAGTATACATGGTTGGGAGTTCCAAGCTCACTTACATGGTGAAATCCTCTTTAACCTCTTTAAGAATCATAAAACTCCTACAAGAATTCAAGTTATGAACATAAATTCATGCTATGTACAAAGATTCAACATCCTCTTGCTTGATGAAACAAAACACATACATATAATCATATATAACCCATGAAACTCGCTCTTTAGCTTATGATCTTCAAGTATTGAGAAGGGAAATCTTACCTTAAGCCTTTAACACCATTTGTTCTTACATAATCATGGTGAATTCAAGCTAAATCTTGGACTTCCTCTTTCATTCCTACACTTTCACCCTTCTTCTCTTTAAACTCTCTCTCTCTCTCTCTCTCTCTCTCTCGTGTCTCTCCCTCTCCCTAAGATATTTTTGGGCTCAAAAGTGATGAGTTCAACTCATATATCATATATATATGTATAAGCTTATCACAATTAGGGAGAGCCAAATGCATCCTTACAAATCAAACGAAATCAATTTTCAACTAAACTTCCCAAATGGCTCTAAGAATCATGCTGATCACAAATATGTGATCGGTTTCAGTTTATCGCTCCTCTAAAGCTTTCAATTTTCAGTCCAAATGTCACAATTTCAACATATTTTCTTATAGCCGACAGATACAACTTCAAATCCTTAATATGCACATCCTTAAACGTGCAATTCCACATTAACAACATAAATTCATGACTAATCATAAGTCCTACATAATTTAATTAACCTAATTTGACTTCCATTAGAGCCCAATTAATTATATTTAAATTTATCCGTCCGAATCAGATTTTTAATCAAACTCCCAAAAGGCTCTAAATATCAAATTAAGCTTATTTTCATCGTCAATTGTGATTTCTCACATCAGTAAGGCCCTCAATTTCAGGTCAGCTCAAGGTCTCCGGTAATAAATTATATACTCAGATTAAATATCTCATAAATAAATTTAATCCACAATAACCTTAATTCCCACTCCTCATAACGTAATCAAATCCAATTCGAACCCAATTAATCAAATCTCAATTTTACAAATCTAAACCGAATATTTAATTAAACCCACATATGGTCTGATACTCGAAATTAAAATACGGCAACTCATTAATTATTATTTCTTGAACCACTTAGGCTTTCAAGTTCTAATTCCAAAATAAATCTCCCATAAAATCATATACAAATCAGTCTCCATAATTTTCATAATTCCCAAATTAAATAAGAATAGTAGGCCATAAAATTCAAATCTCCGTCATTAATTAAATATAAAGTATTGCGCGATGGGGTTGTTACACTTGGGGGCCTCACACATATTATGATATTAAGTTCTTTATTATTTGTTTTTATACTTACTTATTTGAATTGTACACGCATTGCGTGTGCCACCTACTAATATATATATATATAAACATACTAAAAAAAGTTAACATTTTATCAAAATAATAATATTTATCACTACTATTATATAAATGTATTATTTATAATTACCTTTTATTTACATATAAATAAATTTAATTATTATTTACATTTATTTTATTTAAATATATAAATAACATATTTATCATATTTTTTATGCATATTTTTACATTATTTAATATATAAATAATATATTTATTACATTATTTAAATAAATGTTAAACAACGAACCAAACTAACGAATTGAACTTTAGTATGTTTGGACTGATTTATTAAAATTTTAATAAGTTCGAATTTGAACGTAATAAAAATTTAACAAACTGAGTTCGAACGAGTCATTATCAAGCCAAATTTGAGTTCGTTCACAAATGATTTTATTCATTTTCAACCCTAACAACAGTGTAGCAAGAAAATTGAGCCCTATGTTAATGGTTGTTTGGAATGAAGTTTTTTGACTAAAAAAAATTTTTAACAAAAAAAAGTCAAAATATCATTCTACATGCAAATTAATTAATATTTTTTTCTTCACAACCATCTATTCAACAAGAAAAAAAGAACTATCTCAAACAATAATTTTTTTCATTTTATAAAAATATGAAAAAGTCAAAAAGTTGCTAAATAAAGCTTTGTTTGGTATTGGCTAATATAGCCAACTTTTTTGTGTTGGGACTTTTTTAGTCTCATTTGGTTTTGATTTTTTGACTTTTGTGAAAAAAAAAATGTAATGATTATGGATTGAATGTGATATTTTGTCATATTAACTTATTTTGGCATTGGCTATTTTGTCATTTTGTATTTTTTAACCCCAAAATGATAATCAAACCAGAGCTAAATCAAGTTTCCGAATGAGCTTTAAGTGTATGAAATAACACCTATTATATCATATCATTATGAATAAAATTAAGAAATCTCCAGACCTTACATATCATTTCAATTATATATTTTAAATAAAATAATTATGTACCAACTGTTGGAAATGGTAGAAAAATTCTGAGTAAAACCAGAATTTTTTCTCAAGTTTGGTCTATTTTTTAGGTGAGCCCCGAGCGTCGATTTACTCGAGTCAAAGTGGTAACGCGTTCTATGCCGCGTTGTAATTCACGTGGTATATTTGGTTGCTCAAAACCATTACCGAGTAAATGGGAAATTGAAGCCAAAGTGTGCTCCATGGAAATGGAGTTTTGGTGGAAATTCCTTAAGGTTGTTAAATGACTTGTCCCACATTGATTTGGTGGGAAGTTTTGAAAGGGTTTATAAGGCATAGGTTTGGTACTTGGGATATGCCCCAAGGGGTACCCAAGTGTTTTAGAGTGAGAGCTTATGGGCAAAATGGGCTAGACCCATTGGACCCAAAAATCACCACACACGCGCGCCGCCGTCGCCATCCGTCCGGTCAGGCGGGCTGGGCTGGGCCTGGGCTTGGGCGCGGGTGCGTGGTTGGACTTGTTCGGCCCAATACTAATCTTTTTGGGCAAAAAACATTTGAATTTAATTTTATTTTTGGTAAAATAAAATCCAGAATTCAAATTAAACTGATTTGGATTTTCTGTACATCCAAACAGGGCCCTTCCCATTTTCAAACAGAAATAAACTAGTTTGGAATTAGTGCACACCCAAACAGGGCCCTTCCCGTTTTTTGCTATCTGTTTGAATTATTAACAGATTCAAATCTGTTTGAATTCAAAACCAACAGGTATCATACCTGTTCAATTTAAAATCAAGAGCCACTTTTACATCTATAAATAGGACCACCCTCATTTGATGTTATTCATTCAGAAATTTCGTATTTCACCTCTACTTATTCTATTCTTCATTTTGTTGCATTTTATTTCTGAAACAAAGAGTGTAAACACTTAGTGTGTTCGTAAGGCAAACAATTTGTAGTGCTGCTATTGTTTGTGGTAGATCATTTCATCCTGGGAGATAGACGCCCAAATTCTGAAAATACCGTGGAGAGGACGAATCTGTCTTAAGGACACAGTGTTAAACACTGGACTTGATTAGATAGTTATTCAAAAGAAATTAACCAAGTAAGTTGTTTAATTTTTATTCCGATTTTAATTTTGTTTATTTAATCAGATTTTAATTTTGTTTTTGTAACAAAATAAAATCTGTTTTTATTTATTTATTTTTATTTCGAGTTTGATTTTTGTAATCAAACAAATTCTCTCATTTTCTTTATTTCTTTATATTCTTGTTGTTGTTTTGTATACAACAGAATTTAATCTATTTAAATACAGTGAAGATTGTCCTACAATCTTAATACAGACTCGTTTTTGGTATCTTCATTATATTTAATTTTCTGTGTTTTCAAACTAATATTCTGGTTGGAAAAACAAATAGTGATTTATGCTATTTGACAAATAGTAGTAATATACTGTCTCTTTTCTTTGACAACTAGTTGTAATATACTGGTGTCATTAACAATTGCAGAATATTATTTGGTGTTACAGAAAATTATTTTGGTATTTTATTTTTCTAGTTTTACTAACAAGGAAAATAAAATTATATTATTTTCTAGTTTTAATAACAAAGAAAATAAAATTATTTTGTGTTTTAATTTATTTTTTGATTTTGGTAACTAGAAAATTATTTTGTGTTTGTTCTGATTTTTGTAATCAGATAGTTTTGTGGTATTTTATTTTCTAGTTTCAGTAACAAGGAAAATAAAATTACAGTATTTTCTAATTTTAGTAACAAGAAAAATAAAATGATTTTGTGTTATAATTTATTTTCTGGTTTAAGTAACTAGAAAATTAAGTTGTGGTTTGGTTTTCTGATTTTTGTAATAAGATATTATTTCGGTATTTTATTTTACTAATTTTAGTAACAAGGAAAATAAAATTATTTTGTATTGTAATTTATTTTCTGGTTTTAGTAACTAGAAAATTAATTTTCTTAATCAATCATGTAACTTTGTGACTCGGTCACAATCTGTTAATTTTGTAAGTAACTTATGATTTCGTTTGGTAGACTACTTATTTTTGAACCCTTTGTGAAAACGTGTTAATTATTTTGACTTTATCATAGTTCATCGTGAGTATACTTGGAAGAATTTGTTTCTAGAGTAAAATATTAGTTTTACAAACTAATTTTATTTTTATTACAATGTGGATTCATAGTCTTGAATTGTTTCTGCACTTGAGTCGGAAAATATATATATATATATATATATATTCACAAGAACATTTTAATGCATATTTAATTTGTTTATTTATGTACAAATCAAACTTATTAAATGAAGGTATATTTTGTCATTTTGAAGTTTAAAATTTAAATGCGTTAGATTTTATTTATGAGTTGAGAGTCCTTTTATTTCATGATGCAAGTGATGGGATCATGCATGATTAATTTATTTTGTTAATTCATTATTTTTAGTTGATGTGTTTGATATGCATGTATGATATCAACTCAAGTTATTTCTTAACAATAATTTCAAGTGATTTGGAATGATAAATTGATATGTCGACTTTGGACATAAGCAGGTTAATTTGAATATTTCTAATCAATTTTGAATGGGTGTTTAAACACCAGAGAAATTTAAACATGAAGATGTATGTAATTATATCGGTCCGTTTAATTGGGAAGTAATTTAAGAAATCTTTTATGTTGATTATTGAATTATGTGACATGAGATGTCATTAATAATTATTTTACTTGCGTAGTAGAATTTGTTAAACCATGAACCATTTTATTAATATGGGGGTGTATCTCTTGCATTAGTTGAGATAATTTAATTTTCTTCTGTCGCAAATATTTTTATGACAGTGACATTTATTTGTTATTGAGTTGCAAGAATGTATACAATTAAATGGGTTTTTGAATTGTTTGATTCTTAGGCAAAATTTTTTATGAGGATATGATTTTGTCAAAACATTAATTCTGACTTGAGTAGTCATAATTATTTTGATTTTTTCTTGAATTTGTTTTAAAATTCATTGATTTATATTAGAAGTGATAGGGGTGGTAAATATGATGCACCATTAAATGAATTTTGTGCACAACATGGCATTATTCACCAAACTACAGCCCCTTATTCTCCACAGTAAAACGGAATTGCTGAAAGGAAGAATAAAACCCTAAAAGAAATGATGAATGCCATGTTACTAAGTTCAGGCTTACCACAGAACTTATGAAGGGAAGCAATATTGTCTGCTAATTATGTTCTTAATGGAATACCTCAAAAGAAAACCAAAAGCATTCCTTATGAATTGTGGAAAGCTCGACCACCTTCCTACAAATACTTAAAAGTATGGGGGTGTTTGGCAAAAGTTGAAGTACCTGTTCCTAAAAAAACTAAGATTGGACCAAAAACAGTAGACTGTGTGTTTATTGGTTATGCTCAGAATAGTAGTGCATATCGATTTCTGACTTATAAATCAGAAATACCTGATATAAATGTGAACACTATTATAGAGTCAAGGAATGTTGTGTTTTTTGAACATGTCTTTCCTTACAAGAAAGGACAGGAATTAAGTTCACAGAAAAGAACTTATGATTGTATACAAAGTCAAGAGACTAATGACAATCAAACACAAGAGACTAGTAATAGTCTCGACCAACATGATTTAATTGATGATGAACCAAGACGAAGTAAGAGAGCAAGAACATCAAAATCCTTTGGTCCAGATTTTCTGACATACTTGTTAGAAAATTAACCTCAAAGCTTTAAGGCAGCAATGACAGGTCTTGAAACACCTTTGTGGAAAGAGGCTGTTAATAATGAAATTGAATCCATTATGCAAAATCATACTTGGGAATTGGTGAATCTTCCACCAGGTTCTAAACCTCTTGGATATAAATGGATATTCAAGAGAAAAATGAAAGCAGATGGTTCAATTGACAAGTATAAAGCAAGACTTGTAGTTAAGGTTACAGACAAAAGAAAGGTCTGGACTTTTTTGACACATATTCCCTTGTGACAAGAATAACATCCATTCACATGCTTATTTCTATAGCAGCATTGTTTAATTTAAAAATACATCAAATGGATGTTAAGACAGCTTTCTTAAACGGTGATCTAAGTGCAGTGATCTATATGGAGCAACCTGAAGGGTTTGTAGTGTCGGGGCAAGAAAAAAAAGTTTGTCGACTTGTAAAATCCCTTTATGGATGAAAACAAGCACCTAAGCAATGGCATGAAAAAATTTGATCATGCAATGCTTACTAATGGGTTTAAGATAAATCAATGTGACAAATGCGTCTATGTTAAAAACACTAACCAAGGATATGTCATAGTTTGTCTTTATGTGGATGACATGCTGATCATTGGAAGCAGTCAAAACATGATCAAATCAACTAAGCAAATGCTTAACAAAAGATTTGATATGAAAGACATGGGGGTCGCAGATGTTATATTAGGAATGAAAATTACTAAAACATCTGACGGATATGCATTATCTCAATCTCATTATATTGAGAAAATTCTTGATAAATTTATCAAGGATGATTTGAATTTAGCTAGAACACCTGTAGACATCAGTCTTTATTTATCGAAAAATAAAGGTGATGCAGTGTTTCAGTTAAAATACTCCCAAATCATTGGAAGCCTAATGTACCTAATGAATTGTACTCGTCCTGATATAGCTTATGCTATCATTAAATTGAGTAGGTACACTAACTCTGGAGAAGACCATTGGAAAGCGATCATTCTTGTTCTTAGATATCTAAGATTTACTCGTGATCATGGTTTAAACTTTACTCGATATCCAGCAGTATTCGAAGGTTATTGTGATGCCAATTGGATATCAGATACTAAAGATTCAAAATCCACTAATGGATATGTCTTTACTCTAGGAGGCGCTGCTGTTTCTTGGAAATCCACGAAACAAACTTGCATCGCACGACCCACAATGGAATCCGAGTTCATTGCTTTGGACAAAGCAGAAAAAGAAGCAGAATGGCTTCGTCACGTCTTAGAAGACATTCCAATGTGGCCAAAACCCGTGCCAGCTATTTGCATTCATTGTGATAGTCAATCTGCAATAGGCAAAGCACAGAATCATATGTATAATGGTAAGTCACGACATATTCGTCGTCAACATAATACCGTAAGGCAATTGTTGTCAAACGGAATAATCTCAATAGATTATATAAAATTTAAAGAGAATATTGCGGATCCGTTAACAAAAGGTTTGACAAAAGAGCTAGTGTATAGTTCATCGAAAGGGATGGGATTAAAGCCTATTACATAAGAGTCGTCATAATGGTAACCCTACTTATATGACTGGAGATCCCAAGAACTAAGTTCAAAGGGACAACTAAGTTATGTATGGCTCACCAGAAATCACCAAGGGATTAAAAATTCCCTACCCATTCCTATGGTGAGAGTGATATCTGCAACATATGTTGTATGCAGGGGTATAAGGATAAGCTTTGCTTTTAATGATTACTTATATCTTGATTAAGGTATAAAATCAAGACGAGTATAAGGAGATACTCACAATAAGAATCACTTATATGAGTGTTGAACTGGGGCCGGTTCTATGAGAATGAAAATGCTAAATTCTCTAGAAACACCTATGAAAACCAGGCGCGTTCAAAGCCAAAATGAACACAACAGTAAGAACCACGATGTGTTAGAAGATATTTTGTATGAAATCTATTGTCTTGGCTTACACAAACGGTTGAACAATTCAGGGCATCGCGTCCATTGGTTAGCTAGTAAGTCCGATAGGTTATCACTAGGGAAGGTTCAAGGCCGAAAACTACCTATCCTGATGCAAGATATTTTCGACTTATACTCTTTCATTAAAGTCTGCATATTGTTGCATTTCCGTTGTCATCAAATTTCATTCATGTGGGGGATTGTTGGAAATGGTAGAAAAATTCTGGGTAAAACCAGAATTTTTTCTCAAGTTTGGTCTATTTTTTAGGTGGGCCCCGAGCGTCGATTTACTCGGGTCAAAGTGGTAACGCGTTCTATGCCGCGTTGTGATTCACGTGGTATATTTGGTTGCTCAAAACCATTACCGAGTGAATGGAAAATTGAAGCCAAAGTGTGCTCCATGGAAATGGAGTTTTGGTGGAAATTCCTTAAGGTTGTTAAATGGCTTGTCCCATATTGATTTGGTGGGAAGTTTTGAAAGGGTTTATAAGGCATGGGTTTGGTACTTGGGATGTGCCCCAAGGGGTACCCAAGTGTTTTAGAGGGAGAGGTTATGGGCAAAATGGGCTAGACCCATTGGACCCAAAAATCACCACACGCGCGCGCGCGCCGCCGCCGCCGTCTGTCCGGTCGGGCGGGCGGGCTGGGCTGGGCCTGGGCGTGGGCGTGGGCGCGAGTGCGTGGTTGGGTTGGGCTTGTTCGGCCCAATACTAATCTTTTTGGGCAAAAAACATTTGAATTTAACTTTATTTTTGGTAAAATAAAATCCAGAATTCAAATTAAACTGATTTGGATTTTCTGTACATCCAAACAGGGCCCTTCCGGTTTTCAAACAGAAATAAACTAGTTTGGAATTAGTGCACACCCAAACAGAGCCCTCCCCGTTTTTTGCTATCTGTTTGAATTATTAGATTTGGATTTTCTGTATATCCAAACAGGGCCCTTCTGGTTTTCAAACAGAAATAAACTAGTTTGGAATTAGTGCACACCCAAACAGGGCCCTTCCCGTTTTTTGCTATCTGTTTGAATTATTAACAGATTCAAATCTGTTTGAATTCAAAACCAACAGGTATCATACCTGTTCAATTTAAAACCAAGAGCCACATTTACATCTATAAATAGGACCACCCTCATTTGATGTTATTCATTCAGAAATTTCGTATTTCACCTCTGCTTATTCTATTCTTCATTTTGTTGCATTTTATTTCTGAAACAAAGAGTGTAAACACTTAGTGTGTTCGTAAGGCAAACAATTTGTAGTGCTGCTATTGTTTGTGGTAGATCATTTCATCTTGGGAGATAGACGTCCAAATTCTGAAAGTACCGTGGAGAGGATGAATCTGTCTTAAGGACACAGTGTTAAACACTGGACTTGATCAGATAGTTATTCAAAAGAAATTAACCAAATAAGTTGTTTAATTTTTATTCCGATTTTAATTTTGTTTATTTAATCAGATTTTAATTTTGTTTTTGTAATAAAATAAAATCTGTTTTTATTTTTTTTTTTTATTTCGAGTTTGATTTTTGTAATCAAACAAATTCTCTCATTTTCTTTATTTCTTTATATTCTTATTATTATTTTGTACACAACAGAATTTAATCTATTTAAATACAGTAAAAATTATCCTACACCAACTTACTATATAATAATGAACACAGAAACACGCTATAAGTGGAATCTTTCGATTAGTGTCTTTTTGTAGGATACATTAGGGTCTTTTGGAACACATCAAAAAAATTAATTTTTTAGTTTTTTAGTTCTTTTAACCCAAAAAAACTAACTTTTTATCCAAAATAACCTAACTTTTTTGTTAAAAAAATCAAAAAATTTATTTTTTACCAACTCTTCAAAACACTACATTATAACAACCATCTGCCTTACTATGACCCAAAATGACTTTAATTATATGTGTTATTTAAACTATAGTAGCGTTTGGTTTGGGTTTAAAATTATGATTTGAGTGTAGAATTATATTTTGAGTTTGTGAATTTTAAAAGTATGATTTGAAAAGAAAAAATTTGTTTAGTTATGAGTTTTGAATTGAATTTTAAATTGAGTGTTAAATTTTTAAAATGAGTATTGAGTTTGTAAAAAGTTATTTAGTTGTTAGTTTTAAAATTCAAAAACTTATAATTCATAACTAAACACATAATTCAAAATTCTATTGAAAATTTCATTCAAAACTTATAACCAAACTTTTTTTAAAATTCAATTCAAAAAAATATTTTTTTATTTTTTAAAAATTACCGTGACAGATTAATTTTTTTTGTTAATTTTAAATAAATGGTCAAATAATTTATCATTTTGGTCTAAAAACTAATTCCTATATTTAAAAAATATCAAAACAAATATTTTATTTTATTTTCAAATAACAAATGGCAATTGAAGAAAAAAAAAATCACTGTTCTAATCAACTGGTTAGACGTTTGGGAGGATGACTGGGTAGACTAAAATCATTCTTTTCAAAATCCAAATGTCAAAAACTCTCTAAAAAACTCTCCGTAACCAAACATATTTTCAAATATGTTTTAAAATATAATTTGAAATCATATTTTAAAAATTATAATCAAACAAAATTTTAAAATATAGAAATAGAATCATGATTCCAAACACATACCAAACACGGCCAAATTTTCCATCACATTTTCTCTCTGTACAAAGTCAAACCTAAGTTTTGGATTATATGGGGCATGCCATGAGTGAAATTTTCGAGTCAATGCATAGGGCCTTGTCCATACACATTGCAGAATCCTATTGAGCCATTCTAGATTTCAATTTTATACTCAAAAAATATATTCAAAAATATTAAATTATTGATAATCCCTAGTCGTTACATGTATATAGGAACATTGGATAATCCTCGGTTATTCGTAGGAATATATTCCAAATATTCTTCTTTCATTAAGAACCAAATACTAAGAATTTTCACCAACTTGTTGAAATTTTCAATTTGAATTTAATTTATTAGTATCAAATTGTCCATTAAATTTATCTAGAAGTCTCATCCTACAAAAATTTATGAATCAAAAAGTTTCTTAAATTTTCTTGTAAATTATTAGGGTGTGTTTGGTAACGTTTATGTTTTCAGTTTATATTTACAAAAATTTTATAAACTGGTTTTTGTTTATTTTTTGTTTATTTGTAGAAAAACATAAACTACAAACGCGTTTGGTAATTGACAAAATGTTTAAAAATATACAAAAGAGTGAGAAATGGCAAGTGGTGGCAAGTGACGGCGGAAGACAGTGGTGAAAAGCGGTGACGATGGGTGGTGGGTAGCTGGTGGTGGTGGTGGGTGGGTGGGTGACGGTGGCCGGTGGTGGATGGTAGCAAGCGGGTGGCGGTGGTGGTGGTAGCGGGTGGTGGTGGCAGGTGGGTGACGGGTGGCGGGTGGGTGGGTGGCGGGTGGTGGTGGTGGTGGTAGCGGGTGACAGTGGCGGGTGGTGGGTGGTAGCGAGTGGGTGGTGGTGGTGGTGGCGGGTGGTGGTGGCAGGTGGGTGGTAGTGGCATGTGGGTAGCGGATGGCGGGTAGTGGCGGGTAGGTGGTGATGGCAGGTGGATGGTGATGGTGGGTGACGGTGGCGGGTGGTGGGTGGTAGCGAGTGGGTGGTGGTAGTGGTGGTGGATGATGGGTGGTATCAGGTAGGTGGCGGGTGGTGGTGGTGGCGGGTGGGTGGGTGGGTGACGGTGGCGGGTTATAGGTGGTAGTAAGTGGGTGGTGGTGGTGGTAGTGGGTGGTGGCAGGTAAGTGGTGATGGTAGGGTGGATGGTGATGGTGGGTGGGTGGGTGGCGGTGACGGGTGGTGGGTGGTAGCGAGTGGGTGGTGGGTGGTGGTGGCAGGTGGGTGGTATCGAGTAGGTGGTGGTGGTGGTGGGTGGGTGTGTGACGGTGGCGGGTGGTAGGTGGTAGTGAGTGGGTGGTGGTGGTGGTGGTGGCAGGTGGGTGGCGGGTGGTAGTGGTGGCGGGTGGGTGGCAGGTGGCTGGTGGCTGGTGGCGGTGGGTGGCTGGTGGTGACAGGTGGTGGATGGTGGTGGCAGGTGGCTGGTGGTGGCAAGTAGGCGGCCGGTGGTGGTGGCGGCGGGCGATGGATGGTAGTGGCGGATGGTGGATGGTGGTGACGAGTAGGTGGCTGGTGGGTGGTGGCGAGTGGGTGGCAGGTGGGTGGTGTGTGGTGGTGGCAGGTGGGTAGTGAGTGGTGGTGGCAGGTGGGTGGTGGTGGTGGTGGTGGAAGACGGTGGTGGAAAATGGTGGCAGGTGGTGGCTAGTGTTGGTTGGTAAAAAAAAAAAAAACTGAAAACTCAAAATGGAAACACATTTTTTGTGTTTTCATTTTTTGGCCAAATTTATAAACTGAGACCACTGATTTATAAATCAAAAATTTTACCAAACAAGTTTTTATTTGAGTTTTTAAAATTTTTGTAAATATAAACAGAAAACTGAAAACGTAAATGTTACCAAACGGCACCTTAAGGTCTCGTCTAGAAAAATAACTTTTTGGCTTAAAAGTTGAAATATATTAAAAAAATTAAAAAGTCAACAATTTATACTAAAAAATTGAAGATTTTATTTTATATTTACTTTTTGCACATCTTTTCGTAAAAAATAAAAAGTCATCCTAAACACACTAATTTTTTTTACATCATATTTTAACAAAAAATTCAAAAAAATATTAAAAAAACATGTTTCCAAACGAGGCCTAAGTCTCGTTGACTTTGAAAAGGTACATCCTGAGGTATTTTCACTATATTTTCTGGAGATTCTAAATGTGGATATGTTTTATTTGTATACTATTGTCTTATTAAATTTTTGTCAAATGTGTCATTCTTAATATGTGACCATGCGACATCATTCTAATGTGTGCACTATTATCTTATTAGATTTTTGGCAAATATGTCATTGCTCTTAAAATGTGATAATGAAATATTTGTGCACTGTTATCTTATTAAACTTTTATCAAATGTGTCATTCTTAAAATATAATAATATGAGATCATTATAATATGTATATTATTGTTTTATTACGTTTACAAATGTGGATATTTTTTACTTGAGAAATTTTAATGTAAAATAAGATTTATAGGTTCATAAGAACATTCATAAATCATGAATACAAGATTTATCAATAAATGCCTCTTATTTTATTTTGTTTTATTCCAACATTTTTTCAATATGCTGATAACATTTGAGAATTTTCTGGTGTGTGCACAGGGTGTAGTTGCGTTGCGTGTGGAAGTTTTGAGGTTGCTTCCTTGATTAGTATGGCCTAAAAAAAAAAAAAAAAAAGGGAGTCCAGTATGTCTCATATTAAGATTAAGATTGTATCGTCCAGTTCAATTTATGTGACTTATTTTTGGACATTATTTCGATAATTCGAACCGTGCAATATGTAGAACTCATTGAGTATTATATCTGTGCAAACAATCACATTGATCGGCTATCAATAGCTATTTGATCAAATCAGATTTTTACTAACCGTTAATTTTTGCACCCACTTTTTTTTTTTATACAAATCTGATCCGATCAAATAGTTATTGATATCCAATTAACGTGATTGTTTTGCAGAGATATAGTACTCAGCGAGTTCTACAGACTAAACGATTCAGATTGTCGAAACAAGACCCAAAAATAGACCCCATGGACTAAACTGGACAGTTCAATTTTGATCTCAACACGAGACAAATTGGAAAAAAAAACAATTTTTTTGAATGGACATGACAAGGTCATCAATTAGATGGGTCAGACTTATCTGGCTCATAATTATTATGTTCATGTGCCTATATATTAATGGATTTTTTAAATTTTGACTAATTAACGAGTCGATACAGGCCGGACTTATTTAAAAAAATGAAAATTACGTTCCACCCGTAAGCCCAAATCTTACAGGTCAGAATCAAACTGAACCGAATTACACATTTTGTATTAGACTTATATTATTAAATTCTACGCATTTATTCTTTCTTTTTTAATAATTCATATAATAAAATTAATTAAAACTATTAAAAAAATCAAATTAAAGTAAAAATTCACCAAATTAACAAATTATGACAATGTTATGTGTAAGGAGTTGATAGTTGGGAAGATATCACTGATCACTGTCAAATTCAATTGTAACAAATTATGTTTTGTGTATTTTCTTAAAGTACAATTTACAAAGGATAATATGGGCTGTCAAATGTTTATTTTTAAAAAATGAAATAGTGTTGATTTTAATGAATTAAGTTGAATTTAATAGTGTTATTTTTTTGAATAATATTTAGGACGATGTGCCATGGTGTATACTTTTTGCAGATAATATCGTATTAGTGGATAAAACTAAAGAAAGGGTTACCACAAAGTTGAAAATTTGGAGAGAAACACTTGCATCTAAATGATTTAGGATAAGCAGAAATAAGACAAAGTACATAGAGTGTAATTTTAGTAACAACAATAACAATGGAAGTTGAGGAGAAGTGAAGATTGAGAACCAACAACTAACTAATAGTGAGCATTTTCATTATTTAATATCGATTATCACAACAGCTGGGGAGATTGGAGTAGATGTGATTCATAAAATTAAGACGGAATGGTTTAAGTGGAAGAGTGTATCTAAGATACTGTGCAATAAACGAGTACTCACTAGACTAATTTATACTTATAAATTGGGCCGAGCTGGGTAATGGGCCGTTACAGGCCACGTTACGAAGGACTGGGTAAAAAGGCCATGAAGTTACTCCGGCCCAAGAGAGGCCGTGAAGTTACTTCGGCCCAAGAGAGGTGTAAAGTTACTCCGGCCCAAGAGAGGTATAAAGTTACTCCGGTCCGAAAGAATCTTGAGGTTACTCCGGTCTAAAGGAAGCTTTGAACATAGCTTGGTTGCCGTACTCAAAGTTAGCCCGGTCTTGGCTTATCGAGGTTATCTCGGCCAGAACCTTGCTGTTTGATAGCTCGGTCTGATCACACCATGGTTGGCACTAGAAAAAACCTGGGTAAGAGCAATGAATGGAAGAGCCGAACTAAAGTTAGCTCGGTCTAGTCTGCGGCTTAGCATAGGCCATGCTTACCTCGGTCATAGTGGAATCCGACCATGGTAAAACCATCTCACTTGGTTTAAGCAATGAGGAGGGTGTTGAAGGATAAGTATTATCTTTCAGGAGTATGAATCCTAGGAGGACTCTACATGGAGGAGTAAGAGTCCTACTTGGATTGTGCCACACGGAACCTATAAAAACTCACAAATATCACCTATGGGGAGGTAACACAACTTTGATACACAGAGCTTTTTGTCTATTTGTCTATTTTGCTAACTTAGGCATCGGAGGAGTTTCCGGCACACACCCGCCGGCTAGCTCATGTTTGTGTTTTCAGGAAATAAAGCGACGACGTTTGGAGAAGCGCAGACTTGATCAACAGGATTATACGAGAAGGTTTATTTCTTTCCCGTACAAATAATATTTAGGATGATGTGCCATGGTGCATACTTTTTGCAGATGATATCGTATTAGTGGATAAAACTAAAGAAAGGGTTACCACAAAGTTGAAAATTTGGAGAGAAACACTTGCATCTAAATGATTTAGGATAAGCAGAAATAAGACAAAGTACATAGAGTGTAATTTTAGTAGCAACAATAACAATGGAAGTTGAGGAGAAGTGAAGATTGAGAACCAACAACTAACTAATAGTGAACATTTTCATTATTTAATATCGATTATCACAACAGCTGGGGAGATTGGAGTGGATGTGATTCATAAAATTAAGGCGGAATGGTTTAAGTGGAAGAGTGTATCTAAGATACTGTGCAATAAACGAGTACTCACTAGACTAAAAGAAAAGTTCTATAGAACAGCTATTAGACTAGCGATATTGTATGTGATGCAATGTTGAACAACTAAGAAACATGTAAATAAGGTGAGTGTTATTGAGATGAAGTTGCTAAAGTGGATGTATAGCAATACTAGAAAAGACAGAATTATGAATGAGTTTATTCATGAATAGATAGGAGTAGTACTGATAGAAGATAAGCTGAGAAAGAATAAATTGAGATGGTTTGGTCATATATAACGAAGACCAATTGAGATAGTAGTGAAGAGATGTGATACAGTGACTGTAGATAGAAGTGTTAGGAGAAGTGGCAGACCTAGATTGACGTGGACTTGTATAGTAAATAGACATATGAATCTCCTTAATTTAACTAACTAAATGACCGTTGATAGAGTCGAATGAAGAAGAAGAATTCATATAACCGATCCCTTTTGATGGGACTTAAGGTTTGGTTTGGTTGGAGGGAGAGTTTGAGTTGGGCCGGTGGGAATGGTCGGGCTGGAGTTACCGTTGTGGATTTGTATGGGCCAGGTTTATGGGTGGGCTCAGGTTTCAAATCTTTGTCCAAAATCCTAAATCATCTTCTAGGAGACAGGACTTGCTGGGCAATTAAGCGGGTTGTGATAGACCATGGGACAAGTTAGGTAATATCGAATTTTGTCCGCGGGTCAATTGATGACCCCTAGACATGACTCCTACCCTCATAAGACATGTTTTGAATAGGGTAATGACTGATTCGAGTGAAAACAGAGAATCAAGTAGGGTTCAAAACGAACTGGAAAGGGTAATTTTCACCCACCGTGACTTGATTAAGCATAGAGTTACAATAATTTGCATAATTTTTTAAAATATATTTTCTTAATCATTGATCATTTATTAAGCATTTTTTCTTTTCTTTCTCTTTTATTCTGCATTCTCCATGTATTGCAGATTTTCTCTTTTTTTCTTCCTTTATTTTGTAATTTCACTAACGCCAATTAACCTATAAGTTTTTGCACTTGGGAGAATTTCAAATCAATGTAGAAGTTGAAAAATAATTACAAATTAATGATAAATTTTATTAATATTAATAATTAAATTTATAAAAAAAATTCACATATATGTAATAATTCTTTTGCAAATACCACCTACAAGTAATTTCTCCTATATACTTTGATCCTTTTAGGTCATTTGCCTACACCAAGGATCCTCTAGAGTGAAATTTCCCAAAAGTTTCCTAGAGTACTACATTGTGTGGTTGAGATTTACTGGCAAGTCAGTAAATCTCAACCACACAATGTAGCACTTTAAAAAACTTTAGAAAAAAATCACTCTAGAGGATCCTTGCTCATTTGCCTATGGGCTGTAATTTGTAAAAGTTGAGCGAAGATGGAACCTTTCCTAAACAAGGACTGGAGTGAGGTGGGTAGAGGACCTGAACCATATCTGTCCAGTTGTCATCCTTAACAATACATAAAAGACTCAAATTGAACTTTCTAACTTTCACTTCCTAAAAGTAAGTGGAACAATAAATTAACCTAGTTTTATAACCCTATAATCGAAATACAATAAGATTAATACATATGCACTCGTTCATGGATTTTTAATGTCACATTCCAAATCAAAGGCATGGATTCATAGTACATATTTTTTTAAAAAAAAATTCTCTTTATTACGCTAACCCGTTCAATGCCTTAACATATAAAATACTTGTAAAGTTTATCGATCTCTCACAACAACTAGTACATTGTTGAAAAATTCACCTCTTTTTGAATCTCATGGAAGTATGCAAAGGAAGGGGCACAATCTGATCCACTCTTTCTTTGATCCACTCTTTCTTTTAGCTCAAAAAAGAAGCTGAGATACTAAACCTATGTTGCTTTCATGAAGAAAGGCCATGAGTTTTGTAGCCACCCCATTGTCATCCCATTCCTTTGCCATACAAATAGAATGTGTCACCACCACAACTTCTTAATTACTAGGACATATATATAGTCCATATCATTGTCATTTTCCAATCATGCATAGCACAAAAATCAGTTTTTGTGGTTGCTCTGCAAGGCAATGGATCATATTTGCTGATTTTTCAATCTTTGGAAACTGAATTAATCTAAATCTCAGTTAAGGATCTAATAAGTTAGTGTTTGATTTACTAGAATAAAATAATGGAATGATCATTCTATTAAATTGTCTGTTCCCATATTTGGTTGATTAAAAAAATAAAAAAATACATTACAAATAAAATCACCATCATTCACCACTATAAGGGCATGTTTGATTGGAAAGATTAAAGTATGGGATTAGGATTATTAATCCGTGGGCCCAACCATCCTATGTTTGTTTTGACATTTGGTTTAGGACTATTAATCCAATGGATAATTAATCCAACAAATTTGTAGGATAATTAGTAATGGGGTAGGGGTGGGATAGTTAATACCACACTAATTTGATAGGATTATTAATACCTCACTATTAGTATTGTGAATCAAACATGGCCTAACGGTATAATCATGTTTAATAATTGTTTTCATTTGAATGAAAATTTAAAAATTTTAAGAGAAATTTTCAATTCAAAATTTTCATTTTCTTCTCCCTTCTCCACCTCAACCAATCACCACCTCTGACATCCCTCCACCCTTTGGACACTCCCTTCCATAACTCACTAAATACATTTTTTAATTTTATTTTTAAAAATACAGGTGTTTTAAAAATATTTTCTATTTTGTATCAATGAAAAACAGTAGGCTTCGTTTGAGAAGTGAGTTAGCTTTTTAGATTTTTAGTTTTTTTGGGTATTTTAACCTGGGCTAAAAAGTTTGATTTGGAAAGGATTTTTTGGCTTTTTTAACTTTTTTTATGAGAAAAGAGTATAATGATTATGGGTTGGATGTAATGTTTTACTTGTTGTGGCTAAAATAATTTATTTTATTTTTTGTGGCTATTTTAGCCCAAAAAAAAACCAAAAAGCCTCTTCGCAAACAGAGGCTAAAATGTAGATGTCGCAAAACGCTAATGTTGTTATCGGTAAACTCAGAGTGAGATTGGCAATTACTTTTCTAATAGATTTTTTTGTCAATTTTTTATAAATAAAAAAAAATCAAAATACTTTTCACTTAGAAGATTCTAAAAATAATTACAAAAAATAAACAAATAAAAATAAGGGGATGCACCAATAAATCCCAAATTAATAACTTATACACTGTTTAGTCCTAAAAGTTTTCTTATAGACTGAAAGGTCCCATTACAATGTTTCAAACATCAGATTAATGTTTCGAACATTAGATTTCGAACATCAGATTAATGTTTCGAACATTAGATTTCGATCATCAGATTAATGTTTCGAACATTAGATTGATGTGCAAATGGGACTAAATGGAGCATAAGAAAACTTTTAGGACTAAATGGTTCAACTTTTCAGAAACTAGGACTTATGGGTAAATTTTCCTAAAAATAAAAGTCCACTAAAGATTTTTTTAAAAAAAACTATATTTTAAATACTTATTTAGTTCACTTTTTAAAATTTTTTGAATTGTTTTTTTAATCTTTACATCCCTCTAGGTTAGCATTTAAAAAAATATTATGAGACAAAATTAAAAAAATATTCATTAAAAAAAAGTTGAACTAAAAATATAATTTTTTAACCGTTGCCTAACAAAGAGTGAATCCAATACCAATTTGTTTGAAGAATAATTTGTCAGCACCTTTGCTCTAAAGTTGTGGTTGGATTGGATGAACTCAGTCAAGTCACTCAAATAATCAACCTTCCAAAGTTTTGGGATTTTGAAATTTTCCTTGAGGAACTTTCTTGAGGGGGCCACTAAATAAGACTTTGAATCATACTTTTCATTGTTTTTTTAAATTTTATTATATATATATTCATATATACATATACGTGTTCCGTTCGCCTACTTGGGGCCACTTAGGGTTCGTTTAGAAACTGAGTTCACTCTTTGACTTTTTAATTACTTTAATTTGGGATTAAAAAATATTATTTAAAAATAATTTTTTTAATTTTTTATGAAAAAAAAATTGTAATAATTATAGATTAAATGAAATGTTTTATCTTATTAAAGTTTTTTTTTTTTTTTGACTATTTTAATAAATAAAAAAAACTCAAATCTCAACCTCTCAAACCAGCCTTAAAAAGTTTTGACATACTTTCAAAGTAAACTAACACATGTATATGTTCTTAATGCAGTTTCTTTTATATAATTGCACATAAGATATTTATAGTTATTTAGGTTCTTTTTTTTTTCTTTTTTTTTTTTCTTTCCTTCTTCTTTTACAATCTAAATATTTTTTCATGATGACATAATATAATTGACTATAACTTAAAAGCCAATCTTAGTCCAAAAGTTAATAGGTGTTGTTTGGCAAGTTGGTTTGTGGCTAAAATAATCACAAAAGACAAAATAAGTTATTTTAGTCATAACAAACAAAATATCGCATCCAATCCATAATCATTACACTCTTCTCTCACAAAAAAAGTCAAAAAAATCAAAAAGTCCTTGCCAAACTAAACTTTTTAACCCAGGCTAAAATAATTAAAAAAGTCAAAAAGCCAGCCTACTTCCCAAACGGAGGCTTATGCAAGAGCCTTGTTATTTTATGTTAGTCTAACCTCTTTTTAAAAGTGGTTTGCTGGCCAATTGCGGATTACCAATATGCCCTCACAATCCATTAATATAAGATTTGCATGAGCATATGCGATTCTTAGGGAGGATTCATTAGTTATTTTGTGTTATGTTATCACACTCCGATCCATGGGACTTGGTTTATGATATAATAATGGAATTGGGGTCACTGCTGTGCCTCATTTTATGATGTATTATGGATTTATTTTTATAATTTGAACCGTTCATGTTGTAAGGTTTGTTGAGTATTTCATGTCTACCAAAAATCATATTAATCGGATACCAATAACTATATGATTGATAACCAAAAAAATAAACAAGAAGTTTTTCTTTTGAAAAATAGTATAAAAATATGCAATTCGATCATATAGTTATTGATATCCGATTAATATGATTTTTGGTAAGCTTGAAGTACTCAACAAATCCTACAAAATGAATGGTTTAGATCATAAAAATAAATCCATAATGCATCACAAAATAGAGCACAACATTGGCACAGCAGTGACCCCAAGTCCTATATTAATGGGGTTTTGTTACTGACAGTCTTAAAAATTATCCATAATAAATACAATTTGTTATAATTCTTATAATGATTTGAATTCTTTATATTGTAAAATTTTCAAGTAAATCATTCATAAAAAACTTAGATTAATCTAATATCTATAGCCTCATAACAAGTTCACATTTGATTTGATTTTTTTTTTTTTAATAAAAATAAATGCCTAGCATGATGTTGATAGTTTTGTTAAAAAAATAAGGAAAATGCTTTGTAGCACTAAAAAAAAGTCCCCCTAATCCCCCTAATTTCCTTTTTGAGAAACTGTTTTTTCTTTTTTTTTTTTCTGTCTTCTTCTTTTTTTTTTTTTTTTTACTAAAAAGGGAAATTGTGGGGATTCGGGGGACCCCCATTCGGGGGACCAAGCACTGCCCAAAAAATAATTAGAACCTCAGCTCAACCTAATAGCTGCTAGCCTACTATGAGTTTCCCTGATGGTTTGTCCAGGTATATTTTTAATAATTTAAATCGTTCATATTTTAGAGTTCGTTAAGCATAATATTTATGAAAGAAAAAAAATCAGATTAATTAGACATCTGTATTCCCATGATCAGTAAATTTTTTCGTTATAGATTTAGAAACACCACTTAAGTGTCGTTTGACAATTGAGTTCGGTTGACTTTTTGACTAAATTAGTTACAAAAAAACAAAATAAGTTAAAAAGTCAATAAAATAAAATATCACATTCAAATCATAACCAAAAAGCTAATCCAACTTTCCAAAGAAAGTCTTAAATAATGTCAAATAATATTATAAAACTGCTGAATAATAATTATTATTTTTGTTGGCTTTTGTTGAACCAAAAGGCCGACTTATTATAAGCCTAAACCAAATGAGGACGAGGTATTATTATGCAATTAACATATAGTTTAATTAGCATCAATGGGCATTCAAATGGGGTGGTGGCTGGGTCAAAATATTGGTACATGTGGTCCTCTTCGATTTTGTTTGAGTCAATTTTAGTAGACCAAAACCCAAAATTGGTGTAGAACTTGACAATCTCACCAACTTATTTAGAGAAATTTTTGAAAGGGTGTGGTTTTTCCACATTATTTATTTTGTAAAAAATTAAATTGATCAAATATCAATAATTATAATTATATATTCATATTATATTTGTATGATAAAATTGAACGATAGATATAATTTTAACAATAGTTTGTCTATTTTTTTTTTTGAAAGATAAATTTAATTTAATCATTTAACAACCGATGTCTAATCAATTTGATTTTTTATATAAATACTTTTCTGACCCCAAAAAATAAACTATTCATATTATTTGAAGTAAACTCCAAAATGGGCCTACTAAATCCAACAACACGAGCTTAACCTTTTTTGAAACTCTTCCTTGCAAATATAATAAAAAGTAGGAAAAAAAATGAAATATAAAAAATTTTAAGAATTGAAGGACACATTTGATATCATTATCGTTTTTTATTTTAGTGCTGTTGAAAAAACAAAAAATAAAATAAAACGAGTCTGATAGTAAAATTTTGTTTAGAAAATATTTCTAGAGTTTCTTTAAAAATCAAGTTTTAGAAATTGTTTAACAATACTTGAATTTTTCAATTTATTTTTATCAACAAGAAAAATGAAGGATATTTTTTGTAATATGTCTATTATTTTATTATTTTTGTCAATAATTTATATTTTTTTAGTTCAACCATCTTGGCAAATCAAACCGCAAAGTCATAGTATAAAATTCACTTCTAAAAACCAATATGGAAGGAAAATAACAACCAAAAATTTGGAAAATTATTACATGGTACCCCGGCCAATAAAAAATCATAACACGTTTTAATTATTTCATATTCTAACTATCTAATAAATGTGAGTGAATGTCTCATAACTCTTCTATCTATTTGTTCATGTATCACCGATCTGTCCAATGCCTTTGTTAGTTGCTGTCGACACTCATTATCATTGCTTGCTGATCGCCTTCTGATGCCGAAGGCTTTTTCGTCGATCGACAATTGTGATGTTTGAGAATAAAGAGAGAAACTACAAATAAAAAAAGTGCAAGAGTAAAATTATTATAAATATTTTTTTCACTCAATAAATACACAAAGGAAAATTCTATTTTTATATAAAATTCATGAATAAAATTTTAACAAGAATGATGTCGCACTATCATTATTATCAATAAATTTATCTTTTAAGTGAAAGATTCACAATAAATAAAATTATGTATGATTTTTTTTATTTATATGTGTAATAAATTCAATATTCCAATATATAATGGCGACCAAAACACTACAAAACAAACAAAGCCGTTACAGAGGATAATACTGAATTTTATTTTTCTTTTTTATTGAAAAAAATAAAAATAAAATTAGTTAGTCGGAGGAGAAGCATGGGTTGGACCCAGACGCAACGAACACGGGTTTACCTGTGGTGTGGGCCCAGCATCCGGGCCACAAAAGGCGGTTCCCTTGGTATCCACTTCAACTCAAACAGCCCACTAAGTCCTCCACCTGTCCACTCCACCTCTTTCTTCATTATTTCATATTGGAATACAAAAACATCGAGATAACGCATATCCGAATCTCTGTCAACACGTCTTTCCTTTCTCAAATTCCAACTTTTACCGTTTTTGTCCTTTTGCGCGTCCGAACAATCGGCCTGGCCCGGCCCCGGCCCAATTCAATACGTCGCCAGACTCTTCCTACTTCCCCCCTATATATACCTCTCGTATACACTTTTCTTTGCTTGCAGCTGCGACTCCCTAAGAATCTCTCTCTCTCTCTCTCTCTCTCTCTCTCTCTCTCTCTCTCTCTCATATCATGACTCGCACCTTGATTTCAAGCACAAACGCAACCAAATCGATCAAGTTCCTCTACAGCTATGGCGGCAAAATCCTCCCTCGTCCCACCGACGGCAAACTCCGATACGTCGGCGGTCTCACCCGAGTCCTCTCCGTCGATCGTTCTATCACTTATTCAGGTTCGTAGCCGTCGATTTTTTAATGTGTTATATGTTTGAGATATTGGAGGAATTGGAGTATTGAAGTGGATTTTGATTGTTTTACAGAGCTGATGGTGAAGTTTGGAGAGTTGTGTGGATCGTCCATGACTTTGAAGTGCAAATTGCCTAATGAAGATCTAGACGTGTTGGTTACGATCGCTACTGATGAGGATCTTGCTAATGTGATCGATGAATACGATCGATTCTCGTTGTCTACGCAAAAGGACATGAAGATCACTGCGGTTCTCTTCCCGATCAAGTCTCTCAAAAATATCTCCCCTGTTTCAAGCGTCGACGATCTCTGTTCTTCTGGTTCGAGCCTCGATTCCTCTGCAACAACCACATCGCCGACGTACGTATCTGCTAGATTCTGCTCCGCGCCGCCGTATGTGGCGACGGCTCCCTGCCGATGCGGTGGCCGGAATTCCTCGAATTACTCACAGGCCTTTCGATTTCCGTTCGCTGTTCAGAAAGAGTCCGGCGAAGCCATGCCTATGCATCATCATCATCTCTACCGTTGCTATGAACGAAAAAGCCCTAGACAAGCCTACGGTGTTCCTCAATGGAATCACTGCCGGTAATCTGAAAAGTGCCTATGGAAGCTGATATATACAAATATACATACATGCACACACAACAACAACAAACAACGACAATCAGAGATCTAAAGAACAAAAACCCAAAAAAAATAATAATAATAATAAATAAAAAAAAATTGAAGTCAGATTTTCGTGAGTGTGTGGTAGGGAGATTGTAAATTTTAGTTTGAGGACAAATTTGATTCCAATTTTTTCTTTTTTTTTGGGTGTGGTGATGATGCAATTGAGTCCAAATTTATATACAAATCGGTGTTTTGTGCGGCCATTCTTATCCTTTCTCGAGCATCGACTCAATTTTCTTGCCGTTAGGGTTTCGTTAGCATCCGTTGTCGTGTTTGGCCGTTATCGTTATGCGATTTCCCGTTCCGTGGTTCAAATTAGCACACGTAAGTTTTCTTTTCTTTTCTTTTTTTTTTTCTTTTTTTTCAAGAATTAAAAAATTATAATTATTTGTTAGTGATTTTGGTTTTGCAGGTTTGAATTGGAATACAGTGGAGAGAGGCCCAAACAAAAAAGGATATTCTTTGAGGATTCCTTTTTTTTCCTTAGCTTTGATTTGGACAAAAGTGCGGAGATTTCGCAGGAAGATTACTTTTGTTGCCCCACCTCCCCCACTGAACGTGGAGAAAGCTTAATTAAAAAGAGAATAATGATTAATAAAAAAAAAGGCTCATTAATTTACAGGAAGGCCACAGGGGATGAAAGGAAAATGCTATGTATCTAATGAATTATCAAATTTTTTATTAAAATTTTTTATACGGGGTGAGATCTATATAAATTAGACATATATAGATTTCACACTTAGATTTAGCAGAAAATTTAATAATTTATTTGAAATTTTTAGTATAATTCATGATCAAATAATTAAAAATAAAGTAATCATAATTGACCAAAATAATCAAGGGTTAATTACACAGAAATTCATTCAACTCTTACCTAATACAAGTGTGGGGCCATAGTAGACCTCACTCTTTGAAAAAATTATTAGGCCAAGTTTGCGAACACTCCAAAAATCCAAAAAGTCAAAAAGTTACTCAAAAAGTTAAAAAGTTATCACTATTCACCAAAAGTCAACAATTACGGCTGCACAACTCTCAATTCTAATTTTCTCCTACAAATCAATTTTTACAATTTTTTATTACACATTTTTCCATAAAAAGTCAAAAAGTTAACCCAAACATTCATATTTTCAACCTCAACTTTTTAATCTAAAAAGACAAAAAGTGTACTTATTTAGTCTTCCCAAACTTGGCCTTAGTTGTTATAAGACGCTAAGGGTCTATGGCTTATTTTGGAATATTGGTTAAAAATTATTTTTTAATTTTTAATTTATTTTAGATCATATTATTTTTTATATATTTTTTAAAAAAAAAATTGAAAAAAAAAAATCAAAATATTAATTTTTAATCATCTTTTCAAAACAACTCTACATCAGTCATCAATAACAATTCACTATACTCTCTCATATTTCTCAATCACTTACTACAAATTTATAAATTTCACTCCATCCACCAATCACAATTTATCATACCCTCTCATATTTCTTATTTACTTAGGGTACGTTTGGGAAGCCGGTTGTGGGCTAATTTAGCCAAAACACGACAAAATTGGCTAAATTAGCCACAAGGCGACAAAATATGAATCAGCCTCCATTTCAATGGTAGCTCACATACAACAAGGGGTTAAATTACCAAAATGCCCCATGTTGGAAATGTTGAACCAATTAGCCACTACCGTCCACGTGTCCTACTCACCTGCACTAAAGTATAACCTCAACCAGCCAAGTCATGTCAACAGCAAAAAGGAAAACGTCTTTTAATATTTTTAAATATTTTAATTTCAAAATATTACAATTTGAATTTTTTAAATTTTAAAATTTTTTTATAAAAAAAATTCAAACTCTATTTTATAAAAATATTTTTTAATATTTTAATTTTTTTGTTAGGTATTTGGTTATGATTTAAGTGTAGAGTTATGAAAGTAGTATGGAGTTTCAAATTATGTGTTTGGTTATAAGTTTTAAAAATAATTTTTTAATTAAGTTTTGTTTTATGTGTTTAGTTACGATTTGAGTGTAGAGTTGTTTTTAAATTTAAAATATTAACATTTTAAATTATTTAATTTTTTTGAATATTTAAATTATTTAAATTTTTTGTTAAAATAATTTTTTGAATATTTAAATTATTTAAATTTTTAGGCTTTAAATTTTTTGAATATTTATTTTAAATTTTTGCTTATTAAATTTTTTAGATCATTTACATTATTTAAATATTTACAATAAAAATAAAAATAAAATTAAAATTAAAATTAAAATTAAATTATTTAAATTACACAGGACAATAAAATAAAACCTCACTTTTTATCATTTCACAGAAAATGAAAAAAATAAAAAAAAAATTAAACAAAATATTACAAAAAACGCAAATTAAAGAACAAGAACTTATTTCAATGTATAAAAAAATAAAAATGACAAAAACATAAATTCAAAAAAAATTACAAAAATTAAGCAAAATACGTCAAATCAAAATCCAAAATAAACAACTAATAAACAAATAAATATTTTACCAAAATACCCCAAAATAAAACCCAAAAATAAAAAATAAAAAATAAAAAAATTTAAACAAAATATGCCAAATGCAAACCTAAAATAAGAAAAAAAAAAAAAAAGGTTAGCAAAAAACGGCAACTCCAAACCGAAAATATATTAAAAAAAAAAATTAAAAAATAACAACAACTATTTCGGACAGTTGGCTTGCTGACGTGGACGACATGGCCCTTGCAATTAAGGTAGATGTGTTTTGGGAAGGGCACTTTGGTAAATTAACAGGAACACACATCACCAAAAAGTCAAAAAGCCAAAAAAGCCAAAAAGCCCTTCCCAAACCAAGCTTTTTAGCCCCAGGCTAAAATAGCCAAAAAAGTCAAAAAGCCAACCCACTTCCCAAACAGAGGCTTAATACAAATTCAAAAATGCTAGAAACCTTAAAAATTTTGTTAAATGTCTTATATGAGTGTGAGATTCACATTGTGAGACATTGGGTGTGGGATTCACATTGCATGGGTTTCACACTCATATGAGACTTTTAGTAGAATTTTTGATAGAATTTTTGGAATCTGTAGCATTACTCATACAAATTTATAGATCTCACTATTTCCACCAATCACGATACTGTTAGAGCTGTAAGAAATTAATGTACATGTGACTATAATAATAATGTGAAATTGAACTTTATAGGATTTTAAATTCAATACAACTCAAAAATAAAACGAACATACATTTAGCTGCCATATAATTAGAGAAGTTGAGAAAATACCCCTAATAGTTGAACCTTGAATTCTTGACTCTTCTTTTTCTCTTTGTCTCTCTTAATTATGATGACTATAGAATTTAGAGTGATGGAAAAATACTCATATCATATAAGGGGGTCATGCATCCTTATATAAATGAGAGAAGAGGATCAAATAAACTCTATCAGAATAATTCATATCCATTAAGGTTTTCTTCTTATCATAGAAGAGTAATTATATTAAAATTCTAATTACTGAACTTAATCTCAAATATTAGCTTTATCTAATTGTGGAATCCAAATAAAATAAAACATATAAGTAATATGTAGGCTGTTGGGCCACACCAGAAAATAAATCAAACATTTTCCCACTTGGCCCATTAAGCCGATTATGATGAAACTATGATGTTTTTTTTTTTTTTTTTTTTAAATATGCAATTTATAAAAATTTTGACTCATTGGATTCCACACTAAAAAACTTTGACACGTGATCACGAATTTTAAAAATAGCCAATAAATTCAGATATATTAGAAACTATAATACTCCCTCCGTCCCAAAATATTGGTCCCTTTTGGGGAATCCAACTTTTTTTGGTAGTACACTTATTGCATTTGAAAAAAGTTGGTTTTCCAAACTTACCCTTTTGATAGTACATTTTTTGGGAATATCAATGTCATAATTGTACTTTTTAAATTATTTATTAATTTAAAAGAAGGGCAAAATAGGAAATTTATATTATTTTTGTACTTGATTTATAAAGAGGGACTAATATTTTGGGACAATGAAAAATGGAATAAGGGACTAATATTTTGGGACGGAGGGAGTATTGTGAATACTTCAAATCACCAATGTGAGTCATAGCGGTTATATAATATTTATGTCATATTTTCTTCTATGCACCACACCATCAATGACCTTCACTAACCCAGTCCATTATCGGGACATGTAATTGGCCATGTCTGGTAGAGCTGTGGAAAAATAATTATAGATTATAGATTATAGCTTATTGCTGTGAACATAAGTTGTTAACCTGATTGGTGTAGTTGTGGGATTATGCATTTAAGCTGCAAAGTAGTGTTTGGCTAATAAGCTGTAAAATAACTTTTTACTGTGTAATTGTCTTTTTTACCCTTATATGATATAAAAATAATTATTTTGTCATTTTTTTTTTCAGTTTTAATTTAAAAAATTATTTCATTAATAAAAGTTAATATAATTAGTATTACAAAAATCAGTATTTTCATTAATAGTATCAATTAGTATAAAATTATTTCATTTTTTCATTATAAATTAATTATTGTCAATTAATGGCTTAATTAGCATCAATACTTTTTCTTTTTTCTTTTTCTACATTTTTTTTTTCTTTTTCTCCTTATTTTCTTTTCTCTTCTTTCTTTTTTTTTTCTTTTCTTCTCTTCTTTCTTTTTGTTAATTTTATTTAATTTATTAATTCATTACAATTAATATCTATTAATATCTATGTATTTATATTAATGTTGTGATGTCATTACATGTCATTTCATTTAATAGAAGTTATTTCATTTTTTTATTATTTTGTTTTGTTTTCATTAATATCAATTAGAACAATTGTTTTTTTTTTAATATTATTATTACAATACCAAAGAAAATACCAAAGAAGTTATTTAATTGAAATAAATTTATATTGATATTAATTGAAATAAAATTGTGCAATTTATTTAAATTGTGCAATTTATTTAATTTTGTTTAATTTATTAATTCATTACAATTAATTATTATTATTTTATTATTATTTAATTTTCATTTTTGTTTTCAATTATTATTTTTGTTTAATTTTTTTTTTCTTCTAACGCCAGAGATGGGAACTGGTTCGTGAGAAACAGAGAGAGAGAGAGAGAGATGATGGCAGGACAACAGCGATCTGGTTCAGATCGAGATGTGTAGGGTTTTGCCTTGAGATCGCAATGACGGTGACTCTGGAAACACAGATCTTTATCTTCGTTGATGATCAACCTAGATCCTCAGCTTCATCAACGAGCTGCCAAAACCTATCGACCCAACCACAGATCATCATATTCATCAACGATCTTCATCCTGCCGTATCGATTGTAGAGCTTCATCTTCATCAACGACCAATCTAGATCTTCATCTTCATCTTCATCGAGAGAGAGAGAGAGAGAGAGAGAGAGAGAGAACACACCGGAAATCGCCAATCACTCTCTTAGAGAAGTGAACAGTAGGGGTGTTCGCGGATTGGTTTTGTGCGATTTGGGGGTCGGTTTTGACCCGCCCGCATCTCTGCGGTTTGGGAAAAAGTCAAACCGCAACCGTCCACAGTGTGGTTTGCGATTTGTACGGATAGGGTTTGCGGATGTGCTGGCGATTACGGGCAGTTTGCGATTTGAATTTTTCATTTTGTATTTTTGAATTTTTCCCTTTAAAAATTAGTTTTTAAAATTTTTTTTCCCCATTTTGTAAATATTTATTTTAGGTCATTTTCTTCCAATTTTCTAAAATGCTTCAACATTAATAATTAAATCATTAAAACTTACAAATCATTCAAAATCAATTTTCTAAAATGCTTCAAAATCAATTCCTACCACAAACAAATCATTTAAAATCCTAAAATCATTCAAAATTAATCTACTACCCAGCAATACAATTAAAGTAAAATCATTTACAATCCTAAAGTAAATCATCAATCTCATTCTTCAACTACTTTTTCAACATTCTTCATCTACTACTACTACTACTACTACTACTACTACTACTACTACTACTACTACCACCACCACTACCCAATAATACAAAATTAAAGTAAAATCATTCAAAATCCTAAGCTTAACTATTACATATACACTCATCCAAAATTAAAATAAAATCATTCAAACTTCATTAACTATTACATTCATCCAAAATGCAAGGAAAAATAAATAAAATAAAATTGTTGTAAAATAAAATAAAGTTCTAAAAATTTCAATTCTATGCATTTAGTTGATGAACCCTACAAAAAAACAAACTGAAAAATAAAAAAATTAATCTTCAATCTTCATAATTCCTTTGACAAAAAAAGTATAAAAGAATAAAGTAATGAAAAATATACCAATGAGCAAATGGATTAGAGTTCAATTATAGTATTAGCATCAACATTATAGGTTGAACTTGAAGATGAGCATGACTCCAAAGTAGAAATCACCCAAATCACAAGTTCACATTTTTATAATCCAAGGAGGAGCAATGTGGCTTTACCAAAATAGAACATTAAAAAATAAATAAATTCGACGGAACAAGAATAAACAGGTGATCAAGCAAGATTGGATATAAGTCAAAGAAAGCCTGTTGTGATATAATTCAAGTGCTCAACCACCATAAAGGAATTTGCATCTGTACTCAAAGAACAACAACTGTCTTAAAGAAAATATTTTCTCAATCAAACCCAGATGATTTAAAGAACACTAAATACAAAAAGAGCACACCTTTAAAGAAAACATTTTCTCAATCAAACCCAAAAAAAAAGAAATGATTAGTCGAGTGCAGAAGCAACAATCAAGGTGTGGACTTTAATCCCAAATCAAACCCGCTAAGAAATTCAAACCCAAACAAAAAATAAAAAATAAAAAATCAGAAGTAATGAATGTACTAACTCAATGCAAAAGCAACTTTAATCCCAAATAATTGCGAACCCAATCAAGCACTAAACCAACAACATTGGTAAAAAAAGCCTCAAAATCAAAATCGAACTCAAAATAAACCAATTTGTAATTAGATCTAATTACAGATCTAATTACAAATTCAACATAAACAGATCTAATTACAGATTCAACATTAACAAATCTAATTACAAATAGACAGATCTAATTATAGATGTAATTACAAATTCAACATAAACAGATCTATCGGTGCGAAAAAAAAAAAAAAACAGAGTCTTACCTGTGAGTAGACTGATTGCATAAAAACAAACATATTCACAAAGAAGAAAACATACCTGTGAAAAAAAAAAAAAAAAAAAAACAGATTCAACATCAACAAATTCAACATATTCACATCTGATTGCATAAAAAAAATAAAAAATAAAAAAATAGATTCGAAGTGAAAAGCAGAGTCGACAGACAGATCTGAAGAACAAAGCAGAGTCTTACCTGTGAGTTGCAGAGAAGAGTTGATCTTGCGAAGCACGAGAGAGTGAGATTCAAAGTGAAGCTGCGCATAGAGTTGCAATGAGAAAACAAAAATCGATCGGTGCGATAAGAAACCAGATGTCGATTGGTGCGATGAGAAACCAAAGGTCGATCGGCAATGAGAAAGCAAAGTTAGGGATAAGCAGACAGACCAGAGGTCGATCGGTCGATCGGCGATGAGCAGATAGAAACCAGAGGTCGATCGGTGATGAAAAACGAGAGAGAGAGAGAGAGAGAGAGAGAGAGAGAGAGAGAGAGAGAGAGAGACTGATATGAGATGAGAGAAGGAGCTCAGCTCTCTCCTCTAGCTGCACAAATGTGTGAAATGAATTGTTAGGGGTTTTTTTTTTACTTTTGTTTGTTATAGATGAAGATCAACAGTTCAGATTATATATATATATATATATAAATCTGTGTAAGCGGGCGGGTTGGGCGGGTTCGGTTCAAACCCGCAACCCGCCCGCAATCCGAAATTCAGCAATAATCCAAATTGCACCCGACCCTAACGTGTTTGCAAAACTGCCAAAAGGTCTGCGAGTCGGGTAGGGTAGGGCGGGTTGGGCGGGTCGGATAACCCTATGCCCACCCCTAGTGAATAGTGTTTTTCATTGTAGTTTATATAATGGCCATTTGGTAATATTTGAGATTGATGAGGGGCATTTAAGTCATTTTGCCTCTCAATTCTAGCTTCCCACTTAAGCTGTTTCAGAAAAGCATCTCCTCCGCCACTCAAAGAATAATCACTTTTTGACTTAATTTAAGCTAAAAGTTGATCACTTAAGCTAGACCAAACACTCAAAAACTACTTAATTTAAGCTAAAAGTTAAAATAAGTTGATTTTAAGCTCTACCAAACGGGGTTATTATTTGCCTGAAAAACCCCTGTAATTTGTCTTGTTAAGACATTTCCTGTTTATCAATATTCAAATTAATATGTACACATACTTGTAGAATAGGAAAAATAGAAACAAAATTATTATTGCGCAAATAGTGTCAAATAAAAAATAAACACTCAAGATTATCCATACACATCATGGGTTGCTTAAAAGACCCATCTTGATAACAGGCTCTTTGCATATCTTTGGTTGCAATCCCTTTGTGAATGAATTAGCAATCATAAGAGAGGGGCTTAAATTTTCAATTAACACTTGTTGTTTCTGGACTCTTTCTCTAACAATTATGTACTTTACTTCCATGTGTTTGGAACCACTAGAGTACTTTCCATTCTTAGAGGAAAAAAACTGTTGCAGTATTGTCACAATATATTTTCAGCGGCTTGGCAATTGAGTCAATAGCACCAAGTCCTGAGATGAAACTTCGCAAGCATAAAGCATGATGTGTAGCCTCAAAGCATGTCACAAACTCAGCCTCCATAGTAGATAAAGCAATAGTGGACTAATTCACACTCTTCCATGAAATTGCCCCACTAGCTAGTAGAAAAACAAAACCTGGTGTAGATTTTCTACTATCAAGGCAACCAGCAAAATCTGAGTTTGAGTATCAGGTCACTTCCAAGTCACTCATTGGACACTGTTTTTCACTTAATTTATCACCCTTCATGATGGGTGCATCATCGGCTGAACAAAACTACAACTTGAATCTCTCCAAAACACGATCAATATATCCTTTCTGAGATAGTCAGCAATCCTCGAGATTGATCCCTAAAGGTCTCTATGCCAATAACATAATTTGCCTCACCCATATCGACCATTTTAAAGTTCTTGAAGAGATATTCATTGGTTTTATGCAACAAGCCAAGGTCATTACTAGCTAACAAAATGTCATCGACATATAGCATCAAAATAATGAACTTACTCCCACTAACCTTCAAATATATGCACTGATCAACTGCATTTTTCTTAAATTAGAAAGAGGTAATGGTAAGGGTCAAATATTGCCTCACCCATATGGAATAGTCTAAGGAACAACAATTTTTCGATAAGGGTCAAATGTTGGCACATCCACCCTAATTTCCTTGAAATTCACCACTTGTGTTTTCTCACTCCCACTAATTTCACCATTCTCTAGAAATCTAGCATTACCAATGTGACACCCCTGTTCCGTAGTATGTTAATTGGTCCTTAACATGATGTGATTATGTATTTTGATATGATTTTGTGTTCCACTATGTGAAAATATGTGGTTTGAAATTTTATCTGTTCATCGTAGGAATATCTGTTTGAGTAGTCTGTTTTGGAAATTTAATTGAGGGCCTTATCGGCCACGGAACCCGAAATTGATTGCGCCATTGTGGTTGGCATAATTTTTAGGGCCTACGGTGAAATTTAATTGAAATTTGATTCTGGTCAATTTAAACTGATTAAATTGAGAAATTAAGTATCCCATTATTTTATATTAAAATATTTGTTAGTGGGGCTTGTTGTATATTTGTATTGCACTCTCCTTTAGCTCTCTTAAAACTCAAAATCTGAGTTAGACAATTGAGAGTGAGAGAGAGGCCGGCCATGGAGAGAAAAAGGGAGAGATTTGTGTAATTTGGGCTCAAGACTTGGGACTTTGAAGATCTAGCTCAAGATTTGGCTAGAGCTTGAGTGTTGAAGCTCTTAGGTAAGTGATTTCATGAACTCTTACTTGTAATTTGTAAGTTCAAGGGTTGTTTGTGATCAAGAACATGTAATGAGTTGATTTTTGTTGAGATTGAAGTCTTAGAACTCATGCATGTAAGAAATTACCTTGAAATTGCATGTTTGAGCTTGAAACACATGATTCATGTGGAGTTTTGGGTAAAGCTCATATTGTAGTCACCATTTGTACCATCTAAGTTGAGAATGATGAGCATCTCCCACATGCATGTACAAATCATGGGAGTATAAGTCTTGAATGTTGAATTTGAGCATGTTGATGATGGGTTTGAGACAATTTGGGACATGCATGTAGATAATTCATGTAATTGAGCTTCTTAATGTTGTAATCTGCATTAGTAGCATGTTAGCATGTGTAAATGTGTAATTTGAACCATTGCATGCAAGAAATGTAGATGGAAAACTGATTTGGAGCTCAAGAACACGATCTGGGAAACCCAGATTTTTGAGGTCCGCTCGAGCGGGGTAATGGCCGCTCGAGCGGGAAAATCGTGCTCCCAGCATTTTTGCAGAGTTGGATGCCCGCTCGAGCGGGACATTTCACGCTCGAGCGTGGATTTTTGTAGACGGACCTTCAGCTCGAGCGCATCTTTTGTGCAACCAGTACCTTGCAGGCCTTAAGGGTCCGCTCGAGCGGAGAATCTTACGCTCGAGCGGGGACCCTGTTTCCTGGAATTTTGTTCATGCATTCTGTGATTCGTTTTCCGTTCTCTTTCACTTGTAAGCACTCTTAGGCATGTGTTAAGCATTGTAAATGAGTTAATGAGATAAGAACAAAGCCTAAAGAGGAATATGTGAATTAAAGAATGGATTGAACTGTTAGTGACCCTTTTGTATTCATGAAATGTGTAGGGTCAAGCTCCAGGGCGCATCCACAAGCCGATCACTGTGAGTAATATCAATATTTGAAAACTTGTCAATGTCCAATTGTTATTCCCCTATAAATATTATGAGTTGTTAATTGGGATTGTGGACAAAAGTTTGACATGAATGAATGGGCCAAAGGCCGTTTGACATGAACGAATGGGCCAAAGGCCGTTTGACATGAATGAATGGGCCAAAGGCCGTTTGACATGAATGAATGGGCCAAAGGCCGTTTGACATGAATGAATGGGCCAAAGGCCGTTTGACATGAATGAATGGGCCAAAGGTCGTTTGACATGAATGAATAGGCCAAAGGCCGTTTGACATGAATGAATGGGCCAAAGGCCGTTTGACATGAATGGAAACCCGGATGGGCCAAAGGACAGAATGTTTGGAACTACAGTTACTTGACTTGCATTTCGTATAGTTATATATATTTTGCTGTTAAACAGAAGTATGAATTGGGCCCAAGGCCGTTTGGAGCATGTTGATCTACATATTGTTATGTAACTGTTATGTTTGATATTATTCACTGGGCTATCGCTCACGCTCATTCATGTATTTGTAGGTGAGCCAAGGGAAGTCCAAACCCAGCCCCAGTGAAGTCTGCTAGGAACAACAGGAGTTTTGGGAGAGTCAGCCTTGTGCCCCGCGCATGAGACCATCCTTGCCCTTTTACTATGTACCTATGTTTTGTCTTGTCGGCAAGGACCCAGTGCATGTCTGTACATAGTCTGTTATAGGTTGACTCGTTTTGGACGATCCTGTCTGTAATGAATTTTGTGAAACTGCACTTTTGATGTGAGTTATTAACGTATCTGAGTATGGTTTGTTTGATGTGCATATAAGCACGGCTCTATGGACAAAGTTTTTAATTTTGCTTCCGTTTGGCCCCCATTAACTCTGTTAAAATACGTTTAGAACAGTTTGAGGCCGCAGGTAATCTCATGATTACTGGCCGGTTACGTCCTTAACCCACGGGGGCGGGTTCGGGTCGTGACAGAGTGGTATCAGAGCACGAGTTAATAACTCACACACTTGTCCAAAAAGAGCAATAAGCGTCTAGATAAGATCTAGGATGCATTCATGTGATAAATACGAGTTTGGAAGCATTGATTATATGCTTAAATGTTTTGTTATGAATAATTATATGTGTAAGTTGTGAACTACTTGCATTACGAATTATCTGGAAATATGTGCTCCTTAGTGTATGTGTACTTGTGTACCTTTGGCATGGAATATAATGCAAGTTTAATCAGATGGTGAGAACCAGAGGTGATGAGTTAGAGGAATCCTCTGCTGCCAGACTGGACAGAATGGAAAGACTGATTCAGGAAATGGCAGAAGCTTTGAGACAGCAACAGGAGTGGCAACAACAGTGGCAGCAACCACATCCGCCACCTCCACCTCCGGCACCACCTGTGCCAGATAATCAAAATGATGATCGGATAATCGCCCTCACCAAGGAATTCAAGAAAATGAAACCACCACAGTTCCATGGTGGACTAGATCCCTTAAAAGCCGAAGCTTGGGTACTTGGGATTGAAAAACTGTTTGAGGTGTTTCCGTGCTCGGATACACAGAAAGTGCTTCTAGCCACCTTTATGCTAGAAGATGAAGCGAGAAGATGGTGGATGTTGATGAGGGAAAACCACAGAGATATTGATTGGGCGAAATTTTTGGAAATCTTCTATGACAAGTACTTCCCGCAGTGTGTCCGGGACAGGAAAGTGGCAGAGTTCATGGAACTCAAACAAGACAGTATGACTGTAGCTGAGTATGAGGCCAAATTTACTGAGTTGGCCAGGTTTGCACCACACGTAATTGACACTGATTATAAGAAGGCAAGGCATTTTGAAGGTGGGCTCCGAAGTGACATCCTAGAGCGGGTGAATGTCCTGAAATTGGAGACCTACATTGGGGTGCTTGACCGGGCCATCATATCAGAGGCTAATATAGCTAGACAAGCTAAGCCAACAACCGAATGGAGAGGCAACAAAAGACAAGGCTTCTTTTTGAAGAAGAAATTTCTGAAAAAGCAAAACACGGGCTCCTCAACTACCTCAAGTTCTTCCCGAGACACGACTCCCATGTGCAACACTTGTAGCAAAAGGCACCGTGGAGTTTGTTACCGTGCATCGGGAGCCTGTTTTAAGTGTGGGAAACAAGGGCATATAGCCCGAGATTGTAATCAGAATAGTGGGAAGATAGCTGCTAGCTCCACTGCATCGATCCCGAAGCCGGGAAACACTTTGAGATCTGCTACTACTGGGGATACAGTGAGACAAGGGAGAGTCTTTGCACTCGTTCCGGGTGATACACGGAATGCCAATGCCGTTGTCTCAGGTACTATCTCGATATGTAATCAGGATGCTTTTGTGTTAATTGATTCTGGATCAACGCATTCATTTGTGACATATGCATTTGCATCTAGACTGAAAAGACCCCTAGAATTGTTGCCATATTTGTTATGTGTGTCCGCTCCATCGGGGGAATCTGTGTTATGTGACTATATATATCGGTTTTGTGACATGCATATTGAGGATGCTACCCTGTATGTAGATTTGTTGCCCTTAAACTTTAGACACTTTGATGTAATTTTGGGCATGGATTGGTTGACCAAATATTGTGCCACTATAGATTGTGTGACAAAGAGGGTTGTATTTAAACCACCAGAACAGAAAGAAATTGTGTTTGTGGGAAATGGGGTAGTACCTCCACCATATTTGATATCTGCAATGAAAGCATGTAAATTGATCAGGAAGGGATGCCAGGGTTATTTGTGTTATGTATTGACTGAACAATCCGTGAATGTTGAATTGAATGATATTCCCATCGTTAGAGAATTCCCAGATGTGTTTCCAAATGAATTACCAGGGGAATTGGTAGACAGGGAGATAGAGTTTACTATTGAAACTGTGCCAGGCACCCAACCTATTTCTAAAACTCCCTACAGGATGGCTACAGCCGAAATGAAAGAATTAAAAGAACAGTTGCAAGACCTTCTTGATAAAGGGTTTATCCGGCCCAGTACTTCGCCTTGGGGCGCACCAGTGTTATTTGTAAAGAAAAAGGATGGTACCTTACGCCTATGTATTGATTACCGGGAATTGAACAAGGTAACGATAAAGAATAAATATCCCTTACCCCGTATTGATGACTTATTTGACCAGTTGCAGGGATCACAGGTGTTTTCTAAGATTGATTTGAGATCCGGGTATCATCAGCTGAAGGTTAAGGCAGAAGATGTTGAGAAAACCGCATTCAGAACGAGGTATGGTCATTTTGAGTTTCTTGTTATGCCATTTGGAGTGACTAATGCTCCGGCAGCATTTATGGACTTAATGAATAGAATTTTTAAAACCTACCTTGATGAGTTTGTTGTTGTCTTCATCGATGATATTTTAATATACTCTAAAGATAGACTTGAACACGAACATCATTTGAGGACTGTTTTACAAATACTTCGGGAAAGAAAACTATTTGCTAAGTTAAAGAAATGTGAGTTTTGGTTGGATGAGGTTATTTTCTTAGGGCACGTGGTCAACAAGGAAGGAATTTCAGTGGACCCGCAGAAAATAGAAGCAATTGTGAATTGGCCTACACCAACTAATGTGACAGAAGTTCGCAGTTTCATGGGCTTAGCTGGGTACTACAGAAGGTTTGTAAAGGACTTTTCGAAATTAGCTGTGCCTCTTACCCAATTGACACGTAAAGGACAACCATTTGAGTGGAATAGTGAAAGAGAATCAGCCTTTCATGAATTGAAGACAAGATTGACCACTGCACCAATTTTGACACTACCTTCAGGTACGGAAAATTTTGTGATTTTCAGTGACGCATCTTATAAGGGTTTGGGTTGTGTGTTAATGCAGAACGGAAAGGTTATTGCTTACGCCTCCCGACAGTTGAGGCCACATGAGAAGAATTATCCAACACATGACCTAGAATTGGCCGCAGTTGTTTTTGCTTTGAAAATCTGGCGGCATTATTTGTATGGGGCAAAGTGTGAAGTCTACACAGATCATAAAAGCCTAAAATACTTCTTCACGCAGAAAGAGTTGAATATGCGTCAGAGAAGATGGCTGGAATTGATAAAAGATTACGACCTAGAAATTCAGTATCACCCCGGAAAAGCTAATACAGTGGCTGATGCCTTGAGCAGGAAATCAACAGGGAGTATGGCTTGCTTGCTTACTGAACAAAGGGAGATTTTGCAAGACTTTGAAAAGTCTGAAATTGAAGTGGTAGTGTGCGAACAGGGCGGATTGATAGCCGCTATTACAGCCGAGCCGGCAATTGTTGATGAAATCAAGCAAAAACAGAAAGAGGATGAGTTCCTCAGAAAGGTAATTGATGAATTTGAAGTCAGCCCAAAAGCAGAGTTCAGTATCGAGAATGGAATGTTGAAATTTCGAAACCGAATATGTGTTCCAGTTATTCCGGAGCTAAAGAAGAGGGTCTTAGATGAAGCCCACAGATCCATATTTGCTATGCATCCGGGTAACAATAAAATGTATCGGGATTTGAAACAAACCTATTGGTGGCCTAAAATGAAGAAAGAGATTGCAGAACATGTGTCCAAGTGCCTTCAGTGTCAGCAAGTTAAGGCTGAACATCAGAAACCAGGCGGTCTACTTCAACCTCTCCCCATTCCTGAGTGGAAGTGGGAACATGTGACCATGGATTTCGTTGTTGGCCTACCTCGGACTTCCCGCGGTATGGATTCTGTTTGGGTTGTAGTTGATAGACTGACTAAATCTGCACATTTTCTGCCTGTCAAAACTACATTTACTGCTTACAGGTTGGCTACTATTTATGTTGATGAAATTGTCCGCTTACATGGAGTTCCAGTATCCATTGTGTCGGATAGAGATCCGAAGTTTGTATCTAGATTGTGGAAGAGTTTGCAGGAAGCTATGGGAACAGAACTAAGGTTCAGCACTGCATTCCACCCACAGACAGATGGGCAGTCAGAACGAACAATACAGACTTTGGAAGATATGCTTCGCATGTGTGCTTTGGATTTTCAGGGGAGTTGGGAAGATTACCTGCCACTTGCAGAATTTGCCTATAATAATAGCTTCCACTCCAGCATCGGTATGGCACCATACGAGGCTTTGTATGGTAGGAGGTGTAGATCACCTATTTGTTGGACAGAGGTCGGGGACAGAGCTTTGCTCGGGCCTGAAATTGTACAAGACACCTCTGAAAAGATCAAAACTATTCGGCAAAGGCTCAAAACAGCTCAAGACCGACAGAAGAGTTATGCAGATGTCCGGAGAAGACCTCTTGAGTATGAGGTCGGCGACCATGTGTTCATCCGTGTTTCTCCAATGAAAGGCCAAGTCAGGTTTGGGAAAAAGGGCAAGTTGACGCCCCGTTATATTGGGCCGTTTCAAATTTTGGAGAAACTTGGTCCAGTTGCTTATAGAGTTGCTTTGCCACCGGGATTTGAGCAAATCCACAATGTGTTTCATGTGTCAATGTTGAGGGGTTACCTCCGAGACCCGTTGCATGTGATTGATTATCACCGGATTGCTATTGATGAAAATATGGAATATGCTGAATGGCCGGAAAGAATTGTTGACCGACAAGTGAAGGAATTGAGAAACAAATCCATTCCAATGGTGAAAGTGGAATGGAAGGAACACTATGGGACAGATGCTACATGGGAAAAAGAGGAGGAAATGCGTCTACGCTATCCACATTTGTTTCCCGACGAAGGTAAGTTAAGTTTGGAGGACCAAACTTCCTAAAGGGGGGAAGACTGTGACACCCCTGTTCCGTAGTATGTTAATTGGTCCTTAACATGATGTGATTATGTATTTTGATATGATTTTGTGTTCCACTATGTGAAAATATGTGGTTTGAAATTTTATCTGTTCATCGTAGGAATATCTGTTTGAGTAGTCTGTTTTGGAAATTTAATTGAGGGCCTTATCGGCCACGGAACCCGAAATTGATTGCGCCATTGTGGTTGGCATAATTTTTAGGGCCTACGGTGAAATTTAATTGAAATTTGATTCTGGTCAATTTAAACTGATTAAATTGAGAAATTAAGTATCCCATTATTTTATATTAAAATATTTGTTAGTGGGGCTTGTTGTATATTTGTATTGCACTCTCCTTTAGCTCTCTTAAAACTCAAAATCTGAGTTAGACAATTGAGAGTGAGAGAGAGGCCGGCCATGGAGAGAAAAAGGGAGAGATTTGTGTAATTTGGGCTCAAGACTTGGGACTTTGAAGATCTAGCTCAAGATTTGGCTAGAGCTTGAGTGTTGAAGCTCTTAGGTAAGTGATTTCATGAACTCTTACTTGTAATTTGTAAGTTCAAGGGTTGTTTGTGATCAAGAACATGTAATGAGTTGATTTTTGTTGAGATTGAAGTCTTAGAACTCATGCATGTAAGAAATTACCTTGAAATTGCATGTTTGAGCTTGAAACACATGATTCATGTGGAGTTTTGGGTAAAGCTCATATTGTAGTCACCATTTGTACCATCTAAGTTGAGAATGATGAGCATCTCCCACATGCATGTACAAATCATGGGAGTATAAGTCTTGAATGTTGAATTTGAGCATGTTGATGATGGGTTTGAGACAATTTGGGACATGCATGTAGATAATTCATGTAATTGAGCTTCCTAATGTTGTAATCTGCATTAGTAGCATGTTAGCATGTGTAAATGTGTAATTTGAACCATTGCATGCAAGAAATGTAGATGGAAAACTGATTTGGAGCTCAAGAACACGATCTGGGAAACCCAGATTTTTGAGGTCCGCTCGAGCGGGGTAATGGCCGCTCGAGCGGGAAAATCGTGCTCCCAGCATTTTTGCAGAGTTGGATGCCCGCTCGAGCGGGACATTTCACGCTCGAGCGTGGATTTTTGTAGACGGACCTTCAGCTCGAGCGCATCTTTTGTGCAACCAGTACCTTGCAGGCCTTAAAGGTCCGCTCGAGCGGAGAATCTTACGCTCGAGCGGGGACCCTGTTTCCTGGAATTTTGTTCATGCATTCTGTGATTCGTTTTCCGTTCTCTTTCACTTGTAAGCACTCTTAGGCATGTGCTAAGCATTGTAAATGAGTTAATGAGATAAGAACAAAGCCTAAAGAGGAATATGTGAATTAAAGAACGGATTGAACTGTTAGTGACCCTTTTGTATTCATGAAATGTGTAGGGTCAAGCTCCAGGGCGCATCCACAAGCCGATCACTGTGAGTAATATCAATATTTGAAAACTTGTCAATGTCCAATTGTTATTCCCCTATAAATATTATGAGTTGTTAATTGGGATTGTGGACAAAAGTTTGACATGAATGAATGGGCCAAAGGCCGTTTGACATGAACGAATGGGCCAAAGGCCGTTTGACATGAATGAATGGGCCAAAGGCCGTTTGACATGAATGAATGGGCCAAAGGCCGTTTGACATGAATGAATGGGCCAAAGGCCGTTTGACATGAATGAATAGGCCAAAGGCCGTTTGACATGAATGAATGGGCCAAAGGCCGTTTGACATGAATGGAAACCCGGATGGGCCAAAGGCCAGAATGTTTGGAACTACAGTTACTTGACTTGCATTTCGTATAGTTATATATATTTTGCTGTTAAACAGAAGTATGAATTGGGCCCAAGGCCGTTTGGAGCATGTTGATCTACATATTGTTATGTAACTGTTATGTTTGATATTATTCACTGGGCTATCGCTCACGCTCATTCATGTATTTGTAGGTGAGCCAAGGGAAGTCCAAACCCAGCCCCAGTGAAGTCTGCTAGGAACAACAGGAGTTTTGGGAGAGTCAGCCTTGTGCCCCGCGCATGAGACCATCCTTGCCCTTTTACTATGTACCTATGTTTTGTCTTGTCGGCAAGGACCCAGTGCATGTCTGTACATAGTCTGTTATAGGTTGACTCGTTTTGGACGATCCTGTCTGTAATGAATTTTGTGAAACTGCACTTTTGATGTGAGTTATTAACGTATCTGAGTATGGTTTGTTTGATGTGCATATAAGCACGGCTCTATGGACAAAGTTTTTAATTTTGCTTCCGTTTGGCCCCCATTAACTCTGTTAAAATACGTTTAGAACAGTTTGAGGCCGCAGGTAATCTCATGATTACTGGCCGGTTACGTCCTTAACCCACGGGGGCGGGTTCGGGTCGTGACAACCAATCTCCACTATCCTCGTACTATGATTAGGACAATAAAATTTGTACCCTTTAGACTTGTCTGGATAACCAATGAAATATCCAGATATTGTTCTTTGAGTTCAACTTTTTCTCTTGTGAGTTGAAGATTCTTGCCTTTGCTGGACAACCCCAAATATGCAAGTGTCTTAAACTAGGTTTCCTACCAGTTCACAACTCAGAAGGAGTTGTTGGAATCACCTTACTAGGAACCCTATTTAAGATATACATTACAGTCTTTAAAGCTTCACCCCATGGTAAAATGGGTACAATTGAGTAACTTAACATACTCCTAATCATATCTTTAAGTGTACGATTACACCTTTCAGCAACTCCATTCTGCTGTGGCGTACCAGTCATTGTATATTGAGCACAAATGCCTTTCTTTTCTAAGAATTTGGCAAGTAGGCCAGGATTTTGGCCTGACTCATCATATTTAACATAATACTCACCACTCCTGTCTGATCTCATTATTTAACCTTTCTATCTAATTGTCTTTCAACTTTAATTGTGTACACCTTAAGGATGTCAACAGCCTAAGACTTTTCATGAATTAGATACGCATATCCATAACGTGAGAAATCATCTATAAATGTGATGAAATATTTTCACCACTAAGACATAGGATCTTGAGTGGCCCGCAAATATTTGTAAGAATTATCTCAAGAAGCTCATTACTTCTTGTGGCACCTTTTCTTGGTGTGTTTGGTTTGCTTTACTTTAATGCAATCCACACATATCTCAAGTTCAGTGAAGTCTAGGTTTTTCAAAATCCCATTCTTCACCAATTTTTCAATTCTATTTCTAAAGATATGCCCCAATTGTCTATGCCACAAGATTGAGAATATTTCATTAATTAGACCACGTTTTAAACCAATATTCGAATGTTCGAATGCAGAGTTACTAATGATTGTGCATATTCATGATTTAAGGCAATTTTATATAAACCATCAAATAAATTACCAGAACCAATCATTATTGAATTAAACATTGAGTTTTTCACAACTAAATAAAATTGAATATCCAACACGATCTAATTTGGATAACGAAACTAAATTATTAGAAATTAAAGGAACATAAAAAGTGTTCTTCTAGATCATCTGATGACCCGTCTCTAAAATCAGTTGATAGGTTCCTACAGCTACGACTTCAACTTTGAGACAGTTCCCCATATAGACAAATCTTTCACTTTCCTTCAGTTTTCTAGTTGAGAGGTATCCCTATATGGAATTTTTAATGTAGGTCGTGGCCCCAAAGTCAATCCACCAAGTGTTAAAAGGTACTTCAACAAGATTTGATTCATAACAAACAAAAGAAAATTTCTTACATTTATTTTCGAACCAAGCCTTTCGCATGCTACAGCCTTTCTTCACATATCCCTTCTTGCCACAAAAGTAGCACTTGATAGTGAAACCATTCTGAGCCTGATTTTCTTCCCCAAGCCCATTTTTTTTCTAGGGTGGATTTTTCTTTGATTTTACAAAATTACCCCCCTTTTTTATTGCTCCATAAGTTACAACCAATATAGTTTGACGTCCTTCCTCCCTCAACGTTGAGAATGAACTACACGAGGAAAGTTTCATAAACTTGCATCCCTAAAGTTTTAAGGTTTGTAGCTTTGTCAGCCATATTGAGGATGTGATCCTGAACTCTTCGATTGCCATCAATAAGTATTAACATAAGGTCTCATAAGTAACGCGAAAATAGGCATAAACAATATACCATAAACAATATACATATTAAAGCTTTGAGAATTATAATGATGAACTATTGATATCACATAAGTCTTTTCTTTGGGCAACACTTAGGTATATGTGTTGTCCACTCGTCAAGAATCACTTATGTAGGTCTAAAGTAATTTATGCAACTTTTCAGTTAGTCATGTTACCTTTGAGTATTCAATTCTAATCTATCAAATTACATAAGTTACATTACCCTACCCAGTTCATAATTATTTGAAAGTGACTCTCCTTTAGGCTAGTTTCAATCTCCTAATTATAACTGTAATTGAGAATATTAATTGATGTTAATCATATTGTTTAATTTTGATGATGTCTAAAAGATTATTTGAAAAATTCAGATTTTTTTATACATATTGTATATTATTTGACACAAAATATTATCTTTTTAAAATATAGGTTGTATGATATATTTGTTAAAAATATTACTTAAATGGAAATATTTTGAAAATATCACTATTCACTTTTTGACAAATTTAAAATTGATTAGTTGTATTATTTTGACAAAATTAATTGATTGGTTGGCTAGTCACTATTCATTTTTTGACAAAATTAAAATTGATTATTTTTTTTTTGACAAATGTGATATTAATGAATTATTCCTTTTTGATATACTCACATGGGATGATTGGCTATTTTTATTTTATTTGAGTGTATTTATAATCTCTTCAACAATTACAAAACTTTTGAGAAGGGTATATATATATTTTATCTAATATGTATATATATATATATATATATGAGTGTGAATTGAATTTTATACTCAAAATTATGATGACTTGCCTGCAAAAGTGGACAAAGAAAAGGTGCAATATTTGACAAAGAAAAAAGTGGACAAAGAAAAGGTGTAAAAGTTGGACAAAGGAAAAGTGGACTAAGAAAAAAAAGGATATGCTGTCGAGGAGCGTCTTCTCTTCCAACGGGTATATTTTTTGGTATAAATAGAAGTGTTGTGTATGGAGAAAAATTAAGAACTTGAAGAGAAAAATTTATGTGTGTTTCAAAATTTTGAGTATATTGTATTATGCTCTTTCATTTTCAAATCTAAGTGTAGCATTTATTTTTACACTTTCATATCTACTCTTTGTGAGAGAATTATTGTAAAAGAGAGTTTAAGTACCACTTATTTTTATTCATTATTTTTGTGAGAGATTTTTGTAAGGGTGATGCATTTATTGTTGAGTGAGGTTCAATAGATAAGAGTAAGTTCTATGCCAAATCCACAAGCTTGGTGGTGTATTTATTCAGTTGATAGTAAAGAAATTCTCAAGGAAGTTTCTTGGGGAGTGGACATAGGCTTGGCGTGCCGAACCACTATAAATCTCAGTATTTGATTTTCTCTCCTTATCTCTCTTACTTTTATATTGATAATTATTATTCTGTTTTTTTTATTTATTTGTTAAAATTTTGAATATTGTGTTAATATTAATATTGTAATTTTTTTTTAATAACCCAATTCACTCCCTTCTTGGGTTGCCTACCTGGGATAACAATTGGTATTAGAGCCTAGACTCTAGTTTGTGTGATTTAACCGTCTTAGAGTAGATCATAGCAACCCCTAGTTATTTCTTACCTAAGGGACAAGCATCCAATAGGCCACCACTATTTAGCGGCACAAATTTTAGCTATTGGAAAACTAGGATGACCATATATGTTCAATCTAATGATTATGAATGCTGGAAAGTTATTTGCAATGGTCCAAAAATTCCTACCAAAACCGTAGATGGACTTAAGGTCCAAAACCTGAAGATGAGTGGAATGAATCAAATACTAGAATAGCCCAAATTAATGTCAAAGCCACAAACATGTTGACTGTGCCTTACATGCCAACGAGTTCAGCAGAATTTCCATATGTAAAACCGCAAAAGAAATTTGGGATAAACTTATAGTGACTCATGGGGGAACCGAACAAGTTAAAGAATCTAGAGTCAGTTTGCTAGCCCATAATTACGAACTCTTTAAAATGAAACCTGACGAAACTATTCCTCAAATATTTACTTGCTTTACTGATATTATTAATGGTTTAACTTCTCTTGTCAAAATATATACTAATACTGAAATTATAAGAAAAGTGCTTAGGTCATTGCCAAAAAGTTGGGAGACAAAAGTCATTGTCATTACCAAAGCCAAGGATTTATCAAAGCTAAGTCTAGATGAGTTAATGGGATCTCTTTTAACTCATGAGCTCATAATGCAAGAAGGAAAAGAAGAAAATGATAACAACAAGAAGAAATGAATAACCTTCAAATCCACCTCGAAACATCAAGAGGATGAAGAAGATGATTCGGATAATGATGAGGAAATTGCATTCATCACTAAGAAGTTCAAAAGGTTTTTGAAAAAGAAACAATGTGTGCGAAAATTTTTCAGAAAAGATTTCAATAATAAGGATTTTCAAAAGGGAGAAAATCACAAAAAATTTGAAGTTACCTGCTACGAATGCAACAAACGTGGACACTACAAATCAGAATGTCCGGAACATAAGAAACAATTCAACAAGGACAAGAAGAAAGCCATGATTGTAGTATGGGAAGAAGATAGTGATGAAAGCGACTCAGAAACCAAAGTTTGCAAAAATGAGGTTGCTAACCTATGCTTAATGGTACTTGGAAACGAATATGAGGTAAATAATGAATCTTTTATATTTAATGAATTACAATTAGTTTTTGATGAATTACATGCTGAATTTATGAAACTTAGGTTGAAAAGTAACTGTCAAAAGAAAGTGATTTCAAGTTTATCAACAGAAAATGAATCCTTAACTTTCAAAATAAATGATTTAGAAAATGAAACCATGAAAATGGAAAAGGAAAATGATATTTTAACTTGAAAAGAGTCTTTAATTTCTAATAAAACATTAGTTGTATTGCAAGAAAAAAAAATGAGTCTTTAAAAAAGGAGCAAATTATTTTGAAAGAAAATATCGAAGACTTAAAAAATACTCTTTCCAAATTCACTCAAAGTAGAAAGACTTTACATAAAATTCTTAAGAATCAAAATCGTACTTTTGGTAGAGCCGGAATTGGATATAAACCTTTTTTCAAAAGTAAAAACTGTCAAAAATAGTTTGTGCATGCATCTTCTAATCACTCTCATCTCACATGTTATTTTTGTGGTACAAAATGTCATATTTCACCTTCATGTCTTGTTAAAAGAAATCTTTTTGCTAAAATAAAAAAGATGTAGGTTCCTAGGACATTTCAAGAGTGTCAAATTCTAATTTTTATGGACCTAATAAAATATGGGTACCAATAGAAAATTCAAATTTTTGTAAGTATGTTTCAAGACAAAATTTAGTAATGATAGATGGTATCTCGACAGTGCATGTTCGAAGCACATGACCGGAAATAAAGCTATGTTCGCCACACTTCAACCAAAGGATGGCGGATATGTAACTTTCGGTGACAATAACAAGGGTAAAATCATAGGTGTAGGTAGTATCGATAAAAATCCTCTCCTATTATTGAAAATATTTTACTTGTTGAAGGTTTAAAACATAACTTGCTTAGTATTAGTCAATTATGTGATAAAGGGTATAGAGTTATTTTTTAGAAAACTTATTACACTATTGAGAACACCCTAGAAAACAAAACTTTATTTGTAGGTTATAGACATGAGAATGTATATGTGTTTGATTTACATGATTTGTCTTCTCGTTTTAACATTAAATGTTTATCTTCTATAAATGATAATGGTTGGCTTTGGCATAGAAGATTAAGACATGTTCATTTTGATTTAATTTCCAAACTTTCAAAAAATGAGTTAGTCATTGGCTTACCAAAAATTATTTTTGAAAAAGACAAACTTTGTGATGCACGTCAATTTGTAAAACAAACTAGAATTTCTTTTAAATCCAAAAATATCATTTCAACTACTAAACTGCTTCAACTCTTGAATATTGATTTATTTAGACCATCTAGAATATTAAGTTTAGGAGGAAAATCATATGCTCTTGTTTGTTTTGATGATTATACTAGATATACAATGGCATTATTTTTAGCACAAAAAAATGAAACTTTTTATAATTTCTCAAGACTTTATAAAAGAATTCAAAATGAAAAAAATCTTAATATTTGTAGTATTAGAAGTGATCATGATAGAGAATTTGAAAATGATGATTTTATTATGTTTTGTGATGAGTTTGGAATTAATCATAACGTTTCTGTCCCTAGAACTCCTCAACAAAATAGTGTAGTTGAAAGAAAAAATAGAACTCTTGAAAAAATGACCCGTACTATGCTTTGTGAAAATAATTTGCCAAAATATTTCTGGGCGGAAGCTGTTAACACTGCATGTTATATTGTAAACCGAGCTATGATTAGACCTATTCTTAAGAAAACCCCTTATGAAATTTGGAAAGGTAGAAAACCTAATATTAGTAACTTGCGTGCATTTGGTTGTAAATGCTTTGTATTGAATAATAATAAAGATAACTTAGGAAAATTTGATACCAAATCAGATGAAGCTATATTTCTTGGGTATTCAATTTCCAGTGAAGCCTATAGAGTATTCAATAAAAGAACTCTACTTGTTAAAGAATATGTGCATGTTGTTTTTGATGAATATAACAACATTATTTCCAAGAATTTTGTAAGTAATGATATTGTAAAAAAACAACCAAGCATGAAGAACATTTATATAAAAGAAAATGAAGAAAATCCATTACATGAACATGAAGAAGAAATGACAATGGAAAAACTTCAAGAAATATATGATCTTCCAGAAAATGACTCAAATTTACCAAAAGAACGGAAGTATGCTCATGGCCATCCTAAAGACCTTATCATAGGTGATGCGGCAGAAGGTATAAAAACTCGTTCCTATGTTAGAAATATTTGTGGTTATTTAGCGTTTGTTTCACAAATTGAACCAAAATCGTTTTTAGAAGCTAAAAATGATGAAAACTGGATTTTAGCAACGCAAGAAGAATTAAATCAATTTGAAAGGAATGAAGTTTGGTTTTTAACTCCTCGAGCTAAGGATCATCCCGTTATTGGTACAAAATGGGTTTTTCGAAATAAAATGGATGAATCCGAAGTTGTTACTAGAAATAAAGGTAGATTAGTAGCTCGAGGTTATAATCAAGAAGAGGGCATTGATTTTGATGAAACTTTTGCACCAGTTGCTAGACTTGAACCTATTAGAATGTTACTTGCTTTTGCATGTTTTAAGGATTTTAAATTATATCAAATGGATGTTAAAAGTGCTTTTTCAAATGGGTATATTTCGGAGAAAGTTTATGTTAAACAATCTCCTGGTTTTGAAAATCATAAATATCCGGATCATGTTTTCAAATTTTCAAAAGCATTATATGGCTTAAAACAAGCTCCTAGAGCTTGGTATGAAAGATTGAGTAATTTTCTATTTGACAAAGGTTTTTGTAGATGAAAATTGATATAACACTTTTTATAAAAATAAAAAAGGAAGATATGCTAAGTGTTCAAATTTATGTTGATGATATCATTTTTGGTGCTAATAATGAAAATTTATGCCAAGAGTTTGCTAAAGATATGCAAGGTGAATTTGAAATGAGTATGATGGGGGAATTAAATTACTTTTTTGGTCTACAAATTAAACAAACTAATGATGGAATTCATTTAAATCAAACGAAATATATCAAGGATCTACTCAAAAGGTTTGAAATGGAATCATCAAAACCTGCAGCAACTCCAATGAGCACATCAATAAAAATCGACAAAGATAAGCAAGGTAAACCTGTAGATGAAAAGAAATATCGAGGTATGATTGGTTCTCTACTCTATCTTACTGCAAGTAGACCCGATATAATGTTTAGTGTTTATACGTGCGCACGTTTTCAATCCGCACCAAAGAGTTACACATCACCGCAGTCAAACGTATTTTCAGATATCTTGTTGGCACTCCAAATTTGGGATTATGTTATCCTAAGGGAACCACCTTTGAACTTTTTGGTTACTCAGATGCCGACTTTGCGGGATGTAGACTTGACCGAAAAAACACTAGTGGCACTTGTCATTTTCTTGGACACTCACTCACTTCTTGGTTTTGCAAAAAACAAAACTCAGTGGCTCTGTCAACTGCTGAAGCAGGATACATTGCCGCCGCTAGGTGTTGTGCCCAATTGCTTTGGATGAAACAACAGCTTCAAGATTTTGGACTTCACTACGATCATATTCCTATAAAATGTGACAACACAAGTGCCATTAACCTTTCAAAAAATCTTATTCAACACTCACGCACTAAACACATTGAAATAAAGCATCATTTTCTAAGAGATGACATTGAACTCGAATTTATGCCTACAAATCGTCAATTAGCTGACATATTTACCAAGCCTCTAAATAAAGAACAATTTTTTTATATTAGAACTAAACTTGATATGATGAATACTCTAAGATAATGTTTATTTAAAAAAAAATTATAAATAAAAAAATAATAATAATGATAATAAATAATTAAATAAAATAACTATAGTAATAATAATTATTATTATTATAAATAATAATAATAATAAATAAAATTATGTACATGTATATATATATTCTTTCTCTCTTTCACCCGCTCCGTCTCTATATCTCACTCGCTCTCTCCCTTACTCTCTGTTTTCTCTTTCTCTTGCTCTCCCTTTCTTCCTCTCATCCTCGCCGACACCATCTTCATCCTTATCATCGTCTACAACCAGCTCCACCATCCACAAAATCATCCATCACTTTCATCACTTCCATCATCCACCCAAATCCCTCACCAATCTACCGAAATCCATCACTACTCTACCCAAAATCTGCATTACTATCATTACTAATTCATCAAGTTCCATCACTGATCCATCTAGATCCATGACTGATCCATTAAGATCCATTATCGATCCACAAAATTTGTCACCGATCTACATGATCTTCTCCATTTCTTCAAATCATCAAGGTCATCACCGATCAACATGTTAAAATTCTTTTTGTACTGTGTTATATTTTTTTACTTGTTGTATGTACTCCAAACTCTCTTGGATTTAATAATGATTGCTTCTACCTTGTTTGAAAAAAATGTTTTTATTTTTATTTTCTCCTTTTATGCTAGTGTACTTGGTGTAGTTGTTTATGGCCGGATCTTAATGGCCCTTAGTATTATAGATTGGTAATTTTTTCTTCAAATTTATGTAATTTTTAGTGTATTAATTTAGGGGGAGACTCATATATTTTGAGATTAACAACTATGATAAAAAAAATAAAAAAAAATAAAAAGAAAAAAGGGGCGTGTGTATGTTCTGTGCATAATTTTAGGGGAGTATATATATATATATATATATATTTTTTTTTTTTCTTATCTGCACTACTTCTTTTCTGCACCACCAAAATTTCTTTGCAAAGATAGAATTTATATAAATAAATAAAAAAGAGAGGAGGAATGCTTGCAATTTTATTTCAGAAAGAGAAAATATTACTCGATTACATGTAAGTTTTCAGAAGGCTTCACAGGTTTTTTCTGTTTCACTTCTCTCAACAATTTTTCGTGAGCCTCTTTTACATGCCTCTCTATTTTCGACTTCTGTGAGTCTTGGTATTATAACCGTTGCATAATATTGCACCGCATTCTCTAATTGTACATTTTTCTTTTTTAGCTCTTTTTCCTCCTTGCACATATTAACCAGTTGTTGTTTTAACAAGCACACCTCATCTCTCCATTGCTGATTTTCTTGTACTTTTGCTTGTAATCGTTGCGTCATATTGGAAACTGCAGTCATTGCTTATGTACTGAGAGTCATAGTGTTATTAATAGCATCGATATCTTTTCGATTACCAATAACACTAGAACCCTCATTTACAAGAATAGCATGTGCTTGCACCACTGGTACCTTTTCATTTGTCTGCATTACAAGCACTTCATGCAGTGGCGGAGGAAGCATGGGACCAAAGGGGTCACGTGCCCCCCCTAGATTTTGGGAATTTTTTTTTTTTTTTTTGCAAACATAGAGAAAATATTTTAAATAAAAAAATTACAAAAATATTATTAGAGTGAAATGTCAATGACATTTTAAAAATTATAAGAACAATAATGATTATTTTGATTGAAAATGAAGAGACTACTATAAATAAACCATATTAGCTATGAAATTTTTTTAATGTAACGGCAATGTCATTATTAATGATATGTAAGCATAAATAATCTCACTATAAAGATATGAAATTTATTAGATTGTTAGTTACATTTGATATGTGAGGTTCACTCTCTATGTGTTTATTTACCGTTAGTGGGTAATATCACATATGAATGATGACGTGGTATTACCATTATATTGAATTTTTAATCAAATTTTGTATTAAAAAATAATTTATCATTATATAATTTATTTTAAGGCTTATATCTTCTTCTTTTTTTGTATTGTTCATGATACACTAATTACAAATAACATTCAGTTTGTTTGTTTCCAGTTTTCAGAAAATTCTAATTTTTTATTTTTCGTATTTTAATGTTTTGAATAAATTTTTTTAATATTTTAAGCAAATTTTTTTTTAAAATTTTTAGACACACCTAACATACATACACTTAAAAAGTATAATATTTGTGAAAAAAATATTTAAAAAATACATTAAATACCAAAAAATACAAAGAAAATATAAAAATTCAGTATATTTTTTGTGTTTTTGTGTGTTTATTAATATTTTAAAATATTTTTCACAGATGTTTTACTATTTAGATATATCTAAGTAAGGTGCATCTAAAAAATAAAATAAAAAATTACTTAAAATTCAAAAAATATTCACTAAAAACAAAAAAATAAAAAACTCAATTTTCAAAAAACTGAATTCAGAAAATTGAAACCAAACACACTGATTTTTTTTTTTTTTTTGATGTTTCTTGAAATCAATCGTAAAAACTTGCATGAAATATTTTTGTAAAAATTATTGTAATTAATAAGTGTCTCCTCTAATTTAATGACATGATCTCGACATGATTACACAAGAAGGTAAGGAATGACATGATTACACAAGAAGGTAAAACAAATTTTTCTCTCCAACACTTGATATTTTCGTCTCTTTGCCTATCATCCTTGTCACTTTTTATACACTTCATCGATCCAATCCTCATGCATATCTGCTCAAATCTTTTGTTTGTCAACATTTTGTGCGCTCGAGATGGCCCAAAATCCCCATAATGATCTCGACGAGACCTAAGGAACATTATTATATTTTTGACAACTCAAATTATTGTATCAACTGTGTATGTTTCCTATCCCCATAGTTTATTTTGATGATGTCAAATGGGGAGAAAAAAATATGATTTTGAATTGCTGTGCATGCATATACTTTAAATATCTTATGTTGCAAAATTATCAAATAACTTGTTGATTTCTATTTTGTGTCAAATTCATACAAATATTGCCATCATCAAAAAGGGGGAGATTGTTAATCATATTGTTTAATTTTGATGATGTCTAAAAGATTATTTGAAAAATTCAGATTTTTTTTATACATATACTATATTATTTGACACAAAATATTATCTGTTTAAAATATAGATTGTATGATATAGTTGTTAAAAATATTATTTAAATGGAAGTATTTTGAAAATATCACTATTCACTTTTTGAAAAATTTAAAATTGATTAGTTGTATTATTTTGACAAAATTGATTAATTGGTTGGCTGGTCACTATTTACTTTTTTGCAAAATTAAAGCTGATTAATTTTTTTTGACAAATGTGATATTAATGAATTATTCCTTTTTGATATACTCACATGGGATGATTGGTTATTTTTATTTTATTTGAGTGTATTTATAATCTCTTCAACAATTACAAAACTTTTAAGTGGGGTATATATATATTTTATCTGATATGTGTATATATATATATATATATATGAATGTGAATTGAATTTTATATTCAAAATTATGATGACTTGCCTACAAAAGTGGACAAAGGAAAGGTGTAATGTTTGACAAAGAAAAAAGTGGATAAAGAAAAGGTGTAAAAGTTGGACAAAGGAAAAGTGGACTAAGAAAAAAAAGGATATGCTGTCAAAGAGAGTCTTCTCTTCCAACAGGTATATCTTTTGGTATAAATAGAAGTGATGTGTATGGAGAAAAATTAAAAACTTGAAGAGAGAAATTTCTATGTGCTCCAAAATTTTGAGTATATTGTATTCTGGTCTTTCACTTTTAGATCTAAGTGTATCATTTGTTCTTACACTTTCATATCTACTATTTGTGAGAGAATTATTGTAGAAGAGGGTTTAAGTACCACTTATTTTTATTCATTATTTTTGTGAGAGGTTTTTGTAAGAGTGAGACATTTATTATTGAGTGGGGCTCAATAGATAAGAGTAAGTCCTGTGCCAAATCCACAAGCTTGGTGGTATATTTATTCAGTTGATAGTAAAGAAATTCTCAAGAAAGTTCCTTGGGAAGTGGACGTAGGCCTGGCGTGCCAAACCACTATAAATCTCAGTGTTTAATGTTCTCTCCCTATCTCTCTTACTTTTATATTAATAATTATTTTATTTTTTTTGTTTGTTAAAATTCTGAATATTGTGTTAATATTAATATTGTAAATTTTTTTTAATAACCTAATTCACCCCCCTCTTGGGTTGCCTACTTGCGATAACAATCGACCTTAATATTACCCTTTTAACAATTCTTTTATGTAGTTTTATATTCATAAGTTTTACAAATCTAGGCCACTTTGGCAGCTACTAAATTAGTAAATCTTATGAATACTGAACTAACCAACAATATTCTCTATTAATTAATTTGAGTTATTTAATTATCATTAATTCAATAACTATTTTAATGAAATCACTATTTTTTTGATTTCTAAAATTTCTTTTATATGATTGCAATTACCAATATAATAATAATAACTTTGGACAAACATGAATATATATATATATATATCAAATTATGCAATATGACAATCGTGAATATCTCATATAATGGTCAATAAGAATTGCATCTAATATGAATTAACCACTTCAATATTTAATATTCAATGTCATAAAATTATTTCATGATATCAAATTTAAATCATAAAAATAGATCAACAATAATAGACAATAAGTGTACATAATTAGACAAGGTAAAACCATAATTATCTAACATAATGTAGTCAAATAAATATATTTATTTAATAGACAGAATGATTTAACAAAATTCTAAAATTGCTTTTAATCTATGCACTTTGTCACAATGGCAGACAATATGAATATTACACTCAATTTAGTGTCATATTATAATGATTATAAAAATTATTATTGCTAAAATTAATAATAAACTGAAGCATGCATATTACACGTTTATCATGCAATTTCGATCCCTCATTTTTGGAGCCGATAGCCCTGCTCACCTCTTTAACCTTACTAAGTGAATTGGCTTCAGACAGTTATGCCTCAGATGACACATCAGAAAAAAGTAAGAAACCACACTTCATGAATAATTATAATTATAATATAATAACAATATTCATAAATATATTATTATCCCAATGTTTATTGATTTACAAAACTAAGGCTTTGATACCACATGTAAGAAATTAATGTACATGTAGCTATAATAATAATGCAGAATTAACTTTGGAGGATCTTGAATTCAATACAACTCAAGAATAAAACGAACATACCTTTAGCTGCCATAGAATTAGAGAAGTTAAGAAAATACTCCTAGTAGTTGAACCTTGAATTCTTGGCTCACCTTCTTCTCTCTATCTCTCTTAATTAGGATGACTATAGAACTTAGAGTGATGGATAAATACTCATATCATGTAAGGGGAGTCACTCATCCTTAAATAGTGGAGAAAAGAGGGTCTGATAAACTCTATCAAAAGAATTCTTCTCCATCAAAGTTTCCTTCTTATCTTAGAAAATAATTATATTAAAATTTTAATTACTAAACTTAATCTCAAATATTGGCTTTTATCTAATTGTGGAGTATAAATAAAATAAAACATGTAAGAAATATGTAGGCTATTGGGCCACACTAAAGAATAAATCCAACAAGAGCACCACGTGACTATGTCTAAGACCAACTGATAACTTCTCACTTTTTGTGAGAGTTATGATTTGTTTTTGTATAAATAATTTTTTCTACTTTAATATTAATATGAGACCTTTTTTATTTTAAAATCTTACATTAGATTTCTTTTAACTTTTTAGATTATAAAATTATACATAATTTTTTTTATTAGAGATGAGACCTACACACTTGATGGTTATGCTTGATTTTGCGGTGAGATTATGTGTACTTGCTTTTTTTTTTTATAATATTATATTTTTTTATAGTTAGATGGAAGCACTACAAGAAAAGTGAGCTTAAAAGACGAAATTTTTTGTGACGGCACATTTGCCATCACAAAAAATAGAGTATTTGCGACGACAAAAAATGCTGTGGCGAAAAAGTAGAGTATTTGCGACGGCAAAAATTGTTGTCGCAAAAAAAAAGAGTATTTGCGACGGCAGAGATTGTTGTCGCAAAAAAAAAATAGAGAATTTGCGACGGCAGAGATTGTTGTTACAAAAAAATAGAGTTTTTGCGACGGCACCAGCTGCAGTCGCAAAAAAAAAAAAAAAGGAGTTTTTTGTGACTGTAATAGGTACCGTTGCAAAAAAAGAAAAGAAGTAAAATATATATATATATATATATTGTGGCTTTGAGACGGCTTCATGTATATAGTCACAAACTGGTTTAAATAAATGCAACGGTATTTTTCTGTCACAAAAAATAAAAATAAAAAAAGACAATGTCGTCTTACTCTTTTGATATAACATTTCTCTTTTCACATATTTTTTCATCTTCCTGTCTCTCTGTCTTTGTCTCTCTCCTCTTTCTCTCTCTCACTCATCACTCTTCTTTATCTGTCTGTTTCTCTCTTTCTCTCTGTGTCTGTGTCTGTGTCTGTGTCTCTCTTCTCTTTCTCTCTCTCAATCATCACTCTTCTCTGTCTGTCTGTCTGTCTCTTTTTCTTTGTGTTTGTGTCTCTATCTCTGTCTCTCTTCTCTTTCTTTCTCTCTCACTTATCACTCTTCTCTATCTGTTTGTCTGTCTCTTTCTCTCTGTGTCTCTTGTCCATCTCTCTTCTCTCTATCTCTCTGTCTCTCTTCTCTTTCTCTCTCTCTCACTTATCACTCTGCTTTATCTGTCTGTCTGTCAGTCTCTTTCTCTCTGTGTCTCTCGTCCATCTCTCTTCTCTCTTCTCTCTCTGTCTCTCTTCCCTCTCTGTGTGTCTCGTTCATCTCTCTTCTCTTTATCTCTCTTGCTCTCTCGTGAGTCTCTCTGTATCTCTCTCTTGTTTATCTCTTTTCGCTTTCTTTCTCTCTTTGTCTATCTCTCGCTCATCTTTTGTTTCTTTCTTTTTTTTGTCTCTCTCTCTCTCTCTCATTTATCATTCTTCTATCTCTATTTCTCTCTCTGTCTATCTATTTGTTTGTCTATCTGTCTGCCTCTCTCCCTCACTGTGTTCAACTTGCTCACTTTCTCCCTTCCATCTTGTCTATTTACCGAGCTCCATCTCGAGTTATCGATCCACTATAAGAAAATGCACTTTTAGCGACCACTTTGTCTCTATTTCTCTATCTCTCTTTTTTATCTCTCTCTCAGTCATTTCTCTCTCTTACCACCCATCTCCTCTACCACTTTCACCACTACTGCAAATGTCATTCTACTACCACCACTGCTACCACTGTTGCCACTCTACCTTTACAACTACCATTACTACCACCATCGCCACCACTCCACTACTACCACTACTATTGCCACTACTACCATTATCTCTCATCTACCACCGCCACTCCATCTCCTCTACCATTACCACAATTTCACCACTAATCTCCTTCACCATCCCCATCACCACCACCACCACCACCACTTTCACCACTACTGTTGCTCCCTCTTCTCTATCATAAAAAAATTAGTTCATGATTTATAGTAACCAAAAAAATGGGCCGCAAAAAAAAAAAAAAAAAAAAAAAAAAAAAAAAAAATTCATTGACCACAAAAAATTAACTTTATTTTAATAGAAAATATTTTTCATTAAAATACTACCTTTACTTCTACCAAATAAAAAAAAATTTTAATAGAAAATATTTTTTTTTTCATTAAAATAAAAATGAAACAAATAAATTCTTAATGAAAAATCAAAAATCAAAAAAAAAAAAAAATCAAAAAACAAAATCATTAACTAAAAAAAATGAAAAATAAATAAGTAAATAAATTCATTGGAAAATGTCTCGTAACTCAAATTTTGTGGCTCAAAAGTGGCTTAAATGGCCAAAACGACGTCGTTTTGGCCATTTTTATGTTGTTCTGTACTCAAAACGACGTCGTTTTGGCCATTTGAGCCACTTTTGAGCCACAAAATTTGAACTACGTAGTATTATCGAAATTCATTAACTACAATATATATATATATATATATATTTTAAAGAAAAAAAAAATGAAATTGTTTTCGTTTTCCCTCAATTTCTATCTCAATTCCCTCCTAATTCCCTCCTTTTGTTTCTCATGATGTCCCCAATCCCTAACCTAACACTCCCTATCACTCTCCTCTCTCTTTATCTCTTCCGCCTAGGGCTGAGTAAGGAATCCGTGAAATCCGTAATCCGATCCAGTCCAGTCCAATCCGATAGGTTTGGATTGGTTTTTTGAATCCGCGGTTCGGTTTCGGATTGAAGAATTAAAAATCCGTAGTCCACGGATTGGTTTCGGATTGAACCCCACGGTTCCGGATTGGAACCGATCCGGACCGTATACAAATAGTCTATATTTTTATTATACATCCTCCCCCATAGTATCTTCTCTTATTCTATATAAAATTTAAACTCAAACCTAAAACCGTATAATATCTTATTTTATTACTTTTGTTTGTATTTTCTTATGGTTGTTTAAATTCAAGAACAATATGTCACTATTATAGAAAAACATGTTGCTATTATGGAAATGATATAGCGCTATGTTTATATTTTTATGAAATTAAAGTGTTATATATATATATATATATATTTGTTATTTAATTATGTGAATCCGTGGTCCTAAACCGATCCAATCCGTATTTAAATGGATTGGTTCGGATTGGTTCCATGATTTAAACGGATTGGATTGGTTCCAATTTTTCAAGAACCGTAGATAACGGATTGGTCCTAGTTTTACCCCAATCCGGACCATGCTCACCCCTACTTCCGCCTACGTCGTCGCCTCTAGTGCCGCCACCGGCGACCACTACTGCCGCCGCCACACCTTCTCTCTCATTGCCATCTCTCTCGTCGCCTCCGTGATCTCGATTCATCTTAGTGAGGGAGTGAGAGATTCATTTCAGAGCAATTTCGCTTTTGATTTCGAAGTTCTCTCTCAATTTCGAAGTTTTGTCTCTCTTGATTTCGAAGCTCCACCGCCACCACCGTCTGCACCGGCGAGAGTGAGCACCATCGTCTACTACGGTGAGCACCGCCGTCTACAATCTCAGTTTTGTTTTCTCTTCCTTCACATCGATTCTTCTCCTAGGGTTTGCAATCTTGAATCTTCTCCTAGGGTTTTCAATTAGCCATCTGTAATAATCTGCTTAACATAGGTACAATGATGATTTGGTTATGCAGATAAGGATCGAAAATTGGGATTAGAACGCCTTAGATAGAAGGCAGTTGAAGAGGTTCTATTCTATATATCTTCTCTCTTCTATGGAATTGCCATTATATATATATATATATATTTTTTTTTTAATATAAATAAATGTTAGTCTCAATTCAAATTTGTGTGACAGAGGCCTGTGTGATGGAGGCCTGATAGATTAGAAGGTGAGAGTGCCCGCACTTCTATTCTCAACTCTGTTTGCCCTATTGCTTTTGTTTAATTTTCAGGTATGTATCTTAACTCTGTTTGCCCTACTGCTTTTGTTTAACTTTGGAGGAATGATTGAAATTCATTTTGGTGAGAATAGGCTGGCTGTTTTGTGTGTTAATGCTATGATTGGGTTAACAAATTGTTGTTGCTATCTTGCCATATTTTTAATGCATTTTGCAAATAAAGGATTTGAAGCTGAAATTGAATTCTATTTTGTCATTTTTCACTTATTTAACCAGTCGAATTCAAGTTGAAGAACCTATAAGAGCTATGAATTCAATTTGTGATGAAATCTGTTTCCATGATCTTTTTAATTTTCTCTTGTTAAGGGTTTGCTTAGTTGTCTCCACATGTTATTTCTACATTCACAGAGTTCCAGTAGGTTGTGAGCAGCATAGTTCAATTGTTAGTCACTTAATCTGAAAGGGGCATAGTGTAATCCTTTTTGTCATATATCAATTTCTGAATTGCAGCCCTTGGAATAGATTTTGGCAGGCATACTTTTTGTAGATTGGTATATTATATAAGAAATTGTTTCCTTTCTATTTTTCCTTGCCATTTCAGACTTTACCTGACGTCTTATAAGCTAATACCAGCTTAAAACAAATTTGCTTTAATAAAGACAGATTTCTTAAACTAGCTCCTTGTCTTAATGTTGCTTCTGCACCATCAAAAGGTATATCTATATCTCCTTTTCTCCTTTATATTATCCGACAAGCACATATATATAAGCACACATCATGTTAATCATTGGATTATTTGGGTGATCACCTGAATAGAGTAGCTTAGGGGAGCATTTCCAAGGCAAGTGGTTCAATAACATTATTATATTGAAATATTGAGTATGACTCTTTTAAGAGTGTTGTTTTGATTCTTATGATTGTTGAGTTTATTATTTGCTTGTAGTGTCAGATTCTTGATGTTGTCGTTAAACTAAATTTGGATCATTCTTGAAACAAGCTTCTTAATCCTCGCGCATTTGCTGGATGGTTTGGGCGGTCTTAGTTTGAGCTAAGTGCTATTTCATCAATCTATTTCTATTGCTGTGTGAATTTCCCTTTTGAAGTTAAAAACATGTTAAACTGATTGAAACTCATCAAAATCAATCATTTTTTGTAATACGCATGTTATATCTTAAGTTCTAATAAATCTCAAGCTTCCATAATAGGGTTGGATTCCTGGAATAGGTGATGTTATATCGAAATCTTAGTTGCTCGAAGTGGGAATGGGGTACATAAAAGAGTCTAAGGTTGAGAGTACCTATGGGAGTGTTTACATAAATTCATATAAAATATTATGTTGTAAGTCTATTTTTTTTTGTGCATAATTGTAATATATATATATATATTAAATATGAATAAATAACAGAGTTTGGTGTCAAGTGCACATTCTTTTTATTTAAATATCAACAACTATTTTGTTAATATGAATTACAAGAATAAGTTTGAGCTAATTTTTTCTCTATAATCTGATGGTTGTTGTAGATTTTCTTTTAATTGGTATCTTTTGTTTAAATATATTAGAGTCGAATAGGGTTTCCGGTTTGGGAGTTAGAGCCGGATTTCATTCTAGACAAATTAGTTTCTTAAGAAACTTAGAATTCGAGGTGTTAACGCCCCAAAATCACCAAACGGCGTCGGAGTGGCACAAAACTTGGCAGACACGACTGCCTAGGAACGAGAGACTTGTGAGAGAAGACGGGACTCAAATCGGGTTCCCGATTTGGGAGTTAGAACTAGATTTCACTCTTAAGAAACAAACTTGTTTTTTAAAAAACTTAGACTTTGAGGTGTTAATGCCCCAAAATCACCAAACGGTGTCGAAGTAGCATGAAACTTGGCACATGCGACCGCCTAGGTGTGGGAGAAGATAGGTTTTGAATCGGGTTCCCAACTTAAGAGTTAGAGCCGGATTTCACTCTAGGCAAATTAGTTCCTTAAAAAACTTAGAATTCGAGGTGTTGATGCCTCAAAATCACCAAACGGCATCGGATTAGCACGAAACTTGGCACATACGACTGCCAAGGCACGAGAGACTTATGGGAGAAGACGAGACTCAAATCGGGTTCCCGGTTTGGGAGTTAAGGCCGGATTTCACTCTGGACAAACTAATTTCTTAAGAAACTTAGAATTCGAGGTGTTAACGCTTCAAAATCACCAAACGGCGTCGGAGTAGCACGAAAGGCACATACAACCGCCTAGGCATGAGAGACTTGTGGGAGAAGACGGAACTCAAATCAGGTTCTCGGTTTGGGAGTTAAAGCCGGATTTCACTCTTAAGAAACAAACTAGTTTCTTAAGAAACTTAGAATTTGAGGTCAAAATCACCAAACGGCGTCAGAGTAGTACGAAACTTGGCACACACGACCGCCTAGGCACGAGAAACTTGTGGAAGAAGACAGGACTTGAATTGGGTTCCTGATTTGGGAGTTAGAGCCGAATTTCACTGTAGGCAAACTAATTTATTAAGAAACTTAGAATTCGATGTGTTAACACTCCAAAATCACCAAACGGCATCGGAGTAGCATGAAACTTGGTACACACGACCGCCTAGGCGCGTGAGCCTTGTGGAAGAAGAAGGGACTCGAATCAGGTTCCCTGTTTGGGAGTTAGAGCCGAATTTCACTCTTAAGAAACAAACTAGTTTCTTAATAAACTTAGAATTTGAGGTGTTAATGCCCAAAAATCACCAAACGGTGTCAGAGTAGCACGAAACTTGGCACACATGACCGCTTTGGCAAGAGAGACTTGTGGGAGAAGACGGGACTCGAATTGGGTTCTTGGTTTAGAAGTTAGAGCCGGATTTCACTCTAGGCAAACTAGTTCTTTAAAAAACTTAGAATTTGAGATGTTGACACCCCAAAATCACCAAACGACGTCGAATTAGCACGAAACTTAGGACACACGACCATTTTGGATGTGAGATTTGTGGGAGAAGACGGGACTCAAATCGGGTTCCTAATTTGGGAGTTAGAGCTAGATTTCACTTTAGGTAAACTAGTTCTTTAAAAAACTTAGAATTCAAGGTGTTAACGCTCCAAAATCACCAAACGGTGTCGAATTAGCACGAAATTTGGCACACACGACCGCCTTGGCACGAGAGACTTGTGGGAGAAGATGGGACTCAAATCGGGTTCTCGGTTTGAGAGTTAGAGTCGGATTTCGGTCTAGGCACAATTATTTACTTAATTATCTTTCTAATTGTATAGTAGTTAAATTTTTATGATTTTTTTTGTAATTAACATATTAACACATAATTATATTGTCATTAATTATTTTTTTTTTTTTTTCAGATATTTCCGGAGTAGGAGTTTGCTTCTTGTGGATTTCATGCCTGGGAAGAATGCCACTAATTTTTGTTTTTGTACCACGGAGAATGCTAAGGAAAACCTTTAATTTTGATTTATGTTATTTTGAATTATGAATAACATTATGTATTTAAACATTATATATGTATTATGAAACATTATGTACCGAGTTAATTTTGTTGATGTATAGTTATGAATGCAAGAATATGTTTATTATGGAGAAATTATTACAGGAATTTTTATATTATTATGGAATTATTGGTTTTTTTTTAAAAATAATTCATTGAATACAAGCAACTTTAATATTTTTAATTAATTTACAGCAAGTTTTTTGGTTTTTTTTTTTCGACGGCACCAAACTGTCGAAAAAAACAGGAATTTTATAATTTTTAATAAATATTGCATTTTTTGCAACGGCACCACATCGTCGCAAAAAAACAAAAACTTTTTTTGCGACATAATCAATGCCATCGTAAAAAAATAAAATAAAATAATTTGCGACGGTAATTTTTACCGTCTCAAATAATACTTTTGGCGATGGTAAAATAATGCCGTTGCAAAAAGGTCTCTATTTTTACGCATTATTGGCGACAATAAAATGCCGTCACAAATAGTAACATATGCCGTTGTAAAAAAAAGGCGGCGACATAAGTTTTTGCAACGCTCTCCATTGTGATCCCCTGTTTGCCGTCGTTAAAAGTTATTTGCCGTCTCTAAAACTTTTTTGAGACGGCATAATGAGTAAAATGCCGTCGCAAAAAATCGAAATTTTTGTAGTAAAGGTTTAAACTTATAATTTTGAAGTTGAATAGGTAAAGTCATGTTTTATGATAATTGAATAGATTTTTGTGTAATTAATATAATAATTAAATATTCATCGTAATATTAATGGGTGAGATTTTGGCAACGTTAGCCAACTAAACCTTAGAAAGAGAAGGAATTAGAAAAAGTTATGTTAGAGATTTTAAAAATTTTATTAAAATTTTTATCAAATGTCTCACAGGGATGTGAGACTCATACAATGTGGGTCTCATACCCATGTGAAACATTTAATAGAAATTTTTGTAGAACTTTTTGACATTTTTAACATTTTTAAACTAGAAATAGATATTCCTAACAGCAGGATAATTTTTCACTAGTTTTAAATTATTTTTTATTTTTTTTAATAATATTTTTCACTTCAATTTCTAACAATATTTTAAGAACAGTTATTATTAATATTTTCCATTAAAATTGATGATTCTCATTTTGGTTGGGTTCATCATGGGAAAGGAAAAGGTAAAAAAAAATCATGTACTCCTGTGTGTCCCATTGTTGAAAAAAATAATAATTCAAATTCTTTACCGTAAAACATTAAAATTATGCATGAGAAATTCAAAACTTTCTTATAAATAAAAGTAAATTATTAATATTTTTTTTCTTTCAAATTACTAGTACTATTTTTTATAACAAAATACAAATCACATAGTCTTGTGATAATTTACTTAAGATTGAAATTTTGAATGAATAATTAAAAAAAAATTAACATGTTTGTTAAAGGTATTAATTGATAAATTTTTTTTACAAATTATAGATTTTTTATTGTAGGCCTTTATTTGAAAATGTAAAATTATTTAACTTCATTAATAAAAGTCCTGTTAACGGTTGTCAAAAAGAGATCACATAATTCCAAAAAAAAATAAAATTTTAATGCATATTTCACATATTTTCATATGTTTATATATATTTTAATATATTTTTTTATATACCTTCACTTTGCATGCTATTTTTTTTTCAAAAAATATTTGATGGTACAATGTGTTATAAAGGAACAATTTTAAGTCTATATAAAATAGATAAAATTAGTATAATTTAAATTAAGTTTGAGTTTGTATAGAACTATATATGTAATTAAGAAAATATATGCTGATGTGGCTCTCTTAGAAAAAAATAAACTCTTTTAATATATTACCTAAGTATGAGAAAAATATTATTTTTAATAATATATATATATGATACCAACGTGAAGTTGGTAAGATGATGGTATTTTCCAATTAATAAATACCCTTAACAACTCATTTGCAAAATTCATATTTTAAAGTATTGGAGTTTTTTTTTTCTTTCAACTTCATGATCATATATTAATAAACAGTCCCGCTATGTAGCTTGAAAAGGAGACCTCCTAAATGGCCCGAAAGTAAGAATGGCAATGGGGCAGGGCCGGGGATCACACTCCCTGTCCCCGATCCCCGATCGTAAAAATTTCCTGTCCCCAGCCTCAATCCTCGACAGGAACCTATCACCGTCCCCGTCCCCGTCTCCTAACGGGGATCGGGTTTCCCCGACCCCGAAAATTCCCTGGACCAAAAAAAAAAAAACACAAAAACCAAACAACAGCGGCAATAACAACAATTCAACAACATCCTCAACATCATCAACATCGTTAACAACAACATCATCAAAACATCAACATCACAGAAAGGAAGAGAGATTTGAGTAGAGAGAGAGAGAGATCTGCACAGATCTATCGTGGCAGAGGGAACTGATGCCAGAGTATGGAGGTTCAGCAACTCTGGCATTACGGCAATAGCAGTGGCGCGGAGGAGAAGGCGACGGTACTATCTCTAATTTGGCGACGATGTTCAGTGCTCTCTCTCTCTCTTGTTCAGAGGAGGAGAAGGTGGCGCTGATCCAATGCTCTCTCTCTTTCTAAGTGAGTGAGTGAGAGAGAAAGAGATGACATGATGAGAAAAAGAGAGAGATTAGAGATAGTGAGGAAGAGAGAGAGATGTAAGGAAAAGAGAGAGAGTAGATATGAAATAAAAAAAAATGAAATGAGAAAGAGAGAGAGAGAAAGAGAAAGAGAAACAGTTAATCAAAAAGTATATATATATATATATATATATCACTTTGGGGACAAACGGGGCCTGGGCTTGGACACTTATCACCGTTCCCAGTTCGAAATTGATTGGGGATTGATTTTTGAATACTATCTCCCGTCCCGTCGGGAGTATTTTTCAAAAAAAAATCGTTCAAATTGAGGCCGGGGGATCGGGTCCCTGTAACAACCATGACCCATGATTAGCGTTAATCTGTGCTTAGTTATGCCTAATAAGTAATTAAAGTGAAATGTTGCATCATGTGTTGCCTTATATGTGTTTATATTTGTTTAACATAGAAAGATCTGTCCATGATTCCGTTTCGGTTTGCGAATTGAAGACCTTATCAGTATCGAATTCAAAAATTGACTTGATTTATGTGTTATTTAGAATTTTTAGAACATTATGATAGGTTTACTTAAAATTCGATTCGGAACGATTAAATTAGATTAATTTAATGCTCACTTAATTAGCCTTAATTAATTATCATTAAGTAAGCCTATATAAGGCTTCTTATGTGTCTTCACTCTCTCTTTTTCTTCATTTCAACACATTTGAGCTCACACACACACAAGCAAAACGTGGGAGAGAGACAGAGATAGAAGAAAATTGAGATTAAAAGTTGGGAAAGAAGAGAATTGCTAGGAATTATTAGAGATTTGCAAAAGAATTTGGGAATTGAAGCTTCCTCACTTGTGCAATTTAGACTCTAGGTAAGAGCTTTAGTGTTTGATCTTGTAACGTAGATGATTAATGCATGAAAACAAGTGAATTAGGTGAATTCATGTAGGAATTGAGCCAAAACTGAAGAAAATTAAGTCATTCCATACATGCATGCATATTTATAGCATTTTGAAGTTGTTTTCAAAGATTTACCCCATGCATGTTGTAATTCTAGCATGAGTAGAAGAATTCATAACATTTCTCATCAATAGACCTCATTTGATCATGTTTTAGAAGCCATGAACTCAAGTGAACACATGTACGTCATGTTCATATCATGTTCTTACATTTCAAGTTGAATTTTTGCATGTTTGACATACTTTTAGGCCTTGATTTCATGAAATGATCTTCAACTCATAATGTTTTACAAGTTATTAGATATTTTCCAAAATTTTGGCCCAAAAAGATGAGTTTTGAAGTGTGGAATTCGAATTTGGAGCTTGGGAGTGCAATTTGGAAATTCCAGATTCTGCGCTCGAATGACCACCTTTGTTTTTATATTTCCGCTCGAGCGACCAGAAGTTCGCTCAAGCGTGAAATACATGCTCTTAGAAGTTTCATGTTTTCGCAGACCACTCAGGGACATGAGTCTCACGCTCGAGCGACCATCGAGCGTCCGTCGGGCGTGAAAATCACGTAACCAATACTTTTTCAAAATTTGCAGAGCGCTCGAGCGTCCCCTCACACATTGCATGTCTACTCGAGCGGGGACCCTGTTTTCAGAAAATTTGACCAAGTGTTTTCAAATGTATTTTTGCATTCTCATTCCATCCTAGGCATTCCTAGGCCATGATTAAGACTCAATAAGAGGTTAAGACCTAGAAACACACTAGGAATGAAATTAAAGAAGTTAAGTGCCAACCGAGTGTGTGTTTCATTATGTGTTTCTGCTATGTACGTGTAGGTCACGCGCCTCAAGTTATTTGATTTGCCTGTTCTGCAAGTGGAGTCATCAGTGAGTAATAACTCTGTAAAGTTATGTTTAACTTTAATTATTTTACGATGCTATGAAATGATCAGTTTTTTGAAATGCAATGTTTTGTATGAATGAATGATTATCCAAATTTATGTAAAGTATTCATGGCATCCTTAGCACAAGGCCCTAGCCCGGGGGTAACAATACCGTGCCTTTATAAGTAAGGCCCTTGTCTGGAGGTAATAATACCATGGTTTCATGGCCCTTGCCCGAGGGTAACAATACCGTAGTTCAAGCAAGTTACAAGTTTCTCGGTACTGGAGGTTCCCAATGGAACTAACAAGCAAGTTAACACTAATGGATGTACCATGTATAACGAAGCATGAATTCTGATTTCTGTACGAAGTTGAACAAGAGAATAAATATAAATCTGTTTCTGATTATGTAATAGACATCATTCATTAGAACCCTTTACTTTGTTATTATTCACTGGGCTCTAGCTCACTATTTATATTATGTATGTAGGTGAGCAGGCACGTGACCAGGCACAGAGTTGAAGGCTGGGCGTCTCAGTTTTGTCAACCACCCTCCTGTGCCTCCCGGGGAGGTTCCCTTTCCAAATGTCCAGTTTTGTAACTTTACTACAATCGTTTTTGCTTGTTTGCTTATCTATACACTGGGCTAAGTCCCCTTTTGGTTTCATCCTTGTGATTGGATGACCCATGGTTAATGTATTTATGACGTTATATATATATACATATATATACAAGTTCGTTTTAAAGTTTTCTATCTCATATATGTTAACACAGCTTTATGGACATTGTATATTTTCTATATTTGCTTCCGTAACCCCTTACTATATGTTGTTTTGTCCAGAGGCCCTTGGTAATCCATGGATTACTGGCCGGTTACGACACTAAACCTATAGGGGCACGTTTGGATCATGACAGAGTGGTATCAGAGCACGAGTTATACCGCACACATGAGTCCATAAAAGCTATAGGATGTCCTAGAAAGAATTAGGGACATTACATCAACATGTATGAATGTGATAATCTTTATACATGTGAGAACCCAATTTGAATCTAAATAAATAAATAAAAAAAGAAAAGAGAACAAGATTATTTTTATGTTTATGGTTGCCTTGTCTCTCTATAGCAAAATAGAGAATATAAAGGGAAATGATGTGAGTGAATCCTCCGAGGCCCGAATGAACAGAATGCAATAGATGCTTGCGGCTTTAAATGAAGCCATGACGCAGCGATTGAGACAACAACCTTTACCTCCTCTGCATCCACCAATACTAATAGAACCGGACAATAGTGACATCATCAATTTGACTCAGAAATTTATGAAAATGAAACCGCTGACCTTTTTGGTTGGCATCGAACCATTGAAGGCAAAAACCTGGTTGCTAGAAATGGAAAAGTTATTTAAAGTATTCCCTTACTCCGCAACTCAGAAAGTACTCTTGGCTACCTACACTTTAAAGGATGAAGCCCTGAGATGGTGGCTGTTGGTCTGAAACAATAATGGGGACATGACATGGGCTCAATTTAATGAGGTATTCTACAACAAATACTTTCCCCAATGCTTTAGAGACCGAAAAGTGTCAGAATTCCAAGAACTCAAACAAGGCAGGATGTTAGTGGCCGAATATGAGGCCCAGTTTACTGAGTTAGCTCGTTTTCCCCCACACATGGTGGACACCAATTATAAGAAAGCACGAAAGTTCAAGGGACGTCTAGACCTGGAAGTATTTGATCGAGTAGGTGTCTTGAAATTGCCTACTTATGTGGAAATGCTTGATAGGGCATTAATGGTAGAGGCCATAATAGTAGCCAAGAAACAAACTACAACTCCAACAATTGAATGGAGAGGCAAAAGGGCTAGATTTAGCTTCAAGAAAGGCCGATCAATTTCAAAGAAGCAAAATACTGGATCGTCAAGTAACTCAAGCCAAAGCAGTGGGTCTATGCCAGTTTGTCCAGAATGTGGAAGGAAACATAGGGGCATGTGTCACCGTGCATCTGGTGCTTGTTTCCGATTCTGCAAGAGGGGCCACATGATTAGGGATTGCCCGATGAGATTCGACACGACTACCCGTCCTGCTGCAAGTTCAGCTGGGTCTGTTCTTGCACCAAGAACTAATGTGAGGGCCAATATTGAAGGAGAAGTTTTAAGACAAGGCCGGGTTTTTGCATTAGTACTTAGGGATGTACAAAATGTTGAGTCAGTAGTATCAGGTACAATCTCTATCTGTGGTCAGAATGCCTATGTGCTGATTGATTTTGGTTCCACGCATTCCTTTGTGTCGCATGCTTTTTCTCGAAAATTAACTAGACCATTAGAACCGATGAACTGTTTACTACCTATATCTACACCGTCTGGGGGTTCTATGATATGTACTTATGTTTATCCGGCATGTGATATTATGATTGGTGATATGACATTGTATGTTGATTTGTTACCCTTGAGCATTGATCATTTTGATTGTATTCTGGGCATGGACTGGTTAACTAAATATTGGGCTACCATTAACTGTGCAAGTAAATCTGTTGAGTTTAGACCACCTGGTATGCCTGAATTTATTTTTACTGGGAATGGGGTAGTTCCCCCACCATACTTGATTTCACTTATGAAAGCCAGAAAATTACTGAGAAAAGGTTGTCGGGGCTACTTGTGTTGTGTGCTGACTATATCTTTGGATAGTACCAGTGTGGAAACTATTCCTGTGGTTTATAACTTTCTTAATGTGTTTCCTAATGACCTACCCGGGGACCTAATTGATAGGGAAATTGAGTTACAATTGATATAGTACGTGGAACACAACCTATTTCCAAAACTCCGTATAAAATGTCAACTTCTAAACTGAAAGAGTTGAAAGTTCAATTCCAAGAACTCTTGGACAAGAAATTTATCTGCCCAAGCACATCACCTTGGGGTGCTCCAGTCTTATTTGTAAAGAAGAAGGATGGGTCTTTGAGGTTATGTATAAACTACCATGAATTGAATAAAGTAACCGTGAAGAACAAATACCCACTATCCCGAATAGATGACTTGTTTGACAAACTCCAGGAGGGCCAAGTATTTTCTAAAATTGATCTCAGATCCAAGTACCACCAATTGAAAGTTAAGGTAAAAGATGCAGAGAAGACTACATTCAGGACTAGATATAGGCACTATGAGTTTTTGGTAATGTCATTTGGGGTGACTAATGCACTTGCTGCCTTCGTGGACCTTATGAACAGGGTATTTAAACCATATTTGGATGAGTTTGTTGTTGTGTTTATTGATGATATTTTGATTTATTCTAAAAGCAAGGAAAAACATGAGAACCATTTGCGAACTGCTTTACAGATTTTGAAAGAAAAGAAGTTGTATGCAAAATTGTCTAAATGCGAATTCTGGCTTGACAATGTAGTATTTTTGGGACATGTAATTAACAAAGACGGTATCTCTGTTGACCCTCAGAAAGTTAAAGCCATTGTGGATTGGCCAAGACCAACAAATATGTTAGAAGTTAGAAATTTTCTGGGACTTGCAGGTTACTACATAAGATTTGTGAAAGATTTCTCAAAACTTGCTATGCCATTAACCCAGTTAACCCAGAAAAATGTCTCATGTGATTGGAACGACCAAAGAGAGTTTGCCTTCCAATAGTTGAAGACCAGATTAGTGACTGCACCAATTTTGACTCTGCCTAATGGAATTGATGGGTTTCAAATTTACAGTGATGCATCCTATAAAAGCTTGGGCTGTGTCTTTATGTAAAATGGAAAAGTGATTTCTTATGCCTCTCGACAACTCCGTCCTCATGAAATAAACTATCCAACCCATGACCTTGAATTAGCCGCTGTAATTTTTGTTTTAAAAATTTGGCACCATTATCTGTATGGAGTGACTTGTGAAGTATACACAGATCATAAAAGCCTCAAATATTTCTTCACCAAAAAAGAATTGAACATGAGACAGAGAAGGTGGTTAGAGTTGATCAAAGACTATGATTTACAGATTTTGTACCATCCGGGAAAATCTAATACTGTGGCAGATGCCTTGAGCAGAAAATCAATGGGAAATTTATTATGTTTGCTCACCGGTCAGAAAGAACTGCTATGTGATTTGGAAAAGAATGAGATTGAAGTTGTATTGTGAGAACAATGTGGAATTTTAGCTGCTATCTCCACCCAGCCTGCAATCATTGAAGAAATCAAAGAGAAATAACTACAAGATGAATTCTTGAAAAAGATTATGAATGAAATTGACTCAAAACCAAGGCCCGGGTTTGTATTTGAAAACAATGTGTTGAAATTTTAGAGTCGTCTTTGTGTGCTGGATTGTTCTGATTTAAGGAAACAAATCATGACAGAAGCTCACAACTCAAAATTTGACATGCATCCGAGGAATACAAAGATGTATCATGATTTGAAATAAAATTTTCGGTGGCCTGGGATGAAAAAGTGTATTGCAGATTTTGTGGCCTGATGTTTGCATTGCCAACAAGTCAAAACTGAACATCAATAACCCGTTGGTTTGTTACAGCCGCTTCCAATACCGGAATGGAAATGGGAACACATTACCATGGACTTCATTGTGGGATTGCCTCGCTCCTCTCGAGGTATGGATTCTATCTGGGTGATTGTTGATCATTTAACTAAGTCTGCCCATTTTCTACCTGTTAAAACTATTTATAATGCAGACAACCTAGCTAATATTACCTACCAAAAAAAAAAGCTAGCTAATATGTATGTGGATGAAATTGTGAGATTACATGGTTACTAGTAGCTATTGTATGTGACAGAGATTCGAAGTTTACGTCAAAATTCTAGCAGAGTTTGCAACAGGCTTTGGGAACCGAACTGTAATTGTGTAGTATCTACTATCCACAGACAGACGATCAATCCAAAAGAACCAATCAGACTTTGGAAGATATGCTGCGGATGTGTGTGTTAGACTTCCAAGGGAATTGGAAGACTTATCTTCCGTTAGCCGAGTTTGTATACAATAACAGCTACCATTCAAGTATCGGTATGGCTCCTTACGAAGCATTGTATGGTAGAAAATGCCAATCTCCGATCTGTTGGGCTGAAGTAGGTGATAGACCGTTGTTGAGACCAGAACTTGTGCAAGAAACAACTGAGAAGGTGTAATTGATTCAACAACGCTTAAGAACTGCTCAGAGCTGTTAAAAGAGTTATGCTGATATTCAAAGAAGAGACAGGGAGTATGAAGTCGGGGATCACGTATTTATCAAAGTAACTCTAATGAAATGACAAACACGGTTTGGTGTTAAGGGCAAGTTAGCACCGAGATATGTTGGGCCATATGAGGTTCTGAAGAAAATCAACCCGGTGACGTATTGGGTAACCTTACCACCAATCATGGAGTATATGCATAATGTCTTTCATGTCTCAATGTTACGGGATTACTTACGAGATCCGCACCATGTTATCGAGTCGACACATGTACTTTTAAAAGATGACTACACATACGAAGAAAAGCCAATACAGATTGTGAACCGCCGAATTAAAAAGCCAAGGAACAAGGAAATACCGTTGGAAAAAGTTGATTAGCAAAACCACGAAGAGACCTATGCAACTTGGGAAACGGAGGAAGATATGATGAGAAGATACCCTCAATTGTTTCCTTTGAATCCAGTGTTCATCCAAGATGAAAGTAACTCAAGTTTGGAGGACCAAACTCTTTAAGGGGGGAAGGCTATAACAATCCTGAGCCATGATTAGCGTTAACCCATGCTTGGTTATGCCTAATAAGTAATTAAAGTGAAATGTTGCATCATGTGTTGCCTTATATGTGTTTATATCTGTTTAACGTAGAAAGATCTGTCCATGATTCCGTTCCAATTTACGAATTGAAGGCCTTATCGGCATCCAATTCAAAAATTGACTTGATTTATGTGTCATTTAGAATTTTTAGAACATTATGGTCGGTTTAATTAAAATTCAATTCGGAACGATTAAATTAGATTAATTTAATGCCTACTTAATTAGCATTAATTAATTATCATTAAGTAAGCCTATATAAGGCTTCTTATGTGCCTTCACTCTCTCTTTTTCTTCATTTCAACACATTTGAGCTCACACATACACAAGCAAAACGTGGGGGAGTGAGAGAGAGAGAGAGAGAGAGAGAGAGAGGGGAGAAAATTGAGATCAAAAGTTGGGAAAAGAGAGAATTGCTAGAAATTATTGGAGATTTGCAAAAGAATTTGGAAATTGAAGCTTCCTCACTTGTGCAATTTAAACTCTAGGTAAGAGTTTTAGTCTTTGATCTTGTAATGTAGATGATTAATGTATGAAAACAAGTAAATTAGGTGAATTCATGTAGGAATTGAGCTAGAATTGAAGAAAATTAGGTCGTTCCATACATGCATGCATATTTATAGCATTTTGAAGTTGTTTTCAAAGATTTACCCCATGCATGTTGTAATTCTAGCATGAGTTGAAGAATTCATAACATTTCTCATCAATAGACCTCATTTGATCATGTTTTAGAAGCCATGAACTCAAGTGAACACATGCATGTCATGTTTATATCATGTTCTTACATTTCAAGTTGAATTCTTGCATGTTTGACATACTTTTAGGCCTTGATTTCATGAAATGATCTTCAACTCATAATGTTTTACAAGTTATTAGATATTTTGCAAAATTTTGGCCCAAAAAGATAAGTTTTGAAGTGTGGAATTCGAATTTGGAGCTTGGCAGTGCAATCTGGAAATACCAGATTCTGCACTTCCGTTCGAGCGTGAGATTCTGCGCTTAAACGGCCACCTTTGTTTTTGCATTTCCGCTCGAGTGACCAGAAGTTCGCTCGAGCGTGAAATACATGCTCCCAGAAGTTTCATGCTTTTGCAGACCACTCGAGCGGCAAGAGTTACGATCGAGCGGGGACATGAGCCTCACGCTTGAGCGACCATCAAGCGTCCATCGGGCGTGAAAATCACCTGTACTTTTTCAAAATTTGCAGAGCACTCGAGCGTGGGAAGTTGCGCTCAAACGTCCCCTCATACATTGCATGTCCGCTCAAGCGGAGGAAGCTACGCTCGAGCAGGGACCCTGTTTTTAGACAATTTGACCAAGTGTTTTCAAATACATTTTTGCATCCTTTTTCCATCCTAGGCATTCCTAGACCATGATTAAGACTCAATAAGAGGTTAAGACCTAGAAACACAGTAGGAATGAAATAAAAGAAGTTAAGTGCCAACCGAGTGTGTGTTTCATTATGTGTTTCTGCTATGTACGTGTAGGTCACGCGCCTCAAGTTATTTGATTTGCCTGTTCTGCAAGTGGAGCCATTAGTAAGTAATAACTCTGTAAAGTTATATTTAACTTTAATTATTTTATGATGCTATAAAATGATCGGTTTTTTGAAATGCAATGTTTTGTATGAATGAATGATTATCCAAATTTCTGTAAAGTATTCGTGGCATCCTTAGCACAAGGTCGTAGCCCGAGGGTAACAATATCGTGCTTTTATAAGCAAGGCCCTTGCCCAAGGGTAATAATACCGTGGTTTAATAGTCCTTGCCCAACAATACCATAGTTCAAGCAAGTTACAAGTTTCCTGGTACCGGAGGTTCCTAATGGAACTAACAAGCAAGTTAACACTAATGGATGTACCATGTATAACGAAGCATAAACTCTGATTTCTGTATGAAGTTGAACAAGAGAATGAATATAAATCTATTTCTGTTACGAATTCTAGTTTCTGATTATGTAATAAACATCATTCATTAGAATCCTTTACTTTATTATTATTCACTAGGCTCTACCTCACTATTTATATTATATATGTAAGTGAGCAGGCACGTGACCAGGCACAGAGTTAAAGATTGGGCATCTCAATTTTGTCAGCCACCCTTCTGTGCCTCCCGGGGGGGTTCCCTTTCGAAATGCCTAGTTTTGTAACTTTACTACAGTCGTTTTTGCTTGTTTGTTTATCTATACACTGGGCTAAATGCCCTTTTGGTTTCATCCTTGTGATTGAATGCCCCATGGTTAATGTATTTATGACGTTATATATATATATACAAGTTTGTTTTGAAGTTTTCTGTCTCATACATGTGAACACAGCTCTATGGACATTATATATTCTCTATATTTGCTTCCGCAGCTCTTTACTATATGTTGTTCTGTTAAGAAGCCTTTGGTAATCCACGGATTACTGGCCGGTTACGACATTAAACCTATAGAGACAAGTTTAGGTCGTGACAGTCGCCATCGGGTTGGTTCAAATTGCCTTACCCAAAAGTGATAAAGGTGGTTTTTGTAGTGTTTGGCCTAGTTGCACAACATTTGATTGACACGAAGCGTTTAGAAAGAAAGAAATAGAAGAAGAGAGAGCGAGAAACTAGTCAACGAAGAAAAACTGAGAGCGACCAACGCTGACCACCGACGACTAGCAAAATACTCCCTCTGTTGTTCATCGTCCATCAATCTCTGTCGAGAGAGAGAGAGAGGAATTAGTCGACGAAGAAAAACAGTAACCTAGAGGAACTGAGAGCGATCAGAGCTAACGACCGACCTGGGTGACCACCAACGACCACCAAAATACTCCATGTGTTGTTCGCCATCTGTCAATCTTTGTGTAAGATCTTGTCAATGACATTAAGATCCTGAATGTTACTGTCATTGACAACCGAAATACTCCCTGTGATGTTTAACATTAGGAGTTAAAATGTTGCTGTCATTGACCATCGAATAGTCTGCTGCAACTTGGGATTGTTCTATGTAAGACCCTGAATTTATACATACAACATCAACTCCAACCCCACCCACATTATTGGGAGCTCCAACATTTGGAGTTAAAGCAACCTTGACATCAATTTAAATGTAAAGAATTTTTGGAATTGAAAAAGCAGGTATGTGTATATGTGATTTAAAAAATTCTTAGTCAATCAAGAATGACGAACAATATAAGCAGTCAAAGTTCGACAATTGGTTTAAATTTGTGGACTTGAATATAGATGTAGTTCCAAATGCCCCATTTTTTTTTTCAGTTTCGTACTAGTCATTTTATGACTTTGGTTTATAAACTTCGGATAGTTTGCTTTCTAAACGTTGGTTTTGTTATCGTTGGATTGAAGAGAATGAAAGCATTTATTGGAGATGCTGTTTTTTTTTTTAATAATTGGCATAGATACTGTTTTTCTATTGTTGGAGATATTTACTTTTACATAAACCGATGTAGAAAGGCAAATTTAAGTTATAACAGAGCCAGTATTATGCATGATGAAGCTCAGAATTCTGGAATTCTGAAATTGGAGCTGCAGATGTATGTTGTTTACTAGTCAAAGACAACAAGGTTTTAATTTCCATCAGTGTAACCTTGGCTATGTGCCTAACCTAACAAAATCAAAACTTCCAAATTAAATTCTAAATTGAGACTAGGGTGGGAGGTTTTTATAGCAATTTCATCTTGTGAACAAAGTGAAGTTGCAGATGTATGAAGCTACAGATGTATGTTGTTTGCTAGTCAATGACAGCAAGGTTTCAACTTCTAGCAGTATAACACTTGATTGTGTGCCTAACCTAAGAAAAGAAAGACTTCCAAATTAAATTATGAATGTTACTTTGCGCACAACAGCTTCTATCCATAACTTACTTTTACCACTTTGTAGAACCTTGCATCCAAAGTTGGCCAAATCAAAGGAACTTTGAATGGGTGATAAGAATAACATTTCAATTTAGTTCATAATACTAGTGCATATAAACAATGTGCTTTAATTTAGTAATCTAACAACATATTTCCAAACAAAATGAGCTAAGAAGATCATATTATATCAACCACATCAACAAAATATTCGTTTCCACCTACAAAGATATGCCCACATTCATTTCATGACAACATAGCCCCACAAGCCATCAAATTACCCCAAAACTAACAAAAACTAACAAGCCAGTAATTTGCATCATCAAGTACAAAATCATACAAAACACAATAACGTAAATCATCGCCTTCAATTTCTTCTCCATCCTTTGAAGCCTTCAACCATGGTCATGAATTTCATTTTCCATCTCAGAAAGTATTGCCCTTAGCTCGTTAAATTCTTCTGTTGTTATAGCATGACGAGCTCCAATATTGGAATAGTATGTGGAGGTAACATCCTCATCATCATCATCATTTGTGAACTTGAAGTAATTGCAGTGTGCCTTATTACTCTACAATTCATGAAAATCAATTAATCAAAGCAAGCTAGGAAGCACGGATACAAATACGGGTACGATACGATACGGATATGGCGATACGAAAAAATTTGAAAAACTAGAATATGGGTACGGCAGGGATACGTTTGTAAAAAATATTATTTTCACAATTTTTAGTAATGTAACATACATAAAAATAAAACTTATTCAATTTTTAGTTCTTTTAAACTAATAATCTAAAATTGTTTTATTTAGCACAAAAAAAATTTAATATTTAGCACAGTAATTAATTTACAAACCATAATGATATTTTTTGCAAAAAAAAAAAAAAATATGTGACAATTTATTTAGCCAAATAGGTTCAACTTTTTTCATAACCAAACACATTTACAACTTATTTTAATTCTTTTAAACTAATAATCTAAAATTTTATAAGTATAAAAAGCTAACATATAAATGATATCAAATGGGGCCAATGTGAAAACATGAAATTTCTTAGTTTTCATTTCAGAATCTGTAAATTTTACTAAAGAAATTGAGAAAAAAATTTCCCCTATAATCTCAAATTTAATATTGATTTCATTTTATAGATCTTAAAGAATAAAGAGTATATTTAAAATAAAAAAAAAAGAAAGAAAAAAGAAAAGAATTGTGTATTATAAAACCAGCAACAACCAACAGGAGATCGAAAGAAAGAGAGAGGAGAGCAAGATGAGACGAAAGAGGAAGAGGGAGAGATTGAGCGAGAGCAAAAGCGAGAGTGAGTGAGATCGAGTCTATCAGTCCAGAGAGATCGAGCGAGAGGGAAAGAGAGAGAGGGACGAACCTGATCGACGACGACGACGCTGCTGTTCGCGAACCTGATCGACGACGCTACTGTCCAGAGAGACGATGCTGCTGTTCCTCCTTCTTTGCTGCTGCTGCTGCTGCTAGGGCTTGGTTGGTTGTTTTTTTTTTTGTTTTATGTTACATAACTTTTGTTATTTTACAATTTGACCCCATTATAAGTTTTTTAAATTATTTTTTCGCCCCGCCGTATCCTGAAAGTATCCAAGCGTATCCCTAAAGTATCCTCGCGTATCCCAAATGTATCTGAAATTCAAAAAATTAAAAAAAAAAATAGGATACTTATTTTCCATATCCGATACGTATCCCGTCGTATCGGACGCGTATCCGTATCCGATACGCGTACGGGACCCATTTCAGAGTATCCGTGCTTCATAGAAAGCAAGCAATTCAATTTCCAAATACTAAAGGGTTAATTTGTATAATACATACGGACATAGAATATAGCTTAGTACTTACATATTTTGATGGACACACAAAGAACAAACGTCCTTAATTTCTATTCTCATTGGTTCGTACAATATACATGGCAGTTGTTCTCCCACAATCACACATTCTTGGTTTTAATCTAATGTTGCTATTGTTAGTAGAAGAAAAAGCCATTTTTTTATCTGCATAACCAATACCTAAGCCATTTCAATTTTCTCCGAGTCGTCTTGATTTGAAATAAAAAATAACTTATTTAGTGAAGACTAACTATTTTCTGAAGCTCATTAGATTCGATCATGGATTCCTTTTTTTATTATTATTAATTGGAGGTCTCATATTTTCAATATTACTATTTCTATTTCATCACCAATTTTAATGATACATAGTCCAAGGTTTGTTTTGTATGCACTTAACTAAGTGGTAAGACAACCTAAGATGATAAACATTTTATGTTTTTCAAAAGTTCATAAATATGGTCTCAAGCCTACAAATACGGGTTGTAATAAAATTTGAAGTACTATAAACACTAGCATCCAACTCTTAAATCCAAATAACAATCCTAAATTTATAAGCCCCAAACAAAATTTCCTAGAATGCAGATTCAAGTAAAAAACAAAAAAACAAACCAGGATTCATAGAATGCAGATTCATATCATCCAACTCTAAAATCCAAGTAAGAATCCTAAATTTATAAGGCCCAAACAAAATTTCCTTGAATGTAGATTCATACAATGCAGATTCAAGTAAAAAAAAAAACTAAATTCATAGAATCCTGAATTACACATTCCTAAATTAAATGCAGGTTCATATCATCCAATATAATGCAATTATACAATCCTAAATTGAAGTAAAAAAAAATAACAATCTTGAATTCATAGAATGCAAATTCAATCCTTCAATGCATATTCAAGTAACCAAAAAAAAAAAAAAAAATACAAAACAAACCTAAATTCATAGAATCCTGAATTACACAATCCTAAATTCAACGCAAGTTCATATCATCCAATAGAATGCAATTACACAATCCTAAATTCAACTCAAAAAAAAAAAAAAAAAAAAAAAACGTAAATTCATAGAATGTAGATTCAAATAAACCAAGTCTCAAATGAAAATAACAATCCCAAATTCATAATCCCCAAAGAAAATTTCATAGAATCCAGTTATACAATCCTAACTACAAATAATAATAAAAAGAACAATCCTAAATTCATAGAATGTAAATTCATAGAATCCAAGTCTCAAATCAAACTAACAGTCCTTAATTTATAAGCCCCAAAAAAAATTTCTCACAAATCCTAACAGAATCTTCAAGGCAAGACACAAATTATAACAAAAATTGATGGGAAAATTGTAACCCTAACAGCAATTGAAGGCAAAACGCATACCCAAACAGTCACAATTTATGAATATGTACAGGAATTTATGCCAAAGCAAAACCCTAGTTTTGCAATATCAAGTTTGTATGAGAGGAGTCAACTTCAGTTTGTCCACCCAACACAAAGACGAGTGGGATGAGAGAGAGATAAGCGAAAGGGTTTTGAAGAGTGAATCGGCTCCAGTTTCTTTACCCAACACAGAGACGAGAGAGATGACAGAGGGATCACTGACCTGAGTTTTTCTTTACCCAACACAGAGACGAGAGGGATGAGAGAATGAGCACTGACCAGAGTTTTGAAGAGTTAAATCGCAGCTCTGGTTCTGAGAGCAATGAGTGAGAGAGTTTCAACGAGTTGAATCACAGCTCCAGATGAGAGAGGGGTTTTCAAGAGTTGAGAGAAGAAAGAGACTGATTGTTGGGAATGAGAAAGAGAGATACAGAAGAAGAGAAAAGGCTGATCGTGGTTTGATTGATGAACAGAGAGAGTGTCAACATTTTCGGGCCATTCGGGAGAAAATTTTGAGCCACAAAGCATTTTTAATGAAGAGTAATGATTCATCCCCTTTTCCCCCACCTCCTTTGACCCCCTCTCTCTTATTGGTTATCTTTTCTTTTTCTTTTTCTTTTTTTTCCTGCTCCTCCAATCACCTCCTGTCACATGGCAAAGGGAGTGAGGGGTGACTCCCAAAAGGGGGTCCCAAGCATTATTCTTTAATGAATAAATTAGTCAACAATGATAGAGATCACTAATTTTAAAACTCTAAAAAGATCACTAATGATATGACACTCAATAAAAAAAATACAATATTAAAGTTAAAATATCAAATCATTTATGGTGGAGCCTACTATTACATCATTAGTGAGAATACTAATTAGTGCTCCCACTCATTTTCCTAAATTAATAGAGTTAGATCACAATAACACGTTAGGATAATGATTGGTGGTCACAAATTTTGTAACTCAAATGGTCTGAAAATGTCAAAACAATATCGTTCTAAGTACAAAATAACTCCGAAAATGTCAAAACGATATCATTTTAATATTTTCAAACTATTTAAAACACAGAATTTATAGTCACCAAACATTTTCCACCATGTTAATGTAACTCAAATATGAGAGATGTCACCTCACTAATACTGGAGTGTCTCCTCATGATTACTTGGATTAGAATTTAGAATTTTAGTTGAAGTATTGGAGGTTCATAGGGATCTAAGGTGTAATATAGATTGGGCACTCAGGTCAAAATTTTATTTTTTTGGAATTATTGGGCAATAGCCCAAGTTTAAATTTTTTGGGCCAAAAGGACTACTATCTATTTAAAGCTTTCTTATCTAAATGTTAACTACATGTACGTGTGTTACTTATCTGTAAAGACAGAATTAGAATTTCATCATTGAAGGAGTCAAAAGACAAATAAAAATTTTCACTATAAATATGAGTACACATGTATATACAATATGATATATAAACAGGAAGAAAAAAATTTTTTGGTATAAAATAAAAGGAGAATGCAAGATAAGATAAGAATGAGATATGTATTTTTTTATAATGAAGGCCATTTTATATATGAAATGAGATATATTTGAGTACAGAACGATGTCGTTTTGGCCATTTGAGCCACTTTTGAGCCACAAAATTTGAGCTACGTAGACGTCGTTTTGGCCATTTGAATCACTTTTGAGCCACAAAATTTGAGCTACGTAGTATTGTCGATTTTTAAAATACCATGACAAATCTTATTTTTCATAGAAATAGGGAGGCCATAGGCCCCCATAGTCTTCTCCTACACTTTGAGCGTCGAAAAATTGAGTGAAAAAAAAAGCCCAAACTTTTTTTAGCTATTATACTAGTCCACAAAAAAAAAAAAAAAAAAAAAAAAACTCTATCTAAATTTGAAAAATCCGGCAAAGTTTGGTGAAAATTCAAAACTAATAGTTGATTGTTGTGAAGAATTATTTAAACCAAATGAATGATTGTTTTTATTGGCAAAAATTAAAAAGTCGATTGATATGGCGCATTATTTTAAATTAATGGATGGTTATTTCTCAAATGCATGGATTGCGTGTATCAGGATCCTCTGGAGTAATTGGCCTGAAGTGAACCCTGAAGTGTATTGATCCAATGGCTGAGAATCTAACTAACCAAAACGACGTCGTTTTGGTTAGTAATTTCAAAATAAAAAAATAAAAAATAAAAAAATAAAACCTGATTCAAAGTTCCCAAATCATCTGTGATATGTGAAGCATCAGAGACGAGAGAGAGAGAGAGAGAGGCTGAGAGAAGAGCTTTCGATCCACCCCTGATCACCGCTGCCACGCCGCTGCCGTTGCCACGCTGCTGCCTCGCCATTGTATGCATATGCACAAATTAAGGAGTTATTGACTAGTAATTCATCAATATTGCTAGATTCTTCTATAGATTGAGCATTTTCTAAATGCAAGCCTGAGCAGATATCTAAAGTGCCTCACAAACAACATACATATGGGCCTGGACTCTAAGTAGTTCAAAAACAACATACATATGTTTCAAAATATTACATGTAAAGATATGTGGTTGAGCAAAAAATACTATATTGTTAGGGCCAATCAAAGTCAAATTTTTAACTCCAAGATTCTCTTCCCTTATTCTTTTTCAGACCTCTTCAACCTCCAAAACGGTGGAAAATGCAGGACTTTAGGGAATGAGGTGTTCTGCTTCTTTAAACAATACATATACATATACATAGTGAATTGGAATTGTTCTGATCCACCTCAAGAAGTTGAGATGGAACTGTTCTGATCCACCTCAAAATGCAGAACACATATACATACTGAAAAATGCACAGGACACTTTAAACAATACATATACATAAAAAGGGATGAATGAAATGTTCCCACACCTCAGCGATGGCGGCAACGACTGGACGACGGCGGCGATGGTGGCAATGGCTGGACAACACTCCCGTCACTCTTCTCTCTCTGACTTCTTCTCTCTTTTTTACATTCCCGCCACACAGCTTTGCTTACTGGAGGGAAGGATTTGGGAACTTTGAATCAGGTTTTATTTTATTTATTTATTTTTTTTTTTTTTTGAAATTACTAACCAAAACGACGTCGTTTTGGTTAGTTAGATTTCAGCCATTGGATCAATACACTTCAGGGATCACTTCAGGCCAATTACTCCAGAGGATCCTGATACGGATTGCGTATGGAACACAATTAATTATACCAAATAAAATTGTTTTTGGAAAAAAAAACTCTTCAAATTTAAAATTGATTAAATTTTATCTTCATTTAATTATGTCACAAGAAAAATTGAATGTATTAACAATTTAATCCATTGAAAATAATTTGGTTAATAAATTGAATTATGCAAATTAGATTAGCATTTTTGTAGTTAAAAATATGAGAAGAGTGGTGTTTAGGTGTACAATTTGTTCACTTTTTATTTAGTACTTCAGCTTGAATTATTTTAATTTTTTTTATTTATTGTAAACTTTGTTATATATTTAAATGAATTTTAATAATTATATATATGATCAAAATTTAAATATATGATCTTTTGATCATAAAATTTTATTTTTTATTTTTTAAATGTATGTGAGGCCCTATATCAAGAGTTCGCTTTGGGCCCCCAAAATATCTGAGCCGGCACTGCTCCTAGTTTCGTCCCTGCCTATATATTCAAATGTTACATATATGTACACTTGTCACTTATCTATTCAGTGTTATCTATTTGTTCACTCACCACCATCAACCACTGTCGACTGTCAATAACTTTTTAACTTGTGTCCTTATCACAAAAAAAATAATAAATAAAAAAGATTAGACTAAATAATATTTGACCCCATAAGAATGAATTTTTCACCAATTAGGCCATAACAAAGCCAATTGTTATGCAATATATGTTGGTTAGAGCTTTGCAAAACAACAATACCAAGAATTCAGAACAAGTATTTAGAAAATTACTAAGAAAATTGTAACTATAGAATAAATTTTTTCTAAATGTGATCCACATTTATGAACTTTAAATCTACAATATTCACCTTATTTTTAGAATAAAACTGAGAGTAGAATTTCACCATTTTTCCTTCTCAAATTTGGTATAAACTGAGAAAGGGGAAGGCATAAAGTGCTTTCGGGGAATTAGGAGAGTGAAAGTCAGCGATGGTGGTGGTGTGAATTGAGGAATGTCGGGGACATAGGCAAGTGGGAACTTTTTTCAAAAAAATTCAGCACACAACAAAAGGAAGCTTTTCTATTTCTACGCCCATTTCACATTATTTTGCTTGGATATTAATTTATGAATTATTTAAATGTTGTTTGGTAAGGTTTACAAACAGAAAATATTGAATATATTTATGCTTATTTTTAATAAAAATTCAATTGATACATAAGTATTTTAAAATTTTATTTTAAAAATAAATGAGAGGCAACTGGCAAAAGGTGATGGTCGAATATAATTGTTGATAGTTAAAAATGGTGACTAAAGATAGTTCTGCCAAGAGGTGATCACCAACGGCTGGAGATGACGGCTGAAGATTGTTTCACACAGAGGTAATGGCTGCAAATAATTTTCAAAAATGGGAAGTAGTTGGCAGTGCTAGGAGGTGGTTGTTGACTACGAATGGTAGTGACCAGAGAAGGTTATCAGTGACAATGGTCAATGGTGATGATGAGTGGTGGATGGTGGCTAGATGGAGTGAAAGAAGCAGAAAATAATGAATATAAAAATAAACAATTTTTTTGTGTTTATAAAGATTTAGTAAATTTTATAATTTTTTAACAGAAGCTTGTAAACAAATTTAGATGGCAAATGAATTTTTGTTTATAGTTTTTAAAATTTTATAAATATAAACTAAAAATATTGTAAATATAAACATACATTAGACCATCTCCAACGGTGAACCAAACCCAGCATAAAATTCAAATTTTGATGAAAAACCTACTTTTTCAAGCTCCAACCGTTGCACCAGATTGATATCAAAATGAGATTTCAGCAAAAAAAGTATCAAACTGAGAACGAGACACAGATTTTACCAAATCACTGTTACTAACCGTTGAAAGAGGTACACCGGTCAACCAGTAAAAGATTCAAACAGTTCAGGAAAAAAAGTTCAAACCGTTAAAAATAAATAAATAAATAAATAAATTTGCCTAACCGGTCAACCGGCCGGTCGACCACCCCGGTCGTCCCGAAAAAGTTCAGAAAGTTCAAAAAAAAGTTCAGACAATTCGCAAAAAAAAAAAAAAAAAAAAAAATTTGCCTAACCGGTCAACCGGCCAGTCGACCACCCGGTTGTCCCAGGATAGATTTGGTGAAAGGTGAACCGTTGGAGCGAGTGGTATCAATTTAGTGAAATGAGTCATTTTTTACTCAAATTTATTGAAAAATTTGAGTCACCGTTGGAGATGCTCTTACCAAACATGTCCTTAGCATTTGACTTTGACTAGACTTATATATATATATATATAATTTTTCTCTCTAACATTCAAATTTGATCTTCACTTAAATTTGTCATTTGTTTTGTAATTTTTTTATTTTCTTTAATTTTATTGCCTTAATTAAGAAATTGCTTTATTTGGTTGTTTCTTAATGGGTTTGGATTCAGTAAGTCCAGATGCACAACGATTTTCAAAAAATGAGATATAAATGTAAAATAAAATGGAAATATAAAAAAAACAAAACAAAACAAAACAACACAACACAATAAAAAACAGAGAGTAAAAAAAAAAATTGCAAAATTATGCGTGTGCAATTAATATGCATTAGATTGTGCAAATAAAACTTGTATCTTTATCATTTTGTAATTATATTTCTTACCCACCACTTTTTTTTTTTTGAAATTTTCCCTAAAATAAATATTCTCTCCCACAATTTATCTCACGTTTGTAATCCTAACACAAATATTAGTCTTTCTTTTATTATAAATAATGATTGTAAATTTTACAACTCATCAGCTTTTGATTAATAATATAGAACTCATTTGTAAATTGTAATTCAATAAATATGTAAAAGAGCTCTAATGTGCTTACTTTTCCCATGTCTCCTTTTTTCAAAAACTTCTGCTATTCTTAAATTAGATTTCACTCATAAATCTGCTAGTTTCCTCTATTATTTTTTTCTTTTCAAGAGATAATATACAAATATTATGAGACTTGCATCAAATTAAGCATCCAATTATATATATATATATATAAATAAAAAAATAAAAGCAAAAGTCCAACAATTCATTAGGCAAAGATCCACATAAAAGCAGGAAAAAGTCAAACTCCTAACCTCCTATGAGGTGGTGTAGGGATTTTAGATGTTTACATCTAAAAAATTGCACCCTGCTTTCAAATTCATCAACCAACTGCCCTAAAAGTATTAATCTTATCCCTTAAAAAATATTTTATATTATTGATCCAATTTTATATTTTTTTGATATTAATCTTTTTAAAATTTTAAACCCATAAACTAGATTTTATTTTATTTTTTATTTTTTTTCTTTCTGTATGTTCCAATTCTAGATTTTTTTTATTTATTTATTTTTTCTGTACTTGTGCCATCCCAACCTCTCCCTCCCCAGTTAAATATCTCAACTATTCTCTATCCAATTCCTGGATGGATCATGAAGAGTGAACCATTGTTAGAAAGTCTCTTTTAGAATTTGATAGTTTTGAAAAACTTCATCAATTTTATGAAATTTCAACTCAATACATTGATGAATCATAAAGGCCAAGAGACTGGTGAAATTTCAACTACATTTGTTTTCAGTTAAAAAAAATACTTTTTGATTAATTAAGCCCAGAACATTTTAGTTGGTTGGTTTCAACTTAGTAAGCTGACAATTGAAAAAATAAATAAATAAACTTTCTTACCAGGATCCGCCCTATTTGATTAACCTTTTTAGCAACTACTTCATACTTCAAAACGAAGAAGGTAAAAAAACTATTAAAAAAGCATATGCCAAACAAGCCTTTAGTCATGTAGATACATATAGGCGAACACGAAGGTAGTTAGGCGTGTGACATTAAACTCAATGCCTAAAAGTAATATAACTCGCTTTGGTTTTGTTTTTGTTTATTAAACAAAACTAACAAACAAAATCAATAAAGGTACTGCATGGAATAATGAAGCAATTAACCAGTTTCCTGCTCAAATTCATCACCTTCAGACTCCTCTGCATTGTCAGCTTCATCATCATCTGCACCATTGTCATAGTCCTCTTTATCGATATCAACCGTTGTCCTCCCAATCACAATTAAGTTGCTATTTGTCATTCTGATTTCATTGCACTGAAAAAGAATAAATTTATACCCATGTCAGCAAGCAACAAACCAGTCACAAAAACAAATTACGAAAATCTGCACATCACGATCATTCTGATGAATTTTTATTTTTTTGTGTGCATATTGATTCCTAAGTTTTTTATGTAATGAAGTTGAAATACCTAATACATCATCCAATCACATGCATAACATTCGCACTTCTGATAATTATATGTGAAATGGGGCTGTCTGATTCATTATTTGCATTTTGATCCATGAGTACTGCCAAACTGTTTCGAAAAAAGAGTCATCTTGATGTAGGTCTGCCTCTGGCCTAGATCAACCTAAGTTAAATAAAGTCTCTATTGATCTGCCTGAAAAATCAAATATGAAATTTGCACACCTTAAAGTTCATAGGATGTAAAGTTATATACTCTCTACACTAATACACTCATATATGCAGATGTCAATTCCATATATGGAATGGAATGGAATGTATAAGCAGCAAATCCACTGAAAACACATAGGAGAGGGCATTTCGGCAAATATTTCTGGCAACTGCTTTACTCTTTAATGAGCAGAAAGAAGTTAAGGGACCGGTTTTAAAAATCTGAATACTTATAAAACTAGAAAAACAACTAAAAACCTATCTGGGCTTTGATTTAAGAAATTAAAACTTATTTTAATGAAGAAGTGAAACTAAGAAATCACCAGCGCAATGGATGCAAACTCTAGAGTCCACAAGGTAACATTAGAAGCTTCAATTCTTTCCTTAGTCAAGCACAGAATTCACAAGTCAATATTCAATGTACAACAATAAATTTGTTGTTTCATCCCTTATTTACAACTAGATTTGAAGGATGAGATAAGAATACCACTGAACTTCTATGTAAGAACATCGAACTCGAAGCAACTTAGTACATATGTGCATGAAATATAAAAGTTTAACTAGGAATAAAACATTCATACAACCATAAACTGTTTTTCCCACACATGCCCATTGCATTTTCAATACGAAGCTTCAAACTTTAGATGTGAAAGAACATAGTCCTTGCAACTGCATAATTCTGATCCAGTTCCAATTTTTTTTTTAATTTACTTAGATTGATCATCTTCATTGGAAAAGTTTAGTAATGCCTCATTTGCAACTCATTTTTGATTCAGCAGCATAATCTATGTTTCTTGCATTATATAACAGTCACAAAGTGAAATAAAATTTATCGATATCCTCCATAAATTACTTCTAAAATAACAAAAATGGATAGGTGACTATAACTCATTGGCAATCCACCCTCACTAACGTCTTTTAAAAGTTTCCAAATTTAATTTCTTGTTTATGAAAATTGCTTCAACTAACAAACTAGCTCTGGCCATCCATCAGATGTTCATCTTTGAATATTCACCTAACAAGGTGGTAACCACCAATTGGTTTCATTTTTTTTCAAAAGCAACTATTTTGAATTTATACTTGATGTTCAAATGCAAATTACTGCAATGTGATGATGCCTACAAAATTATTTATAAATGCCCAATCCCTGTTCAACCATCAAATATCTTGTGATTCTTATTTGACACACTCACAGGCTAGGAAGCAGAGACTCCAAAATGGGTGTCATGTCCGTGTCAGTTGGACAGCACATGGCATGGACACTCGTGTCCATGCACCGGAGACACCCATGATGTGTTACTTCTTTAATTGTTAATTTTTGTAAGATAAGTTGGGGACATTTCGCGGACATGTGTATCCTATGTCTGGACACACCTCAGATCTATGTGCCCTAAATTTATATTCATATAAAGTGTAAATATATATAGTGTTTTTTGTTTTATTCCCGCCACGTTCATATTCTAATTTTTTTAAAATCATTGTGTTCCATGTTCATGTTCATGTCCATGTCCGTGTTTCTTTGCTCATAACTTTATAGCCACTAAATCTTAAATCCAATGCAACTCGTGCAATTATTATCTATTCTATAGCTTCAGTGTTAAAACAGTGCGAAAATCCATCTCCACAAAGTTTTGAGTCTTATCTATTTAATTTGGACAAATAACTGGGTTCTTGGAGGAACACCTAGGAAAAACTGTGGACTAACACATAGCAATTTAGGGGACAATGAAGTGCTGAATCATCTCTCTCTTTTATAGGAAAAAATAAGCTACTCTTATGATTTTGGTACTAGGTGTCAAACAACAGCAACCTTTCAACAAATTCTTGGTCAAAATGAGCACAGCATAGGTACCAAAAATGATTAAAAGATATAGTTCTTCCTTCATCTTATGTTGTGTGGACATGTAAAAAGTCATCTTAAACACAACCACATCCATTAAAATTCATCAATTTCCTCTGCTATGATCATTTCAGTAGATCCAAACTATTGAGTAGTGTTTGGGTCTTCCTTCAAAAATGATTACAAAATATGGTTCTTCCTTCGCCTTATCTTGTATGTACATGTGTAAAAAGTTGTCATATATACAACACTATTTTTGCATTCTATCCATGCTTGTATATATGCAAAGTATATGCACAAGTTTATGCATGTATACACAAGATGGCACACAACTCATAAGCTTTGTCATGCTTTTTTATTTTCCAATAATGCCCATAAAATAACAACTAACCTATTATTCATCATTCATCAAATTAATTAATTGTCCAAAAATTTAGATGTAATTTGCACTCACCACTAGTATATATGTGTATATAGCAATAACCCTCAGAACCCTGAATCGCTCCACAGCAATATCACAACCATAAAAAGCCCAACTACATTATCATAATTTACACACACACACACACAAAAAGAGAGAAATCAAAGAAACTACAACATGGAATCATAAGTCTTACTTGTAACCCCAATTCTAAATACCCGTACAATCCCAAAGTAATTTGAATTCACCCAGATACCTGAGGTATAGCAAAATTATATGTGGATTAAGAATAGGTCATCTTCAATCCTTCACTTTTTCTTTCATCAAATTTAAATTTGATGAAGAAGTGCTCAAAATTCATCTCCAATCGTTTCATCAAATCAAAAGAAAAGACTTTATCAAATTAGAATTTAATGAAAATTTAAAAAGATGAAGTATTATAGATGATTTTTTTTTTTTTGTTAAATTATACTTTGCCCCCTTTATATTTGGCCATTTTTCCACTGTGGCCCAAGTTTTTTCCAATTTATTCCTAAAATTAATTTTTGTTCAAAATTACATAGAAAATGTCATGATAACTGTCATATAATATAAAAAATATATATATTATTACATTAGAATTTGAGCTTATGCCAAAGTAATTAGTTATATATAATAAAATATTTTTTTATAACTGTCAATGTATCATTTCTTGTATGTAAAAAAAACTGGCTTGTTTGGTTTGTATTTGAGAAACATGTTTTGAGATAAAAAGTACGAAAATTTGTTTGGTTTGATTTTTTTCAAAAGATGTTTTGAAAAATTATTTTGAGAGAGAGTTTTGGAAAAAGTGATTGATTTGATGTGTAATGAGAGAGAGATTTGTTTGGAAAACTTGTAAACCAAACAAGTTTTGGAAAAAAAATTTGAAAAAATTTGTTTGGTTTGACTACTTTTGAAAACTTATTTGTAGAGAATTTTTCCCAAAATTTTTTGAGAAACACAAACCAAACAAGGCCACTTTGGGATGATTTTTTGACTTTTTACGAAAAGATGTGTAAAAAGTAGAGAGAAGAAATTTTTAACTTTTTTTGTATGAGTTGTTAGCTTTTTGATTTTTTTAGTGACTTTTTTGGCTTTTTGACTAAAATAGCCGCTTGCCAAACGAGGCCTAAGAGTAAATTGGAAAAAAACGTGAACAAAGCCAGAAAAACATGAACTTCATAAGTCAAACTGGGAAAGTGGCCAAACTTATATCGGCAAAGTATAATTTACCCTTTTTTTCATCAGATTTGATGAAAAGGAAAATTTTGATGAAAATTTAGTTCATATGAAATCAAGCTTTCTGCTCAGACTTGAAATCAAATTAGATGAAAAAATTGGTGAAGGATTGGAGATGGTCTTACACAGCAATAACTCTTAACAGTGTGAGGCATTGAAATTGTGCAACTCAAAACTCACAAATTTAGGGTTAAGTGAAGCAATGAAGGAATGGATCTTTACGCATACTACTACTTCACATACAATCAATAGAATATGAGTATGTGTACATATGAATACGAACAAGAAAAAGACCTTGTCTTCGAAATCGGACTCTTCCTTGGCGAGGAGGAGCTCGTCGTTTTGGGGCTGAGGCCACTGAGCTGGCAGCAGAAACGACGTCGGAATCATCGTCGTCGACCATGGGTACTGAGTCATGAACGCCGGGTACTGTAACATCTCTCTCTCTCTCTCTCTCTCTCTCCCTCTCCTTCCTTCTCCTATTCAAGATTGTGTCTTCTGCAATTTCTTGATCAAAATAAAATTGAATAAAATGAAGGAATATACAACTATTTTCATGTTTGTCTTTTTATACAAATTTTATATTTTATATTTTTTAAAAAAGTATTTCAAATTAATTTTTTTATTTTTGAAAAAATTATTTGGTTGAGTTTTTCAAAACTTGTTTTTTTGATTTTTTTTTTGAAAATTTTAAATTTAGTACGATGAAATAAAACCCAATAAGATATTTTTAAATTTTATTTTTACTCTCGAAAAATATATTTGAAAATAAGGTTTTTATTTTCTTTATTAAATTATTATTTTTGAATAAAAAAATAACAAATCAAAAAATTCAATTAACAAAGTTTTTTAAAAAGGCTTTTTTTTTTTTAATTGAAAGTTTTATCTATGTAGGCAAGTCAAGATGGTGAATTGAATTTTTACTCCATCGGTTCCAAAATATTGATAGCTAAATTTAACCTTTTTTTTAATAGTATAATTATGGCTAATGCACCAATAAATTTCAAAATAGAATCTTTTGCACTATTTAGTCCTATGTTTAATCTTATGAACCAATAAGTCCCATTTGATAAGTAAGGAGAGTTTTGGACATGATGTTAGCGTGTGTTGCCTCATTTGTTCTGGGGTAATATTGGGATTGTACAATATTGAATTGACAAATGTACTCAAAAAGTGTACTGTAGCTTTTTTATTTTTTCCTCCTATGCGATCATCGCGGAAGAGATGAACACGGTAACATTTAGAATGGCAATGTAAATCCGGTGAGGATTGGTGTGTGTGCTAATTTTTTGAGTTTGTAATGTTGAACCCCTATTCGTTGTGAATGTTGTTTCCACTCCCACTATACATTTGGCCATAGGTACATAGCAACAAAATTGGACCTCCATACCTACAAAACAAAAAACAAAAAAAACAAACAGAGCTTCCTCCCCTCCCAGATCCTCCATTAAAGAATAAATGAAACAAAAACACAATACACCACAACATGCCAACATCCCACAAAATCATCCACCCAAAACCCCCAACAAAAAATAACCGCTCTTGGTAAATACAACAACCCAGACTAATGTCAGAAAATCGCCTTCGATCACCGCCGGTACCAGAAAACCATAGCAAAACCACAGACTTTCAGGCAGTAAGACACGATTTCCATGTTGTAAGAAACCCACATCAAAAAATGAAATTTACTACACCTTAAATCACTGTCAAAAACACACAGAAAAGTGACAACGTAAAAACGTTACCCCCTCCTCTCCTAAACACACATCCAATACATCAGCAAAGTAGAATCCACCCTAATCCCATCAAAAGGGTAAATAGGTAAACCCTCACTAGAACAAACCAAAAGGAAATATTCCTTACTAGCTAAATATAACCAAATGGTTTATAAGAAAAAAACACAGTACTAAGGCCAAGTTTGGCATGATTAAAAAAAGACAAAAAGTCAAAAAGTCACTATCCTATTTAAGTCACATCATCTTATTTAAGTCACATCACCTCGCTAACACATCACTTCAAACCTAACCCAAACCCAACTCATATTTCATAAAAAGTCAAAAAGTGCACTTATTTAGTCTTCCCAAACTAGGCCTAAATGGAGCAACATTTCTTCAATTGGGATTTACTGATAATTTTTCTTATAATTATTATATTTTTAAAATATTAAATTTTTAAAATTACCTTTTAATTTAAAATTAAAGTAGAAAAAAAAATTTAGAACATCAATTTTCATAATTATATTTTTTAGAATAAATTACACAGACACCCCGTTGAGGTTTTCGTTTAATACAAATCTCCCTTAACATTTAAAAAATTACACTTATCCATCTGTCAGATTAAAATTTTGTCCCTTAGCCTTTATACATATAAAATAATAAAATAATACAAATATTTTAATCATGTCATTTCAATAGAAATAACAACCATCTTCTTTGGTTTAACTAATACAAAAAAAATATTTTTAAAAAATTTTTCCTATTTTTTTATTTTTATTAAATTTTTTAATATTTTAAGCAATTTTTTATTTTTGTTTTTTAAATATACCTAATCTAGATGGGCTGAGCTTCTCTCTAATCCGCGATCAAACTGGAGGGTACTGTTGGGTCCGTGGAGGCCCACCACGAATCCCGTTTCCACAATCCGAACTGCTCAATATGCAAACCTTGTCGAGTACTATATGTCTGTAAAAAATCACATTGATCGAGTATTGATAGTTATCTCATTAGATCAGATTTTTGTCAACCATTTATTTTTTTACCGTTCATTTTTTTTATACAAAATGATTTGATCATGTGGTTATTGATATCCGATTAACGTGATTTTTTATAAATGTATAGTACTCGACGAGTTCTACACATTAAACGATTCAGATTATCGAAACGGGACTCATGACCAGCCCCCACCAACCCAACACGATCACGAATAGAGGGAAGCCAGTCCCAATCAAAATATACTTAAGAAATATAATATTTTGTGTTTTTTTCAAATTCACCAAATAAAAAAAAAATATATATATATATATATATAAACATATAAAAATTCAATACATTATCTTTTTTTATTGTATTCAATGGATTTTTTTAAAATTTTTTGCAAAAATTTTATACTTTTTAAATATATCTAAATTAAACTAATCTAATCTGGGTATAATGGTGAAAATAGAAATGAAAAATTATATTCATATATAAAAATTTATACAAAAAATATCATAAAAATATTGTGATAGTGATATTATTGTAAATATAAATCATATTTATGGGTGTTTTATTTTAAAGTGAAATGTCACCATTAAGCAATATCACTGCGTTTGAAAATTCTATAGAAAATTTATGTTTGTATATCATCACTCAATAAGAATATGTTCAGGTAGAATTTAATAATGGAAAGTTGTGGAATGCAATCTTGATTTTTTTTTTTGTTGAGAAAATTAGTCTAAAGTCCCTCTCTAATTTTTAATAATGGGAGAGGTCCACAATATGATTTTGTGATGTCTAAGGTCCTCACCCACCCCATATAACTCACATATTCTCATTCTCTCTCTCTCTTTCTCATCTCTGCTGCTGCTTCTCTCACCGTCAGCACCTCTCCGCTGCTGCTTCTCTCACCGTCAGCACCTCTCCGCTGCTGCCTCTGATCACACACACACACACACACACACACATTTAGTTCCGAACGTTGCACAGTACCGCCACACCAGATCTACAAGTCTCTCTCTCTCTCTCTCTCTCAGATCTCCTCCAATCAGAGATCTGAGGCCTTTGCAAGTAAGAATTGACCGAATTTAACCATTTGGGTGTCGTCATTGTTAGAGAGAGAGAGAGAGAGAGAGAGAGAGAACCTCAGTGGGTGTGGGTGTTTCTTTAGCGACAACTGAAGAAGTAGAGAGCTTCAATTTTGTCAATCCGCCATTAAATTTGAGCTCAAAGATCCACAAACATTTAGATCCTTTTGATATGTTGGTACTCTGCTCTAAATTGCAAATTACACCTAAAAAGGGACATACAGAAGATAGCTACAATATTTTACAGAGACGAATTATGGAATCAAAATTAACAGGCATAAACAATTCTTGATGTTTGATATTTCACAATGAGGGTGCAATTGTCCCCAATATGTAGTGCTGAGAGTTGGGTGATCACTGATTAGAAATGAATGTCATGCACGAGTTTAAAATGGTTAAGAATCCAAAGATATGTGCCAAAGATATGAAAGATGTGAAGCTTGAATCCATCATGAACTCACTACTCTTACAGCTGCAAATAGGCCAGCAAATTGAACAAGTCAGGCCAAAATGTTGTGCATTATGTGAGTTAATGAAGACTTTATAGTGCGAACATGGAGGGCTGCTTCATATATGTCCTTGGTAAGATCTTTCTTCCTCAAAATCCTTATTAGTACATATTGTATATACCTTTAATAGTTTCAATTTTCTCTGGATTTCTCTCGTTTGAACTCAGAGAAATTTCAATTTTTTTTGGTTTGAACCCAGAGAAAGCCAGAGAAATTCTCTGTGAATAAAGCCAGAAAAATTTAAATTTTTTGTGAATAAAGCTAGAGAAATTTGTGAATAAAGTCAGAGAAATTTTAATTTTCTTTGAATTTCTCTAGTTTGAACCCAGAGAAATTCTCCTTTCAGTCAGTCAAACAGTCAGTCTTTCTCTCTCTCTCTCTCTCTCTCTCTCTCTCTCTCTCTATATATATATATATATATATACATGTATATTGGTTGTTGTTATTGCTTATTTAGGTGATCGATTTTGTGTGTTGCACATTGTGATTGAGAAGGTAGAGAAATTTTTTGATTTAAGCCCAGAGAAATTTTTGCGAAAATTAGAGAAATTCTTTGGAAATTCAAAGAAAATCTCTAGGCTAGAATTCGACGAAATTCTTTGGCCTTTCCAAAATTTCTCTGAATTCCAATCTAGAGATTTTGGATTCCAGTCTAGAGATTCTAGGAAGACCAGAAAAATTACGTGCAGAGAATTTCTCTAGGTTCAAACTAGAGAAATTGAAATTTCTCTAGCTTTGTTCACAGAAAATTTCTTTAGCTTTCTTCACAAATTTCTCTGTGTTGTTTATTTACAATTTTAAATTAGAGAAAATTGTTTTAACAAACCAGAGAAGTCAAAGAAGAAAATAAGCCGAAGAGGGCAACGAAGGAACTTTGTCCCATTCACAATTAGGGTTCTGAATTACATACAAGCACATATGCACACAATAAAATCACAAAAATATACATATATGCATACATATGTATATAGATAGATAGAGAGAGAGAGAGAGAGAGAGAGAGAGAGAGAGATTTTACTTCTATATGAGAAGGACGAAGTGAGAGTTGATTCCAAGGTGTAATAATTCTCTTTGCTTTTGAAACCGTCAAGTGAGAAATATCTAGAGATTGGAATTAGGAAGTGGGTTCTTGAGAAAAGCATTATTGACGGATTTAGTGAACTGTAGAACATAGTTGAAGTCATTGTTGTGTGCAAGTATTAGGAGAGTTCGCAAAAATTAAGACAGAATAATGGGATTTCTTTGATATTTTGTATTGGATTTTCTTTTCACAATGGATAAGAAAAAGTTGAGAAAAAGAGAGAGAGTGAGTGGTGATGGAGGAGGAGGATGGTGGTGGGGCAGGGAAGATTAGGAACCAATCCATGGAGAAGAATGATCAAATGGATGTGCAAATTCAGTATGAATCTGAGAAGAATCGAAACCTGATCGAAGCGCCATTGAAGCTCTCTCTACCTATCTTCGAATTTGGGATTTCAAAGTTTAGTTTTTTTCCTTCGTAGATTTGACAAAGGCCGTCAGTGTATCAGAACAAGAGCAAGATCTTTATCCTTATCAACTGTCAGTCTCTGTGTTCTTCTCTCCAGGATCGCACTGTAGCAATTTGAGGGAGATATATGGGGGTGGACATCACAAAATAATATTGTGGACCTCTCCCATTACTAAATATGGAAGAAGGATTTTAGACTAATTTTCTCAAGAAAAAATGGTAGGAAAAATGGCATTAGCAATCCAAATGCAATTTGTAATGAGAGAGATCTATATTAAATTGAAAACTCAACGATGTCAGTGTGATTTATCCTATTTTTTATTTACATTAATGTTAATGAATTTGAAAAAAAAAAAAGACAAAATAAAAAACTTATAGTATTTTAGTATTTGAATTTTGAAAATAGACTAATTTTAGGAGATTATGAAAAATGAAATAAGTGATTAATATTTTGAAACGAATAAAATAAAATTTAAAGCAAGTGAAGATGGGGTTTAAAGAATCGATTATAATAAACTTTATTCATAGTACTCGTGTACGGGTCAATTTTGGATTCATTTCGATAATTTAAATTGTTTATTTTTTAGAGTATAAAGAGTAAAACATATTTGTAAAATTTAAGTTGATCAGATATCGTTGACTCTTTCGCCCACTCACATTTGTAATCAGTTTTTATAATTCAAATCATATTTGTCATTTATTTTTTAGATACAAATGTAATTCAATGAAATAGTTAATGATATCTGATCAACTTGATCTTTTATAAGTATATTCTACTCGATATATTATTGTAGACGTCCCCGAACGTCCCGGGAGGGAAATCCCGTTTTGTTCGTTGGGCTCACTACAGTTCGGACTCAAAAGTCACGGTCCTGTATCTAATCTCGCAGAGTGCAATGCAAGACCGATGAATCATCAAAGAGTCCAAATCTGGCAAATCGTTTTGGAAAACAGATTTTTAGAAAGAAGTGTTAAACATGGACTGCTTTGCCAGATACAGAGTCGCCACCTAAATATTTTTATTTTGGGGAAATCTAGGAAACCCTGACTCGTGCCGAAGGCCACGTGTCCGTCATCACCAAAGTTGCCTCGGCTCGGGAACTTAGGTATGATTGGGGAAGGTCACTTCGTGAGCACCCCCGCTCACCCGATCAAAAATCGGCCTCTACTAACCATGATATCGAGTTTTGAAAACATTATGCATTCTTATTCCAGTTATTAGCCTAGATTTACTACGTGATGCGCACAACATACAAGCATAGACTAGATCGCCTGAATTGGAACAACACATCTCATGTTTGTTTATTTTGAAAATGGTTTGATGGTGCTACCCGCAAGTAGGCTAAGACGTAGATTTGCCACCCTCGGGTGGGCTTAGAAAACGTGATGGTTTGCCACTCTCAAGTGGGCTTAAAACTCACAGTCAATGCATTATTCCAATTCAGATAATCCAACCTTCACCCACAGGCATTCAGGCAGGTATATCACATAAGCACATAGCCTCATGGTAAGCATGCTATCATGGCAGTCACTCACACACATGCAAGGATGCTAAAGCATAAACACTTACCGAGTACTCCAAGCCAAAACAAAAGTTATGTTAGAAATCCATGCATGATCCTAACTATGCTGAAATGCCTAATGCAACACATGCAGGAATGCAACTACAATAGGCTCGGCTATTCTAAAGATGGCATGTAAAATGCTACAACTAACAAGTATTCAACTCGGAATTAAAATACAATGCAGTTAGTATGATGCGCCGAGCCCGGTGCATGCAAGACAAATGAATGAATGCAAACATTCTATCATAAGTATGCTAATTGAAACATGCCCTAAACTAACCATCATAAGCTGGTAAATAAAAGGGAGAAAGACGTAGGGTTGGAAGACATACATCACACACACGCACACTTATTACAGCAAATGGCCCTCTCTCGGAGGGTCTGAAAGAATATTACACAATCAAAATAATTATTACACAATTCTAGCTAATTAACAAATCAACTAAGTAAGCAATAAACTAGCATGCAAACTATGTAGAATGGACTGCCTCGGCTCTATTTTGGATGACAATGGATGCATGCGTGCTCGAATCGCCTTTGTCGGGAAATCCATTGCAACGCCTTGCCTCACCTTTGTTTACAATTGATCTTAGAAACTTGCACAAAGCTCCAGAAGGCTGAAACTCCACCTTGGGAAGGCCACCAACCAGTTATTAGCATGGGAGACCACCTGCCGACCACCCTTTGTGGTGGAGACCAAAGAGGGTGGTCGGCCTGCCAGAAAATCTGGTCGGCCGACCAATTTCCACCTCTGGTTTCTGGTTTTTCTACAACAAAGGCAAGAGAGAGCAAAGGCAATGTATTTTCAACAAATGTGTGCATGACCACTCTTCCCGTCCTTGCACAAGCTCAAGGGAGTGTATGTCCTCGATCCTCATGCCACCAATCACGCATCTCGATGCATGATGGCCGAGAAGTCAAATTGCACGACTCGATGTGAAATGAATGCACATATAAGTAAGTAAAGCCAACAACTCTATCATGGACAGTCAAGAGTGTCGGTGACCGAGAATCGAGGCACGTTTCGTCACTTGGAGTACGAAACGTCCCTCGTTTCCCGTGTTTGGACTAAACCCTACTCCAAACACAATGCAATATGCATGACATGCATGAATGCAATTCTAACATGCAACCTAGATGCAAATGCCACTGAATGACGCAAACATACAAGGGATGACATGCAAACATGCTACTAGCATACACAATGCTATGAAATAATCAATGGCATACTCAATGCAAGACGATTCTATATGGCATACGCATTGCATATGAAGACTAACAAACACAATGAAACGAACAAGGCATACACAATGCAATGATCAAATCATGCAACAACGTGAACTAAATGGCATACACAATGCAAGATAGACTTAAACCAACATGAGTGGACCTCAGTCACACTCACATCAGTGGCCATATGATGAAAATGAGACAACCGAAATACATGCAAACATGCACGGATGTAAAGGACCGAACCTAAGGCACAACATGCAACTCTAACAAAGCATGGCAAAGGATGAAATATGGCATAGAATGGCACATGATCCAGCTCTGAAATATGATACATAATGGTCCTGAATCATGCAAACACTTCACACGATGCATGCTAAATGGCCCGAATACCGAAACTAGTGAAGTGCGTTACACTAGAGGTACACAAAGCAATGCACAAATGGCAAAACCACCCCCAAACAGACCCTAGGCAGGTCCAAGACAGTGGCAAAATGGCCTAAAATGATGGCTCAAGGTGCATGGAAATGAAGCTCATTCAATGGTCCGAAAACGAGGCATTTATGCACAACTCTCAAACGCATTTAAAGAGTGGAAAATATGACAATATGGCATGCATGTAAGCTCTGGAATATGATGTGCAATTGTCTCAAAACATGAAAACACCTCAGCATATGCATGTAATAGACCTCGAAACTCAAAGCTAAGCATGGATATTGAACCACAAGCATGCAAAATAAGTCTCATTCGACCATGAGACCCAAAAACAGAGCTAAGGCAGTCCAAAATATGCACAAAACCAGTTTAAGACATGGCCAAAAAGTACTAAGAAAGATGGCCAAAACACCATGCCAAACAAGCCGGTGAACCATGATTTGCACCACAACTGTGTGAAACGCATGAGAGGTCACCAAACCAGCCAAAAACAGAAGTATGCCATGCCAAATAATGCCCAAAAACCCATTGAAACTCAGTCAATGCATGCAAGAATGATGTGTCCCTTTGAAAGGCCAATAAGGGGGTTATTCTACACATGCATAATAAACATTCAACATGGCAAAACCATCTCTGGAAAATGGTTATAATGGCCCTAAAACTCACTGAAATGGGCCTGAAATGGGTCTAGGAAGTATGCAAATAAAGGCCCCTTTGAAAGGCCTTGAAGAGGATTACTCTACACATGCATAATAGACATTCAACATGGCAAAACTACCTCTGGATAGAGGTCATGCAGGTCACAAAACTCATCAAAAATGGCCTGGAGCATGGCTTTGAAACATGCAAATAGGGGCTCCTTTGTAAGGCCAACAAAGCTAGTAAACAAAACAAGGGGTGAGAGGGTCACCCCTCTCTGATTTTGAGGCTCAAAATAGCATGTTAGCCACTAAAAATTCACTGGATTTCAGTGGCTAAAAGGTCAAACAAAGCACAATACAAAGGCCTAGATGCATGGCTCAAAACAAGATGAAAACAAACATGCAAGGGGGTAGATGACCCCCAACAGAAAAAAGAGCTTAAACAAACATGTTTAGAAGCTCAAAACAAGACTTTTTTTAGTTTATGACAAAGCCTAAATATGCTTGCAAACTAGGCTAAAAGATGAAGCAAAATAGTGCTACAAAGAGGGAAATAGAGAGTTACCCTTGTAGAGCAGACCTCCAGCAACTTCTGGACCAATGTAGCAACCCTTCAACCTCTGAGAAACAGCTCTAAGGTGCTCGGATGGATGGTGGAAAGATTAAGCTAAGGGTTGGTGTGTGATAGGCCAAGAACTATGGAGTTTTAGAGGCAATATAGAGATACATGAGGGAGATATATACATGTATGCTCCAGCACTTTTCTAAACCAAGGCCAAGGAGGGGAGGCCCTTCCTTTATAGAGGAGAAGGTCTAAAGCTTCTCAAAGAAGCTTAAAAGCTAGGCCAAACATCCTCCATAGTGTATGGAGGATGTACCAAATGCCTCCCAGCTGGCACAGTTGGAACACACTCAGAGAGAGGAAAAAGCAGATGGCTGGCCGACCATGCCCCCTAGTCGGCCGACCAAGTTCAAAAGGGTTAAGCTCAAAAGGTGGTCGGCCAGCCCATATTGGTGGTCTCCCAGGTGAATGCAACTCAGTGGTGGTATGGGACAAGAAGAAAATGTGGTCTCCTACCCTACTACCACCTTCCTAACAATGAAACTAGGGTCCATGCCAAAAATGAACCCACACCAATGCGAAATGAAGGTTCAGGGGCCAAAACGCGCAGCCGGGGGCCCCGAAAACTGACTATTAAGCATCGAAAGTGGCGTGCGACCACGAAGGTGGTCTCCCGGGCCACAGTGTCCCTCTAAGGAGAGAAAACAAGGTGTGTGCCAAAAATCGGAGCAAACGAAGATAGTTAAGCGGTCCCGAACCAAGGCACACGGCCGACGGGTTCGAAAATTGAAAACTGGTCTCCAAACGGAAAAAATGGCCTACGACCATGAAACGTAGCCTACGGCCACTGAGAGATGGTCTATGAGACCTATCCCTCCCTCCAGGAAGAGAAAACAGAGAAAACAGGACTTGATTTGCAAACCGAGGCAAGGCACGAAAAGGTTCCGAAGCCCGGAGGCAAGGCTCTCAGCCAAGACTTTGCAACCTCAGAACGAGCACAATATGCAACATCACCGAGCGCTCAATTGGTGACGTCTAAGTCTTAAGGTCGGTCAAAAATGGGGTGTCTACAGTTGCCCTTCTTTGGCAGAACTCGAAAGTCATAAGTGACGGGAGTGAATGTTAAAGCCCAGAGATGACCAATTTTTGACAAGGCCGAAGACTTAGACCAATAGGCAAGATAAAAGAGATGCGCCCGCAGGCGGGGGGCAAAATGCAAAATGATATGCGCCAAGTCAAACGTAACTCATTATCATGCAAAGCAGCAAACTGTAATGAAGCAAATATTCACAATAGATGCAACAGTTTTAAGCAAGAATGCAAAGCAACAACTACATTTCATGCAGTAAGAATGTAAGAGAATCACAATTCTTGCTACGTCTCACACGGAGAATATACAATACATGCGCGGTTCGTTTGGTCCAACCAGCTTCAAATGAACCGTACATACAATATCGTGCCTGTAAAAGAGAGAAACTTAACAAGCACAACATAGTTAGCAACACATGTTCAACACTACATCGAATGCAGACAAACATGGTGCCAATGGGAAAGTGCATCGCAATACGAGAGAAGCGCGCGTGACAACGCAAGTTAAGCATGGAGGTATGACAATACCGATGAAACATGCACCACAATGTAAGCGATGTTCATGACAATGCGAGTGGCATGCATAACAATGCTGGATGAGTGCGACTTTACGAGCATGTTTAAAACAAAATATTGAGCAAAGAAATGCAAGCTTCGACGAGGACAACTCAAATCGGGACCTCCGGTTTACCTTCCGGAAGGGTCACAACGTATTCAAAAAAGGATACACCTCGCTCTCGGTGAGTAACGATGAAACACGCATCGAAAGTTGGAGTTGAAGTTCCCGCGCACTTTCCTTGTACTTTATTGAGTGCCAGGGACTCCGATCATCACCAAAATTTGTAGGGAGCTCAAAGAGGCATTAGGGACCACCTTGGGAGGGCCATCGACCAGGTTTGGAGACCACCGACCAAGTTTAGTGAAAGGGGTGGTCGGCCGACCACCTATCCAAAAACAGGGGCAGTTTGGTACTTTTGCACTTGTTTCTTTAAATATACTTGGCCAAACACTTTTTGCTCATAAATTCAGGTCCGAAATTAGCTCCTCCTCCTTCCTAGACCATTTTCTCCCTTAGATCTGCGCTCTATATGCGTTTTCCAACGTCCCACGCAAAGTTGTTTCGCGAAATCTTTCAGTTTTCTTCACTTTGGACCGATTAAAATTTGATTTCGGAGCTTCTTTCCCCATTTCCGCCATTTGAGGTAAGTTTGTCTCAACATTTGGAACATTTTCTTGGGAGTTGACTTTTGTTGATTTTTTCATTTCCCGAGAGTTGACTTTTTCCAATTTTGGTTCATTTTTGCTCCTTTTTGCAGATTTCTCGAAATGACAGGTCATTTTCCTCAGGGCGGAGGTCCTTCATGTGCCGGGGGTGAGCCAGACATTATGTCTCTACCTCCGAGGATTCGGCCATTTATTCCCGAGAGGTATGACCCTCCGGCGCACATCCTTCCTCGGGCCGTTTTCTACCACTTCACCGACTTTGATGAGCGAGCACCTGTAGATCTATTACTGCAGGAGCCAGAGTCCCACCTCTCTTATCAGGCACGAGAGGTATGTATTTCACTTTTACGTTTTCTGCAATGTATTCTGCATTTTTCGTGCATTTCATGCTTTTGTTATGTATTTTTTATCTGCTCGTTCTGAACGCGTTCACACACTATACTTCTGCTTATTCTAGCACACAGCTTATAGCACAGTATTTTGTTAAGTTGACACGCAACTCAAGCACTCAAAGTTCTGAACACACAGCTCACACTTTGATGATGAACACACAGCCCACTATTTGACGGCAAACACACGGTCCACTATTTTCTGAAATCTCAACACACAGCCCAAACTTGTTGATTACGAACATGCAGCCCACTGTTTTTGAAGTCTGAACACACAGCTCAAACACTTGATGTTGAACACACAGCTCGAACTTTGAGATGAACACACAGCCCACTGTTTTGAAATTTGAACACGCAGCCTAAACTTTGATGTTGAACACACAGCTCACACTTTGATGATGAACACACAGTCCACTATTTTTGAAGCCTGAATACACAGCTCAAACACTTGACTTTCTGAACACGCAGCCCATATTTTGAGGTGAACACACAGCACACACTGGTAGAGAGTTGAACACGCAGCCCAAATTGTTGAATTTATGAACACGCAACCCAAATTTTGAGGTGAACACACTACACACACTGGTTGAGAGTTGAACATGCAGCTCACTGTTTTTGAAGTCTGAACACGCAGTCCAAATTTTGAGGTGAACACACAGCACACACTGGTTGAGAGTTGAACACGTAGCTCACTGTCTTTGAAGTCTGAACACGCAGCCCAAATACTTGATGTTGAACACACAACTCGAACTTTGAGATAGACACACAGCCCATATACCTTATGTTAAACACGCAACTCACACACTTCAATTCTGAACACACAACTCATGGCATTGTATCTAATTTAATTTGCACACAGCTCATATACTTTATTTTGAAATTGAATACAAGTGTTCATTCTGAATGCAGGTATCTTCCTGTATTACACGAGGATATGGATTGATCATCGCCAGGAAGTGGTATGCGGAGCTCCCAGAGGCCGTTCGCGATCTGGTTGACCAGCCAGGGTTTGGACCCTTCTACACGGGGATATTACGTTATCCAGCGAGCAGGACCCTAATGGGCGCCCTCATAGAGAGATGGTGGGACACCACCAACTCCTTCCCTTTCTCAGCTACCGGGGACATGACGATGACCCCGTTCGACTTTGCCGTGCTGACAGGCCTTGACGTAGGAGGCTGGCCGATCCCCTATGACGAGTACATGGGTGAGTGAGAGGCTGCCTGGGTTTGTCTGTTGGGAGCTCGCACACCAGTCGACAGATCTTCGGGCCGAGTCCGGTATACTTGGTTTTCCACACAGTTTAGGGAGGCTGTACCCGAGATTCCCGAGGAGATAGCACAGTACACTCGGGGATTTTTGATCTTCCTTTTCGGGACCACTCTGTTCTCCAATAGGGGGAACACCGTTGGACTTTATTTGTTGAGTGCTCTGGTAGACTTATCACAGGTCAGCCAGTATGACTGGGGTGGTGCTGACCTGGCTACCTTCTACTGCTACATGAGTGCGACCTCCCACGGATGGGAGAACATAGTTGGCGGCTATTGGAGAGCCTGGGAGGTACTTTTTGCCCTCTTGATTTTCATTTCTGCTTTTCATTACCTGTACACTGCACACACGGTACACTTTACATTCTGTATTTTGCATTCTGCTCTCAGCATTCTGCATTCTCTGTACATTCTGCATTCACATTCTACACTCGGCATTCTGTATTCTGATGGATATTGCCCTAGTTTCCACAACTATGGGTTTTTGCGTACTTTCCGACGCTAGCCCCAGAGCTTGAGGTGGAGGTGCCTCTCCCGATTCCTTACTCGCTCGTATTCGAGGGCCAATATCGGCCGAGGGCCCGAGAGACTTTGCCCTACCTGCGACAGTTTTTTGACACAGTGCGGACAACCAAGGTAATTCAGAACTCTCAATTCTCCATGTTTTCATCTTTGATTCATCTTGCACATTTATGATTTCTAATCAGCTCATGCATTGGTTATCCGCAGATCACATGGCAGCCCTGGGCGCTCTTGGGTGGAGATACCCGATTTCAATTTGCTGGAGGATGGGCCACTTCTCAGTACAGGATCCTATTTGAGGGGCCCGTTGGTAGGGCCTGGTTTCTGGGGGACCGCTTCATGCGCCAGACTATGGGCTACCCTGAGCAGAGTGTCCCCGCAGCACCTCCAAACGATATGCGGTCTACTGAGGGGCTCACTCCCTAGGATGTCGATAGCGCCATGTTGGGTACCGACGTACTTCTACATTTGGAGGAGGGGGAATACGCGACTTATCATCATACATACTTGATGCCTTCATTGACAGGTGTCCGTACTCCCACGAGGAGGTCTGCTGGCATGCCATCATCGAGCCGGGCCCGGGCTACAGATATTCCTTCAACCAGCAGGGCTGGCACATTGAGAGGTGGGGCTGGACTGGTCCCCCCGATTCCGATAGAGCCTCCTATGCCCGATCACCGATATGTCAGTGATCCTGACTCACCACCGGTATGTTCCACTGCTTTTCATTTACCACTCAGATACTTAGGCATTCATTTATTCATTGATGACTTGAGCTTGTATCTGCAGCCTCCTAGGGAGTATACTGAGGGGTTGCTTGGGTTGGTGGCCTCACTCGAGGGCATGGTCCTGCGGAGAGAGACGCAGTTGTCCATCGTCGGTGTCCCGGTACTCTTTAGTTTTCTTGCATTTATCATACTTCTGATGACATGCTGAACTTGAACATTTCCCTGCATTGATTGACTGTATGTGTAGAGCACATCTGACACACGCCACATTCATGTACTATATCTGCATACACCCACTTTATGTAGTTTTCTTGCATCTGCATTTGATATACATACTTTGGCTGATGTATTCAAATTGCGCTCTTTCTTTTCAGATGCCTCCGCTACATACTGGGCCACAGGCCGAGCCATCCAGGCCTTCTCGGAGAGCTGAGAGAGGGGGTTCGACTCGCGGCCGAGGACGTAGAGCACCTGTCATAGAGGAGGAGTCCAGCGAGAAGGAGGAGTCCAGTGAGAAGGAGGAGCCTGCACATCTCTAGTCAGAGACATCCGCTGGTAGAAAGGATGACTCTGGTTCCGGTTCCGGTAGTGGAGATGATGTCGATGAAGATTCCGAGGGTGGCGACTCCAATTCCAATGATGATGATGGTGCAGAGGTTGTTCCGCAGAAGTGGACGAAGATGGCCTCTTATTCCTGTGCTTGATAGCACTAATGCAACTGTTCCTGCTTTATTTGCCTTTTTTACTAGTAGTTGTAGCACATTGTACATTATTAGGCAGTTTTATTTTCTGTAAAAATTGTACCTTTGTTGTAAAATGTTGTAACAAAGGGAAGCATGATGGAATGAAACAACTTTTGTTCAAAAAAATGTTATATTTTATGTTCTTAGCATCGCATCGCATCATTTTGCACGAAAATGAGATTGAATGGAATTGTGCATTGAAAATTACCAAGTCAGGTAGTGAACCGACGCAACAAACTAAACAACTTAACTTACTAAGAAACAACAAAACCTTAGCAAGTTTACAACTCGATAAGCAAGACACAACAACGTTGAGTAAACAGAGAGTAACAACTCGATATACAAAACTCGACAACTCGACAAAACCTAACGACTCGATAAGCAAAACAACTCGATAAGCAAAACAACAACTTAATAAGCAAAAACAAAAACTCGATAAGCAGGACTTAACAACAACTCGATAAACAAATGCATTTCGGATGATCTGGGTGACGGAACGTATCCAAAACTGAGGTAAACTCAAACCTTCAACACTCCCGACGCATGGAAATGCTAGGAACTCTCTTCTAGAAGCTAGGACAAGACCAAAGCCCTACTTCTCTCTATGGCCGACCACCTAAGGAAGCTGGCCGACCAGCTTTTTTTCATTGGAGACCAAGGGGGTGGTCGGCCTACCAGAAAAGGTGGTCGGCCGACCACCTGGTTTGGCAACCACCAGTTTTTCGACACGTGTCCTCCGAACAGTGCCTTATCCTCTTTAAAAGTTCTAGCCTCGTGGTTCATTCATTTCATCTCAGTTTTGCATCAAAACAGAGGCGTTCCTCATCCAAAATCTCACAGCTTGGATTGCTTCTCTGGATGGCTCGGAAAAGTTGAACTTCTGGGGCTTTGGCTTGAATGCACTATTCACGCTGGGCCGTACTCCGCTGCATCTTCCTTTCCTCCATGCCGCGACAAGGTTTTGGAATCCGGTAACACACATTTTTAGTTTTAGCGGGCAAGAGATGTGTCCTACTTTCGAAGATTTCCAAGCTTTGATGGAATCCGAGCGCAATGAGGAAATCTTGCCTCAACTCTGATTTGGCCACGTCCAAGCCCTAGGACGAATGTGCGGCCTCACTTTGCATGACGCTCGATCATTGATTCACAACGGGGAGCTGGACATTCCAAGCTTGGTTCGCTGGTTTTCTGATCCTGGTGACCACGATAACCATCATTGGCAGGGCTATCGGCGACACGAGCTTTTCCTATGCTTGCTATCTCATTTCTTACTTGCCCCGGGCTCCGGTGGATTCAGTGTCCGGTTGATCGAGGTTGCCCAAGGTTTAAAGGAGGGCAAGAGCTGCATTGCCATGACATTGGCTGAGACATTGATGGGCTTAGACACTTTTCAGCGCCAGGAGACGGCTAGGCTTGCGGGGAGCCCACTACTATTGCAGGTAATGTTTTCCACCCAATCTCACATATGTATTGCTCACATCACTCGGCCCTCAGGCTTGGTTTTTCTCACAAAACCCTTTTTTTACTTTTCTCTCATCGTACATCTCTCTATTCTTTATTCTCTCATTTTTCATCCCATCCCAGGTGTGGTTGATGGACAAGTTACAGATTGTGAAGTCTTGCCCAGCATACTCAGCTCGCGGCTACTTTTTTCGACAACGCCTGGTCGATCCCCTAGATGAGGGGTGGTGGTACAACTGGATGTGCAGTTTGTCTGCAAACCGCATCGCTTGGCGCTGCCCTTGGCACAATCTGCCAGCAATGAGTTACAACATGACCCATCAACCTGGGATTCAATTGATTGACATGACACACTGTGTCTTCTATTTTTCGTTCCAGTTCCAGCGCCAGTTCGGACATGATCAGACCTACTTGCCAGAGGGGATAGAGTACCCTGTTGCATTCCCAGCCCGAAGCGCACAGCTTGCTCGGTATGCCACAGCATGGAGGACTAGAGAGCTCCTGGCCCTCGCTCCCACTTTCAGTTGCACTTTGTCTGATGAGTGCTTGGATTGGCTCAATAAAGAGGCACAGAAAGGGCCCACTTTGGCATCAGAGGCTTCGACTAGCTCTAGGAGGGGGTGCAGGAACACCTGACTTATCTATGTCCCGGATTTATTGCTTTATTAGTACTTTCAAGTTTTCTTTATGAATGTAATAAAAAGCAACTTCAATTTGTATGCAAGAGCAGGAGAACTCTGTATTGAAATCAATGAAATTGAAGGTTGTGGGTACTGAAAATTTTCCACTTTGATCCAAAAATGGTCTAAGTTGTAAAAAGATTAATTTTGAACAAAGTCAACTTTTATTAAAACTTTTCAAAACCATTTTCGATATGGATCAGAATTGGACAGGCCTGAAATCTATCACTGAGATGCACAACCTCGGATCCTAGCAACTGGAAAGTTGCTCCTAGTCTGAATAGTACTGCGACACTGCACAGCAACGGAAAGTTGCCCCTAGTCTGAAAAGCACTGCACCGGAGATCATAACCGAACTCTTGAATGCTGAATAGACAAAGATGGCCGAGATGATCAAATGGACAAAGTTAAACGGGCAAAAATTTATGGCTGAACTTCAGGATTAAGTTGCCTACGTATCCCAAAGATAGGAATCAAGCCTTACGTAGTTCAGGCTCGGGTTCACTCGAGTATTTTCACTCTCCTTTTACGCTCTAACTTTTGCTAAGGTCGCCCTTTGCGGGTTTTCAACCTTGCGAGCTCAGTTTTTATAATTTCAAATTTTTTGTGCTCTGACTTTTGCCTAGGTTGCCCTCTCGGGTTTTCGGCCTAGCGAGCCTCTCAGGGGTAATATTTCTTCAACTTATCCATGTTGATCGGTTGTGAGAACTCTAGGCCATCTAGGTCCATCAGAACCACAGCTCCACCTGACCAGATAGACTTGATGATGTAAGGGCCAGTCCAATTGGGTCTGAACTTGCCCCTAGGGTCGCGAATGGGAGCTCGGTTGTCCTTGAGTACCAAATCTCCTTCTTTCAAATTCCTAGACTTAACTTTCTTGTTGAAAGCCCTGGCAATTCTGCGCTGATAACCTTGAACATGGTACAGTGCTTTCAGTCTTCTCTCATCAAAGAGCATGAGTTCTTCAAATCTGCTCTGCTGCCAATCTGCTTCGGCTATTTGACACTCAGCCAACACTCGTAAAGACGGAACCTCAATCTTGATAGGTAGAACGGCCTCCTTCCCATAAACTAATGAATACGAAGTCACCCCAGCAGAAGTTCGAATTGACGTCCGGTAACCCCATAGAGTAAACGACAGCTTATCTGGCCAATCCCGGTAGGTCTCCACCATCTTTTGCAGTATGTGCTTGATGTTCTTGTTGGCGGCCTCAACCGCTCCATTGGTTTGCGGCCGGTATGTGGATGACTTATGAAAAGCCACGTTGTATTTCTCTAACAAGTCAATCACTTCCTTCTTAAAGTGGGAACCATTATCTGAAATGACCTCGTTTGGGACCCCATAACGACAGATGATGTTGTTTCTGATAAACTTTGCAACGTGTGATGCTTTCAACGCCGCATAAGATTGGGCCTCAACCCACTTCGTGAAATAATCTATCGCGACTAGGATGAACTCATGCCCATTCGACCTCTTCGGAGTGACAGCCCCAATCACATCGATTTCCCAAACTGAAAATGGCCATGGCGAAGTTATATTGTACAGCTTCGACGGTGAAATGTTCATGCGGTTTGCATGGATCTGACACTTGTGGCATCGCCGAACAAAGCCGATACAATCCTCCTCCACGGTGGACCAATAATAACCTTATCTGAGGATCTTCCGCGTTAGCATTACCTCATTCATATACGCACCGTATTCCCCTCTATGGATGGCCTCTATCAGGCGTTTTGATTCTTCAGCTTCAATGCATAGCTTATGCATTCCTAGATGGCCTCTCCTATATAATTTACCTCCGCAGATTATGAACTGAACGACCATTCTTCTGATTGCCCTTTTATCCTTGGCATTTACCCCTGGTGGATATGCTTCCTTCTCCAAGAAATTCCAAATATCGTAATACTAGGGGTTCTCACCTTGAACCTCATCTATAGCAGCAATCGACTCGTAAGTCGGCACAAATTTCTAGTCGATAATGACTGGACGCATCCGGACTCCAAACGGGATGTCTATCATGGAAGATAGAGTTGCTAGTGAATCTGCGAACCTGTTGTTCTCTCTTAACAGATGAGCAAAGTTTAACTTCTCAAACCGAGGAATTAACAAGTCCAAGGTCTGGTGATACATAATCATCTTCTCTTCTTTGACTTTCCAATCTCCTTTTGCTTGAGATACAACAAAGTTCGAGTCCCCGATGACGTCCAACCGTTTTGCCCCTAATTCCAGGGCTGCTTCTAGATTGGCAATGCATGCCTCATATTCTGCTTCGTTGTTTGAGACTTTGAACTGGAGTTTGAATGCTAGAAGGATACGGGAGTTGTCGGGTACTATCAGCAACACTCCTATCCCATATCTGTATTGATTTGACGCTCCATCAAAGTACATCGTCCAAAATTCATCGTCGATATGAAGAATGGCCTCATCTGGGAATAAGTACTCAACTGCTTCACCTCCTTCCACTGGATGATCGGCTAGGAACTCCGCTACCGCTCTTCCCTTGACTGACTTGCGCGTCATATATTTCAGATCGAATTCGGAAAGCAACAACAACCAACGAGCTAGCCTACCCGTAAGTGCCAGTTTCTCAAAAAGATATTTGATGGGATCCAGTCGTGAAACCAACATTACAGAGTGAGCTAACAAGTAGTGTTGCAGCTTCCTAGTAGCCCATACCAAGGCTAAGCAAGCCTTTTCCAACTGTGTGTAGCGAGTCTCATACTCCAGCATCTTCTTGCTCAGGTAGTAGATGGCTCTCTCCACTTTGTCCTCTGATTCTTGTGCGAGCATGCAACCCATTGTAGTCTTAGTTACTGAAAGATACAAAATCAACGGTCTCCCCGGCTCTGGCGATGACAACACGGGCAGGTTCTGTAAGTATTCCTTGATCTGTTCAAAAGCAGCTTGGCATCGGTCATTCCATTGGAATTTCTTTCCTTTCTTTAGGAGGCCAAAAGTGGTTCACAAGTCAAGGTTAATTTTGAGATAAACCGTCTTATGAATTGCATTTTACCCAGAAAGCCTTGCACCCCTTTTCTGTCCTTGGTGGTGGTATTTCTAAGCTGGCCTTGATTTTGGAAGGGTCGACTTCGATACCTCTCTGTGTAATCAGAAACCCCAGCATTTTCCCTACTGTAACACCAAACGTACACTTCTGAGGATTCAGCCACAATCGAAATTCTGTGATCCTTTGAAAGAACTTTTGTAAGGCGGTGTAGTGGCCCTCTATTTCTTTAGACTTGACAATCATGTCATCCATGTACACCTCTACCTCTTTGTGGATCATGTCGTGCAATATCGTGGTCGCGGCCCTTTGATATGTAGCTCCAGCGTTTTTCAACCCAAACGGCATCACTCCGTAGCAGTAGGTCCCCCACGGGGTGGTGAAAGCAGTCTTCTCCCGGTCCTCGGGTGCCATTACAATCTAATTATAGCCTGAGAAGCATCCATGAACGAAAGCAAAGCATGCCCAGTTGTGAAGTGCACTAACTCATCGATATGTGGCAAGGGGAAGTCGTCCTTCGGACTAGCTCTATTCAAGTCCCTGAAATCCACGCATACCCGGATCCTACCATCCTTCTTTGGCACCGGAACGATATTGGCTAACCAAGTTGGGTATTCAGGTACCAGCAGGAAACCTGCGTCAAATTGCTTGGTAACCTCTTCCTTAATCTTGAGAGCCCAGTCCGGGCGGATCCTTCTGAGTTTTTGTTTAACGGGTCGGGCCTCGGGGTCAAGAGGGATCTGGTGCTGTACAATCTCAAGATCGATTCCGGGCATGTCTTCATAGGACCACGCGAAAACATCTTTGAAATCTTTTAATAAAGCGACTAAGCGCTCGCGTTCCTCCGAAGACAACGTGGACCCGATCTAGACCAGCCGCGGGTCCTCCTCAGTACCAATATTCACAGTAGTGATTTCATCCATTAAGGGTTTAACAAATCTTTCCTGCTCTTGTTCAATTAAGCGTTGCAAAATCGGAGGAATTTCTTCCTCGTTGTTTTCATCAAAATTTTGAAAGTCTGAGTTAATGCAATAAATCGAGGGCACAGAAAAGTACTCAGAAACCACAGCCACATCATTCTCATTAAGTACATCCAAGTCGTCCGATTCTTCGGTTACAACAGACTCAAAAGAGAAAGAAAAATACAACTTGGACAGGATTGTGGTATCCAGGTTATCACCCCCTAGAATACCGAACTCAGACTCAATCGAGCTGGAACCTGATTCCGACTCAACAGACTTGGTGGAATCAGATTCCGGCTCACTACCTAACCCGGTGCTGCTTGACAAAAATCCCTCTTCATACTGCCAAATGAGAGAGGGTGCAATGGATGCATCCAAAATGTTTGCTGGTAGGCCTGCAGCCGTTTCATTCTCGATCGCGCATACCGAGAAGTTATCCCCCAAGCACTTCTGTTCGATCGGAGGATCTGAAAGTAGACACACCAGCGCTACCCCCATTTCACTTTCGGCGTCCTCAGACTCCACTTTTTTGCTCCGTTCAGCCTCAGCTAATGGGTCCGTTTGCTCTTCGGCAACGTCATCCCCGGATAACTGTAGGTCAAAGAAAATCTCAAACCCTGGCACACGGCGCTTCTCTTCGTTTATCCACGGCTCTGGGAAGCCACAAAATGGAAAGTCCTCCCCCTCTCAGACAAAGCGTCTATTTAGGGTACCCAGGATGGGTCGGTGCATTAGCTTAAAAGGCTTTCCCGCCTGCTTCGCTCTAGCTCTCCTAGCCATCTCTTTACCTTTCCTTATCCAATCCTCTTTGGTGGGCAGATAACCCAAGCCAAAGGTGTGTGGGTTGTGTGGCACTTCGGCCAACGCTGCAACGCCCTTCCGGCCGTTCTTTTCCAATCCCATCCTAGGGATGTGTTGAAACTTGTTCATGAGGTATACTGATTGTGCGCTAACATACACCCCCTCATTAACAGCTAAGATGTTCTGCACGACTCGGGCCTCAGCCAGGGTAAAACCCGACATGAACACATCCTCCATACTGTGCTCAATTTCCAAAACTGGCGTAGATACTTCTAGCGATGGATGGATCGACGAATTTTCAAAAACAATGGCTACTCCCTTCCCCTGGGGGTATTTCACCATCTGATGCAACGTGGACGAAACTGCCTTTACTTGGTGCAACCACAGCCGCCCTAAAAGTAGATTGAAGGTCGCAGAAACTTCTAAGACGTGAAAGTCTACCTCATGCTGTCCCGGCCCAACCTTGGTCTGAATTTTCATTATCCCCATTACTTCTCTGCTTGTGTTATCATATGCCCGAATCACCTGGGCTGTCGGCACAAAGTCTATGGTCTTTAAACCGATTGCATATGCAGTCCTTGCCGGGCACACATTGATGGTGGACCCTGTGTCGACAAGCACCACGGGTATCCATTTGTTTCTGCACTCCACAGAGATGTAGAGTGGCTTGTTATGGTTCGCCCCCTCAGGTGGCAATTATTTGTCGGAGAAAGTCAATATCGGGGTAGTCCCTCCCAGAAAAACTAAGCCCACTAGCTGTTCGGGCGTGGTGTCTATTGAGAGCTTGGCCTTGTCCATGGCCGATAAGACAGCTTGTCGATGCACTCACGATGCCATAAGCCGTCCCCAGATGGAGATGTCTACCTGTATCTTTTTCAACTGCTTCAGTACAACCTCTTCTTCGAGTTGCTTCTCTTTCTGTTGCTCCGCCTCCTTATCTTTCCCAAACGCCTCTAGCTGATCTAGATGTAGGGGCTTGAAATACCGCCCGCTTCTAGTCATATGATCGACTTCGCCGATGTACCAGGTATCGTCTGGCTGGTTGCTCCCCCAATCCTCATCCATGTGGGCAAGACATAGATCATCGTCTTCCCACTACATTCCGTCAGCAGCCGACAGACACCTGTTCGGCTCCGGTATAATTGTACTCACAGTACTTTCCATCCACATGCTCGCAGCATTCTCTATCCTCGTGCACACAACATTTTCAGTCCCCTCCGGGGCCTTAGCTTTCCTAATTCTCTCAGAATTCCTGAACCTTTCTTGATCCAACCGCATCAGTACAGCTGGCTGTTCAACACTTCCCGCATTCACAATGCCCAAGTCCTGAGCGAAATTCTTAGCACCGGCGTTCTCCGGCGATGCATTCTGATTTCCGGCCCTTCCGGCCACAACTGATGTTCTTGCCCCTGCCGAGCCCCGTTCCAACTGAGTTTCGTCGACAACATCTGGTAGGTCATCAAGCCACCCGGTGACCTCTGCTGACTCCTCAAAATCTGACCAGTTGACTACTATGCCCTCTGGATCTTGTTCATTGAAAAATTGGAGGTTAGCAAAGTCCTCTTCCATAACTGCCAAGTCATCTATCCTCTGACCAGATTCATCCCCCTGTATCACACAAAGCTCTACCCCTGCTGGCAATTCCACATTTGGCCCAACCTGGCCTACTGATAGAATGTAGTCACTCGGACTGTATACCTCCTCAGCAAAACTCCCAGATTCCTCAGATTCTGACTCAACAATCCCATTCTCCCCTGAAATCTCTCATGTTCTATCTTCGACAGTCACCACCATTGGTTCGGGTTGGGTTCTGGAGATGTCCAATATGCACAAGTCAGTGCAGTCATGAAGGAGCACCTCCAGCTTGGGTAGGTGGGACGGGATGTGTAGACACCCCATTTTTGACCGTCCTCAAGACTTGGACGTCACCGTTTGAACACTCGGTGATTATCCATGTTTGTGTTCGTTTGGAGTTCCTGGAGGTCTCGGCTACGCGCCTTGCCTCAGGATCTCCGAACTTGACTGTTTAGTGTCTGGTTTCACACCAAACACTTGTGTTTTGCCTTGGAAGGGGAGGGAATGCCTTGTGAGACATCCCCACACACCACCGGCAGTGGCTAGAGGCCACCGGCTGGTTTTTGCTTCCATCGGCAATCTTTTCTGTCGGTCGGCACATTTTGTTGCCGGCCGGCACTCTTTTTTGTCAAAATGACATTTTTGGGCAGCCGACCACTGTTCATTTACTTTATGTAGATATTTTGTGCCAGCTGTGATAGCTGGCACCAACTCTGCTTCCCTCCATACACGTGTATGGAGGGATTGCCCTCTAACCAAGCTTGTTGTATAAGCTTTGCAAGAGGGAGTTCTATAAGAGGACAAGCCTCCTCTTGGCTCTAGGTTAGAAACTTTGAAGGCAAAACCAGAGCTTCCATAGATAGATACACCCTATATCTATATCTCCTTCTCTCTCCTCCCTTGTGTGTGTTTCTTGGCCTAAAAGTGTGCTTTTACCTTACTTTTGCACTAATACACACACTATTACACCTAGTTCCGAGATTGAGGGACTTGGGGGGTTGATTCTTGAGTTTTTGGACTGATTTTGATCAAAAGAAGAGGGCTGGACCATTTGTTCTTCAAAGGATCTTCAAGGGTGAGCACTTTACTTTAGTTTCCCCAAACTTGCAATAGTTTTTTACCTATCTTGCTTGCTGATTTAGCTTTTGTGCATAACATAAAAAAAAGCTTACATTTTCATGCTTTAGAACTTTCATTAAGGTTGTTTTGTGGTTTGAGTGCAAACTCACCTTATTAGGCTTTATTTGGCCCCTTTTGTGCTTCCCTTGTGAGGCCTTGTTTGCTTGAGTGTGTTGGTCTTTTCACCACTAAAAACCAGTTGATTTTCAGTGATAAGGAAGGTGGTTTGAAGTCTTGCATAGGGGAGGGACACCCCTCTCCCTTCATTGTCTTATTTCCTTGCATTTTGGCTTAAAGGGTAACATGCATGCTTGCTTGATTTTTGCCTTATTTCAGAACTTTTTAGGTGTTTTTAGGTCATATGTAATCTCTGTTTTTGGTCGGATTTATATCTCTTTGCATGCTTAAAGTACTTGCTTTGCATTGCTCCTTTTGGCCTAGAGTTGTATCTTGTGTTTAGGCCATGATTCTTGCATGTGTAGGCTTAGTTTCATGAAGGTTTTGGCATTGTCTTGCCATGTTTAAGGCCTGTTAGTCATCCATTTCAGTCATGCTTGCCTTGTTTGATGTCATCTCTTTGTGTTTTAGTTTGTAAACTTTGAGCATTTTGATCTCTAACATGCGTAGCTTGAACCATCTTCATGATTTTGGCATCATTTAGGACCACACTTGAGTCCCTAAATCATGTTTACATGTGTGCATGTGTGACCTCTTTTTATGCCTTGAGAGTTGGGCCTTTTAGGCCTAGATATGAACTTTGGTGCTTGCATCCCTTTGGAGCCATTTAAGCTGCCATATTAGAAGGGTTTGGAGTCCTATTTTGCCTGTAAAAATTCTGTTTTTTACTTATCTAAATCATGCCATGATTGGTCTTGTTGTTGGAAGTGAAGTGGCCCTTTTTGTGCCTTAGCCTTGGGATCATTGGATTGCTTGTTGGCATAGGTTTTTGTCCACCCTTTTAGGCACTTTTGGCCGCTGTTTTGGGGTGGATTAAGGTCTGCCCCTTTATGGTTTGAGGCCCCCTTGCATGCTTGTCTTATGACCATTGCATGATTGCTTCATTAAGTGTTGTAATATTTTGGTCCCATTGCTTAAATTGTTCGTATTTGCATTGCATTTCGCATGCCTAGCATTGCATACTTGCCATACTAGTTACATAACATTTGGCATGCTTTGCATTTCCATCTCATTGTTGCATTTTGAGCCATGTTTGCATAACATGCATTGCACTACTTGGTTTGGGGTGTCAAACCAAGTGTTGAAGGTTAAGGGGCGTTCATACCATAAGTGATGTAACGTGCCTTAACTTTCGGTCGCCAGGGCCTTTGACTTCGACATGATAAGACCTTGGTCCTCATTTGTATGTTGCGTGCATCTTTACATCAAGTGGCAAACTTGATCCCTTGGGCTATCATGCACCATTGATGGCTCGAGGATCGAGGGCCATGCTTCCCTGAATTCAAAGCATGATAGGAAGCATGACCATGCTTACATGTGCCTGAAATCCCATGCCATACTGTCTGTCCTTTGTTTGCTGTCAAAACTGTCTTCTGCAGGAGGTTTTTGTCGACCGGCATAATTCTGCGCCGGCCGGCAATCTGTTTACAGCCGATAGATCCAAAAACGGCCGGTGGAAATTGTGCACTGCCGGTGGGAATTTCCCCTAGCCGGTGGTACTCTGCAGCATGCAAGGAACCTGTCCTAGGGCTTTGGAAATTTTTAGAGAAGCAGGGCAGTATAAACAGAGGTGGCAGTGATGTGGTACGGGTTTTCCAGGCGAGCCGGGTTGCGAGCATGCATCATTCGCGCATCCCGAGGCAGAGGCTGCGGCCATCCCTTTCCTTTCTTTTTGCATTCTTCCTATTAAGCAAATTAGAAATCCTGTAATAATTTTATTTGCTTATTATTTGGACTGTAATATTTATTTGAATCCTCCGAGCGAGGGCAAATCTGTAATAAGTGTGGGTGAGTGTGTGTATGTCTTCCAATCCCCATTTATTTCTTCCCTTTTATTTACCTGCTTATGATGGTAGATTAGGGCATTTTTGAAATTAGCATACCTTATGCTATGCATGCGTGCATTCATGCATTTGTATTGCATGCATTAGGCTCGGTACATCATGCTAACTGCATTTGTATTTCAAATTCCAAATTGAATACGTGAATCAATTGGTTGCATTTCACATGCCATATTTAGGTTAGCCGAGCCTACTCTAATTGCATTTTGCATGTGTTGCATTAGTCAACTTGACATGGGCTAGGACACGCATATTTGCTAACTAGTTTGTTGTTTTGGCATGGAGTACGATGTAAGTATTTATGCTTTAGCATACCGCATGCGTGTGAATGTTGCCATGACAGTATGCTTACCATGTGGCTAAGTGCTTATATGAGATAAACTGTTTGAATGCCTGTGGGTGAAGGTTGGATTGTTTGAGTTGGAAAAACTCGTTGAAATCCGTGTTTTAGCCTACTTGCGAGTAGCAAAATCCAAAACATTTTTCCAAGAACAAACGGATATGCAATGCTTATTTCCAAAATTAGGCAATCTAGTCTATACTTATTTACTGGCGCATAACATAGTAATTCTAGGCTAATAAATGGTATAAGAACACATAACGTTTTCAAAAATAGATATCACGGTTAGTAGAGGCCGATCTTCGGATCAGGCGAGAGGGGGTGCTCATAGCTGACCTTCCCCAATCGTACCCTAGCTCCCGAGCCGAGGCAACTCTGGTGATGACGGACATGTGGCCTTCGGCACCGAGTTAGGGTTTCCTAAATTCCCCCATAAAAAATATTTAGGTGGCGACTCTGTATCTGGCAAAGCAGTCCATGTTTGGCACTTCTCTTTTCAAAAAATCTGTTTCTCAAAACGATTTGCCAGATTTGGACTCTTTGGTTCAAGATTAAGAACCGTGACACAAAATCGAGTCCGAACTGTAGCGGGGCCCCACGTGGGCGCGTCTACAGGGTGATATATATGCTAGGATCGTAAGACACGACCCCAGTTTGGATAAAGTTGATACGTTTGGGGGGGTGGAGCTTGGTTGTGCGGTGAGAGAGGGTTTGTTGTGACATTGGGTTTTTCTAGAGGCACAATCACCTGCTTGTCAATGAGATCTTGAATTTCATGACGCAATCTAAAACATTGGTCAGTGTCGTGACCATATTGTTGGTGATATGCGCAGTATTTTACTGGGTTACGAGAGGGAGGGAGTGGATTTGGCAATGGCCTCGGCTCCAGGGGCTTTAAGTGCCTTTTCCTAATTAATACCCCTAGAGCCTTGGATAGGGGCATATATAATGGGGTGAAGGTTCTCTGGCCTCGAGGTTGGTATTTGGTGGTTTGTGTGTTGCTTCCGGACGCGCCGGAGAAAGGTGTAGCTGCCATGGGTCTTGAAGGGGGAATGGTAATGACCATGCTTACTTCTGAACCTCTAGCATTTGCGGCATTGCTGGTGCCTGTATTGTTGTTGCGGTTGAAGGTTCTTCTGGGTTGCTCTCTGTCATTATCAATCAAGCCCTGCTTCAAGGCATCCTCAATCTGTACTCCCATCTCATGCAAATCTGAAAAAGGTAGGGAAAAGGAGCACGATCATTTTCTGCATCAGCTTAGGCTGGAGATTGCGCACAATCATCCGGATTTGATCTTTATCAGTAGGCCTTAGGGTCATCATTGAGGCCTTCGCCCTCCACCTGGCTACGAACTCCGAAAAGCTCTCCTTAGGCTCTTGTCTTGTTGTCTCAAGATCACGGGTTGTAATCTCGATTTGCGTGTTATAGGAGTACTGTGCAATGAAAGCCTCGACCATCTCATCCCAGTTCCGCTTAACATCGTCTTCTAATTTTGCGTACCAGATAGCGGCCACACCCGACAGGGTCCAGCCGAATAATGAAAGCTTCTGCGGTCTGGTGAGGCCCATCGACCGTAGTATATTTGAGAACAACCGGAGATGCACCATGGGATCCCCAGATCCATCAAAGCGTCGATTTGTGGCATTTTGAACTTATCTGGTAGCGTCACAGCCACGTCAGTGTACCCGTCCTCAATGTCTGGGATGGACTTTACCTCTTGGGATTTCTTGAACAACTTCTCAAGCTTGCTCAATTTCAATGCTGTAGGGTCGACCTCGAATTCGAAGGGAGAGTTCGGTAGGTTAGCAGGTGTCTTGGACAGCTGGGGTAAGATTGGGGGCGGAGCCGGCCCTATCGGAATGTCCATACCCTCCTGGACATTTGGTGTTTCCCCGGGTGTCTGAACCCCTGGTGGTGGAGGAGCTTAATGCGAAGTAGATGCTCCGTTTTGCTATTGCAACTTGGTGATTAGCTCAGCTTGCTGGGCCATGATCGCAGCCTGCTGCTTGGCAAATTCCACTTGGCGGACGGCGTCCTGCTGCATAAGTTTCATACTTTCTTGGAGTTGACGCATCATTGCCTCCATCCCTGACGTGTTCTGCTGATCCATTTGACCAACTGGTATATCTATCTCTATGGCAACAATTGAGACCTCAGCCTGACTATCCACTGATGGGGTAGACCACTGCTCTGGCAACCTCTGCTCAGATACACTGTGTTTTCTCGGCCTCCGTCTGATAACCGGGGGTAGAGAGTGGAACATTGGTTGTCCGTTGACCAGATCCTCAGATCGATTGAGTCGGCGACCTCTTGTCCAGAGTGCTTGGGGAATATCTGCTTGGTCTGAAGCAATTGTGCTAAACTACCTAGCAAAAAGATAAATAAAGCAATAATATGGAAATAAACAACCAGACAAACGGACAGCATAACGGCTTTAAATAAATACACAACACACAGTCGATAAGCTGAAAATACTGTTCTCAAACACTGATCATTGTCCCCAAATCACTGCCCCCAAAACTGAATCTAAAACCCGCAGATAATTGATTCCCAAAATACTGAACTGGTGCCCGCAGGCCTGATACCCAAACTCGTAAACTGATATATGCATTCCTGTAGAGACACACTCTAAAAGCACATAGCAAACAAGTGAGAGCGAAAACACCCCTATGTTGGGGTAGGGTTTCCCTGTCCTATTTTGTCAGGAGCTAGGGTTTCATTACGCACGCAACGGTTTCAAACAACCTATGATCGGGTAAGCAACTTGTCCTAGTTTGGAATGGTCACTATGGATTCCGAATATGTACTAGGTCGAATGGTCAAAAAGGGTGCCCCGGTAAAACCGGGGTTTGTGTTCCTGTCGTGGCAGAGCCCGCAACCAGTCAGCCTTATGGCACGCTTCTCGAAGCGAGCCTCCAACAAACTGTTCAGGAATAGCATACAGCAAACACGGTGTCCTAGACGCACCAATGCAAATGCAATGCAAAGAAACACATAAGTGTAATCAAAACAAGATATCATGAGTTCGAGTCAAGTTCTCCAAAATCCCCAACAGAGTCGCCAGAAACTGTAGACGTCCCCGAACGTCCCGGGAGGGAAATCTTGTTTTGTTCGTTGGGCTCACTACAGTTCAGACTCAAAAGTCACGGTCCTGTATCTAATCTCGCAGAGTGTAATACAAGACCGATGAATCATCAAAGAGTCTAAATCTGGCAAATCGTTTTGGAAAACAAATTTTTAGAAAGAAGTGCTAAACATGGACTGCTTTGCCAGATATAGAGTCGCCACCTAAATATTTTATTTTGGGGGAATTTAGGAAACCCTGACTCATGCCAAAGGCCACGTGTCCGTCATTACCAAAGTTGCCTTGGCTCGGGAACTTGAGTACGATTGGGGAATGTCACTTCATGAGCACCCCCGCTCGCCCGATCAAAGATCGGCCTCTACTAACCATGATATCGAGTTTTGAAAACATTATGCTTATTCCGGTTATTAGCTTAGATTTACTACGTGATGCGCACAGTATACAAGTATAGACTGGATCGCTTGAATTGGAACAACACATCTCATGTTTGTTTATTTTGAAAATGGTTTGACGGTGCTACCCGCAAGTAGGCTAAGACGTGGATTTGCCACCCTTGAGTGGGCTTAGAAAACGTGATGGTTTGCCACTCTCAAGTGGGCTTAAAACTCACAGTCAATGCATTATTCCAATTCAGATAATCTAACCTTGACCCATAGGCATTCAGACAGGTATATCACGTAAGCACATAGCCTCATGGTAAGTATGCTATCATGGCAGTCACTCACACACATGCAAGGATGCTAAAGCATAAACACTTACCGAGTACTCCAAGCCAAAACAGAAGCTATGTTGGAAATCCATGCATGATCCTAACTATGCTGAAATGCCTAATGCAACACATGCAGGAATGCAACTACAATAGGCTCGGTTATTCTAAAGATGGCATGTGAAATGCTACAACTACCAAGCATTCAACTTGGAATGGAAATACAATGCAGTTAGTATGATGCGCCGAGCCAGGTGCATGCAAGACAGATGAATGAATGCAAACATGCTATCATAAGTATGCTAATTGAAACATGCCCTAAACTAACCATCATAAGTTGGTAAATAAAAGGGAAAAAGACGTGGGGTTGGAAGACATACATCACACACACGCACACTTATTACAACAAATGGCCCTCTCTCGGAGGGTCTGAAAGAATATTACACAATCAAAATAAATAATAACTCACAGCTAATTATTACACAATTCTAGCTAATTAACAAATCAACCAAGTAAGAAATAAACTAGCATGCAAACTATGTAGAATGGACTGCCTCGGCTCTGTTTTGGATGACAATGGATGCATGCGTGCTCGAATCGCCTTTGTCGGGAAATCCATCGCAACACCTCACCTCGCCTTTTGTTTGCAATTGATCTCAGAAACTTGCACAAATCTCCAGAAGGCTGAAACTCCACCTTAGGAAGGCCACCGACCAGTTATTAGCATGGGAGACCACCTGCCGACCACCCTTTGTGGTGGAGACCAAAGAGGGTGGTCGGCCTGCCAGAAAATCTGGTCGGCCGACCAATTTCCACCTTTGGTTTCTGGTTTTTCTGCAACAAAGGCAAGAGAGAGAAAAGGTAATGTATTTTCAACAAATGTGTGCATGACCACTCTCCCCGTCCTTGCACAAGCTTAAGGGAGTGTATGTCCTCGATCCTCGTGCCACCAATCACGCATCTCGATGCATGATGGCCGAGAAGTTGAATTGCACGACTCGATGTGAAATGAATGCACATATAAGCAAGTAAAGCCAACAACTTTATCATGGACAGTCAAGAGTGTTGGCGACCGAGAATCGAGGCACGTTTCGTCACTTGGAGTACGAAACGTCCCTCGTTTCCCGTGTTTGGACTAAACCCTACTCCAAACACAATGCAATATGCATGACATGCATGAATGCAATTCTAACATGCAACCTAGATGCAAATGCTACTGAATGACGCAAACATACAAGGGATGACATGCAAACATGCTACTAGCATACACAATGCTATGAAATAATCAATGGCATACTCAATGCAAGACGATTCTATATGGCATACGCAATGCATATGAAGACTAACAAACACAATGAAACGAACAAGGCATACACAATGCAATGATCAAATCATGCAACAACGTGAACTAAATGGCATACACAATGCAAGATGGACTTAAACCAACATGAGTGGACCTCAACCACACTCACATCAGTGGCCATATAATGAAAATGAGACAACCGAAATACATGCAAACATGCATGGATGCAAAGGACCGATCCTAAGGCACAACATGCAACTCTAACAAAGCATGGCAAAGGATGAAATATGGCATAGAATGACACATGATCCAGCTTTGAAATATGATATACAATGGTCCTGAATCAGGCAAACACTTCACACGATGCATGCTAAATGGCCCAAATACCGAAACTAGTGAAGTGTGTTACACTAGAGGTACACAAAGCAATGCACAAATGGCAAAACCACCCCCAAACAGACCCTAGGCAGGTCCAAGACAGTGGCAAAATGGCTTAAAATGATGGCTCAAAGTGCATGGAAATGAAGCTCATTCAATGGTTCGAAAACGAGGCATTTATGCACAACTCTCAAACGCATTTAAAGAGTGAAAAACATGACAATATGGCATGCATGTAAGCTCTGAAATATGATGTGCAATGGCCTCAAAACATGAAAACACCTCAGCATATGCATGTAATAGACCTTGAAACTCAAAGCTAAGCATGGATATTGAACTACAAGCATGCAAAATAAGCATCATTTGACCATGAGACCCAAACACAGAGCTAAGGCAGTCCAAAATATGCACAAAATCAGTTTAAGGCATGGCCAAAAAGTGCTAAGAAAGATGGCCAAAACACCATGCCAAACAAGCTGGTGAACCATGATTTGCACTACAACTATGTGAAGCACATGAGAGGTCACCAAACCAGCCAAAAACAGAAGTATGCCATGCCAAATAATGCCCAAAAACCCATTGAAACTCAGTCAATGCATGCAAGAATGATGTGTCCCTTTGAAAGGCCAATAAGGGGGTTATTCTACACATGCATAATAGACATTCAACATGGCAAAACCACCTCTAGACAAAGGTTATGATGGCCCTAAAACTCACTGAAATGGGCCTGAAATGAATCTAGGAAGCATGCAAATAAAGGCCCATTTGAAAGGCCTTGAAGAGGATTACTCTACACATGCATAATAGACATTCAACATGGCAAAACCACCTCTGGACAGAGGTCATGCAGGTCACACAACTTATCAAAAATGGCCTAGAGCATGGCTTTGAAACATGCAAATAGGGGCTCCTTTGTAAGGCCAACAAAGCTAGTAAACAAAACAAGGGGTGAGAGGGTCACCCCTCTCTGATTTTGAGGCTCAAAACAGTATGTTAGCCACTGAAAATCCACTGGATTTTAGTGGCTAAAAGGTCAAACAAAGCACAATACAAAGGCCTAGATGCATGGCTCAAAAAAAATGAAAACAAGCATGCAAGGGGGTAGATGACCCCCAACAGAAAAAAGACCTTAAACAAACATGTTTAGAAACTCAAAACAAGACTTTTTTCCGTTTATGACAAAGCCTAAATATGCTTGCAAACTAGGCTAAAAGATGAAGCAAAATAGTGCTACAAAGAGGGAAATAGAGAGTTACCCTTGTAGAGCAGACCTCCAGCAACTTCTGGACCAATGTAGCAACCCTTTAACTTCCGAGAAACAGCTCCAAGGTGCTTGGATGGATGGTGAAAAGGTTAAGCTAAGGGTTGGTGTGTGATCGGCCAAGAACTATGGAGTTTTGGAGGCAATATAGAGATACAAGAGGGAGATATTTGCATGTATGCTCCAGCACTTTTCTGAACCAAGGCCAAGGAGGGGAGGCCCTTCCTTTATGGAGGATAAGGTCTAAAGCTTCTCAAAGAAGCTTAAAAGCTAGGCCAAACATCCTCCATACACGCGTATGGAGGATGCACCAAATGCCTCCCAGCTGGCACAACTGGAACACACTCAGAGAGAGGAAAAAGCAGATGGCTGGCCGACCAGTTCAAGTGGTCGGCCGACCATGCCCCCTGGTCGGCCGACTAGGTTCAAAAGGGTCAAGCTCAAAAGGTGGTCGGCCAGCCCATATTGGTGGTCTTCCAGGTGAATGCAACTCAGTGGTGGTATGGGAGACTAGAAAATGTGGCTCAAAAGTGAGGGAGACCACCTACCTGTCAAGAAAACCGGCCGACCGGGGAAAGGTGGTCTCCAAGAAGAAAAGGTGGTCTCTCATCCTACTACCACCTTCCTAACCATGAAACTAGGGTCCATGCCACCGATGCGAAATGAAGGTTCGAGGGCCAAAACGCGCAACTAGGGGCCCCGAAAACTGACTATTAAGCATCGAAAGTGGCGTGCGACCACGAAGGTGGTCTCCTGGGCCACAGTGTCCCTCTAAGGAGAGGAAACAGTGTGTGCGAAAAACCGAAGCAAACAGAGGTAGTTAAGCGGTCCCGAACCGAGGCACACGACCGATGGCTTCGAAAATCGGAAACCTGTCTCCAAACGGGAAAAATGGCTTACGACCACGAAACGTAGCTTACGGCCACTGAGAGATGGTCTACGAGACCTCTCCCTCTCTCCAAGAAGAGAAAACAGGACTTAGTTCGCAAACCGAGACAAGGCACGAAAAGGTTCTAAAGCCCGGAGGCAAGGCTCTCAGCCGAGACTTTGTAACCTCAGAATGAGCACAATATGCAACATCACTGAACACTCAGTTGGTGATGTCTGAGTCTTAAAGTCGGTCAAAAATGAAGTGTCAACAATTATAAAAAAATAAATAATTAAAATTATTAAAATCGATATCAAAATAGACATATATAATCAGTAACTGCTGTGCGAAGGCACAACAGTTCTCAACCCAAAACAAACCGAGTGTAAAGATTGAAATTTATGAGTGTTAGGGGTAATCCTTATTAGGCCCAAAAGATCCATGGCCCACTGGGCTTTATGAATAAAAATGAACCAAAAAAAAAAAAACTTAACACTTTGCCCATTGGGTTAAGCCCTCAGGCCAATCTACGAGCCTTATCCGTCGGCCTATGAGAGGCGGCTCATTGACTTGCCCATCAGCCCGACCTATCTGAGCCCTTTGGGGCCAAACTTCTTGAGTAAAGATAAGAATATTTTGAGAATATAATTAAAAGTTATTTTTTTAATTTTTATTTATTTTTTTAAAAATGTATAAAAAATATGAGAGATGACATGACTCAAAATGAGTTAAAAGTTGGGAAGTGACTTTCAATCATAACGTTTTGACTTGCGAGCCAATCTAATCTGAGACCGTCTAAAAAAACTTATTGTGCTTAGCTCACGAGCGAGTTTAGACTACATTTTTGTGGTTTGACCTGCCCTGATGACAAGGCTCAATTAAAAGTATCCGAGAGTTATTAGCAGTTGTTTTGAAAAAATAATTAAAAGTTAATTTTTTAATAAAAAATATATAAAAAAATAGAGAGGTGATGTGATGTAAAATAAGTTAAAAGTTAAAATTTGACTTTTAACCAAGTTCTCAAATTAGCCCAAACACATATACAAAACATAAATCCAAATAGGTGAGCAAAAAACAAATAGATTGAACATAGTACTTGTGTTTAATTTGAGTTGCGTCTACGGGCTCCTCAAATTCTTTCATGTTGAGGGGTTTATTGGGCCCACTACGAGCTATATTTTGATAATTCAGACCATTTATTTTGTAGGACTCTCAATCTATATTATTCATAAAAAAAATAATTTGATCCAATAACCAGTGAATACTTATTTGCAAATACTCAAATCAATTATTAAGACCATGTATCTTGTTATTTTAATAGTATTAATGTCATATTTTATTATGTCATAGTGTAAACAAAATGTATTTACAAAAAAAAAAAAAAATTCACTTATGTCGTATATATATTATTTTTTACCACAACTACTATATAATTTAATTTTTTAACATACAATGTAATTGTATATAACATTATTTATATTTGTTTGTAACATCTTGAAATTAATTTTTATTTAAAAATGTATTTTAATAATTAATATTTATAAAAAAAAATTAATTTGTTAATTTATCATGAGAATCACCATTATAATGACTGTGTTTATTGTTTGTTATGATATGATTCAATCTTTTGAAGTTCATTACATATGTTGAGATTTATCAAAATATAGATTTTAAAAAAAAAATGAATGTGCAATATAAAAGTTATGGTATTTTAAAGTTTAAAATATAAAAAGACGAAATTTCAGCACATTTATCAGTAACTTTTTTCATACAGTCAAATAATTAATATTTTATTTTTATGAAACTTTATATTCAATGTTAATATTATTTGATAGATCTCGTTATATATATTTTAAAAACATAAATTTTATTAAAAATAAGTTATGAAGGTTTAAAATTTTGAAACAACAATAAAAGTAAGGGGAAAATACTATTCATAGGATATTTTAAAAATTATTAAAAAAATAATGAAATATTTTATGATTTTAATTATTAACATTTATAATATCATTTTTTTTTTTGTATTTTTTTCTCCTGAAAATCACTGACATGTAATTATCTCTAAAATTAAAAAGAGATGGTGTGGCTGTTGTACGCCCATTTGGGTTCATTTCAATAATCGAAACTGTTCGCTTTTAAGGTACATTGAATATAACATATTTACAAAAAAATCAAAGTTAATTGGATATCATTGACCCTGTCATCGAATCATATTTATATTTAATTTTATACGTCAAATCAAATTTATTATTCGTTTTTGTAGATACAAATATAATTCGATTAACTGGTTAACGATATCGACAAACTTAATTTTTTACAAACATATTCTACCAAATATATTTTAAAAAATGAATAATTTAAATTATCAAAATAAATTTTAAAATGGGCCAAAATGGCCGCACGCCAGTCACACCACGTCCAAAATAAAATACTACATCAACATCTTAGCGGGTGTCATTTTAAGAGGGTGTTTGAGATAATCTAATTATATTTTTTGACTTTTTATATAAAAAAAATGAGAAATATAGGTTGAATTTGAAGCGATATAATAGAAGCGATATAATCGAGAGATGATTTGTCTCAAATAAAATAATTATAATCCAAATAAAATAATATACTAAAATAATATGTGCTATTTTAACACAGGCCAAACACCTCCCTAAGTAAATAAGTGATCTAGCACTCTTCAAGCATGTCAAAGGATTATTAGGAAGTATACAATATGAACTATTGGATTGTCGAAAAAAACTGAAAAATAACTCCTACCAAGACACTATAGGTGTGATTTAGACCTGTTTGGAGAAGTAATTTTTTTTTTTGACTTATTAATTTTTTTTAAAAAATGTGTAAAAATATAAAAATATTCAAATAAATTAATACTTCTTCTATCCCAAAATATTAATTCATTATTTCATTTTTTATTATCTTAAAATATTAGTTCATTTTCAAAAATTAAAGATTAAAATAATATAAATTTCTTATTTTACCATTCTTTAAAATTTATTAATAACACAAAAAATTACAATCATGACAATTAATATTTTCAAAAAAATATACTATCAAAGAGTAATTTTAGAAAATTAAAATTTTAAAGTGTAATAATTATATTACTAAAAAAAGTTAGATTTTTCAAAAGGGACTATTATTTTAAAACAGAATGAGTAAATTGATTTTTTTTTAGTCTTTCAAAGGATGTCGTAGGCCTCATTTGGGAGCAAATTATTTTAGTAATTTTTTGATTTTTTATAAAATAGATGTGTAATAAATTAAATTATCTTAGTATTTTTTTAAATTTTTATAAAAATATGTGCAAAAAAAATAAAGAGATATGACAATTTATAATAATTTTTTAACTAAAATATTTAATTATCAAATAAAGCCTTAGAGTTCGTTTGAGATGTGGATTGACATTTTAACTTTTTAATTATTTTAATCTGGGACAAAAAATTGTTATTTGTGATAAATTTTTTAACTTTTTTTGACTTTTATGAAAAAAATTATAAATTAAATGTGACATTTTATCATATTTAACTAAAATAATTAATTTTATTCTATATAATTATTTTACCCCAAACTTACTTTCAAACGTAACCATAGCCACATTAATATCTTGATCGATGTCCAAATGATCCCACCACAAATTTATTATTGGTATGAGAGGTGAGGCCACGATGTCGTTCGTCGTCGACACCTCTTGATTGAACTAATCCTAATCGTCAAATCCAAATGGTTCCACAATATCAAATTAGAACCAACTCAATCAACCGGTTAGCGATTAATCAAAAAAATTGAAACGAAGTAGACGATCCCAATCCAAACCCTCGTCATTTCTTTATCCACTCCGCACACAGTTTTTCCACTCTCTCTCTCTCTATAGGCGCGCACACACCTTCAAAACGGTTACCGATTTACTATATCTTCAACACCACCTTCACGCTCCTTCTAGAGCGATCATTATCGTAATCTTCATCACTCTGAATCTCCCTTTCTCTCTCTAAAGCTCTTTCTCTGTATCTGAGCGATGGATCCAAACCCTAATACCTTCCCGATTCTCTCCTATGTGATGTCCAAACTCCCCAGTATCGGCCCCAAACACGCCGCCGCTATGGAATTCGACATCGAGCAACCTCCGCAGGCGCCGCCGTCTTCTGACGGTGCGAATTCCAAGGAACCGTTGTTTGACCTGGCGGATCGGATGCCTCGGTTGACGGACCCCAAAGTGATTGCCTCCATGCGATCCGCGGTCTCTGAAGTGGCTCAGGCTCGATCGATCCTTAAAACCCTAGGTGACCGGCCTGACCACGAGACGGTTGATACCGCGAAGGCGAAGCTCGTCGAGATCGAGTCCAGACTCTCGAAACAGCTCGGAGAAATCATGTTGTCGTCTCGGCCGACGGATGTCGATCGGCTCGAGTGGCGGTCGCTCTTGGCCGGGAAAGAGAAGGACTGCCGGGACGCGGCGGAGAAGGAGAGGCAGGTGTATAAGTCTGTGATATTGTTGGATCAAATGCACGAGGCGTACGGGAAGCTGTTGAACGATTCGGAGGCGAAATTGGTGAAGATTTATGAGTCGGCGGTGGCTGGTCGTGATATGGAGGAGGAGGAGGGAGAGGTGGTGGAGGAGATGAATGAGGAGGTTGTTGGGATTTTGCAACAGGCGTCCGGGAAGGAGATAGGGAGGATCGATCTTTCAGGCCGGCGATTGCGTTTGCTCCCGGAGGCTTTTGGGCGGCTTCGTGGATTGGTTGTGCTTAATCTGTCCTCCAATCAACTTGAGGTCAGCATAATTTTTTCTTAATTGATTCTGCTATAATGTTCCTGTGGTGTTGTTTTGTTGATAATGTGTAGCGGCACCCGTGGTTGTGACTAAGTGTAAGTGGTGGAGCATGTTTTGTTGACCTGAACTTAATCACCCTGCTAAATACCTAGATTTTTCTGCATCGCTTTTGGTGGTGGGGTAATGTGTTTGTACCTGATTAATATGAAGCTATATTCGTGCTACGTGGTGGTTCTTGGGCTGTAGGCATTAGTTAGAACGGGGGAAGAGATGGTAAACCTAGTGTTCGGTAATATTTGTCTGGGTGTAGAGTTATGAAGCGTTGGTGTGGGTACAGATACTAGTACGAATACATTATGGGTATTTCAATACGGCGATACGTTAGGGGTATGTCAATATGGCAAGACCTAAAAAAATAAGATACGGGTATGGTTAGAATACGTCAACAAATTTTTTTATTTTTTTATATTTATATTTTCAAATTCAACCTATAATCAATGTTCAATACTAAAATTAAAATGAGAAATTACAAAATCAAAAGAGGAATCATAGTTTAATAATACAAATACTAAAGCAAAGTCCATAGACTAATTTAATATCATTAAATAGAAGAAATTACAAAATAAAGTTTCATTTCAAAAACAAGTTAAGTAAAATTTGAAAAGTTAAAATTTCAATTTTCATTTCTATTAATTTCATCGTTGAATAATACATTTTGCATATTTAAGGTTTTGCAATTTCAAGTAAATCAAAACTCTCTAATAAATTAAACAACGTATCTCCATCAATGTTCCATAGCTTGATGTACCCCGATGTACTCATCTTGTACCCACAAAGTTCCCGACTGCCAAAGAATGTATAAAAGTACTTGGTACATATTTCGAGCACTCGGTACTCATGTAGTTTTATTGGTACAAGTACGTCAACATTTTTGAAGTATTCATGCTTCATAGGTGCAGAGCCGATTTAGATAATTTACTCTCATCTATTTGAATAGGCTAACCCATGTAATTGTTTACAATTGCGTCAAAACAAATATAACCCATCAATGTTTTTAAAACCGGACTGGATTGGTTGGTTCGACTAGTTGACTTGTTGACTGGCCTAGGCTCCGGTATGGATACACCATCAAACCTTGATCAATTCGAAAACCAGCCTCTTTCAATGAAAATGGCAAAATTGAGGTTAAACCGGTTGACCGAACAACCCGGAGATGGTCCGAAAGAATTGGCCAGACTTGGACAAGGTGCTACACGCGTGGTCTATGCATTGAAAAAAGGTTGACTGGACAACCCGGAGCCCGTCCGAAAGAATCGGCCGGACTTGGACAAGGTGCTACACACGTGGTCTACGCATTGAAAAAATGCAGTGTAGGTGGTTCGAATAGAAGACCTCAAGCATATAATGCTTGTTGCTTTTCACCAAACCACATATATACCTCGACAATATATTCTAGATATATATTATTTATTGTATTCATTTTATTTTCTCTCAAATTATCATTTTTACAAACAATATCATTATAAATATAAATGTATAAATATATATAATATTAAATATTTTAAATGAATGTATATTGATACTTATTTTATTGAAGTATAATTTTTAACTTATTTATTAGGTAATTATGACGTCACGGTTCGATTTCGGTTGACTCAACGGTTCAACCAGTGACCTTTGATTTGGTCATTTTTCCTATTCGATCAACGGTCCGAGTTTTAGAACATTGTAACACATTTCTAGTTTGGTGTCTGTTATTCCAGCAATATGGTGATGCCACATTTATTACATGAATAGATAAGTATGATAGATTTTGGAGGCAAGGTTAAGAGTCCTACTATTATCAATAAGTCTTTTCGGTCTAACACTGTTTGAATGGGGTGATTTGGTGAGAAAAAATGATGAGAAAGATAACTATTTTTTCATGTTTGTAAGTTGAGTGAGAAATTGTGAGAAAGAGAACTCTCTTACTAAGCCTATTTAATTTTTCACCAAAAGTGGTGAGATTTTGTAAGAAACAAGTTAATTGATTATAAAATATTTATAATTCCAAGGTTGCCCCTTAAAATACAAAGGAAGAAAAAGAAATCTCACTCATATCTCTCTCTCACATACTTTGCTTTCTTACTACTCATTCAGACATGATAGTGACAAAGCACAATCGTTTCTTTTCATTTCTCACCTAGATGAATCTTTACTTTTTTTTTTATTATTATTTTTTTTCACCTTGCGATCCAAATGGAGTGAGAAGTATTCATAGTAGTGTTTAGAATTTTCACTACATTTATCCTAAACTGGTATGCTAATGGAGTTTATTATTTATGTTTTATTTAATTTAGGAGATGGGGTTATTTTGGTAATTGTCGTTCTAATGGCCCGTTTGGATTGGGGGATTCGGTGAGAAAAGAAAAGATGATGAGAAAGGGATCTCTCCTCACTTGTTTGGATGATTAAGGAGATGAAAAATTGTGAGAAAAAGAAATCCTACAAAACTTAATTTTTGTTTCACACTAAAAGTGGTGAGATTTGTGGAGAAATCAAAATTGGCTTCATTAAAAATTTGTAATACCTAAATTACCCTTTAAATACAAAGTAAAGAAAATAAAATGATACATGTATTCTCTTTTATTTGTTATTTATCTAAACAGTACAGTGAGCAATTACAATTATTTCTTTCTTTTTTTTTCCTTGTCAATGTGAGAAACTACAATAATTTCTTATCTTGCGATACAAATAGAGCCTTAGTTTTTAAATTGGAATCCTAATCTTTAAAAAAGTCAAAGAAACATGTAGCTTATAAAGCATACACATATTTGTAATCTCATCGATTCAATAGAATTGATATTATGAAAATTTTATGTTGTGTAAGATTTGCTTAACCCGTGCGAGGATAAGCTCTTGGTTTCTTCTTCTTTTTGCATAGACTTTAGTTACCCATTTGTAGCTGCTAAATCCTAGCCAAGCTCAAATTGTCTCCAAACTTTTGTCCTACCCTTTGACCACTAAATCCACACTATAACACCATAATATAGTTGTCTATAAATCTTGTTACTAATTTGGGATATCCAGAAACCTAAGAAGCACAGACACGGATGCGGATGAGGACACGAGATACAGTGATTTCAGAAAATGAGAATATGGATATGGTGGGGACACGGCAATAAAATATATTTTCATATATTTTTATTTGTTATCTAGATTAATATTACATCTACAAATAATCAATATTAACAAAAACTAACTCCAATTCTATTTTTTTAATTATTTTTTTTTTTAAAATTAATGCTTACAATTTATATATATATATATTTTTTATAGATGATTTATTAAGTATTTAAATCTAAGAAAAATATAGTAAACATTCAACATTCATCAAAAGCATTTAATTAAATGGGAGAAAAGACAATGTGGCATGTTCTTAGTGTGGAAGTGTCCCCGAAGTATCCCCGGCGTGTCCTCTAAAAATAAATTAATTAAATAAAGGGACACACCACGTGGTGTGTCATCGAAGCGTCCATGTGTCCGACACGGATATGACACTTGTTTTGAAGTGGCGGTGCTTCATTACCTGCAACTTACAACTTGTTGAAAATTAAACTTAATCTCACACCTATTTGATCTTCGAACCCTAGACACTTTCTTTTTATCTTCTTTTTCTTAGAACCCTAAGACTATGTTTGGATGACAAGAATCAGAGAGTAGGGATGAAAATCCTATTATATGGAATCCAATTACTAATAATAATATTCTTGTGTTCATGTAATTTAAGTTGTTGGTTTGATTAGGAATCCTCTATAGGAATGTGATATAATTTTTTTTTGGTCTATCTATTTGTTTTATTCTTGCGTCACTAGTGTGGTTATCTCCTCGGGAACCAGGCCAACTTCTTAAAGTTGTAGTGCATCATAGCATTTATGGGTTGTTGAGAATCGATTATGATGCATGAATTAACTTTACTTTCCCACGGTATGACTATGCATGCCCTTTATCATGAATTTGGATTTATTTGTTTGCAATGATATGAAGGTTTAGACAACTGTGAGAGCTTGAGAAGGGAATTTGTGAAACTAGGATGAGGGTTGGAAATACATGTATGGGGGGCAATGCTTCGTTTGTCTTTAGAAATGCCCATCATACTTTTTGATCGCCAAACAAGAAAAAGAATGGAAAATATTGTATCTGAGAGATGCTTGTGATATCCTCTTGGTGCAATTAGCACATCATTTTACAAGGCAATATTGCTTCAGTGTAGAATAATATGATCACGTAGATAGAGAGACATTGCTCTGACGTTGAGGAGTGGTTTCATTATCGCTTGAAAATTTTCAAGGCAACAAGGTTAAGTTCACAAGCCATATCTTCATGCCTACGTGGTTTGACTGTAAGTCAACAACATTAAGTTGGCAAGCCATGTCTTCATGTCTATACGGTTTTGAACTGTACCAAGACATGGTGCATTGCACTTGGAGTTGCCATGTTGTTTCCAAAGAATTTTCTAGTGCTCCCCCAATCATTTGCATATGACTGCTTTTCTGTTTCAGCATTCCCTACCTTTTTTCATTTAGCCCACTTCTCTTCTTGTAGAAAATTCCCAATCCTATGTATGGTTAAGTTTGTGTTGATTTGATTCTCTTGTTGCTGCATTGTCTGAGTTACAGCATTGTCTGAGTTACATAATGCATGCAAAAATTTGTGGTGTTTTATTCCATTTAATATTATGCTTTATATTAAACAATTATCATTTAGGTTGTCATTCACAAATGTGGTATAGTGACAGTGGGCAAATTAATATTACTAGCTGAGAAAGGGATAAACTAGTTTCAAGTTGAGGTGTAAATTGGCCGGTTACTTAGATGGGGTTTGGTTTGGTTGGATCTAGTGGTGTGTGGTCTTGGTAAGCACTCAACTCAAAACTATATATGCTTGACATCAAGGCTCATTTTTAGGTGTTGCTTCTCACATCAATTCACATGAGGTGTCAATTTTCCCTTGACTAACCATGTGGGTGGCATGGGCTTGGATATTTGAGTAGTAGTTTTTAGTTTTATGTTTTGGTGCTTCTATCTTTTGATTTAATGCATTTATTCTCATGTTGTTGTACTGCAAATCCCTAGAACCTCGTCTGTACAGAGTTCTGTCAGGTTTAGAAGAGGATTGACATGTCAATGGGTATAATGTTAACCTTTCGTTATTCCATTTGATGCAACAAATAATTATAAACTTATTTCATTTAGAAATTATTTGTTATTGAGCTTTTTACTTTAGTTACAGATGTCTGTCTAGTTTACTAGTAAAATGTGTCCACCTTGATGATGAATTGTGCAATGCACTCGTTTAAAGGTTTAGATTTTACAAAAAATTCAAAATTTCACATTTTTGTGTTTAGTTTGCAAGCCAGATGAGCCAGACATCACGCTGTTTCATTTTTGCTTCATTTGCATGAAAACTAGAACATAGAGTTTACTCTAAGACTTAAAAAGAAAAAAAAGAAGGCAATAAATGGCTGGTGGTGGAATGACATTGATTCTTAACAGCTCTGGTCTCAGACCGAGTTACTGAAATTTGCATCAAACCGAACCATAGTTGCATGTTGTTTGTTTTCTCAGTGGAAGTAAATTATGATGCCAAATGCATTAACTTTCTCTCAATGATTGAATTTGAAGAAAATTGTAATGGTGACATCACTGACTTTGTGTGATGGAGTTGTGTTTGTCCATACTTCTTCCTGATGGTTGGCTTATGTTTTGGAGGGAAACAGGCTATTCCTGATTCTATTGGAGGTCTGGAAAATCTCGAGGAACTTAATCTCGCTTCAAACCTTCTGGATTCTTTGCCGGACTCCATTGGGTTGTTGCTTAATTTGAAGATTCTAAATGTTTCTGGAAATAAGCTTTTTGCCTTGCCTGACAGCATTTGTCATTGCAGGTAATCTTGGTTTTCACAAAATTGAATCTATTTTAAACTTTTGGCATCATCATTTCTTGATTTATTTTATTTTTCTCTTGATTATTCCAGGTCATTGGTGGAGTTGGATGTGAGCTTCAATAAGCTGGCTTACTTGCCAACAAACATTGGATATGAACTCGTGAACCTGAGAAGGCTTTCTGTCCAGCTGAACAAGATTCGTTCTCTTCCCACTTCCATAGGTGAAATGAGGTCTTTGTGTGTCCTGGATGCGCACTTCAATGAGCTCCGTGTTCTGCCACTTGCAATTGGGAGGTTGACAAATCTAGAGATCCTCAATCTGAGCAGTAATTTCACTGACCTAACAGAACTTCCTGAAACAATCGGTGATTTGACCAATTTGAAGGAACTCGACCTCAGCAATAACCAGATCCAGGCCCTTCCCGATACATTTGGCCGGCTTGACAATTTGACCAAGCTCAACTTGGAATCAAACCCTCTTGTAATTCCACCGAAGGAGGTTGTCAATCTAGGGGTTGAGGCTGTCAAGGTTTTCATGGCTAAGAGATGGCTCGACATATTGGTGGAGGAAGAGCGGAAGAGCATGCTTGAAGTGAAAGAGCAGACACCGACTGGTTGGCTAACTCGCAGCACGTCCTGGCTGAATAATGTCGTGTCAGGTGTTTCTGAATCTGTTTCAGGATATTTGGGAACTGTTAGAAAATCCCCTGTGGATCCTTATCTTAATCAGCAGCTATGATCTCATTTTCCACTGAGTGATGCTTTTGTGTATGTGCATTTGATGCGATGATATTGAAGTCTCTTCATCACAGGTACTCCACTTTCTTGTTCCTCGTTTGGCAGACATTTAAGAGGTATAATCAAAAGTTTTTTTTTATTTTGTTAACTAGAATTCTGAGAAATGTTCATAGGCTTTGGGGAAAAAATGTCAGGATTTTTTTTTTTTTTTAATATTTGCAGTTTGGAAGATAGAAAAGAGAGAGAAAACAACAATCCTAAGCTGATATATAACTTTTTGGATGTGATTAATATTGTTGTTGGTTTGGGGTGTGTTTTTTGTCAAACCTTTTACTTTCTTGTAAGTTGCAAGGGTTCTTTAGTTAGTTACTTTCACATATTGTAAATTCTGAACATTTAAAAATTAGGATAAATTACACTTGGCTCTTTCAAGTTTGTAAAAAATATAGTAAGTCTTACAAATTTGACATCATTACGTTGAGTTCCCTAAAGGCTTTTAATTCACACGATAGTTGGCCCATTTAGAAAAATAATTACACTGAAATTTATATTTTATTTCGTCTACATTAGTGTCAGTAATTTTAATTTTATTAAAAGGCAGGTCAATTTAATTATGGCAAACTTTCAGACGGCAAGAGAAATAAAATTAAGTATTGAACTGTATGTTGGATAGGCTAAAGCTGGTGCTGTCTCAAATATTATTATAAACAAATCAACTGTTGTTTTTAAGCAAAGAGTGTGTGTACTTTCAATTTCAAGCATGATTGTAGAGGCCAGAGTGTTGACTTGGTCCTTGTATTCCAGTTCATATGGGCTACCTTAGGCCTCTATGTTTGTGTTTGGGTTATGTCGTGAGGCCTGCTACCCCATAAAACATGATATACTCTTTTCTTTTCTTTTCTTTTTTTTCTTTTTTTTTTTTAAATAACCGAGAACTGATTTTTGGAAAGGCCATTTGTACCTAGGGATGGCCAGATAATCTACTTTGTGGGTATTTATGAAGTTCTAACCTAAATATATGTATTTTTTTTTTTTCTTGTCCATCGAGTAGGGTAAGTGATGTTTTTTAAATTTCCACCAGGGATGGATCGGGGATGGGTATCCATTAATTTTTCCATAAGTTTTTATTTTTTATTTTTATATAGATACATTGGAAAATAATTTTTTCATATGTTTTCACTACTCTGTTTACAATTAGAGTTCTAATTCTCTCTCTCTCTCATCCTCTCACTACAAACGGCAATTTGCGATGATGACAATTTAGCGGTGACAAGATTGTGACAATTAATAAAAAATGCTCAAGTAATCATAACTAAAACATGAAAATTGAAGACAAAGATATACAAAATTTCAATTAAGGTGATCACTAGTTAAGATGAAAATTGAGAAATTTAATTTAAGGTTACTATCAAATCAGGGAGAAATTCAATAAAACAATTGCAAGAGATATTGAAACAAAAAAATTCATTCTATAAATACAAATAAAAATTTAAAAAAAGAAGAAAAAAGAAGATAGAAACAGGAACAACAACTTACCTAGATCAATTAATAGAGAGAAGGAGATACATAAAATTAAAAAAATAAAAATAAAAAAGAAGATGTAATTTTTTTTGTAGGAATAGAATTTTTCTAAATAAATTTAAAAAATTCTAAATATTCCTAAAATTTGACAAGAATAATGTGACAATGTTAATTAATGTGTATTTGATTTTGTTGTTGAGCTAAATAAAATTAAATAAGATTGAATGTATATTTAGGCTTGGTTTGGCAAGTCCAAAATAATTCAAAAAGTCAAAAAGTTACATAAAAAACAAAAAAGTCATTACTATTCACAAATTAAAAATATTAATACAAAAGTTTGATGGATACTGTCAGCCGTACTTGTGAAGCAGGAAGGCCATTATATATTTGTTGGGCCAAAAAAAAAAATTTACATATGTAAAGCCACAAAGTTTGATTCAAACGTTGGGCCCTTGGGGGGCCACTAAGGGTTCCGTTTTGATAATCTGAACCGTTCAATATGTAGAACTCGTCGAGTAATATATGCCTATAAAAAATCACGTTGATCGGATATCGTTAACTATATGATCAAATCAGTTTTGTATAAACAAAATGGATGGTGTGATAGTTAACTGTTGAAAAAAAAATTAGTTCGATCATATAGCTATCGATATCCGATCAATGTGATTTTTTACTAACATATAATACTCAACGAGTTGTATATATTAAACAGTTCAGATTATTAAAATAAGACCCATGATGGCCCCCACATACCAACCATCACTGTCCAAAAACATTGCCCCAAAGGAGGCAATTATTTTCTGTGTAAGACATGTTGGGGGCAACAGTCGTACAACCACTCAACTTTCTTTCACTATACACTTTATTTATACAATTTTTATTACATATTTTTTCGAAAAAAAATAAAAAATTAACTCAAACATCTATCTTTTTTTTTCTCAACTTTTTAGTCCAAAAAGTCAAAAAGTGCACTTATTTAGGACACTCCAAACAACCCCTAGTTTGGTTGTGAATCTTTAAAAAAAAAAAAGGGTCAAGTTGGGTTGAGGAAAATTTAAACACATTAGGAGATGAGAAGAGAAGTACTTATGAGGAATGGAAAAAAATAGTTATAGGGGAATAGAAATGGGGAATTAATATCTTCCCCATTAACTCCCATTACCATTCCTATTTGTACCCACTCCAACAGTCCCAACTCGAAATACATGGAAGACATCAGGACTCGAACCTAAGACTTTCTACATAGAAATTGAATCGACTTACCATTCCTAACCGACCATGGCTTAGTGGGTAAAGTTGTGAATAATATCTCACTATGGATCTTAAGAACATCCTTATCACACTACTTAAATTTTATTTTAAAATATTATTAAAAAATTCATTTCTTATTTTGAGAATTACTTTTTCATTTACTTCTTCCAACAAATTCTCTATTTTTTCGCTATTATATTAAAATAATATTTTTAATTAATTTTAAATTTAAATATTTTTTTAATAATAAAATAATAAAACACAAATGCAACAGCACAACAACATAGCAGCACAACAACATAGCAGGAACTAGTCGAGGAATGCAAAAGGGCGGTCGACAGATTGAGCTAATTTTAGACATTTTTCTTCTTTAGTTCCAGGACTCTCATAGGACATTCTTCGCGAAATAAAATAATAATTTATCAGATATGAGGGAGTTACAGTAACTTTCTATTTTTAGAGAGTCACTGTAGCAATACTTATATTTGAAGGATTGGATAGAAAAATTGTTGGGGATATATTTTAATAGAAAAACTCCTTATTTTGAGTAAGGAGAGAATATAAGCGTAGAGATGATGATGCCTAAGACAGAAAAGACTTGTTTGAAAATTGTTGGAAAGAGCACTGCTTCCAAAGTTGGTCTTGTTCTTGACATTTTTTACATTGAAAAAACAAAATAAATTTTTTTTTGTGTAATGTTTGGTTAACCATTAAAAGTCTATTAAAAGAGGTGTAATTGGAATGGAAGAGTATTACTTCATATAAAAAGACAACACAGAAATTGTAGAAGTTTGGAGAGCTTTGTGAATCAATGAGAAGGTGGTTCCATAATTCATACACTTTAGTTTATGATATCATTGAACTAATTACACATTTTCATGCATTGATTGATATGCTTATAAAAGCAAACCTATATGCATTGTAATTGACATTCATCATAAAGGAAACGAAAGGATTCTCTTTTGGTCCTATACTTTCTAATATTATCGTTTGGCCTCTTATTTCTTTTTATTCTATTGTGACTCTTTTTTCTTTATTTTTTTTAGTTTTATAATATATCATCAGCATGAGATTCTGACTAGTTGAGAAAAAAAAGTGGAATCACATACAAATAAGATTGGTGTGATCTTTTTACAAAGTAGTTGAGGTAAGTATAAATAAATTCTGAATAAATATTTTATAAGAGCGGTTTATGATAAGGTTAATTCTATATTTTTCTTAATATATTCATAATATATTCAAGTAATACAAAATATATTGTTATTATTATGTTGAGTGCATAAATATGTCAAATCCTTCAAAATCAGAATTCATGTAATACTAAATATATTTATGTGATTAGTGTAAGATTTGTTATCTAGTTAGATTAGTGAGATAAAATAATTTGCCCTTGTTTACGTTTGTTTTGCAATAGATATGGAAAATAAATAATCTCAATTATATATTTGTTTTGCACTATTAGTTATAGGATTGAAAGTTTTGTTAATGTTGGGTAGTATTGCAATTTAATCCAAATAACAAAAGTTGTAACTAAACAATGGAATGTAAGTTTCATTAATTAATAATTTACATCTTATGTTATAATTCGTCCAATCAAACATGTCTTTTGTGTATTTATGTATTTTATGAGGTAAATTGCACTTAGCATGTTTGTATTTTTATTAAAATTTCATTTTGCTTCCTTTATTTTTAATTATGAAAGTCTACTGCTTACTTTTTAAATCAAGTTTTAATCTCATTCTTCCATCTATCTAAATGGTCTAAAATAAAATTTTAATAAAAATATAAAAATGAGTGTACCATGGGTAATTAACCTTATATTTATGTAGGGAGCAACTTGCCTCAAGTCCGAGATTGGATTGGACGGTACTGTTCAGCCTGTGGGGGTCCACTGGTCCCGTTTTGATAATCTGAATTGTTCAATGTGTAGAACTCGTTGAGTACTATATGCCTATAAAAAATCACGTTGATCGGATATCGATAGCTATGTAAACAAATCAGTTTTGTATGAAAAAAATGGACGGTGAACAAATTAACGGTTAACAAAAAACTGATTCGATGAGATAGCTATCGATATCCGATCAACGTGATTTTTTACAGACATATAATACTCGACGAGTTCTACATATTGAATAGTTTAAATTATCAAAAAGGGACCATAATAGACTTTCACGGGTCAAACAGTATCGTCTAATCCAATCTTAGATCGGAGTCAAGCTGCTTCCATTTATGTACTACTGATAGGTGATACTTATTAAAGAGAGCAGATTCATTCATTGAAGTTACATGGTGTTACTACTTTCCATCTACTATGAGCCCCAATTCAAATCGCCATCTATCATTTGCCAGTTTACCTAACAAAAAGGTCATTTATTTGGATTTAGTGCTTGTTTGGCATGTATGTATTTTTTTTCACATGTATATTTATTTTGGTCATATCAATCAACATATTTTCTTTATTTTTTTACCTACTTTCTTGACTTTTCTGCAATTTTTTTTTAAAAAGTTAAAAAATATACTTATTTAGAACATCTCAAACCATCCCTTATTAACGTTTCAGATCTCTTTCATTATTTGACTAATTTAGACTCAATTTGGTAATTTAAATATTTATTTTATATAATTAATTAAAAAAAGTATTTATATAAAAAATTAAATTAATCCAATATTGATTTTCATTATATCTTTTAAGAATAGAAAGTCTACTATCCCAGAATAATATTCAGAAAATTACCCAGACTTTTGGATCAATGGTGTATGTTCAAACTTCTTGATGTGGTTCTAATAAAAAAGAAAAAAATTGTTGATGTGGGACCACTGCATGAATAAATCTTGGCCGTTCATCTCAAATTCTTAACAAAATTTGGGTCTTTTTATCCGGGACTCTAGAATTGATCTTTTAAGAATATATCAATTTTTTACATGCATGTTTTTTTAGCTTGTCATATGAGATGAATAGTTTAGATAATTGACATAGGTATAAATTAGTTTCACAATTCACTAACTTTACTTATGAAGTTAAAATCTTCAACTTCAACAAATTCAAACTCCATTTATATATATTTTTGAAGAAATTTGCAAACATACAAGCCGATTACATAATAATATGTGTATAAATGAATAAGATTTTTCCTTGTTAAGCATTCTTATGCAAGGGATTAGCTGGTCTCTAACCCACTACGGACACTACTTCAATGATCTAATTGGTTAATTTTTTGGGTTTTGGTATTAGATTATTCACAAAAAATAAATTGATTAATTATAGTCGCATAATTTTATTATATTTATTTTTACAAAAATTAAAAACAAATATAATTCTAAAAGCAAATCGTTCTCTCTCTCTCTCTTCTCTTTTCTTTTTTTTTTTTCGTTTTTCGTTTTTTTTTTTTTTTGTGTGTGTGTGTTAAATGTGACTAAGATGTTTTTATTTTTACTTTCAATATTTGATTGACATTTAAAACATAAATATTTTATTATTTAAAAGAAAAATTTTCGTAAACTGTTCCGTAACAAAACCAGACATCCAACAAGTACCTAGATTCCGATTCCCAATCTCATGGATGAGCCTCATCTACGGAGAGAGCTGTAGATGAGCCAGACGTATCGGTTACTCGATAATCGTAGTTACTATCTCAATAGTTGTAGCTTCTTTTATGTTGAGAAATTTTAATAAAGCGTGATTTATGATGAATTAAGATATTTATTTAAAAATAATTTTGTAAAAATTGACTTAACTTTTTTTAAAAGGTAAAGTCATTTTAAAAAAAAATAATACAAAAATATTTATTTACTTTTTATTCAATCAAATAACAACAAATAAATAAAATATTTTTAATAAAAAAATTTTACGTCAAAACAAACTAATCCAAATTATTCTTTTCCTAAAGTCGACTATTACTTCAATGAAAGAACTAATTAAAAACGATGGTGCAACATGTACTAATTAATATATTAATTAATATATCAATTAGTGTTATAATATTATTACTGACCACAATTATTATACATATTATAAAATTTAAAATTTTTAAAATAATATTATATTATATATTAATACATTAATTGATATATAATATTATTTAATTAAAACAGTTTGTTATTATCGTTGTTGATCTTTTAATTTTGAAGTCGGTGAAGAAAATCATTTCTCAGCCACGTCTCACCTTCCAAATCTTTGTGATACACGATGGGAATCTTTTTTTGCTTCATCAATTAATATTATTATTTTTTTATTTTCATAGGGTGGCATCATTTATGGTTAGCACTTTAATTTCTAGATAGGTTCATTAATTTTTGTCCCACATTCACATTATCAATGTGGAACACTCAGGTACAGTTGTTCCACCTTCTGCGTTGAAAACTAATAACAACACTTAAAAGAAAAAAAAAGAAAAAGATTGATTACATTTTAACTCTTTATAATTTAAATCAAAAACACATTACTTCTCTATAGTAAATAAATACACGCTTAATCTTTTATAATTTGAAATAAAGTGTAAAATTAACAAATTCTATCTGAGTAAACCATGTAACACGCAACAAATTAAGCGGACATCTCATAAAGACATTGATTCTAAAATTAGGGGTGTAACTCGGACAGGTTTGGTTGGGTTGAGAGATTGTCAAAGTCCAGTCCAAATTCTGTCAAGACCTGCCTAGACTCGAATTGTAACCCGAGATTGCATATTCAAATCCGACCCGAGTTAAACTCGAATTGCCCAAATTGTAAATGAATTTTAGTATTTTTTAATTTTTTTTTGCAGTTATATTATTAAATTATTAAAATTTGACTTGATTTACATTTTTTATTAGGAAAAATTACTCATAATTTTCATTTTGATAAATGTTGCTCTAGTTAGTCCTAAGTGTTTTTTCTTAAACCATTTAGTCCTTTTTTTTTTTTTGGTATGATAAATATTTTTGATATATTGTATATGAAGTTTACATTTTTACCCATACTGATTTCATTTTGCAGGTCTCCCAATCTCTCCAACAATGGCAGCCCCTCCGGTGGAGTCTGTCTAGTGCTTTTCCTCCTTGGCCGCCAACGCTTCGCCTAATGAGATTTGGAAGAGAGAGTTAAATGGGCTTTTTCTCCCCAAACAACAACCCGAGGCCCTTCTCCTTAACCATTAGTCCCATAAACAAGCTCTCTCTCTCTGGATTGAGGACTTGTTGCTGTACCTGTGCCCTTGTCTCCACAACCAACACCAATCGAATCATAGAAACAGAACAAACAAAAAAAAGAAAAACTGTTCGATGTCAGTTTCTTCGACGACGGTGGTTGCTTCAAGCTCCTCCTGGGCTCGTGCCATGCTTCAGATCTCATCGTACACCTTCTCCGCTCTCGATATCCCCATCGCCATCGGCGTCTCCGTTCTCGGCACTGCTTGGTACATACATACATATATATATGTTCGATGTTCTGATGATGTTCAATGTTGATGATGTTCGATGTTTGATGTTCTGATGATGGTCGATGTTTGATGTTGATGATTGTTCGATGTTCGATGTTCTGATGATATGCTTTGATGATTCGTTATTGATTCCTTCGTTGTTGTTGGCTATGAATTCTCAAGAACCCTAGTTGGCAAATCAAGTTCGATTTACATGCACAAAATTAGACTTCAACTTCGCAGCTCGCAGCTTTTACCTGGATTCAACTTCGCGATTTGATTTCACGACTGGATTGGAATTTTCATGATTCAGTTCGACCTCGTAGGTTCAAGGCCAACTCCCAATTGCGACTCGACAGTCTGTGACCCTTGTTTCGTTTGTGACCTGCGAAGGTGTATAGAACTGCACTTACATTCTTCCAATCGATTTTCTGATGATGTTCGATGTTGATGATGTTCGATGTTCGATGTTCTGATGATGGTCGATGTTCGATGTTCTGATGATGTTCGATGTTGATGATTGTTCGATGTTCGATGTTCTGATAATATGTTTTGATGATGTTGTTTTGATTCCTATTTTTGATGATGTTTTTTAAGTGATGTTGGTGATGTTGTTTTGATTCCTATTTTTGATGATGTTTTTTTAGTGATGATGAAGAATAATGTTTATACGATTATACGATTACACGTTCACTGTGATGTTGGTGAATAATGTTTGACATATTGGATAATGTTTGATGTTTGATGACGTTGGTGATGTTGGATAATGTTTGATGTTTGATGTTGGTGATGTTGAATAATGTTTGATGTTTGATGAATAATGTTTGATGACGTTGGTGATGTTGATGATGTTGATGACGTAGTTGATGTTTGCTGATGATCATAAAAAAGGGAAATCATAAAAAGACCTATAGTAAGTTTCTTGGGCAATTCGGTAAATTACACATAAACACCAACTCAAAATTACCCCCTCAATGACTGACCCAAACGCCTAAAAAAATGGGTACTAATGTATTTACACATAAAATAGGACCTATTAGTCCAACAAAAAAACGTCGGGACTAAATGGGTTAACATTCCCAAATTAGGGATTTAATGGTGCTTTTCCCTCTTTATTATTATACAAAATATTTAATACCATCAAAATAAATAATTTATATAATGTAAGAGAGATGCCGCTATAGTAGTGTTTACAGTTTATTAGTGAAAATTAAAAAAGTAAGATTTTATGTTATTTGTACATATAATATATATTCAATATGATTTAATAATTTAAATTACGTTAGTATCATGTAATGGCTAATAATTTGTATGTATATTTAATATTTTTATATATCTATATATGTATAATTTGGGTTTCAGATTGCTCGGATTGTTTGACGTCTTTGCCCAAGCCCGCCCAAATTTAATTCTAGCGTTTGAATTTTTACTCAAGCCCGTACCGAATTTGAAAATATCTCATCCAAGCCCTAAAAAAATTCAGACTGAGTTCGAGTTACTCGGGTTAAGCCCGCTCAAATTACACCCCTACCTAAAATAGATTGATAAAATGGTATTTTTTCCCCCTTTTTTCTTTTTCTTTCTTTTTCTTTCATCCCCTGCCTCTTCATCACTGTATAGCAACAGTTGACCCACTTTATCCTTCCCCACCTATTCTTCTTGCCCATACTCATTACCTCCTTCATTTTTTTTTTAATCCTTGAAAATCAATTGTTAATTGTAGATTAACACCTATAAAAGTTAGTCTTTCTACCATTTACAAAGTACCAAGAATCTGTTTGTTCTCAGAGATAGGTTGAGTGAGATTATTAGTGAGGGGACTAGTAAGGGGGTTAAGAAAAATTGTGTTTGTTTGACAACTAATGGACTAGCAATAGTTTCGGTCTGTTTTGAGAGATAGAACTGGGAATAACCATGTAAAATTTCACAAATACCTAGTTGCATTACTATCAAATTTGAGCTTATACTAACTAAAAAATGCATTACATATTGTAATATTTAAAAAATATTTTATAAATATCATTATACTATTATCAAATTTGGTACTATTTTATTTTTTTAATATTATTATTTTTTTGGATAAATATTATTGTACTATTATATTTTTATATTAAATTACTTTGATATAAAGAATGGTAGAGTAAAAAATATGGAATAATTAAAAAAAAAGGAGCTTTTTTAATAAGTCTCATTTCTAAGAGTTTTATTCTATCCAACCCATATTCTTTTTGACTATTCCATTAGGTCTTATTTGAGGTAAGAATACCAAAACACCCTAAATCTCTCATACTCCCATTAATGTTGATATTTAATGTTGATTGTCATTATATCTTCACTCCAAAAAAATACATTAACCATACACCACTATTTAATGTTGATATATATTACACACAAAAAATTAAACATGGTTCTTTATTGATGACGTGAATGTGAATGTTTACATCAGATAACGTGAATGTAAATGTTCACATCAGATGACATTGTGATAAAGATGATGTTAAGGTTCACATCAACATTGCATCAAATTACACAACCATAAGCCTTAACTTGAAATGAATTTTTGTTATTATGCTGTCAATTACATGATGTGAATATTCATACTAAAACATACGAATGTGAACGTTCACATCACTACACATTGTGAATAAGAATGTGTTGTCAATTAAAAATAAAATAAACATTATTTCTAATGTACTGTCAATTAAAAATAAGAAGGTTCACATGTTGTGAACGTTCACATCACTACATTAAATGAGAGAGAATTTTTTGGAAAGGTGTTGTGAACGTTTACATCAGATGAGAGATAATGTTCACATTATCTTTAATGTGTTGTTAATTAAAAATATATTCATATCAGATGAGAGAATATTCACATTATTTTTAACGTGTTGTCAATTCAAAATATATTCACATTATATAATAATATAAAATAATAACATCAATATTATTTAATTTGTATATGAAATTTTCTATGCCTTAATCCTTTCTCTTTTCTCTCCTCTCTCCAACATTAAATATCAATATTAAATATAAGAGCATAAGAGCGTAACAAAATAGTATAAATCAAGAAAAAAAGACTTTATGGAATAAAACTATAAATGCATGGGACTAAGTGGGTTAAAAAAAGCCTTTATAGACTTCTTGAGTTAAAACACTTCTAAATGGGATATATCAATAAAAATCCCTAAAAAGGATGGTAAAGAAAAGACCAAACCAGTAGAGTAAATAAATTAGGTAGGATAATAGATTGCAAAATAGTAAATCCTCTTCTAATCCCAAATAATTGTTTTTGTAATACCATCTCCCATGGAGGCATGAAGGCCTATCATAGTTCCAGGGTATTGTGAATCTTCTTTATCATTTTACAAACAAATACAATATTAGTGGACCCCACATCCATCCTAATCTAATCTCATCCCCTCCACTATAACCCAAAACAAACGGACCCCAAGTGCTTGGCTCCTTAATTCAACTCCCCTAAAGAGAGTTGAACCCATGACCTTTTCCATCCCCTCCTTTATAACCCAAAACAAGCGGACCCCAAATACTTGGCCCCTTAATTCAACCCTCCTAAAGAGAGTAAAACCCACGACCATTTCTTAAAAACTAAATCTATAAAAAAATTATGGTACCCAATTAGGCTAGACCTAATTAGTTGTGTTATTTGCCTTTTCTTTTTTAACATGACTAATATGCATGTAAGAATTTACGTATGTAGGTGTGTGGGTCTTCTAACCTAGTTGGCTGGGACAACCTTTTAGTGTGTATGGTTTCAATTTTTTGAAAATTGAATTTTTTATTTTTCGTATTTTTTTTTGTTTTTAGTAAATATTTTTAAAATTTTAAGCATTTTTTTAAAAACTTTTTTAGATGCACCTTACTTAGATATATCTAAAAAGTAAAATATTTGTGAAAAAATATTTCAAAAAAATAAAAAATATACAAAAATACAAAAAAAATATACTGAATTTTCTTATTTGTTTTTTGTAATTTTGGTATTTAGTGAATTTTTTAAAGATTTTTTTCATGAAAATTATACTTTTTAAGTGTGTTTATATTAGGTGTGTTTAAAAATTAAAAAAATTGTTTAAAATATTAAAAAAAATTCGGTAAAAATAAAAAAAAATACGAAAAATAAGAAAGTAAAATTTTCTGAAAAGTATTTTTAGAAAACCCAAATCAAGCAAAGTGATTGGTGCTTTCATGAAAAAAAGAAAAAAGAAAAAAAAAAAAAAAAACGAGAACAGAAAATTGTGCAGTTGGGAACAAATGTGGTCGACGATTTCAATTATATGTATATGGTATATATACATAGGAGTATCATATATAGAGAAAATTAGTCTAAGGTCCCTTTCCCATTTTTAGTAATGGAAGAGATCCACAATTTTATTTTATAATGTCTAAGGTCCTTCAACCCCACAGAGAGAAATTTGACTTCTCTCTCTACCAACTTCTCCATTATCGAATCTTGCTCTATCTCTCTCATCTCTCGAGCAAAACCTCATTGATGAAAAAGATCAGAACTTGTGATGCAACTTGAATATTGATTAAGGTCCAGCAGTGCAAGGCGGCCGCTCTCGACGACGTCAGCAGCAGCGACAGTGGTGGAGAAGGCGAAGTTGATGACGACGTTCAGAGTTCGATCTATGTCCTCTTCATCATGGCGAACCATTGAGCTTGCTCCCAAAGACCCCATTCTTGGTGTCACTGAAGCTTTTCTCACAGATCTAAGTCCTAGCAAAGTCAATGTCGGAGTGATAAGCTACGAGCTATGTTTAACTCCTTTTAATTTTCAATCCGTGTTCCACTATTTCCCTACACCATGCTCTTTTACTTAGTTTTGCAACTATATAATTGTCTCACATGTACTTCATTTCCTTGGTTTACATGGTCACAGTACAAACGATGCCCAGTTACATTAATGCCTACAACGGTGGACCAGATTAAAAGACTATTTCATGACGTGCAGACGAACCTGTAGTTTGGGGATATACTTCATTATCTCTTGTATGATGTATGCAGCAATCAAGTTCAATTTGAATGAGAGATTTATAATATGCTGAGAAGCAAGTTGAGGAAATCATATTCCAAGGGAAATAATGCCCAAGTGTTTGGTCTTTTGTATCAATATTACCTGAAGCAATAATTTTTTAATTTTTCTTTTCTTTTTGATGAGTCAAGAAAGACGTACAACATTCGAGCCATGTTATCAAATAGTACTACATGTTAGAATTGTACAATTATTTGATTAATAATTCTCACCATCATCATTTTCATTAATAATTCTCACATCAACATCATTATTTTCACTAATGTTTGTTTGTTCTCATTTTGCAACAATAATTGACTCCACCAAACTTTTGTTTTGCCTGGTTTGGCAACATTTTCTTGGATTCATTCAGATGGAATCTCTACCTTTTTATTTTGATAGTGATTTAACCTATGTTATTTGATGTCTATTAAATTAAAAAAGTATATCTACTTTTTCTGAAGGATATGAAACAACCTAGATGTACACTCTCCTACTAATATTTATTATCAGTGAGTATCTTTTCTTTTCCAAATTTCTCTAGACAATGAGAAGTCCAGAGAAATTTGGAGAGAATTCCTCTGGAGAGTGGGAAGTCCAGAGAAATTTGGATGATAGGTGCTCCAATTTGTCAGTCTATTTTAATTGCCACTAAAAGCATTTGAAGTTCGGTTTATTAAGTTTATATTTGATCTAAAGAACACAGTTTGGCTTGTAGTATAATTTTCTGCCATAGTCACTAAATCATTTGATAGCACATGATGCTTAGCATTTAGTGTTTATTAGTTATAGACTTATTTTGCCATTAATTGCTTTTTGTAGTCTGTATACGACAACACCGATAAAACAGTGTTTCATTATTTCACTACGATTGACTAAACTATTTTGGCTATTGTATCCCCTTTCACAGAGGCTACAGAAGTGTTTGTAGACACTTTATTAGTGCTGATGTGGGTAATATCTACAAGGTAAATTCCAAGTTTTATGTTAGGTTTTAGTGGGTATATCTACTTTGAGGTTTCTGGTGTTTCATCTATTTGGTGTCCTAACATTTTAATATATCCTGTAGAATCGTGCAATGCATTTCTTCCTTTCAATAGCTGCAAGTTTGCATTTCTATATTTTATTTAAATGTTGAATTTTGTTCTGACGTAGGTCTCCTACAAATACACTCATTTGGAGAGAATTTCTCTGGACGGTGGGAAGTCCAGAGAAATTTGAAGAGAAGTCCAGAGAAATTTGGAGAAAATTTCTCTGGAGTGAAGGGAAGGCCAGAGAAATTTACAGTGGGAGGTTTAGGAAAGGTCAGAGAAATTAACCAGAGAATTTCTCTGGACCAACGTAGAGAAAATTCAGTCCAAACTAGAGAATTTCTCAGGACCAACCCAGAGAAAATTTGGTCCAAACTAGAGAATTGAAAATGCCAATCATGGAAGTCCCAGTAGACTTGAAAATGTCAGCAATTGCCATGAAGATCAGTGTGGGGCTTTACAAGTGGAAAAGGTAGACATAAATGGAAATATATCAGACAACTCCATTGTGGAATCTACATCAGGTGCGGATATATCCCCAGATGATGTTGTAGGAGTCATACGTCAGAAATAATTCTGGAAAGCAAGAAGAGCTATTGTCCAAAAAGTATCTCTGATTGATCATTACTATGTTCATTTGCTATGGATTAACTATATTGAAATGAAGGAATCATGCATACTATGTGAAGAACAGTGCATTTTTATACCTAAATTTAAATTTAAAGGTTTATAATTGTTCACATGTGCATATCGAGGTGTAGTTTTTTTTTACACAATTTTCTCTGAAACAAAGCACTAGTCCTCATTGTTGTCCAGAGAAATTTGGCATTTTCTCTATGAATCTTCTCTAAGAAATTCTCTGGAAGGTCCAGAGAAATAGAGAAACCTCCCAGAGAAATTCTAGTTCTCTGGAGAGAAATCCTTTTAGAGGTCCAGAGAAATTCTGGGGAGAAATTTCTCTGGATGAAATTTCTCTGGGAAGTCCAGAGAAATTCTCTGGATGAAATTTCTTTGGATCAAATTGAGGGACCTTAGACATTATGAAAATATTTGGTGTCATTTATGCTATAAAATCTTAATACCAGGGACCTTAAAAAAAAATTCCCTAATATATATATATATGTTTGTGTGTTGTTTCAATTTGAAAATTGATGATGTTGTTGGTCCAACGGAGGACGGGTCGGGCAGACCCACGCTTTTAACACCTTTACCGGTCTCGGAGCTCGCTGGTGGTGCTTGCAAAAAGGTCCGACAGGGAATGCGAGTCTCCCAGCGGACCCTCTAACGATCAAGTTAGAACAGAAGAGATTGATTGTGTAGAGAGAGAGAGAAGAAGGATGATGAACTTAACCTTTTTGTGTCTTGGAAACTTCCTTATATCCTTTGTCCATTCCGACCTGTCATGTTGGCCGAAAGCCTATACTCTAACTTGCATTGTTCACGGTGAGGCTGCCTGTTCCGACGTGAAGGGGTTGTCGCATTTAATGCTGTGAGAGCCTCATTAATGGCTGATGTGCGGTGCAACAACTCTACAGGATCTTTGTCTGCTTACGTGGTTGGTTCCCTGCTTGACAAGTGTTTAGATGCCATTGGTCCCTGGTTCAACATTGGGTTCTCAAGGGTGCTGGGCTTTAGTACTTGAACCGTGAATTGGGCTCTAAGTCGTGGGCCAAAACCTTTTGTGGGCCCACTGATGTCAAAAAATTTTGTGCATTAGAAATGGTGTGTGCGTCGGAAATGAAAAATTATTTTGGTTGATTTTGTTAGCCAAAAGAAGATGGGTTGGCCATGAAATAGGGAAGGAGAGATCAAAAAAATGCGAAAAGAAGGAAGGAAAAAGAAATAGAAGAAAAGGAAAGAAAGTGAAAACCTTGTTTTGCATTTATGAGATTAGGATGGCATAAAAAATAAAATTTGATAACATAGCAAGGCTAATATAGATTTTTAAAAATATTGCTAACAAAGTTTGTCCTAACATTTCACTCCAAATCACAAGGTTAAATGTATATTTTTAAATCATAAGGAGGTAAAATGTAATTAATTCAAAAAAATAAATAAATGATGTTATACAATGGATTAGGCTTTTCTGATATTCACATTTTAATATAAGAAAATTTAAAGAATTCGTGGAGCTTATCAGAGGTCTTGTTTCGGTTTGATGATTCAAACCGTTTACTTTTTAAGACACGTCGAGTAGAATATTCATGTAAAAAATCATGATGATCGGAAATTGATAGATATATGTTCGAATAAAATTTGTATTACAAAAAATAGATGGTTATTTTTGAAATTATATTTGTCGTACATTTTTTTAAAACAAATATGATTTGAACATATAGCTATCGATATCTAATCATCTTAATTTTTTGTATGAATATTTTACTCAACAAGTCCAAAAAAATGAACTATTTGAATTACTGAAATCGATTTTAAAATGGGTCTACTAAGCCAAAACGCTTTCTCAAGTTCAGATAACAATTTGAGAGAAATCAAACCCTTATAAGATAATTACTGGTAAATGACAAATGTAATTTTTAAAACTTCAAAAAACAATCTATATTTTAAGAAAATTTCAAAATAATCTATATTTTAAGGGCTTATTTAATTAACATGATTAATAGTGAGGAGATTAATAGTTTTACAAAGTTAATGTAGAATTTGTTATCCAATTAAATTAGTGGAATATATAATCTCTTTATTCATGTTTGTTTTGCAATCAATATGTAACAACCCCGACCTATGATTAGTCGATAAACCATGATTAATTATGCCTAATGAGCAATTAAGATGAAATTCTGAATTAATTGCATGCGTGTGACATTATTTGTGTTTATATCTATTTGCTGTAGGAATATCTGTTTGTGTTTCTGTTTTGTTCTGCGAATTGAAGGCCTTATCGGCGTTCGATCAAGAAATTGACTTGATTTATGTGTTGGTTGGATTTTTTAGAATTTTATGGTAGGGTTGATTGAAATTCAATTCAGAACGAATTAAATTAGAATAATTAATGTCAATTTGCTTAGCTTTAATTAATTTCCTAAGCAAGCCTATATAAGGCCTATACACACCACTTGAGTCATCTTTTCTCCATCATCTTTGAGCCTACAAGAAACAAAACGTGAGAGAGAGGAAGAGGAGACCAAGAGGGTTGAGATCAAAACTTGAGCTTGGACGAACACTACAAGAAAAAGCACCTTTGGCGAGTCCTTTTTTAGTCGCCAAAAGTTGATTTTTCACTTTCCCCGACTAAATATTTTAGTCGCCGATTTTGTCGCGAATACATGGTCGCCGGAGGTATTGGCGACTAAAAAACTTTTAGTCGCCAAAAACCAAGTCTGTAGCGACTAAAATTTTCGTCACCAAAGCTCATTTTTTAAATTATACATTTGGCGACTAAATTTTTAGTCACCAATAGTGAATTATTTTTTTTTAATTTATACATTTGCCGACTTTTTTTTTGGTCACCAATACTGAGTTTTTGGCGACCACCCATTTTAGTCGCCAAAAGCTTATTCCAGAAAAAAAAAAACAAAAAATTACCCTGTGCTCTTCCCAAGTTTTGAACCACCAACCTCCCACATTCTAAACCTTTACCAACACACTCTCTCTACTATGCCACAATAATACCACATGAATATATATGCAAAATATATTATTTATATAGTATATTGACCCGTATTAATATAAAACTATATATATAAACATAATTATTTTGCCTTCACTTTTGCCGACTAAACTGAATTTTAGTCGCCAATTGTCCACTTTTAGCTACTAAATTTTTTTTAGTAGCCAAAAACCTTTACTTTTGGCTACAATTTTTTTTTTTTATCGGTGAAACACCTATAATCGGCGACAAAACTATTTTTTAGTCACCAAAACTTATACTTTTGGCTACTAAAATTTTTTTACTGGCCAAAAACCTTCACTTAAAATTGTTTTAGTCGCTAAAACCCATATAATCGGCGACTAAACTGATTTTTAATCGCCAATAACTACACATTTGGCTACTAAACTGTTTTAGTCGCCAAAAGTCTTCACTTTTGGCTACTAATTCAATTTTAGTCGCCAATTGTCCTACTTTCAGCGACGAAATTTATATTTTTAGTCGCTAAAACAGCTTTTTCTTGTAGTGGAAATTGCTAGAGAATTCAAGGGAGTTGGTTTGGAGTCTTAGTGAATTCACCAACTAGAGCTTAATTGAGAAGTTGAGGTAAAGATTCAATACTTAGATTATATAATTATGATATCTAGAACATGAATTCTAGGGGATTAAGTTGAATTATGCTAGAAATGAGCTAGTAAAGTAGAGAAGATGAACATTTCATGCATGCATGGGCATTTCATGGATTTGGAGTTTTGATTTTAACAAATTCTCACATGCAAGGACCTATTTTTGTTCAATTATGGGAGCTCATTGTGGTTTTTCACTTTAACACTCCATTGTACATGTTTTTTGAAGGTTAAAGTTCTTGACAACACATGCATGTTATGTACACACATTTGTCAAGTTTGGGTTTTGAAGAATTCACTTGCTTTTGGGCCTTGATTTTGTGTAATGAACCTTAATTCATGATGTTTCATAAGTTTACAAGTGTTTTCTCAAGTTTTGGGGCCCAAAGGTTGTGTTTTGCAGCTTTGAATTTGAGTTTTGGACTTAGAACATCAATCTGAAAATTCTAGAATTCTGTCTCTCTGCTCGAGTGACAAAACCTGTGCTCGAGCGACCACTCCAGATTTTGCACTTCCGTTTGAATGACCAAAAGTTGGCTCAAGCGTAAAATGCATGCTCCCAGAAGTTTACACATTTTGCAGACTGCTCAAGCGACAAGAGTTGAGCTCGAGCGAAGACCTCAGTCTCACGCTCGAGTGACCGTCTAGCGTGCATCGAGCAAAAAAATCAAGCAACCAGTACTTTTACAGAGTTTATAGACTGCTCGAGCAACCACCTTTATTTTTGACCCTCCGCTCGAGCGAAGACCTTGTTTTCAACAAATTTGACCAAGTGTTTTTAAGTGCATTCTGGCATCCTCATCGCATCCTAGGCATTCCTAGGCCATAATTAAGATATAGTAACAAGGACAAAGACTAGAAACACGCTAAGAACAAAACAAAATAAATTGAGTACTTTGAATGTGTGTTTCAATATGTGTATCTGTTATGTATGTGTAGGTCACGCGCTGTAAGCCATCTGATTTGTCTGCTTTGTTTGTCTACTTTTGGAGCCATTTGTGAGTAATAACTACTTAAAGTTATGTTCAACTTTATTTATTTTCTGTATAATGAATTAAGATCTGTTTTCTTAAATGATATGTTCTGTACAATGAATGATTGTCCAATTCTGGCAGTGTATTCATGGCATCTTTAGCATTATGTGTTATCTATTAGTTGTTATCTGGTATCAGAGGTTTCATCATGGAACTTAATATGTCTGTTATCTGTTACCCGTATTGGAGGCTCAATTATGGAGCTTAGCGTGTTTGTTATCTGTTACTCGGATCCGGAGGTTCCTTTATGGAATTGGTTATACATAATCACCATCTGTTCTGTATCTGTTCTGTTAGCGCTAATGGATGTACCACGTATGATTAATTATGAACTCTAATTTTTGAATTTGGTATGGAACATCATTCAATTAAAACCCTTTATTCCGTTATTATTTACTAGGCTTCTACTCACTATTTATATTATGTATGTAGGTGATCAGACGCGTGATCAATCTCAATGATGATCACCTGGAGCTTGTTTTGCTGGCCAACCCTTGTGTCTCCTGAGGAGGTTCCGAAAGTCATGTGGTCATGTTTTGTGAATGTATAAGACTTTTTTTCTTTTGGTATATGAACAAGTTTTCTGTTTATCTGTACATTGGACTAAGTCCTCCTTTGACTTTATTTGTGTAAATGGGTGACATAAGACTATCGTATCTATGACGTCACATGTATATATATAAGTTTTTGAAAATTCTATCCCATGTACGTCAGCACAGCTCAATGGACTATGTATGTTTTATATGTTTGCTTTTGCAGCCCCTTAATATGTGATAAACTGTTCAGAGGCCTTTGGTAATCCAAGGATTAGTTGGTTACGACGCTAAACCTATAGAGGCAGGTTTGGGTCATGACATAGTGGTATCAGAGCACGAGTTATACCGCACACACAACTCCATATGAGCTATAAGATGTCCTAGAAAAGAATTAGGGACATTTCATCTGTATATGTGAGTGTGTATTTATTTCTGTAAATGCTGAATCATGAATACATGAAATTGAAACGAATCAACTGGAACTAAATACTCTGAACATTATGAAAAGAACTATTTGCCTGTGTTTATAAGTGCTCTGTTTACCTATAGCATATGGAAATACAAAACGTCACGGTACAACTGAATTCTCAATGGCTCGCATGAGCCGAATGGAACAAATGCTCGAAGCCCTAACTAAATCTATGAGGCAGTAACAAAGACAACAACCTCCACCTCCTACAGTCCAAGCTGAATTGGATAATAATGACATCATAAATCTAACCAAGAAGTTCATGAAGATGAAACTGCCGACTTTCTTGGGTGGAATTGAACCATTAAAGGCAGAGACATGGTTACTCGAGATGGAAAAATTATTTGAAGTATTTCCCTATTCTGAGATTTAGAAGGTTCTCTTGGCCACCTATACTCTAAAAGATGAAGCTCGAAGGTGGTGGTTGCTGATTCGAAGTAGTAAGGGAAACATGACATGGGCTCAATTCAATGAGATCTTCTATGACAAGTACTTTCCTTAGTGCTTTCGGGACCGAAAGGTTTTTGAATTCCAAGAACTCAAGCAAGGCAACATGTTTGTAGCCAGGTATGAGGCTAAATTCATTGAACTAGCTCGATTTGTTCTTCATATGGTGGATACGGACTACAAGAAAGCTCAGAAATTTGAGGATGGATTGGATTTAGATGTATTTGATCGAGTAGGTGTCTTAAAGATACCTACATATGTGGATGTACTTGACAGAGCATTGATGGCGGAAGACAATCTGACAGCAAAGAAACAAGTTAAAGCACCAACAACAGAATGGAAGGGTAAAAGATCTGGGTACGGTTTTAGAAAAGGGTCGTTCTTTTGGAAACAAAAAGCAAAACACAGGGTTTACAAGTAGCTCAAGTTAGAGCAGTGGGTCTATACCAGTTTGTCCTGAATGTGGAAGGAAACATAGAGGTGTATGTTACCGTGCATCCAGTGCTTGTTTCCGATGCAGCAAGACTAGCCATGTAGTGAAAGATTGCCCATTTAGATCTGATATTGCCATCCATCCTGTAGCAAGTTCAGCCAGATCCGCTTCTGCAGCTAGAACAAATACGAGAGCGAACACTGGAAGAGAAACCTTGAGACAAGGCCGAGTTTTTGCATTAGTGCATGGTGATGTGTAGAACACCGAAGTTGTGCTGTTAGGTATATTCCCTATTTGTGCTCAAAATGTATATATATTGATAGATTCTGGTTCTACGCATTCTTTCGTATCGTATGCTTTCTCTCGAAAACTGACTAGACCATTAGAACCTATGAATTATTTGTTATCTGTATCTACACCATCTGGAGTTTCTATGGTATGCGCGTATGTTTATTTGGCATGTGACATTGTGATTGGTGGCATGACATTATATGTTGATTTATTGTCGTTGGGAATTGATCATTTGGACTACATATTGGGTATGGATTGGTTAACGAAGTACTGTGCATCTATTGACCGTGTGAATAAATCTGTTGTATTTTGTCCACCCGGGCTACCAGAGTTTGTGTTTGCTGGGAATGGGGTAGTTCCTCCCCCATACTTGATTTTTGCCATGAAAGCTATTAAATTGCTTAGGAAAGGATGTAGGAGTAATATGTGTTGTGTTTTAACTATAACTTCTGATAGTCCTAATGTGGAAACCATTCCTATTGTTTGTGAATTTCCTGATGTGTTTCCGAATGAATTTCCAGGGGATTTGATTGATAAGGAGATTGAATTCACCATTGATGTAGTACCCGGAACAGAACCAATTTCCAAAACCCCATATAGAATGTCAACTTCTGAATTGAAAGAATTGAAAACTCAACTTCAGGAACTGTTAAACAAGAGGTTTATATGCCCGAGCACTTCACCATGGGGTGCTCCAGTTTTATTTGTCAAAAAGAAAGACGGATCTTTGAGGCTCTGTATAGACTATCGGGAGTTGAACAAAGTAACCGTGAAGAACAAATACCCATTACCCTGAATAGATGATTTATTTGACCAACTCCAGGGAGCCCAAGTGTTTTCTAAAATTGATCTTAGACCGAGCTATCATCAATTGAAAGTTAAGGCATAAGACATTGAGAAAATAGCTTTTCGAACTAGATACAGATACTATCAGTTTTTGGTAAAGCTGTTTGAAGTAACTAATGCACCTGCGGTATTTATGGACTTAATGAATAAAGTGTTTAAACAATTTCTTGATTAGTTTATCATTGTATTTATGATGATATTCTGATTTACTCCAAAGGTAGGGAAGAACATGAAAATCATCTGAGAACTGTTTTATAGATTTTGAGAGAAAAGAAGTCATATGAAAATTTTTCCAAATGTGAATTTTGGCTTGACAGTGTAGTATTTTTGGGACATGTAATCAACAAAGACGGCATATCAGTAGACCCACAGAAAATTGAGGCCATTGTTGACTGCCCAAGACTAACTAATCAGAAGTTTTCTAGGACTCGCAGGTTACTATCGCAGATTTGTGAAAGACTTTTCAAAACTTACCATGACATTAACACAATTGACACAGAAAAACCTGCCATTTGATTAGACTGATCAGCGAGAATCAGCCTTCCAAGAGTTAAAGACTTGATTGATAACTGCACCAATTCTAACATTACCTAACGGAACCGATGTGTTTCAGATTTATAGTGATGCTTCCTACAACGGCTTGGGATGTGTATTAATGCAAAATGGGAAGGTAATTGCCTATGCTTTTCGACAACTCCGCCCACATGAAAAGAATTACTCAACTCATGACCTTGAATTAGCAGCTGTGGTTTTTGCATTAAAGATTTGGCGCCATTATCTGTAAGGAGTAACTTGTGAGGTATATACTGATCATAAAAGCTTGAAATATTTCTTTACCCAAAAAAAACTGAACATGAGACAGAGAAGATGGCTGGAATTGATAAAGGATTATGACTTACAAATTTTGTACCATCCGGGGAAACCCAATACCGTTGCAGATGCTTTGAGCCAAAAATCTATTGGGAATTTGTCATGTTTACTCACCGGTCAGAAGGATTTGATATGCGACCTAGAAAAAAATCAAATTGAAATTGTGTTACGTGAACAGGACAGGATTTTTGTCGCCATTTCTGTTCAACTTGCAATTATTGAAGAGATTAAAGAGAAACAACTTGAAAATGAGTTCTTGAAGAAAATTTATGATGAGATTGAGTCAAAACCAAAATCGGGATTTGTGCTAGAAAATAATGTATTGAAATTTTAGAGTCGACTTTGTGTGCCGGACTGTCTAAATTTGAAAAAACGAGTCATGGCCGAGGCTCACAATTCAAAATTTGCTATGCATCCGAGAAATACAAAGATGTACAAAGATTTGAAGCAAAAATTTTGGTGGCCTGGGATGAAGAAAAGTATTGCTGACTTCGTGGCCAAATGTTTGCATTGCCAACAAGTTAAAGCTGAACATCAACGACCCCCTAGATTACTCCAACCACTTCCAACACTGGAATGGAAATGAAGGCATATTACCATGGACTTCATCGTGGGATTGCCTCGCTCTACTCGAGGTATGGACTCTATTTGGGTAATTGTTGACCGTTTGACGAAATCTGTACATTTCTTACCTGTTAAAAATTTCTATAATGCGGATACATTGGCTAACATGTATGTGAATGAGATTGTAAGATTTCATAGTGTGCCAGCATCTATTGTGTCTGACAGAGATCCTAAGTTCACTTGAAGATTCTAGCAAAGCTTACAACAAGCTTTGGGAACTGAGTTAAGATTAAGCAGTGCATATCACCCACAGACAGATGACCAATTAGAAAGAACGATATAGACTTTGGAAGATATGCTCAGAATGTGTTCCCTAGATTTCCAAGGCAGCTGGGAGACCTATTTACCATTGGCCGAGTTTGTGTATAACAATAGCTACCATTCGAGTATCGATATGGCTCCTTATAAAGCTTTGTATGGGAGAAAATGTCGTTCTCTAATACGTTGGGCCGAGGTTGGTGACAGACCTTTGTTCGGATTGGAACTGGTGCAAGAAACAACTGAAAATGTGAAATTGATTCAGCAGAGATTGAAAACTGCACAGAGTTGCCAAAAGAGTTACGTAGATGTCCGAAAAAGAGATTGTGAATATGAAGTTGGGGATCATGTGCTTATCAAAGTGACTTCTATGAAAGGGTAAACGCGGTTTGAAGTGAAAGGCAAATTGTCACCAGGATATATTGGGCCATATGAAATCCTTGAAAAGATCAATCTGGTGACATATCGAATAGCCTTATCGTCGGTCATAGAACATATGCACAATGTTTTTCATGTCTCAATGCTTCGGGAGTATTTAAGGGATCCGCATCATGCTATTGAGTCGACTCATGTGTTTTTGAAGGATGATTACATGTATCAAGAAAGGCCAATACAGATTGTGAACCGTCGCAATCAAAAGACTGAGGAACAAGGAAATACCGTTGGTAAAAGTTGATTGGCAAAACCACGGAGGGACCTATGCAACTTGGGAGACGGAGGAAGATATGATGAGGAGATACTCTGATTTGTTTCCTTTGGATGCGATGTTCTTCCAAAATGAAGGTAATTCGAGTTTGAAGGACCAAACTCTGTAAGGAGGGAAGACTGTAACAACCCCGACCTATGATTAGCTGATAAACCATGATTAATTATGCCAAATGAGTAATTAAGATGAAATTTTGAATTAATTGCATGCGTGTGACATTATTTGTGTTTATATCTGTTTGCTGTAGGAATATCTATTTGTGTTTCTATTTTGTTCTGCGAATTGAAGGCCTTATCGGTGTCCGATCAAGAAATTGACTTGATTTATGTGTTATTTGGCATTTTTAGAATTTTATGGTAGGGTTGATTGAAATTCGATTCGGAACGAATTAAATTAGAATAATTAATGTCAATTTGCTTAGCTTTAATTAATTCTCTAAGCAAGTCTATATAAGGCCTATACACACCACTTACGTCATCTTTTCTCCATCATCTTTGAGCCTACAAGAAACAAAACGTGAGAAAGAGAGGAAGAGGAGACCAAGAGGGTTGAGATCAAAGCTTAAGCTTGGAAGAAATTGCTAGAGAATTCAAAGGAGTTGGTTTGGAGTCTTAGTGAATTCACCAACTAGAGCTTAATTGAGAAGTTGAGGTAAGGATTCAACACTTAGATTATATAATTATGATATCTAGAACATGAATTCTAGGGGATTAAGTTGAATTATGCAAGAAATGAGCTAGTAAAGTAGAGAAGATGAACATTTCATATATGCATGGGCATTTCATGGATTTGGAGTTTTGATTTCAACAAATTCTCACATGCAAGGACCTATTTTTGTTCAATTATGGGAGCATAATGTGGTTTTTCACTTTAACACTCCATTGTACATGTTTTTGAAGGTTAAAGTTCTTGACAACACATGCATGTTATGTATACACATTGGTCAAGTATGGGTTTTGAAGAATTCACTTGCTTTTGGGCCTTGATTTTGTGTAATGAACCTTAATTCATGATCTTTCATATGTTTACAAGTGTTTTCTCAAGTTTTGGGGCCTAAAGGTTGTGCTTTGCAGCTTTGAATTTAAGTTTTGGACTTAGAACATCAATCTGGAAATTCCAAAATTTTGCCTCACCGCTCGAGCGACCACTCCAGATTTTGCACTTTCGCTTGAGCGACCAAAAGTTGGCTCGAGCATAAAATGTATGCTTCCAGAAGTTTACACATTTTGCAGACCGCTCAAGCGACTGACGAGTGTGAGTCGAGTGGAAAAATCAAGCAACCAGTACTTTTGCAGAGTTTACAGACCGCTCGAGGGATTGAATTTGCGCTTGAGCGACCACCTTTATTTTTGACCCTTTGCTCAAGCGAAGACCCCATTTTTAGCAAATTTGACCAAGTGTTTTCAAGTGCATTCTGGCATCCTTATTGTGTCCTAGGCATTTCTAGGTCATAATTAAGACATAGTAACGACGACAAAGACTAGAAACACGCTACGAACAAAACGAAATAAATTGAGTACTCTGAATGTGTGTTTTAATATGTGTATCTGTTATGTATGTGTAGGTCACGTGCCATAAGCCATCTGATTTGTCTACTCTGTCTGTTTGCTTTCGGAGCCATCTGTGAGTAATAACTTAGTAAAGTTACGTTCAACTTTATTTATTTTCTGTATGATGAATTAAGATCTGTTTTCTGAAATGATATGTTCTGTACAATGAATGATTGTCTAATTCTGGTAGTGTATTCGTGACATCTTTAGCATCACGTGTTATCTATTAGCTATTACCTGGTATCGGAGGTTCTAGCATGGAACTTAATATGTCTGTTATCTGTTACCCGTACCTGATGCTTCATTATGGAGCTCAGCATGTCTGTTATTTCTTTCTTAAATCCGGAGGTTTCTTTATGGAACTGGTTATACATAACCACCATCTGTTCTGTATCTGTTCTGTTAGCGCTAATGGATGTACCACGTATGATTAATCATGAACTCTAATTTCTATATATGAATATGAATCTGCGTTTGATATGAACTTTGATTTCCGAATCTAATATGGGACATCATTCAATTAAAACTCTTTACTCTATTATTATTTTCTTGGCTTTTGCTCACTATTTATATTATGTATGTAGGTAATAAGGCACGTGACCAGGCTCAATGATGATCACTTGGAGCTTGTTTTGTTGGCCAACCCTTGTGCCTCCCGAGGAGGTGTAGACATCCCATTTTTGACCGTCCTCAAGACTTGGACGTCATCGTTTGAACACTCGATGATCATCCATGCTCGTGTTCGTTTTGAGTTCTCGAAGGTCTCGGCTGTGTGCCTTGCCTTAGGATCTCTCAACCTGTTTGTTTTGTGCTTGGTTGTGGACCAAGGACTTGTGGTTTTTCTCTTGAGGGAAGAGGGAGGCTTGTTGGCTATCCATACAACCCATCGGCTAAGGCATTGTGCCATCGGCCTTCTTTTTTTGCCATCGGCCATAAGTGTTGGCCGATCGACACTCTTTTTGGTCGATCGGCCATATTTCTTGGCCGAGACCTTTCCACCTGCTTCTGCAGATATTTTTGTGCCAGCTGTGACAGCTGGTGAGCACAATTCTCATCCCCCATACACGTGTATGAAGGGATTGAATCAAGACTCAAGCTTGTTCAACAGGCTTGAGAATTGATTTTCTATAAGAAGGGAGACCCCTCTCCTTTTTCAGAGGTTATGAAAAGTTGATATACAAAACATATATCACTCTCTCTCTATATTTTACCTCTCTCTCTCTCTCTCTCTCTCTCTCTCCATTTGCTCTTGTTTGTGCTCAAAAATGTAAAATCTTCATACTATTACACACAAACACCTACTAGAACACCATCCTTTTGTTGCTGAGGTACTTAGGAGTTGGTGTTAGTGTTTTTGGGTTGGTTTGAACTCAGAAAAGCTGCTGGAGTTGTGTTCTTGAAAGTGTTGTTCAAGGGTGAGAAACTAACCTTTTAATCCCTTGTTTTGGCTTAAGCTTTTAGACCTATTTGCATGTTGATTTAAGCTTAACTTTATACTATAAAAAGTTCTGATTTTTCATGCTTGTGATGTTTGTTTAAGGTCACTTTTGTGTTGGGGGTAGTCTACCCCCTCTTAGGCCTTGTTTTGAACCATCCTTTTAAGCTATTGGGACCACCTTGTTTTGGCCTTCTCACCACTAAAATCTGGAGGATTTTCAGTGGTGGAAAGGTGGTTTTGAGGTCCCAAATAGGAGAAGGTCATCCCCTCTCCTTGTGTCTTGTATGCTAGTATAAATGGCTCATAATAGTAGCATGTTTTCTTAGCATGTTTTGGTTCCATTTCAGCAACTTTTTGGTGTTATTTTAGCATGCTTCAACTCTGCTTTAAGTTGGTTTGATAGCATCTTGCATGCTTCACATACTTGTAGAGCAATCTTGCATGCTAGCATAACATGCATCATGTGTTTGGACCATCATTCTTGCATGTTTTGGATCAACTCAAAGAATCTTTCCCTCATGTTTTACCATGTTTGAGCTCTGTTTGATGTTGTTTTAGTCATGCATGCATTGTTTTGTATAGCCATGGTTCAATCTAGCTTGTTAGCTTTGTGTATCAAGTCCACTAGCATGCATTGCTTAGACTATTCTCATGATTTGGCATCATTTGAAATGTTATTTCAGTGTATATTTCATGGTCATACACTTACCTTTGTCACTCTTTTAATGCTTAGGAGGTTTGGTGTTTTATGGCTTAAGAGTGGGTCATTGTGCATGTCTCTATGCTTAGGCCTTTGGGCTATCATTTCAATGTATTTTTGGTCTTGTTTTACCATGATGTATCTCTGATTTTTGTTGTTAAAGTCATGCCATGTTTGGTTTTGATAGGTGTAGTGCAATCCCTTTTGTTGGCCTTACTTGCATCATGCCTTATGCCTTTCATGTTGACTTGTTTTGGCTTTGGTCCATGCATGTTTTAGACTCACTTTGGTATGCTTTAGGACTGTTTTGGTTTGCTTAGGCCATTTGCTTCATGTTTTTCATAGCCTTAGTGCAAGCGCCTATGCTAGCTTCAAGCTTTAAGCTTTCTTACATGCCATACTTGCATTGTTTGGTTGATTTGGCATCATTCCATGCATGATTTCAGAGCTTATAGTGTTGTTACACTTCCACTTTTGTCACTCTTTGAGCACTCTTGAGAGTTGTGCTCTTATGCCTAGGTGATAGGCCATTACATGTGCATGCTTTGTTTTGCATTTCATGTCATCATTTCATCATTTTAGTTTAAGTCCATCTTGCATGTTGTTGCATGTCCATTGCGTGCTTGTCGCATTGCATGTTGTCGCATGCTTGTCGCATTGCATGATTCTTGCATGTTGTTTACATGTTTAGGTTGCATCACATGGTGCTTGCATGCTCATGTTGCATTACATTGTTTGCATGTCATTAGCTTTGTTAAGTTATGCTTGCATTGCATTGCATTTGGCATGCTCATGTTGCATTGCATTGCATTTCCATGTTGTGTGCATTGCATTGTGTTTGGTTTGGGTGTCAAGCCAAACACGAGGAACAAGGGACGTTTCATACTTGAAGTGATAAAACGTGCCTCAATCCTCGGTCGCCGATACTCTTGATCCAACATGATAGAGTTTAAGGCATTTATGTGTTTTTGTGCATTTCATCCATATTGATTTGTGCAACTCGGCCTTTTTGGCCATCATACATCGAAATGTGTGATTGATGGCTCGAGAGTCGAGCACTACACTCCTTTGAGTTTCAAACATGATAAGGGGTGTAGTTGCATAACATGTTCTTGCAAATCTATTGCCATGCCTCTGTTTGTGCTCTATTGCAGCAAAAAGAGGAGTTTACAAGAAGAGATGGCCGATCGGCTATCTGGTGTGCCGATCGGCTATAAATGTTTGGCCGATAGCTTCAAAACTGGTCGATAACCCTCATCTCTTGGCCGATGGCCATATCTCTTGGCCGATGACCTCTCAGCATGTCCATGAGGTGGATCAAAAGTGTTCTGGAGATTTGTACAATTTTTAGAAGTCTAAAATAGTGCAAACAGAGACAACATGAGGCATAGCAACGGATTTCCGAGCGAGACGATTGAGCATGCATCATTCATCATTCCGAGGCAGAGCTGTGGCAGCTCAATTCAGCTTATTTCCTTTCTTACTTAGTTGGTTTTGTAACTTAATTAATTTGCTTAATTAGTTTAGGTGTTGTAATAATTAATTAGTGTAGCGTAGCTAGCTAGTTGATTTATTCAGACCCTCCGTCGAGAGGACGAATTTTGTAATAAGTGTGCGTGAGTGTGTGAATGTCTTCCAACCCCACGTCTTTCTCCCTTTTACTTAACTGCTTTCGATGGTTAGTTTTAGGGCATGTTTCGATTAGCATCCTTATGTTTCATGTTTGCATCCATTCATCTGTCTTGCATGCACTGGGCTCGGTGTATCATTCAAACCTAATTGTATTTCAATACATTTACTTGAATACGTGTTCAACAGCATGTTATCAAGTTGCATTTCATATGCCATCTTAGAATAGCCGAGCCTATTTTAGTTGCATTTTTGCATGTGTTGCATTAGGTATCTTAACATAGCTAGGATCATGCATTGATTACTAACTAGTTGTTGTTTTGGCTCAGAGTACACTGTAAGTGTTTATGTTTTAGCACCCTGCATGTGCGTTATTGATTGCCATGACAGCATGCTTGCCATGAGGCTATTTGCTTAAATGATATAACAGCCTGAAGGCCTGTGGGTGAAGGTTGGACTGTTTGAATTGGAACCATTCATTGAAATACGAGTTTTAAGCCCCCTTGAGAGTGGCAAAATCATGTTTTCTAAGCCCACTTGAGGGTGGCAAATCCACGTCTTAGCCTACTTGTGAGTAGCACCTTCAAACCATTTTCAAACAAACAAACAAACATGAGATGATTTGTTCCAATTTAGGTGATCTAGTCTATATTTGTATGCTGTGCGCATCACGTAGTAAGCTAGCTAATAAATCGGAATAAGAAAACATGTGTTTTCAAAAACAAAATATCATGTTTAGTAAAGGCCGATCTTTTTGATCGGGCAAGCGGGGGTGCTCATTGCATGACCTTTCCCTCTCGTACCCAAGTTCCCGAGCCGAGGCAACTTTGGTGATGACAGACACGTGGCCTTAGGCACGAGTCAGGGTTTCCTAAATTTTCCAAAACAAAAACATTTAGGTGGTGACTCTATATCTAGCAAAACAGTCCATGTTTGGCACTTCTTTATTAAATCAGCTTTCCAAAACGATTTGCCGGATTTGGACTCTTTGGTGATTTATCGGTCTTGCATTGCACTTTGCGAGATTAGATTCATAATCGTGACATTAAGTCCGAACTGTAGCAGCTAATAAACAAAACAGATTTTGCGGCATTCGCGTGCGGAGCCGGGACGTTCGGGCAGGTCTACAGGAGGTTCCGAAAGTCATGCAGTCAAGTTTTGTGAATGTATAAGACTTGTTTTATTTTGGTATATGAACAAGTTTTCTATTTATCTGTACGTTAGTAGCCTGGCCCGGCCCATGTCAGGTCTCGCGAGCTCCCGCTAAAATTCAGGCCGGGCCAGGCCGCCCCGGACCAAAAAATTAAGCCCAGGCCTAGCCCTAGGCCTAGGGATATTCGGGCCTAGGCTGGGCTTTGGCGGGCTTGTCTTTTTTTTTTTTTTTATAAATTTTTTCTGCCAAAATTTTATTATTTTTCACTAAAAAAGACACTAGGCCTCGGGCGGGTCGGGCCTTGAGTGGGTCGATGGACCGGGGCACTGGCCGGGCCAGGCGGGTTGGGCCCACGGCCAAGTCGGGCTTCAAAATGATAGCCTAAGCCCAGGGGCTCGAGTTGGGCCCAAACGGGCTGGGCCCATCCAGGGCCGCAGGCAGGTTTCAAGCTATCTACAGGCCGCCGATCATTTTTACACTCCTAGCTAAGTCCCCTTTTGACTTTATTTGTGTAAATGGTTGACGTAAGACTATCGTATTTATGATGTCACATGTATGTATATAAATTTTTGAAAATTCTATCCCATGTACGTCAGCACAGCTCAATGGACTATGTATGTTTTATATGTTTGCTTTTGCAGCCCCTTAATATGTGATAAACTGTTCAGAGGCCTTTGGTAGTCCAAGGATTACTGGCCGGTTACAACGGTAAACCTATAGGGACGTGTTTGGGTCGTGACACAATATGAAAGGATTTAGTTTGGGGATTAAACCTATTTTTTTTCTTCTTTACCTTCAATACCCTACTTTCAAATACGCCGATCATGTGGTTTTAGTTTATACATTCAATTGGAAAAACTGTCCTTTCACTTCCAATCTCATCTTTGGATTATCAATACCAAATAATTAATTTTTTTTTTGCAACTTTCAAATAATCAAAATTTTTCAACTTATTTAAGTTATTTCTGCCTAATAAGTTACAAGCAAAAGCTGTATCAAACAATCTGATACAGACTCTCAAAGTAAAATAAGCTATAATCACTCCTTGAAAATTGTAACATACAACTGAATACTAGGGGGGCTTATGGTGTAACGCCCCGAAATAAATACAACAACCTATCCACAATATTTATTTAAAAGACGACGCAAGATGAAATAATTAACTTCCATTCATTCCAATTTCTTATACAAAATAGCAACACATGCAAATATACATTCATAAGTCTAATCCTGAATCTATAGTATGTGTTACATGGTAAGGAAACAAACGAAAGATAAACAAATAAGAGAATGCCCCAAAGGCTTACAACTTTTCAAGTTAGTACTTGGTTACAACAAAATGGATTTAAATCCCAATACATATAAAAGCCCTTGGCTTGTATAAAACAAACACATAGTTAAACAAAATGAAGCTCTTGCTCCATGTTTTCCCAAGCTATTGCCTTGGCTAAGGCATATCATTAGCACCTGAAATGTTTTTTCCACATAGGGTGAGCCAAAGCCCAGTAGAAATAATCAAATCAACATATGAATTTTAACAAAGCTATAAGGGTAAAATGCACATGCAATGCTCATGACAAAACATTTTATATCTCTTTCAAATTATGCCATGCCAGGTTTATGTTACCATTCATGGAACACTTTCCATGTTATAGAAAACCGGATTGTGAATACAACTCTGTGAATCTCTAGGTACGTGTCTGCAAGTAGACTATAAAAGTACTACTAATTTGTCATTTTTACCAGTATTAATCGGAAGGCTCAATACCTATCCGCGCGGGTTTCTGGTCTTTCACCAAGGGCATACAGGCCAACTTATCATAGTAACCACACCCCCTACTCAGATTCACCAAGTATTCAACATTTTCTCAAAACAATGTAATTACTTCAAATGTGCAAATGTATGACAATGCTCGATGCGAATGGATGAGAAATAGTTTTTTTTTATTCTTCTAGTCCTCATGAAATTTCTATAACAATCATAGTTATCTTCCATCGATAGCCCAAAGCAGATATCTCTAAACAGATAAAATAATTTCCATAAAGATAACTTTTCAAATTTTGAGATGTAAGTGATATTACATACCCAACTCCACCATCTTAATCAATAACAATTAAATTCCAAGTTTCCAACATCAATATCATTATTTATACAAAATCAACCTTTTGGGCAAAAACCCCAATTTTCTTCCAAAATCAATTTTAAATAAATAAACCAACCATTTTATTACCTCTATACCTCATTTCCAATCCCACAATCATTTTTATGAAACCATTTGAAAATCCCTCATTTTAACTTAGAAAAAATTATTCAAAAGTCCATTTCTTTCACAAGGTGGTTTTATAAAACAAATAGCTAAGTTAAAACTCATAAGGAGGTGTGAAGAATCCGTACCTCAAGCTTAGAAGGGTGAAAGAGAAGAACTTGGAAAAACTCAACGTCAACGAAATCACGAACCACTCGGATCAAAGGGAAGCTCTTAATGCGATCTACACTTTATCTCAAAGGATCAAGGTGAGGAGACACCTCTAGGTGAGTAGATCTAAGTATTTAAGTAAGAGAAAGTTAATGTTGAGAAAAAAAGAGAGTTACAGGTAAGAAGGGAAAAAGAGGCGCAGCTAATGAGAGGGAAGTATCTTAGAGTCTATCTATAGTGACTAGGTATTAATAGAATAGTAGTTCCAAGGTCAAATGAAAGAATAAGTCAAAAATCCCCAAAAAGTAGGGCCCAAGATGAACAAAATCTGGAAAAAAAAGTCACATGAGTTGACCCCCGCCATAGTGGTGTCGACCCTCAAGAAGAAAAGCTGAGACACTTGTGTTTGGTAGCAGGCAAGGTATTAACCCTTGGACCTAAGGTGTCGATACTAAATTTCAGCAACTAAACTGCAGATTCTGCAATAGACAAGAGTCGACTCTTTCCAGACTGGTGTCGACCCTTGAGGCCAAAAAGAAAAGGCAAGTGTCAACACCACCAAAGGTTGGTGTCGACCCTAAATTTCAGTAGTGATCTTGGAACCCAGCAGCAAGATGGTGTTGACACCACCTAGGCTGGTATCAACCTTTGGACCAGAACAAGACAAAGAAAAAGCAGCAGTGTCGACACCAACAAGGATGGTGTCGACCCCTGAAGCCAAAACCAAACATGAAGAGAAAGGAATGACCATCACGAATAAGGTTTTTCCCAAATTCAAAAGCATTAAATGGGTCGAGTCCAACCAGAATTGCTATATACGGTATGTGTTAGGATCCTTTAGAGTATTTTTATGAAGTGATATGATGAAATGAAGTAATTGTAGCATTGTTAGGAATTGACCCTTCCTAACTAAGATCGGTGAGACATAAAATAACAAACAAGGAAGAAAAAATGAATCAAACAAATCACATACACAAGAACACAAAGATTTACGTGGTTCAATCCAGAATATGGCTACGTCCATGGCTGCGGCGATTTTCACTATGATCAGAAAAAATAAAACTCTTTTTCTTTTAACCTAAAAGAAGCGAGCTCATCTATTTATAAATATAGAATTAGGGTTACACGGACCTCCTCCCCCTTCTCCCTTAGGGAGGCCCCCTCCCAAAACCCCCATTGGACCTAGTGTTTGAGTGAACAGTACTTATCAGGGTCCATCGACCCAATAGTAGCGTGACACCTGCCCCACTTGAAGACGGGGGCTGAGATTAATCTCTCACCAAAACGACATTTTTTGGATGAAACAATTAAAATAAAATAAAAAAATCTTTCTTTGATTCAACAAACGTGAGAAAGAGAAAAAGAAAGATGAGAGATATAAGAGGACATTGTCGTCCCGCCTTGTCCCCCACCGCGTCACTGCCTTGCCCAATTGTTGCTGCCGACGAAGTTGTTCTTTAGGAAGGTTCAACAGATTCGAAATACATGAGGCATTAAAATTTGACGTGGCACCTGTTCTTGAAGATGTCGTAGGGCAATAAGAGTCCACCTGATGAATTTATATTCACTTTTGGAACTAATATTTGACAATATATTATGTTATGTTATGTGATGTTGTGTGTTCATCATGCGAGTGTGTCTTTACTCAGGAATCTGATGGTTTCGATGGCTTCCATTGAATTTGAACAACCAAGCAACAACTAAAGCTAATATTGGGAATCATTATTATTGTTAGTACTAGTCTCGTGTTAGGTGGATCTGTAATCTGTTTAAAATATCATTCCGCCATTGAACTCGATTGCATTCTTTGATCTTCATTTACCCATCACATCTCCCTTGAAAAAGAAAATTTTAAAAACGTAAATATAGGTAAAAAGTTGTGTGTATTTTAAATCTGTTGAAGCTTCTTGAGTAACAGCTTCATCAGAGACAAGGAGGCAACGTCCTCATCTTTCTCTCATTCTCTTCTCTCTCTCTCTGTTTCTCATGTTCGCTGAATCAAAGAAATAATTTTGTTTTTTTTTTTTTTTAAATTCCATCAGCCAAACAACATCGTTTTGGTGAGGGATTAATCTCAAGCCTTAGTTCTTCTAGTGGAACAGGTGTTGCGCCACAATCACTTCACTTCATCAGATCACTTTATAAAAATACTCTAGAGGTTTCTAATGTGCACCGCGGGCCCCTAGTATTCATCTATTTGTTACAATTTTTAGGGAGTGATTATAGCTTATTTTAATTTAAGAATCTATATCAGACTATTTGGTATAACTTTTGCTTGTAGCTTACTAAGCAAAAATAGCTTAAATAAGCTTAAAAAAAAATTGTAGAGAAATGAGGGGAGGTACAATTAAGTAATGGGGGTGGTCATTATCTGACTCAATATCCACCACTCCAGTCGGTCCTATATACCTCTTTATTGTATTCTCATCTCTCTACCATAACTGTTCTATTAATATTGGGTCTGTCTGAATGTAGATTGGTCTCCCATAAATTGTTTCTGACTATCTCCTTAGAGTCTCCCCATCCTTCTAATAGATCTAGGGCATTTCTGTTGTGGTTCCCTAAGGCTTCTTTAAGATCTAGTTCGGGTCCATACTAGAAAGAGTCGCCAAAGTTAAGTTCTAACATTTCCTACACAATAGGATTATCTTAACTATGGGATCAATGAGATACTACACATATAATATCTAACATGATTTGTGTAAACATAACTTATAAACTAAGGTTTTTCTTTTCCTACTTAGTTGTGCATGTGTCCTATACTTTAATGATTTTTTTTTTTTTAAATAAACTATTGTTTGGATACCACTTTTGTCACAATCCAACCTTAGTACCTAGAGATTAGGCACCACGACCAGTAACTAATGTCACCAAATTTTATTTTTTAAATTTAACAGATTAATAACGTATGCGAATACAAAATAAAATGGTACCTAAATTTCTTATATATATATATATAAATATGCTTCGCAATTTGTAGCTTGACTTTTCATGCTCCTTTCGGATACGACTAGCCCTACAGTTCGGACTCCCGTGGTTCTGAATTTGATCTCACAAGTGCAATGTGAAATAGAAAAAACACAAAAGAGTCCAAATCCGGCAAATCTTTTGGAAAATCGATTTTGAATCAAAATGCCAAAAATGGACTACTTTGCTAGATACAGAGTCGTCACCTAAATATTTTTAAAAAATTTAGGAAACCCGAGACTCGTGCCAAAGGCCACTTATCCGTCATCGCCAAAGTGTCTCGGGTAGGGAACTTAGGTACAAGAGGGGAAGGTCATGAATTGAGCACCCCCACTCGCCGATTAAAGATCGGCCTCTACTAATTATGATGTGATTCTTATTTATATTATATGCTCTTGTTCCGGTTATTAGACTAACGTTACTATGTGATGCACACAAGTATAGACTAATTTACAAAAATTAGAATGCTTTGATTTCAAGTTTGTTTCGAATATGTACCATTGGAAAAAGTGATCGCATATGTACATTACTCAAATTATTCCAATTCAAGCAATTAGCTTTCATCCACAGGCATTTAAGAAAATATATCACTTAAGCACTTAGCCTCATGGTTTTTTATGCTGGACATGGCAACAATCATACTCATGCAATATGCTAAAGCTATAAAATGCTCACCTAGTACTCCGAGGTGAGCCAAAACAAGCAAAATAATTAGAAAACATACATACTCCTAATTAATGTAATATGACTAATGCAACACATGCAAGATGCAATTAATAGACTCGGCTACTAATATGGCATGCAGGGGCAGAGGGAAGAAGGACCCAGGGGGGTCACATGTCCCCCCTGAGTTTTGGATTTTTTTTTTTTTTTTATACAAACATAAAAAAAATATTTTATATAAAAATATTATTTAGAGTGAAATGTCAATGATATTTTTAAAACTATAAGAACAATAATGATTATTTTGATTGAAAATAGAGAGACTATGCTATTATTATTTATGAAAATTTCAATATAATGGTGATCTTTATCATTATTGATATGCAAACATAATTAATCTTAATGAAAATATAGAATTTATTGAATTGTTAGTTATATTTAACATGCAGGGTTCATCCTCCATGTTTTTCTTTATTATTGGTTGGTAATATCATATGTCATCGATTGCGTGGTATGACTATTATATTGAATTTTTATACATATTTTATATAAAAAATTACTTTACCATCGTATAATTTATTTTGAAACTTTATATCCATGACTTTTTTTAATGTTGTCCATGATACACTAATTACAAATAACATATTCACTTTGTTTGGTTTGAGTTTTTTAAAAACACTTTTCAAAAAATTCTATGTTTTTGTTTTCCGTATTTTTTTGTTTTTATTGAATTTTTTTTAATATTTTAAGTAATTTTTAAAATTTTTAGACACAGCTAACATAAATATACTTAAAAAGTATAATTTTTGTGAAAAAATCTTTAAAAATTCACTAAATACAAAAAAAATACAAAAAATATAAAAAATCAGTACATTTTTCATATTTTTATGAATTTATTAATTTTTAAAAAAATTTCACAAATATTTTATTTTTTTTAGATACATCACGCATCTAAAAAAGCAAAAAAAAAAAATACTTAAAATTTTAAAAATATTCACTAAAAAAAATAAAATAAAATAAAAAATTAAAAACTTAATTAAAAAAACTCAAACCAAACACACTGATTTTTTTTTATTTTTTATTTTTGTTGAAGTCAATTGTAAAAATTTATGTGAAATATTTTTTTTTTAAATATTTTCAATATTGTAATTAAGAAGTATCCCATCTGATTTGTTTTCTTGGCTCCGCCATTGATGGCATGTGAATCAATTTGATTACATGCAGTTTAAGTATGCTTTCAAAGAAGTATTTAAACAATAATGCTTTGTTAGAATGATGAACCGAATCTTGATGCATGCAAGACAAGTGGATGCAAACATAGGAAATGCTAAAAGAAACATGATGTTCTAAACTACCCATTATAAGTAAGGAAATAAAAAGAAGAAAGACGTGGGGTTGGAAGACATACATATTATTACAAGTTTGGCCCTCGCACAAGAGGGTTCGAATAAATGCCTTAGCTAAGCTATTTACTAATTATTACAAACCAAATGAATAAATTAGCTAAGCTACTTAACTAATTATTACAACAACGAATTAACTAACTACTTTAGCTAATTAATTAAGCACAACACAAAACTAACTAATTAGTTATAAGTCCGCTATTTACAACATGCTACTATTACAACATTATTTCATGGATTCCGAGAATCGAGGGATGGTTCATGCATGAATACGGATTTCCACCCCAAAAAAAGCTTCCGTTTTGCTACCAGAATGCCTCTGTTCCACAGTTAGGAAATTGCACTGTTTTTTCACCTCAGCCTCTACTATGCTCTGCTGGAAAAACGACATTACCTAACTGGAAAAAGTGGCCGGCAACCCAGAAGTAGTGGCCTATCGCCCAGTAAAAGTGGCCTATCGGCCACTAATGTTGGTTCTTTCCTGCTACAATAGAGAACAAACAGAGCACAAACAGAGTTTTCTTCATAGGACGTCTGTCCACCCTACCTCTCCTTATCAGCAAACAGGTCAAATGAAGGGTAGGCTCAATTCGCAAGCCACCATTTTGACACAATTTCATTGCGTGATGACTTATGAACCAAGGGATACAATTTTAATAAATGGTAAGGAAAGACCAACAAAACCTCCTCCCTATCATAGATTGATCAAGGGAAGCAGTTGACCTTGGAAACTTGGACCATTTCATCACTAACAAGTATGAAATTAGCCAAGTCTCCATGTGTTCAATTAACGTCCGATTAAACACAAAATCATTTTATTATCTTACTTCATTTTAACCCCAATTTTATTACTCTATTTTAATTACTTTCTATTCATTAATCAATTGAGTCTAATAATGAGCTTTAAGTCCACTAATGGAGAGAAGTACTAAACCAAATGTTGTTTTAGGCATAAGAGGGAGATCATGCTGTTGGTAATGAACCCCTAAAGGGATTAAACCATTAAGCACAATATCTCCCCTTCAAGCTTAAACAACACTCTTTTTGGAGTGACTCTCAAAACAAAGTAAAAGTCAAGAAATGAGGGAGGTTGTAGAGATGCTTAGAGGTGGACACAAGTATGGAAAGCAAGAAATAAATACTATCAACTCAAATAGATTGATGGCTAAGGCCTAAACCACCAAGCCTATGAGGACCATTACACTGCAAGCATACTATATAAAGCATGAATGAAGCTAACTCATAAAAATAGTCCTAAAACGGTCCAAAAAAGTGATGGAATTAAGACAAAAACAACTACAATAACTAGCTAAAATATTGAGAGATTAAAACTAGCACACATGCACAAAGAGGGGAGGCTAACCCCTCCACTTTTAGGAATTCAAAATATGATTTTAGCCTCTGAAAAACTTCTGAAAATCAATGGTAAAAAGCTCAAAAAAAGTTGATGAGAAGATGAGAAACACAAAGGCAAAGGCCTTAGAAGCAGGGTTCAAAGAAGGGTTGTCAACCCCTCTACCTTTAATGGCCTTAAACCACAAGTTTCAGCCCAAAAATACCGGTAATGAATAGCTCAAAAACAGCAAGAAAAGATGAGAAGAAAATGGTACAAAAGAACTAGAAGATATACCTCTTGAAGATGAATAATCCCTTGAATTTCTAAACCACTATTTCACACTCTCAAGAGTCTCAAGTGCTAAAATACAAGCTCAAATCACCTTAGCAAGGAACTCTCTAGGTTTGGTTTAGAGTGTTTAGGCAAAGGTTATGTAAGTTGCAAGAGAGAGAGAGAGAGAGAGAGAGAGAGAATTGTAAAGAGAGAAAATTTTCAAAACTTGTCTCTCCAAAATTTTCTAAATTCAAAATTTTTTCTAACCTCTCTAACAAAAGAGAGGGCCATTTATACATAGAAATATATGTGAAACCCTTGAAAATATCTATACAGACACAATTGGAATGGTGCATGCATCTGTGAAGACAACTGGCAGAAAATATCTGGTTTTTTACACAAGGGGGCGGCTGGCCACTAATAGTAGACGGCAGGCCACATTAGTGTGCAGCATGCCACACTAGTGGGTCTGCAAGTCCCTGGATGCTCAGGCTTGAAAAAACCACTATTTTGGTCCAAAACAAGGTACAAGGTTTGTAGACTGAGGTTTCTTGCTGAGGCAATCGAGCATTTGACAAGCATACACATTCATCATTGAGTGATCAATTAGTGGTGCCCAAGTTTGAAGAGCTGTAAAAAATGGGGTGTCTATAGTTGCCCCTCTTTAATAGAACTCGAAGTCATGAGATGACGTGAGTGAATGTCAAAGCCCGAAGACGACCCATTTTGACAAGACCATAAGACTTGGGCAAACAATCAAGACATGAACAAAATTAAGCTCACAAGTTGCCTACGTTGTCACGACCCCATTCCGCCCCCAGTAGAATGGTGCCGTGATGGCCAGTAATCCGAGATTACCGAAGGCCAACTTTCAAAATTCACACACAATCAGAGTATTACATATGGGGCTAACATGTGCGGAAGCAATATATACAAATCTAATTAGTCCATAAGAGCTGTGCATAAGTCAAATGAAATGACATACATCCTTACATAGATTTACAACTTGAATATAAGCAAAATAAAATACATATTACATCTTGACTAAAAGGCTTCTTAAGCCGACATGCTCAAAATACATAAGCTTCAAGATTGCCGACATAACATGCATTCCAAAACATCTGGCAAAACACACATCTCGGCGTCACCGCCTTCTAGCTTGTTACCTACATATATATATAGAGAGAAGGTGAGCTTGGATACTCAGTGAATGGTATAAAAAATAAAGGGGTAAATGAATGATTCCCGAGGTCCTTGTCAAAACAATACATATATCATAACTTGTACAAAACAAAGCATAGGATGAATCAAGTTCATTAATCAAATCTTTCAAAGATTCTTGGATGTTAAAACATCAACATATACTTGGGGTGATGACATTCTGAACAAAAAAAATCCACCCGTTCATAGACCGTCGGTGGGGGCTATCCGTTCATAGACCGTCGATAGCAAATTTAGACAAATCCACCCGTTCATAGACCTTCGGTGGGGGTTATCCGTTCATAGACCGTCGATAGCAGAGATCTCCCAAACATAATGCTACATGGGCTTAAAGTCCCCTAGCATGGAAGGACTTTCTAAGAATGTCATCCAAAACAAAGCTAATTACTTGATACACGAACTTATACTTGATACACAAAATAGGGGTAATCATTCATTCTTAACAAACACTTTCAAAACAAAGCAAAGCAAAGCCTTTATCAAAACGTATAACATAGCTTTATTAAAAATACCACTCACATAGTTCTTGGGATGTCGGGATCAAGGCAAAGGTCCAAGTCCTACAAACACATGGCAAAGTCTATTGAATGTACTCTTAAAAACAAGCTTTACATGAATGCAAATGATCTAGGGAAAACATGCTGGAAAACATCTAGGGAAAACATGCTGGAAAACATCTAGGGAAAACATGTTGGGTTCTTCTAGGGAAAACATGCTGGAAACATCTAGGGAAAACATGCTGGGTACCAACCAGGTCCTGGAATGGATGCACAGAGATGATCTAGGCTAAAATGATCTAGCTGGGTGAACTCAGGAGGTCTTGGCTGAGGTCCCACACCTCTTGGCCGAGGTGTGGTTACCTAGGCTTCAATGTGCAGCTGCCTGCCGAGGTGTTACAAGGTGCCGGCAAGGGTGTACCATGGTCGGCCTAGGTGTGCAGTGGTTAGCCTAGGTGTGCATGCAAGATAAACTAATGTGCAAGTGATCATGCAAGGTAGGCCAAGGTGAGATACGATGCTTGGCCTAGGTGTGTGATCTAGGCAAGAGTGGTCTCGGTGATCACACCTAGGGAAATGAAGCCTGGAAATCTGGGTTTCCTCCTTGAAAAACATAAAGAACATGAGCATGAAGAACATAAAGAACATGAATACTAAAATCATAACTTGTTATTACAAGATCTGGGATTTCATGCTATGAGTTCGAAAACATGGACCTTGGTACCCATACTTGAAGATCATATGAAAACAAACACGAAAACATGCATGTTGATACAAACTTTCGGATCAAAACATGGTTTTCTTCAAGAACACATGAATATCACTTTCTCTTCCTAAAACCGAACTTCAAAGCAATGCATGGTTCATGAAACATGCTAGATCATGTAATGCGATTAGATCAACATAAACAATAACAAGAGTAGATCACGAATCTAACCTTAAAATATGGATCTAACGGTTCGATCTCTAGGGATCAAGCTTTGAAATCTACCTCTCTCTAGAATTCCTCTTCCTCTCTTCCTAGAGCTTCTCTCTCCTCCTTAGAACAAAGATATAGAAATGATAGGTTTCTCTCTCTGACGGCTGACTTAACACTCTGCCGGGACACGTGGCACTACCGGATTGGTTCTCCTAAAAAAGCTGACTAAGTGACAAGACATGTGTAAGACAAAGTGTATATAACAAGCTAGATGACATGGGCACTCCGGCAGGTAATGATCTCGGCTTAGGACAAAGGCTTCGGCAAGTAAGGTTCCAATGACCTCGGCTAGGAAGGATAACACTTGACCTAGCTATGCCACACCTCGGCGTAGATATGCCACACCTCGGTCTAGGTCATTCCAGTCTCGGAACAAGATCACTAGGTGCAAGGATCAGGGATCTAGGACGCCTAGATGATAACATCTCGGCCCAGATGATGCACATCTCGGCCTAGGTGGTGCACACCTCGGCCTAGATGATGACATCTTGACCAACATGCCTAGGTGATGGTGGAGGTCAACCAGAGTGGTTCCAAGATGGTCCTAGGGGTAAGAGGTTCAAATGTGCGACCTAGGCTTGACATAACATAGGCTTAACATGACCTAGGCTTGGCATGACCTAGGCTTGGCATGACCTCGGCTTGACATGACCTGGGCTTGACATGACCTAGGCTTGACATGACCTAGGCTTGGCATGACCTAGGCTTGGCATGACCTAGGCTTGACATGACCTAGGCTTGACATGACCTAGGCTTGACCTAGGCTTGACATGACCTAGGCTTAACATGACCAAGGCTTGGCATGACCTAGGCTTGACATGACCTAGGCTTGATATGACCTAGGCTTGACATGACCTAGGCTTGACACAGCAAGGAAGGAACAAAACATGCATACAACACTTAGGGAAAACATGATAGCATCAAGACAAGACAAGAACCTTTACCTAGGCAAAACAAGTCTAAGTCTACAAATGCAAGCTTAATAAAACAATATCATGAAAATGCACATGAACATGACTAAGACATGAATGTGGGTTATTACATACGTATCCCTTTACAAGGAATCAGACCAGCGTAGTTCTGGGACATGATGCAAATGATATGCATGAAAAGTATACTTTGGAAGCTAGACTCACATGGCTCGCGAAGCCAGCTATTTTGAAAACTCATGATCATGCACGATGATGCACTAAGCAATAACAGATGCAATAAGCAATAAGAAGTTAACAACAAATGGGTTTCACGCGGAAAGAACTAAAAACGCTCACTCTAGCCATGCCGAAGCCATGAGAAGAGGAGAGAAAAACCGCTGAAGGTCGTGATTCACACATCCTGAGATAACTCTACTCACATTGAAATTGTGAGAAGAAGAGAAAATCGCTCAGGGCCGCGTTTCACGCGTCCTGAGATACTCTAATCACGCTGAAATTGTGAGAAGAGGAGAAAAATCACTCAGGGTCATGTTTCACATGTCCTGAGATAAAAACCGCTTAGGGTCACATTTCACGCGTCTTGAGATACTCTAATCACGCTGAAATCGTGAAAAAATGAGAAAAATCGCTCAGGGTCGCGTTTCACACATCTTGAGATACTCTAATCACGTTGAAATCGTGAGAAGAGGAGAAAAATCGCTCAGGGTCGCATTTCACACGTTCTGAGAAACTCTAATCATGCTGAAATCGTAAGAAGAGGAGAAAAACCACTCAGAGTTGCATTTCACACGTCTTGAGATAAAACCTGCTCAGGGTCGCGTTTCACGCGTCCTGAGATAAAAACCACTTAGGGTCGCGTTTCATGCGTCCTGAGATACTCTACTCATGCTGAAATCGTGAGAAGATGAGAAAAACTGCTCAGGGTCGCGTTTTACGCATCCTGAGATAGATGTAAAAAGTATTAGATTTGTACGATAAATACACAATGTAATGAAAGTGTGCGATAAATGCACGAAGTGAACAAGTGCGATAGATGCATAAAGTGAGTGGGTGCGATAGATGCACAAAGTGAACAAGTGCAATAGATGCACAAAGTGAGCAAGTGTGATAGATGCACAAAGTGAACAAGTGCGATAGATGCACCAAGTGAACAAGTGCGACAGAAGCACAAAGTGAATAAGTGCGATAGATGCACAAGGTGAACAAATGCGATAGATGCACAAAGTGAACAAGTGCAATAGATGCACAAAGTAAACAAAATTACAAATCAATACAGTGACAACGCACATTCTATGCAAGCCTATAGACAATCGACATATGATGTTAACTGAAGGCATGTTCTATGCAAGACTATAGACAACCGACATATGATGTTAATTGAAGGCATGTTCTATGCAAGAAACAAGAGCATATTCTATGCACGAATCATGAATAATGTAGGGCACGTGTGCAACATAAGTATATGTGAAAACGCACATTCTATGCAACAGAAGAGAACAAATACGTAATTTGACAGAACGAACAAAGGCGATATTTGGCGACAACCTCTGAATTACCCCTCGAAGACTTTGCAACATGCTTAAAAGGGATACACCTCATTCATATTGGCAAGTGGGGCATATTCGCGCGCTGGAACACAATGGGTATTGGGAACGGCACAATCGGAACGCAGTTTCAAGCTCCTCAAAAATCAAATTGAACCTAGAAGAGAACCTCCCATACATTCTTAGGGAAAAAAAGGAACAAAATTAATACTAGGCCACAAATGAGGGCAGCCGGCCACTAATGTAAAAATCGGGGCTGATTCGTCTTTTTGCCTCGGGTCTTCAGTAAATACACATCCATACCTCATTTTCTCACACACCCAAGTTTGAAATCCTTCTCTCTCTCTCTCTAGGTTCTTCATCTCTCTAGATTTGTACTTTGTGCGCGTTTTCCAATGCCCCACACAAACTTTATTCGTAAATCCTCATTGATCCTCTACACTTTGAATCGATCAGCTTTTGTTTTCGTTGATTTTTTTGTATTTTCACCACTTCGGGCTTGTTTCCCTCGAGTTTCTCTCGAGTTTTGTGAACTTTCTCGGGTTTTGATTTTTTCTCTCCTAGGGTTGACTTTTTCTAACTTTTTTCTATTTTTCTTCATTTTCTTCACTTTTTCACTAGTTTTCACCCGCTTTTCAGATGGTAAACAACATTCCTCATGATGACGCCCTTCCTGAGGTTACACTTACACTTTCACCACCTGTTAAGGTCGAGGAGCCGACGGTCGCTAAGGCCGGCGAGGCGGCAGAGGGCATTGCAGCCGACTTCGAGGCAGAATTCGCTCTAGGGCTTGAGCCTGAGCCACTACCATTCAGGATATGGTCCTTTGATCCAGTCACTTATCATCCTCACATGCACATGCTGGTGCCTGGAGGCATGATGCGTTTTGACGATTTTGCTGGTGGCATGCCAAAGGACATTTTGCTGAGAGAGCCGTACTCCTACCTTTCCTACAGTGCTTCTAAGGTACAAACTTTATTTTCATGCTTTCTTGCTTTTCATTTGACTGTATTTCTTACATTGCCTTTCATCTGACTGCTCTTTTATCACTATCTTTCATTTGATCCATTCTTTCTTTGCCACAGGGGAACTCTCGTTCTTGCAGGGGTTATGGGGCAGTGACGGCCAGAGATTAGTATTATGAGCTCCCGCTCGAGGTCCGCAACCTTGTTGATGAGGCTAGCTTTGGCTTATTCTGTACCGGACTCTCACGACACATGGCGAGCCAGGCTCTACTCGGAGTGTTGGTGGAGAAGTGGTGGGACACCACCAACTCTTTCCACTTCTCTTCTGTTGGGGAGATGGCGATGACTCCATACGACTTCTCCATGATCACATCCGATTCTCTTTGACATGGACATGGGTGAGTGAGACGCAACTTGGATCTACCTGTTTGGAGTGCACCCACTTCTATACAGGCCAGTGATGGTGAGATACAGCTGGTTCTCCGAGCACTTCCGTAGGAGTCAGCCTGAGACACAGGAGGAGGTAGAGCGGTATGTCCGGGGCTTCTTGATGTTCCTCCGCGGTACCACCTTGTTTGCGAACAGGTGGAACACCGTGGGTTTGTACTTACTGAGCACCCTGGTGACCTTGCCCGAGTACGGTTTTATGACTGGGGTGGAACTGGCCTCTCCACACCCTATGACTATATGAGTTCCACTCCCCGCATGAAAGGAGAGCGGGTTAGAGGCTACTGGAGAGCCTGGGAGGTATACACCACATCTTTCTGCTTTTGCACTTCTTGTTGACACATTGTGCTTTCTACTTTGCACCTTCTACTTGATATCTGTTAATACCTTCTACTTGATATCTGTTAACACTTTCTATTTGATATTTGTTTATGCATCGTGCTTTTTGCTTTGCCCTTTCTATTTTATATCTGTTGACACTTTGTGCTTGACACTACTGACATTTTCTTACAGTTATGGGTTTACGCTTACATCCCGATTCTAGCTTCAGAGCCAGTGGATGAGATCCCTCCCATCGTGCCTTACACACGATGATATGACGGCCGGTACCAAGGCCAGTGCCGGCACCGGAGCCATGGCGATATGATATTCGCCTTCTACCGCCGTGTGGACTCGCCTCTTTTCGCGCCCCTGCCTTTCGGACGAGGGTTTGAAAAGAAGGCTTCATAATTAGGACTCCCGCCTATGGTTTCTGAATCTAATTTCACAAAGTGCAATGTGAAACTAATAATCACTAAAGAGTCCAAATCCGACAAACCTTTTGGAAAACTGATTTTAAATCAAATAATGTCAAAATTGGACTACTTTGCCATATTACAAAGTCGCCACCTAAATATTTTATTTTGGAGAAATTTAGGAAACCCTGACTCGTGCTAAAGGCCACGTGTCTATCATCACCAAAGTTGTCTCGGCTCGAGAACTTAGGTATGAGAGGGAAAGGTCATGAATTGAGCACCCCCGCTCGCCTGATTAAAGGATCGGCCTCTACTAATCATGATATGCCCTTTTATAAACCTTATGTGTTCTTTTTTCGATTATTAACTAACTTTACTATATGGCACACAATCAAGTATAGACTAAAATCGCAAGAATTGGAACAACTCAATTTATGTTTGTTTTTGAAAATGGTTTGAATTTGCCACCCTCAAGTGGGCTAAAACACGGATTTGCCACCAAACATAGTGGGCTTAAAACATACATTCGTTGAATTGCTCCAATTCAAACAACAAGCCTTCATCCACAGGCATTCATGCAGTTTAGCATTTAAGTACATAACCTCAAGGCAAGTATGCGAAACATGGCAATATGGCAATTACACTCATGCAAGTATGCTAAAATATAAAACTCACCGAGTACTCCAAGCCAAAACAGAAACTAGTTAAAAAATGCATGATCATAACTATACAAAATGCCTAATGAAACACATGCAATATGAAATTAAATAGGCTCGGTTACTTAATCATGTTATTTGCAACACTTTGATAGCATGCTTTGAAACACGTATTCAAGTAAGTATTGAATTGACAATACAGTTTGAATGATGCGCCGAGCCTCGGTGCATACAAGACAAATGAATGATGCAAATATGCAAGCATAAGGTATGCTAATTGAAACATGATCCCTAATCTAACCATCGAAAGCGAATAAATAAAAGAGAGAATGAGATGGGGTTGGAAGACATGCACACACACACGCACACTTATTATAACATTGCGCCCTCGTGAAGGAGGGTCCGAATGAATAAGCTAACTAGCTACACTAATTAAACTAACTAGCTACACTAATTAAGCTAACTATTACAAACCAAAACTAATTAACTATTCTAAGCTAATTATTACAACAATTGAACCAATTAACTAACTATTCTAAGCTAGTTAAATATTACAAATCAGAATTGAAGAATTAGTTATACTAACTAATTAAGTACAACATTCGAGTTAACTAACTATTCTAAGCTAACTAAAGCAATTAAATGGCCTCGAGGGACGCATGCATGCTCGGTTGCTCCACTTGAAAATGCCACTGCCTTGCCATCATATGCCTCTGTTTGCACCCGTTTGATCACTAAAAATTGTGCCAGCTCCCAGAATGCCTCTGCTGTAATTCAGGAGCACACTTGTGCAAAAATTCATTGGTGGCCGGTCGGCTACAAAAAGTGGCCGTCGGCTACTATAACTGGCCGATTGGCTACTTCTAGTGGCCGTCGGCCACTACTTCTGGCCGGTCGGCCACCCTTGCCCCAAACTTCCTTTTTTGCTGCAACAAAGAGCAAATAGAGGCAAAGTAGTGTATTCTCAAGGTTTGTGTTCATTTTTACTCTCCTTATCATTACACACATTCAAAGGAGTGTAATTCTCGGTCCTCAAACCATCAACCAAGCATTTTCAATGCATGATGGCTAAGGAGCCAAGCTTGCACAAGTTAATCAATTCAAAACAAAGACTCGACAAAACCACAACCCTATCATGCATGATCAAGGCTGATGGTGACCAAGAAAAGTGACACGTTTCATCACTTTGAGTATGAAACGTCCCATTTTTCTCGTGTTCGAATTAACGTCTGATCTGAACACATTCAATGCAACATGAAAGATGCTTATCTTGCCTCTTTTACTTTGTTCATTCTGTTTACACATTTTAGATTACCAATTAATTCTTTAATTGATTAGTCCAAAAGTGAGTGTCCTCTAATGGAAGAGGTGTCAACCAAGGGATGACTTAAGGCAAGAGAGAGGTCATGCCGTTGGTTAGTAAAAACCCTCAAAATAGGATTAAAACCATTAAGCACGAACCTCGATCTCGAGCTTAAACACAACCCTAAGGCTAAACAACCGTCAAAGTAAATGAAAAGGTAAAGAAATGAGGGAGGTTGGAGATATTATCTGTACTGAAATTACATGAAAAATAATACTAAAACATGCAATCAACTCAATGAAATGATGTTTGAAGGCCTAAAACACCAAACTAGTGAAGCCCTTTGCACTACAACCACACAATACAAGCCTCAAAGGACCAAACCAGCTCAAAACAGAGCTAAAACCAATCAAAACAGTGGCAAAAACATGCTGAGATTAAGGTGCAAAATGGTAGAAAAACATGCTCACATCTTAAGCTATCTAGGCTCGCAAACAAGACACAAGGAGGGGAGGCTACCCCCTCCAATTTTGAACTTCAAAAGAAGGTTTTTGTCACTGAAATAACTCTGATTTTTAGTGGTTAAGAGCTCTGAAAAAGATGATGCAAGGGTGGGAAACATGGGGGCAAAGATCTCCAAAACAAGGTACAAAGAAGGGCTATCAACCCCTCAACCTTTAATGGCCTTAGGACCCAAGCTTCAGCCCAAAAACACAGAGTTTTTATAGCCCAAAATCAGTTTGAAAACATGCTAAAATAAGCTAAGACAATAAACTAAAATAATAAGCTAAAACATGGAGCTTTTGAACTAGTAAACAAGCATGAAGAGGGGTGGCTGGCCAACCCCTCTATATTTGGGGCCTCAGAACAACATTTTTAGCCTCTGAGAAGCTCTAAAAATTAGTGGTAAAAAGGTCCAAAAAGTTTGATTTACAGGTGATGAAAGATAGCCCAAAAAGCTTAACAAGCCAAAGAGCCAAAAGGGGGGACAACCCCCTAATGCACAAAGGCTCAAACCAACACTTTTAGGACTGAAAAACAAAGGTTTTTGAAGTTGAAAACCAGCTCAAAAATAGTGTCAAAAGATGGCAAAACAAGTATGGAAATTAAGCTAGCAAAGAGAAGTTTCTACCTCTTGAAAGGAAGACACAACTTAGGAAACAATTCAAGCCAAATTCAAGCTAAAATCACCTTCTAGAGCTCAAAGAGGGCCTCCTAAAATCTCAACCCAAAGATAAGCAACTTTGATCAAGAATGTCTAGGCAAAGGAGAAGTGTATCTCTACTTGTATGCACAAAAGGGCAAAAGAGAGAGAAATAGAGAGAGAAAATTATAGAGAGAGAGGATTTTTAGAGAGAGGCTCCCAAAATTTGCTAACTTTGAAATATGAGAGATATGGCCTCTATATATAGAAAAAAGAGAGCCTTGGTCGAAAATATCAATTCAGAAATATCTGGAGCAGTGTGGTACAGCTGGAGGGGAAATATCTGCATAATATCTGAGTTTTGGACACCAGTGGCCGACGGCCACTTTTAGTAGCTGACCGGACACTTTAAGTGGCCGTTGGCCACCTTAAGTGGCCGACAAGCACAACTAGTGGCAGACAACAAAAATCTGCTCTCTAGGTCCAACTTTAAATGGGTATATCTCCTTTGTCTAGACTCATTTCAGGTCATTCTTGTGCCTAAATTGAAGCCCCGGAAGTTTTATTTCCAATGGTGGCAGCCTCACATCAAAATTCCAAGTGTGCAAAATGATATGCCTCTTTTAGTGAAGACTGCTTAGTTTCGGTCCTAACTGGATCGATGCCCAACTTCAACCAACCATATCTCCCTCATTCGGACTCGACTTTAGGAGATTCTTAAGTGAAAAATGAAGCCCTGGAAGTCCACTTTCCAACGGTGGTGGCCTCATAGCTGAAATCCAAGTGTACAAATAGATAGGCTTGATTTAGCGAGGGTCGCTCGACCCTCTCTTAACGATTCATGCCCAACTTCTTCCCCAACTAGGTTTCTTCCCTCTCTTCCAATTTTATTCAACTCCAAACCTCTAACTAAGATGTTTTGAAAGATTTTTTGAAGAGTTCACTTCTCTTTCATGCATTTCCACTTTGTCCTTGCTTGATTTACCGAAAAGCACAACATTTAACGAAATGCACGCATCGGAACATCATAGAAACCTTTTCAAAAATATTTTGAAAGAGAGGGTTTTAAGGTCTAAAATAGTTTGCTCCAAAAATGGGGTGTAAGGTTAGGATTCAGAGCTCCTCTTGCCAAAGAAATTGAACCTTTGCACTGGATAGCCTGCACCATCGAGTAAGCAATTAGTGGCGCCCAACTCTTAAAGGCGGTCAAAAATAGGGTCTCTACACACCGATACTTCGATACGGTGGATGCCCATGAGGTAATCTGAAACTCACAATCATTTGTGCTTTACTATTGTTCTGATTCATACTTCATTAACTAACGGCAACTAACAATCTGTACATTCTCTGTTTGCAGATCATATGGCAGCCCTAGGCAACGATGCCAGCTGGAGTGGGGGACCGGTATGCCGGGGATTGGGCCATATCTCGGTTCCAGATTTTGTTGGAAGGCCCACTCTACTGGGCCTAGTTCTTGGGTGAGAGTTTCATACGCCAGACTCTGGGCTCACTCATCTCAGTCGTTCCTATGCCACCCCCAGCATCCATGAGAATAGCCGATAGCCTCCCAGTTGGAGCTATTTTTCAGTTTATGGTGGGGCTGGATGCCGACTATTTCAGAGCGGAAGGCGAGTATGCGACTTTCATCCAAACTCGTCTCATGCCATCCATGACAGGAGTTCATACGGACGATGCAGAGGTGCTCCTTTGGCGGGTGAGGTTGCTCAGGAGGCTGAGGCCAATATTGGGGGAGCCCCTTCTATTGTGCAGGTTGCTAGTTAGCCGGCAATTCCCACTACATTTACATGGTGGTGGCTGACTTGGTCAACCTATCAAATTCCGATAGAGCCACCCGAGGTAGGGCATGGGTATGTTAGAGCCCGTGGCGCACCTCAGGTATGGGCCATACTTTACAGCTTGTAACTGCACTCTCCATTTCTAGACATTAATTATTCTAGATACTGATCAGTCAAATACACTTGCAGGCCCCAACTGAGAACACAGAGGACCTGCTCCAGCTAGTTGCTTTGCCGATTGGCATGGTGCAGAGGAAAGAGACGTTGTTTGATCTCCACAGTATCAAGGTATTTTTTTTTTCTGTTTTCCACATACATTTCACTACTACCTCACACTGTTGTGGACCACACCATCACATTCACTAATATGCATACTGTAACATTCACACCACCCCACACTGCACTGATTCATTGCACTGACACACTGTACTCATACTGTACCTTTTATACTCATTCTGCATACATACACTGTATCTGATATGTCGACACTTGTTTTCCAGATCCCATCTGTACTGAGGACACCACCAGCAGCGGCACCTCCTCCAGCGGCAGGGTAGAGAAGTAGACAAGCCCCAGTACGCGGCCGAGATGACCGCCGAGGTCGAGGTAGAGACAGGGGTGCTCAGAGCTAGATCAGCGAGTCCGAGCCCATATTAAGTGGGGATGATACTGAGGCCAGTGACTCCAAGGAGGCAGTGAGCCGACACTCTGAGTCTGAGAGTAAAGGCGATGACGCTGGCTCAAGGTTAAGGAGCGAAGATGACGTCGAGGCTGGCAGTGAGGTAGGGAGCGGAGATGATGATACCGGCTCTGGCTCAAAGTCTAATTTTGATAACGGTGCTAACGGAGACACAGCCCTTGAGTCCCCTCCGAGGAAGAGAACGAAGAGGGCCTCTCGAGCTTGAGATGAATGGTGCCGATTTTTGTACTTTTTTCTTAGTTTCTTTTATTTTGGTAGTTCAGTGCACATATAGCTTCAGATAGGATTTTACTATTGCTTTTGAAAACTTTTACTCTCTTTTGTAAAAACTATGATCAGGGGAAAACCCTGCAGTTTTATGAAAAGAGTTATTATTTTTGCATTATGAACACCACATTTGCAGAATGAAAATGGAGTTGAATTTGAACCCAAAAATAAAAACTTGTATTGGCACGATGTTTTTCATCGGGTAATGAGTCGACCATTGACCAAAATACAAAATACAACTCATAAACAAAGCGAAAACAACTCAAACACAAATATGCACACTTGTTGAAACCAAAAGACTCAAAACAAGAGCTCAAAACACAAAGTCCAGACAAAACCTGACTGCCAAAACTACTAGGCCCATAAGTGGACGGCAGGCCACAAAAAGTGGGCGGCCAGCCACTTGTGATGGAACCACCAAACGGCTAACAACTGGCCTCCACTCACAGCCCAATTTTCTACAAAAGGTCTTTCTTCGTGATTTTTTCACCAAAACCTCATTTTTGCTACTGTTTCTTCCACAGATGGAGATATTCCTTGCCGAGAAGCTAACGAATTGGATAGCCACTTTTGATGGCACGGAAAAGGTAAACTTCTGAGGTTTCGGCATAAACGCACTTTTTTTGTTAAACCGTAGGCCGCTTTGTTTTCCATTCCTCCATGTCGCGGCCTGATGCTAGGACCCAATTACGCATGTATTTCGCTTCAGAACACAGGAAATGTGCCCGACTCTTGAAGAATTTCGAGCATTGATGGAAACCCGTCGTGATGAAGAAATCATGCCTCAGCCCCGTTTTGGCCACGCCCAGGCTTTGTGATGAATGTGTGGACTCACTTTGCATGAAGCTCGATTGTTGGCCCACGATGAAGAGCTAGATATACCTAGCTTGATTCATCGGTTTTCTGACATTGGTGACAGAGGCGACCTTCTTTGGTGAGGTTTTCGACAAACATGCCCTATGTTTATATATGCTCGCGTATTTCCTTCTTGTCCCTAGTTGTGGTGGAACTAGCATTCGGTTGATTGAAGTGGCCCAATGTCTAAAAGAATGTAAGAGTTGTATCGGTTTGATGCGGGCCGAGACCTTGATGGGCTTAGATGCTATTCATCGGCGAGAGACCACCAGATTTGTGGTGAGTCCACTACTTCTTCAGGTATTGTTTCCCACCCTTTCTAATATATGTCTCGCACATCACTCGACACTCATGCTCTATTTTCTCTCAAAGCCCTTTCTTTATTTTTCTCTCCACGCATATCTCTCTATTCTTTAATCTCTCTTATTTTTTATCCCTTTCCAGGTATGGCTCATGGATAAGTTGAAAGTGGTGGACCCTTGCCCCAAGTATTCAGCCTGAGCTTATTTCTTCCGCCAACGACTAGTGGATTTTCCCAATGAGGGATGGTGGTGCAATTGGATGTGCGGTAGAGCTACAGTTGACATAGCTTGGCGTTGCCCCTAGCTCAATCTGACTGAGATGAGTTACAACATGACCCAGCAGCCAGGCATACAGTTGATTGGCCTTACGCACTGCTTGTTCTACTTTCTCTTCCGGCTCAGACGCCAGTTTGGGCATGATCAGACCTGCCCCGAGGAAAGGGTAAAATACCCAACTTCATTCCTGATTCGTGCTTCACACCTGGCTCGGTACCTTGCTGCCTGGAGGACAAGAGAGCTTCTGGCCCCTGCCCCTAGTTTCAGTTATGCCCTTTTTGACAAGTGCTTGGCTTGGCTCGAGGATGAGGCACAAGTCGGGCCCACTTTGGCTACAGAAGCTTCTGCAAGCACGAGCAGAGGATGCAAGAGCACCAAACTCACCTATGCTCCTAGTTTATTGCTTTGACCTTTCTTTTCAAGTTTTATGATGTAAAAACAACTTTAATTTGTATCAGAGAGTTGGAAAATGTACATGTGTTGAAATCAATGGAATTAAGGTTGTGAGCACTAAATTTTTTTTCTTTGGTCCAAAAAATGGTCTAAGTTGTAAAAGGTAAAATTTTTGAACAAAATCAACTTTTATTAAAACTTTCCAAAACCATTTTAAAAAATGATCACTACCTGACACGCACAGAATCAAACCCTCAAGATGTACAACCTCGAATCAAAAGATCATAACCGCCCCTGCTTGAATACCACTACTACTCTGCATTATAACCAGCTTTTCTTCTCAAAATGAGAATCACAACCAAACTAACAGATGATGAATAAAGATGACTTAATCAGAAAAACGGATAGGACAGTTGAGTTGGAAATAGTTATGGCTGGACTTCAGGATGAAGTTGCCTACGTATCCCAAAGATGAAAATCAGGCCTTACGTAGTTCGGTTCAGGTTCACTCGAGTATTAACTCTCTCTTTTTGCGCTCTAACTTTTGCCAAAGTCGCCCTTCCAAGTTTTCAGCCTAGCAAGCCTCTCAAGGGTAGTATTTTTTCAACTTGTCCATATTGATCGGTTGTGAGAACTCCAGGCCATCTAGGACCCTGAGAATAATCGCCTCTCCTGACCAGATTGACTTGATGATATAAGGACCAGTCCAATTAGGTCTGAACTTGCCCCTAGGATCATGGATGGGAGCCCTGTTGTCTTTTAGTACCATATCTCCCTTATTGAGATTCCTGGACTTAACTTTCTTGCTAAAAGCCCTGGCAATTCTGTGCTAGTAGCCCTGAACATGATACAATGCCTTTCGCCTCTTATCAAACAACATTAACTCCTCAAATCTGCTCTGTTGCCAGTCCGCCTCCGCTATCTGACACTCGGCCATAACTCGTAGCGACAGCACATCAATTTTAATTGGCAAAACAGCCTCCATCTCGTAGATGAGAGAATAGGGGGTTGCCCCTGTGGGTGTCCGGATCGAGGTCCGGTAGCCTCAAAGTGGAAACGGTAGTTTATCCGGCCAGTCCTTGTAGGTCTCAACCATCTTCTGCAGGATGTTTTTGACATTCTTATTGGTGGCTTCAACAGCTCCATTGGTTTGTGGTCTGTATGTCGATGACTTGTGAAAAGCCACGTTGTATTTCTCAAGCAGATCCACCACCTTTTTCTCGAAGTGTGAGCCGTTATCTGAGATGATTTCATTCGGCACTCCATACCAGCAGATGATGTTGTTTCTGATGAATATAGCCACATGTGATGCCTTCAACATGACATAAGACTGAGCTCCCACCCACTTTATAAAATAATCAATCACCACCAGGATATACTCGTGTCCATTCGACCATTTTGGCGAGACCACCCCGATAACATCGATTCCCCAGACCAAGAAAGGCCATGGCGAAGTCATGTAAAGATTTGAAGCCGAAATATTTATGCGATTGGCATGGATTTGACATTTGTGACATCGCCGTACAAAACCAATACAATCCTCCTCCATGGTGGACCAATAATAGCCTTGCTTGAGAATCTTCCGGGCTAGCATCACACCGTTGATATGTGCCTCGCATTCTCCGCCGTGGGTAGCCCCCATAAGGCACTTCGATTCCTCTTCCTTTACACATAATTTATGCATTCCCAGATGACCTCTTTTATACAGTTATCCCCGCAGATGATAAATTGGACAGCCCAAGGTTTTTGTCTTACACTTCATCTATTGCGGCAATAGTTTCATAAGCCGGCATGTATTTCTGTTCAATATAATCGGACACATCCGGACTCCAAGTGAAATGTCTACCATAGAAGATAGAGTTGCTAAAGCATCAGCGAACCAGTTGTTCTCTTTTAATATATACGTAAACGTTAGTTTTTCAAACTTTGGAATTAGAACATCCAGGGTCTAATGGTAAACCTTCATCTTCTCTTCTTTGACTTTTCAGTCTCCATTTGCTTGAGAAATAACCAAGTTGATGTCACACCTATGTATATAAAGTTTTTATACTTTCTGTCCCATATACGTCTACATAGCTCAATGGACTTTGTATAATTTATATTTGCTTCCACAGTCCCTATATATGTGGTAATCTGTTCAGAGGCCTTTGGTAATCTAAGGATTACTAGTCGGTTGCGATGCTAAACCTATAGGGGTTGGTTCAGGTCGTGACAAAATGGTATCAAAGCACGTGTTATACCACACGCACAAGTCCATATGAGCTATAGGATGTCCTAAAAAAGAATTTAGGGCATTCCATTTGCATGTGTGGGTATGTAAACTATTTGACTATACTCGAACTAATATGAAATAATGTGAACACATGTGAATCAAAATGAAGTGAATTGAACTGGACTTGAATACAGAGAACGAGACTATTTGCCAATGTTTATTATTGTCATGTTTACTTATAGCAATGGAAACTACAAGAAGTGATGGAATAGCTGAATCATCTAAGGCTCAGATGAGCCAAATAGAACAAATGTTTGCGGCTCTAACTGAAGCAATGATACAGCAGCAAAGACAACAACACCTGTCTCATCCGCTTCCTTTAGTCCAAGTTGAACTGGATAACAATGATATCATAAATCTAACTCAGAAGTTCATGAAGATGAAATCGCCGACTTTCTTGGGTGGTATTGAATCCTTAAAGGCAGAAACATGGTTGCTTGAAATGGAGAAACTGTTTGAAGTATTTCCTTACTCCAAGACACAAAAAGTTCTTTTGGCCACCTACACCCTAAAAGATGAAGCTTGAAGATGGTGGTTATTAATCCGAACTAGTAATGGAAACATGACGTAGACTCAATTCAACGAGATCTTCTACAACAAGTACTTTCCTCAATACTTCTGTGATCGAAAGGTTTCTGCATTCCAAGAACTCAAGCAAGGCAACATGTCTGTTGCCGAATATGATGCTAAATTCACGAAATTAGCTCAATTTGCTCCTCATATGGTGGATACAGACTATAAGAAGGCACAAAAATTTGAGGGGGGATTAGATTTGGATGTATTTGATCGAGTAAGCGTCCTGAAGTTGCCTAGATATGTAGAGGTACTTGATAGAGCATTGATGACAAAAGCCACTCTAGCAGCAAAGAAACAAGTCAAAACTCCAACAACTGAATAGATGGGTAAAAGATCCAGATTCAATTTCAAGAAGGGATGGTCATTTTCAAAGAAATGGAACACAGAAACTTCCAGTAGCTCTAGTCAAAGAAGTGGATCCATTCCAAATTGTCTTGATTGTGGAAGAAAACATAAAGGAATGTACAAACCACCGAGGCTGTGGTGTCCAATTGGGTACTTAATAGAGAGTATTCACATTGATGCCAGGGAATGTACTTAATAGAGAGTATTCACACTGATGCCGTAGAGGTACTTAATAGAGAATATTCACACTGATGCCAGGGAATGTACAAACCACCGAGGCTGTGGTATCAGGTATAATTTCAATCTGTGCCCAAAATGCATATGTCTTGATAGATTCTGGTTCTACACATTCATTTGTGTCACATGCCTTTTCGCGGAAATTACTAGACCCTTAGAATCCATGAATTATTTATTATCTATATCTACGCCTTTTGGGGGTTCAATGGTATGTGCTTATGTTTATCCAGCATGTGATATTGTGATTGGTGATGTGACATTATATGTTGATTTATTACCTCTGAGAATTGATCATTTTGATTGCATATTGGGTATGGACTGGTTAATGAAGTACTGTGCAACTATTGATTGTGTGAATAAAACTGTTGTGCTTCGTCCACTCGATTTACCTGAATTTGTGTTTGCTGGGAATGGAGTAGTTTCTCCCCCATATTTGATTTCTTCCATGAAAACCGTTAAACTACTTAGGAAAGGGTGTAGGGGTTATATGTATTGTGTATTGCTTGAGACTTCTACTAGTCCTACTGCAGAAACCATTCCTGTTGCTTATGAATTTCTCGATTTGTTTTCGAATGAATTGCCTGGGGACTTAATTGATAGAGAAATTGAATTCACCATTGATGTAATACCCGCAACATAACCAAATGTCAACTTCTGAATTGAAAGAGTTGAAAACTCAACTTTAGGAATTGTTAGACAAGAAGTTTATTTGCCCAAGCTCGTCACCTTGGGGGGCTCCAGTTTTGTTTGTCAAAAAGGACGGATCTTTAAGGCTATGTATAAACTATCGGGAATTGAACAAAGTGACTATTAAGAACAAATACCCATTACCCCAAATAAATGACCTATTTGACCAACCTTAGGGAGCACAAGTGTTCGAAGATAGATCTTAGATTTGGGTATAACCAGCTAAAAGTTAAGGCAAGAGACGTAGAGAAAACTGCATTTAGAACTAGATACGGGCACTACGAGTTTTTGGTAATGCCATTTGGGGTAACTAATGCACCTGCAGCGTTTATGGACCTAATGAATAGAGTTTTCAAACAATTTCTTGATGAATTTATTGTTGTATTTATTGATGATATACTGATTTACTCCAAAACCAGGGAAGAACATGAACTCATTTGAGAACTGCCTTACAGATTCTGAGAGAGAAGAATTTGTATGCAAAGCTTTCCAAATGTGTGTTTTAGCTTTACAGTGTAGCATTTCTGGGACATGTAATCAACAAAGACGACATCTCAATGGATCCATAGAAAATTGAGGCCATTGTAGGCTGGCCAAGACTAACCAATGTGACAGAAATCCAAAGTTTTCTGGGCTTGCTAACTACTACCGCAGATTTGTAAAAGATTTCTCTAAGCTTGCTTTGCCATTGACACAGTTGACCCAGAAAAATATATCATTGATTGGAATGATCAAAGAAAGTCTGCCTTCCAAGAGCTGAAGGCCGTTAGTAACAGCACCAATTTTAATTTTGCCTAATGATACCGATGGATTTCAAATTAACAATGATGCTTCGTACGAAGGTTTGGGGTGTGTGTTAATGCAAAATGGGAAAGTGATTGCATATGCTTCTCGACAACTTCGCCCTCATTAAAAGAACTATCCAACTCATGACCTTGAACTTGTAGCTGTAGTTTTTGCATTAAAAATCTAGCGCCATTATTTGTATGGAGTAACTTGTGAAATGTACACTGACTATAGAAGCCTCAAATATTTCTTCACTCAAAAAGAATGGAACATGAGACAGAGAAGATGGTTTGAATTAATAAAATGCCATGATTTACAAATTCTGTATCATCCATGAAAGGCAAATACAGTTGCAGATGCTTTGAGCCGAAAATCCATTGCTAATTTGTCATGTTTGCTCACCAGTAGAAAAGAACTGTTATGTGACTTGGAAATAGATGGAATCGAAATCGTGTTGTATAAACAAGGTAGAGTCCTAGCTTCCATTTCTGCTCAGCCTGTAATCATTGAAAAAATTAGAGAAAAACAACTTGTAGATGAGTTCTTGAAGAAAATTGTTGATGAGGTTGACTCAAAACAAAGGAAGGGATTTGTGCTTGACAATAATGTATTGAAATTTCAGAATAGACTTTGTGTATCGGATTGTTCTGACTTGAGGAAACGTGTTATGACTGAAGCTCACAATTCTAAATTTGCTATGCATTCGAGGAATACGAAAATGTACAGGGATCTAAAACAAAATTTTTAGTGGCCTGGTATCAGGAAAAGCATTGCTGATTTTGTTACCAGATGTTTGCATTGCCAACAAGTCAAGGCTGAACATCAACGATCCGCTGGATTACTTCAGCTGCTTCCAAAATCGAAATGGAAATAGGAGCATATTACCATAGACTTCATTGTGGGATTGCCTCGCTCTTCCCAAGGTATGGATTCTATTTGGGTCATTGTTGATCGTTTAACTAAATCTGCTCACTTTTTGCCTGTCAAATCTTGTATAATGCGGATAAGTTGGTTAACTTGTATATTAATAAGATTGTGAAATTACATGGTGTGCCAGTATCTATTGTATCTGACAGAGATCCCAAGTTTACTTCAAGATTCTGACAGAGTTTACAACAAGCTTTAGGGACTGAACTGAGACTAAGCAGTGCTTATCATCCACAGACAGACGGCCAATCAGAAAGAACGATACAGACTTTGAAGGATATGCTCAGAGTGTATGCCTTAGATTTCCAAGGCAATTGGGAGACTTACTTACCATTAGCCGAATTTGTGTATAATAACAGCTGTCACTCAAGTATTGAGACGGCTCCTTATGAAGCATTGTCACGACCCAAACCCGGCCCTATGGGTTTAGCACTGTAACCGGCCAGTAATCCGAGATTACCGAAGGCCTGCAGAACGGTAACACAGTAAAACAGAGTACAGGGCCTGGCGGAAGCCAATACAGTAAATAAATAATGTCCATTGAGCTGTGACAGTCTGAGTGCCAAAAAGATTTTTCATGCATTCATGCATACAAACAGTACAGTTTATACAAAATTTACAGTCACATAGTACAGGGACCTAATCCATGGATAACAGTACAGTTAGTAGCTGAAAGTCTATACAGTGGTCCAACAGTGTGGGGACAGACGGGGGAAAAACAAAACACCCCAAAGCCATAGCATGGCAACTCGGAACCTCGCAGTGAGGCACAAAGGCTGGCTTGACAAAACTGGAGTCTAACCCGCGCTCCTAGCTCCGATCTGGTGGCTGAGCACCTACATATATATATAAACAATAAGCTAAAGCCCAGTGAATAACATAATGCGTAAAGAGGTTAAGAATGAAATGTCCTTACAGTAATGAAAACAGTTCATTAAACAATACTTCAGTCTTTCAGTCAGAACAGTTATTCAGTCATATGTGGTACATCCATTAGCATAGCAGTAAACAGTAGGTCTTAAAGACCAAACAGTAATGATGGCCATCAGTCAGTAAACAGTAGTGGTTCCGCGAGGGAACCGACAGAGATCTCTGTAATAGTAGCAGTAACAGTATACAACAGTTGCTAAGGATGCCACAATACATTTCGGAATATAGGACATACATTCAACAATTAACAATAAGTACTTCAGAAAACAGTTTCGTTAAACAGTCGGAAAACATTCTCAGTTGAACATATTTTTACACAATTGTTACTCACAGTATTCGGGCTACAGTGTGCTAGAGCGTGTCTCCCCAGTCGCCAACCCTACACAGTTCACAGGTTGAACACACACTAAGCTACATAGTTGGGAAATATCATAATTTAATCCCTAATGCCTCGGTGTGTTCTACATCTATATCCTCAACAATATGCCTTAAACTAGGCCTAAGAATGCCTAGAATGGAATGAGGATGCAAAGATGTGATCAGAAAATAGTTTCAGATTTTTCAGAAAACAGAGTCCCGCTCGAGCGTAGGTCACTCCGCTCGAGCGGACATGCGGACAAAGGTACCCGCTCGAGCGTTCTGCAAAAACAATCAAAAGTGCTGGATGGGTGGAATCTCCGCTCGACGGACGCTCGACGCCCGCTCGAGCTTGAGACACGTGATTCCGCTCGAGCGCCCAATCCTCCGCTCGAGCGGACTGTAAAACAGTGCAGAGATACTGGATGCTCGGATTCCACGCTCGAGCGGCACTTCCCCTGCTCGAGCGGAAGTGCAAAATCTGGAAATTCCAGATTGCACCTCTAAGCCAAAAACCAAATTCAAAAGCATTCAAAACCGATCCTCTTGGGCTGAATTTCCAGAAAACACTTGTAAACATATAGAATAACACGGTTCAAAGCTCAATTTTGAGAAATCAAAGCCCAAGGGTGTTTAATTCAAACTCAATTTCAAACCAATTTCATGAACAATATGAACATGCAAACATGCATGAATTCAAATCAATTCAAAGCTTCAAAACATGCTCTAGTGAGCCCATTGATTCACAAACAAGATGAAAACATGGCCTACACTCAAGACATGAACATGCATGTGACAATTTGCCATGAATTCAACTCAAAACTCATCAATTCAAACATGCATGCATGAATTATGTTCTAATCCTACATGTATGAACTAAAACAAGTCTTAACTCTACAATTGAAGCATGAATCATGCAAGAATTAATTCTATGACAATAACAAGAAGATGAAAGTCCTACCTTAGTCTTGTATTCAAGGTTTAGGAGTCCAATTTGACAATTTACACTTCAATTCCAAGCAATTCAAGCCAATTCAACAAAATGAACTCAATTCTCTCCTATCTCCTCTCTTGGTCGGCAAGAACAAGGAAAAGGGCTGATCACATGTTGCTCCTAAGTGAAATCAAGTCTTAAGAAGGTCCAAGTAGTGGGCCACTAGAGTGGCATTTGTGTAATTACGGCAACCATTGCAATTTAACTCATTTTAATCTAATTTAATCATACCTAATCAGTTTTCAGATAAATACACTAGCAAATCACATTAATTGTGAGGATCATAGAACATTAATCAATTTCGAATTCGGCCGCCGATAAGGCCTTCAATTAGCAGTTTAAACATAACACGTGAACAGATCAAAGAAACAATCAAACAGATAGAATACAAATTAATACACATACTCAGTCAATTCAGTTCCAGTTTTTCAGTCAGTCAGTTCGGTACTTTAATCAGTTCAGTTATCAGTCATAATCAGTTCAGTTATCCGCCATAATCAGTTCAGTTTAATGGTAATCAGTGTTTATCGATAAGCAGTGGTGAGGGTTATTACAAGCGTTTTATGGTCAAAAATGCTGATCGCCGATCTATTGGGCCGAAGTAGGGAATAGACCTTTGTTGGGACCAAAATTTGTGCAAGAAGCGACGAAAAATGTGAAATTGATTCAACAAAGGTTGAAAACTGCACAAAGCCACCAAAAGAGTTATGCTGATGTCCGAAGAAGAGATAGAGAATATGAAGTCAGGGATCACATATTTATCAAAGTAACTCCAATGAAAGGGCAAACTCAGTTTGGTGTAAAAGGGAAATTGGCACCAAGATATGTTGGCCGTATAAAATCCTTGAGAAAATCAATCTAGTGATGTATCGAGTAGGCTTACTGCCGGTCATTGAACATATGCATAACATTTTTCATATTTCAATGCTTCGGTAATATCTACGAGATCCATTCCATGTGATTGAGCTAACTCATGTGTTTCTGAACGATGACTATAGGTACGAAGAGAGACCAGTACAGATTGTTAATCACCGAATCATGGAGGGACTTATGTGACTTGGGAGACCGAGGAAGATATAACGAAGAGGTATCCAGATTTGTTCCCTCTAGACCCGATATTCTACCAAAGCGAAGGTAATTTGAGTTTGAAGGACCAAACTCTTTAAGGGGGGAAGGCTGTAGTAACCCTGACCTATGATTAACTGCTAAACCATGATTAAGGATGCTTAATAAGTAATTAAGGTGAAATTCTGAATTAATTGCATGTGTGTTGCGTTATTTGTATTTATATTTGTCCATTGTAAAAATATCTGTTTGAGTTTCCGCTTTGTCCTAAAAATTAAAGGCCTTATTGGTATCTGATCATGAAATTAACTTGATATATGTGTTATTTGGAATTTTTAGGAATTTATGGTAGGTTCAATGGAAATTCGATTCGAAACGAAGCGATTAGAATAATTAATGCTCATTTGATTAGTGGTAAGCTTAATTAATTAATTTTCCTAATCAAGCCCATAATGGCTTATACACTACTTTGAGTCATCTCTTATTCATCATTTTGAGCCTACACAAAACATGAGAGAGAGGAAGGAAGAGACGAAGAGAGTTTGACATCAAAACTTGAGATTGGAAGGAATTTGCTAGAGAATTAAAAGTGAATTAGAGGAATTGAGAACTTTAGGTAAGAAGTTCAATCTTTAAGCTTTGTGTTTGATTCGTTCATGCTTGAATTCAAGAGAAGTTAGAAATTAGTACGAAGAGTTGAGCTTTAGAACAAGAATTGAGAACAATCCATGCATTGTATACATCATTCATGGAGTTTTGAGTGTGATTACAAAGAATTCTCACATGCATGCATTGATCATAGCTTGGTTTTGTAAATTCATTGAGTTTCATACCATTTTACCTTATTTGATCATGTTTTGAAAGCTTTGAAGTCAAGAATTTCATGTATGTTATGTTTTTAACATTTCAAGCTTGTGTTTGCACAATTGACTTGCTCTTGGACCTTGATTTTGTGAAATGGTTTCGAATTCATGATGTTTTCCAAGTTTACACAAGTTTCCTTAAATTTTTGGTTTAAAAGGATGAGTTTTGATGTGTTGAATTCGAGTTTTGAGCTTGGAAAAGCAATCTGAAAATTTTAGAATTCTGTCTCTCTGCTTGAACGACAGAACCTACGTTCGAGCGACCACTCTTTGGTCTGCACTCTCGCTTAAGCAACCAAAAGTTGGGTCGAGCATAAAATGCATGCTCCCAAAAGTTTACCATTTTTGTAGACTACTTGAGCGACAATAGTTGCGCTCAAGCAAGGATCTCAATCTCACGCTCGAGCAACCGTCGAGCTTGCGTTGAGCGAAAAAATCACACAACCAGTACTTTTGCAAAGTTTATAGACCGCTCAAGCGAAGAAAGTTGCGCTCGAGCGACCACTCACATGTTTGGACGTCCGCTCGAGCGAAGGAAGTTACGCTCGAGCGAGGCCCCTGTTTTCAGCATATTTGCCCAAGTGTTTTCAAGTGCATTTTAGCATCCTCATTGCATCCTAGGCACTCATAGGCCAAGATTAAGACATGATAATGAGGATAAGACTTAGAAACACACGAAGAATGAAATGAAATAAGTTAAGTATGATCCGAGCGTGTGTTTCAGTATGTGTATCTATTATGTTCGTGTAGGTCACGCCCCGTAAACTGTTAATCCATTGGTTACCATCAAGATATCTGTCTAACCATCTGTAAGTAATAACTATGTAAAGTTATGTTTGATAATAACTATTTTCTGATAATATGAAATGAACAGCTTTCTAAAATGCTATGCTTTGTATGAATGAATGATTGTCCAATTTTTCTTTGAAGTATAATTGTGGTATCCTTAGAAGAGGCCCTCGCCTAAGGGACATAATACTGTGGCTTATGGTCATGAGGCCTTCGCCCGGGGAAATAATACCGTGGCATAGGCCCTCGCCCGGGAGAATAATACCGTGGCACAGGCCCCCACTCAGGGAAAACAATACCGTGGCCCGGTACCGGAGGTTCCATCATGGAACTTGATATGCTTGACCAAACATGATATGGTAATGCTATTGGATATACCACACATGAATTGAATACGATTATGAACATGACTCTATTTTGTTATGACAATTCTTATCTCTCTGATTGATATGATACGAAGCTGGACATCATTCATTAAAATCTTTACTCTGTTATTATTCACTGAGCTTTCGCTCACTATTTATTATATGTATGTAGGTGACCAAGTGCGTGACCAAACTCAGAGTTGATGACCTGGAGCGTCAATCGTGTCAGGTAGCTGTTGTGCCTTTAGTGGAGGTTTCCTTTTGTGATGCACATGTTGAGACCTTGTTTTCCTTTGAAATTTGAACAAGTTTTCTGTTTATGTATATATTGGGCTAAGCTCCCTTTTGTTATATCTGTGTTATGATGTGGATTTCTATATTGTGGTGTCACGCCTATGTATATAAAGTTTTTATACTTTTTTTCTCATATACGTCTACACAGCTCAATGGACCATGTATAATTTATATTTGCTTTCGCAGCCCCTATATATGTGGTAATTTGTTCAGAGGCCTTTGGTAATCTAAGGATTATTGGTCGATTGCGATGCTAAACCTATAGGGATGGGTTTGGATCGTGACATTACTGGTACCAAATGGAAGGATAGGCACCTAACCGCGCGGGTTTCTGGACTTCCACCAAGGACACAAAGGCCAACAATATAAACCACAACCACACCCCCTAACCAGATTCACCAAGGTATACACCTATTTTTCTAAAAAAATAATACATTTTCAATATTCAAGTATGAAGTAATGATCGATGCAAGATGTATGAGAAATTAGTTTTAATTTAAACTAATCCTTATGCAAGAATGAACAAATTAGAGATTAAAATCCCTCATTTATGTAAGTAATGACAAATTAGATCAATAGCGCGTATGGTTGGGGGAAAATGTAAAAATAGAAATTACCATAAAACTTATCCTAGCTTAGCGTCGTCGGTTGATCTCAGTCCACTTGTCTGCAAATTGAGCCGTTGTAATGGTGTATTAGTAGTGGACAACACACACTGTCACACAATGGTTTCTCTTTTTAATAGACAATGGCATTGTCAAATAAGAAAAAAATAACAACGAAAATGAGTAAGCTTAACAATGTATCAATCGGAAAATCGATCACCATGGGTCCATTACGACAATAGGTATTCTCAATGATAGCAACTAATGCTTTCCCTTTAGCAAACCAACTAAAATCTTAGTGTGAGAGTTTCAAATTCAATTTTGAAGATCTCAGCTTCTTAACATTGTCGAAGATTAATAAATAGAAAAATAATAATAATAATAATATCTTGTAATCACAGGAACAAAAGAATATCTTGTAATCTCATACATACTAGAGAGGGAAATGAGCTCAAGTCTTAAGTATAAACTAAATATTTAAAGGGAAAATTTTGTTGAAGGGAAGGGCCAAAAAACACTTGAATGTGGGATTTTTTAAATTTTAAATTTTTACATTTTATAACTTGGAGTGCCGTAGGCACGGATGATTCTTTTACGATGAAATGTGGAACTTGAATGTGGTTCTTTTACAATGAAATCATGAAACTGTCCTATTTATACCCAAAAGACAGTATATATTCATTTTACTATTACCCAATACTATCAATTTAACTGAATTGAATCGATCTGATAAAGATATGAACTATTGCACATTGTTTTCTTATGCCTTTTGTTAGTTTTTTTAGACCAAGAATCAAATCATCTAAATCAAGTAATCAATCAAAACCACACACATATGCAGATGCCAAGCTAATAATATAAAATTTAAGCTAAAGATGCATTGTTTTATGTCAATATCAGTAACTTGCCAATCAATAATACCAAGAACAAAAAGAGACTAGATTCCACAATAAACATAGTTAAATTATTACACTATGAAAAAAATAGAATTTGGAAATCAAATTGAAAGCAGACTAAATAGAAGGCTTCTCTGTTAAACCAACCAATAATGATGAAATTTTAAACAACCAAGTAGAGGATTCTATGTAAATAAGAAGACTTTAGTTAATGCGATTAATCAAAGATTGAACAAGATGATACTACAAATCCAAATAATTAAGTTATGAAATTCAAAACCAATTAACTAGAAAAAAAAATCAAATATTAATCATTAACACACAGAAGTCATGAACTTGAAATCTTAGTAAATAAAAAAACCGACTCAACTCCTATAAGTCTAAAACAAATCAACTCATGAATTTACCTTTTATACCTATAATTCATGCCTCAACCTGAAATTGCTTACATTGGTAAAGTTTCTAATTCCATGGAAATTGAATACATTTGTACCAATTAAACAAAACCAAAATTTTATTTAAATTTAACTGAAATAGGGGGTGGGATTGAGTGGGAATCATTCTACTAAGAATCTTCCGCCTAAAACAAAATCCAAACACATGTGGGCTCAACTGGTGGTGTACGATGAGATTACAAATGTACATTAAATATTGGGGGAAAAAGACAAACTTGAGAAATGTTCAAATGAAAATCTCTTTGTACAATAATGCAATAACAACATACTTAAAACCCCAAAATTCCCATATTAATATATCTAAAAGCACAAAATAACAACCCATTCACATGAAAAATATATATAAAAATCTAAGTTTGGGTGCTCAATACAAAAAAGTTATTAAACACATTAAATATAAATCTTGAGAGAGAGAGAGAGAGAGAGAGAGAATCACCACAAATCAACTACGTAGAGCATATGTTGGTCTTCAAAATTAAACAATCATAGAAGTCAGAAATTGTTGAAATCAACTTCTAAACTGCCCATAATAGCTGTCGACATTAGTGGATAAAAGAAAATAATTAATTATCAAGAAAAATGAAAAACAGTATGATGGCTCATAGCTCTATATAAGAAAAGGAAACCAAACCAAAGCCATTTGAATTTATAAGTGAAAACAAATCAATACCACGACAAATTATCAAACAGAAACCCCAATGGATTTTAATTGCCTTGAAAAATTATACTTTCATTTGGGTTTAAAGTTCTATGTATGGTGGAGAGGATAATTTTGAACAAACTTGCATGTGCTCAAATCATTAGAATGTTATTATTACAATCAGAAATTGAAAGTTATACCTTACCTTTTGAAGAATTTATGGATAGACACAGAAATATATTTGAATTGTTTTATAAGGGATGAGCAACAAAAGGAAACGTTAAAATTCTTTAGTAAGAATGCAAATCAAATACTTTCCACAATGTTTGGATACGAAAGGTTCTTAAGAAGTTTCACTTCTTCTTCAAGCTCTCTAATGTGAACCTATCAAACGAATTTAAAGTAATGATTCAGATATATAGGACCACAAACACAATGCTTCATATACAAATTACCATAAATGTAAATAAAGCAATTAAATTGGAAGTGATTTTCTGTTTTGAAGCACGCCTATTGAGCAATTGAAACCTTCTTAGATACATACAAATACCAAAAACAACTAAAAAAACTAACACAAAATAAATAAATATATCCAAAAGAATTACCATAAACAAAATATATCTTTTAGAAATAAAGGAGCACCAAATCTAAAACCAGTAAGAGCACTTTTCAAAATAATAATATATAAAAAAGAAAAAGAAAGTATAAGAACACTATCCCAAAACAAAACCCACTGCTCACATCCTCTATGCACCGCAACTCATCATCATTCTACAAATCACCACTAAATAATGTGCCAGATAAAACTTAAGTAAATACAAAAGTATTCAAGAAATACCAAAAATATTTTGTCTAATTTGAAACAATGAGTAAAAATATGACTATCTATTTTATTTTCAGCTTAATGTTAGCAATCAGGTTAACCTTTCACATTAACCTGTTTGAATGACCTGAAATAAAAATAGGTGTTAACATAAAACCAATTTTTCCTTAACCCCCATTTGATTTGATAGAGAGTGAGAGCTTTGTTGGTGATAGTGGGGACGATGGGATAAAAAAAATTTAAAAAAAAAAACAAGAGTATCCAAATTTGTAGGGAAAAGATAAGTTAATTACTGATTCTATTAAGAGATAAATTCAGTACTGACAAAGTATATTAATTTCTAAAATTTTGGACTGAGATCTAAGTACCAAAAATTGGAATGCTCTAATAAATTTTAAAGAGAGAAGTAGAACCTCACGAGGAATGAACAAATATAGCCATATTGAAGAAACTATGTGTATGTATGAGTTTGTGTGTGTGTGTGTGTGTGTGTGTGTGTGAATGTGTAAATGTGCGTGTCACACAGAGAGAGAGAGAGAGAGAGAGAGAGAGCTCTGGCCTATTGAGCATTGAGAAACTGATGATTAAGGTCAAGAAAATCCTCTCCTCCGATCTGTTGTCGTGATGTCGCCGATTTGGACCCACCGATCTAGCAAGGCTAGCACTCAACAAACCCACCACCTGCGAAGTCATTGATCTGCTATGTATTAGGTTTTTAGGGAAATGAATGACTAATAGGGGTGAGGCCGTGACCGTTGCCAGGGAGATTGACGATGAAAAGTGAGCTCTTAGAGTAAGAGATGATGAAGACAATCCTAGAGTGAGAGATGAAGGAGACAACCCTTTTGAGAGAGAGAGAGAGAGAGAGAGAGAGAGAGAGAGAGGATGGAAGGGAAGAAACATAAGGAGAAAATGTATATCCACCATAGGATGTATGTGAACAAACAATCTCAACATTGAAAGATAATTTGTGTCTTGGACTTTTTTTAGCTATTGGATTGAATTAATTTGATAGTCTACATTTTAACAGAGGGACAAAAGTCTCATCAAAATTCAAAAACAACCCTTCATTGTTATATAGATAATTTCAAAAATGTAATGAATCATAAAATTTTAATTTGAGTTTTATTATGAAAATACGTGTGTGATGTAAATTTAAAATTAATAGAATATAGGTCATATGCACAATGAATTTGATTTTTTTTCCCAAAGTAATTTTTTATATATATTTTTTCTAAATTTATAATATTACTAATTTAATTTTGTACATTTATGTGTAGTATTACAATATTAATGCCCACAAAAATGCTTTCGAATCCCAATTTTGAAGGACCCCCAGTGACCCCAGTGATGTGACAGCATGTGATTTGCTGGAAATTTTTTTTTTTTTTTTTTTTTTTTTTACTCTCCCTTGATCCACAGCCCCCCACGTGGAGGTGGGGGTGCTGGGGTGCTCCGTACTGGGGGTGCCAATCAATGCTCTAATGCCCAAGTGAAGTCTTCCATTTGAGTTTGACATTGACTAAAAGCAGCACTAGTTCTTCAACATCGTAATCAAGGGGGGCAGCTAAAACAGCTACAGAATTAGATATTATTTGATTCTTACGAAGCTAAAAAGTTAAAAAGATTTTTTTGGATAAGCATCCTAAATAAGTTGCACCCAAATACACTTTTTCTTTTTTTGGTGCCAAAGGGGCACCCTTTGGTCATGAATCAAAATGGTTAGGGGACCTCCCTTGTCAAACAACTCATAGAACATTTGAATCAAAAAGGGTTTCCTAGGCACCTTTAGAATACCAAAAAAGGAGTCCCCAAAGGACATCAAATACATCAAAGTTGGTCCACAACATAAGGAGATTCCACTATAATTGGGTGCAAGTGAGGTTGATGGTTCCCGTCATTATGGTGTACTATAAAGTTATGGTTGAAGACTATTCGTGTCTTGATCAATCTCCAAGTGAGGGATTGTTGTTGATAGAGCTTGAAACTAAGGGTTGGTTTGGCGTGTTTTAAAAAAATATATTTTTTGTCTTTTTATGAAAAAATGTACAGAAAAGTAGAGAAGTGATGTGATAAAAAAAAATAAAAAGATAAAAAGATGAATTATATAGTCTATGCCAAACCAAATCTAATCAGATTAGGAAAAAGAAATAAGTGAATGGTCATTCCAATTATAGACTAGATTAAGGGAATGAACATTTCATTTCATTTTAATTTTATTCTAAAGAATATCATTAGTTAAAAAAAATGAAGTTTTTTCGAAACAATTTAAAAAATAATAATAATGAGTGATTGCTTGTTAAATGCGTTGATTATTTATATAAATATTATTGACTTTGTCAACTACAATTGCCTATGGAAAAATAAGATTTTAAAGTTGAAATCAATCAAATCTTGTATTCACTTAATCATATCATAAGAAACATTGAATAAATTAACTATCACAATAAAAATTGAATAAATTAATTACGTAATCTGTTGAAAAAATATGTAAGTTAGATTACGCAAATTCAATTGGTAATTTTGCATTTAAAAATAGGAAAAAAGGAATGTTTAAGTGATATTTTGATTTAATTTTTATAGTGTTTTAAATTCTTCCTGAAGTTTTCTTTTCTTGAAAAATTGAAAACAAAACCTTTTTTTATAAAAAAAAAAAAAATCTTTTTGAGTTTTAAAGTAACAAAATCAGTTTTTTTTTTTTTTTTTTTATAATCTTTTTGACTTGTAATGATGTGTTTTTATCTTAATCTATATAAATAAATTTCAATGAATATATATATATCTATCTTCTATCTATTTATCTATATCTATCTATCTATCTATCTATATTATTATAAAGTGAACACATAATATGGTGTCCTGAAGCTTGCTTTACTCTCCTCATGCCATGTGGCAGTATTTTTTATTTTTTAAAAAAAAGTTAAACAAAGAGATGGGTAAGGCTTGAACCCATGACCATGGGTTTAAGTATGAGGGACTCATACCACTTAAGCTAAGTACACATTATAATATTAATTTCATTATTATTTTCTTTTATTCCTATTTATTTAATTTGCACACACATCGTGTGTGCCCAACCGCTAGTACTATTATAAAGTGAACACAAACTCTTATGGTGTCTTGAAGCTTTACTCTCCTCATGCCATGTGGCAGTATTTTTTATTTTTTAAAAAAAAGTTAAACAAAGAGATGGGCAAGGCTTGAACCCATGACCATGGGTTTAAGTACGAGGACTCATACCACTTAAGCTAAGTACACATTATATTATTAATTTCATTATTATTTTTTTTATTCCTACTTATTTAAATTACACACACATCGTGTGTGTGCCACCCACTAGTACTATTATAAAGTGAACACATAATATGGTGTCCTCAAGCTTGCTTTACTCTCCTCATGCCATGTGGCAGTGTTTTTTATTTTTTTTTAAAAAGTTAAACAAAGAGATGGGCACGGCTTGAACCCATAACCATGGGTTTAAGTATGAGAACTCATACCATTTAAGCTAACTACACATTATAATATTAATTTCATTATTATTTTCTTTTATTCCTATTTATTTAATTTGCACACACATCGTGTGTGCCCAACCGCTAGTACTATTATAAAGTGAACACTCCTTATGGTATCTTAAAACCTTTGTTTCTTATGCTGCCATGTGTCTACTTTTTTATTTGAAATAAAAAAAAAATTAGATAGATGAGAGAAAGGGATTTGAACCTTAGATTTATGTCAAATGAATAAAACTCTTACCACTTAACTTGCACACAATATATAATAAATATTTTATTTTATTTATATTTATTAGTATTGCACACGCATCCCGCTAGTATATATATATATATATGCAAGCAAACTTTCTGTGAATATTAACAAATTAAAAAAACAACCGTGCTGGGACCGCCAGTGGGAGGTGACCCCAGCACCTCCAGCTCCACATGGCCCTCTGCGAGAGCAAGACTTGAAAAAAAAAATTGAAAAAAAAAAAAAAAAACTCCCAACCAATGAAAAAACAGTGAGGGTCACCCTCTGGGACCTTAGTCATTTTCCTTAAAAAAATACATATATATCATTTTACTAATAATTTATTTGAATATGTATACAGGTTCCGTTTTTAAAATTCGTCTACGAACCAACAAAACTCAGGATCGATCTTGACCTAATAATTAATAAGACTCATTTGTAGTTGTCACTCACAGGTAAAATTATTGTACATAAGTGAGAAACGCTTCGTGTAAATGTGAGTTGGCACTTCAATGTAGCGTTTTGGCAACATAATAAGTTAGGTAGCGCGTGGTTGTGTTTTGTAAATGTGATTTGAGAGTATGAGTTGTATTTTGAGTTTGTGTGTTGTGGAATTATGATTTGAGTGTAGAAAATTTGTTTGGTAAAGAGTTTTGAAAATAGTTTTGGAAAAGAGGTTTGATTTGAGTGGAGAATTATTGATGTGACATTTGATATGTGATACAAAAATGTACAACTCATAACTAAATATACAATTCAAAATTATTTTAAAGCACATAAAAAATTTAAAAATTTTCAGAAAATATTTGTCCCGATTATGTAAATCAATTAAAAAAAAAAAAAATCTGGAAATCAGCCGGACATCCGGGTGGACATCCGAGTGGTCATCCGGGTGGTCTACCGGGTGGACAAAAAAGGCGTCTGTGCATCAGAGTTCTCTCTGCTGAGTGTAGAAAATTGATTTGAAAACGAAACCAAACATCATGCTTCAACACACGGGTAGAAAATTGATTACAGAGCACAACCAAACAGAGCCTTAATTCTTTAATTTATTTGAATCACAATATATTTTTATTTTTTTAATATAAAAAAGTCAAAAAATTAAAAAATTAACTTTTATCAATTTCTCAAAACACCACTAATTCACTCTTTCATTTTCATATGTGACTTCTATCACCTCAATTTTTTTAAACTTCTTGTTTTTGAAATTTTTTTTAGAACAAAGAATATATATATACAGCTAAAGCTTTATCTATACTATTATAAAGTGAACACATAATATGGTGTCCTGAAGCTTCACTCTCCTCATGCCATGTGGCAGTATTTTTTATTTTTTAAAAAAAAGTTAAACAAAGAGATGGACAAGGCTTGAACCCATGACCATGGGTTTAAGTACGACGATTCATACCACTTAAGCTAAGTACACATTATATTATGAACTTCATTATTATTTTTTTTATTACTACTTATTTAAATTGCACACACATCGTGTGTATGCCACCCACTAGTATATATATATATATACACAAATAAAGCTATCATAAAACTCATGTTACGCATGGCTTAAAAAAAAGATATTTATATGATAAATAATCTTGTTATTAAAATTAATCCAAAAACACAAAAAAAAAGAGAAAAAGTTAAAAAAAGTTAAAAAAAGAATGAAAGAAAAAGAAATGATAAGATTGATAATTAATTACTAATAATTACAATAGAAAAAATAGCACGCTTGGAAGAACTCCATCTCAATTCAAAATTAGTGGTGTTTTGGGAAAATGATAAAAAATTAGTTTTTTGGTTTTTTTAATTTTTTATGTAAAAAAGTAGAGAAGTGGTGTGACTCAAAAAAATTAAAAAACTAAAAAAAAAAGTTAAAAAATTAATCTTCCCAAATTATATGATAAATAATCTTGTTACTCCTTCTGTCCCAAAATATTAATTCTTTATTTCATTTTTCATTATCTCAAAATATTAGGCCTTTTTCAAAAATCAATCACAAAAATAATATAAATTTTTTATTTTGCCGTCTTTTAAATTCATTAACAACATAAAAAGTATAATTATGACATTGATATTCTTCAAAAAAAATATATCATCAAAGAATAATTTTAAAAAATTAATTTTTTAAAAGTGTAATAATTATACTAAAAAAAAAAAGTTAAATTTTCTAAAAGTGACCAACTAGGAAAGATAAAGTGATTTAAAAAAAAAAATTAAATCAAATAAAATTTTAAAAATTATAGCTTGAAATACAAATCAAACAAACCCAACATTTTCTTATTGAATTGTTTAGTTTTGTTATCAACTAAAAAAAAATCAGAATTGAAATTTGTGATTAGATCCTTGCCACACCAAATTGAATCACCACCGCACACATGTTTTCATGGTCAAAATTGGTGGCTCTCGGTTTTGGGTGTCAGTGGAAGCATGGTCTTTGCTGGCAATATGGAATCTCAGCAGAGTCTCAGCGAAAGAAGATCAAGGAGCGCGTGACAAATTTTTAACTATTTTATAAAAGGTTCGTTAATGTGTAATTTTCTCGAGAAAAATTTGTTATGCACCCATTGAATGGTTAATATGGCAAATTTTGAATGGCGGTAATGGTTGGTACTATTAATTTAGTATCACTAAACCATTATTAATGAAGTAAAAAATTATAAATAAAAAAAAAGACAAATTACATAAATCAACAATGATTCATCTCCCTTTTTTCCTCACCCCCTTTGACCCCCTCTCTCTCTCATTGGTTACATTTTCTTTTTCTTTTTCTTTTCTTTCCTGCTCCTCCAATCACCACCCGCCACGTGACAAAGGGGGTGAAGGGGTGACCCACAAAAGGGGGTCCCAAGCATTATTCTACATAAATAATCCTCATAATTTAGAGTTTGTGTCATTTTAGTCCCTGACTTTTTAATTGTGACACATTTAATCTTGAATTTTGAATCTTGTTTCAAATAAAGACAATTGAATATATAATTAGATTTTTCAAGGGTAAAATTGTCAATTTGATAAAAGATAAACTAATTTGACAAAAATAAATGTCAAACAAATATTTTTGAATTTTTAAAAATTATTTCTACCTCCTAAAAATAAAATAATGTAAAATTGATAAATCTTTTACACATTTATTTATTTTTTTACCAAATTAATTTTTATTATGTGTTTGAATGATGATCATGTAAAATTAATTTTAAAAAATTAATCATGTAATTTTTATTAATTTTACATAATTTTATCATTGGTGGATGAAAATAATTTTAAAAAAATTAATAATATTTTTTTGATATTTATTTTTGTCAAATTAGTTTATATTTTATCAAATTGACGATTTTACCCTTGAAAAATCTAATGATATTTTCAATTGTCCTTATTTGGAACAAAATTCAAAATTCAGGGTCAAATGTGTCACAATTGAAAAGTCGGAGACCAAAGTGACACAAGTCCTAAACTATAGGGACTATTAGTGTAATTGATCCTAAAAAAAATAAATAAATAAATAAGGGACAGCAATATTGTGGCAGTGGGTCACCACTAATTAGTGGTTTTAAGTATTTTTGTTTTGAATGGCTAGTGTAAAATATCTCATTTATGGATCAACTGTATATAATGGTTAATGTTATACATATTAATTAATATATTAATTAGTATACTAATTAATGATGTAGCATAATTTAAGATATTTTTAATATTTATAATTTGTATAATGAGTGAGGTAACAATAATATCATAGTACACTAATTGATGTATATAGTACCATTCGTATATAATACAATCTCATCTTAAATATGATGATATTTTATGTCTGTATAACAAATAGATAAATTTATTGAAAAACTTAATTAAAATTATGCAAAAAAATAAAAAATAGAATACAATTATCAATATTTATAATTCACGTTCAATAAATCGTTAATTTGAATTTTTTCGATAACAAAAAAGAGAATAAAATTAATATATTGTTACTATTACTTAAAAATATATGTATATATATATAATAATAAATATATGAAGTCTACTATTATCCAAATATATATAATAAATACATGAAGTTCTAAAATTGCTTTCCACCGACGAGTTATATGCCTTAAATATAGTTTGGTGTCAAGTAAGTTCATAAATAGTGGTAAAGTGTCATTGGCAATTGAATTGGGTTGATTTTTTTAGTTAAATTAATTATAAAAAGATAAAATAGATTAAAAAATTAATAATATAAAGAGTGTTGTTATTAGTATCTCATATATTATTTTGGATGTCCCCATTTTGAACTTTTTTTTATTACAATAATAATCTCAAATAGAATTATTAAGAAAGACATTATTTATTTTAGGACATCCCATCTCACAATTAAACATACACACCCACTACATCATAATTAGGGTTTATGAGAGCAGCCATCTCCATCACCACCCATTCATTTTCCCCAAATCACATCTTCAAAACATACTCACCCTTAAAACCTTGAAAACTCTTTGGCGGCAATATTCCGGCAGTAACAGTGGCAACCATTTGATTACCTCCACTTCTCTGGCAATGACAACGAGTGGCAGTTTTTCTAGTAACCACAACTCCATAAAACAAGCGGAGTACAACAATAAAAGCTTAGAGAAGGTTCGTAACTTTGATATTATTATTAGCTCAGAGGAGGTTGGCCTTGTAAGAGTAAGTTTTTTGAAAAAAAATGACAAAAATAATAAAATATGTTCACCATTTTTTCAGGACTAAACTCCCAAACATATGACTGAAATTCGGGAACACGGACCCGAACATTGTTTATTTGTTCAGGAAGGCATTCCCGAACAAATAAGTAATGTTTAAGAATGCAGGCCCGAACTTGGAAATTTCTTAACACATTGAACGGTCAAAATTGTTAACGCTTACCGAAATTTTCATTTTTTCAAGTTCGGGATCACAGACCCGAACATTACTTATTTGCTCGGGAATTCCCGAACAAATAAGTAATGTTCGGGAATGCAGATTTGAACATGGAAATTTCTTAATACATTGAACGGTTAAAATTGTTAACGCTTGCAAAAGTCTTTATTTTTTCAAATTTGGGAATACAAGCTCGAACATGGAAATTTCTTAACACATTGAATGGTCAAAATTTTTAACACTTGCAGAAGTTATCGGAAGTAGCCCAAATCCATTATCAAGTTCAAAAGTTATTCCTTCATCGCGTAGTTTTGATAATATTACTGCATAATTCTTTGTTGAACTCACAATTTTATCATATCTACCAACAAAACTAACCAAACCAATTATTTTAATTTTTTTTCTTGCAAAAGAAGAAATTATAAAAAAACTAAGAAATTATATATATATATATATTTTAAACAGAGAGAAAGAGAGAGAGCATACCAACTATAACAATGGTGGATGAGGCAACAGAGACAATAATCACATTGGTTCTTCTTCTTCTTTTTGGGTTTTATTAGGGTTTTTTGAGATGTAGGTGGTGTGCATTCAATGGGTGGAATGTTTTCACAAGAATAATTTTGGTATTATTTGGAAGGAAAAAGAAATTTTGAGGGTTTCAAAATTTATAAGTGAAGGCCCAAAGAAATTAAGGATCCAAAATAATTCATGGGGTGCTAATAGCACCACTCAAGATAAAATGTCACATCTAAATCATAATTGTTTCATTTCTCTCGTAAAAGTTGAAAAAGTTTATAAAAAAAAAAAAACAATCGAAACGAACTTTTTAACCTTGACTAAGTGGTCTTTTGGCAACCCAAATAAAAGCTACATTTTTTTCAGCCAAAAATGAAGCCTAAGGTAGCTACAAAAGCTGGACCACTATTTGAGAAGTTTGCAAAATGTAAAGTGTGAAATTACATGAATACCCTCCATATTCCAACAAGCAGCTAAATGAGCCACATAGGTCAAAAAGTAAATTTCCTAAGTTTGATGGGGTATTTTGGTCTTTTTATTGTGATGTGACACCATAAATAAATATTAACTGAAAAAGCAAAGAGCAACTTTTTACTAACTTCTCAAATCATGTTCCAAAAAAGTTAAAAAGCTTGGTTAAATGCCAAAAGCCAACTTTTAACCATATTCCCAAAACACCTCTAAGTTAGTTTAGAACAAGTGGTAGGTTAGTTCAAAATGAATAGTAAGTCATTTCAAGTTAATTCAGAATGAGTAATGAGTCGTTTCATAATAAATGGTAAGTAAATTCATAAAAAGGCGATAAGTAATGTCATACATAATGTCATTTTACTAGTAAATATAATTGAGACAATTACTATAAATTTTTAAAAATAATTTTAGAGCAGTGCTAAATTTATGTACATTTACATTAAAAATTAAAGTGTTAAATTTTTTTCATTAATTTATTATTATTTTGTAAAACCACCACTGCGTTGTAATTTTCCCAATATAATTCCACAGGTCACTCCATTAATAAACTTTTTTTTTTTTTAATTTTATAGAAAAGTACGAGACTTAATATGTTGTACATCTGATTTCGATGAGCTCAACACATTGAATGGTTCAAATTATCGAAATAGGACTCGTGGTGGGCCCCACAGACCCAACAGTATGTCCAATCCACTTTGTAAACTAGAGACAAGCTGTCATTGTCACGACCCAAACCCGCCCTTATGGGTTTAGCACCGTAACCGGCCAGTAATCCGTGATTACCAAAGGCCTGCTTAACAGTAATGACAGTAATACAGAGTAAGGGGCTGGCGGAAGCCAAAACAGTAAATAAAAGATGTCCCATGAACTGTGACAGTCTGTATGCAAAAAGACTTTTCTGAACATATTCACATTCATAAGCAAAACATATATACATCATATGTACACACATTCAGGTTAGGGACCAAGTCCCTTCTTCAAACTATACAGTACAAGTCTAAAACAGTATTACAGAACAAAAGCAAAAAGGTGATCTGAGACACCCCAAAAAGCCCTGGCTTGGACTGACATGGAACCTCGAAGTGAGGCACGATGGTTGGCTTGACAAAAAGAGAGCTAACCCAACGCTCTTAACTCCGATCTGGTGCCTGGACACCTACATATAAATATAAACAGTGATCTAAAGCCCAATGAATAACAGTTGTGTAAAGAAGTTAAAAATGAATGTCCTTTCAGTAAATAAATAGTCATATCAGTCGTTTAGAAACCATAGCAGTCATATGTGGTACATCCAATAGCAAATAGTACAGTAGGTCTTAACAGACCGAACAGTCAGTTGATGGCCATCATAACAGTAAACAGTAGTGGTTCCAAACATGGGAACCGACAGAGATCTCTGTGACAGTAGCAGTAACAGTACAGTAACAGTAAATTTCTATGGATGCCATGAATACAGTTTACAAATAGGACAAACATTCATTCATTAAACAATAATGTTTCAGTAAGCAGAACAGTTGATCATTCAGAAAATATTCATAATTGAACATATATTTACAACATTGTTACTCACAGAGCTCTGGGCTATAAGTAGCTAGTGGGTGTCCTCAGGTGCCAACCCTACACAGTTACAGAACGAACACACACTAAGTTACACACTCGGAAATCAACAACTTAGTCCCTATCTTGACTCGGTGTGGTTCTACATCAATATCCTCATTAAGTGTAAGCACGAAGAACATTGCAAGATCATACATGCATGAGTTCTCATGAACTCTAGTGTTTCAAAACAAGATCAAATGCAATGTTGAGCTCAAAATCATGATGAATTCATGGACCATAACAAAAATATGAACTTGCATGTGGAAATTCTCATGAAACAACTCCAAAATTCAAGAATATGCACATGCATGCAAGGATTAACTCTCAATTCAACATTTTAAACCAATTCTTGACATTAATCTTCAAAATTCCATGAAAACAACCTCAAGACTTCAACATAAGGACATGCATGCATGAATTAGCTCACAATTCAACCCTCTAAACCATAATTTGACTCTAACCTCCAATAATCCCATGAACCAAGCAAGAACAACTCAAATGTACAAATAAGAAGATGAATTCTCTACCTTATGTCTTGAATTCTAGATGTGGAAGCTCAAACGTGCAAATTCCCTTCAATTCTTCTAAGTCTCCAAGCTAAATCCTCAATGAAACCAATGTTCTCCCAATTCACTCTCTCTCTCTCTCACGTTTTGCTCTAGGAGATGGAGAAATGGTGTAACAAATATGAACAAGGCTCCAAACATGTAATAACAAAGTGGCCCACTCAATGGTAATTTGGTAAATAACTAGAACTAATGCGATTAACATTATTTAATCTAATTTAATCATTCCAAATCAAAATTAAATTAAACCTACCATAAAATCACATAAATTCTAATTAACATAAACCACTAATCAATTTCAGATTCAGCCACCGATAAGGCCTTCAATTTATAGTTCGAAACTTAAAACATGAACAGATCAATCAAATGACAAACAGATATAAATGCATTTACACAATACACTCATGCAATCAGGTCAGAATTTCAGCTTAATCAGTTACTTAACTTGTTCAATCACAGTTTAGCAGTAATCAGATGTGAAGGTTGTCACAGTCATGACCCAAACCCACCCCTATGGATTAAGGTCATAACCGGTCAGTAATCATGGGATTACCTACGGCCTCAAATCTAATTAAACATGTTTCAGAAGAAATAAAGGGGGCACAACGGAAGTAGACTTAAAAATTTTGTCCAATGAGTTGTGCTTATATGGCATAGTAAAATTATTCCAAAATATTTCATAATAACTCACACATATAAACAAACTTAACACTTTCTATATCCAGGAACTTCAAACATGTAGTCAACCAAACAAAAGTTCATATACATAGGTGATCCAACGTATTCACCAACGTAGCAAAAAAAAAGTAAACAAGAGAACAAAATAAAGTCTTGTTCGTGAGACGTTCGGGCTGACTCCACAAAACTTAACTTCTTCTCACATTCTTCACTGAGGCTGGGTTTGGGTGTCTCTTTGCACACCTACATACATATAAATGAGAGTGAGCGAAAACCCAATGAATAATATCAAAATAAAGAAGTCACATGAATGAAATTCGTAACAGACATATCAAACGGCTTTAGACCCATTCATATTTCTTTCTAATACATCAAACGGTTTCTGGCTCATCACATCAAATGGTCTCAGTTCCAATCAATTCATGTCAAACGACCTTGGGCCCAATTCATTCATGTCAAACGGCCTCGGGCCCAATTAATTCATATCAAAGGGCCTTTGGCCCAATCGTTCATATCAAACAACCTCGGGCCCAATTTATTCGTGTTAGACGACCTCGGGCCTAATTCATTCATGTCAAACGGCCTTTGGCCCAATCGTTCATGTCAAACAGCCTCGGGCCCAATTTATTCGTTAGCATAACGAATATTCGTTCACGATTCAAATTAACAAATCCATGAAACTTACATAGGAGTAAGCATTTGGAGAGTAGCGTACTTCAAAATATCCTTACTAGGATATTACTCACAGTGTTCTGCCAATGGATTTGTCTTTGCGCTTGACCCTACACATTTCCTAACATATTGGGTTACAAGCGATTCAATCCGTTCTTAATTTATTTATTTCTCTTAGGCCTCTTTCTTATCCTTTTAGGTCATTTACAATGCCCAATGCATGCCTAAAAATGCTTAGAAATGAAAAAGAACGGAAAACAAAACACAAAATGACTTTTCAAAATTTTTGAAATAAGGCTCTCCGCTCGAGCGCAGCTTTGGTCGCTCGCAAAACTCTGAAAAGGTACTGGTTGCATGAATTTTACGTTCGAGCGAGATTTTCAATGCTCGAGCGAGGAGTCTTGCAAAACAGGGTTCGCTCGAGCGTAAAGTCTGTCGCTCGAGCCACTGTGCAAATCTCTGCAAAACTTCTGAGAGTTAAATTTTCACGCTCGAGCAAGACTTTCCTCGCTCGAGCGAACTAGTCGAATTCTGGGTTTTCCAGCAAGCTATTTAAGCTTCAAAATGCAACCCTAAAGGCTCTAGAGTTTGCAAATCAATGCCAAATCATAAAAAAAACATTGTGTAACATAAAAACTTAGATAATTTGAAACCAATTGTCCCAAAATCATGGCCCATCTCCAAAATTTCCCAAATCATTTCAAGTTCTTCAAAAACTCACGCAATAAAGTTACATATCCTCATGAATCATTCATGTATGTCAATTATTGACTCCAATCATATTTCAAATGGCACAAATGATGCTTAAAATCATGAAGCTCATGAAAATTATGCATTCATGTATGATTTGATGCCATATTATTCATGTTCCAACAATCATCTTCTAAATACAAACATGAGTCCTTAGAATTGAGTTTCATACCATGACAATTCTTACATGCATGTGTATATTGACTTCAAATTCATCATATACAACTGAAACCTTGTTCTTGATTACCAATTCTCTTTGAATTCATATAATTACAAACTCAAACTCATGAATTAAGGGTTGGTTACCCACCTAGAAGCTCCAATCCTTCCAAATTAGCTAATTTCTTGATCCTATGTAGACACCCCATTTTTGACCGTCCTCAAGACTTGGACGTCACCGTTTGAACACTCGGTGATCATCCTTGTTTGTGTTCGTCTTGAGTTCCCGGAGGTCTTGGCTACGCGCCTTGCCTCAGGATCTCTCGACTCGACTGTTTTGTGTTTAGGTTTGCACCAAACACTTGTGTTTTTGCTTTGGAGGGCAGGGAATGGTTTGTTGGCCACCCCTACACTCCACCGGCCATGGCTTGAGGCCACCGGCTGTGTTTTATTTCCATCGGCCAAATGTTTGGCCGACCGACACTCTAGATGGTCGACCAGCCATCTATTTTGGTCAAATTACATTTTTGGCTGGCCGACCACTGTTCATCTGCTTTTGCAGATATTTTTATGCCAGCTGTGCTAGCTGGCATACACTTTGCTCCCCTCCATACACGTGTATGGAGGGATCTCCTTCTTAGCTAGCTTGTATGGAAAGCTTTACAAGAGGGATTGTCTATAAGAGGGAGCCTCTTCTCCCTCCATTAGGGTTGACAAATTTTTCAGAGCTTTGAGTTTTAGGGTTAGGGTTTGTTCATACTCTATCTCTATATCTCTCCCTCTCTTGAGTGTTTAGTGTGTGTTTGTTCTTACTATTGCACACAAACACCTACCATTACACCTTTCCTTAGTTGCTGAGGCATTAGAAGGTTGATCTTGGACTTTTTGAGCTAGTTTTGATCCAAGAAGAGGTCTGGTCTTATGATCTTTGAAGTGTTCTTCAAGGGTGAGTGTTCTTGCCCTTTATTCTCCATTTTTGCATAGATTTTTTGACTATCTTGCAACTATTTTTAGACTTTGCATATAACATATAAAAGTTCTGTTTTTACCTGCTTAAAATAGTTGTTTAAGGTTACTTTGAGCTTTGGGGTTGTTTGACCCCTCTTAGGCCTTGTTTGGCCCTATTTTTGTGCTATTTTGGTGAGCTCCGGGACCACTTTGTTTGGGCCTCCTCACCACTAAAATTTTGATGGATTTCAGTGGTGAAGATGGTGGTTTAAGGTCCTAAGAAGGAGAGGGCCACCCGCTCTCCTTGTTGTCCTTAAAAAGGGCCATTTTAGCCTCATTAGTGAGCACCTTGTTTAAGTGTATGTTGGTCATGCCTTGACTATTTTTTATGACTATCTTGCCATGATATAGCATTGTCGTGAGTTGGCTTAGGCACACCATGCTTTCTTAGCATACATGTCTTGTAATGCCATGAATTGCCTTAACATGCCTTGTGCTTTGAGCCTTGTTTCTAGCATGTTTTTTGCTTAGCTTTGTGAAGCTTTTATGCTTGTTTTAGCATGCTAAATGTCTGTTTTTGGTCATTTGAGTCGTTCATGCTTTGTTTTGTATAGCTACCATGCAAACTCTCTTGTATGTCTTGAGCATTGACCACTCTAGCATGCCATCCTTGCATCATTTCAGTGGTTTGGCACTACTTATAGCACCATTTCAGTCCTCATGATATGCTTGTATGCTTGCATTTGATGTCCTTTCAATGCCTTACAAGGTTGTCATCTTATGCTCCATTTGTGGCCTCTTTTGTTTGCTTGAATGTTTGGACCACTTATATGCCATCTAGGTGTGTCCTTAGCTTTGTTTAGGTCTGCCTCGGACCTGTTTTAAGTCCTTTTAGCTTTGTGGGGCTTGTTTGACTTAGCCATGGTTTATGCCCCTTAGGCTTTCCTTGAATCTTGGACCATTGTTGCATGTTTAGCTTGTCTTGTTTACCTGGTTTGGCACCTTTATAACATGATTTTCAGAGCTTTCTGTGCATGCCATGTGTTCATGTTCACCCTCTTTTAAGTATGCTTAAAAGTTGTCTCCATATGCTTAAGTGTTTAGGCCTTAACATGTGTATGTTCGTGTGTGTTTTGCCTCTCATTCCTTAGTGTGTTGGCCACTGTTTTGGGCCTAGTATAGGGCTGCCCAAATTGGTATAAGTCCATTCTTTGCATGTTGTTGCACGCTCACCTTGTGTGCTGTCATATACTTAGCCTATTGCATGTGTTGTATGCTTCAATCGCTTTGCATTTGGCACGCATTCTCTTGGCTAAGTTGCCTAACATGTTGTCCATGTTGCACCTTGCATGCTTGTATGGTTAAGCTTGCATAGTTATTCCATGTCTTGCATACTTATTTGCTTAGGTTGTGTGCCTATTGCATGCTTACTTGTTTGCATCTCATGTTGCACACTTAGCTCACATGTCTAGGTTGCATATCATTGCATGCATCTTTCACCTCTTGATCAAGCCATGATAGAGGTTGAAAGCCCCTTTATATGTTTCTATGCATTGCATTTCATTTGAAATCAAAATGCACGACTTGGTTCCTTGGGCCATCACGCATTGAAATGCGCGATTGGTGGTCCGAGAATCAAGGAACATACCCCTTTGAGTCACAAACATGATAAGGGATGTGTTGGTGCACATATTTACTTGAAATGCATTGCCATGCCTTGTTTTGCCCTCTGCTGCTATCAAAACAGTTTCTGCAGGAAGCTTTGGCCGGCCGGCCGGCCATCCATACTGCCAACCAACCAATTATTGATGGCCGAGAGCTCAACAAATGGTCGAAGACCATCCGGACATGGTCGGTGGGGTTTCCACTTGGTCGGTGGTGATCCACAGTGTCCATAGAGCATACCTTAGGAGTCGTGCAATTTTCAGAAGAACAGAGCAGGGGAAACAGAGGCAAACTTGTGCATGACAGTGGACTTCCGAGCGGAGCCGAGCACGCATTGCATCGGGCCCTCTTCCCGAGGCTGTTTACTGTTTTATTAGATTAGTTAATTTGCTTAACTAGTTTAATTGGTCTGTAATATTTAATTAGCTTGTAGGTTAGTTAAATCTGTATTATTCTTTCAGTCCCTCCGAGCGAGGGCAAATTTGTAACAAGTGTGGGTGCGTGTGTGCATGTCATCCAACCCCCACTTCTTTCTCTCTTTTACTTACCTGCTTTGATGGTTAGTACTAGGGCATATTTAATTTAGCATCCTTATGCGATGCATGCGTGCATCATTCATCGGTATTGCATGCATCGAGCTCGGCACATCATGCTAACTGCATAGTATTTCAAATCTAATTTGAATACGTGCATCAAATGGTTGCATTTCACATGCCATCCTAGGATTAGCCGAGCCTATCCTGATTGCATTCGGTATGCGTTACATTAGGCACTTAACATGGACTTGGATCATACATTGATTGCTAACGAGTTCTTTGTTTTGGCTTGGAGTACATTGTAAGCTTTTACGCTTTAGCATCCTAGCATGCGTGTGAATGTTGCCATGACAACATGATTACCATGAGGCTATTTGCTTATGTGATATAACTGATTGAATGCCTGTGGATGGAGGTTGAATTACCTGAATTGGAATAATGCATTAAAACCGTGAGTTTTAAACCCACTTGAGAGTGGCAAAAACCATCTTTTCTAAAGCCCACTTGAAGGTGGCAAAACCTGCATTTTAGCCTACTTACGAGTAGCAAACTACTTTCAAAAAAACAAACATGAAATGCTTTGTTCTAACCCAGGCGATTCAGTCTATACGTGTATGTTGTGCGTATCACATAGTAAATCTAGGCTAATAACCGGAATAAGAACGCATAATGTTTTCAAAACAAGATATCACGATTAGTAGAGGCCGATCTTCGGATCGGGCGAGAGGGGATGCTCATAGCAGACCTTCCCCAATCGTACCCAAGTTACCGAGCCAAGGCAACTCTGGTGATGACGGACACGTGGCCTTAGGCAAACGAGTCGGGGTTTCCTAAATTCCCCCATTAAAAAAAATATTTAGGTGGCGACTCTATATCTGGCAAAGCAGTCCATGTTTGGCACTTCTTTCTAAAAATCTATTTTCCAAAACGATTTGCCGAATTTGGACTCTTTGGTTCAGATTAAGAACCATGACGATTTGAGAGTCCGAACTGTAGTGAGCCCAAAACGAACAGAACGGGACTCATCCTCCCGGGGCGTTCGGGGACGTCTACAGCCTAGCTTCCAAAATCCTAAGCTTTGAGCCAAAATCCACAATTTGTGCCCTCTTCTCTCTCTAGAACCATCCCTCTCTCTCTCCCTCTCTCTCTAGAGTGTATTTCAGATTATTGAGCTCAAATAGGAAGCTTAAGTATAAATAGGCCTATATATATATATATATATATGTTTGCCTAATCAAATTGATTAAAGTTAAGTAATTGTGCCTTAATTTAATCAATTCGATCTAATTATTTGGTCCGAATCAATTTTTAATTAAATTTCACCGTAGGCTCTAAAAATCATGCTAAGCACAAAAATATAGTCAATTTCAATTTCTGTCACCTCTACGGCAGTAAGTTGGACAGATTTTCCTATGATAAACAGATATATTTCAAAAACACAAATAATCACACAATTACCACCAAAATCATATTAAGCATATAATCACAATCATAATTAAGACTGATTAACATAATACAGAATAGAGTTATCACAATCTTCCCTCATTTAGGAATTTTGGTCCTCCAAACTTATTTTACCTCCATTCAGAAACAAATGTGGACAGCGTTGTCGCATCTCATCATATTTTTCCCATGTAGCGTCCCTTCCGTAGTGTTCTTTCCATTTTACCTTCACCATTGGAATGGACTGTAGACACCCCATTTTTGACAGCCCATAAGACTTAGGTGTTACTGATGGTTTACTTGGTGATAAAAGGTGTGCAGGGCAAAGATCCAGTTTCTTCGGCAAGGAGAGAGACAAGTCTCAAATTCACACCCCGTTTTGGACCAAAGCTATTTTGGATGGTTTTTAGACCTTAAAACCCTCTCTTTCAAAACTTTTTTTGAAATAAAGTTTCTGCGTTGTTCCGAGGCTCGCATTTTGTCAAACGTTGCGCTTTTCGGTAAACCGAGCAGGGACGAAGTGGAAATGAATGAAAGAGAGATGAAATCTTTGAAAAATCTTTCAAAACACCTTGCTTAGGGGTTTGAAGTTGAAGAAAGGAGGGGAAGAGAGAAGAAACCAAGTTGGAGGAGAAGACAGGCATGAATCTGGGTAGAAGGGAGTCGAGTAGTCCTAGCTGAATCGGGCTTATTAATCTGCATACTTGGATTTTAGCTATGGGGCCACCACCGTCGGAAAGCTCACTTTCGGGGCTTCATTTTTCACTCAAGAATCTCTTAAAGCCAAGTCCGGGTGGGGGAGATATGATCAGTTGAAGTTGGGCATCATCCTAGTTGGATCGAATCTGCGCGGCTTCACCAAAAAGGGCATAACTTTTTGCACAGGAGGAATTTTAATGCAAGGTTTGCGCCATTGGAAAGCTAACTTCCGGGGCTTCAATCCAGACACCCACAAGCCACATTTTGACCTTAGAAGCATCTGTCGGCAATCTATTTATCCGACCGGCCATTTATTTTAGCCGACCGACCATTTTTGCTGGCCGACGACCTTCCAGAGTATTCTACAGATTGAGTGGATGCCAGCTGTGCCAGCTGGAGGGCACAGACTGGATCCTCCATACACGTGTATGGAGGATCTTTGCTCTTGGTTTGAAGCTTCTAAGAGAAGCTTTAGTCTCTTGGCTCTTTAAAGAAAGCTCTCCTCTTCCTTAGACCAGGTTAGAAAACCAGCTGGAGCATTACATACAATCCTCCATATATCTATCTCATCCAAGCCTCCAAACCCTAAAATCCTTGCTCCATTTGCACTACACCCTATAGCACCACACCACCACTCCATTCCAGCAGCTTGGAGGGCCTTCTCAGAGCTTTGGAGGCACCTTTTCTCAAGCCAAAAGGCTGCTAAAGTTTGGTCTTCAAGGGTGAGCAACATTTTCTCTCTTTTAAGCTTATTTTTGTATCCTTTCTAAGCCATACATGCTTGCATATTTGGGCTCCGACCCTAACTGGAACTAGGCTTATTTTGAGATATTTTTCATGTTTGTTTAAGGGCCTCTCACTGTTTGAGGTCTCCTTGTTGCACTTGCTTCATTGCCTCTCTTGTATGCCATTTTCTTGTGTAGTATTTTTGGCCTATGTATAAATTTTTTTGAGGCATATCATAAACTGTAAAGTTTCTCATTTTGAGCCCTTCTTCAACATTGTTGAAGGGCTCATCACTATTTGAGGCTTCCATTTTCCACTTGCCTTTATATCTCTCTTTTGGCTCCATTTTTGAATGATTTGTTAGCCTCTTATGCTTCTGTTTTTGAGCTTTGGTCCAAACTATAAATGGCCTTATTTTGACCCACTATTCATGTTTCATTAAGGGTCTTTTACTATTTTAGGCATCCTTTTTGTACTTTGTGTTATAGCTCTCTTTTTGGCCTTGTTTTGCATAGTATTTTGAGCATACTTGTGCACTGTTTTGGGTTTGATCATAAACTGAAAAATGCCATTTTTTGGATCCCTCTTCAACATTGTTGAAGGGCCCTCTCTTGTTTGGGGCCACCAGCTGTGACTTGCTTCTTTATCTCACATTTAGGGCCATTTTTGCATATTGGTTTAGCCCTATTTGTGTTCATTGTTTGGTCTTGCTTAAAACTGAAAACATGCTTGTTTTGGGGCTGCCTTGAATCTTTCTTCATGCTTCATGTTCAAATAATGCATGCTTTGCATAGCTGTAGGCCATTGCGTGTGCCTAGTTTTGCATTTCGGGTCTCATTCCATGCATCGGGTGCCATGTTTCCGTGATTCGGGGCTGTTTTATATCACATTTCAGTGCTGAAATTACATGCTTGTATGCCATATTTCATGCCTCACCATGCCTTGTTAGAGTTTCATACTATGCCTTAGGTTTGGTCCTCGGTTTGCGTGCATGTGTGCACGCGTTTCGAGAGTCTCATTTTCATCTAATGGCCACTGATTTTGGCATGCTTGCGAGCTATCCATGTTAGTTTAAGTCCATCATCGCATGTTGTTGCATGCCATGTTTACTTACATGTTTAGGTTGCGCGCCTAGTATACATTGCTCATTTGCATGTTCATGTTGCATACTTAGCCTCCATGCCTAGGTTGCATTTCATTGAGCATGCATCCCTTGCCTCTTGATCGATAATGATAGGGGTTGGGGCCCTTTGATGTGTTTTGTGCTTGCATTTCATTTGATATCAAAGTTGCAGAACTTGGCCTCTTAGGCCATCATGCATAATTGATGGCCTGAGGGTCGATGGTCATGCTCCCTTGAGTCCCTTGCATGATAGGGAGTGTGCTCGCACATACATGTGCTTGAAATTCTATGCCATGCACTGTCTGTCCTTGTTGCTGTCAAAAACCAGCTTCTGCAGGAAGTTTCTGCCGACCGGCACTGAAGAATGCCGACCGGCAAAGGATATGAGGCCGATGGACTTGAAAGCAGCCGATGGAAATTTCCTATGGCCGGTGGTCATTTCACTTAGCCGGTGGTGTTATGCAGTTCTCGTTAAAGATACCCTGAGACTTTGGCAATTTTCAGAGGAGCAGGGCAGCATTAATAGAGGCAGCAGTGGCATGGTATGGGTTTCCGGGCAAAATGGACCGAGCATGCATCATTCGCGCATTCCGAGGCACGGTTGCGGCCACCTTCTGTCTGCATTTATTTTGTTAATTAATTAAGGGTTTGTAATAATTAATTAGCTAGGATAGTTGAATTGTTATTCGGACTGTATTATTCTTTCGGTCCCTCCGAGCGAGGGCAAATTTGTAATAAGTGTGGGTGCGTGTGTGCATGTCTTCCAAACCCACGTCTTTCTTCCCTTTTATTTACCCGCTTATGATGGTAGACTAGGGCATATTTAAATTAGCATACCTTATGCTATGCATGTGTGCATTCATACATTTGTCTTGCATGCACCAGGCTCGGTACATCATGCTAACTGCACTCGTATTTCAATTCCAAGTTGAGTATTTGTTAGTTACAGCATTTCACATGCCATGTTTAGGATAGCCGAGCCTGTTTAGATTGCATCTTTGCATGTGTTGCATTAGCCATTTCAAATATGAACTAGGATCATGCATGTGATTACTAACTGGTTTCTGTTTTGGCTTGGAGTACTAGGTGAGCTTTTATGCTTTAGCATGCCGCATGCGTGTGAGTGTTTCCATAATTGCATGATTACCATGAGGCTAGCTGCTTATATGATATAACTGCTTGAATGCCTGTGGATGAAGGTCGAATTGCCTAAATTAGGATAATTCATTAAAACTGCGAGTTTTAAGCCCACTCGATAGTGGCAAAACCATTTTTCCTAAAAGTCCACTTGAGGGTGGCAAAACCTCCATTTTAGCCTACTTAAGAGTAGCAAACCATTTTCAAAACAAACATGAAATGTTTTTGTTCCAATTTAGGCGATTTGGTCTATACTTGTTTGCTGTGCGCATAACATAGTAATGCTAGGCTAATAATTGGTTTAAGAACACATAACGTTTTCAAAAACGGATATCATGGTTAGTAGAGGCCGATCTTCGGATCGGGCAAGAGGGGGTGCTCATAGTTGACCTTCCCCAATCGTACACAAGTTCCCGAGCCGAGGCAACTTTGGTGATGACGGACACGTGGCCTTTGGCACCGAGTCAGGGTTTCCTAAATTCCCCCATTTTAAAATATTTAGGTGGCGACTCTGTATCTGGCAAAGCAGTCCATGTTTGGCACTTCTTTTCTAAAAATCTGTTTTCTCAAAACAAATTTGCCAGATTTGGACTCTTTGGTTCAGATTAAGAACCGTGACACAAATTGAGTCCGAACTGTAGCGGGGTCCCTCGCGGACGTGCTACAGTTTCTGGCGACTCTGCTGGGGATTTTAGAGAGCTTGACTCGAACTCATGATATCCTGTTTTGATTTTATTTATGTGTCTCTTTGCATTGCATGTGCATTGGTGCGCCTAGGACACCGTGTTTGCCATCTGCCATTCCTAAACGGTTTGCCGGAGGCTTGTCTTGTCAAGGCATGACCATAAGGCTGACCGGTTATGGGCTCTGACAGTATGGGAACACAAACCCCGGTTTTACCGGGGCATCCTTTTTGACCATTCGACCTAGTGCATATTCGGAATCCATAGTGACCATTCCAAACTAGGACAGGTTACTTACCCGATGTTAAGTTGTTTGAAACCACTGCGTGCGTAGTGAAACCATAGCTCCTGACAAAATAGGACAGGGAAACCCTACCCCAACATAGGGGTGTTTTGGATCTCTTTACTTGCTATGTGCTTTAGAGTGTATCTCTACAGGGAACGTACATACCAGTTTGCAAGTCTGGGTATCAGGCCTGTGGGCATCAGCATCAGTATTTGGGGAATCAGTTTTACCTGAGGGTATCAGTTTACGGGCAGATATTTGGGGAACAGTGATCAGTATTGAGTACATTCATCCTAGTATGCTCAAATCCGTTCCAGTGAAATTGTGCTGAGATGCTGTCTGTTTTCTCTCTTGCTAGGTAGTCCTGGAACTATAGCTTCAGAAGGCTCCGATATCCCCGGGGTACATTGGACTAGTGTTGATAGACTTTGTTAGGTCAGAAATTCAATTCAAGGGCAACCAGTGTTCTTTCGCTGAGGCAAGGCAAAGAAAGGCCAGTCAGGGCTCACCGGTTCATCTGATCCGTCAGTCGCCAGTCACATCACCTTTGTTCAGACTCAGCAGACCATGAAGGCCCAGGGTTCGGAAGAATTTGTGGCCGTGATAGCAGCGTTAAGTCAGGGAACTGCCATGCAAGCTGAGACCAGTATTGAAATGCAGCGTCCATCTGGGGCATCTGCCTCGCATCCAGCTTTGGGACCCTAGCCAAACTTTGACCCACTTCCGCCAGTTGAAGATTCGCAGTGTCCGAATCCTCAAGAAAGGTTGACTCAAGCTCAGGTGCTCAGACCCCTGGTGCAGCCTAATGAGAGACTTTATCCCCTTGATGTTAATGAGCTCAATCCGACTGCAGTGAAGATTGCGAACCTTAAGAAGCAATTCCAAAAGGCACAGGGCCTTAACTCCATTCCCGACATTGATGGGCACACCGAGGCTGCCGTACGGCTCCCAAACAGATTCAAAATGCCATATATTGACCGTTTCGACGGGTCTGGAGATCCAATGGTACATATCTGACTTTTCTTGGATGTCTTAAAGCCAATGGGACTGACTAAGCCACAGAAACTCTCTCTGTATGGAAGAACCCTGTCGGGTGTAGCAGCCACTTGGTACGCTAAGTTGGAAGATAAAGTGAAGCAAGACTGGGAAGAATTGGCTGAGGCCTTTGTTGATCAGTATTCCTACAATACCCAAGTTGAAATGACCATGCAAGAGCTTGAAACAACCCGCCAGAACCCAACAGAGCCTTTTGTGAAATTTGTTGCAAGGTGGAGGGCAAAGGCAGCACAGATGGCAGATCGCCCTTCTGAGATGGATCAAGTGCAAATGATGGTGCGAAACCTCGAGCATGATATGTTGCAAAAGTTAATAGTCGCTCCACTATTCACTTTCAAAAGTTTGCATGAACTGGGGGTTCAGGTTGAGAATGCGTTCAACAGCGAGATCATTCCCAGAACAAGTGAACCGACAAGGAGGGCGATTGCAGGGAGTACCAATGCTGGTAGTAGCGTCATTCCCAAATCCACCGAGATCAATGCAGTCGCCACAGCCAACCCTTTTGCCAAACCAAGCCTACAAACAGCCGCCCCAGCCCGAGCTCAGGGCAGAACTTTCACTCCCCTCTATATGAGCCTGACTAGCGCACTAAAAGCCTTGATGGAAAGAGGGCATCTCAAACCCCTCGATCCTCAACCTCTGCCTGACCCACTTCCAGCCAGACATAACCCCTCCAAGTACTATATGTACCATCAGCAGCGCGGTCATGGCACCGACCGTTGCTATCGCCTTCGTCAAGAGGTCCAAAATCTCATCGACAACTAGACGATAGCTCCACCTTCAGGCCCCAATGACCAAGTACATCATCCACATCTCAATCTAATCCACACACTGGCCGTCCCTTACGACCCCAACATGTACATCACCCCAGTCCATCTACCCAAGCCTAATGTGTTTATCCCAGAGAGCCTGGACTTATGCATGATGGGTGCATCTAAACCCCAATCATCTCAAACCCACGAACCCACTACTTCCGAGCTGATGAAAATGATTGAAGACCTTCAGAGAACTGTGGCAGATCTGGCCTTTGGGTTTTTGGCCCCATCATCGACCATATCACATACCAGGGAGTTCATGTCAAAAGGCTCCTCAGGACGGGCTGCATTTGAAGAAGGCCAATCCCTTGGCAAAGTGGAGGCAAGTGGTAAGAACAAGGTAGGGGCAGGCATTGGTCTCCATGAACACCTTCAGTGGGATATTGAGGCTTTGAAAGCCGAAGGGCTGAACAAACAGCAAGTACTCGCAGTTGTTGCAAAAATTATAGATGACACTTTCGCCACTCAGAATGAGAGCAGTCTGAATCAAGGGGCAATCCGAGAGAAGGGCCGCTGTACCAGGAATGTTCCTTTCAGCTCTAAACCCTTGCTCGGAAGAGATCAGCAAACCCAATCAGCGCCTACCAATCCCTTTGCTGGTGCATCCAGCAAAACTCCACAAACCTCAAAACACCCACCTCGAGGCTAGAGGGTGTTCGCACCACTGTACATGTCTTTATCAGCGGCCTTGAGGGTCCTGATTAGAGAGGGGGATCTGAAACCCCTGGAGCCGCGACCACTGCCAGATAGACTTCCTTCCTCCCATGATCCGACCAAGTACTGTGCCTTTCATCAGCAAGTCGGCCATGTCACTGATGGTTGTTTCCGTCTTCGCCACGAAGTACAAGATCTGATTGACAATAAGGTCATCGTCGCACCAACTCAACAAAGTCTATCGTCATTGGATCAGTGAACCTGGGGGATAATGCGGTGCGATCGGGGGATGAACCACCTGCGGGCGACGCTCAGTTTACTTCAGATGTGGCGTTTGACACGCACAGTTTTGAGCAATGTGCGAACACTAGTTTTTGTACTTTCTAACTTAGGTATTGGGTCAGTTTTGTTGTTTTGTATATGGTCAGTCTTTTTGTACTAAGTCGGTCAGGTCTGTCTTGTTATATCGAGTCAGTCATGTTTTGTTAGAGTCAGGTGATTCCGGGGGTGTTACCTCGGGCATCACTATTTTGTTTTGTGTTTGTCTTTTCGCTTTCTTTTGAGTCTGTTTCTGCCATGGAGCCAGTTACACCAACAGTTATGAATGAAACAGCAGTGGTTTTTCATGCTTTTGTGCTTACTTCTGCCTTGTGTCAGTTGTACCAGAAAGTCGAATGGAACGACAGTGCATTTCACCTGCTTCTCTGTGCTTTTAAGTCATTGCGTTGACCTAAGTTTTTCGAAGCTGTTTTTGAACATTGTGATGAAAACGAAGAGGAAGGAATTCCTCGGGTTTTTGCAAAAAATTGATCATTTGAGAGAAAGAGAGGCATGCTAAGCCTTTAATGATTGAGATCATGCTTGTTAATGTGAGTACTGAGAAGGATCCTGGCTTGATCTAGATTGGTCTCATACTGTCTTCAGCGCGAGCGACTAGTCGCTCTCTTAAAAGATTTAAAAAAAAAAAATGTTTTGCGCGATCCTGCGAAGACCTGTGTGGAATCGCTCTTGAGATTGTGCAGCCTAGGATCGCTCTCAGCCTCGAGGCTCGACCCCTCATTTCCAAACCTTGAACTTGGATTCAGAAGGTTCAACGATCAACCACAATGTGAGGCCTGTGTGGCCTGATTTGAAGCAGCCCATGAATTAGGGGCAGGGAAGTCAGATCAAGAAGATCAGATGTCATCAAAAGAAGCTTGCAAAACTAGATCAGAAGCACCCCTCGAACTAAGGGCAAAAGATGCCAGATTGTGCTCGAAGAGCCGAAGATGGATCATTCCACAAATCAATGAAGATCGGCAAGAATGCCAAATCCCAGAGGGAGGAAAGAGAAAGTATTGCTAAAGAAAAACTGAGTTTCGATCTACAACACTAGGGGCAAATCCAGCCCCCATAGGATTGACTCCTACATTGTCAGCGAACAATAGTCACTCTCCTGGATTCAGACGGATTCGAGATCTCATAACCATTTGACATGGACAAAGCTACACTTTTACCCTTGAGAGGCTCGCTGGGTCGAAAACCCGAAAGGGCGACCCAGACAAAAGTTAGAGCAAGGAAAAAAGGAAAAGAACAAAAAAAAAGAAGAAAAAAAATGCAAAGAACAAAAAAGAAATGAAGAAAAGAAGAACAAAAAAGAAATAAAAAAGAAAGAAAAGAAAAGGAAAAAAAAATGAATGAAAAGAATTGAAAAGAAAAGAAAAACAGAGCTCCCAAGGTTGAAAACCCGGAAGGGCGGCCTTGGCAAAAGTTAGAGTGCAAAAGGAGAGGTTAAATACCCGAGTGTACCTTAACCCCGAACTGCGTAAGGCTTGATTCTCATCTTTGGGATACATAGGCAACTTCATTCCGAAGTCCAGCCGTAAAACACTTCAAAATCAACTGTGTCCATGTAATGGTTTTGATCATCTTTGCCTTCTCTGTATCCGAGAGTTCGGTTGTCATCGTTACTCTGAGGACTGATTGCAATGCGCTGCGATGCTATCCAAACAAGGGGCAACTTTTCGTTGCCATACAGTGTGCCGTGGTGCCATTCAAACAAGGGGCAACTTTCCGTTACCGTGCAGCTCTTTTGAAGCAAGGGGCAATTTTCCTTCGAATCTGAAGTTGCGCATCTCAAGAGTAGGTTCCGTGCTTGTTGAGCATTGGCCATTTGCAAAAATAATTTTTGAGAATTTTTATTGAGGTTGACTAATCTCTCAAAAATTATTCCATCTTTTCCAAAACTGGACCATTTCTTGGACCCAAAAAAGGGCAAATTTTCAGTGCTCATAACCTAACTTGCATGATTTTCAAATCAAAAATTGAACAAGTATGTTAATCTGACTCTCATATTGGTCAAAATTGTTTCAGTAGAAAGCAAAAACAAACAATGGTCAAATTAATGAACTAGGGGCACAGTTGAGCCAGGCTTCCTGTCTTTCTCCCGTTGTCAATGCATTTGCCAGAAAGGGCACTCTACCTGCCAGAAAAGGGCACCACTGAAGCTGACCGCAAAAGGGCAGAAGGCTCTCACATCCTCCACGCAACGAGGTATCAAGCCAAGTGCGAAGCACGAACGGGAACGGATCAAGATATTCCACTCCTTTGTTTGGACAGATCTAATCACGTCCAAACCCCCCAATAAGAGCATCGTCAACCAATGTCGATTGCAGATCTGCTGCACATCCAGCCGCATCGCAACCCCTCTGTGGGAGAAAGTTCACTATTGTGAGCAAAAGAAGAGAATCTAGCAGAATGCTTGGGGCAAGAACCCGCAACTTCCTGTTTATTCAACAACCACCCTGGGGAGGGATGAAAAATGAGAGATTAAAGAATAGAGAGATGTGCGCTGAGAGAAAAAGTGAGGAAAATGGCTTTTTCAGAAAAACAGAGCCTGAGGGCCGAGCGATGTGAGAATCACAAATAAGAAAGGGTGGGAAACAATACCCGGGGAAACAGGCTCCATGTGCACATTTGAGTCTTGTGTTTTATTTTGTCTGTCTCGATTCTTGTTTTGAGTCGCTTCGAGTGTTACTCGATGTGTTTAGGTTGTTTACCTTTGTTTTTCCCTTGTCGAGTCGTTTTGGCTGTGGCCAGTCGTCGGCTCAATACCCGGTTATGAACTCATTTCTCAATTTCCAAAAAATCATCTTGTGCTCAGAGTGCTGTGTCATTCTCCATATTTGTGCAAAACAGTATTTGTTCTTTCATAAACTGCAGGGTCCACCCCCGATAAGTGTGAACAGTAGAACAAGGACCTATCTGAAGCTATGTAGGTTCCAGACTGCAAAGCAAAAGAAAAAAGGAAAATTTGGAGCATCTTAGGGTGTTCCAGCTTTGGCAAGATCCGAGACTGCATTTCAGGTGCACCTTCCCAGACCTCGCCATTTCTCTGGAGTATGAGTGTATCTCGACCCCAAGTGTAAGCCTGCTTCAAGTCAGAATGGTAATTAAAGCAGCAGCAGATGTTATCTCTTGCCAACATAAACAGGGTGTGCCCTTTTTGAGCTGAGTGAGTTACAAAGTCCTCCGAAAGGTAAATCGGAGGCACCAAAGTACATGTTTGATGCCCTTCCATTGCATAAAATGTGCACTTTCATATACACTTCTGTGACATGCGGCACGCGCATCGTTATGATTCATGCATAGAATATGCTTGCTTTCGATTCTGCATAGAATTTGCTTTCAATATTGCATAGAATATGCTCCTGTTTCTTGCATAAAAAATGTTCGTATCTTTTGCATAGAAAATGCACTCTTCCATACTTGCATAGAAAATGCACCTCATTTGCATAGAACATGCATTCACTCGCACTATCTTGTGCACTTACACTTTGTATCTCACTAGCACTGTCTTGTGCATCTTGTGGTTGTATCTCACTCGCACTATTTTGTGCATTGCATATCAATCGCGCTGTTTAGCGTATCGCACTGTTCAGTGCATTTCAAATCAATCGCGTTGTTTAGCGTATCGCACTGTTTAGTGCATTTCAAATCAATCGCGCTGTTTAGCGTATCGCACTGTTCAGTGCATTTCAAATCAATCGCGCTGTTTAGCGTATCGCACTGTTTAGTGCATTTCAAATCACTCGCGCTGTTTAGCGTATCGCACTGTTTAGTGCATTTCAATCGCGCTGTTTAGCGTATCGCACTGTTCAGTGCATTTCAAATCAATCGCGTTGTTTAGCGTATTGCACTATTTAGTGCATTTCAAATCACTCGCGCTGTTTAGCGTATCGTACTGTTTAGTGCATTTCAATCGCGCTGTTTAGCGTATCGCACTGTTTAGTGCATTTCAAATCAATCGCGCTGTTTAGCGTATCGCACTGTCTTGTGCATTTCAAAATCAATCGCGCTGTTTAGCGTATCGCACTATCTTGTGCATTTCAAAATCAATCGCGCTGTTTAGCATATCGCACTGTCTTGTGCATTTCAAAATCACTCGCGCTGTTTAGCGTATCGCACTATTTAGTGCATTTCAATCGCGCTGTTTAGCGTATCGCACTGTTCAGTGCATTTCAAATCAATCGCGCTGTTTAGCGTATCGCACTGTTTAGTGCATTTCAAATCACTCGCGCTGTTTAGCGTATCGCACTGTTTAGTGCATTTCAAATCAATCGCACTGTTTAGCGTATCGCGCTGTTTAGTGCATTTCAAATCACTCGCGCTGTTTAGCGTATCGCACTGTTTAGTGCATTTCAATCGCACTGTTTAGTGCATTTCAAATCAATCGCGCTGTTTAGCGTATCGCACTGTCTTGTGCATTTCAAAATCAATCGCGCTGTTTAGCGTATCGCACTGTCTTGTGCATTTCAAAATCATTCGCGGTATTTTGCGCACCTCAATCGCACTGTTTTGTGCAGTTTATCATTCGCACTATTTTGCGCATTGCACTGTTTTGTGCAGTTTACATTCGTGCTATTTTGCGCATCGCACTATTTTGTGTAGTTTATATTTCGCGCTATTTTACGCACCTCAATCGCACTTTCTTGTGCATTTCAAATCACTCGCACTGTCTTGTGCATTTCAAATCACTCGCGCTTTCTTGTGCATCGCACTGTTTTGTGTACCTTACTTGCATTTTGCAGGCATCCTATCGCGCTATCTTGCGCACCTTACTTGTACTTGTTAGTACATTGCATTGTTTTGAATACAAACCGGCTTCGCGTAGCGTATAAGTCCGATTGTCAAAGTCTTCTTTCATATCATTTGCATCCTGCCCCTGAACTACGCTGGTTTGATTTCTTGCAAAGGGATACGTAGGCAGCCTGCGTGCACAACCATTCATTCATTTGTATTTTGTTTATTTGTCCAAGTCTTCGGCCTTGTCAAAAATAGGTTGTCTCTGGGCTTTGACATTCACTCTCGTCATTCTTATGACTTCCGAGTTCTGTCAAAGAGAGGCAACTGTAGACACCCCATTTTTGACAGCCCATAAGACTTGGGTGTTACTGATGGTTTACTTGGTGATAAAAGGTGTGCAGGGCAAAGATCCAGTTTCTTCGGCAAGGAGAGAGACAAGTCTCAAATTCACACCCCGTTTTGGACCAAAGCTATTTTGGATGGTTTTTAGACCTTAAAACCCTCTCTTTCAAAACTTTTTTTAAAATAAATTTTCTGCATTGTTCCGAGGCTCGCATTTTGTCAAACGTTGCGCTTTTCGGTAAATCGAGCAGGGACGAAGTGGAAATGAATGAAAGAGAGATGAAATCTTTGAAATATCTTTCAAAACACCTTGCTTAGGGGTTTGAAGTTGAAGAAAGGAGGGGAAGAGAGAAGAAACCAAGTTGGAGGAGAAGACAGGCATGAATCTGGGTAGAAGGGAGTCGAGCAGTCCTCGCTGAATCGGGCTTATTAATCTGCATACTTGGATTTTAGCTATGGGACCACCACCGTCAGAAAGCTCACTTCCGGGGCTTCATTTTTCACTCAAGAATCTCTTAAAGCCAAGTCCGGGTGGGGGAGATATGATCAGTTGAAGTTGGGCATCATCCTGGTTGGATCGAATCTGCGCGGCTTCACCAAAAAGGGTATAACTTTTTGCACAGGAGGAATTTTAATGCAAGGTTTGCGCCATTGGAAAGCTAACTTCCGGGGCTTCAAACTAGACACCCACCGGCCACATTTTGACCTTGGAAGCATCTATCGGCAATCTATTTATCCGACTGGCAATTTATTGTGCCGACCGGCCATTTATTTTAGCCGACCGACCATTTTTGCTGGCCGACAACCTTCCGAAGTATTTTACAGATTGAGTGGATGCCAGCTGTGCCAGCTGGAGGGCACAGACTGGATCCTCCATACACGTGTATGGAGGATCTTTGCTCTTGGTTTGAAGCTTCTAAGAGAAGCTTTAGTCTCTTGGCTCTTTAAAGGAAGCTCTCCTCTTCCTTAGACCAGGTTAGAAAACCAGCTGGAGCATTACATACAATCCTCCATATATCTATCTCATCCAAGCCTCCAAACCCTAAAATCCTTGCTCCATTTGCACTACACCCTATAGCACCACACCACCACTCCATTCCAGCAGCTTGGAGGGCCTTCTCAGAGCTTTGGAGGCACCTTTTCTCAAGCCAAAAGGCTGCTAAAGTTTGGTCTTCAAGGGTGAGCAACATTTCCTCTCTTTTAAGCTTATTTTTGTATCCTTTCTAAGCCATACATGCTTGCATATTTGGGCTCTGACCCTAACTGGAACTAGGCTTATTTTGAGCTATTTTTCATGTTTGTTTAAGGGCCTCTCACTGTTTGAGGCCTCCTTGTTGCACTTGCTTCATTGCCTCTCTTGTATGCCATTTTCTTGTGTAGTATTTTTGGCCTATGTATAATTTTTTTTGAGGCATGTCATAAACTGTAAAGTTTCTCATTTTGAGCCCTTCTTCAACATTGTTGAAGGGCTCATCACTGTTTGAGGCTTCCATTTGCCACTTTCCTTTATATCTCTCTTTTGGCTCCATTTTTGCATGATTTGTTAGCCTCTTATGCTTCTGTTTTTGAGCTTTGGTCCGAACTATAAATGGCCTTATTTTGACCCCCTATTCATGTTTCATTAAGGGTCTTTTACTGTTTGAGGCATCCTTTTTGTACTTTGTGTTATAGCTCTCTTTTTGGCCTTGTTTTGCATAGTATTTTAAGCATACTTGTGCACTGTTTTGGGTTTTATCATAAACTGAAAAATGCCATTTTTTGGGTCTCTATTCAACATTGTTGAAAGGCCCTCTCTTGTTTGGGGCCAGCAGCTGTGACTTGCTTCTTTATCTCACATTTAGGGCCATTTTTGCATATTGGTTTAGCCTTATTTGTGTTCATTGTTTGGTCTTGCTTAAAACTGAAAACATGCTTGTTTTGGGGCTTCCTTGAATCTTTATTCATGCTTCATGTTCAAATAATGCATGCTTTGCATAGCTGTAGGCCATTGCGTGTGCCTAGTTTTGCATTTCGGGTCTCATTCCATGCATCGGGTGCCATGTTTCCGTGATTCGGGGCTATTTTATATCACATTTCAGTGCTGAAATTACATGCTTGTATGCCATATTTCATGCCTCGCCATGCCTTGTTAGAGTTTCATACTATGCCTTTGGTTTGGTCCTCGGTTTGCGTGCATGCGTGCACGCGTTTCGAGAGTCTCATTTTCATCTAATGGCCACTGATTTTGGCATGCTTGCGAGCTATCCATGTTAGTTTAAGTCTATCATCGCATGTTGTTGCATGCCATGTTTACTTACATGTTTAGGTTGCGCGCCTAGTATACATTGCTCATTTGCATGTTCATGTTGCATACTTAGCCTCCATGCCTAGGTTGCATTTCATTGAACATGCATCCCTTGCCTCTTGATCGATCATGATAGGGGTTGGGGCCCTTTGATGTGTTTTGTGCTTGCATTTCATTTGATATCAAAGTTGCAAAACTTGGCCTCTTAGGCCATCATGCATAATTGATGGCCCGAGGGTCGAGGGTCATGCTCCCTGGAGTCCCTTGCATGATAGGGAGTGTGTCCGCGCATACATGTGCTTGAAATTCTATGCCATGAACTGTCTGTCCTTGTTGCTGTCAAAAACCAGCTTCTGCAGGAAGTTTCTGCCGACCGGCACTGAAGAATGCCGACCGGCAAAGGATATGAGGCCGATGGACTTGAAAGCAGCCGATGGAAATTTCCCATGGCCGGTGGTCATTTCACTTAGCCGGTGGTGTTATGCAATTCTCATTGAAGATACCCTGAGACTTTGGCAATTTTCAGAGGAGCAGGGCAGCATTAATAGAGGCAGCAGTGGCATGGTAAGGGTTTCCGGGCAAAATGGACCGAGCATGCATCATTCGCGCATTCCGAGGCACGGCTGCGGCCACCTTCTATCTGTATTTATTTTGTTAATTAATTAAGGGTCTATAATAATTAATTAGCTAGGATAGTTGATTTGTTATTCGGACTGTATTATTCTTTCGGTCCCTCCGAGCGAGGGCAAATTTGTAATAAGTGTGGGTGTGTGTGTGCATGTCTTCCAACCCCACGTCTTTCTTCCCTTTTATTTACCCGCTTATGATGGTAGACTAGGGCATATTTAAATTAGCATACCTTATGCTATGCATGCGTGCATTCATACATTTGTCTTGCATGCACCAGGCTCGGTACATCATGCTAACTGCACTCGTATTTCAATTCCAAGTTGAGTATTTGTTAGTTGCAGCATTTCACATGCCATGTTTAGGATAGCCGAGCCTGTTTAGATTGCATCTTTACATGTGTTGCATTAGCCATTTCAAATATGAACTAGGATCATGCATGTGATTACTAACTGGTTTCTGTTTTGGCTTGGAGTACTAGGTGAGCTTTTATGCTTTAGCATGCCGCATGCGTGTGAGTGTTTCCATAATTGCATGATTACCATGAGGCTAGCTGCTTATGTGATATAACTGCTTGAATGCCTGTGGATGAAGGTCGAATTGCCTAAATTAGGATAATTCATTAAAACTGCGAGTTTTAAGCCCACTCGATAGTGGCAAAACCATTTTTCCTAAAAGTCCACTTGAGGGTGGCAAAACCTCCATTTTAGCCTACTTGCGAGTAGCAAACCATTTTCAAAACAAGCATGAAATGTTTTTGTTCCAATTTAGGCGATTTGGTCTATACTTGTTTGCTGTGCGCATAACATAGTAATGCTAGGCTAATAATTGGTTTAAGAACACATAACGTTTTCAAAAACGGATATCATGGTTAGTAGAGGCCGATCTTCGGATCGGGCGAGAGGGGGTGCTCATAGTTGACCTTCCCCAATCGTACCCAAATTCCCGAGCCGAGGCAACTTTGGTGATGACGGACACGTGGCCTTTGGCACCGAGTCCGGGTTTCCTAAATTCTCCCATTTTAAAATATTTAGGTGGCGACTCTGTATCTGGCAAAGCAGTCCATGTTTGGCACTTCTTTTCTAAAAATCTGTTTTCTCAAAACAAATTTGCCAAATTTGGACTCTTTGGTTCAGATTAAGAACCGTGACACAAATTGAGTCCGAACTGTTTCAGAAATTGAGTCCGACTATAAGCGACGTGCTACAGACTTGTTCCTCAATTGTTTCACTTGCTGGTCAAGGATCCGTTTTGGCCATTCTTCGTATTTCATATCCTCATCTAGTGCTATCCGGTAGTAATCAATTACATGAAACAGGTCTCAGAGATAACCCCTCAATATCGTTACGTGGAATACATTGTGCATTTGTTCGAATCCCGGTGGCAAAGCAACTCTATAAGCGACTGGGCTAAGCTTTTCCAGGATTTGAAATGGCCCAATGTAATGAGGTGACAGTTTATCTTTCTTACCAAATCTCAATTGGCCATTCATCGGAGTCACAAGAATAAATACATGATTACCAACCTTATACTCAAGAGGTCTTCTTCGAACATCTATATAATTCTTTTGCCAGCTTTGTGATGTCTTAAGCCTTTGTTGGATGATTTTAATCTTCTCAGAAGTGTCTTGCACAATTTCGGGCCCAAGTAAGGCTTTATCTCCGATCTCTGTCCAACAAATTGGCGATCTACACTTTCTGCCATATAAGGTGTCGTATGGTGCCATACCGATGCTGGAGTAGAAGCTATTATTGTACGCAAATTCTGCTAGTGGCAGATAGTTCTCCCAACTCCCTTGAAAATCAAAAGCACACATTCTGAGCATGTCTTCCAAGGTCTGTATGGTCCGTTCTGATTACTCATCTATTTGTGGATGGAGCGCGGTACTAAACCTCAATTCTGTTCCCATAGCTCTTTGCAAACTTTTCCACAATCTAGATACAAATTTCAGATCTCTATCCGAGACAATAGATACCGAAATTCTGTGCAAACGAACAATCTCATCAACATATATAGTGGTTAATCGATAAGCATCAAATGTAGTTCTAACAGGCAGAAAATGCGCAGATTTAGTCAATCTATCAATTACAACCCAAATAGAATCCATACCTCTAAGAGTTTAAGGTAGACCAACAACAAAGTCCATGGTCACATGCTCTCACTTCCATTCCGAAATAGGGAGAGGTTGAAGTAAAAGGCTTAGTTTTTGGTGCTCAGCCTTAACTTGTTGACATTGAAGGCATTTAGACACATATTCTACAATTGCCTTCTTCATTTTGGGCCACCAATAGCTCAGCTTTAAATCCCGATACATTTTGCTGTTACCCGGATGCATAGCAAACATCGACTTGTGAGCTTCGTTTAGGATCCTCTTTTTCAATTCAGGAATGTTCGGGACACATATTCGGCTTTGAAACCCCAATACTTCACCATCAATACTGAATTCTGGTTTCGATTTCACTTCAAATTCATCGATTATTGTCTTAAAGGCTTCATGATCTCTTTGTCTTTGCTTGATTTCAATAATTATTACTGGTTCAGCAGAAATGGCAGCTATCAACCCAACTGTAACATGCTCAAAGGGTACCCGTGCGCATTAAACAATTCAGACCCTCGGTCTCTTTGATCTAGTCTCACTAGTACAATGTGAAACATAGATGAAAATCCAGATTTGACAACTTTTAGAAAATCCATTTTATTGCAAAATCTTTTGCCAAAAATGGACTGCATCATCAGATCTCAGAGTCACCACCTAATATTTTTGGGAAATTAGTAAACCCGTGACTCGTGCCAAGGCCACTATTCGTCATAACCAAAGTTGTCTCGGTTCGGAACCTTAGGCATGTGAGGGGAAGGTCATTAATTAAACACCCCCACTCACCCGATCAAAAGATCGGCCTTTACTAAACCATGATATGAATTTTATTTATTTTATATGTTTATATTTCGATTATTTAATAAAACCTAAAAATTACTATGTGAAGCATACAAGTATAGAATATGTCATTTATTTTGAAATAATTTGATTTCATGTAGTTTTGAAAGAGTTTTGGAAATGTGTAACAAAAATAAATTGAGTTTACAAATATGACAATCAACACTATTCCAAATTAAGCGACACAACCTCCATCCACTGGCATTCATACAGTTATATCAAGTAAGCAAGTAACCACATGGTAGGACGCTTAAACATAATAAGAAAAACGCACACAAATAGGATGCTAAAGCATAAAAAACTTACATATTTACCGACATCCCTCGAACAGCTATAAAACAAAGTTAGTAAAACATGCATGATCTTATATACAAAATCCTAATACAATTCACTCATGAGATGCAACTAAAGATTCAGCTTCTAAGATATGACATGTGAATCATCTCAAGAACATGAGGTATCACACATAATCACATAGGAATTGATTAAATCCATAAATGCAAACTTCGCCGAAACAAGATGCATGAAACATAGATGCAAAGTATGGATATAACGACAAAAAAATAAAATAAAACAAACATGATGCATATTTATAAATAAGGAAAGCAAGTAAAAGAACGGGATAAAAAAAAGTGTGGCGGGAAATTATTACAACACTTTGAATAAATTATTACAAACCAAATTAGAGGAGGGGGAGGAGCATATTACAACAAAATAAAAACCTCAAAAAACACTCGAAATAAAATAAACAAAAGAGAAAAAAAAAAGTTTCATGTGCCTTAGAAACCATCGGAAGTTGGTTAACATCGAAAGACAACGCTGTTTTGTCCAAAAGAAGCTAATCGACCGGCCAACTAGGCCTAACAAAAATTTTCTTATTGCGAAACCAAGAAAAGGAATAAATAAGAAATATGTAAGTAGCTCAACTAACCACTACTGACTAGATTAAAAATAAGAAAACAAATATAAAATAGAACATGCAAGATTACAACAAAACTAATATGAACCTAAAATAAATAAAAAAACAAATATGAGGTAGAACATGCAAGATTACAACAAAACTAATAAGAGACTTAATACAAGAAAAATATAAGCTAAGAAATGTAAGATTACAACACAATTACTATGAAACTGAAACAAGAAAGCAAATATAAGATAGAACATGCAAGATTATAACATGAACTTAAAACAAGAAAGCAACTATGAGGTAAAACATGCAAGATTACAACAAAACTAATATAAAATTAAAGCAAGTGAATAAATACAAATAAATAAATAAATAATTATGAGCTAAATAAACCACTTAGATTATAACAAAACACTATAAAATAAGAAGCAAGAGAATAAATATGAGATAGAAAATACAAGAAAATGAAAGACTAGAAATTCACCTTCCAAAGAAAGATTGAACTTCTTGATTTCCAATCTTCCTCTTGATCACCCTCAAGTTGTGGAGTATGTTGTTGAAATCTCAGCAAGAAAGTTCAAGTTTTAGCTTTGGTGAAGTTTTGGGTGGTAACAAAACAAACTCTTTATTTGATCAAAGTTTAGACCTCTCTCTAAAAATATTTTCACTCAATTGGAACAAAATAAACTCTTTCTTTGATCAAAGTTTAGACATTTCTCTCATCAAAAAATTTCACCACCTCTCATAGTTCTAATGGTCTTCTATATATAGGCCAAAAACCAAGACCGTTTCATATTCTGAAGGGCCAATTTTGAAAGGCCAATTTTGAAGAGCCAAAACCTATTCATGTTTTGAAAGCCAATTATGAATAGTCAAAACCCATCCATTTGTTTGAAAGGTCAATTGTGAATAGTCAAAATCCATTCATTTGTTTGAAAGGCCAATTGTGAATAGTCAAAAGCTATTTAGTTTTTTTGAAAGGCCAATTGTGAATAGTCAAAACCCATTTTATTTGTTTGAAGGGCCAACGGTGAATAGTCAAAATCCATTTAGTTTTTTGAAAGACCAATTGTGAATAGTCAAAATCCATTTAGTTTTTTGAAAGGCTAATTGTGAATAGTCAAAATCCATTTAGTATTTTGAAAGGCCTATTGTTTCAAATTGCTAAATTTTCTAGACAAGAGAAAAAAAATGCAAAAAAAGATTTTTGAATAGGTCTCAACTAATTTGGCCAAAACGGGTGTAAAATTGGGATTGAAGCTTAAATCTGATTTTTTTGCTGAGAAATTCATAAAATAGCACATTATAATTTTCATCATTGGGTGTTTAGAAGAAAGTGTCCAAGTCTTAGGGCTGGTCAAAATGGGATGTCTTGTAATAACCCGACCCTCGTACATGATTCTGGTATCTTTTCAGCCCTCTATTCTGTGCTTTTGAATGCTCATTGTGCGACGCTATGTGAAATTACGTGAATTAAGTGAAACTTGGAAATATGGATTCTTATCTGTTGAACAAGAAAAGTATCTATCGCACTTAAACTGCTTGACTCAGAAATTGGAAGCCTTAACAGCTTAATAATCTGAAATTGATTATATATCTGTGATCAGCATAATTTTTAAGTAATATTAAGCATGTTTGCGAAATTTCAATTTGGAATGCGTAAACGATGGAATTTCGCCTTATTCACCCTTTTTATAAAGTGTATATATATGTACCAAAGCTCTTTAGATATTTTGACTTAGAAATTCATTGAAACAAATCTCCTGGAAGAGACGTTTTGAGAAGGGTTTGAGACGTAGGGGGACTAGATCATCAAGAAGGTGAAGAAAGTGAGAGACTCAAGCCTAAGATAAAATTATTCATTATTTATGATTCTTCTTTTGAATTTGAGAAGGATTCCTCCTTTTATGAGTCTTAGAGTGTGAGAGGAAGTGGGTATTTGATTCTTGCATTAAAATGGAACATGGTTTATCACTTTGGTGTTTTGAAATTAATTTGGGGTTATATGTGTAGGAAGTTATACTTTATTCCTTCTATTAGCATGTTTGAAGTGAATTTGTGATTATGGCCATGTGTATATGTTTAAAGTGTGTGGAGTATGAGTTGAGTTATATTTTGGTTATGGAATTCATAGGAAGTTGAACTCACTTCTTGCTTGAAGATCTAGTTTATATTTATCATCATCATGTGTTTGTAATGATTTTTGAACCATGTTTTGGTATATAAAGAATCTATTTTGGACCTCATGCATGATCACCAAACATGGGGTTTTGTATGAGGGTTGAACTGCCAAACAGGGGGCCAGGCCGCACGTGCAGAGGTCGTGGCCGCACGCGCGGAGAAGAGGAAAAAAAACGGGGAAGCATACTGTTTTTAGCCGCTCGAGCAGTGAAGGGGGACCGCACGTAAGGTACATGTCCGCACGAGCGGAGGGTATGGCCGCACGTGCGGCCCAGGTCAGAAATTCCGTTCGCTCCGTTTTACGTGCTCAACCCTCAGCTCTTTTCAGAATTTGTGTTCGATACCTGTTTATGATTGTACATGCAATTGAAATGTAAAAATGCAAGAAATAGTTTAAAAGAAGAAAGAAACTAATATGTGTTATCTATGTGTGTAGGACACACCACAGGGGGAACCACCGCTCCGCAACAACACTGTGAGTAATAGTACACGAAATGTACATTTATTTACCGTTAATATCTATTATGACTATTCTGTTTTCTATTAGACATAACATTAACATATGTATTGATCGGAACTTGGTGACAATGTAAGGTTGACTACATTTCTGTATATTTCTGGGCCGAAAGGCTGTTCAGTATATTTCTGGGCCGAAAGGCTGTTCTGTATATTTCTGGGCCGAAAGGCTGTTCAGTATACTTCTGGGCCGAAAGGCTGTTCTGTATTTTCGGGCCAGTAGGCCATTCTGTTATAACTGTAATATTAGGCCCAAGGCCGTTCTGAAAGTAAAACAATATCAGACTCACTACTTGGATTTCATTTTTGTGAATGCACTGTTATGCATTGTGGTTAAAGTTGGTCATAAACTGCTTAAGTACTATTATTCACTGAGCTTGTCTCACCTTGTAATTTTGTCTGATTCTGTAGGTAATCAACTTGGAGGTCAGTCCTAGCATCATTATCATCTCTCTTTTGTCAACCTAAGGACAACCAGGCACTTGGAGAAGCCCTTTGCATGCTAGCGCAGTTTTGCTAGACGTTGTCATTTTGTACTAATGTTTTGTGGGCTGAAATCGATTTGTATCTAATGATTGTTATATACCCAGCCTCTGGGCTGGACTTGTAAATGTGTACATAACTTAATCTCATATGCATGTTCACTAGATGTTTAATTCCGAGTCGTGGTCCTGGCATATTTGTAGTAGCTCAATGGATGTGTCTGCATGTTATTCTATTATATTAACGCTTCCATTCAGGCCCCGGATATTTTTATATAGCAGGATAAGTGTCTGTTTCTGGGTAGGTCATGCCCGAAATTTTAGGGGCAAGTTTGGGGCATGACAAGTGGTATCAGAGCACGAGTTGCTATCTCACACACGGATCCATTGAGCTTCAGGATGTCTAGAAAGATGTAGGCATCATGTAGTAAAGGAAGATTGATAGCAACGTTAAATGTTTTCTGCTAACGCTAATAATGATGATCAATGTCTATTGTATTCTTTTGTGTATGTTGTAATTGGTTGTTTTGTAGACTATGGTGAGAACAAGGACCGAAGATCAGGAAGAAGCTACCTCAGCACGGTTGGACAGGATGGAAAGAATGATTATGGAAATGGCGGAAACTCTACGACAACAACAACAGCAACAACAGCCATAGCCGCCACCACCACCAGTACCCCCACCTGTAGTGCAAGATATTCACGCTGAGGACCGTACCATTACACTTACAAAGGAGTTTAAAAAGATAAAACCACCATCGTTTAAAAGAGGAATTGAACCAATGAAAGCTAAGGCATGGGTGTTAGGGATAGAAAAATTGTTCGAAGTTTTCCCTTGTACTGAAGTTCAAAAGGTGCAACTTGCTGCTTTCACTCTTGAAGATGAAGCACGGAGGTGGTGGATGCTTACAAGAACAATGCATCAGGGGTTGACATGGGACAGGTTCTTGGCGCTGTTTTATGATAAATATTTTTCCCAGAGTATGCGAGACAAAAAGGTGACCGAATTCGAAACATTGAGACAAGGAAACAAAACTGTTGCTTTTATGAAGCTCAATTCGCAGAATTAGCCCGGTTTGCACCTCACATGGTAGATATAAAATATAACAACGCGCGAAAATTCGAAGGAGGGTTGCGGGGTACTATTCTGGACCGAGGTAATGTGTTGAAGGTGCCTACCTACGTTAATGTGTTAGAAAGGGCTGTTATAGCAGAAGGGAATATTGCTGCTCAGAGTCGGATTTCTGAATGGAAAGGAAAGAGGCAGAACAACCAATGGTTCAAGGGGTTAACTACTCCACCAAACAAGAAGCAAAATTCAAGGACCTCCAGCACTACTACTTCTTCTCAAAATTCAGCTCCTGTGTGTCCAGAATGTGAATAGAGGCATCGTGGGATTTGTCACCGATTGTCTGGAGCATGCTTTCGATGTTGCAAAACGGGTCATTTGATAAAAGACTGTCCGCAAAAGAATCAACAAACTAGTAATAAGGCCGCCACAAGCTCAGTAGGGTCTACACCGGCTTCTAATGCTAAGTCAGCTGCTAAACCTGCTAACAATAAGGACACTACGAGGCAAGGCAGGGTATTTGCGTTGGTTCCAGGAGATGTACAGAATGCAACAACAGCGGTGTCAGGTACAGTTATGGTTCATGGTCATTCTGCCTACGTCTTATTTGATTCTGGCTCTACCTATTCCTTTGTGTCAAAATTATTTGCCAAACATTTCGATAAACCTGAAGAAGACTGACTTATGTGCTGTTTGTATCTTCACCTATGGGAAATTCCATGATCTGTACCTCTGTATATTCTACTTGTGAACTTCTAATTGGGGATGTCTATGCATATGCTAATCTATTACCACTTGATATGACTTCTTTTGATATTATTTCTGGGAATGGATTGGTTGGGTAAATATAGTGCCACTATAGACTGTCTAACGAAGCAAATCAATTCCACCCTCCGGGGCAATCAGAATTTACTTTTCAAGGACAGGGAGTAACTTCTCCACCGTATGTGATTTCTGCAGCAAGGGCTTGTAAATTAATTCAGAAAGGGTGTCAGGGGTATTTATGTAGTGTTTTGGAAGGGCCAATAATGAATGAGAATACTGATGCGATTCCAGTTGTCTGTGAATTTCCGGACGTCTTTCCGGAAGAATTGCCAGGAGAATTAGTGGACCGTGAAATCGAGTTCACGATTGAAGTGCTACCGGGAATCCAACCCATTTCTAAAATCCCGTATCGAATGGCACCAGCTGAAATGAGGAAATTGAAGACTCAGTTGCAAGACCTACTGGATAAGGGGTTTATCCACCCGAGTGTTTCTCCGTGGGGTGCACCAGTCTTGTTGGTGAAAAAGAAAGACGGAACACTCCGATTATGTATAGACTACCAGGGAGCTTAATAAAGTAACAATCAAGAATAAGTATCCATTACCGCAGATCGATGATTTATTTGATCAATTACAAGGGGCACAAGTCTTTTCCAAGATTGATTTACGGTCCGGATACCATCAATTGAAAGTTAAAGCTGATGATGTTGAGAAGACAGCTTTCCGAACCCGATACGGTCATTATGAATTTCTGGTTATGCCCTTCGGAGTTACTAACGCACCAGCAGCATTTATGGATCTGATGAACCGTGTCTTCAAACCTTATCTAGATGAGTTTGTGGTGGTCTTTATTGACGATATCCTTATTTATTCAAAGAATGCAGAGGCTCATGAAAACCATCTTCGTTTAATTCTTCAAGCCCTCCGAGAAAAGAAGTTGTACGCAAAGCTAAAGAAGTGTGAATTCTGGCTACGTGAAGTGGCATTTCTGGGGCATGTTATAACTAAGGAAGGAGTCTCTGTTGATCCAAACAAGATTGAGGTGATTATGAACTGGCCGACTCTGACTAATGTGACTGAAGTGTGTAGTTTTATGGAGTTAGCCGGATATTATAGGAGATTTGTTCAGGATTTTTCCAAAATTGCTGTACCGCTCACACAGTTGACTAAAAAGGGAGTTACATTTGAATGGTCAGAACCGCGGGAATCTATTTTCCAAGAATTAAAAATAAGGTTGACTACAGCTCCGGTCCTTGCACTACTATCTAGTACTGAGGGATTTGTGATTTACAGTGATGCTTCACATAAGGGACTTGGCTGTGTGCTTATGCAAAACGGAAGGGTTATCGCTTATGCCTTTCGACAGCTTAAACCTCATGAGAAACATTATCCCACGCATGATCTTGAGCTAGTCGTAGTAGTTTTTTCTTTAAAGATTTGGTGGCATTATCTGTATGGGACTACTTGCGACATTTACACCGATCATAAAAGTCTCAAATACCTTTTCACCAAAAAAGAGTTGAATATGCGCCAGCGGCGGTGGTTGGAGCTTATTAAGGATTATGATTTACAGATCCACTATCATCCTGGTAAAGCCAACACGGTGGCAGACGCACTTAGTCGGAAAAATGTGGAAAATTTGGCAAGTTTATTGACAAAGAAAAAGGAATTGATAAGTGAGCTAAATAAGATGGGGGTCGACTTGGTGATACATGGTCAAGAAGCAACAGTGGCAACAATGATGGCCCAACCGACATTACTTGAGGAGATTAAATTACGCCAAATGGACGATGGAGCTCTAAAGAAGACATGTGAGGAAATAGAGATAAAACCGAAACTGGGGTTCACTTTGACAGATTCTGTGCTTAAATTTCAAAACCGAGTATGTGTTCCTAATGTGGTAGAACTTAAACGGAAATTGATGGAAAAAACACATACCTCCAGAGTTACAATGCATCCAGGAAATACCAAAATGTACTGGGATTTGAAACAAAATTTTTGGTGGCCAAGTATGAAAAAAGAAATCGCGGAGTTTGTCTCTAAGTGTTTGCAATGTCAGCAAGTAAAAGCAGAACATCAGAAACCAGCACGATTATTACAACCCCTTCCAATCCCGGAATGGAAATGAGAACATCTGACCAAGGATTTTGTTGTAGGCTTACCACGGACACCTCGAGAGATGAATTCTATATGGGTCATTGTCGACCGATTGACAAAGTTCGCCCACTTCCTGCCCGTGAAGACCCAATATAATGCAGATAAACTTGTTGTGATCTATGTGAACGAAATTGTAAGGCTTCACGGTGTTCCGGTCTTAATTGTGTCAGATAGAGATCCAAAATTTGTTTCAAGGTTCTGGCAAAGCCTACAGGATGCAATGGGTACAGAACTAAAGTTTAGCACAGCTTTCCACCCTCAAACAGATGGGCAATCCGAGAGGACAATTCAGACGCTAGAAGATATGCTTCGAATGTGTGTTCTGGATTTTCAGGAAAGTTAGGAAACCCATCTGCCGTTGGTTGAGTTTGCGTATAATAACAGTTACCATTCGAGTATTGAAATGGCACCCTACGAAGCTCTGTATGGAAGATCGTGTCGTTCTCCCGTGTGTTGGGCTGAGGTTAGAGATAGGCCATTGTTAGGGCCAGAGATTGTCCAGTTAACAACTGAAAAAGTTAGAATTATTCGAGAAAGACTGAAAACTGCCCAAAGTAGACAGAAGAGTTATGCAGATAACCGGCGAAGGAATTTGGAGTTTGAAGTGGACAGTCATGTTTTTGTGAAAGTTACCCCAATGAAAGGACATCCAAGATTCGGAAAATTGGGTAAACAGACACCCCGATATGTTGGTCCCTTCCAGATCTTAGAAAAAGTGGGTCCAGTAGCCTACCGAGTTGCCCTTCCGCCACATATGAGTCAGATTCATAACGTGTTCCATGTTTCTATGCTTCGAGGATACCTTCCAGATCCGTCACATGTTATTGATTATCACCAAATTGTGTTGACTGACAAGTTAACATACGATGAAAAACCAATTCGAATTCTGGACCGTCAAGTGAAACAGTTACGGAACTGAGAAATTCCAATGGTAAAAGTGGAATGGCAAGAGCATTACGGAACCGAAGCAACTTGGGAAAAGGAAGATGAAATGCAACACCAATATCCGCATCTATTTCCCTCTTAAGGTAAAACAAGTTTGGAGGACCAAACTTATTTAAGGGGGGGAGAGTGTAATAACCCGACCCTCGTACATGATTCTGATATCTTTTCAGCCCTCTATTCTGTGCTTTTGAATGCTCATTGTGCGATGCTATGTGAAATTACGTTGAATTAAGTGAAACTTGGAAATATGGATTCTTATCTGTTGAACAAGAAAAGTATCTGTCGCACTTACTGTTTGACTTAGAAATTGGAAGCCTTAACGGCTTAATAATCTGAAATTGATTATATATCTGTGATCAGCATAATTTTTAAGTAATATTAAGCATGTTTGCGAAATTTCAATTTGGAATGCGTAAACGATGGAATTTCGTCTTATTCACCCTTTTTATAAAGTGTATATATATGTACCAAAGCTCTTTAGATATTTCGACTTAGAAATTCATTGAAACAAATCTCCTGGAAGAGAAGTTTTGAGAAGGGTTTGAGACGTAGGGGGACTAGATCATCAAGAAGGTGAAGAAAGTGAGAGACTCAAGCCTAAGGTAAAATTATTCATTATTTATGATTCTTCTTTTGAATTTGAGAAGGATTCCTCCTTTTATGAGGCTTAGAGTGTGAGAAGAAGTGGGTATTTGATTCTTGCATTAAAATAGAACATGGTTTATCACTTTGGTGTTTTAAAATTAATTTGGGGTTATATGTGTAGGAAGTTATACTTTATTCCTTCTATTAGCATGTTTGAAGTTAATTTGTGGTTATGGCCATGTGTATATGTTTAAAGTGTGTGGAGTATGAGTTGAGTTATATTTTGGTTATGGAATTCATAGGAAGTTAAACTCACTTCTTGCTTGAAGATCTAGTTTATATTTATCATCATCATGTGTTTGTAATGATTTTTGAACCATGTTTTGGTATATAAAGAATCTATTTTAGACCTCATGCATGATCACCAAACATGGGGTTTTGTATGAGGGTTGAACTACCAAACAGGGGGCCAGGCCGCACGTGCAGAGGTCGTGGCCGCACGTGCGGAGAAGAGTAAAAAAAACGGGGAAGCATACTGTTTTTGGCCGCTCGAGCGGTGGAGGGGGACCACACGTGCGGTACATGTCCGCACGAGCGGAGGGTATGGCCGCACGTGTGGCCCAGGTCAGAAATCCCGTTTGTTCCATTTTACGTGCTCAACCCTCAGCTCTTTTTGGAATTTGTGTTCAATACCTGTTTATGATTGTACATGCAATTGAAATGTAAAAATGCAAGAAATAGTTTAAAAGAAGAAAGAAACTAATATGTGTTATCTATGTGTGTAGGACACACCACAGGGGGAACCACCGCTTCGCAACAACACTGTGAGTAATAGTACACGAAATGTACATTTATTTACCGTTAATATCTGTTATGACTATTCTGTTTTCTGTTAGACATAACATTAACATATGTATTGATCGGAACTTGGTGACAATGTAAGGTTGACTACATTTCTGTATATTTCTGGGCCGAAAGGCTGTTCAGTATATTTCTAGGCCGAAAGGCTGTTCTGTATATTTCTAGGCCGAAAGGCTGTTCAGTATACTTCTGGGCCGAAAGGCTGTTCTATATTTCCGGGCCGGTAGGCCGTTCTGTTATAACTGTAATACTAGGCCCAAGGCCGTTCTGAAAGTAAAACAATATCAGACTCACTACTTGGATTTCATTTTTGTGAATGCACTGTTATGCATTGTGGTTAAAGTTGGTCATAAAACTTCTTAAGTACTATTATTCACTGAGCTTGTCTCACCCTGTAATTTTGTCTGATTCTGTAGGTAATCAACTTGGAGGTCAGTCTTAGCATCATTATCATCTCTCTTTTGTCAACCTAAGGACAACCAGGCACTTAGAGAAGCCCTTTGCATGCTAGCGCAGTTTTGCTAAACTTTGTCATTTTGTACTAATGTTTTGTGGGCTGAAGTCGATTTGTATCTAATGGTTGTTATATGCCCAACCTCTGGGCTGGACTTGTAAATGTGTACATAACTTAATCTCATATGCATGTTCACTAGATGTTTAATTTCGAGTCGTGGTCCTGGCATATTTGTAGTAGCTCAATGGATGTGTCTGCATGTTATTCTATTATATTAACGCTTCCGTTCAGGCCCCGGATATTTTTATATAGCAGGATAAGTGTCTGTTTCTGGGTAGGTCATGCCCGAAATTTTAGAGGCAAGTTTGGGGCGTGACATGTCTACACCAGCTTGTTCATATAACACAACTTCAATCTCAGCTTTCTCAAAATCTTGCGAAATGTCTTTCTGTTCAGTGAGTAGACAAGCTAAGTTCCCCGTTGATTTCCTGCTCAATGCATCGACAACTGTATTGGCCCTTCCTGGGTGGTACTAAATCTGAAGGTCATAATCCTTTATTAACTTGAGCCACCTCCTCAGTCGCATATTCAGCTTCTTTTGAGTAAAGAAATATTTCAAGCTTTTGTGATCCGTGTAAACTTCACATCTTGCCCCATACAGGTAATGCCGCTAAATTTTCAAAGCAAACACAACTGTGACTAGTTCCAAGTCATGTGTTGGGTAGTTCTTTTCATGCGGCCTCAATTGTCGGAAAGTATATGTAATCACTCTCCCGTTCGGCATTAGTACACAGCCCAGACCTTTATAAGAAGCATCACTATATATTACAAAGTTTTCCATACCTAAGGGCAAATCAAAACTGGTGCAGAAGTTAATCTCGCCTTCAATTTGTGAAAGGCAAACTCCCTTTCTTCACTCCATTCAAACGGTTGTCCTTTGCGTGTGAGTTGAGTAAATGGTACGGCTATTTTCAAAAAATCTTTCACAAACCGTTTGTAATACCTGGCTAGACCCATGAAACTGCGAACTTCTGTTACATTCGTCAGAGTAGGCCAGTTCACAATTGTCTCTATCTTCTACAGGTCTACTGAAATCCCCTCCTTGTTGATAACATACCCTAAGAAAATAACTTCATACAGCCAAAATTCGCATTTCTTTAGTTTAGCAAATAATTTCTTCTCTTTAAGTGTTTGCAAGACAGTTTTCAGATGCTGTTCATGTTCAAGTCTACTCTTTGAATATATCAAAATATCATCAATAAAAACTGCAACAAATTCGTCGAGGTAAGGCTTAAAAATTTGGTTCATAAGATTCATACCTTGTTCATAACAAGGAATTCATAATGACCATACCTCGTTCTGAATACAGTTTTCTCAACATTTTGTGCCTTTACCTTCAACTGGTGGTACATGGATCTCAAATCAATTTTTGAAAATACTTGTGAGCCTTGCAACTGATCAAACAAGTCGTCAATACGAGATAAAGGATATTTATTCTTTATCGTTACCTTGTTCAATTCACGGTAGTCAATACACAGGTGCAAGGTTCCGTTTTTCTTTTTCACAAATAATACCGGTGCACCACATGGTGAAGTACTTGGTCGAATAAACCCCTTGTCAAGTAAGTCTTGCAATTGTTCTTTCAGTTCTTTCATTTCAGCAGTAGCCATTCGATAAGGGGTTTTTGAAATAGGCTGAGTGCCTGGCACAATATCAATAGTAAACTCTATCTCCCTGTCAACCAATTCTCTTGGCAATTCATCTGGGAATATATCTAGAAATTTGCTTACAATGGGGATACTGTTCAATTCAACATTCACAGATTGTTCAGACAATACACAACATAAGTAACCCTGGCACCCTTTCCTGGTTAATTTATATGCTTTCATTGCAGATATCAAATAAGATGGAGGCACTACCTCGTTACCCACAAACACAATTTCCTCCTGTCCTGGTGGTTTAAATTCAACTCGTTTCGTTACACAATCGATGGTGGCACAATACTTAGATAACCAGTCCATGCCTAGAATTATATCAAAATGTCTAAAGTCTAAGGGTAACAGATCTACATACAAGGTAGCATTCCCAATACGCATATCGCAAAATCGACACACAGATGTACACAACACAAATTCCTGGGATAGAACAGATACACATAACAAATATGGCAATGATTCTAGAGCTCTACTCAATCTAGATGCAAATGCATAAGTTACAAAGGAGTGCGTTGATCTGAAGTCAATTAACACAAATGCATCTTGATTATATATAGAGATAGTACCTGAGACGACGGCTTCTGCGTTCCGTGTATCGCCCGAAACGAGCACAAAGACTCTCATTTGCCTCACGGTGTCTTCAGTGGTAGTAGGCCTCATAGTGTTTCTCGATTTTGGGATTGATGCAGTTGAGCTAGCAGCTAACTTTCCACTGTTTTTGTTACAATCCCTGGCCATATGCCCTATTTTACCACACTTAAAGCAGGCCCTTGAAACACGGTAGCAAACCCCATGATGTCTTTTACCACATTGGTTGCACATTGGAGACGTATCTCTAGAAGAATTTGAAGTGCCTGAGGAATCTATATTCTGTTTATTTGAGAGTCTTTTCTTTGAAAGAAGCCTTGCCTCTTACTTTTCTAATCAGTTGGTGATTTACTCTGCCTGGCTATGTTAGCTTCTGATATTATTGCCCGATCCAGCACATTAATGTAGGTTTCTAGCTTTAATACATTCATCATTTCTAAGATATCATCTCGAAGACCACCTTATGTGTGGTGTAAATCTGGCCAGTTTAGTAAACTTGGCCTCGTACTCGGCTATTATCATGCTGTTTTGCTTAAGTTCCATGACTCCGACATTTTCCTGTCACGAACACACTGTGGAAAGTATTTGTCATAGAAAATTTCCAAGAACTGTGCCCAGCCAATATCTTTATTGCTTTCACGCATCAACATCCACAACCTTTTTGCTTCATCTTCAAGTGTAAAAGTGGCTAGCAATACTTTCTATGTTTCTAGATAAGGAAACACTTCAAATAACTCTTCTATGCCAAGGACCCACCCTCAGCCTTCAGTGGATCCAATCCTTCATGAAACTGTGGTGGTTTCATTTTCTTAAACTCTTTAGTGAGAGCTATTGTTCAGTCATCATTCTGTAGATCCTGTACAGGCGGTACTGGAGGTGAAGGCGGAGGGTGTGGCTATTGCCACTGTTGCTGCCACTATTGTTGTTGTCTCAATGTTTTTGCCATATCATGTATCATTCTTTCCATCCTATCCATTTTGGCGGTAGAGGATTCCTCTAATTCATCACCTCTTGTTCTCACCATTATCTGATTAAACTTGCATTATTCTTTATACAAAAATGTTCACAAGTACGCATATACCAAAGAGCATACGTATTCAAGTAATTCACAATGCAAGCAATTCACAACACATATAGCACATAGTCATTCATTTTTAAATATTTAAGTATATTTTCAATGTTTTCAAGTTCATACTCATCACATGAATGCATCTTAGATCTTTTTTAGATGCTTATTGCTCATTTGGACAAGTGTGTGAGTTATTAACTCGTGCCCTGATACCACTCTGTCATGACCCGAACCCGTCCCTATGGATTAAGGTCATAATCGTCCAACAATCATAGGATTACCTACGACCTCAAATCTGATTAAACATATTTCAGAATAAATAAAGGGGGCCACAACGGAAGCAGACTTAAAAATTTTGTCCAATGAGTTGTGCTTATATGGCATAGTAAAATTATTCCAAAAAACATTTCATAATAACTCACACATATAAGCAAACTTAACACTTTGTACATCTAGGAACTTCAAACATGTAGTCAGCCAAACAAAAGTTCATATACATGGGTGATCCAACGTATTCACCAACGTAGCAAAAAAAGTAAACAAAAGAACAAAATAAAGTCTCGTGCGTCAGACATTCGAGCTGACTCCACAAAACTTTACTTCCTCTCACATTCTTCACTGAGGCTGGGTTTGGGTGTCTCTTTACTCACCTACAAACATATAACTAAGAGTGAGCGAAAGCCCAGTAAATAATATCAAAATAAAGAAGTCACATGAATGAAATTCGTAACAGGCATATCAAACGGCTTTAGGCCCATTCATATTTCTTTCTAATACGTCAAACAACCTCAGGCCCAAACATATCAAACGACCTCTGGCCCATTACATCAAATAGCCTCAGGCCCAATTCATTCATGTCAAACGGCCTTTGGCCCAATCGTTCATGTCAAACAGCCTCAGGCCCAATTTATTCGTGTTAGACGGCCTCGGGCCCAATTCATTCATATCAAACGGCCTTTGGCCCAATCGTTCATGTCAAACGACCTCGGGCCCAATTTATTCATTAGCATAACAAATATTCATTCACGATTCAAATTAACAAATCCGTGAACTTATATAGGAGTAAGCATTTGGAGAGTAGCATACTTCAAAATATCCTTACTAAGATATTACCCACAGTGTTCTACTAATGGATTTGTCCTTGCGCTTGACCCTACAGATTTCATAACATATTGGGTTACAAGCAATTCAATCCATTCTTACTTTATTTATTTCTCTTAGGCCTCTTTCTTATCCTTTTAAGTCATTTACAATGCCCAATGCATGCCTAAGAGTGCTTAGAAATGAAAGAGAACGAAAAACAAAACACAAACCAACTTTTCAAAATTTCTGAAACAGGGCTCTCCGCTCAAGTGCAGCTTTGGTCGCTCAAGCGACCTGCAAAACTCTGAAAAAGTACTGGTTGCATGAATTTTACGCTCGAGCAAGATTTTCGACGCTCGAGCGAGGAGTCTTTCAAAACAGGATTCGCTCGATCGTAAAGTCTGTCGCTCGAGCCACTGTGCAAATCTCTGCAAAACTTCTAGGAGCTAAATTTTCATGCTCGAGCGAGACTTTCCTCACTTGAGCAGACTAGTCGAATTCTGGGTTTTCCAGCAAGCTGTTTAAGCTTCAAAACATAACCCCAAAGACTTCAAAGTTTGCAAATCAATGCCAAATCATAGAAAAACATTGTGTAACATAAAAACTTAGATAATTTGAAACCAATTGTCCCAAAATCATGATCCATCTCCAAAATTTCCCAAATCATTTCAAGTTCTTCAAAACTCATGTAATAAAGTTACATATCCTCATGAATCATTCATGCTTGTCAATTATTGACTCCAATCCTATTTCAAATGGCACAAATGATGCTTAAAATCATGAAGCTCATGAAAATTATGCATGCATGTATGATTTGATGCCATATTCTTCATGTTCCAACAATCATCTTCTAAATACAAACATGAATCCTTAGAATTAAGTTTCATACCATGATAATTCTTATATGCATGTGTATATTGACTTCAAATTCATCATATACAACTTAAACGTTGTTCTTGATTACCAATTCTCTTCGAATTCTTATAATTATAAACTCAAACTCATGAATTAAGGGTTGGTTACAAATGATGCTTAAAATCATGAAGCTCATGAAAATTATGCTTACATGTATGATTTGATGCCATATTCTTCATGTTCCAACAATCATCTTCTAAATACAAACATGAGTCCTTAGAATTGAGTTTCATACCATGATAATTCTTACATGCATGTGTATATTGACTTCAAATTCATCATATACAACTTAAACCTTGTTCTTGATTACCAATTCTCTTTGAATTCATATAATTACAAACTCAAACTCATGGATTAAGGGCTGGTTACCCACCTAGAAGCTCCAATCCTTCCAAATTAGCAAATTTCTTGAGCCTAGCTTCCAAATTCCCAAGCTTTGGGCCAAAATCCACAATTTGTGCCCTCTTCTCTCTTCAGAACCGTCCCTCTCTCTCTCTCTCTCTCTCTCTCTCTCTCTCTCTAGAGTGTATTTCAAATTCTTGAGCTCAAATGGGGAGCTTAAGTATAAATAGGCCTATATATATATATATATATATGTTTGCCTAATCAAATTGATTAAGGCTAAGTAATTGTGCCTTAATTTAATCGATTCGATCTAATTATTTGGTCCGAATCAATTTTTTAATTAAATTTCACCTAGGCTCTAAAAATCATGCTAAGTATAAAAATGCAATCAATTTTAGTTTCTGTCGCCTCTACGACCTTTAATTTTTCAAATTATAGCAGTAAGTTAGACAGATTTTCCTACGATGAACAAATATAACTTCAAAAACACAAATAATCACACAATTACCACCAAAATCATATTAAGCATATAATCACAATCATAATTAAGGCTGATTAACATAATACAGAACATGGTTATCACACAAGCCTACTCCTATTTTATTAGATTTCGCTTATTACTCAATTAAACCTCACTTACTACTCAATGAGTCCCTATTTACTACTAAATCAAACTGTACCTACTACTCGGTCAAACATGACTTACTACTAAGACACCACTTAATTGGACTTGACTTGCTACTTAATTAAATATCACTTCCTACTTATTAAGATTGTACTTACTATTTCATTAGATTTTACTTACTACTCAATTAAACTCTACTTACTACTTAATGAGAATTGATTTACTGCTCAACTAAATCTCACTTACTACTCAATGAGAGTTAGTTTATCATTCAATGATACTTCACCTACTACTCTATCAAACTTGACTTATTACTTAATCAAATATGACTTACTACTTACTAAGACCCTACTCACTATTACTACTTAATAATACCCTACCACCACTACCATTGTCACCACCACTACTACTATCACTACCACCACTACCACCATCACCATCATATCGCCACTATTACTCAATCAAACTCCATTTATTACTCAATCAAACATGACTTAAGGGTGGTTCGGGATGTTCTAAATAAATGCATTTTTTTACTTTTTAAAAAAATAAAAAAAAATGTGTAGACAGGTAAAGAAAGTGGGTAGAAAAGTAGAGGGGAAATGTTGATTGATGTGACCAAAATAAGTGTATGTATGCACAAAAAAAAAGTACATTTTTTTAGTGTATGCCAAACACCTACTTACTACTTAATAAGACACCACTTAATTGAACTTGACTTGCTACTTAATTAAATCTCACTTACTATTCAGCTGCCGTTTGGCAAGTAGGTTGGGTTTGGGTTAGAACTAAAAAAACACAAATAGATTAAGGCCTCTTTTGGGAAGTGGGTTATAATCCACTTCCCGGATTATAACCCACTTCCTCTCTCACAAAAAAGCTGCTTATAAGCAGCTTTTTACTAAAAAGCTGATTATAACCATCTTCCCAAAATAGCCCTAAATAGACTTAGCTAATATGATAACATGTCACATCCAAACCATAATTATTTCACTTTTTCTCTCAAAAAAACAAAAAAGTGAAAAATTATTCCTAAACAGAGCTAATTTAGTTAGGCTAAATTAGTCAAAAAGTCAACTAAAAATGTTCTTCCCAAATGAACCCTCAATTAGATTCTATTTACTATTTCATCAGATTTATTATTATCCCAAAAAAGTTGAAAAATACTCATTGAGCTTTCACTTAGTACTAGTAAGTTTCCACTTACTACTTCACTAGGCTCCACTTATTACTCAGTTTTGGTTTCACTTACTACTCAATGAGCTTCCATTTACTATTTCATTATACTCCACTTACTACTCAACGAGCTTCCACTTACTATTTTACTAGACTGACTTATTATTCAATGAGTTTCCACTTACTATTTCATTACACTTTACTTACTACTCAATTTTGGTTTCACTTACTACTTAATGAACTTTCACTTACTACTTTAATAGACTCCATTATCTACTCCATTTTGGTTTCACGTACTGCTCAATGAGCTTCCACTTAATATTTCATTACAGTTCACTCACTACTAAATTAAACCCCACTTACTACTTAATAAGACTCCACTTACTACTCGTTAATTGTTTACTTACTGCTCCATCAAACTTGACTTGCTATGCAGTTAAACGCTACTTATTACTCAATAAGACTCAACTTACTACATAATCAAACTCCACTTTACTACTACTTAAAAAGACACCACTCAATTGAATTTGATTTACTACTCATTTAAATCCCACTTACTCCCACTAACTACTCGTTAATTGTTTACTTACTGCTCCATCAAACTTGACTTACTATCCAGTTAAACACTACTTAATACTCAATGAAACTCAACTTACTACACAATCAAACTCCACTTTACTACTACTTAAAAAAACACCACTCAATTGGATTTGATTTACTACTCATTTAAATCTCACATACTCCAACCAACTATTCATTTAAATCTCACTTAGTTGTATCATATTAAACCCCACTTACTATTCAATGAGAAACTCCACTTACTAGTCAATCAAATTTTATTTATTACTCAATTAAATATGGCTTACTACTTAATTGGACTTGACTTACTACTTAATTAAATCTCAATTACTACTCAATGAAACTCTTTTTACTATTTTATTAGACTTTAACTACTCAATTAAACTCTATTTATTATTCAATAAGACTTGGCCTACTATTCAATTAAATCTTACTTATTATTCATTGACACTTAACTTACTCTACTAACTACTCAATTAAATTCATTCATTACTTAATCAAACATGACTTACTCTATAAGGCACCATTTCTTTTGATCTATCCTACTCAATAATACTCGATTTACTATCCCATTAAACTTGAATTACTCCTCATATTAAATCACACTTACTACTCTATCAGACTTGATTTATTATTCAATGAAATTTCAGTTACTATTTAGTGAGACTCCACTTGCTACTCCCTTAGACTCGACTTATTACTCAAAGAAATTTTATTTACCACTCAATGAGACTCCACTTACTACTCTATTAGACTCGACATATTACTTAATGAAACTTCATTTAGCACTCAATGATACTCCACTTAATTACTACTCCATCAAACTTGACTTACTATTCAATCAAATATCGCTTTCTAGTTAATGATACTCCACATACTCTACTTACTACTCCATTAGACTATAGCTCAATCAACGTTTGATACTCAACTTTCTATTTCATAAAACTTGACTTACTATTAAATAAAATCTCACTTAGAGAGTGATAAGTTGTTTCAAAACAAATGGTAAGATAATTCATAACGAGTGATAAACAAATTTAGAAATCTAACCAACTTTAGAGAGTGTCATAGTATGATCTCATTTATTAATTTCAGGAAATTTGACTAACTACTTAGTTAAACCTCATTTACTACTTAAGGAGATTTCACTTATGACTTCATTAGACTTAACATACTACTTAATTAAATTTCACTTATTACTTAATGACATTTCACCTACAATTCTATTAGCCTTGACTTATTACGTCATCAAACATTTGACCACTGACAACTATTGAGTGGTAAGTAAAATTAGAACGAATAATATGAGTTGACTTATTACTTAATCAAATATTTGACTATTGACAACCATTGATTGATAATTAAAATTAGAAAAAATAATAAATATTATATTTAAGAGTGATAAGTATTGTCATAACAAGTGATAAGTACTATCACAATTAATAGTAAGCCAAAGCACCTTCTGCATCACCATTGACAAATTGCATTCTACGCTCAGTCCCAAAATGATTGTACATGTCTTTTTGTATGAACTCAACATTCTTATAGCCACCTACTTGTTCTACCATACAAGAAGTTATTACTCAATGAGATATTCTAATTTCTACTTACTACTCTATTAGACTTTAGTTATTATTTATTGAGTTTTCACTTACTACTCAATCAAACTATACTTACTACTTAATTAAGCATGATTTATCAATCAATAAGACACCACTTCAATAGACTCAAGTTAATAGTCAATGAAATAATACTTAAATAGAAAACAGTAAATATAAACGTTATCAAACAGGCCCTTAAATATAAATATGGCATGTTATTAGTTTTATGTATTTAAAATATAAAAAATGACACAATTTTCAAGAATTGAATGTGACCTATTTAGCATGTAATATTTTAAATAGTAAGTTTATTCATAACAAATAGTAAATGAGTAAATACCAAATAGTAAGTATATTTGTAGCAAATGGATAGTTAGCATCATTTTTTTTAATTTCAAAATTAGCCAATACTAGTTTACTTTTTGAAAAATCACCTTACTTTTTCTACCTAGTTTTACTTTTGATTCATCCAATGGCTAATATTTATCTTATCTAAATCTAATGATCAATAATTTTTTTTATGTACCTTACATGAAAACCACTTTCATGTATGGTAGAACTTTCCTAGATTTTGGTGTTTTAGCTTTGGTTTGTGAGTTGATTTTTGGGGATTCAAATATTTTTTTTTATTTCTAGAGTTAAGTCCTTCACTTCTTTATTCTTTTTTTAAGTTGTTTTGTTCTTGCTTCTTTTTTTTTTTTTTTTTTTAAAAAAAAAATTGTGAGGCCAAGAGTTAGTTGTATGGATTTTCTAAATCTCTCTCGATGTATTGCATCTTCTTATACCTTTAATTTCATATTATTAATAAAAATTTTCACTTTACTGATAAAAAAAAAATAGAATTACCCCAGTTGGCATTCTTTAGCTTTGTTTGGTGAAGTTTTGAAAGATTTTATAGTTTTTTTTTTTTTTTTTTAAAGTTTTGCAAATCGGTGCCAATTTTGGTGAAGAACTAACTTAAATGGATGAGCTAATTATATTTTTAGTTCCCAAAATATGCATCTTGTATCATTTTAGTCTTTAATATTTTAAATATGTCAATTTAATCCCCAATCTATTAATTTTGCTATTAAATAATTCCTACAAAAAAGTCAAAGTATGTGATTTGTTTTATTTTGATTTCCAATGTTTTCAGTTGTATCAATTAGTTCCCAACTTATTTATTGTCATATGTGATTTGACGAAAGTGCACTTACTTTCATTATTAATTGTAGATAGAAATCGAGGTGGGGATTATTTAGTGACAAAATTAATAAATTAGAGACCTAATTGACACATTTAAAATATCGGAAAATGTTAGAGGTTCTAAATTTTCTACTAAATAAATAAGCAAATGTCTCACATGGGTGTGGGGTCCACAAAATTGCGGACCTCACACCCATGTGAGACATTTGGTCATTTGTTTGGTAGAAAATTTGGTGTCCCTAACATTACCAATTTTTACTTATTACTTAATCAAATATTTGAGTTGACTTATTACTTAATCAATCAAATATTTGACTATTAGCCCTACACCCATGTGAGACATAGGACGAAATGACACAAAACACATATTTTGATAACCAATTAAAATGGATTTTTTTTTTTATCGAATTTTATTTTATTTTTTGATTATCAATTTTTATCTTATAAAAAAAAAATTACACCAAACAAGCCATTTGTTTGATACTCAATAAATAATGGTGTTCGTCATCATTGATTGCACTTGTTAGCTATATAATAGGTCGGAATTGTTCCATATAGTATCTCACTCTCATCTCGCCTTTCAACAAAAAAAACAGTTCTTCTCCACATTTCCTTCATCAAAATTGCACTTGTTAGCTATATAATAGGTCGGAATTGTTCCATATAGTATCTCACTCTCATCTCACCTTTCAACAAAAAAACAATTCTTCTCCACATTTCCTTCATCAAAGGAAACTGTGGTTAGACAAATAGAGAGAGAAAATTCCAAGCTCTGCAAATGGCTATTCAAGAAAATTCCAAGCCTGATCTTGAATCTCCTCTCCTTCCAAGCTCTGAAAATGGCAACATTGAACACAACGAAAAACAAAACAATAACAAGGAATGCCAAGGCAGCGATGTATCGGGGGAGATTACAGCAGAGCTGTATAAACAAGTGCAGTTGGCTGGACCTCTTGTTGTTGTTAGTTTGTTGCAGTACAGTTTACAGATTGTGTCAGTCATGTTCATAGGTCATCTTGATGAGCTCTCTCTCTCCAGTGCTTCTATGGCTTCTTCGTTCACCAGTGTCACTGGTTTTAGCTTCATGGTATGTCACATTCTTGTCTATATTTGCTTTGATATGTGCCATTGATCTTCTCTCATTTTGACTAATGTTCTTGCTCTTCTATGGAATGAGTAAGAGCACGTTTTTTATTTTTGTTTTCTATTTTTGATCCTTTTTTTTTTTCCCTAAAAGTAACCCACTTTTTAATAAGCACTTAAAAAAATGTTTTTGAAATTTTAAAAAGTATAAATCAAGAATTAGCTTTAATAAAGGAAGCCCTAATAAGCTGTGATGTCTGGTTCGAATCTTTCTTCTTGTGTAATACTCCAACTTTCATTTGTCCTATTCTTCTCATATTACAAAAAAATGATAATATTTAAAATATATATATATATATTATTTTGTTTCTAAAAAAATGAAAAAACAAAAATACTGTGAGGCTAATTGTTGCGTATATACAACAAATCACTCGTCATAATAAAGAGTATATGTTAATGAAGAGTATATGAAACAGTATCAGTGGTCATAATCCTTTGTTTTTCACATATGTTAATGAAGAGAAATCTCCAGTTATAATCTAAACACTACAAAATTGGTCATAATTTTTTGTTTTTCACATATGTTAACGAAGAGAATAAGATAAATAAAACAGGTAGCTCAGTGATTCAAGTCGCCATAGCTCGAATAATGAGAAGATCAATAAAAAACAATGAAGAGAAAAGTCTTTAAAAGTTATAGTCTAAACACTACAAAACTGGTCATGATATTTTGTTTTCCACATTTGGTTTAGTGGTTATGTAATATTTTTTTGTGATGTGAAGTTTTATATTCAACTTATATGGAGGGGAGTTTGATAGCATTTGTGACAGGTGATTATTTGCCCTCATTGTGGGGTTTGTATATAAGCAGTAGTGGAGTTATTGTTGAACTTGAGTTTAGTAATCTTAATAAGTTTTGTTCACTTTTTAATTATTGTAAATTAATAGTTTGATATAATATTTTTCGTACTTATAATTATTTACCTATCAATTAATATAAAAAAAACAAAAAATCCTCTTGAGATAATCACCTTTCCTTCCAAATATGCTTTTCTAGTAAATTTTGGAAATTCCTTTCCAACTCCTCAGAATAATTTCTCCATCTTTACAATGGAGAAATATATATATATATATATATATATTTGAGATCTACACACACACAAAAAAAAATAATTCTACAATTTGACCAACACTGATAAAGTATGATAGGTATCTACTTTTAATTAATTACATACTCAATGATATAAAGTATACATTTCTTATCATATCATTATAGGTAAATTTGTGAATCTAAAATGTGGATCTTTAGTATTATTCAAAAAAAATACTACACTAAAATCGATCACATATATAATACTCACAAAAGTGGGTCTCATCGTAGAAGAATTTTTTTTGTGTCAATAGATAGATGTCACATGATATCTTTTTATATTATATAATTGGATTTGATAATAAAATTCATTACACTTATGTTAAGTGTTTAAAAAATAACAAAAGATACATTTGTGATTAGTAAAATATACTACAGTGTTATGTGATACCCTCTCAATATACAAAAATTTCACCTCACCATGAGCATACTCTAAGATTCACTAATAAATATTTTGTGGTGTTTTGGAAAGATAGTAAAAGGCTGAATTTTTGACTTTTTTTAATTTTTTTTATATGAATAAATAGAGAGATAATATAACCCAAAAAAATTAAAACTAAAAAAAAAAAAAAAAAAGAGTTAAAAAGCCAATCATCCCACATTGACCCTTTATGATCGGTTGATGTGCATTAAAAAAATTTAATATATAATTTTAAATTTATTATCACATCACTGAAATTAATGATTAAAATGATATTTGGAAACATGTTAAAAAGTTAATTTTTTTGACTTTTTAGTCACCTTTTTTAGTCAAAAAAGTTACCAAAAAACTAATTTTGTTAGCCAAAAAAGTCATCAAAAAGTTAAAAAAGTCAAAAAAAAATTAATTTTTTTATCAACTTTTCAAAACACCACAAATGGGATAGAAAATAAAAAATGAGTGGAAACACTAATGCTGTGTTTGGTTGGGGGATTTGGAGAAGGATTTGGAAAGGGAAATGGAAAAGGTAGGTGAAATGTGAATAAATCATGCCTATATTTCACATAGTTTCACACACCTTTTCCCTTTCCCTTTCCAAATCCCTCCCCAAACCCCTCAACCAAACACACCGTAATTAGTGCCACCACTAATGAGGTGGCAGTGGATTCCACCCACTGCCACAATGTTGTTTTGTCTGTTTTTTCTTTTTTTAAAAAAAATAAATATCACATTATTAATAATTGTTTTAGAACACCACTTTTAATATTCTCTAACATTGCCCATAGAAAATTCCATGCCTATGGTGATTGCTTAACCATCACATCAGATAACTGAGGCCCGCAAAGCAGGCATAAAAGAAAGTAATTAATTTGTTTGGTTTTGTTTAGTTGTTTAATAAAAAAATATATTAAAAATTAATTTAGTCAAAAATGATTAAAAATTTTCAAAAACACTCTTTATTTTATATATATATATATATATATATATTGAGTGCAAAAATAGGTTTTGAAATTTCAAAAACATCTTTTGGCATTATTTTTACTAAATTTTTTTTAGTATTTTTCACAATACAAATTCTGAAAACGAAATAGGTTTTGAAACTTCAAATGCAACCAATGTAAATGATTCAAGAGAAGAGGCCCCCAAGCCCCATGGATAAATGGTCTATGAAAGCAACCAATGCAAATGATTCAAGAGAAGGGGCCCCCAAGCCCCATGGATAAATGGTCCATAAAAGATATATAAATTATACATTAAGTCCTGAAGTGTCACTTCAATTATTGTAATTTTAATTCAAACAATTTACATCCTATACTTCAATTTTGTTACAATATGATCACTACATTACTTATCATTAAAATTTAGAACAGAAAAAAGACCATATATAAAATTGGAAGGACCAAAGTAAGATTCAAAATAAATTACATTAACCGCGAATTTAAAATTTTTATTATACCAGTGATCTTTGTAATTTATTTTTAATTTACTTTATAGTCTCTCTAGTTTTGCTCGTGATTTTTTTCCATTCCCAATGTTAACAATGCATGACAAAGAGACGACGTTGCAACAAGATTAAAAGTATAAAGATTAAATTATTCAAATTAAAACTACAATGACCAAAGTAAAGTTTCACTCAAACTAAAAAAATCAATATTATTTTAATTTACCCAAAGATATACATTTTTGGTAAATTAACAAGAACCAGAGTCTTCAAGATTAGATGTGCATTTATCAAAAGGGTAGTTGATGCCATTAATTGAATAATCTGAATGATATTGAATAATCTGAATTCAGATATCATCTTCCCCACTCCATCGATACACATGTGCATTCACACTTCTGGAGGTGAGCCTGCCATATATGTATTTATTTATATGTGCTCACTGTGTCTAATTTCTACACATAGTTCAGTTTTTGTTTTTTTTTCTAAGCACATAGGCCAGTTTCGAAACTTGGTTTTTTAGACTTTTCATGAGGCAAAAAAATAATAATATATTTGAAAATGATTTTTTTAATTGAATAGATAATTGTGAAGAAAAAAGTGATTAATTGATATGCATGGTGTGATCCTTTATTAATGGGGTTGAATTTTGGCTTTTTTAACTTTTTTTTTTTTTTTTTTAAGTCAAAAATCACTTGCCAAACGACAGCATAAAAATTCTCATCTCTTTTTTGTTTCTTTTTTTTGAAAGAGCATCTTAAAATGGTATAGTATTTTTTTGTATGTTTTAGAACAGTAAAAGTGCACTTTTATACCAATTTGTCACAAGTTACTCAAAAAATTTAGTACTTGTTTTGTTAAAATAGCATAGATCTGTTTATTTATTTTGTTATAAATAATCTTTTATTTTTTTGTCAATCAATAAGAGATTGTTTATAAATGAGAGGAGAATCAAATCAAATTGAACAATTATATTCCGAAAACTCATACTGATAAATCAAATTAGACATAGCATAGATCATTTATTTATTTTGTTATAAATAATCTCCTAATTTTTTGTCAATCAATAAGAAATTATTTATAAATCTGAGGAGAATTGCATCAAACTGAACAATTACATTCCAACAACTCATTGATAAATCAAACTCTAATTATAATGACATATATATAATTTTGTGACAAAAAAATCAACTGGTCAAATATATAGTATATAGTCAAATTTGACACAAGAAACAACACAAAACTATTTTAACACAACATATACTACATTGCTCAAGTGCCTATTTTTTGTTATACTATACTATTTTAACAGTGATACACTTAATAATTCATGTTTACTAGTTGGGGATGGGAAGTGCATTGGAGACACAATGTGGACAAGCCTATGGAGCAAAACAATACTACATGCTAGGCATACACATGCAAAGAGCAATGCTAGTTCTTCTCCTAATGGGCATTCCCATATCAATCATTTGGGTATTTACAGGCTCAATTTTCAAGCTCTGTGGACAAGACATTGAGATCTCAACCCAAGCTGGCATATATGCATGTTGGCTCATCCCTAGCATCTTCCCATATGGTGTCCTTCAATGCCAACTCAGATTCTTGCAGACTCAAAACAGTGTCAAGCCATTGATGATAATCACATGCTTGACAAGCATTGTTCATGTGGTTTTATGTTGGGCTTTGGTTTTTGGATTTGGGTTTGGGAGCAAAGGGGCTGCATTGGCCATTGCTATCTCTTATTGGCTTAATGTGGTGGGTGTGGCTCTTTATATCAAGTTCTCACCTACTTGTCAAAAGACATGGATTGGTTTCTCTAAGGAGGGTTTGAAAGACCTTGTTGGCTTTCTGTCATTGGCTGTTCCTTCAGCTCTTATGGTTTGGTGAGTTATACGTAATAGGAATATTACATACCTAGAAAAAATATTTAGAAGAGTGTTCAGAATTTGAAACGTGTAAATCAAATTTATTCTAAGTGTGATTCACATCACAATAAATTTAAATTTGCACCATATTCAAATTCTGGACACTATTCTTAATACATTTTGCAGATACATAACATTAGAGTTAATACTATAATTGTGTTGAAATTTTCAAATTTCCATCCACTTCTCTAACAAAAATGCCTATTTCTGTAATATTCAACACAACCAATAAGTTTGTATGACAGGATCCTCTATTCCTAAAATATGTCCCTTTGTCCCCAATGTAATCCTAGTCGCACAATCATATCTTGAGATTCCTGTTCATGATTTGAGATTTCTATCAAATCATTCAATTGGAAGTACATTGAGGACAGGGGCAGAGCGAGGGGGGACCAACAAGGGTCCTAGAGTCCCATGAATTTCATTTTGGTCCCCCCAACTAAGTAATCCTAGCTCCGCCTCTAGGGATTGAGATTTTGGAGCATAGAGGATCCCTTGCCCTACAGAACACATGTAATGTTCTATTGTTTACAGCACCAGTTTAAAGTTATTGTGATTGTGATTGTGATATGAATCAGCTTGGAGTACTGGTCCTACGAGTTTTTGGTTCTCATGTCAGGTCTTCTACCTAATCCAAAGCTAGAAACATCAATGATGTCAGTCAGGTTTGCATTTTCATCAAACTTTATCTTTGAGTTTTTTAGTGAGGAAGAGAACATTTTCTTCTTCTTTTTCTGCAAAGTTTTAAGGCCACATTTGATTCGTGGATAATGAGAGATTGGACTAAATAAGTTCAGGATAAAATAATCCTGCATTTAGTTTAAATTTTATGACATGGGATAACTAATCTCGGGGGTCTTTTATCGCATATATGCATGACAACATATACTGCTTATCATTTTTATCACAAAATTACTAAAATACTCATCTTGGGATAAGTTCTTTGGAGATGACATATTTCGTCTAATCTTATCAAAAAAGACCAAAAAAAAAAAAGAAAGGTTTTTTTTTTCACGTTAAAAAAAAACATGGAAATTTGTATATGTTATGTACGTGAACTGCCAAGTTTCTAACTTGATTGATCTTTCTTTCTCCAGCCTTAGCACAAGTGCATTGATCTTCAGAATCCCCTATGGTTTTGGCAGTGCAGTAAGGTAAATTTGATGAAATGCCTTCAAATGATCATTAGCTGTAGATCTCTCTTACCTATATCCTAATGAAATTTCGTCATCTTTCACATTCAAAGCACGAGAGTTTCAAATGAATTAGGCGCAGGAAAACCAAGCGCTGTGCGACTTGCTGTGCAAGTTGTGATATTCCTGGCCATAGCAGAGGGCCTGTTGCTAAGCTTAATTTTATTAGCGGTGCGCAACATATGGGGTTATATGTTCACCAATGAAGAGGAAGTTGTGAAATACATAGCTGCCATAATGCCAGTACTTGCATCTTCCAACTTCTTGGATGGAATTCAAGGTGTACTCTCAGGTTAGATCCTATATATATCATTCCTCTCCAAATTAGTATTTTAGTTCTGTTTTTTCAACTTGGTTTCTTTAGTTTTGTTTATGACTCTAACCTACCTCATGGAAAATTTTGAGTTGCAAAAGGTACGGTAAGAGGATGTGGATGGCAAAAGATTGGTGCATTTGTGAATCTAGGAGCTTATTACCTTGTTGGCCTGCCTTGTGCAATTATCTTTACTTTTGCCCTCCATCTTGGAGGAAAGGTAAGAAGTTTATCTTGTTAAGAATTGGAGAACACTTGCGTTGTGCTTACTTGGGGGATTTGGGAAGAAATTTGGAAAAGAAAATGAAAAAAATGTGTGAAACTAAATGAAATATAGGTATATTTTATTAACATTTCACCTATCTTTTCTCTTTTTCTTTCTAAATCCCTTTTCAAATCCCCAACCAAACACAGCGTTAATTAGAATTGGTGAGACAATATCAAAGAAGGAACAAATAAACAAGAATTGCAAATCCATATGTGCAAACCCCTTGTCAACTTATCCACTATGTTTGGATATCTAAAGAAAAGATGGTGATTTCTCTCTTTCTTGTTTAGTTAAGTTGGAGAGAAAATAAAAGAGAAGATAGTGATTTTTCTCCACTCTTGTTTGGACACACTACGTAAAAGAGAAGAAAAGAAACTCTTACAAGTAATATTACCAAAATAACTTTTTATGTTTTATTTCTTTAGTAGGTGGATGGTCCATCTTGGTATTATACAAAAATTGTAATCCTCTCATTTTTTTCTCTTCCAATCAATCTCTCCAATTTTGAAGTGATTCAATAAGTGGGTTGTAAGAGAAATCAATTTCTCTCAATTTCTTTCCATTTCTCCTCATTTCTCTTATCTCTTTATTTTGTATTTGGTTGTGGGATTTAATAAGAGATTTGGAAAAAGAAATGGAAAGTGTGTGTGAAACTAGGTGAAATATAGGTATATTTTATTCATATTTCACCTACATTTTCTGTTTCTCTTTCTCTTTCCAAATTCCTTCCAAAATCCCCCAATCAAACACAGCGTTAGTAATCCAAACAAATGATTAGGATCAAGAGAAATAGATTTCTTTTCTTTTTTCCTCCAAATCACTCAATCCAAACAGACTAATCATGAAGTTGGAGCTGTAGAGAGAGAGAGAGAGAGAGAAAAAAAAAAGAAAAAGAAAAAAGTGTTGCCTTTCTAATGCCATTGATGCCAACTTTGTTGTAGGGCCTGTGGATAGGAATTATAGGCGGGAGTGGCCTGCAAGGAATACTGCTATTAGTTATTACCCTGCGCACGGATTGGGAGTATCAAGTATATTAAGTTCTTCCTTTAAACTAAGTTGCTAAGACTATTAATTTACTTCAACTGATACTAACTTCAATTTTCCCAGGCAAAGAAGGCCAGGGATAGAGTGTATGCTTTCAGCATTCCCACGGACATGGCGTCGTGATACTATTGTTTAGCTTGTGCTGTTTGCTTGTAATCAAGACAAATTAACATATTCAGTTTTTGAAAGATTGCCTACCATTCTCAGTATAGAAAGTAGAAGTTTCAAGCAAAAAGAGTTGGTGAAAGACAACTCCACGACTTAATATTTTGACAATGAGCTAAAATAGTCAAAAAGTCATTACAAAAAAATCAACTATTTTCTCTTTTTTTTGCACATCTTTCGTAATAATCCAACTAAAATAACTAATTCCCAAAAAAACGATTGCAATCCAAAGTAATATGGATCACTTGGAATTTCTTGTGTAGATTGTTTTCTGAACTTGAGTCTTAAAAAGATGCAATAGAAATCTGTATTAAGGTAACATCACAAAGCGGATTTGTAATATTGTTTTATGGAAACTCATTCCTATTTTGTTAGTGATGTTATTATTGGATATATGTACTGTACAAGCATGAAATAATCAGTCTCATATAATCTTATTGATCAAGTTTGCACTCTTCCAAACGTCATCGTCTTATCACCTGAAAACACAAACGTGAACTGACCAACGGGTATGTGTCGGAAACCACTCCAATGCCTAAGTCAACAAATAGACAATAGATACAAAACCTTTGTGAATTCAAAAGTATGAATTGCCATACTCGAGATTAGGGTTTAGCTTAAACTTTTGTAGATTCTGCATAACACAATCTTAGTAAGACTCTAACTCTTATTAGCAGAGTCCTTTTAGGAATCACACTCTTGAAGATGATGCTTATCCTCAGAACACTCTTTTCATTGCCAACCAAATGAGATGGCTAAAACTCCTTGCTCAACTGTCATTGCGGTCAACCGAGCTATCTTGCTCTGTGCTCCTTCAAGTAGAGCTGTATTAACATGGGCTACGAAATGGCACCCTGTCGAGCTGCACATAGCTCGACCCCCTTCATCGGCCCCCTTTATTAAAGACATCTCGGTCTGCTTATAGATTACCTATTGATAGCTAGGTCCAAGCTCTAGCAACCCACCTCAGACCAGCCTAAAGCCTGTTTAGCCCAAGACCGAGCTACCCAAGCTCTCATACTAGCCCATTAGGCGGCCGAACCTTCAAAGACCATCATACCTAGCTCGGCCCAATTTGGCTACACAAATTACCATCTCATATACAATGGTAATTGTTTGATTTATTTTATTTTATACTAAGGAGTAAAGAGAAAATTAGTGAAAAATCCACTCTAGCAATTGTCTAAAGCAATAAATCCAGTAAATATTTTTTGTTATGAGATGTCCACTTTTTGTGAAATAGTTTGGTGAAAAATCCTAAATAACATTTTGTTTCCAATTTTATCCATTGACTTTTTTTTATTTGTTTGACTTTTCGTTGACTATCTACTCTAATTTTTTGTCTGTCTGTTCAAATTTTTTAACTATCTGTTCAAATTAGTTTTTTATCTATTTATTTTTTTGACTATCTGTTCAATTTTTCCCTTTATATTATTTTATCGAGTGAAATTTTTTATCTATTGAAATTCCAATCTATTCAATAAAAAATATATTTTTCTTTTTCAACATATCTAGTAAAAAACTATTTGTTGAAATATCAGACCCATTTTGAACGGATCAAAGCCACATAAGGTCCCTTATATGTTTAAATCTAACTATAAAAATCCCCTATCTGTTGCAATTTGTTTCATCAACAACAACAACAATAATAATAATAATAATAATAATAATAATAATAATCAACAAGTAAAAAATATATATATATCTGTTCACTAGATCTACCACAACGACAACGACAACAACAATCAAAAAAAAAAAAAAACAAGAGATCTGTATTTTGCTTCTCCTTCAGGAGCTTCAGAATCACAACTTTTTCATTATATTCAACATTCTCAATAGTAGTTTCTACTTCTCCTTCTCCTTCGAAATTCGACTCCACTTTGACAACAAAAGACCAACTACTCAATTTTGCAATGACAGGGTCTAAACCCGATCCAAATGCACTGATTGAAACCCTAGAAATCGAACACAACAAAGGATGACGAGAGACGAATGCAAAAAACCCTAACGTCTTCAGATGGCATTGCGTAGCGTTTCTAGAAATCATAAACAACGCCTAAAATTCACATAATCAATTCTTTAAAATCAAAATCAAATAAACATCTATACACAAATATATATATATATATATATATACATAGAGAGTATCTAAGGAAGAACGGTAGAGGCCACACTTTCGTCCCTTTCTCCCTTCGTCTCTGCTACATATTCGATCTACTCAACGATGAAGTAATCACCGTCGACAAGATCAACTAAGCCCTCAACCTCCTCGGCTTTGGCTTCGACACCGAGCTCTCCAAATTAGAAACCATGGTGAATTCACACATTAAAGAGAGCAACACTAGTCTCCAATTTGAAGACTTTGAATCTGTTGGCTTATTTTTCTTACGAAGGAAAATATCATAAATGCGAGCATACCAGCAAGGATTAAAAATCCTTATAGATTAAATCCAAGCCAATTATCAAGTGATAGCATTAAAGGTTCTTTTGCCTCAACAAAGAGGACTTCAAAATTGCCAAGTGTAGAGAAAAGAAAAATTAAAAGAAAAAAGAGGGAGATGGAGAAAGATGATTGAATGAACAATCAAAGTAATAATTACTTACCTCTACTCATATGTTTTGAAAAGGAAATGCATAAAATGCTTTGAAAAGAAAATGCTGAAAATAAACGCTTTGAAAATGAAGTACGTAAAATAAAATGCAGGAAATATAAATGACAAGAAAAATAAAAATCAATTGTCTTTGATTTGAGTTTTGGATCCTTTTACAATGTAGCCATGAATGGCTATTTATAGACATATTTGTAGTAAAAAAACTACCTAATAACTACCCTATTCTTCAACCTCCACTTCATTCTCCATGTTCTCTACTTTTTCCTCCCTTATCTTTCAACATTTCATAACTTCTCATAACCTCCAAATGAGTAGGAGGATGTCGCATGTCCTACAATTATATAAATAATAAATAATAATAAAATTACAGATTTATGATGCCAACACTACCCCTCGCGACCCTTAAGAATGAAATTTACTTAAATTTTTAAAGGGCCAAATCAAGCACATACCTAATCTAAACAACACAGTACTTCGAATAATATCAACAAAATGCTTCAAATGATATAATAGCACCAATAAAGTTCTTCGAATGAGCATGAAATTATGACTAGATGTCTCAAATTATATATATATATATATACGCCTTGAAGGGATATTATATATGTGCTTTAAATCGGCATTAATCCTTTGAAGGAAATTAAACAATTTTGTGTTACTCGTACTTCAAACACTTAGAAAGCTTAGAACCTTTTGAAGTAGGTTGATGTTGTTTGCACTTAAAATCATTCAGAACCTCATATTTTTAAAGCAAAGCCAATGATTCACCTTAACAAGCTGTTACACATGCTAAATAACAAGCTTCGAATGTGGTATAAAGGACCAAAAATCACCCTTTTATGGTCCAAGTGTTTATAAATGACCGAATTCATCATTCAAAGGTCTTACGGAAAAGCTTCGAAAGATAACCTCATATTTTCAAGGCAAAGCCAATGATTCACCTTAGCAAACTGTTACACATGCTAAATAACCAGCTTCAAAGGTGGTATAGAGGACCAAAATCATCCTTCGAATGTGGAAGGTACTGACAAAGAACGAATTACATCCTTGAAAATACTCGACAAAGCTTCGAAGGTTCATAACCGCCAATATTGTTTTTTTGAAGTTGTTGTTGATGCAAGATGGAGTGCTTCGAAGCTTACAAAATTATGGCGAAAGGGCTTTCGAAACAACTTTTGGCCAACATTGTGGTTATTCAAATTTTGTATGTTCTGGTTCACACATAATTAATGAAAATATTAATTTTGTGCTTCGAACCAATTATTAATTCTCCGAAGACACCAAAACCATTGTTCTTCGAACCAACTCTTATAGAATACTAGTTACATTTTCACGTAACAAATGGCTATAAAAATGTTTATCAATAAAGCCAGTAATTATCATGCAAAAAATGGTATTATTTGACAATTAATTAATTGTCATTTTACATATATTTGAAGGGATGTACACATTTCGAAAGTTTTCTCGTGCCATGTTACATTTCGAAGGTGTTCATTGATGACAAAACCACCATTCGAAAGTCACATATGTTACTAAAGGATCGAAGTCGTCCTTCAAAAGTGCTCACAACATCTCTTCGAACCAAATCCAAAGAGTTGGATTACTATTAGTTTGGCATTTTAATTAGCCATTAGTGGCTATACGATGATATTTCAATGAATACATATAACAGTACAACCATTTATCCTTTGAAAATAGGTTTAACAACCCTCACATGTTCTTAATAACATGCTTTGAAGTGTCTTGGGACATGCTTCGAAGGTAACCACAAAACCAAATGGTGATGGCTTTATCGATCAACTAATAATCATATTTTTGGCCCAATATATTGCAATAACAAAATATTATTTGTTAGTCATTCTATCAAAGTCAACATTTGATGTGATCCACAAATCTAAAAGTGATTTTGAACAACAAAAGTCGTGGTATAGTGTGACCATGAAAATTCATACTTTTTAACACTTTGAAAAATGTCAAAAAATTTGAATTCATGAACAGTAGCTTGTTCATTATTCTTGACCATGTTTGGTTTAAAAACATGACTTTCACCGAATTGATTTTCATAATTATTTGACAAAGTGGGCTATTTTTCCATGTTAGCCATTAATGGCTTATGAAAATCCCTGATACGTATGTTATTTTCATGACTTAACTCTCTAAAAATTGGTTTTTAGAACCCCCAAGCCATGCATGGAACATCATTCTTAGTCAAAATTGACTCAAGAACATGCTCTTTCGTTATGTTAATTTCATAATTTGGCTCTTTAAAAACGGCTCTTGAACCCCCTGAGCCATTAATGAAATCAACTCTTTACTTTTGCTATTTTTAGTCATGAAAATATTTTGAAAAAATTCACCAATTCCGGCCACTAAAGCTTCAGTTAAAGACTTGGTAGTGAGAGTTGACAACTCATTATTCCATTGGTGAATTTTCATATCAAGTTGATGAATTTTCTCCAATTAAATGGCGTCTTTTTTCTTCCACTAAATAATATTGTAAGGGATGAAAGTTTATTTTATCAAGAAAATGGATCTCTTCTTGAAGATCCAAAATTTTTTGTTTACGCCAAAAGATTTCATCTAGGCTATTTGGAATGGATGAATCCAATTCATATTTCATTTCTTACACTTGACGTCCCACTGGACGTGCCAAAAATTGTTGGCTTATTTTTCCTATAAAGAAAAATGTCATAAATACGAGCGTGCCAGCAAGAATTAAAAAATCCTTACAGATTAAATTCAAGCCAATTATCAAGCGATTGCGTTGACGATTCTTTTGTCTCAACAAAGAAGACGTCAAAATTGTCAAGTATAAAGAAAAGAAAAATTAAAAGAAGAAAAAAGGAGACGGAGAAAGATGATTGAGTGAACAAACAAAGTAATAATTACTTACCTCTACTTCTATGCTTTGAAAAGGAAATGCTGAAAATAAACGCTTCGAAAAGGAAATACATAAAATAAAATGCAGAAAATATAAATGACAAAATAGAAATCAATTGTCTTTGATTTGAGTTTTGGATCCTTTTACAATGTAGACAAAGAATGGCTATTTATAGACAAATATTTGTAGGAAAAAACTATCCTATTCTTCAACCTCCACTTCATGCTCCATGTTCTCCACTTTGTTCTCCATCATCTTTCCACATTTCATAACTTCTCATAATCTCCAAATGAGTAAGAGGATACCACATGTCCTGTAATTATATAAATAATAAATAATAATAAAATTGCAGGTTTATAGTGCCAACAGAATCCTTACACAGATCATTGAATGACACTTTCTTCAGATTCGATGATGCATTACTGGAGGGAGAAGAGGAAGAAAGCGGAGCCGACTCAATTGATTTCTATACAACCAGATCTGAGTGAGACGAAGCTAAAGAATGAGATTTGCCGAAGAACCAAATCTAGTTAGGTTGACTCACTCGAGTTGTAGATTTGAGTCGTCGAGGTACAGATCAGAGATTAGAGAGGAGAGTCGACGATGGAGGAGAGAGAAATGGAGACGAGAGAGAAAAGGAAATGCCGTAACGATGCTGTGACGGAGAATGACGGATGAGGTACAACAATGCTGTGACGGATGACAATGGAAGAAGTGTTGCAGTACTGCAACGGAGAACGACAAAGTGAAAATGGTGAAGAGAGAGGTATGAAAGAGAAAAGGGGAGAGAGAGAGAGAAAGAGAATTTTAGGTTATTGGAAAAGGCAGTGGCTTCACTCCAGGACTGGAGGGTGTTGTTGGACCCGTGGGGGTCCATCACGAATAATCCAAACCGTTCAATGTGTAGAATTCGTCGAGTACTATCAACCAGTAAAAAATCATGTTGATCGGATATCAATAACTACATGATCAAATCAATTTTCTATCAACAATTTATTTGTTCACCGTCCATTTTTTTATACAAAACTAATTTGATCACGTAACTATCGATATCCGATCAGAGTGATTTTTTATAGACATATAGTACTCTACGAGTTTTACATATTCAATGGTTCGGATTATCAAAATAGGACCTATGGTGGACTCTCACGAGCTCAATAGTACCCTCCAGCCCGATCACAGACCGGAAAGAAGCCCATCTCATTAGAAAATAGGGGTTGGAAATAAACGTGAGTTGTGGTAGAATATATATATATATATATATACATGGTTAGTGTGGTCATTTAACACCATCTTGTCTTTATGGACTAAGTGTTTGAACTCTTGAACCTATAGGCAATAAAAATTCAAAATTGGATTTATCGCCTAAACGCCCAAGAGCAAAATGGTATAAAAAAATTTGAAAAAAAAAAATTTGAATCATGGGGTTGTCTAACCAAAAAAATGGATAACAAAGAGTAGGAATGTGATTTTAAAAAAATAAAAAGGGTAAATTACAACTATACCTTGAAGTTTTCTTTAAATATGAATTATCTCATGTAATTTTAAAAATTACAAATACCCTCTTAGTAAAAAAATTTATTTAACTTAATCAGCAAAAAAAAAAAATTCTTAACTACTCTCTTATTATATAAGAATAAAATGAGACATAGTCTAACATGCCTTTCCAACTTTCGATAATGGAAGAAGTCCACAATATTTTTTTTATAACTTAAGGTCCCTTACCTACACTCATATATCACACCCATTCTCTTATTCTCTCTCTTCTCTATCTTCTTTCTACTTCGACTCGTCATGGATGAACCTCCATTTTCAAGAGAAGCGATTATTAGGAGGAGGTAGAAAAAGAAAGGGGCGAGACGGTGATGTGCCTCCATATATTAACAGGAAATGGAATCCTTTTTATAGTATGGGTTGTTTGGTGGTGCAGACTTGCAATGGGTCACCATACGATGTGAATTGAATTCAGAGATAGCCTCGAAGCTTTTTTTTAACTCTCTGTCTCTATCTGTTGATATGGTTAGGTTATGAAGAAAAATGGTCGATTGTTGTTGTAGACCGTAGCAATGTAGTTGGGTTGGGTTTAGGTCATTATCGTACATGGATTTCTTGGCGGAATCGAAGAGAACAGCCCAGGCAGCAACAGCGAAGCGAATTTCTCCGTGGTTCAAACAAAACACAGAGAAAATTATGAGCAAACCAGAGAAAATTGGTCAAAACATAAAGAAATTTGTAAGCAAACTAGAGAAATTTCAACCCAACAAAATTTCAAAATACAGAGAAAATCAGAGAAATTAAGCTACCCAGAGAAATTTCAAACTAAAAAAATTTTGAAACATAGAGAATTTGTTTGAAATTTCTCTGGATCAAAATTTCTTTGGATTGAAATTTTTCTAGAAAAATATTGAGACTCTAACCACTATGAAAATATTATCTTATAAAATATTAATACCAGGACATTAAAAAAATCCTTGAATAAAATTACCAAAATTGGTAATTAAAATATATTTATAATATCATTAATATTTAATAATTTATTAATAAAAACAATCATTTGTTATGCGATTAAAAATTTAAAGGGATAAAATATAATTTCTAAAATCATATAAGATAATTCGTAGTTTAAAAAAATATCAAAAAGCATATTATAAGCCAAAAAGCTAACAAATTATACAAAAAAAAAAAGAGTCAAAATTTTTATTTTCTCTTTACTTTTTGCATCTTTTCGTAAAAAACTAAAAATATCTCAAATATACTAATTTTTTTAACTCATATTAGCTAAAAAAACTAAAAAATTACTAAATAGTATATTCTCAAATGAGTGCTAAATAATAAATAAAAAAAATGAGAGTTTGATTTCATAGGAATGGAGTGTGAGGGGCAATTTGGAAAGAAGCTAAAAAAGCTAGTTTTTTAGTTTTTTAGCTTTTTTAACACAAAAAAGCTCAAAAGCCATTAAAAAAAAACCAAAAAAAAAAATTTTTTACCAACTTCTCAAAACACCACCGAGTATTATTTAGCCTTTCTCTTTTCTTGGTGGATACATTGTTTAGGTAATGTTGGACTAGATACTCTTTTTAGTAGAAGGGTTGCCATGATTGGATTGAGTTTCTCTAGGGTTTGTTGGGATAATTTATATAAGTGTATTTTACTTTTTTATAAAAAAAATATGTAAAAAATAGATAAGTGCTATGATTTAAATAAGTGTACTTATTTAAATTTATATTTGAAAATAATTTGATTACGGGTCTTAATAATATGAATCGTTCATTTTGTATGATTTTTAATATATATTATTCATAAAAAAAATAAGTCGATATGATAATCTTAACTTTTTATTTTATTTTATAGTTTTAGTTTTGAAAAATGAATGATAAATATATTTTTAAAAATAAATCATTTATAACACAACAAAATTAAAAGCTTACTATTACCAGATTAAGCTAAATTTTTTTTATAGTTGGTCATCCAATTTGAGAGAGCATTTGAGTTTGGTAGGTCTATTTTGAGGCCGACCTCGGTGATTCGAATCATTCACTTTTTAGGACTCATTGAGTAAAATATTCACGTAAAAAATTAAGATAATCGGAGATTGGTAACCATATATGTTTGAATCACACTTTTTTTTAAAAAAAAAAAAAAAAATGGACGATACTTATAATTTTAAGAATATAACTATATATGTTTTGTAATTCAAATGTGATTCAAATATATCAGCCACCAATATTTGATTTCTTAATTTTTTTTTTTTCATGCATATTCTACTCAACTAGTCCTAAAGAATGAATGGTTAGGATCACTGAGGTCGCCCCCCAAAATGGGCCACCAAACCCAAAAATTTTCTTAAGTTGAGATAGCCAACTTGAGATAATCTAATCTCTTTTTTATAGATAATATACACAAAAGATCTAAGAAAATAAATAGTTTAAATTATCAAAATAGGGCCTATGATAAACTCCAAGGGTCCCTTAAATTTTCTTGACTTCATATTTAAACTTGGGAGAAACTAAACCCAATTCATATATCATATTACGGCAATGCTAGGGGCCTCAAATTGTTGAGGCTCGAATGGCTCGACAATTCCTCTTTCTTTCCTTTTTTTTTTTTTTTGGAAATGTGGTTATGTGTGAAGGTATGCCAAAAAACTTGATATCCCACACCAATTCAGCCTGGGTTGAACTAGTTAGGTGATAAAAGTGACTGATCAATTAGGCTACTAGTTAAAATTTGTTAATTTCATATAATTTTATACGAGTCCCTGCTAATTGAAACAAAAATATAGCAAGGACTCGTACAAAATTATATGGAATTAATAAATTTTAACCAGTAGCCTAACTGATCAGTTAATTTTATCATCCAACCAATCCAACCCAACTCACTCACCTACCTTATCAAACCACACAAAGTGAGTTAGTGTAGAATATCTAATATTTTAGCATTCCCCTATACTAACCGCCCTAAAAAAAAAAAAAAAATAACCAACACAGCCCAACAAACAAATAAATAAATAAAAAGAAGGAAGTGGAGGCATTCGAGCCTCACAATTCAAGGCCACAAACATTTCCCACCATGTTTTTTTTTTTTTTTTTTTTTTAACACAAGAAAGATAGAAACAGAGCAGCAACAAGAAGAGACAAGTTAAGAGGCATTCAGCAAGAGCGCCAAGGCAGCTGGTGGCTGTCCCACCCAGTTAAGAGGGAGTCGACCATAGAGGGAAGCTTGGGCCACCCAATGTGCGGCTTTGTTGGCTGTTCGAGGACTCCAATGAAAGGAGAAGTGCCCCTGAGTCGCCAATCTCTTGATATCCTTGAAGATGGCTCCACACTCCCACGGCGGGGCGTCTTCGGAAACACACAAACTGATAACATCTTTGTTGTCCCCTTCGATCTCTACCGAGTTAAGGTTACAAGCCACCTCTAATTGACATGCACTCCGGCAAGCTAAAGCTTTGCCTTGCAAAGAGGAACTGACCCTCCACCTTTGCGTATCTCCATCAATCAAATTACCCCGATCATCTCGCAGAAGTACCGCAGTTGAAGCCGAATGAGAACCCATTTTGATAGCCACATCACAGTTAATTTTGAAAGACCCGGTGCTGGGGGCTTGCCAGCCGGCCACCCTTGAAAGACAATCCAGCAGACTTTGGTGTTGCTTCACAGCCCCAGGAGCAGTAGCTGAGTCGAACTCCTCCTTCGCCACTCGAGCTCGATATAACGTCGAGGAGGGCTCTATAGGATGATGGTTGAAAACCAAGTTGTTTCGGTCTTTCCAAATATACCACCCAATTCACACATTTCCCACCATGTTATCCACAAACATTTTCTCACCATGTTATTATATATAGGGGTAACTTTGCATCAACAATGTAAGGTTAGAAAAATCTTTTCCGATTAGTAATAAATTTTACAAATATTAAAAAGTAAAATTATAATTTTTTCCATAAGTTTATCATTAATTTTTGAAAATACAAAATTTCCTCTTATATATAAGCCTTTACATAGAGAATATTTATTCAATTTTTTTTAATATTATTTTATTATATTTATTTTAAAATCACCATTTAAAAAAATTAAAATAGATGCAATAAAATCATCTACGGAATAATTATCAAACTAATTTAATTTGTAATGATTATTTTTAAAATAAATGGGGCAAATTACATTAACAGTTCCTGTAATTTGGACTTGTCTCACTTTGATCTCAAACTTTTTAATTGTAATATATTTGATCTTGTTTTTTGAATCTTGTTATAAATAAGGACAATTAAAGATGTTTCCTTTACAAACTATCTATTTTAAGAGTAAAGTTGTCATACAACTTATTTTGTATTGGTTAAGTTGCATGTTGGTTGAAATGTAATAACCTTTTTTTAATGAATAATGTTAAAACTTTCTTGTTATAAAGTTCTGTTTGGTTTAGTTTTCAGAATCTATTTTTTTTTTAAAAAATTCTAAGAAACTAAAAATTAAATTAGTGTAAAAAATTAAAAACACATTATTTTATATAATTTTATCTTTTGGGAGGGTAGAAATAATTTTTTTAAGTAATTTTTTTATGTTTACTTTCGTTAAATTAATTTCTATTTTTTCAAAATTCAATGACAACTTTGATGTCATTATTAAACCAATTTATTAAATCAAAAAATCTAAAACTAAAAATATTTCATATATTAAACATATCAATTATACATTAAAAGCCTAATAACCATCCATTATATGATAATCATCCAAAAATTTCTGTTAACAACAAACACAACGATCTATTACATGCTAACCATCCAAAAATATCAACAAAAACAACCACCAATTACATGACCATCATCCAAATACATACTAAAAATTAATTTGGTAAAAAAATAAAAATATAAAAATATAAAAGATTTATCATTTTATAAAAGGAAAAATTAGTCTAAGGTCCCTCTCTCATATTTAGTAATGGAAGAAATCTACAATATTACTTTATGATGTCTAAGGTCCCTCAACCCCTACACTTATATATCACAAAGAAATTTCTGAAATCAAACCTCATTTTTTTTTCTCTCTTCCTCTCTAAACTCTCTTCCTCTACTAAATTCACCTCTTCTCCGCGTCTTTCAAATTGTCCCAATTCCCACCATGAAGACTTCCAGATCGTCCCCATTCCCACTACCACCGCCATGCCCATGCTCGTCTCCGATCACTGCTTTTCTCGCAGGAAACTTCTAAATCGAATTTAGAGTTGTGGTAGTGGTAGCCCGTCTCTATTATCATCATGGTCATATAGTGGGGAGGCTTCTTCCAAACCTATTGAAGGTATATATTGGAATTTGGGTTTCTATTACATTAGTTTAATGTTTGACAATTTTTGGGTCTTAGTGTGATTGTGGTTCTGTTCTTTTTCAATTATAAGATTTTTCTCTACTTCTGTCTTTAAGTAATGATTGAAAACATCATAATGACAACTAAAAAAGGGAGACAACCTTACACGAGATGGGGACATAGATTTAGCAAAGAAGGCATTGATGAAATGCCAAGGAGAGAATGTCTAAGGTCCCTCAAATCAATCTAGAGAAATTTCAATCTAAACTAGAAAATTTCTCTAGGCTAAACCAGAGAAAATTCAGTCCAAACCAGAGAATTTCTCTGGACCAACCAAATTTTCTCTAAAGCAGAGCACTAGTTCTCATTGTTGTTCAGAGAAATTTAGAATTTTCTTTATGATGTGTCCAAAGAAATTTGAAATTTTCTCTAGATCGATGTTGAGGGATCTTAGACATTATGAAAATATTGAGTGTCCTTTATACTATAAAATCTTAATACCATGGACCTTAAAAAAAAAATCCTCTTTATATAATTTAATCTTTGATGGGTAGAAATAATTTTTAAAAATTTAAAAATAATTTTTTGATATTTATTTTTATTAAGCTAGTTTATATTTTATCAAATTGATAACTTTATTCTTGAAATTGCGGGATAGTGTCTTCAATTGTCCTTATTTAAAATGAAATTTAAAATTCAAGATTAAATGGGCAAATTACACTAACAGTCCTTATAATTTGAGACTCATGTCACTTTGATCCATGACTTTTCAATTGTGACACATTTGACCATGAATTTTAAATTTTGTTTCAAATAATGACATTGAACATACCATTGCTCAATTTTAAGGACAAAATCGTCAATTTAATAAAAATATAAACTAATTTGACAAAAATAAATATCAAAAAAATATTTTAAAATTTTTAAAAATAATTTCTATCCACCAAAGATCAAAATTATGTAAAATTGATAAATCTTGTATACATTTATTTATTTATTCTTTTTACCAAATTAATTTTTATTATGTATTTGGATGATGATCATGTAATGGATGGTTGCTAAACTTTTAATGTGTAATCAATATATTATATATGAAATATTTTTAGTTTTGGATTTTTTGATTTGATGGATTGGTTTAATAATTATATTATAGTTGTTGTCATATTTGACTTTTGAAAAAATAAAAGTTAATTTAATAAAAATAAAAACAATCACCCATTACACGATCATCATCCAAACACATAGTACAAATTAATTTGGTAAAAATATATATATATATATATATAGAAAATTTATCAATTTTACATAATTTTATCTTTAGTGGGTAGAAATAATTTTTAAAAATTCAAAAATATTTTTTTGACATCTATTTTTATCAAATTAGTTTATATTTTATCAAATTAACGACTTTATCCTTAAAATTGAGCAATGATATCTTCAATTATCTTTATTTAGAATAAGATTTAAAATTCAAGGTCAAATGTATCACAATTAAAAAATTAAGGACCAAAATGACAAAAAACTCAAACTATAGTGAGCGTTAGTTTAATTTGCTCAGATTAAATATATCATAATTGAAAAGTCAAAGAATAAAAATGATAAAAGATTTGAGGGACCATAATTTACCCAATAAAAATGTGATAAAATGACATGCCCAAACAAAAACCGATTGTCCTTCTCGTCTCTTTAGAATAATGTTAGTGGTATTAAAATTTCTATCAAATATTTTATTAAATGTCTCATATTACGTGGGTCTATATAAGTCTGAAATCCACATTCATATCACACATTTGATAAAACATTTGATAGAAATTTTTAGGCCAAGTTTGGCAACCCCAAAATAAGTACACACTTTTTATCTTTTTTCCATCACATCATCTCTTTATTTTTCTGCACACCTTTTTTTAAAAAGACAAAAAATACACTTAATTAAGTCATCCTAAACAACCCGTTAGCCTCTAGTTTTCCATATCCCTATGTATTGGTGGACGGTGGACATGAATTCTTAGGTCTATGCCATTTTTTGTTCATCCGCCGCGATATTTTCCACGTCAGTTACAATCCAATACACCCAAATCCACCATAAAACGAAATTCTAGCCAATAACTAATGAGATCCACGGTTGCTACCGTGGTCTCGAGGTCTATTCGGATGAGATCGAGACGACTTTTTGGTTCCTTCGTCGAGGAGTTTTCTTTGGGAAGAAGATATATCACAAAATCTCTCTCTCTATATATATGCAGCAACACCTGTATCTACAGAGAGAGAAAGTTTTTAGAGAGAGAGATAGAGAGAGAAGCGGCTCAAGGTTACGCGTGTAATCTACATGGTGTTCTCTGTAACCCAGTCTCGCCGATCGTATCGCTCTGGATTTTGAACTATTCGTCTTCAGTTTCCTTCGATTCTAGGGTTAGGGTTTCGTTTATTTTAGTACTTGTTGCGGCTTACCTGGAACGCTTCTAGTGTAAGCTATGGAGTCTACTATTGTGATCAAGGTTCGATTTTACACTCTCTCTTTTTCATTAGTTTATCCGATTATCTGTATTATGATACGATTTCACTATTTCGGCTGCGGTTTCAATGATTTGTTTATTGTTTGGGTATGATTGTGTTTGATTTGGCTGTTGTTTGTGTACGATCGTGTTTTTTTTTTTTTTTTTTTTGTGCTCTTTTTTTTTGAGAAAATTGACGGAAATAAAATTACGATTGTTAGTATTATTGGGTTTTGATCTTATTGAAATCAATAGAGATTACAAAGAAACTAAAATGTAAAATTAAGTTCTTATGTGAGCTTTTTGTTACATTATATATGTAAACTGTATGGTATATTGAAACCTAGATGATTGCTTGGTTGTTTGAGAAATACTTGTAGATGGTATGGTCAATCAATAATCAAAATTTTGGGGCTTTCTGTGTACAACGTGTTGAACGGTGTTAACATATGGTTCTTTGGCCTGTTTCTGATTTTTTTTCCCCTTAGTTTGTTATTATTTGACGGGTGTCGGTGTTGTTGGCCTGTTTTCACTCATTGTCTTTGATTCATATTGTCCAAACATAGCCTCAAGAATTTAATCTTTACCTATTTTTTACGGGATAATGCTAGTCACCGCCGGTCAATGGCGTTGGTTAATGTTGCTATATGTGTAAAAGGGTGTATGGAACTATGTGCATAAATATATAATAGTGTGGAAATACAAATGTGTATTGAAATTCTAAAATTTTATATTATTTTTTTTTATGACTGGGTGTTTGGTCCACTTACGCGCACAGGACTTACACAAAGCATCCCTCCACGTGGATCGGGCAGAGCCCGCTAGCGTGGCTCGAAGAAGTTGATAGTAATGGGAGTTCAACCTAAGACTTGGAGGGAGCAAACCCTATATATTATTTGAACCATAACTCTAGCACCCATTGGGTGGTGGTTAGGATGACCCTTTCTTTATTTTAGGCTTTTTAGCACTAATGTTTTCGTCTTAAGAAAGAAAAACCTCGAGTTAAGTAATGGTGATTTTTATGATATATGCTAGGTTGTGAATATTAAGATCCCAACTGTTTTTTTTTTTCTTGTTTGTTATCGTTCTGGGAATCTGATTCAACAAGCAGTTTAGTAGTGTCCTTTCTTAAATGATAATATTAACTTCAGTATCAAAATGTTGTTCATATAATGCAAAGAGGTATTTCGATATGCATTGTGGCTTACTTGGTGGATATCTTTGAATTACATATTTTGTAATAGAATATATTAAGTTTTTGTCAAAACTTGCGCGATTAGTGTATTACATTGCTTGTTATTGGTTTTTCTCTAATGAATTACCAGCATGGTTTCTCTTTTCCATGATCTCTACCTGGTTTTATAGGTTCCTTGTGCATTATATTATATTTTAAACATGTATGGGTACATGGCTTCAGGTTAAATATGGAGAAACACTTAGGCGCTTCAATGCACGTGTTACTGAAGCTGGACGGCTGGACCTTGACATGGGCGGATTGAGAGAGAAGGTTCTTAGTCTCTTCAATTTTGCATCTGATGTGGATCTTACACTCACTTATATTGATGAAGATGGTGATATAGTAACATTTGTCGATGAGGAGGATCTGCATGATGTCATGAGACAGTCCTTGAATCCCTTGAGGATTAGTGTGAAGTTGAATTCTGATAAGGGTGGTAGATCGTACACCAGATCAAGTGGAAGCTCTACCCCAATGAGATCACCTGGGGTCCAGTATCCATTGCCAAACTGGAACAGCACTGTTTCTGAATTCTTGAAATCTGTACCAGAACCTTTCCGTGAAGCACTCTCGAAACTGTCGCTTGACTTCGTATCTAGACCTGCATCCTCTACTCCAGGGCTTGCTGAGCTTTTTGACTCTTTTTCAAAATTGGGTCAGTCCTACATAAATCCACTTTCTGAGTTCCAGGCTGGTACAGAATCTAGCGCACACAGTGGGGCTGCTGGAAATCCCATGGGTGCATCAATGACTAAAGGGCCAGAGGCTTCAAAGGATGATGGGGCCACATCAGAGGCAATGCCAAATACCAAATTTGAAGAGCCAACTTACAAGACCAAGGCTTCAAAGGATGATGGGACCACATCAGAGGTGATGCCAAATACCAAATCTGAAGAGCCAACTTGCAAAACCAATAAGAAGGTGGACCTTGGTAAGGGCATCAAAGATGTGGATGCCTCAGTTACCCCTACCTCTGGTCCCATGAATCTTAATGCTAGCCTCCCTGGTGATTCTTTTCCATCTGGATTTATGTCTGCGAATCCTGCATCTGTTGATGCTTTTTGTGGTAGCAAAGAGGAGGTTAACATGCTGAGGGATCGTAAAGCTAAGGGTATTGAGTGGGAAAATTTTAAATCAGTTGAATCTAATTTTCCTACTAGTGATAATAAAGAGGTCAGGAAGTCAAATGAACCATGGAAATCTGTTGGTTCTGGTTTTTTTGCAAGTACTGCTGATTCTAAGAGAAATTCTGCCATGGATTCCAAGAATACGAATTTGGGTGGCAGTACAAGCACAACGATGTTCCCTAATCTGAATCTAATTAATGAATGTCCATTTGCGGGGATTCCTGTAGCAAGTGATTCAGCTGTGCCTCCATTGCATTATGGTTCCCGTGTACTGCCTCTATTTAAAAGGGGCTACAGTCACAGTGAAGGCATGGGCGGTATATTTCATAGGGGTGTTTGTTGCGATGGCTGTGGGGTTCATCCAATAACTGGACCTAGGTTTAAGTCTAAAGTGTAAGTATTTATTAAATATCATGTGGTTTGCTGTTAGAGAGAAAAATACTGAAAAATCTACTCTCTTTTTTCTTGCAGAAAAGATAATTATGACCTGTGCAGCATCTGCTTCTCAGAAATGGGAAAAGACACTGATTACATCAGAATGGACCGTCCGGTTTCACATCGGCATCCACATTCCTTTAAAGGGTTCTATGATTCTGTATGTGGTATCCTAGTTCACCTCTTTCTTTTGCATGGGTAGCGAAGTTTTTCCTTTTTGTTTTATGTTTTGTTCATTTCGTTTGTTTTTTCCGGATGCAGAATCCCCGGGTGCGTCCTCCACCATTACATCATGTCCTGAGAGCTGGTGGGATGAAGCCATGTCGCCCAAAGTTGGAGAGTCGCTTCATTTTGGATGTTAATGTGATGGATGGTACTGTCATGGCCCCATCAACCCCATTTACCAAGATTTGGCGGATGCGGAACAATGGTAATGTTGTGTGGCCTCAGGGAACTCAGCTTATGTGGATCGGGGGAGATAAATTAAGCAATGCCATTTCTGTTGAGTTACAGGTAAGCGGCCTTCTAATCTTCTTTACAACCACTTTTAAATAGTCTACTTATGTTTGCGTTGTGTTCTTATTTGATAATTTGTTACATTAAGAGCTTGCATGCGTCTGTTTGGGGTGTTATAAATAAATAAATAACATCGTTTTGGCTAAATAAGTCAAAAAGCCTGATGCCAAAAAGCAACGCAACTTCTTCACTAACAAAAAAGCATTCTTTTAGCGACTTTCCAAAAACATTAACTTTTTTAGCTGAGGTAGTTTGGCAACCATCTAAATAAGTTGTTTATTGTCTTATTTGCTACAAGTTGTTAGATCACCTCTCTACTTTTTGCACGTATTTTTGCAAAAAGCCAAAAAATCACTATATAAGCCATACCCAAACCCACTAACATGGTTTGGGAATAAGCCGTTTTAGTAACTTTTTGACTTTTTAGCTAAAATGTGAGGGAAAAAAACTAATATGTTTGGGATAATTTTTAACTTTTTGGCTTTTTTTGTGACTTTAACTTTTTGGTTTTTTAGTTGGATTTCAAACCAACAAAAGTAACTAAAAAAGCCAATACCAAACAATCTCAATTTACAATTAGTGACATCCATTAGTCTTTAACTGAGAAATTTTGTTCTAATGCTTTTTAACCTCTGCTAGATATCTTCGAATGGTTTACCTGTGGACAATGAGCTGGACGTTGCTGTTGATTTTACTGCTCCTGAACTTCCTGGTCAGTACACCTCATACTGGAGGATGGCCTCCCCCTCTGGCCAAAAATTTGGGCAACGTGTTTGGGTTCTTATTCAGGTCTCCTCTTTTCCCTTGTGTTGATACTATACTAAACATGGCTATGTATCATGTTCTGATATTTTTTTTTCTTTTTCCATTCAGGTTGATGCTTCTCTGAAGGACTCGTTGTACGATAGCTTCAATGGCTTGAACCTGAATTTGCCTCCTGCCAGCAGTGGTATAACTGGTCCTGAAATGGTAAATATGCAGTTTGAACCCGTGGTGGATAGCTTCCCAGTGCCCAACAATCCTAACAGAGCCAAAGATTTAGTGGAGCCAATTGTTTACTCGCACCCAAACAAGGACCAGGAGCAGAATTTCCCCATTAATGATACTTTACTAGTTGGTGGTGGGGTCTCGAACCCTGTCACTCCAGTGTCTCCTGCAACAGTTTCATACCCTGTTATTGATTTGTCAGAAGTTGCACCGGCTCTGCCGTCTCCTTCTGCTGATGTTGTGCCGTTGCCTAAAGCTGATGTTGTGCCGTCGCCTAAAGCTGATGTTGAGCAGACCCTCCTTAGGGAACTTGAGGAGATGGGTTTCAAGCAGATTGATTTGAACAAGGAAATCTTGAGGATGAATGAATATGACTTGGAGCAATCGGTGGATGATCTCTGTGGTGTAGCTGAATGGGATCCGATCCTTGAGGAGCTGCAGGAGATGGTGAGCTGTGTTTTCAAACTCTGTTTTCTGAATAAAAAAACACTAAAAATTAGTTTGGTGAAAAAAATGGAAAAAATTAAAGGCACTCTGTCATTTTTATATGGTTTTCTGTTTTGGGGGGGGGGGGGGGGGATCAAAGTAGTTTTATTTTTTTAAAAAATTCATAAAATAGATTTTTAAAATCAAACTAATCATTAGCTTTTCTTTCTTTTCCCCTGATTGTTTGATTTGGTTTAACAAATTTGGGTTTTGGATGATAGGGTTTCTGTGATAAAGAGACAAACAAGAGGCTTCTGCAGAAGAACAATGGGAGCATCAAGCGTGTGGTCATGGATCTTATTGCTGGGGAGAAGATGTAATCCAAGAGGCTTCTTATTACCTTTTCAATAGTATATATACTATATATATAATAAATGGAGTAGCTGCAGGAACATGTTATGAGCCTTTTGGTTTTGTTTTTGTTTTCTTGGCTACTTCCTCTAGTATGTCTATAACTAGCTAACCTGTGAAGAAGTTTGGATTTGAACCTAGTAAATAAATTGCTTTGTTTATATGTTTTGGCAACTAGTATGATATGAAAGATGTTTTCCTTTCATATTTTCTTGTTTCTTTGTCTTGCTTCTTGTTATGTCTATGGTGTGAGTTATATTTTGTGTTGACTGGGATCATACTCTGTCTGCATCATGTTTTGCTTTGTGAGTGATTATTTTCTTGTGATTCTTGGCTTGTTATGCTTTTATATAGAGAGATGCTATTTAAATATTTCACTACTTTGTTTCAACTCTTAGTGTTTGTTGATGCAATGAAAGTCACTTTGTTTCAACTCTTATGCCATGTTTGTTTGGGCGGATTGGATTAGCATTTCCATGACTAATAGTCCTAGGACTACGAACCCGTTGGATTATGTATCCTATCTTAACAAATAGTCAAGTTTAAAATAATTAGTCTGTACTTCAATTGTTTAACCAAACATCGGATTAATAATTTTATTGGACTATTAATCCAATCTCAAGTTCATGTCTACCCAAACAAACATAGCTTTAGTGTATTGATGTAATAAAAGTTATGTAGTACCCCATTATATTTAATAAATAGTGGGGCTTATCATATAAAATCTTGGTAGTAGGATTAGTTGATTGTTATAAAATTATGCATGTGTTAGTGATATGGCTACCTCAGTATCTTGTTTCATTGGGAATGTCTTCAATAGCTGTTTTGAGTAGTAAAGAAGATGTTTTATGTTTCTGAGTTTATTCAGGTTGTTAATCCTCTGTACTAGGATGGGTAGTTAGCCTTGAACTACTACTATTTTTTTCCTCGAGCTTTTGAAATACATTTTATATATTTAGGCGAGCCGCCAAGTGCTGGGGGCTGGTGAACAAGCAATTGGTGTCTGGTTGTATAGATATAAGCTTAAGGAATGCTACGAGTCTCAATGTCACATTGTCCATCCACATTCTGTGTTTATCATTTGCTTGGATTTGTTTAAATTTGTGATGATATGGTTGTTTTTTGCGTTAATGATTTAGATTAGTTGGACAAGTTTGAAGTTGGCCAGATCACAGACATCACTACAAATTCCTAATTATCATAAAAGTGAAATATGCCGACTGAGGGAGTTTGTATTTGTGGTATGGCTGGTGGATCAAGGAAGGGCATGGGGGAGGCATAGGGATGGCAATCTGAAACCGGCCCGATGGGAACTTGACCCCCCGATTCCGAATATAACGGTTATTCCTCGAAAAATATCCCCGACGGGCCCGGATGGTGATAAAAAAAAAATCCCCGATGATATTCGGGCCGGGGACGGGGATACATGTTTCAGTCCCGGCCCGGCCCCGAGCCCCGTCCCGTTTGTCCCCCCGAATGATATATATATTATATATCCCTATCTATATACTTTTTTGATCTCCATTTACTCTCTCTCTCATTCAGTCATGTAGATCTACTGTCTCTCTCTCTCTCCATTCCTCACATCTCTCTTCATCTCCACCGTCTCTGGTCTCTTCTCATCTTCACCATCACTCACGGCGGCTCCTCTCTCTCTTCGCAGAACCCCCTCGTCGGCAGCTCCTCTCCCCTCGTCGGCGGCAACCTTACTCCTTCTCTTCGGAAGCTCCTCTCTCTCTTCGCAGAACCCCTTCGTCAGAGGCTCTTCCTCGCAGAACCCCCGCAACCACAGCCCTAAGAATGGCCACGGCGGTTGTGTTCGGCCTCAGTTCGACCGCCGATCGAGAATCTCTTCCTGTCGATCATGTCGTTCATGCCGATCGAGAACCTCTTCCTCTCGATCGTGGTTCATGTCGATCGAGAACCCCTTTCTCTGCCGCAAATAGGGTGCTTGTTCTTGACATCTCTCTTTCTCTCTCTGAATGTTTTAGATTTTTTATTTTTTACATTTGAGCTCTTGAATATATATTTTAAATCTGGGTGTGTTGTTGTTGTTGTTGTTGTTATTGATGATGATCATGATCATGATCATGAGGATGATGAAGAACATATATGATTTGGTGGTGTTGTTGGATCTGTTGTTGTTGTTGGATATCTATATTGTTGTTTTTTTTTTTTTTTAATCGGAGAGTTTTCGAGGTCGGGGAAACCCGATCCCCGTTGGGGGGCGGGGGTGGGGACGGTGATAAGCTCCCCGTCGAGGATCGGGGCCGAGGACGGGGAAATTTCTACCACCGGGTATCGGGGACGGGGAGTGTGATCCCCGGCCCCGCCCTGCCCAGTCCCGTTGCCATTCTTAGGCACCATGCATGCCCAAAACAAAGACTCTCCATAGTTCTCTTAAAGTTTGGCTGTTTAAAATGGTAAATTATAAATACACTTTCTGATATTTGATTAAAATACGAATCGTTTCTTGTAGTTTTAGAAATTACATTTTATTTCCTGAGATTTTTAATTTCAAGACAAATCGTCTTTTTTATTGATAAATTATCAAGTCAATTAATAATTTTTAATAATTTTAGAAATATGTTTCAATTAGTAATTTAGGTAATTTTATTACTGTATAGGAGAACAATTATGAATTTTATTTTTTTAGTTAATTCTGTTAAATAAAAAATACTAGCAAGGAGGTATTTGTAATTTTTCAAATCACAGGGACAATCTGTATTTTAAGCAAACCTCAAGGAGTATATTTATAATTTACCTTGTTTATAAAATTGTTTTCGTTTTTGATATTTTCGTTTTCGTTTCTGTTTTTCATAATTCTTAGAACTGAGAAATTTGATAACAGCCATCGTTTTTGTATCTTTTTTATTTTTTATTTTTTGTAATAGAAGAATTACAGGTATTTACTTTCATCAATGATTATAGCAGTCTTTTGTAATAGTTGTGCTTAATTTAAAGGAAATGAAAAGGAAAAAATAAAATTAAAAATAGTTTTATTTGTTCAAATTTTATAATTAACTAAAAAAATAAATTTCTATAAATTGCATATTTACTTTATTTTCATTTTCTTTGTCAAACCAAACAAAAACAAATAATTTAGCTTTTTTTCTAAAAAATGTTCCCAAACAAATCTTACAGCCAAACAATGTCTAAGATTGAAATAATCTGAAGGACTTGGTTTTGAAGAGTGGAAAATAAAAGATAGTAAGAACTTTGCTTTGAAGAATAAAGAGTGCAGCTATATATCTCATGAAAATAGAACTCTCATAACCTACACAAATCTCATAACCTACACAAATAGAATAGCAAGAATTATTCTCATAAATTATAATACATTTTAAAATAATAAAAATGACACAATTTTGTTGTGCTAGCATAATTCGTAATAACTTATAATTACAATTTTTTTATTTTATTTATAATTACAGGGAGGATGAACCAATAGAAAACAAATAGGTTAGGGTTCCAGAGTTAGGAACCCATAGAGATACATAGAATGGGTATGTGTGGTGAAAATTAAATTGATAAAATGTGGAGTCTATGAGTGAAATAAATTTGAACCATTGATTCTTATTTCTAGGTAAATTCTGGGTAGATAATTCTGAGTTTATAGTCTTGCTGTCTAGAAAAATATGATAAATAACTGAAATCACATCCCCTTTCGAATTTTTCACACATCTTTTTGTAAAATGTCAAAAAAGCCAAGGTATGTTTGGGAACATATTAGAACAATAAAAAGAAAAATTCTAAGATACACATCTTTAAAAAGGGTGTACTATATGTAACCATAATTATGTTATTTTCTTATTTAATAATGACTGATGATGTTGTGATATCAATGGTGGATGGGTCGGACTAGCCCGCGCCTTCTATGAGTCTGCTGGTTATTGAATCCTCGATGTGTGCCTGCAAAAAGGTCCAAAGGGAGAAGTAGTCCCCCGATAGACACTCCGACGATCCAATTAGATTAGGGTAGATAGTAATTGGTTTTATAGAGAGAGAGAGAGAAGAAAATGATGAAAAACTTAACCTCTAACATATCTCAAAAGTTTCTTTATATCTTTTGCTCATCATTTTTTTGTCCATTTCAAGCTGTCTTGTAGGCAGAAAGTTTATAGTCTAGTTAACATCGTTCATGGTGAGTCTGCCTTCTCCCGCGTGAAAGGCTTGCTATATTTAATGCTACAAGAGCCTCATTAAATGACTGATGTGCGGATGCAATAACATTGCAGGATCTTTGTCTGTTTATGTGGCTAATTCCCTGCCTGACAAGTGCTTTAATATTATTGGTTCTGTCCCAGCATTGGCTGGTTGGTCCCTAGGCTGTAGGTTGGGCCCTCTTGGGTCATGCCCCCATGGGCTAAGCCCTCTTGGGCCGTGACCCCGCGGGCTGGGCCCTCTTGGGTTATGCCCATCAGTAGTCCCCTATTCCTGAGTGTAGCTTTAGTCCAATGAAGGAAATAGGAAAGGTGGAAGTAGTCCTGTAATGCGGGAAAAGTGGTAGAGGGTGGCCGAGCATGACGAGCGACTAACTGACAAGGATGGTCGACTGTTAGGATGGCCGATCGTAGAGGGGGTCGGGCGTCATGAATGAACGACCGATCAACAAGGGTGGGCGACCGTGAAAATGGTCGACCACGAAGGTGGCCAAGTGTGAACGACCGACCGACAAGGGTGGTTGACCATGAAGGTGGCCCATCGTGATGTACGATTGATCGACAAGAGTGGTCGACTGTTGAAGTGATTGTCTATCGAGGAAGGTGATTGACCGAGGTGAAAGGTGACCGACCGACGAGGAGGGTGACCGACCGACGCGGGGGTCGATCGAGGACGTGATCGACCGTCGAAAAAGGTGGCCGACCGTCGAAGAAGGTGGCCAACCGACGAAGAGGGTGACCGATTGACTTAGGGGTCGATCGAGGACGTGACTGACCGTCAAAAAAGGTGGCTGACCGACGAGTAGGGTGACCGACCGTCGTGGTGGTTGACCGACGAGGGGGGTGACCGACCGGCGTGGTGGCCGACCGTTAGGATGATCAACTGACCATTGAAGAAAGACTCGAAGGCATTGATGATGTACGGGGCTCGAGGTACAAGAAAACACGTGATGATGTGAAGTAGAATAGACGAGGGCGGGGAAAAAGAATTAGTGGGATGGAAAAGGGATCGTGGCCGTACACGTGGGGCAATCTAGGCCACTAGTTAGGGATGTCGAAGCGCTAGCAGGAAGTGAAGTGAAGGGTTTGTAGAGGGGGATGTTGGAAAGGTTGGGTTTATCTTGTTTGATTTTCAAACTGGAAAATTTTAACCGTGATCCTTGGAACACAGACAAACCCTGGGCATTCGGACTTATGCGCTTTTCTTACATGATTGCAAAAAATCAACACATTCCAAACTTCAACTCCTATATCTCGTGTGACTCGCCCCTCTTCCACATCGCAAATTTCCTCACTGTAGTCGTCCCCGAACGTCCCGAGAGGGAATCCCGTTTTGTTTATTGGGGCTTACTACAGTTCGGACTCAATGTCACGGTCCTGTATCTAATCTCGCAGAGTGTAATGCAAGACCGATGAATCATCAAAGAGTCCAAATCCGGCAAATCATTTTGAAAAACTGATTTTTAGAAAGAAGTGCCAAACATAGACTGCTTTGCCAGATACAGAGTCGCCACCTAAATATTTTATTTTTGGAAAATTTAGGAAACCCTGACTCGTGCCTAAGGCCACGTGTCCCTCATCACCAAAGTTGTCTCGGCTCGGGAACTTGGGTACGATTGGGGAAGGTCACTTCGTGAGCACCCCCGCTCGCCCGATCAAAGATCGGCCTCTACTAACCATGATATCGAGTTTTGAAAACATTATATGCTCTTATTCCGGTTATTAGCCTAGAATTACTATGTGATGCACACAACATACAAGTATAGACTGGATTGCCTAAGTTGGAACAAAACATCGCATATCCGTTTGTTTTGAAAATGGATTGAAGTTTGCTACTCGCAAGTAGGCTAAAACACGGGTTTTGACGAATTATTACAACTCGAGCAACCCAACCTTCACCTACAAGCATTCAGGCAGGTATATCACATAAGCACATAGCCTTATGGTAAGCATGCTATCATGGCAGTCACTCACACACATGCAAGGATGCTAAAGCATAAACACTTATCGAGTACTCCGTGCCAAAGAAAGAAGCAAATTAAAAATCATGCATGAATCCTAACTATACTAAGAATGCCTAATGCAACACATGCAAAAATACAACTACGATAGGCTCGGCTATTCTAAGATGGCATATGAGATGCAACAATCAATACATGTATTCAACTTGGAATTGAAACACAATGCAGTTAGCATGATGCGCCGAGCACGGTGCATGCAATACAGATGAATGAATGCAAACATGCGAACATATAGATGCTAATTGAAACATGCCCTAAAACTAACCATCATAAGCTGGTAAATAAAAGGGAGAAAGACGTGGGGTTGGAAGGCATACATCACACACACGCACACTTATTATAACATTGCCCTCCTCGGAGGGTCTGAATAAATAATACACAACCGAATGAATAACGAATTACAGCCAATTATTACACAACCCTAATTAATTAACAAATTAACTAAAATAAATAAGCTAGCATGCAAAACATGTGAAATGGACTGCCTCAGCTCGGTCTTGAATGATAAGGAATACATGCATGCTCGAGTCGCCTTACCGGAAAATCCATCGCGATGCCCCGATTTGCCTCTGTTTGCAACTGGTCCCAAAACACTGTACAAAACTCCAGAAGACTGAAACTCCACCATGCTATAGGGATACTACCGACCAGTTTTTGCTGCTGGCTTCTAGTTTGCTGTAACAGAGAGCAAGAAAGGGGCATGGCAAAGTATTTTCAACATATGTGTGCACGACCACTCTCCCCGTCATTGCATAAGCTCTAAGGAGTGTAGTCTTCGATCCTTGTGCCACCAATCACGCATCTCGATGCATGATGGCTGAGGAGTCGAATTGCATGACTCAATGTGAAATGGATGCACAAATGAACACAATAAAGCCTAAGCTCCATCATGGGTAATCAAGAGTGTTGGCGACCGGGAATCGAAGCACATTTCGTCACTTTGAGTATGATACGTCGCTCGTTTCCCGTGTTTGGACTGAACCCTACTCCAAACACTATGCAATAACTAGAATGTCATGGCATGCAAACACAATGCAACAACTAGCGTACAATCCTAAACGAAATGCAACTAAGACATACAAACACGCAAGGAATGACATGCAAAGCTGCAACTAGCATATGTAATGCTATGAACTACGAATGGCATACTCAATGCACATGACGCTATATGGCATACACAACGCACATATAACAATGGACATACACAAAGGCATAATCAAGGCATACACAATGCGACGATCAAGCATGCGACAACATGGACATGACATATACAATGCAAGATGGACTTAAACTAAAATGAATGGGCCTCAGCCACACTCAAATCAGTGGCCAAACATGATGAAATTAGGTAACAAAACACATGCAAATATACACGAATGCAAGGGACTAAACCTAAGGTACCAAATGCAACTCTACCAAAGCATGGCAAGGGATGAAATATGGCATACAATCACACATTTTCCAGCTCTGAAATGACATGCAAGATGGCCCCGAATCATGTAAACACCTCACACAATGCATGCTAGATGGCCCGGATATCGAAACTAGTAAAGTACATTACACTAGAGGTACACAAAGCAATGCTCAAATGACCTAACCAGCCCCAAACAGTCCCTATGCAGGTCCAAGACAGTGGAAAAATGGTCTAAAATGATGGCTCGAAATGCATAGAAATGAAGCTCATGCAATGGCCCATAAATGAGGTATTTAAGCACAGCTCTCAAACACATTTAAAGAGTGGAAAACATGGGAATATAGCACAAGTATAGGCTCTGAAATGACATGCTCAATGACCCCAAAACATGAAAACACCTCAGTATAAGCATGCAATAGGCTTCAAAACTCAAGGCTATGCAAGGGTATTACACTACAACCATGCATAGCAAGCATCATTCAACCATGAGGCATAAAAACAGAGCTAAGGCAGTCCAAAACATGCACAAAATCAGTTTAAGACATGGCCAAAAAGTGCTAGAATCAAAGACCAAAATAGCATGCAATACAAGCTAGTGAAGAGGGTTTACACTATAAGTATATGAAGCATTCAAGAGGTCACTAAACCAGAAAAATTTAGAGGTATGACATGCCAAATAAAGCCCAAAAACTCATTGAAACATGGTCAATGCATGCAAGAATGACATGCTCCTTTGATAGGCTATGAAGAGGGTTATTCTTCACATGCAAGATGGACACCCAATATGGAAAAACAAGCTCTGGAAAGAGCCTATGTAGGTCCTAAAACTCACCAAAAATGGCCTGAAACATGGCTTGGAAGCATGCAAGTAAAGGCTCCTTTGTTAGGCCAAATATGCTAGGAAACAAAACAAGGGAAGAGAGGGTCACCCCTCTCTCATTTTGGAACTCAAAATAGAATTATAGCCACTAAAAATCCATTGGATTTTAGTGGCTTGAAGGCCAAACAAAGGTCAATGCAAAGGCCCTAATGCATGGCTCAAAATAAGGCAAAATGAAGCATGCAAGGGGGTAGATGACCCCCAAAAGAAAAATGATCTTAAACAAACATGTTAAGGACCTCAAAATAAGACTTTTTTCAGTTGATAACAAAGCTCAAATATGCTTGCAAGTATGGCTAAAAGATGACGCAAAATGAAGCTTAAAAGAGGGGATAGTGTGTTACCCTTGTAGCTCAGCAACTTCAGCAGCTTCTAGACCAAAAATATAGCTCCTCAACCTCTGAAAAAGGCCTCCAAGAATCTTAGGTTGGTGTTGGAGGGGTTAGGCTAGGAGATGATGTGCAAAGGGGCAAGAACTTAGCATTTTCGGAGCCAAAATAGAGATATAGAGAGGGAGGTATATATGTATGCCTTAGGGAAATTTTCCACCCTTGCAAAGGAAGATGAGGCCTTCCTTTATAGACAAGAGGGACTAAAGCTTCTCCAAGAAGCTTCAAACCAAGGTGGGAGATCCTCCATATACTGGAGGATCCAGTCTATGCTTCCCAGCTGGCACAGTTGGAATCAACTCACTGAGACAAGACAGGAGGAAAGGGGCCGACCAGTTCAGGTGGTCGGCCAGCCAGTTCAAAAGGGTCAACTCAACAAAAAGTGGTCGCCAGCCCCATTTAGTGGTCTCCCAACTGAATGCAAGCTAGTGGTGTGGTGGGAGACCAGCAATTGTGGCCCAAAAATGAGGGAGACCAGTTACCTAACAAGAAAATCGACCGGCGGGGGAAAAGTGGTCTCCAAGGAGAAAAGGTGGTCTCCCACCCTTGTACCACCTTCCAAACAATGAAAGCAAGGTCCATGCCAAAATGAACCAAGACGGATGCAAAACGAGGGTTCGGGGGTCAAAACGCGCAGCCGGGTACCCCGAAAACAGGCCGTTAAGCATCGAAAGTGGTGTGCGACCACAAAGGTGATCTCCTGGGCCACAGTGTTTCTCTAGAGAGAGGAAACAATGTGTGTGCCAAAAACCGGAGCAAACGGAGAAAGTTAAGCGGTCTCGAACCGAGGTGCACAGCCGACGACTTTGAAAACCGAAAACTGGTCTCCAAACGGGAATAGTGGTCTACGACCACGAAAAGTAGCCTAGGGCCACTGAGAGATGGTCTACAAGACCTCTCCTTCCCTTCGGGAATAGAAAACAAGACCTGGTTCGCAAACCGAGGTAAGGCACAAAAGGGTCCTGAAGTCCGAGGATAAAGCTCTCAGCTGAAAATCTGTAACCTCAGAACAAGCACAACATGCGTCATCACCGAGCGCTCAATCAATGACGTTTGAGTCTTAAGGTCGGTCAAAAATTGGGTGTCTACAGTTGCCCCTCTTTGACAGAACTCGAAAGTCATAAGTGACGGGAATGAATGTCAAAGCCCAGAGACGACCCATTTTTGACAAGGCCGAAGACTTAGACAAATATGCGAGATAAACAAAGAGATATGCCCGCAGGCAGGGGCAAAAATGCAAAATGTTATGCAGGAAGATTTTGATAATTGGACTTATATGCTGCATTATGCAGAACGAGCACAACATGCGTCATCACCGAGCGCTCAATCGATGACGTCTGAGTCTTAAGATCGGTCAAAAATGGGGTGTCTACACTCACCCCCGCAACCGATGTGATATATAAAAACGTGAAGGAGATAGCGCAAGGCAAAGCGCCAGCCATGGCATCTGATGCGTTAAGAGAGGATGACAGAGCGGTGTCGACGAAACAGTATAGAGCGGAGAGGGTTAGGGAAAGGGACGCGAAGCGGCCAGTGCAACCCTTTCCAGTGACAATGCTCTTAGTGGTCCAGCCGATTAGCCAAGTGGGGCCTGACCATTGGCATACCAAGGTTGAAAAATCCACACTAATGGTAGAGGATCTGGAGAAGTTGTGGAGCATGTATCAGATTTTGGTGGATGTGTAGTTAAGAGTGCCAACGGTGAAAGAGAGAGTGTCCGACGCACGACCGATGAAGTTCGCGTTGTACGAAGAGGCACTACATGGAGGCCTAAGGTTGCCACTTCCCCCACTGGTGGTCAAAGTATTAAATTGCCTAGAGGTGGCGCCAGGGCAACTAATGCTGAATGAATGGAAGATTCTATTCATCTGCATGATCGTGTGGCCGCGAGCAACTGGAGGGGAGGCGATGACAGTGGATGAGTTTTTTGCATGCTACAAAGCCTCAAGGCAACAAGAAACATGAGTGACTCTGCAGACGATAGCAGAGAGGGGACTGGTGGCAGGGTTGCCTTCTTCGATGAAGGGTTAGAGGCCAAAATGGTTTTTCATGTCAGCGAATAGCGGCAGGGGAATGCGCACGATGTGGAAAGTCCCCAACAAGTCGTTGGAGCCCAAGTTGGATACGGCAGCGGAGAGAAGGGTGAAGCAAGTGAAAGAGTGGAGGGTGAATGAGAGGCTGAAATGGAACGACCTCGTCTAGCTTGCAGCCTTGTTTGTTATGAATCTAGGATCTGAGCTGACCCAGTGAGATCTTACTCCGGAGGAGGTGGAGGTGAGGAGGAAGGCGCAAGAAGTAAAGGACAAGTGAGCTTTTGCAATGGCAGAAAAATACAAGAAAAACAATTAGGCCCAACACCTAAACTGGTCGTGAAGAGGTCGATCTGACCACGACCAAAGCCCTTAGGAGAGAAAGACTTAACAAACTTTGTGCCCTTGCGAGCGCCAGTGTATCCGTTGAAGAAGAGAAGCAAGAAGGAAATAGAGCTAGTGTTAAAGAAGAAGAAGAAGAAGAAGAAGAAAGGAAGGTGATTGAGGAGGGTGGTGATGAAGGGCCCTTGCTGAAGAAGACTAAGGAGGGGGTGGCGCAGGTGCCTCCAGAAAGTGAAAGAAAGGAGGCCAAGGCTGGTTTAGGTACAAGGGGGGGCCTGGTCGAGCCCTCAACCGTTGAAGAGAGAAGCCAAATAGAAGGTCAAGAAAGTGAAGCGATTGGGGACCGATCGACAGACCTGCCCATAGTGGATTTGCCCCCTAGCCAAAATTTGGAAAAAGAGCAGGTGAGTGAACCAGAGAGGAGCATCGTTGTGGGGTCATTGGGGACTACCACTTATCATGTGAATGTAGTGGTTGGTTGCTTAATGATGAATGTGGGTGACCCTCTAAGGTGCAACAGGAGGTCAAGGCAGGTGTAGACTGTCTGTTTGGGATCATTGAGGACGCGGCCATGCGGGGTGTTTCACAATTTACGGAGTTTGACCTCACGATAGGATTTTGCTCAGCGCAGATAGAGGCAGTCACCCTCACGGCCGCTCTGCTGAGCAAAGGAGTGGGGGCGAAGGTGGAGGCGGAACCGCTTAAGGCCTAGTTGGAAAAGGTTTGGGTGTAATTACAGAATGTAAGGGTAGAGATGGCCGGGTAGAGATGGCCGGTTAGAGAAATACAGTGCGGAGTGTCTGTGTGAAGGGCCTGGCCTACTCTTAGAGGGCGAAAAAGATGGAGGTATTGGCGATGGTGCAGAGTTACTTGGCTGAGCACCAGGATAGGCTAGACTGAGGTTACTGCCGAACTGTCAGTCGTTAAGGCTGAGCTTGAAGTGGTATGTCGCAAGGTGGTATCGCTAGAGTTTGAGCTGGCGAGCAAGCAGAAGATGACTGACGAGGTCTAACAAGCCTGCACCACTACCAACGAGAGATTGGAAGAGGCCCTCGTAAATAATAAAGAATTGCGTGATCTGGCCTTGAAAGATAAGAATGAGGCAGATGTATGAGTTGCTAAGTTGGAGAGGGCCTTAGAAGAAGAAAGGGCTAAGATAGTAGAGTTAGCCAGGATTATAGCGTTTGAGAGGGCTACTTATCCAGATCTATGCACCACTGTAGTATAACAGTTTAAGTTATCTCCTGAGTTTCAAATGGCTGTTGATGCAGCTGTGGTGAGGAGCTTGGCCAGATACGGGGAATGTAGTGCTAGGTCGTCAAACGTGGTTGTTGCTGAGCTGGTGGAGGGGCAAACCAAAGGAGAAATAATCGAGAGCTTTCAGCAGTCAAACTATTACAAGCATGAGATGAGCATGTACTAGGACAGTGGTTGAACGAGCTTCAAGTACAAGGCGAATGAGCCCTTCCCAGACATTGACTTCAGCCGCATGAGGCTAGGGGAGGGGGACATTGCCTAGACCCCACTAGATGAGGGTGTTCAAGAGGAAGATTTGGCATCCAGCGAGGACGAGGGAGGTGAAGGTGGAGCGGATTGAAGATTTGACCTAGGCGTAGGTGTTTTGTTCTATTTGAATTTATGTTTGTAATAATTGAATTAGTTTTTGGAAAAAGAATTTTTGAATTTTGTAAGCAATTAGTGTTTAAACTACAAAGATTGTTTATTGAGGTCTTGGAGCTTTGTGCATGGTTTTGTTATTTCAAAAAAGGGCAAGTTATGTTGTTTGAAAGAAAGAATAAGGATGAAGTTTTAGGAATTGAAAAAACAATCATGTGGTGAATAAAAATTGGAATTTTGAATTTTGAAAATTGCCTAAATAAACATATGATTATTGTTGTCTATACATCATGCTTAAACTAGAAGGTGTGGTAGACTTAACTAGATTGAGGTTTGCTAGACTTAGTTTGGCAGAGCTCTAGACTTAGTCGGGCTGAGCTCTTCAGGCTCAGTCTAGATGAGACTTGTGATGCTCAGTCTGGCTGAGGCTTGCTTGACTCAGTCTGACTGAGCTCTTCAAGCTCAACCTGGCTGAGACTTGTGGTGCTCAATCTGGCTGAGGTTTGCTTGACTCAGTCTCGCTGAACTCCTTAGGCTCAGTCTGGCTGAGACTTATGATTCTTAGGCCTCGTTTGCCACTGCGAGTTAGCTCAGAGGAGCATTGGGAGCATGAGTGATCATTAGAGGAACATCGTCCAGAGGAGTTAGCTTAGAGGAGCTTGAGTTTGCTCGGAGGAGCATTGGCAGAGAGGCCATTTGAGAAAAGGGTTTGGCATTTCAAGAGTATTGGCAAAGGGCAGAGTTTAGAGACGCTCAGAGGAGCTTTGGCAGAGGCCATTTTCAGAGAGGGTGCAACAAGTGGAGTGCATTTCAGCTGGATTTGAGTAGAGAACAATGAGGGGAGCTTGGCTAAAAGAGTTAGACGTTGAAGGTAGGCCATCAACACAGAGGTGCAAGTGGCTTTTTTAGTCAAAAAGTCACAAAAAACCAAAGAGCCAAGAACCCATACCAAAAAGTCAAAGATTCCCTTTTCTCTCTACTTTTTGCATATATTTTCGTAAAAAGTCAAAAAGTCATTCCAAACATACTAGTTTTTTTTACATCACATTTTAGCCCAAAAGCCAAAAAGTTACTAAAAAAGCCTGTTTCCAAACGAGGCCTTAGTTTGGCTGTGACTTGCTTGACTCAGTCTAGCTGAGTTCTTCAAGCTTAGTCTGGCTGAGACTTGTGATGCTTAATCTGGCTGAGGCTTGCTTGACTCAATCTAGTTGAGCTCTTCAGGCTCAGAGAAAAAAGGTACAACACAAATAATGGGGATTGAAAATTTTGTCATTAAAGCACAATCCAACGATCATAAGTTTATACATTGTATAGAAAGGGCAAAAATGAACAAGTGTTCCGAACATCAAAGTGAACCATACAACAATTGAACCATACAAAAAGCAGAAGACACCGTTTTACTGAAAATACCACTTATGTCTTTCATATCTTGAAGACAGTAAGTGTCTGGGCGGGGCCTAGTTTTGACGATGTAAGGTCCATCCTACTTAGCCGCTAGCTTGCCCTCGAACGGGTTTTTGGTGACAAGAGTGGCTTCTCGTAAGATTAGGTCTCTCACTACGAATTCTCTAGATCTGATCCTACGGTTGTAATGTTTCCGCATTCTCTATTGATATGAGGCCAGTCTGACAGCAACCGACTCTCGTAGTTCTTCAAGCAAGTCCAGTTTGGCCCGTTGCAGCTCATTGTGTAGTTCTATATTCGGGTGTATCATCCAAATGGTCGGAAGACTGATTTCCATAAGGATGACTGCCTCAGCACCGTATGTTAGGCGGAAAAGGGTTTTGCCAGTGGAAGTTCTCGCTGTTGTTCGATAGACCAAGAGTACTTTTGGGAGTTTGTCTACCCAGAGTTCTCGCTATTGTTCGATAGGCTCAGAGTACATTTGGGAGTTTGTCTGCCTAAAGTCCTGTAGCGACTTCTAATTTAGTCTTGATAATTTTTAATAAAGATCGATTGGTGACTTCTACCTAATCGTTAGTTTGGGGATGGCCAGGAGAAGAAAAATAGGTCTTGATATTGAGCTCTTCATAGAATTTTCTGAATTCGGCGTTGTCGAACTGCTTACCATTGTCGGAGACAATAGCTTGAGGGACCCTGAAGCGGCACACAATAAACTGCCAAATGAACAGGGTGGTATTGCACTCAGTAATTTTGGCAAGGGGCTATACTTCCACCCACTTAGTGAAGTAATCGATGGCGACCAAGACGAATTTTACTTGGCCTCTGCCGGTCGGCAAAGGGCCCGCGAGATCGATTCCCCACTTGGCGAAAGGACAAGGACTGCTAAGCGCGATCAGCTCTGCTGGAGAAAGGTGAGGGATGTTGGCGAAGCGTTGACATTTGTCACATTTGAGTACAAATTCAATGGCGTCTTGGTTGAGTGTGGGCCAAAAGTAACCCATGCGAAGGATTTTATGAGCTCAAGATCGTCTTCCAGAATGGTTACCGCAAACCCTTTCATAGACTTCTCTCATCATGTAGGTAGTTTGATTAGCATTTAGACATCTGAGGTATGGTCGAAAGAATCCCTACTTGTACAAGATGCCATCAATAATGACATAATTAGATGACCGAACCTTGATTTTGTCGACCTTCTACTTATTCTCTAGTAAGACTCCTTGTTCTAAGAACAGGATAATGTCTTGGGCCCATGGGATAGGCTCGTCCTAGAGCAAGTGAACCTCTTGTTGACCTAGTGAAACTGCTAGGTAGGCCAAGTATTCAATTCGGACGCCTCGGCTGAGATCTGATTGTCTGCCGAGGCTAACTGGGCCATTTTATCTGCTTGAGAGTTTTCTGACCTAGGGATATGCCTGATTTGGAAACTATTGAAGAGGCGGGTGAGGAGAAGAGTGACGTCCCTATATGATTCCATTTTTTTCTTCTTTGTATCGAACTCTCCAGTTATCTGTCCGACAACCAATCGGGAATCATTGGACACTTGGAGATGATTGACCCCGATGTCTTTGGCCAGTCTGAGACCTGCTATCAAAGCCTCGTACTCGGCCTTGTTATTACTTGCGGCAAATAGGAATCGGAGGGCACACTTAAAGTACTCACCATCTGAGATGGTGAGGATTAAGCCAGCTTCGCCACTCTCCTTTCTGGAAGAACTGTCAATACTAAGAGTCCAAGCATGTGGGTCAGCCGCCTTAGGGATGGAGTGTACTGGTGGAGGAGGTATGGCTGGGGTGAGATTGGTGAACTCTAGGATAAAGTCCATGACAGCCTAGCCTTTGATGGAGGTTCGAGGTCGATAAGAGATCTCATACTAGCTTAACTTGACGGACCATTGCATAAGCTTGCCTAACAATTTTGGTTGTTGCATAACCTTTTTCAAAGGCTAGTCGGTGAGGACCACTATGGGGTGGGCTTAGAAATAGGGTCAAAGGCATCTAGAGGCGATGACCAGAGCGAGGGCCATCTTTTCTAATAGGGGGTAGTTCTGTTTTGCATCCCGAAGTGCGCGACTGGTGTAGTAAATCGGGCGTTGAACTGAGTCTTCATCCCGGATGAGGATAGCACTGACTGCAGTATTGGAAACAACTAAGTAGAGAAAGAGGTCTCTCCAGGCATTGCTTGAGAGAGAAGAATGGGGTTGGCCATGCACTGTTTGAGTTATTGGAAGGCTTCCTCAGATTTGGTGTTCTAGTCAAAAGCCTGCCGGAGAACTTTGAAGAATGGAAGACACTTGTCAGTCGCTTGTGAAATGAAGTGGTTGAGGGCGGCAACTCTGTCAGTGAGCCGCTGAACCTCCTTTACCGTTATGGGAGACTGCATTTCGATTAAGGCCTTGATCTTTTTTGGATTGGCCTCAATACCTCTATAGCTAACCGTGAACCCCAAAAACTTAATAGACCCAACGCCGAAGGTGCATTCTCTAGATTTAATTTCATCTTATACTTGTGCAAGGCTTGGAAGGTCTCCCACAGGTTCGCTAAGTGATCTGAGGAAAGTTTGTTTTTGATGAGTATGTCATCGACGCAGACCTCCATGTTCCGACCTATTTGGTTTTTGAAAATGGCATTAATTAGGCATGGTAAATGGCTCCCGTATTTTTCAAACCGAATAACATTACACGGTAGTGATAAGTCCCTCTGTTAGTGATAAAAGAAGTGCGCTCCTGGTCGGTTGTGTGCATTAAGATCTGATTGTAACCTGAGAAAGCATTCATGAAGCTAAGCATCTGGTGCCCCGCCATTGCGTTAACCAATAGGTCTATTCTAGGTAGTGGGTAGCTATCGCTAGGGGCAGGCTCGATTGAGGTTAGAATAGTCGACGCAAGTCTCCATTTGCCATTACTTTTGAGGACCAAAACCACATTGGATAACCATTTGGGATAGTCCACGTTTCTAATGAACTAGGCCTTCAACAGTTTGTCCACCTCGGCAGTAATGGGATTGTTGTGCTCTAGATAAAAGATGCGTTGTTTTTGGCAGGATGGTCAGAACTAGGGCTTAATACTGAGGCGATAAGTAATAAAAGAAGGGTTAATACCCGGCATGTCTAAGTGAGTCCAAACAAAGACATCACTAAGAGAGTTGTAAGGTCGGCCTTGGCTTGAGGGGATAATTGCCTACCAACCTTAGCCGTCTTCCTCGGGTTGGTGGAATTGATGGATACGTCAACTAGTTCTTCCACTGGTTCCCATCGGATTAGCTTTTTTTTGTCTCTGACATCAAGGCCTTCTATGATCATAGAATGCCTCATCTTGACTTTCTTTAACGAAGCGACATAACATTCTCTGGCTACCGTCTGTTCACCCCTCACCGTGTCGACCCCCTGATCGGTCAAAAATTTCATGGCCAAATGGTATGTGGAGGTCACAGCTTAGAGGGCGTTGAGAGCCGTTCGTCCAAGTATGATGTTGTAGACAGAATAATAGTCGACAACGAGAAAGGTGAGGAGTTTTGTAGACTGTTGTGGATACTCTCTGATGGTGATTGGGAGGTTGATAGAGCCTAGAGAGGTCACTTGATCCCCAGTGAAACTGACTAGAGGGGTTTGTAAAGGCGACATCTTTTCTTCTCCGACCTTGAATTGTCGGTAAGCGTTGAGGAAGATAATGTTTAAGGAGCTGCCATTATCGACAAGTACTCGTCTGGCTTTGTAGTTTGATAAGAGAGTAAAAATGGCCAGGGAGTCATCGTGGGGGTAATGAACGCTTGTGCAATCTGCCTCTATAAAGGTGATCGACTCAATCCATTGTTTGGGTTGTTTGTAGGGGCGGTCCATAGTTGTTACCAATGTTTTAAAAACCGGACCGGTGAGCGAACCGGAAAAGGGATCGGGTGGACGGATCACCGGTTCAACCGTCGGGTTGAACCAGAATCGAACCGTGACGTAATAAATATATTAAAATTATATTTAAATAAAAATATAAGTAATAAAATTATAAATTAAAAATATTAAAAATATTAAATTATCTTAAATATTTGTCCTAATATTTTTTTACTAAAAAATATAATAATATATTTTGGAATATTATTAATTTAAATTTTGGAAGATGAAATCAAATATTTAATATTCCCTCCATATGATTTTAATTCAAATAATTTGATTGAAAGGAAAGCAAAAATTTTGGAGGGAAATTAAAATTTCAATATTCCCTCCAATACATTTGATTAAATCTCACATGGATTTCTTGAGTCTTTTTGAATTTTTTTTTTCTTCTTATAAATAGGTGAAGACTTTCACAATAATTTCATCAAGCTCTTAATGGGATTCCTCACAAGAGGAGACCCTTGAAAAAGAGTTTCAAATTAAAATTTTCTTATATTCTTATATTATATATATATATATATATAATAAGAAAGAAAGAGAAAAGAAAGAAAGAAAATAAAAAAAAATAAAAAAAATCAAGTCGGACAGCCTGGCAAACCGGCTCTGGGTCGACCGGTTCTCCGGTTCAACCGCGGTTTTTTTCGGTTTCTGTTAAATACGCCGGTTTTCATCTTTGGCCGGTTCAGAGGGTATGTCCGGATTAGAACCCCGACCAATCGACGGTTCAACCGGTCGAACCGGTCGGTCCGGTCTAGTTTTCAAAACCATGGTTGTTACTTCCTTATCGGAGCCTTACCTAATTTTTCTGAGTTTAGCTTGCTGTGCCAATCGAGATGGTCCGCCGCATGCGAGCCCACCAACGATGACCCTAATCTCGCCTACTGGGGAGGCAGGGCCACCTTATGTTCGGGGTTGTGGTAGAGCCTGGTCATCCTGTTGCCTAGGTGGTTTAGGCTGTCTGGGAGAAATGTGCCGGTAGTTGTGCCTTGGGGGGTGGATTCTGGGCCTTTGGTGGGGACAAGCTGCTGTGAACCGGTTGAGGCACCCCTAATGGATCAAATCCTCGACTTGGATTGGTCCTGCCGGGTGGAGAGGGATTTTGAGGGTTGGGGCCATTTAAGGTTAGAGTCATGTTGAATTTGATGCAAGACTTGCTCCATAGGTGAATTGAAAGGTGTGTACCGTTCGAACCGACCAGGTGGTCGAGTAGGAGCTGGTTGGTCCGAGTGTAATGGTCGGTTTGCATATTGAGAAGATTGGTGAGTATATTGTGATTGCCTGGACTCAGGTTCTTTTCTCTTTTCCCTGGTTTGCAAGGCTTTAGATGTGGAGTCTTGCCGAGCCGCTAGGAAGTCTTCAGCATTCATGTATTTTTGGGCTTTGGCGAGATGAGTGGCCATTGCGGTTAGGGGATTTTTGGACAGGGAAAAGAGAAAATCTGACAGGCGCAATCTGGCCATGAAGAATGTGAGAATGACCTTGTCATTGTTTTCTTCCACTTGTAAGGCCACCGTATTGAAATGGGTGACAAAGCTTCGCAGTGACTCCTCCTCAGTCTGTCGAATATTTAGCAGTTGAGTTACCGGACGTCGTTACCGCTGAGCACCGATGAAATGGCTCGAGAAGGAATCGCTAAACTGATGAAAGGAAGTGACAGAGTCTGGAGAAAGCTGGTTGAACCAGAGTCAGGCCGACCCCTTCAACGTGCTGGGAAAAATGTGACATATGATTTCGTCTAGAAAGGCATGAAGGCTCATAAGTGTTTGATACGCTTCCACGTGGACAACTGGATCGGTGATGCCATTGAAGGTGTCAATCGATGGCATTTTGAACTTAGGGGGTAGAGTTTTATCTCTGATGGAAGCGGTAAAAGGGGAGTTGACGGTGGAAGAAGGTTTGTGCTACATGTTCTACATGACCTCTTGCAGCTAAAGCTTCATGGCCCTGTAGTTCTTCATTCCAAACGAGGGCATTGTCCCTACAAGTATGAATCGAGGATTGAACACTGTTAGTCTCGCCTTCATAGACGGCAGTGTAGTGCGGCGAAGGGTGATTATGGAAAGGTGGTGGTCCCTCTTGGCGGAGCTGCAAGCCTGGGGAAGGGGCGCGCAGATTGTCAAGATTCAACGGTTGAGGCCGCGGGACGAAGGGTGGATGTATTCCTTGAGACACATGTGGTGGGAATTGGTGATGATCGTGGGTTTGCTCCAAGTTCAGGGGAACTATTTGTGGTGGTGGATGAGGGATAGGTAGGTCGCGCTAGAGCAGAGCGTTGATCAGGGCTTGGTTTTGTTCGGTCAGCCGGTTAATGCTGTTGGTGAACTCTGTGAAATATGGAGGTGGGTTATTTGGGTTGGAGGATTCGGCTTCAGGGTTTCCAGCATTGTGTTGTGAAGCCATGGACCTTGTCGTAACCATCCACCCTAACGTAGGAGATGGGTGATAACGGAGTTCTCTCCGATGACAATGAACACAACTGTCGACTAGAGATGAGTTCCCACAGACGGCGCCAATTGATGATGCTGTGATATTAATAGTGGATGGATCGGACTGGCCCACGTCTTCTATGAGTCTGCTAGTTATTGAATCCTCAATGTGTGCCTGCAAAAAGGTCCAAAGGGGGAAGTAGTCCCCCGATGGACACTCTAACAATCCAGTTAGATTATAGCAGATAGTAATCGGTTTTAGAGAGAAAGAGAAGAAGGAGATGAAAAACTTAACCTTTAATGTATCTCGAAAGCTTTCTTATATCATTTGCTCATCATTTCCTTGTCCATTCCAAGCTGTCTTGTTAGCCGAAAGTCTATAGTCTAGTTAACATCGTTCATGGTGAGTCTGCCTCTTCCGGTGTGAAGGGCTTGCTGCATTTAATGCTACGAGGGCCTCATTAAATGGCTGATGTGCAGATACAATAACATTGCAGGATTTTTATTTGCTTATATGGCTAATTCCCTTCCTGACAAGTGTTTTAATACTATTGGTTCTATCCCAGCATTGGCTAATTGGTCCCTGGGCCGTGTCCCCGTGGACTGAGCCTTCTTGGGCTATGACCCCGCAGCTTGGGCCCTCTTGGGCAGTGACCTCGTGGGCTAGGCCCTCTTGGGTTGTGCTCATCAATGACCAATTTTCTTATTTAATTATGACTCATAAGTTATTTAGTTATGTCTCATATGTATTTAGTTGTAACATTTTTATTTATTTTGAGTTATAACTTAGAAAATATGAAATTTTATGATTTTTTATTCCTTTCATTATGAAATGCAAATGGTACACACCCTTCTAAGTGTTTCCCAAATAAAAAAGTCACTACTAAAAGACCAAGTCTTCTCCCAACTTTATTGCATACTTTTTTCTTTTCCTTTTTTTTTTTTTGTAAAAACTTAAAAAATCTACTAAAACTAAAACAATACTCAATTTCCAAACGAGCTATCATTCATTTGGTTTAGATGAAATTTTCTTGAGAGTTACAGGGGTGTTTGGTGAGGCTTTTTTGAGCCAATTTATAGCTTTTGGCTTTTAAAAAGTTATTTTGGGCTGTTTGGTTAAACTTATTTCAAATAATTTCTGATTCTAACAACTTATTTTAAGTCAAAAAAGCTGATTCTGAGAAGCTGCTCACCCCTTGCTTCTGATTATCAGCTTCTGCTATGGACATGTTAATTCACGGTTATACTCTTAGATTTTTTTATTTTTTATTTTTTTAAAAATAGAAAAAGACACAAATGGACTACAAAATATTATTATTATTTTTTATGAGAAATGTAGACAAATAGTGAATAATAAAAAATAAAAGTTAATTGAAAAAATTATGTCATAGCTTATTTAACAAATATTACTCAATAACTTAATCTATAATTCAACAGTTATACCAAATAGATTAACAGATTCTGATTAAAGTCATAATTTATAATCTGTTAAGCTATAATCTATAATCTATAATCTATTTTAACAGTTACACCAAACAGGATCACAATGGTTAGTGACTTTCATGAGGAAAAATATTTAAAAAATTAATAAGAAAGTTAACATGCTAATATAGATCATACAAAATTTCAACTCTTTTTTTTTTTTTTTTTTTCATTTTCCAAACAAGGGAAAGTTTTTACTTCTTTCCCCAAAGTTTTCAGTACTTTCATGGTAACCAAAGTTTCCAAACTAAAATTTTCATCAAATCTAAGTAAAAAAATGATTTTTTTCTCAATTTGATACCGAGTGCTTCAACGATTAATTTTTATCAAATTTTCATCAAATCTGTGCTGGGATAACTTGGTCGACCGGTTAAGCCAAAAAAAAAAAAATTTAATTTTTTTTTGAACTGTTTGAACCTTTTAGTGGTCGACCGGCTGGTCGATCGGTAAGGCAAAAAAAAAAAAATTTTTTTTTCAACTATTTTAACTTTTTTTGAAACTGTTTGAACCTTTTGGTGGTTGACCGGTTGGTCAATCGGCTGATTGACCGGTTGGTCTCTCCCAACAGTCATGCACAGTGTTTTGGTGAAATGCGGAGCCTGTCCTTCTTTTGGTGAAACGTTTGGTGAATTTTTGATTTGATATTAATTTAGTAAAACTGTTGAAATTCTAAATAATATTTTTTTTACCAAATTTCAAATTTAATGTTGACTTTGATAAAGGGTTGGAGATGGTCCTCGAGGATTAAAAGAAAGAAAAGGTAGGAACTCGTGGAGGCATTTTGTTAATGAATGGGCTTTGTCCCCCTCAATGCTTTGCCCATGTTGACAATATCAGTTTCCATGTGCAACTTATTAGTTTATATAGCTCCCCCCACAGTCCTTATTACAAAGTTCATAATCTCTCTCTCTCTACCCCCTTTTGTTTTTCATTCTGTTCTCTCACTCTCTCTTATGAAACGGAGAGTCCCTTCAATGATTTTGTCTGAAGATCAAGAATGAGCTTCTTTACTTGAAAGATTTGGTCTATTTTGAAAAATATGTTAAAAGTTGATTTTTTTGATTTTTTTTAACCAAAAAACTAACTTTTAACAGTATTGCCAAAATAGAAATAAAACCTAACCCATCATTCATTCAAAAGAACTCCAATATGGTTTGGTTTGGGAAAATATTTACTTGAAATTTCTTTTATCTTCACCAATTCAAGTTTTTGCTGATTGGCTCTCTTCCTTTCCTCCCTTTTTGGGCATTTGGCTCTACTCCCAATTAAATTTTCAACAACCCTTCTTGGTCTTTAAGTGTTTTTTTTTTGGGTCACCCTGGTTGGAATTTGGATATTTTTACACTTGTGATAAAATCGTAATGATTGTGAGTGAATATAGCTCTAATTTAACAATGAATTGCATAAATCTTATATTCTTGTACATAAATGAGTGTAATTTATAATTTTTATACTTTTGTTTTTATTTATTTTTTTCCGTATCTCATTGATCTTGATTAAATATTTTTAAAATCTCTCTCCCATGTGGGGCCTTTATACTTCTGCCTCCTCAACTGCTATTATTTATCTTGGGCTCATGATATGTGAGATATGGTTGTATTGGAAACTTGCCATTGTATCAGTACAAGAGAGTACAGAGCATGTCCTTTTTACTGTTCTCTATTAATGTCAGCTTATCCATGTAATCTCTGAGTAAAGCTCTTCAATGCCTCTGTTTTTGAATCCTGGTACATGTCTATTGTTTAATTGGTTGATGGGTACTAGGGTTTGTTGGTGAATTTGATGATAAACCCTTTTCTGTTTTAGAAAAATGGAATCTGGAAATGGATTTTACTCTGTTGATGAGTTTAGGTTGGATTCCAACTGGCTGATTGATCCCAAACATCTCTTTGTTGGGCCAAGGATTGGGCAGGGAGCTCATGCCAAAGTATATGAGGGAAAGTAAGTCAAATCTGTTTTGATTTTGTTGTGATCTGTTTTTTTTTTTTTTTTTTTTTTTGTGGTGATTCAGTCTGCCAATGTGGGATTTTCTTTTGATGTGTTCATAGTTATTCCATTTTTGTATTGGGATTTCTTCTTCGTTAAGAGTTTAGATTTGCAAATTCTCAGATTCATTTTGGACAGATTTTGAATTCCACTCTTTGTTTTCTAGCATTTATATCCTTTTAATTCTTCTGTTTGGGATTGATTCAAAAATTGTTACCCAGTATTCAGATTTTGGGTTTTTGTTCCATAGTGAATTTCCATTTCCATTTTCATCTTTTTTATTTTTTATTTTGTTTGCTTTGGACATCCATTTCTTGATGGGTATTCTTAGATTCTTGAATGTGCTTCAATGATATATTACCACTCATTGGTAAAAATTGTGATTGGATTGGGGATGTGTTGCTTCAGTATTTACAGATGTTTTTCCAGAAAATGAAAACACAAAGCACAACCAATGGGGTTGGTCCAAGTGGAAAGGGACTTGGGTCGCTTAAGCAAAGGTCTGAGTTCGAGCCTTTGTGGATGTAGCAAACTCCCTTGGGAGAGGACCCCGCATATGCGCACAATAAACCAAAACAAAACCAAACAGATGCCCAATTTTCTTGCATTTGTCTCACCATTTAGTTTATTGGCTTTCGATCAGATACAAGAATCAGAGCGTTGCGATTAAAATTGTACATGGAGGAGACACTCCCGATGAAATTGAAAAGAGAGAATCGCGTTTCGCAAGGGAGGTTGCCATGTTGTCTAGAGTTCAACACAAGAACTTGGCAAAGGTTGGATTCGATTTTGAGCATTTTCAAGTAATTTCCAATGATATTGTTCTAACTTCTATTGGTGTTTCGACAGTTTATTGGTGCGTGCAAAGAACCGGTTATGGTAATAGTCACCGAGCTCTTGTTAGGTGGAACATTGCGTAAATACCTGCTAAACATGCGTCCAAGTTGTTTAGATAAATGTGTAGCAGTTGGTTTTGCGCTTGACATTGCTCGTGCAGTCGAGTGTTTGCACTCTCATGGGATCATACACCGAGATCTGAAACCCGGTAATTCTTTTATTTGAATTTCTAAAATCATCTCCTGGATTATATTTCAATCCAAAACTTGTGAGAAATTTTTAATCATTCTTGGGAAGGATTGAAAAAAAACAAATGAGAAAATAGTGCTGCTACATTTCCTCAATGTCCCAATGGTTCCCTCTCCTCTTTTGCTTAAATTAACTCTCTGGTTCATGTCCTTCAATATGTTTCTATTGTTTAATACATGAATTACAAAACACTAATATCCTGTAAACGTGGATCCTTTTAATAAGTGGAACGGAAATACATGGTACGTTGCGTGCTCTAAAATGCAGTACGATAAAAGTAGACTTGTGTAGTTTATACTATTAAAATTCAAAGTACTTCTAGATTAATTTTCTTTCAATAATTAGGCATCCAATAAATTTAGTTTCTTTTTTTTTAATTATAACAATACATTTCTATGATCCATTTTTTTACATTTGCCCTTGCAAAACTCCACTCTCCTTAGATTTTAATTTATTATATTTGATTTTTGTTCTCCCACAAAAACCTTGGGATTTCTTTGAATTGCTAAATCCACTGTGTAGAACGGAACTGTACCATATTTCAAAACATAAATTGCTTGAGTATTAGCGTTTTCTGATAATATTAATCTCCACATACGAAGCAAAACAATACTGATGCCAGGCTTTTCAAAAACTATTGCAGAAAACTTAATCTTGACTGCAGATCAGAAAACAGTTAAACTCGCGGATTTTGGATTAGCAAGGGAAGAGTCGATAACAGAGATGATGACTGCTGAAACAGGGACATATCGTTGGATGGCTCCAGAGGTACTTCATTGACAAATTGCATAATTTTCTGTGTGCACACATGCACGTGTGTGTGGACTTTGTAAGCGATTAGTTTGTTGTGTTGGTGGTAGTTGTACAGCACTGTTACATTGAGGCAAGGAGAGAAGAAGCATTACAACCATAAAGTAGATGCATATAGCTTTGCCATTGTGCTTTGGGAGCTTGTACATAACAAGTTGCCATTCGAAGGCATGTCGAATCTGCAGGCAGCATATGCAGCCGCCTTTAAGGTAATATAATCTTCCTCATTTATCTAATATTATGGTCCTGTTTGGCACAACTTATTGGAGTTGCTTATTGCTTTTTTTATTTTGCAAATTTGTGCCAAAATGGTACAGCTTCTACTTAATAGCTTATGAGACACATTATTTATGATATTATGGTCATGATTTGCGTTACTTATTGGAGTAGCATGTAGCATTTTGTATTTTGAGAATCTGTGCCAAAATGGTGCAGATTCTGCTTACAACTTATGAAATACAAATAATTTAAATAAGTTAATTATCTGGAAGCTGGGGGACAAGTGTTCTTAATTTCTATTTTTTATTTAAAAAAATGAACAAATTTATATGTTCTTGGATTGACCTGTCCAAATTTTTCCATTGTCATGACCTTTCTTTGTCCTGATTCAGAATGCACGACCTAGCTTGGAAGACCTCCCGGAAGAACTGGCCATAATTTTGGATTCATGTTGGAAGGAGGATCCAAATACCCGGCCCAACTTCACTCAGATTATACAGATGCTCCTACAATATCTTTCCACCATCTCACCTCTCAAGCCCGTTTCTAGGCTTTCCATCCCTGAGAACACCATCTTGCCTCCAGAATCTCCAGGCACAAGCTCTTTGATTGCGCTACATGATGACTCAAGGGAAACACCCCGTGGAGAGATAGAAAACAAACCAAAAAGTTCATTCTTCTGCTTCAACCAGTGCTATTAGCCGTTCAATGACTGGTGAAGAGTGAAAAAATGGGCTTCAGTCAATCCCACAAGTTCATTTTGATTACATTGTAAATGTGAAATCTTGGATCAAATTTTGATGTTCTCTTCAATTTGTGGGATGAAATGTGGAAGCCTTGCAAGATCTTAGTTCTGATAACTTAGTTTTTATGATAAAATAACTTCTAGGATGTTTATATGCTTATTGCTGCACTTTTCTGAGCCGCGACATAAACTAGAATGCTGTCTGCCAAACTCGTTTTCTTATCAATGTAAAAAAATCAAAAACAGAAGACAGTAAACCAAAATAATATCAAATGTGCAAGTTTTATTTTATTTTTGGTGTTTAAGAAACTGGAAGAGTATTTTTCTAAAACATTCTTATAGTTTCTGTTTTCTAAAGAGTTCCTTAAACTAAAAGGGATGATGGATATATATATATATATATATATATGTATTTAAGATCCAAACACAATCTTATATTAGCCAGAAATGCCTCCTATGGGTAACGTGAATAGTTCAATTCATTCAAATGTGCTCAATATTGTCTTTATGGTTTAATTACACTTACCACTACTATATTTTCATTAAAATCTATCTTTGGTCATTTTATTTGTGATAGCCGACTCCTTACACTTTTTTAAGTCAAGTTGCAAAGTCACTTTTCTATACACCTACTGTTATTGAGATTCTGTCCACCTACTGTTAATGAGATTGATAAAAATTTAAGTGGAGGGACCAAAGTAAGATTTTGGTAAAAATGTAGGGTTGTTAAGTATAAATAACGTTTTTACCTATATAGTTTGACTCAAATTTCATTTTAGCCCATATAGTTTCAATTTGAACCCTACACTTTAAGTCTAATTTCAATTTGGTCATTCCATCTGAATTTCTATTAATTTTATTTATGTGTACACCTTAAAAAATTAACAAGAGTTCTAAAATTACTAATTTAAACTCCAATTTGGACAGAATGACCAAATTGAAACTACATGACCAAATTATTCAATTTGAAACTATAGAGATTAAAGTAAAATTTAAATAAAATTACAGGAGTTAAAAGTGTAATTAACCCTTAACCTTTTGTTGATGTATGGTAAATGATGTTTGATTGTTAATTTCTCAAATACAATTTTTTGCCTGCAACACACACTTTTAAGATTGATCTCATTATATCAGTAAGATTGGTGAAAAACTTTCCACTATTTCTCCAACCAAGAAAGATTCATGAATTGTCTAAAAAATATTCATCCAAACAAAGTTCTGGTTTAATCTTAATTACAATTTGAGAGGGAAAAAAAAACAATGATGTAATAGTTTGGAAATGGAATTCACAACAATGAGCATGAAGTTGCAGGGAAAAAAAAAAAAAAAAATCAAAATTAAGTACCGTCTTCGCGGGGAATATCAGCATCATTAAATCTTCTTCAAAACATCCGGTTAAATAATTTTCTTAGGCTATTCTTACTCTCCTTGTTCTTCTTATGGCTCATACTCGAATCATCCAACACCGGGAACTCATGATCCAACACTAGCCCTGCTTCTATCCTCTTTGACACGGTCACAATCTCATAAGAATCCCACAATGATTGCCCAAAATCCCAATGGGCATTGCTGGCATTGCGGATTTCCTTCATGGCCTCAAGCTTGAATCTAGTGGGCATGCTCTTGAAATTTAGCCTCCGGGCATCAAATTCATTAGCAGGCCTGGAACTGCTAGAATGGCCATGCCTTGCCTGTGCCACGGCCTTGAGGAGTTCCAGGCCACTCTGATGATCTTCTTCAAGCTCTAGCTTACTATTCTTCATAGTCTTTCTCAAAAGAAAGTATAGTTTGGCACATCTTTATATTTGGTAAATGTGAGCCTCACATTAAAGCTGTGGTGACAGATAAGCTGTGTTTGGCTTGTTCTGTATCTGTGCGTTTTTTTCTATGAAAGGTAATTTTCTCAGTGTATTGGAAATTTTAACTGATGAGAGTGTGAGTCTTGTATCATTTTAGTTTCTAATATTTAAATTATATTAATTTAATTTTTATTATATTTTAAATTGTGTTGTTAAAATTTAATTAACGATATTAGAGTTATACTAACAAGTGCAAGATAATTTTATGTTATGAGCAAATTAATTATTTTATGTCAATTTAACTTTCATTATATTTAAGTTGTGTCATTAACATTTAATTAAGGATACTAGAGTTATACGGACATGTGCAAGTTAATTTTATGTTATAAGCGAATTAATTATTTGTTAACCACATGCCAACCAAATAACCCAATATTTACAAGGGCAAATTATAGAAATGGTCCCTATAGTTTATCCGTGGTTTCATTTTGGCCCCTACACTTCTAAATGTATCAATTTTGTCCCTGCAGTTTAGTTTTTGGCTTGAAATGGTCCAATAATTAACAATTGTTGAGCTTTTGGACGGAAATCGCATGCGTGCCCTTGCACGCACGGGACTTGCAAGGGAAAAAATCAGCCATTCATAGTTGATTGGCCATCTTCACATGGCTCATCATGTAAGGGTCACCACCAAACAAACAACTAATGGTTAAGAAGAAGATCACGTGTACTTTCTATCTATTAAATAAAAAATAAAAAATATAAATTATAAATTAAATTTAATTAAAAATAATAAATTAAAAATTATGGCCTTATAAATTAAATTTTTTTAGTGTTGTTAAAAAAATTAAATTTATATATTAAATAAAATTATTTTTTTAGTGTTGTTAATTTAAAATTATACATTAAATAAAAAATATAAATTATAAATTATAAATTTAATTTAATTAAAAATAATAAATTAAAAATTAAAAATTAAAAATTAAAAATTAAAAATTATGACCTTATAAATTAAACTTTATTAGTGTTGTTAGATTACAAATTCAACAAGGAGTCAGTCAATTGCATTCTCTCAATGCTAAAACATCCATTTCTTTCCACTGCCCTAACCATGTCATTGGGGCGGATAATGTACATACGTAAATTGAAGGAGTCCACTTGAGCTTCACTAATCAATTCCTATTTCAAACTGCGATATATATATATATATATATATATAGAGAGAGAGAGAGAGAGAGGGAGATTTGGTTATGGCGTTGGTGGCAATAGTTTCATCGCTGAGAATGAGGAGGTTGCCATCAGTGGAGGCGTTCTTGGCGCTGGTGGATCTGACGGAGGTGGCTTTGGTCGAAACCCTAGCTTTGGTTTCAGCGGAGCTCATCGCATCGTTCTCGAGGAGGGTTTTATCGTTTCAACGAAAGAATTCTCGATCGTTGCTTCACAACCATTCTATTTCGGGCCATTTTCATGATCTCAATCAAGAAATTGCAACGCTTTTGGATGTTTTCCTTTGAACGAGTTGAATTTGAGCGATGATATTAGTAAACAAATTGAATTGTTGCAAAAATAGTCAAGAAAGTCAAAATTGTTGATTGATAAACATGATAAAACATAGAGCCCATGCAAGTCCCGTGTGTACAAGGCACGCGTGGAGTTTCTGTTCAAAAACCCAACGACTGATAACTATTGGACCATTTCGAGCCAAAAATCAAATTACAGGGACAAAATTGATACATTTAGAAGTGCAGGGACCAAAATGAAACCACGGATAAACTATAGGGACCATTTATGTAATTTGCCCTATTTATAATTTAACCAATCCAATCCTATGCTCGACTTCTCAATGTGCACATATTAGTTTAGATCAATACAAATTGAAGGTTGTTGTTTTACACACCCCATTAGGGATATAATCGGTTTGATATGATTGATATTTAGGTAAAAAATTTACTGAACGGATAATGTTAGTTTTATAGTTTTGAGTACCAATACAAATCGCTTTCCCTATCAAACTGAATCGCATCGAACTGAATTGATTGAAAATGTTTGGTTCGATACAGTTTAATTAGTCTAGAACCTTTCAAACTTTAGTCATTTTTAGTATAGTCACCAATCTATGTGAAAATATTAAATTAATTATTTGTCCACTATTTAAAACATATCCAATCCATCTATTTAATAAATATTTTTTAATTCTTAGATTAACAAAAATACAAACAAAATAATAATAATAAATACTAAGGTTTTAAAAATAATAAGTAAGACTTAATATTATATATAATAAAAGTTTACTATCTTAGGTTATAGAGGGAATTTTTTTTAAGATCCCTCGTATTAAGATTTTATAGCATAAATGATATGAAATATTTTCAAAATTTAAATACAATTTTAAAAACAACAAACACTACACATCCCAAAACATCAAAAATAAAATTCAAAGTTAGGAATCTAGTAAAAATTAAACAAGCAACATAAATTAAGGGGAGTTTAATGTGGGCAGGAAAAATTCAAATGTTAGAGAAAATTTGAAAGAAAATCAAAGAAACAACTAGCCAGAGAAAATCAGGCAAGACATAGAGAGAAAGAGAGTCCAATATGTTCAGAGAAAATTAATCTGAAGGAGATATCTTACTGCTAGAAAAATTCATCTCAAAGGAAAACTTACACACAATGAAACAACTAATCAATGAAATCAAACAAGTAACATAAATTAGCAAGAGTTTAATGTTTTCAAGGAAAATTCAAATGCTAGAGAAAATTCTGCTCAAGGAACAATTAATCAATGAAAATCAAACAAACAACACAAATTAGTGAGAGTCTAATGTGGCCAGGGAAACTTAAAATGCCAGAGAAAATTGGAGGAAAAAATTACCCATAGAAAATCAAGCAAGGCATATAGAGCAAAATGAATCCAATGTGTTCAGAGAAAATTCATCTCAAAGGAAAAATTACACACAAGTAGACAACTAGTGAAAATCAAATAAGCAACATAATTTGATGGGTCAGGGAAAATTAAGATGCCAAATAAAATCAATCAATGCACATAAATTAATGTGATTATAATTGTGGTCAAAGAAAATTCGGATTCCAGAAAAAATTCATCATATGGAGTAAACTAACTGGTGAAAATCAAACATGCAATATAAGTTGAAATGCTATAGAAAATTCATCTCAATCAAACTAATAGCAAAGAAATTGCAGAGAAATTCATCTCAACCAAACGACTAGCTTCAGCAATATCAAGTAAGCACATAAAGTAAAGTAAATCTAATGTTATCAGAGAAAATTATAGATAGAATCACATGTCATTAGAGAAAATTCATTGTTTGACTATTTTCCAAAATTATACCGTATCTTTAACATCTTTCAAGTTGACTCATAATCATGTTGTTACAAAGCTTTTCTTTTTTTAAAACTAAAAAAAAAAAAAAAAAAAAAGAGAGAAATATTTCATTAGAACCAAGAAATGTGGACAAAGATTAATGAAGGAAATTTCCAAAAAGAAAGGACAATCCGTTTTCCTACTTTCTTCTACTGTCATATAGTTTTGCTACAAATAAACAGAACATTATGAGGGGAGCAAAACGAACCCTTCTTATGATGGTTTGGGCTTAAGATCTAAAACAATTTGACATATTTCCACAAGAAGATCTCCATTGCAATCCCTTGCTTCGCCTAATTCCAATTCCAATTCCAATTCCAAATCCAAACCCAAACCCAAATCCAACCACAATCTAAAATTTATGTGTCACCCATGAACCAAAGGCACAGTGCATCAATCAAAATCACATATTTCCTAATAGTTGTAGTAATCGGTGGCCTTTCTTTGTTGAAATTTTAAATAGAAAATACAGAGACGAAAAATTGGTATATGTATAGATATATATATATAGAGAGAGAGAGAGAGAATACAGGGATGACAGAGATTTGGTTATGTATATATATATATATATATAGAGAGAGAGAGAGAGAAAGAGAGAGCAAGAGATGGTGTGATATATGAGTATGAGTAAGGGACCTTAGGCAACAAAAAAAAATATTGTGAATCTCTCTCATTATCAAAAGTTGGAGAGGAATGTTAGACCAATTTTTCCTTATATAAATTATATATACATTATATATTGAAGCAGTAGGTTTCGCTTTAGTTCGGTGCACGAGGTGCTTAAACTGATACCGAATTGAAATCGAACAAAAACAAATTAAAAAATCGCACAGACCAATTATCGTTAAAAACAAATCAAATATGACCGATTCGGTCTAGTTTAATTAATTTGGTTGATTTTTTTAATTTTTCTTACATCCCTACACCCCATGCTTGAAACTCTTTCCGGTACTAATAATTATATGGAAAAAGAATTCCAGTACTAGTAATTATATGCAAAAATAAAATTTATACACAGAATGATTTGATATGTATTTTTTAGTTTGAAAAGAAACACGTACAAAAATAGCTTTGTTACAACAATGATATTGTCATGTTATTCTTGTGATTATTCAGTGTGTTTGGTTTGAATTTTTTGAATTAAGTTTTTTAAAAATTGAGTTTTTTTATTTTCGTATTTTTTTGTTTTAGTGAATATTTTTAAAATTTTAAACATTTTTTTTTTACTTTTTTAGATGCACCTTACTTAGATGTATCTAAAAAGTAAAAAATTTGTGAAAAAATATTTTTAAAAATTAATAAATACATAAAAATATGAAAAATGTACTGAATTCTCGTATTTTTTCCGTATTTTTGATATTTTGGTGAATTTTTAAAAGGTTTTTTTCAATTTTTTTTTTTATTTTTTAGGTATATTTATGTTAGGTATGTCTAAAAATTAAAAAATTGCTCAAAATATTAAAACAATTCAGTAAAAACAAAAAAAAATGAAAAATAAGAAAGTAGAATTTTCTAAAAAGTGTTTTTAAAAAATGATAACCAAGCAAGGTGATTATTATTATTATTTTATTTTTTTTTGGAACCCATTCGGTGCACATGTCACCCAGCTTTGTGATAAATGATAATTAATTTTTTTTAGTAAAATTATGAAAATTTGTGATTTAAAAATAAAGTTACTAGTAATATTACATTTTTTCATCCAAAACATATTTTGAACTACAAAATACAGTAGGTAACATTAGGACAAAAATAAGTAATATTATCAAAAATGTCACAAAAATATATAACATATATTAGGAAAGTATAAGATATAGAGAGAATTACAATTAAGTGTTATTTAAAAAAAATATTTACAGATACATAAAAAGTTTAACATTTTAATCATTAATATTTATAAGGGTAAATTACAATTTGCCCCATTTATATTTGGTCACTTACTCAATTTGGTCCTTACAATTTATTTATTTTTCTTATTGTGACCCATCATGTTTGGAGTTTTTATAGTTTACTCCTAAGGCTCCGTTTATTTAAAAACAAACTGATCATAGAAAATAAAAATGATAGAAAATGAAGTGAAAGAAAGGAAAATTTATTTTCTTGCATGCATTTGAATAAGGGTGAGCATGGCCCGGATTGGGGTAAAACCAGGACCAATCCGTTATCTACGATTCTTGAAAAATTAGAACCAATCCAATCCGTTTAAATTATGGAACCAATCCGAACCAATCCATTTAAGCACGGATTGAATCGGTTTAGGACCATGAATTTACATAATTAAATAACAAAAAAATGTATATGCCACTTTAATTTCATAAAAATATAAATATAGTACCATATTAGTTTCACAATAGCAACATGTCTTTTCATAATAGTGACATATTGTTCTAGAATTTAAACAACCATAAGAAAGCTGGCTCCATCATAAGTATTTAAATCATTAGAAATTAACACTAAAAACTACCAAACAAAAGTAATCAAAGAAGATACTATGTGAGTTTAGGTTTGGATTTAAGCTTTTTATGAAATAAGAGAACATACTATGCAAGAGGGTGTATAATAAAAATATAGACTATTTGTATACGGTTCGGATCGGTTTCAATCCAAAACCGTGGGGTTCAATCCGGAACCAATCCGCAAACTACTGATTTTTAATTTTTCAATCCGGAACAGAACCACGGATTCAAAAAACTAATCCAAACCTACCAGATTGAACTGGACTGGATCGAATTACAGATTTCACAGATTCGTTGCTCAGCCGTACATTTGAATAGATAAAAATTGTAAGAATAGATAATAAAAAAAAATTGCAAGAAAATGATGGGGAAAACTAGAATCATTGCATAACGAGAAGTTGTGGAGAAAAATATGAGTAAAAATGAAAACAAAATAAATCTTGTCAAGTTTTGTGGGAAAAAAATAAACTTCCCTATATATTTTGCAAGAAATTGTTAGCCTAGATAATAAACTAATTTGAGTTATACAGAAAATTATAGTTTCCATTACTTTCTATGTCTTTTTATCCAAACAAATACATAAAAAAAAAAATTCCCTTTTATTTTCTGGTATCATCTGTCTAACCAAACTGAGCCTAAAGCTGACTTATGCTTAAAATTATTAGATAGAAAATGTTATGATAACTGTCACATAACATAAAAAATCTATTGTTATATTGAGATTTGAGTTTGTGTCAGATGTACGGGTTATATATAATAAAATGTTTTTATATCACATGATTGTCAATGTGTTATTTTTTATATAATTTTTAACAGAAATTGGCTTAAGGAGTAAATTGAGAAAAAATTGAAACATAAAATGCCAAAATAAGAACAAACAAACTTTAACAGCCAAAGTGAGAAAGAAGTCAAACATGAAAGGGATAAAGTGTAATTTACCCTATTTATAAAGTTTATCACTGATGCGTAATTTTTTCCTAAATTTGTATTGAATTTTAATTTCCACATGCCCTCTAGTTATGACCTTTGAGATATTTGGTAATGACTTATTGGGGTGTTAGATTTTTCTTTTTTCTTTTTCAATTTTTTTTATTATTTTATTTTATAAATGGGTGTCCAAGCCAGCTTACACACATATCGACTAATCCTGGGCCTTAAAGTTAACGATTGGCCAAACTTCTAGTAGCCCCAAGATTTGGGATGTTTGGCCTTCATGAGATTTGAACCAGCGACCTCTTGGGTGGTAAGTCCTAGTTGCCTTCCCTTCCTACTAAGCCAAATCTTATGGGGATCTATTGAGGTGTTAGTTATGACGTTATTTTGATTAGGATCAAAAAAATTGTTTGTTTATATATCTTATATTGTGTTTGGTTATATATATTTTTTAACTACGACTCTCATAAGATTGAATTATGATATTTGTGATGATCAATCCCACAAATGTCATATTGCATATGATATTATAGCATTATTCTAATATATTTAAGAGTAATGTTAGGGATACCAAAATTTCTACCAACTGTCTCACATGGGTGTGGCACACCCCATGTGTATGGGTCATCAATGAGACAAGTTGGGCTTACTCATCCTGTAACTATTGTATCCAAATTTCATTTTTTAACGAGTTTCTCAGGTTTTGACCAGTCAATAGGCTGATACGAGATGGACCTATTTAAAAAACTAAAATCATGTCCCACCCGTAAGCCCAAATCTTACGGGTCAAAATCAAACTAAATCAGGTTACACATTTTTCATTACACTCATATTATTAAGTTCTATACATTTTTCATTCACGTATTTTTAATATGTTTATTAGTAATTTTTCTTATTTACTTTCTAACATAATTTAAGTATTTTGATATTTTTTTTATTTGCCTTTTTACATCTCATATAATTTAAAAACAATCCAGTAACATATAATATCTACAAGTAGAGGGAAAAAAAATGGAAAGAAAAATAAAAAAAAATTAAACATGAGAATAAAAAAAGTCAAACTAAATATTAGATAAAAAAAATCAAACTAAACATTATACTTACCCATGTGAGCTCTTATGGGCTGGGTTTATGGACGAGCTCAGGTTACAGACCTTTGTCTAAAATCCTAAATTATCCTTTATAGGTTGGGACGAGCTGAGCACTCAAGCGAATGGGACAAGCTACGGGAGTCGAGTTGGGTAATCTCAGGTTTTTTATCCACCGGCCATTTGAGAACCCCAACTAATGTGAGATATTTAATAAAACATTTGGTAAAATTTTGGAGCCTCTAACATTTTCCTATATTTAGGCTTGGTTGGTTGGTTGGTTTGGGAACATCCTACATTAATCAAAAAATTATTAAAAAATCTAAAAAGCCAAAAAATTATTTTTAAAAAAAAAACAAAGATTCATTTTTTCTATATTCTTTGCATGTTTTTTTCGTAAAAAATTAAAAAAAAATCATCCTAAGCGCATTAATTTTTTCAAACTCACATTTTAACAAAAAATTACTACTAAAATAACCTATTTCCAAACCAACAATAAAAGAACTAAAATGCCACTAAAAAAAGTTTAAATACTCAAATAATTATAAAAAAAAGGTCAAAAATTTCAGCTCCGTTTAGTTTAGTTTTAGAATCGTGATTTGAGTGTAAAGTTGCGTTTTAAGGCCTGGTTTGGGCACTCCAGAAAAAGCTAAAAAGTCAAAAAGTCACTCAAAAAGCTAAAAAGTTATCACTATTCATCAAAAAAAAATTAAAAAATTAATTTTACACAATCTTCCTTTTCAAACAATCATAAAGGCAGAGCAGGCGGAGCATTGTTGTGGGAAAAATTGCACTTATTTAGGTGTACACAAAACATGGTGTTGTTCAGCCCGTGGGGGCCATCACGGGTCCCGTTTTAATAATCTGAACCGTTTAATGTGTAGAACTTGTCGAGTATTGTATACCTACCAAAAATCACGTTAATCGAATATCGGTAACTATATGATCAAATCAGTTAAAATTTATAAAATGGATGGTGTTATAGTTAATGGTTGAAAAAAAACTAATACGATCAGATAGCTATCGATATCCGATCAATGTGATTTTTTATAAACATATAGTACTCGACGAATTCTACATATCGAACGGTTTTGATTAGCAAAACGGGACCCGTGGTAGGCCCTCACGGACCGAACAACACCTTTAATTCACTGCTCGAAAAGTAGGGAATCATCTCCCCTCCCCCACTCTACACACACTGTCCCTCATTGTACAGCTATTCCATCACTTCCATCACAATCTTCTCCTATACACAAATTTATACAATTTTTTAACACACATTTTTCCATAAAAAATAAAAAAGTTAACCTAAACATCTATATTTTTTTTCTCAACTTTTTAGTCGAAAAAGACAAAAAGTGCACTTATTTATGACACCCTAAACAACCCCTTAGGTGTGGAGTTTTGAATTGAGTTTTGAATTATTTTTTTTATTGTTTAGTTATAAGTTTTAAAAAGTGTTTTGAAAAGAGTTTGAGGGTTCGTTTGGAAGGTGGATTGGCTTTTTAGCTTTTTGACTATTTTAGCTTGGGGTTAAAAAGTCTCGTTTGGGATAGAGTTTTTTTTACTTTTGTGAGAGAAAAAAATGAAATGATTATGGGTTGTGTCACGACCCAATCCCAGAGGTTTAGGGTTGGAATCGCAACTTACTAACTTTTTCTATTTGTACTGCGCAAGCGAAAATAAAAATAATTAAACAAAAATTTACTCCATTTTACTATTTTAATAAGAGAAATACATTTATAGGGCTTGTATTATTTTATTGTTCAATGACCTATCCCGAGTAGAACAAAAGGGAGCAAAATATAAATAAAATAAAAAAAGAGAAAAAGGAAAACAAAGTGGTTAAACATCAATCCATATGCGGTTCCATTTCGTGAGGTTATGGGTTTTCTCCTACATCTTGTCACCTGAAATGGTAACAGCTATAAGCACACAGCAGAGTGAGAAATATTATGTCAAGAGTATAAGGAATACAAAATAATCATGGATAGTTAGTTAAGCCAAAACATTTACATAACTCAATTTGGTAAATAAATCATTTAAGTAGCAGAAACTAAAATATAGAAATTATGAAAGTAAATAACCATAACCACGGTACAGTACAGAACAGAACAGAGCAGAGGTAAATAGATCCATGACAAACAGAGGACCATGAAGTGGCCAAACAGAGGCCAACGGCTATTTAAGTCTCCCAAGGCGTGGGACTCCCGTGGTGGTACTTATAAAACATAATTGTTTATAAGGTTATAGTCAAATATTTTAAAATGTAAACAAACATATTCATGGGTTTCATTTTAAGCAAATAGGGTTCAGAAAATAATCCACGTAACTGAAATATTTCTAAAACATAACTTGAATTAATATAACTTATAAAATATAACTTATATAAAGTAAATTATGGTAACTTAAAATATACGTAAAACATATAATGGTAACTCAAGATATAATATAACTCACCTTAATGTTGACCTTTAGCCTTATCCCACTATCACAACCTTCTTACTATAAGTTTAGTACTTACGTACCTCTCTCTCGTTTTTTTTTTTTTTTTCCTTTCTTTGTTTTCCATCACAGGTTTGATCAACTCCTCCCTATTTGTAGGAAGGAAAAACCAATATCTGGCCAACACGTGGCCAGTCCAATCATCCCGCAGATCTGCTCATAACTTCACCTAATTTGCTTATTATTAACATAGATTTATATTTATCTTAATAAATATTTAAGATAATTACACTTTGGCCCAACTTCCTAATATAATTATATAAACAAATTAATCCCTAATTAAATTGTACTTTACCGTATACCCACAGAAAATTAATTATTTATTTTACTATCACACCCACTATTATTATTATTATTATTATTATTATTATTATTATCATTATTTATTTACTCTTACTTCTGTATTTATTTATTTACTATCTTTAACTCTAATTTGGCCCAACTAGTATTATAATTGTCACGACCCAAACCCGCCCCTATGGGTTTAAGCATCGTAACCGGCCAGTAATCCATGATTACCGAAAGCCTGCTTAACAGTAATGACAGTAATATAGAGTACAGGGGCTGGCGAAAGCCAAAACAGTAACAAAATATGTCCAATGAGCTGTGACAGTCTGTATGCAAAAAGACTTTTTCGAGCATATTCACATTCATAAGCAAAACATATATACACCATATGTACAATATCCAGGTTAGGGACCAAATCCCTAATTAGCACAGTACAGTACAAGTCTAAAACAGTATTACAGAATAGAAGCAAAAGGGTGAACTGAGACACCCCAAAAAGCCCTGGCTTGGACTGACATGGAACCTCGAAGTGAGGCACGATGGTTGGCTTGACAAAAAGGGAGTTACCCCGACGCTCCTAGCATCGATCCGGTGCCTGAACACCTACATATAAATATAAACAGTAAGCTAAAGCCCAGTGAATAACAACTGTGTAAAGAGGTTAAGAATGAATGTCCTTTCAATCATTAAACAGTCACATCAATCATTTAGAAACCATAGCAGTTATATGTGGTACATCCAATAGCAAAACAGTACAGTAGGTCTTAACAGACCGAACAGTGAGTTGATGGCCATCATAATAGTAAACAGTAGTGGTTCCAAACTTGGGAACCGACAGAGATCTTTGTGACAGTAGCAGTAACAGTACAGTAACAGTAAGTTGCTAAGAATGCCACGAATACAGTTTACAAATAAGACAAACATTCGTTCATTAAACAATAACGTTTCAGTAAACAGAACAGTTGATCATTCAGAAAATATTCATAATTGAACATATCTTTACAACATTGATACTCACAGAGCATTGGGCTATAAGCAGCTAATAAGCGTCCTCGGATGCCAACCCTACACAGTTACAGAATGAACACACACAAAGTTACACACTTGGGATAAACAAACTAGCCCCTCAACTTGACTCGGTGTGGTCCTACATCAATATCCTCATTAAGATGCCTTAAACTAGGCCTAGGAATGTCTAGGATGAAATGAGGATGCAAAGATGTACATTAAAACACTTTTCAAAATTTTCAGAAAACAAGGGTCTCGCTCAAGCGTGGCTCTCTTCGCTTAAGCGAGCTTGTCAAACAGTGGGGTCGCTTGAGCGTGGACTTCCTCACTCGAGCGGTCTGTAAAAATGCAAAAAGTGCTGGATGTTAAAAATTTCCTCTCGACGCTCGCTCGAGCGTGAGACACAGTCCTCGAGCGTAGGTTCCCTCGCTCGAGCGTGCGTCTGCGTGCACCAAAAACCTGAGAGCTTGCAATTTACGCTCGAGCCATCATTCTTTCGCTCGAGCAGAGCTCTGAACAAACGATGGTCGCTCGAGCGTGGAATCCTTCGCTCGAGCGAGGAAACCAAATTCTGGAATTTCCAAATTTGCCTTCAAAGCTCAAACCAAGCATTCAACACCTCAAAACTCAACCTCTTGGGCCCATTTTCTGGGAAAACACTTTAAACCCATAATATAACATGTTTTGAAGATCAATTTTGTAAAATCAAGCCCAAAGGTAAGCTAATTGAACACAATTTCAAATAAACTTCAAGAACAAAGCCCAAACACAACATGCATGTATTCAATTAAATTCAAAGCTTCAAATACATGGTCAAATAACTCAATCCTTCCAAAAACATAATGAATTCATGAACTATAATCAAAATATGAACATGCATGTAGCAAATTTCATGGAAAAGACCTCAAAACTCAAGAATGTGCACATGTATGCATGAATTTCTACTCAATTCAACACTTTAATTTAATTTTTGACCTTAAGCTCCTATTCCTCCATGAATCATGCAAGAAATGACTTAAATTCACATTCAAGAAGATGAATTCTTTACCTAGGTCTTGAATTCAAAGTCTACAAGCTCAATTATGCAATCTCTCTTCAATTTCTTCTAGTTCCCAAGCTAAATTTGATGAGCCCAAGTTCTTTCTCTCACTCTCCTCTCTCATACGATTTGTCTAAGGAAATGGCGGAAGTAATGATGCCTCAAATACATAACATGGAGGGTAAACAATGGCCTAGGATTATCCACTAAGTGGCAATTTCGTAAATAACTTGAACTAATGCAATTTAGCTCCATTGAATCTAATTTAATCATACCGAATCAAATTTCAATTAAATCTACCATAAAATCACATAAATTCTAATTAACATATAACACTAATCAATTTCAGATTCGGCCGCCGATAAGGCCTTCAATTTGCAATTCAAAACTTAAAACATGAACATATCAATTAAGTAATCAAACAGATAGAAATGCGATCAAACAGCATACTCATGCGTTCAGTTCAGAATTTCAGTCTGTTCAATTACGTATCATGCTCAATCAGAGATTAGCACTAATCAGAGGTGAGGGTTGTCACAATAATTCCATATTTGTATTAATTTGGCCCCAAATAATAATCCCTAATTAATCTCATATTTGATAACCTAATGCTGAATTAGATTTATATATTTATTATTATTTATTTATTTAATAAAATATCATCACATACAACCATAATTATATTTAACTCTAATTATTTATGTGGTATTTAATTAAACGTTCAGGGTGTCACATTTCTCCCCTCCTAAATAGAAGTTTGTCCCCAAACTTGACGTATCTTAATTTTCGTAGAGGTGTGGGCATTTGGCTCGCATTTGACTTTCCGTTTCCTACGTAGCCTCTTCGATACAATGATTTTGCCATAAGACCTTTACCAGCGGTATGGTCTTGTCTCGGAGAATTTGATCACGACGATCGAGAATCTACACTGGTTGCTCTTCATAAAAGAGATCTTTTTTGAACTTCCAAATCTTCGTAATTAACAACATGCTCTGGATCTCGAAGGTACCGCCGAAGCGTTGAAACGTGAAACACATTGTGGATATTGGATAGTTCAGGTGGTAGTGCAAGACGATAAGCTACAGGACCAATTCTTTCCAGTATCTCGAATGGCTCGATGTAATGTGGGTTTAGCTTTCCTCGCTTTCCAAATCGGATCACTTCTCTTGTTGGTGAGATCTTGAGAAACACATGATTCCCTACTTGAAATTCCAAGTCCCGTCTTCGAGTATCTGCATAACTTTTCTGGCAGCTCTGAGCAGTGCGAATTCATTGTTGGATGAGTTGGGTTTTCTCACTGGTGACTTGCACGATCTCGGGGCCTAATAATTTCCTGTCCCCGACTTCCGTCCAACACAAAGGTGATCGACATTTCCTTCCATATAGAGCTTTGTACGGTGCCATTGCAATGCTTGCTTGGTAGTTGTTGTTTTAGGCGAATTCTACTAAAGGTAGGTGCGCGTCCCAGTTACCTTTGAGATCCAACACGCATACACGTAACATGTCTTCCAACGTCTGGATTGTTCTTTCGGATTGCCCATCTGTCTGTGGATGATAGGCAGTACTAAATTTCAGTGTGGTTCCCAAAGCTTCCTGTAATTTGTTCCACAGATGAGACACGAAGTGGGGGTCTCAGTCAGACACGATCGAAACTGGGATACCATGCAAACGAATAAATTTTTTGATATATAAAGTGGCAAACTCATTAAAGAAGTACATGATTTTGATTGGTAGAAAATGCGCTGACTTCGTCAATCAGTCTACTATAACCCATATTGCATCATTTTTCGAAAATGACTGTGGTAGCCCGACCATGAAGCCCATAGTAATGTGCTCCCATTTCCATTCAGGAATAGGGAGTGGTTGCAGCAGTCCTGCAGGTCTCTGATGTTCTGCTTTAACACGTTGACAATGCAGACATTTGGAGACATGGCTTGCTATGTCTCTTTTCATTCCTGTCCACCAGTAGTATTCCTTCAAATCATGGTACATCTTTGTGTTGCTAGGGTGGATTGCAAATCTCAAGTTATGAGCTTCCTTCAGTATTTTCTTCTTGAGTTCCGGGATGTCGGACATGCAAATTCGATTTCGAAATTTCAGTATCCCATTGCTTATAATGAAATCAGGATCAGGCGTGTTTCTTTGTTCCTCGTACTTTTTCTTCAAAAGTTTATCTTCCCATTGGCGCGCTTTAATTTCTTCAATCAATGTAGGCTCCACGGTTACGTTGGCGAGCAATCCATTGATCTTGCGGGAAATGAGAGTACATGCCAAACTTCTAGTTGTCTTTCAGCTCAATGCGTCTGCCATCACGTTAGCTTTGCCTGAATGATGATGGATCTCTATATCATAGTCTTTCATAAATTCTAGCCATCGCCGCTGCCTCATATTCAATTTGTTCTACGTGAACAGATATTTAAGGCTCTTATGCTCAGTGTAAATCTCACAGGTTGCACCGTAGAGATAATGACGCCAGATTTTGAGGGCAAAAATTACCGCAGCCAATTCCAAATCATGAGTCAGGTAGTTCTTTTCGTGAGTCTTTAATTTTCGCGACGCATAAGCAATGACTTTTCCATTTTGCATGAAAATGCAACCCAAACCATTGTATGAGGCATCACTATAGATTACAAATCCATCTGTTCCTGTAGGGAGTGCTAATATAGGAACTAACACAAGTCGACTTTTTAATTCTTGGAAGCAATGCTCTTTTTTATCAGCCCATTCGAAGGGTGTATTCTTTTGAGTTAGCTGGGTCAAAGGTGATGCTATCTTTGAGAAATCTTGCACAAAGCGTCGATAATAGCCAGCTAGACCCAAGAAACTTCGGATTTCTGACACATTAGTAAGTCGTGGCCAGTCCACAATTGCTACAACTTTTTGGGGGTCAACCGAGATGTCATCCTTGTTAATGACGTGACCGAGAAAGTGTACACTAGTGATTCAAAATTCGCATTTCTTTAACTTGGCATAAAGTTTGTGATCACGTCGTGTTTGTAGAACCGTTCGCAAGTGCTGCTCATGGGCCTCTGGTGACTTGGAGTGTATGAGGATGTCATCAATGAAGACGATGACGAACTCATCAAGATAGGGCTTGAACACACGGTTCATGAGGTCCATGAAGGCTGCTGGGGAATTTGTGACGCCAAAAGGCATGACAAGAAACTCGTAGTGCCCGTAATGGGTTCTGAAGGCAGTTTTTTCGATGCTTTCCGTTTTGACTTTTAGCTGATGGTAGCCAGAACGCAAGTCGATTTTGGAGAACACTTGCGTGCCTTGAAGTTGATCGAACAAGTCATCGATTCGCGGCAGAGGGTACCGATTCTTGATGGTGACCTTGTTCAGCTCCCGGTAATCGATGTATAATCTCATCGTGCCATCTTTTTTCTTCATGGACAATACTGGAGCTCCCCAGGGTGAGGTACTAGGTCGAATAAAACCTTTGTCCATGAGTTCTTGGAGTTGAGTCTTTAGCTCTTTCAATTCTGTCATCGACATGCGATAATGAGCTTTTGATATAGGTTGTGTACCAGGTTGGGTTTCAATGGTGAATTTGATTTCCTGATCAATCGGAATACCGGGTAGATCTTCAAGAAAAACATCCGGAAATTCTCAAACCACGGAGATTGCATCAACGGTGGGGGCCTCTTTTTGTGTATCGATCACATAACAAATATAACTACAACATCCTTTTCTTAGAAGTCGTTGGGCTGTCATGGAGGATATAATACAGGGAGGGTTAGAAACTCCAGTCCCATCAAAGACAAGTTCGGGTTGGTTTAGTAACCTGAGGAAGACCTTTTTGGCTTTACAATCGATATAGCGTGGTTGGCAGCCAGCCAATCCATACCTAAGATCATATCAAAGTTCTCAATGCGGAGGAATCAAGTCTACGTATAAGGTTTTGCCTTTTAGGAATATAGCACAAGATCTGTACACATCAGTACTATAGGCAGACTTATCGGAAGGAAAAGACATAGACAATATATATCCTAATGGTTTGGGTGTTGACGCCAACTTGGCAGCAAAGTGTGGTGTAACAAAAGAATGAGTTGACCCAGAGTCAATGAGGACATGAGCTAAATGACCACAGACAGAAAGTGTACCTGACACAATGTTTTCGGTAACTACTAGTTTTCCAGGTACCAAGGCGAAAGCCTTTATCTCTCCTCCAGGTCCTGCAGGTTTCCTGACTGGGCCAGAGGGGCTGGCTGTAGGATTAGTCAGCTTTAAACAATCCCTTAGCAAGTGGCCAACTTGACCGCATTTAAAACATGCTCCCGTGTTTCGATGGCATTGTCCCCAATGAGCCTTCCTATAAGTGGGACAAATTGGAACAGTGCCACCTCGAGGGTTGGTAGGATCTTGATGGCCTAAACTGGTTGTACTCGTATTCACCTTTTTAGAAGGCGCAACATCGGATCTTCTGTGGTCTCTTTCTCATAATCGTTTCTTGTGGCTTGGTTCCCTGGAACGCGAGGCTTTAATCTCCTTTTCTGCAATGTACGCCTGGTCTACCACTTCTGCATAGGTTGGCAGTTTCAAAACCTCGAGCCTATCTTTAATTTCAGCATTCAATCCTGCTTCAAATTTTCTTGCTTTTCGAGTTTCGGTGGGGATGACGTATGTTGCAAACCGAGCGAGTTATGTGAACTTGCTCTCGTATTTGGCCACCGTCATGGTTCCGTGCTTTAGATGTATGAATTCGAATGCCTTCTGTTCCTGCGATGATTATGGGAAGTATTTTTTGTAGAATACTTCCAAGAATCTTGCCCAAGTCATAATTTCTTCTTTGGCCACAGTGAGAAGCCACCATTCCTGTGCATTGTCTTTGAAAGTGAAAATGGCGAAAGTTACCTTTTGTCTTTCGGTGCAGGGTAGGGCACGAAAAATATTTTCCATGTCCTTAACCCAAGCATCTGCTACCATTGGGTCTGGGCCGCCGATAAATGTGGTGGGTTTCAGATCCTGGAACTGTTTTATGGTAACTAGCTCTTCTCGTCGTTTTGATATCACATTGCTGATGTTAGTCTACAAGGCTTGCGAAAAGCTAGTAACCGCTCTTTCCATTATTCTTTTCATCGATTCAGTGCCACTGACTGATGACTCACTTCCGTTACCATTATTGGCCATTCTACAAAGTAATAAATGAGACATTACATTCATAACGTAGCATATATATAAGCATGTGTAGCGCAATCTATATTTATATAAAATGCCAACTTTACTTCTTTTTTTTTTACAATTCATATTACATCAGTCAGAATATGTTAGTGTCCTATCCCTGCGGTAAACAAAAACAAAAAGACAAAAAAAAAAAAAAAGGGATTAGAACACATCATGGTCAGTATACAAAAAGGTTTTCTGCTACCCAAATCTAGAGTGGTTGGTCAAATGGGCCGAAAAACCATGGGAAATAGTGCTGCATAAAAAGCTCAAATTTCCACCCCAACTGGACTACACCAAAACACATCCATGCTACTTGGACTGTGAAAATGGGGATGGACTGTATGTATCCCAAAAATGCTCGGTTGACAATCCAGCCGGGTGTCTCAACATATGATAGGTCATTATTAAACTCAACATTTTGAATATTAATGATCTCCAGTGGGTCAGGGACTGTGGTGAAAATATAGTCCTCAGGGTACACGTTCCCCCTTCTAGCCACAAAGTCTGGGGGTAGAGGGCCTATAATAAATGTCCGGGGCAACGCCAAGGACATGAGATGGTCCAAGAAAATGTCTGCGTGTATCGACAAGGCATTGTCTCCATAATAAATGTGGGACATCGGTAGGATCAACCTGGATATAAACTGGCCGACCCATCAACTGGGTAAGGCCTGGGTGCAGTCCTCTGATTATGTCCTCGGAATCTCCCCAACCCTCAGGTGAGGCGGGGGCGGGGTGCTTGGCTAAGATCTCATCTAAATTAATGTCCCCGAGCTCATCCAAAAATGCATCATCAAGATTAATCTCTGACATTCCTACAACACCAAAATAAAAGTGAGATTTTACACAAAAGGACTAACGTTGCAGGTAAGTATTTATTATTATTATTATTTTTTATCTTATTTTATTTTATTATGTTTATTTAACTATATATTTTTATTTATAGATTTGTTTATAACTTTTCGAACTTTTTGATCAAATTAAAATAGGTTTTTTTTCTTTACTCTGATACCACCTTTGTCACGACCCAATCCTAGGGCTTAGGATTGGAATCGTAACTTACTAACTTTTTCTATTTGTAGCAAATTAAACTGCGCAAGCAAAAATAAAAATAATTAAACAGGAACTTACTCTATTTTACTATTTTAATAAGAGAAATACATTTATAGGACTTTTATTATTTTATTGTTCAGTGACCTGCCCCGAGTAGAACAAAAGGGAGCAATATATATATATATATTTATATATATAAAAAAAAAAAAAAGAAGAAGGAAAAAAAAGCAGTTCAACATCAATCCACATGCGGTTCCATTTTGTGAGATTATGGGTTTTCCCCTACATCTCGTCATCTGAAATAGTAACAGCTATAAGTACATAGCAGAGTGAGAAATATTATGCCAAGAGTATAGGGAATACAAAATAACCATGGATAGTTAGTTAAGCCAAAACATTTACATTACTTAATTTGGTAAATAAATCATTTAAGTGGCAGAAACTGAAATACAGAAATTATGAAAGTAAATAACCATAACCACTGTACAGAACAGAATAGAACAGAGGTCACAGAAGTGACAATCAGAACAGAGGTCAATGGATCCATGACAAACAGAGGACCACGAAGTGGCCAAATAGAGGCCAACGACTATTTAAGTCTCCCAAGGCGTGAGACTCCGGTGGTGGTACTTACAAAATATAATTGTTTATAAGGTTATAGTCTAATATTCTTTAAAATGTAAACAAACATATCCATGGGTTTCATTTTAAGCAAATAGGGTTCAAAAAATAATCCACGTAATTGAAATATTTCTAAAACATATTTGAATTAATATAACTTGTATAAAGTAAATTATGGTAACTCAAAATATACGTAAAACATATAATGGTAACTCAACGTATAATATAACTCACCTTAATGTTGACCCTTAGCCTTACCCCACTATCACAACCTTCCTACTATAAGCTTAGTATTTACGTACCTCTCTCTCGTTTTTATTTTTTCCTTTCTTTGTTTTCCATCACAGGTTTGATCAACCCCTCCCTATTTATAGGGAGAAAAAACCAATATCTGGCCAACATGTGGCCAGTCGAATCATCCCGCAGATCTGCTTCATAACTTCACCTGATTTGCTTATTATTAACATAGATTTATATTTATCTTAATAAATATTTAAGATAATTACACTTTGGCCTAACTTCCTAATATAACTATATAAACAAATTAATCTCTAATTAAATTATACTTTATTGTATACCCACAGAAAATTAATTACTTATTTTACTATCACACCCACTATTATTATTATTATTATTTATTTATTATTTACTCTTACTTTTGTATTTATATATTTACTATCTTTAACTCTAATTTGGCCCAATTAGTATTATAATTCCATATTTGTGTTAATTTGGCTCCAAATAATAATCCCTAATTAATCTCATATTTGATAACCCAATACCGAATTAGATTTATATATTTATTATTATTTATTTATTTAATAATATATTATCATATACAACCATGATTATATTTAACTGTAATTATTTATATGGTATTTAATTAAACGTTTAGGGTGCCACAGGTTAGATGTGACATTTTGCCCTATTTGGCTAAAATAACATGTTTTGTCCTACATGGCTCCAATTGAGCATCCCAAACGGGGCTTGAGCTTTTGAATTTTGAATTTTGAAAATAGTTTTGAGTTTCAATTTTTGAATTTTGAGTTGTATTTTGAAATTTTTTACATATTATTTTTTTTTTAAAATTTAAAAATGTTTAAGAAAATTTCATTTTTTATTTTAAATCTATAATTTTTATTTTTAAATATTTTAAACTCAAAACATAACTCTACACACTCAAATCATAATCAAACAGATAATTCAAAACTCAATGCAATTTTTTTTTTTTCAAAACTCATAATCAAACTCTTTTCAAAATTCTATTAAAAAAAAATTCCAATTTTTTTTATTTTGTTCTTTAAAATTATTTTGTTCTTTTATATTTTTTTCAAATTATTGTTTATTTTCTCAATTTTTTTTGGTTATTTTTTAAAGTATTGGCCAAATAATTTGTAATGATTTAGAGATCCAAATTTTTTTAAAATTTAAAAAAAGTAAAAAAATAATTTTTTTTATAAAAATATTTAAAATACTAAAATATTTTTAAAATAAAATAAAATATTTAAAATAAAAATATTTTTTTAAAGTTTTAAATATTTTAAAAAATACAATGCACAATTGTATGAAATACAATCACTATAACAAAAACACATTTTAGTGACACCATATTAGTGGCATGTTTTTAAAAAATGTCACAAAAAGAATATTTGGTGGCATTTTTTAGAAAAATGTTATAGAGCCACAAACATACAAGGCTCTAGTGGCATTTCAATTAAAAAAAGTGTTACTTCACTACAACAAAAATGCCACTACAACAAATTTACGCTTTAGTAACACTACACTAGTGGCATGTTTTTAGAAAATGCCACAAAAATAAAAATTGGCATTAAATGTTTTAGAAAAATGCCACAGAACCACAAACATATAAGGCTCTATTGGCATTTCAATAAAGAAATGTCATATCAATATTATGGCATTTTATAAAATAACGACACAAAATTATGTTCGTGATATTTACCAACAAATGCCACTAAACTTTAGCAGCAATGGCATTTTAAAAAAAATGTCAGGACACTAGGTAGGTGCAAATTACTTTATATGGCACTTAGGTGAAAAGTGTCATAAACAAATATTTTATAGCATTTTGAGAAATGTCACTAACCCAAAAACTTTCCAAGCTTATAATGGCATTTTTGAAAAAACAAAAATGCCAATATATTTTCTAAAATTTTAAAATGCAGTAAATGATTAAAAATAAATAAATTAAACTCAATATACACTACAGGAAAAAGCATATTCGGCGACTAAATTTCCTGACCAAAAGTGGTCATTTTTAGCGCAGGAGAACTAAAATCCTAAGGCGGGAATTAAATTTTTTGGCGACCAAAATTTTGGTAGCTGAAAGTGCATCTTCGGCGACCAAATCCGATTTTGGTCGGCAAAAGTTAAGTTTTTTAGCAACTAAAAAACAATTAGTAGCCAAAAATATAGAATTGGCGACTAAAAATATTTTTAGTCGCCAAAAGTTGTCTTTTTTTATTTTGCTAGTAAATAGTTTATTTTACATAAATTATGTTCAATAAAATAATTATGTTTATACATATACTTTTATATTAATATGGATGTATGTACTATATAAATAATATATGTTGCATATAATAATGTAGTGCTATAGAGGTGTAGTGGGAAGAGTGTGGTGTATAAGGTTTATGGTGTGGGAGGTTGGCGGTTCGAGTCTCCGCAAGAGCGGATCAAATTGTTCTACAACGAATTATCGTCACGAATGGCACTTGATAGCGTCACGAATAATGCCTACCATGGCATTAAAGTGTCACTGAAAGGTTTTAGTCTTGATGGTGTAATGACACTTATAAGTGTCACTAACTCTTTTTTTAATGGCGCTTGATAGTGCCACAAATAATATCTACTATGACATGAAAATGTCATTGAAAGTTTTTAGCCATGATGGTGTAGTGACACTTGCAAGTATCTACCGTGGCACGGATACAAATGGCATTCATTCAAAATGCCACAAGACTAAAATATGTCATTAAACCAATAGTTTTGTGGCACTTTCAAATGTCACTGAACTAAGAAAATGTTGTAGTGAATGCACATTAAAAAAATACAACTCAAAAAATTCATACAAAACAAAATTTCTATTTTTAAAACTTAATTCAAAACTTATAGCTAGGGCTGCAAACGAGCCGGGCCAAGCTTTAGTATGTTTAGGCTTGTTTATTAAGGTTTTAACGAGCTCGAGCTCAATTAAAACTTAACGAACCGAGCTCGAGCCAAGGTCGCTTAGGTTTGACTTGAGCTCGAGTCTGTTTATGAATCTTAATGAGTCAAAAAAATTGTAAATTCATACTTACATATGAGACTAAAGTTATAATTAAAATTTTGATTATACAATTACATATACAATATATATAAATATATTAAAAAAATTCAATATTTTACTAAAATAATAATATCTACCATTACTATTATATAAATGTACTATTTATAGTTAACTATTATTTATATTCGTATTTTTTAAATATATAAATAACACATTTATCTTATTTTTATACATATTTTTACATTATTTAATATATAAATAATAAATGTTAACCGAGCCAGTTAATGAGCCGAGTTTTAGTATGTTTGGATTTGTTTATTAAAAATTTAATGAGCTTAAGCTCGAACGCAAAAAAAATTTAACGAACTGAGTTCGAATGAGCTCTTATCGAGCTGCGCTCAAGTTTGTTCACAAACGGCTCTATTTATTTGCAGTCCTGCTCATAACTCAAAACACAACTACACACTCAAATCATGATTTTAAAAAACAAAATAATTTTTATTTTTATTTTTAAAACAAAGTTTTGAAAAAAGTTTGGTTATGAGTTTTAAAAAGAGTTTGAGTAGGTGTTTGACATGCACTAAAAAAATGTACTTTTTTTTGCAAAAATACATTTATTTTGGTCACATCAATCAATGTCTGCGTGTGTTTGGGACGGAAGTTTCAGGCTAAATTAGCCACATGCGGACAAAAGAGGCTTATTTAGCCACATGACGACAAAAACCATGCAACAACTTGGAGAGAAACCCTTCTTCGGGGTAAATTTACCAAAATACCCTGACATATCCCTCTGAATCATTTCACCCAACGCCTCATTTTCTCACACAACACAACCGTCCTAGGGCACATAACAGGCGAAGGAGGCGATCTCTGGCAACCAGCAGCGATGACATCTGAGGCAGATTCGCAGAGGCGATCGGTATCGGAGTAACTGTCTGCGGCGGCGAAGACGACTCGCGAACAGGTCGGCAAATCGGACGGTTGGGGCCTAACGTTGGCGGCGGCGAACAAGAACGACAAATCGCAAACACCACTGATCTTCAGGTAACTCTTTCAAACCCTTCTCATTTCGTAGATTTGTGTGAGTGTGTGTGCCCTCTGCTTAGGGTTCATGTGTGCAGTCCCTTTCTCTGTATACAACGTTAGGATTTTTTCCAAATTTGGAAGGAAGTGTGGACTCTCTTTTTTTAAATTTTTCCAAATTTTTTTTCCCATTTTGGGTTCATTACAAATTCGGTTCATTACCGACCTGTTGAAGTGATTCGTCATGCTTGGGTTCACACATTTTTGGCACAGATCTATATATATATATACATATATCTGCTGTTATATATAAATCTGTAAATCTGTCACTAATGAGGACCGGACTATGTATATATAGGTTGAGATCTGTAACACATTATGTTCTTTTTTTCATTTTGTTCTTATAATTATCATTAAAAATGAAAATTTTCATATCACAAGTTCGAATTGATGTATTCAGTAGCTTAATGAAAACTGATTTATCAAATTGATGTACATGGGTGTAACAAGCCCGCGGGGGGACCTCGCTACAGCTCGGACTCGCAATGTTTGTCACGGTTCTTAATCTGAACCAAAGGAGTCCAAATCCGGCAAATCGTTTTAGGAAAACTGATTTTTGAAAGAAGTGCCAAACATGGACTGCTTTGCCAGATACAGAGTCGCCACCTAAATATTTTATTTTGGGAAATTTAGGAAACCCTGACTCGGTGCCAAAAGGCCACGTGTCCGTCATCACCAAAGTTGCCTCGGCTCGGGAACTTGGGTACGATTGGGGAAGGTCACTTCGTGAGCACCCCCGCTCGCCCGGTCATAGACCGGCCTCTACTAACCATGATATCAATTTTTGAAAACATTGTGAGTTCTTATTCCGGTTTATTAGCCTAGGTTACTATGTGATTCGCACAGCATATAAGTATAGACCGAGTCGCCCAAATTGGAACAAAACATTTCATGCTTGCTTTTGAAAAGGGTTTGCTACCCGCAGGTAGGCTTGAAACATTTGATGATTTATTCCAATTCAGATAACCCGACCTCCACCCACAGGCATTCAGGCAGGTATATCAGATAAGCATATAGCCTCATGGTAAGCATGCTATTCATGGCAGTCACTCACACGCATGCAAGGATGCTAAAGCATAAAACTCACCGAGTACTCCAAGCCAAAACAGAATTTACATTAGAAATCATGCATGAATCCTAAATATACAGAAATGCCTAATGCCACACATGCAAAATGCAACTATAGTAGGCTCGGCTATTCTAAGATGGCATATGAAATGCTACAGCTAACATGTATTCAATTTGGAATTGAAAGTACAATGCAGTTAGTATGATGCGCCGAGCCCGGTGCATGCAATACAGATGGATGATGCAAACATGCTGTCATACTGTATGCTAATTTAAATATGCCCTAATCTAACCATCATAAGCGGATAAATAAAAGGGAGAAAGACGTGGGGTTGGAAGACATACATCACACTCACGCACACTTATTACAGTTATGCCCTCACTCGGAGGGTCCAAATAAATATACAGTCCAAATATTACAGTCCCAAATAAAAGAATATTACAGTCTAAAATATTACAGAATTCTAATTAATTAATGAATTAACTAGAAAGCAAATAAACTGGCGTGCAAGCCGGGGACTGCCTTGCTTCTGGTGGATGATGCATGTCCGGACCGTCTTGCGCGGAAATCCACCGGAATGCCCCAATTAGCCTCTGTTTACACCTGTTATTCTTGAAAAGCGTGCCAAGTCCCGGAAAGTTGCTGATTCCTGGTTTTGCTGTAACAGAGAGCAGGAAAGGGGCATAGCAATGTATTTGCACAAATATATGCATGTCTCGATCCTCGTGCCACCAATCGCGCATACCGAGGCATGATGGCCGAGGAATCGAAATGCACAACTCAATATAGGATGGATGCACATGAAACTACAGCTAAAACCTAACTCCATCATGGATAATCCGGAGTGTCGGTGACTGGGGAATTGAGACACATTCCGTCACTCGGAGTACGAAATGTACCTCGTTTCCCGTGCCCGGGCTAACTCCTATTCCGAGCACGATGTAATATGCATGATATGCATGAAATGCAACTAAGATGCAATCCTAACATACACAATGCTATGAAAATGAGATGCCTCGAAATGCGTGCACGCGGGCACGCAAACCGAGGCGATGATATGTGTCTCGAAGTACGTGCACGCAGGCACGCAAACCGAGGCAATGATATGTGTCTCGAAGTATGTGCACGCGGGCACGCAAACCGAGGCAATGATATGATATGATGAAATGATATGGGAATGACAAATGGGCTTATACCAACATGAGTGAGCCTCAGCCACACTCACATGGGATGCCGTCGGATAAAAATGAAGTCCCTCGAAATGCGTGCACACTGGCACGCAAACCGAGGCGATGCGAGAGCGATGCGAATGACATGAAAAATGCAACATGGACTTATACTAACATGAGAGAGCCTCAGCCACACTCACATAAGATGCCGATGGCAGAAAATGAGGTGCCTCGAAATGCGTGCACACGGGCACGCAAACCGAGGCGGTGCATACGCAATGCAAATGACATGGAAAATGACAAATGGACTTATACTAACATGGGAGAGCCTCAGCCACACTCACATAAGATGCCGATGGCAGAAAATGAGGTGCCTCGAAATGCGTGCACACGGGCACGCAAACCGAGGCGGTGCATACGCAATGCAAATGACATGGAAAATGACAAATGGACTTATACTAACATGGGAGAGCCTCAGCCACACTCACATAAGATGCCGATGGCAGAAAATGAGGTGCCTCGAAATGCGTGCACACGGGCACGCAAACCGAGGCGGTGCATACGCAATGCAAATGACATGGAAAATGACAAATGGACTTATACTAACATGAGAGAGCCTCAGCCACACTCACATAAGATGCCGACGGATAAAAACGGAGTGCCTCGAAATGCGTGCACGCGGGCACGCAAACCGAGGTGGTGACAGAATGTAATGGAATGACATGGAAAATGGCAAAAATGATATGCAAGCATACTAACAGAATTTCAGCAACAAAATATGGGGAGAAACAGTCCCGAAATGTAGCGAAATGACACCAAATGCATGAAATCGTCCCGAAATGCAACATTAGGCACCCGAAATGGCCTATAGCCATGCTAAACATGCACAACATGGACATGCAATGCAAAGACAGAAGCTAGACAGCCCCAAAATAAGCACTTTTCCAGTTATAAACATGGCCAAACAGCAAATATAGGTATAGCAAAAATAGCATACAAGAATAGGGGCCAAGATAGGGGTAATGAAGCAAGTGGTATAAGCTAAACCCAAACTGAAAAAATTCCTTCTACAACAATGAAGATAGACCAAAAATATGAACATTTACAGTATATGGCAGCCTCAAAATCAGTATACAAATATGCTAAAAATGGGATGTAAAGCAAGGCCCAAAAGGTGCTATAACATGAAGTATATAAAATAATCACCAAACATAAAAAAAGTGTGAATGAAACATGAAGTATAGGCCAAAATAAGGCCACTTTCAGTTCGGACCAAGGTCCAAAAACAGAAACCAAGAGGGCTATCAACTCATGCAAAAATGAGGCCAAATAAGGGATTGAACTATAAGTGACACATGGAGACACCAAACATTGTTGAGCCCTTCTCCAATGTTGAAGAGGGGCTCAAAATAAGCCTTATATCAGTTTACAACATGCTCGAAAATGAATTGATCATGGGTCAAAAATAGCATGCAAAACTATGACATACAAGATGGTCAATGAAGCAAGTGTATTATGGAGGGCTCAAACAGGGTTGAGCCCTTAATGAGAAGTGAAGATGAGCTCAAAATATGGCCCTCTTCAGTTAGGCTCGGAGCTCAACACAAAAAGCATGCATGGCTTACATATTGATTAAGAAAAAGGGTCAAAAGGGTAAAGGTGTTACTTACCCTTGAAGATCCAAACTTTTGTTGCTTCTTAGGTTGATTTGGAGCTTCTTTAGCCTTCAAGAATCCTTCCTTGTTGCTGGAGAGGAGATGGTGATGGTAGAGCTTGGTGGTGTAGAAGGATTGATGATTATGGAGTTAGGGTTTTTTGAAGAATTGAGAGAGAAGAAGATGGAGATGGCAATGGAGTCTTGGAGATGATTTTTTCTAACCCTTGTAGAGAAGGCCATCAGCTGGTTAAAAGGGCCAAAAGGGGGTGTAAAAGGGGGGTGAATTGGAGAGGAAAACTCTCTCCCAAAATATCCCCCGGATACAGAAAATATCTGGGGGATATTGCCCAACAGCTGGAAAGGGCACAGTGAGGAGAATACGGCCGGCCTCACACTTTTACAGGAGGTGGCCGGCCGGCCACACCCCCTAGCCGGCCGGCTAGGGGTCAAAAGGGTCACGGAGCTTTTCTGGCCGGCCATATATTGGGGAGGTAGCCCTATGTGTGTACAACACAACCATGTAATTAAAATTGCAAGAAAGTGGGTCCAAGGGGTTCAACAATGGCTCGGAAAGAGGGGTTCAAAAGGGTCAAGTTGAATTACTGGCCGGCCATGAACTTTTAGTGGCCTCCCAGATGTGTAGATCACAGATATGTGGTTCAAAGTTCGAGAAAAAAGGTCCAAGGGGTTCAACATTAGCCCGGAAGAAAGGGGTCAAAAGGGTCAGGTGACCTTAATGGCCGGCCACCAACTTTTAGGGGCCTCCCAGGTGTGTAGATCACAGATATGTGGTTGAAAGTTGGCAACACTACCCCTAGGGTGTTCAACATTAGCCCGGAAGTTGGAAAAACGGGCGCCGGGAGGCTCCGGAGGAGAGATAACTGGCTGCCGCAACAATTGCTGGCCTCCCACCCTTCAGTGACCTTCCCTGTGATAAAACAGAGGTACCTGCCAAAAATGAACGAAAACCGTTGCAAAACGAATGTTCCGGGGCCAAAACACGCAGTTCGGGGTCCCGAAAATGGGCTGTTAAGCACCGAAAATGGTATTCGACCTCGAAGTGGGTTTCTCAGCCCCCAGTGTCCCTCAAAATGGATGAAATAAGATGCATGCTAAAAATCAGAGCAATAGGAGATGGTTAAGCGGTCCCGAACCGAGGCACACGGCCTGACGGCTCCGAAAAACCGGAAACCGGGCTCCGAAATGGGAAAAATGGCCTACGGCCACCAAATGTAGCCCACGGGCATTGAGAGATAGTCTACGGGACCTCTCCCTTCCCTCAGGAAAAGAAACAGAGAAAACCGAGTCTGGTTCGCAAACCGAGACAAGGCACAGAAGAGGGTTCGGAAATCCGGAGGCGGGGCTCGCAGCCAAGACTCTGAAACTTCTGAACGAGCACATTATGCAATATCACCAAGTGCTCAACTGGTGACGTCTGAGTCTCAAGGTCGGTCAAAAATGGGGTGTCTACAGTTGCCCCTCTTTGACAGAACTCGGAAGTCACAAGTGACGGGAGTGAATGTCAAAGCCCAGAGACGACCCATTTTTGACAAGGCCGAAGACTTAGACAAACATACAAGATAAACAGAAATGTGCCCGCAAGCATGCCCGCAGGCAAAGGGGGTAAGATGCAAAATGATATGCGAGAAGATTTTGAAGATTGGACTTATACGCTACGCGAAGCCGGTTTTTGAAAGTTGGACTTATACGCTACGCGAAGCCGATTTGAAAGTTGGACATATACGCTACGCGAAGCCGGTTTTGAAAATTGGACTTACACGCTACGCGAAGCCGGTTTTGAAAATTGAGGATTCATGCATGCAATGCACTGTAATGTAATAACTAAAATGCAATGTAATAGCTAAGAGGTAAAGGTACCTCACAGGGGCATTGGCAATGACTTACCTCATGCTGCTGGGGATCTTTCGCTCCTTCTTGGTTGAACTGCAGGTATTACTTTTCTCCCTGACTATGGTCGCAGCTTTCCCTATTCTCCAACAGGGTGACAGACTAGGTTGGATCAGTATCCAGAATTGAGGCGCATACAGATGCTATCTCAATCTATGGGGCTGCCATACAGATTTCAAGCCGAGGATATACCCCTGGGTATTTAAACCAGACTTTAGTCTCGGAAATCCCGAACCTTTGCGTTCTAGGCATAAGCCATTCAAACTCTAGTTTCCACCGTCTCAGTTGGTCTCCTAGGAACTCACCGCAAACACAGGCAGGTGGCTATACCAGACCATCGAAAGTCGTTCGGGCACGACAAACACCAAAGGAACTGCACCTTCAGAGGATTTAAGGTCTCCTAGACCAGGGAGTGCACAAGACAGTGCGATGCAGAGTGAATGCACAAAACAGCGCTAAACAGATGCACAAAATAGTGCGATGCTAAAGGTGTACAAAACAGTACGAGCAAGGTGAATGCACAAAACAGTGCGATACAAATAAGGTGCGCAAGATAGCGCGATACAATGCACTAACAAGTACAGGTGAGATGCGCAAGATAGCGCGATGGAATGCATGCAAAATGCAAGTAAGGTGCACAAAACAGTGCAATGCGCAAAAAGGCGCGAGTGATTCTGAAATGCACTAAACAATGCGAGTGATGTGCGAAATGTAAACTACATGAAACAGTGCAATGCGCAAAATAGCACGAATGATAAACTGCACAAAACAGTGCGATGCGCAAAACAGCGCGAGTGATTTTGAAATGCACTAGACAGTGCGATACGCTAAACAACGCGATTGAATGCACTAACAGTGCGATACGCTAAACAGCGCGATTGAAATGCACTTAACAGCGCGATTGAAACGCACAAGACAGTGCGATACGCTAAACAGCGCGATTGAAATGCACAAGATAGTGCGATACGCTAAACAGCGCGATTGAAACGCACAAGACAGTGCGATACGCTAAACAGCGCGATTGATTTTGAAATGCACAAGATAGTGCGATACGCTAAACAGCGCGATTGAAACGCACAAGACAGTGCGATACGCTAAACAGCGCGATTGATTTGAAATGCACTAGACAGTGCGAGTGAGATACAACCACAAGATGCACAAGACAGTGCTAGTGAGATACAAAGTGTAAGTGCACAAGATAGTGCGAGTGAATGCATGTTCTATGCAAATGAGGTGCATTTTCTATGCAAATATGGAAGAGTGCATTTTCTATGCAAAAGATATGAGCATTTTCTATGCAAGAAACAGGAGCATATTCTATGCAATATTGAAAGCAAATTCTATGCAGAATCGAAAGCAAGCATATTCTATGCATGAATCATAACGATGTGTGGCACGCATGCAACAATAGTGTATATGAAAATCCATATTCTATGTAGTAGAGGAGTATCAAATATGTACTCTGGTGCCTCTGATTTACCTCTTAGAGGACTTTGCAACACACTCAGCTCAACAAGGGGCACACCCTGTTCATATTGGCGAGAGATAACATCTGCTGCTGCTGCTTTAATTGCCGTTCTGACTTGAAGCATGCTTAAGCTTGGAGTAGAGGCACACTCATTCTTCAGGGCACTGGCAAGGCCTGAAGAGGTACATATGGAATGCAATCTCAGAATTTTCCGAAGGTGAAACACACTCAGATGCTCAAAATTTTCCCTATTTTCTTTTGCTTCGCAGTCCGGAACTTATATAGCTTCGGATAGGTCCTTGTTTTGCTGTTTTGACATGACTTGGACTGAACCCTGCGGTTTTATGAAAGAATGAATCTTGTTTTGCACAGATGTGGAGAACGGCACGGCACTCGGAGCGCAAAACGATTTTATTTTGAAATTGAGAAATGAGTTCTTAACTGGGTATTGAGCTTACGACTGAACACAGCAAAGCGACTCAATCAAGGAAATAAAAGGTACACAACCTAGACACATCGAGTAACACTCGAAACGACTCAAAACAAGAATCGAGATAAAACAAAAAGACACGACACTCAAATGTGCACAGGGAGCCTGTTTCACCGGGTAGTGTTTCCCACCCTTTCTTATTTGTGGTTCTCACATCACTCGGCCCTCAAGCTCTGTTTTTTTTTTTTTTTTCTGAAAAAGCCCCTTTCTCACTTTTTCTCTCATCGTACATCTCTCTATTCTTCAATCTCTCGTTTTTCATCCCTCCCCTAGGTGGTTGATGGATGAACAGGAAGTTGCGGGCTCACGCCCAACATAATCAGCTCGCGGCTTTTTCCTTCGGTGACATCTGTCGATGCGCCGGATGAGGGAATGGAGCATCTTGATCCATTCCGAATTGTGCTTCGCACTCGGCTTGATACCTTGCTGCTTGGAAGATGAGGGAACCTTCAGCCGTTTTGTGATCAGCCTCAGTGGTGCCCTTTTCTGGCGAATATGGTGCCCTTTCGGCAAGTAGAGTTCCCTTTCTGACAAGTAAGTTGACAACAGGAGGAAGACAGGACATCTGACTCAACTGTGCCCCTATTTCATCATTTTGACCATTTTTTAGTTTTAGTTTTCTCCTAAAAAAAATTTGACCAAAATGAGAGTTAGATTAACATACTTGTTCAATTTTCTGATTTAAAATCATGCAAGTTAAGCAGTGAGCACTGAGAGTTTTCCTTTTTTGGGTCCAAGAAATGGTCCAGTTTTGAAAATGGAATACTTTTCGAGAAGATTAGTCAACCTCAGTAAAAATTCTCAAAAACTGTTTTCGTAAACGACCACTGCTCAACGAGCATGGGACCTACTCTTGAGATGCGCAACCTCGGATCCATGGCAATGAAAAATTGCCTCTTGTCTGAAGGACACTGCATGGCAACGGAATGTTGCCCCTTGTTTGAAATGGCACCGCGGCGTTCTGAATGGCAACGGAAAGTTGCCCCTTGTTTGGATAGCACCGCAGCGCATTGAATGGCAACGGAAAGTTGCCCCTTGTTTGAATGACACCGCGGTGCATTGAATGGCAACGGAAAGTTGCCCCTTGTTTGGATGGCACCGCAGCGCATTGAATGGCAACGGAAAGTTGCCCCTTGTGTGGATGGCACCGCAGCGCATTGTAGGCAGTCCTTAGAGCGACGAATACAACCAAATTCTCAGATACAGAGAAATCGAAGATGATCAAAACCATTACATGGGCACAGTCAATTTGAAGTATTTTACGGCTGGACTTCAGAATGAAGTTGCCTACGTATCCCAAAGATGGGAATCAAGCCTCACGTAGTTCGGGATTAAGGTACACTCGGGTATTAACCTCTCCTTTTTAGGCTCTAACTTTTGCCAAGGCGCCTGTTGCAGGTTTTCGACCTTGCGAGCTTTGTTTTTCTTTTCTTTTCAATTCTTTTCATTTCTTTTTTTTTTTGATTTTTTTCGTTCTTTTCTTTGCATCTTTCTTTTTTGTTCTCTTTTTTTCTTTTTGCATTTTTTGCTTCTTCTTTTTTTGTATTTTTCTCTTGCTCTAACTTTTGCCTGGGTCGCCCTTCCGGGTTTTCGGCCCAACGAGCCTCTTAAGGGTAAAAGTACAACAAGTCCATGCCAAATGGTTTTGAGATCCTAGAGTCATTTGAATCCAGGAGAATGGCTGCTGCTTTGCTTTGTAAGCTTCTTCTGATGAGGTCTGATCTTCTTGACCTGACTTTGGTGCCTCTTGTTCGAGGGCTGCTTCAAATCTAGCCACACAGGCCTCACATCGTAGTTGACCGTCGAACCTTCTGATTTCAAGTTCAAGGTTTGGAAGCGAAGGGGTTGAGTCTCGAGGCAGAGAGCGATCCTAGGCTGCACAATCTCAAGAGCGATTCCACACAGGTCTTCGCAAAACCGCGCAAAACATTTTGTTTTTGAAAATTTTTAAGAAAGCGACAAATCGCTCGCGCTGAAGATAGTGTAGAACCAATCTGGATCAAGCCAGGGTCCTTCTCAGTACTCACGCTAACAAGCATGATTTCATTCATTAAGGGCTTAGCATGCCTCTCTTTCTCTCAAATGATCAAAGTTTTGCAAAACCCGAGGAATTACTTCCTCTTCGTTTTCACCGCAGTGTTCAAAAATTTTGAAAAACTTAGGTCAATGCAATGATTTTGGGGTGCAGAAGAGTAGGCGAAAAGTACTGTTGTTTCATTCAGATTCCGTCACAACTAGCACACGGCAGAAGCGAACATAGAAGTGCAAAAATTGCTGCTGTTTCATTCAAATCTGTTGGTACAACTGGCTCCCTGGCAGAAACAGACTCAAAACAAAACGAAAAAGACAAACACAAAACAAAATGGTGACGCCCGAGGTAACACCCCCCGGAATCACCCGACTCCTATACAACAGGACTGACTTGATACAACAAGACAGACCCAAAACAAAAAAAGAGACTGACTCAAAACAAAAGACAGACTCAAAAACAAAACAACAAGACTGACCCAATACCCGAGTCGGAAACCGGCATTCGCAAATGCTCAAAACAGTGCATGCCATCCACCATGTCTGGAGTAAATTGAGCGCCACCCGCAGCTGGTTCAACCTCTGATCAGCTCACATTATCCCCCAAGTTCACTGATCAAGTGCCAATAGACTTTGCAGGACTTAGTAGGGGGATGACCCCATTGTCGATCAGATCTTGTATTTCGTGACGGAGACGAAAGCACATGTCAGTGTCATGACCGGTTTGCTGATGGAAGGCACAGTAGTCGGCTGGGTTGTGCGAGAGAGGGAGGTTCTTTGGTAATGGCTGCGGCTCCAGGGGCTTCAAATCCCCCTCTCTAACCAAGATCCTAAAGGCCGCTGATAGAGACATGTATAGTGGTGCGAACACCCTCTGGCCTCGAGGTGGGTATTTTGAGGTTTGTGGATTTTTACTGGGTGCACCAGCAAAGGGATTGGCAGGTGCTGGCCTGGTTTGCCGATCTCTTCCGAGTAAGGGTTTAGAGTTGAAAGGAACATTCCTGGTACAGCGGCCCTTCTCCCGGATTGCCCCTTGATTCAGACTAATCTCATGCTGAGTGGCGAAAGTGTTATCTACAATTTCTGCAACAACTGCGAGTACTTGCTGCTTGTTCAGCCCTTCGGCTTTCAAAGCCTCAATATCCCACCGAAGGTGTTCATGGGGACCAATGCCTGCCCCTACCTTGCTCTTACCAGTCGCTTCCACTTTGCCAAGGGATTGGCCTTCCTCAAACGCAGCTCGTCCCAACATCGGGGAGTCTTTTGACATGAAGTTCCCGGTATGTGGTGTGGTCGATGATGGAGCCAATGTCCCGGAGGCCAGATCTGTCACGATTTTTTGAAGATCTTTAATCATTCTCATCAACTCAGAAATAGTGGGTTCACGGGTTTGAGATGGTTGAGGTTCAGGTGCATCCATCATGCATAGGTCTATGCTTTCTGGGATAAACACCTCAGGCTTGGGTAGATGGGCCGGGGTGATGTATATGCTGGGGTCAAAGGTGGATGGCAGTATGTGGATGTGATTGAGGTAGGCAGGAGATGTTTGGTCATTGGGGTCTGAAGGTGGAGCTATCGTCCGGTTGTCGATGAGATTTTGGATCTCATGACGAAGGCGGTAGCAACGGTCGGTGCCATGACCGCGCTGCTGATGGTACACACAGTACTTGGCGGGGTTATGTCTGGCTGGGAGTGGGTTGGGAAGAGGTTGAGGATCGAGGGGTTTGAGATGCCCTTTTTCCATCAAGGCTTTTAGTGTGCTAGTCAGGCTCATATAGAGGGGGGTGAAAGTTCTACCCTGAGTTCGGGCTGGGCCAGCTGTTTGTAGGCTCGGTTTGGCAAAAGGGTCGGCTGTGGCGACTGTATTGATTTCGGTGGGTTTGGGAATAGCGCTACTACCAGCATTGGTACTCCCTGAAATCACCCTGCTTGTCAGTTCCCTTGTCCTGGGAATGATCCCACTGTTGAACGCATTCTCGACTTGAACCCCCAGTTCATGCAAATTTTTGAAAGTGAATAGTGGAGCGACTATCAACTTTTGCAACATATCATGCTCGAGGTTTCGCACCATCATCTGCACTTGATCCTTCTCAGAAGGGCGACGATCTGTCATTTGTGCTGCCTTTGCTCTCCACCTTACAACGAATTCCACAAAAGGCTCTGTTGGGTTCTGGCGGGTTGCTTCAAGCTCTTGGATGGTCATTTCAACTTGGGTATTGTAGGAATACTGATCGACAAAGGCCTCAGCCAGTTCTTCCCAGTTTTGCTTCACTGTATCCTCCAGTTTGGTATACCAAGTAGCTGCTACACCCGACAGGGTTCTTCCATACAGAGAGAGTTTTTGTGGCTTAGTCAGACCCATCGGTTTCAGGACATCCAAAAAAAGTCGGATATGTACCATTGGATCTCCAGACCCGTCGAAACGGTCGATGTATGGCATTTTGAATCTGTCTGGGAGCCGGATGGCATCCTCGGTGTGCCCATCCTCAATGCCAGGAATGGAGTTAAGGCACTGTGCCCTTTTGAATTGCTTCTCAAGGTTTGCAATTTTCACTGCAGTCGGATTGAACTCATCAACATGAAAGGGTTGAGTTTTCTCATTAGGCTGCACCAGGGGTCTGAGCACCTGAGCTTGAGCCAACCCTTCTCGAGGATTCAGACACTGCAAGTCTTCAACTGGCGGAATTGGGTCAAAGTTCGGCTGGGGTCCCAAAGCTGGATGTGAGGCAGATGCCCCAGATGGGCGCTGCGTTTCAATACTGGTCTCAGCCTGCATGGTAGTTCCCTGATTTAGCGCTGCTGTCACGGCCGCAAATTCTTCCGAACCTTGTGCCATCACGGCCTGCTGGGTCTGAACAAAGGTGATGTGACTGGCGACTGACGGATTAGATGAACATATGAACCCTGACCGGCTTTTCTTTACCTTGCCTCAGCGAAAGAACACTGATTACCCTTGAACTGAATCTCTGACCTGACAAAGTCTATCAGCACAAGTTCGATGAACCTCGGGGGATATCGGAGCCTTCTGAAGCTATGGTTCCAAGATTACCTAGCAAAAGAGAAAACAGACAGCATCTCAGCCTGATTCCATCTGAACAGATACGAGCATAGTTGAATGAGTGTGCCCTTTACTGAATTCTGCCCCAAAATTCGGTCTCAAAATCTGAGTCTGATACCCACAGGTAAAGCTGACTCCCAAATACTGATAGTAATGCCCGCAGGCCTGATGCCCAAATTCGCAAACTGGTGCCCGCAGGCCTGATGCCCAAACTCATACACCGATACATGCATTCCTGTAGAGACGCACTCTAAAGCACATAACAGATAAGTGAGAGCCAAAACACCCCTACAAAGGGGTAGGGTTTCCCTGTCCTATTTTGTCAGGAGCTAGGGTTTCACTACGCACACAGCGGCTTCAAACAACCTACAATCGGGTAAGCAACCTGTCCTAGTTTGGAATGGTCACTATGGATCCGAATATGTACTAGGTTGAATGGTCAAAGAGGGTGCCCCGGTAAAACCGGGGTTTGTGTTCCCATACTGGCAGAGCCCACAACCGGTCAGCCTTATGGTCATGCCTTGACAAGACAAGCCTCCGGCAAACCGTTCAGGAATAGCAGATGGCAAACACGGTGTCCTAGGTGCACCAATGCAAATGCAAATGCAAAGAAACACACAAGTGTAGTCAAAAACAGATATCACGAGTTCGAGTCAAGTTCTCTAAATCCCCAGCAGAGTCGCCAGAAACTGTAACAAGCCCGCGGGGGGACCTCGCTACAGCTCGGACTCGCAATGTTTGTCACGGTTCTTAATCTGAACCAAAGGAGTCCAAATCCGGCAAATCGTTTTAGGAAAACTGATTTTTGAAAGAAGTGCCAAACATGGACTGCTTTGCCAGATACAGAGTCGCCACCTAAATATTTTATTTTGGGAAATTTAGGAAACCCTGACTCGGTGCCAAAAGGCCACGTGTCCGTCATCACCAAAGTTGCCTCGGCTCGGGAACTTGGGTACGATTGGGGAAGGTCACTTCGTGAGCACCCCCGCTCGCCCGGTCATAGACCGGCCTCTACTAACCATGATATCAATTTTTGAAAACATTGTGAGTTCTTATTCCGGTTTATTAGCCTAGGTTACTATGTGATTCGCACAGCATATAAGTATAGACCGAGTCGCCCAAATTGGAACAAAACATTTCATGCTTGCTTTTGAAAAGGGTTTGCTACCCGCAGGTAGGCTTGAAACATTTGATGATTTATTCCAATTCAGATAACCCGACCTCCACCCACAGGCATTCAGGCAGGTATATCAGATAAGCATATAGCCTCATGGTAAGCATGCTATTCATGGCAGTCACTCACACGCATGCAAGGATGCTAAAGCATAAAACTCACCGAGTACTCCAAGCCAAAACAGAATTTACATTAGAAATCATGCATGAATCCTAAATATACAGAAATGCCTAATGCCACACATGCAAAATGCAACTATAGTAGGCTCGGCTATTCTAAGATGGCATATGAAATGCTACAGCTAACATGTATTCAATTTGGAATTGAAAGTACAATGCAGTTAGTATGATGCGCCGAGCCCGGTGCATGCAATACAGATGGATGATGCAAACATGCTGTCATACTGTATGCTAATTTAAATATGCCCTAATCTAACCATCATAAGCGGATAAATAAAAGGGAGAAAGACGTGGGGTTGGAAGACATACATCACACTCACGCACACTTATTACAGTTATGCCCTCACTCGGAGGGTCCAAATAAATATACAGTCCAAATATTACAGTCCCAAATAAAAGAATATTACAGTCTAAAATATTACAGAATTCTAATTAATTAATGAATTAACTAGAAAGCAAATAAACTGGCGTGCAAGCCGGGGACTGCCTTGCTTCTGGTGGATGATGCATGTCCGGACCGTCTTGCGCGGAAATCCACCGGAATGCCCCAATTAGCCTCTGTTTACACCTGTTATTCTTGAAAAGCGTGCCAAGTCCCGGAAAGTTGCTGATTCCTGGTTTTGCTGTAACAGAGAGCAGGAAAGGGGCATAGCAATGTATTTGCACAAATATATGCATGTCTCGATCCTCGTGCCACCAATCGCGCATACCGAGGCATGATGGCCGAGGAATCGAAATGCACAACTCAATATAGGATGGATGCACATGAAACTACAGCTAAAACCTAACTCCATCATGGATAATCCGGAGTGTCGGTGACTGGGGAATTGAGACACATTCCGTCACTCGGAGTACGAAATGTACCTCGTTTCCCGTGCCCGGGCTAACTCCTATTCCGAGCACGATGTAATATGCATGATATGCATGAAATGCAACTAAGATGCAATCCTAACATACACAATGCTATGAAAATGAGATGCCTCGAAATGCGTGCACGCGGGCACGCAAACCGAGGCGATGATATGTGTCTCGAAGTACGTGCACGCAGGCACGCAAACCGAGGCAATGATATGTGTCTCGAAGTATGTGCACGCGGGCACGCAAACCGAGGCAATGATATGATATGATGAAATGATATGGGAATGACAAATGGGCTTATACCAACATGAGTGAGCCTCAGCCACACTCACATGGGATGCCGTCGGATAAAAATGAAGTCCCTCGAAATGCGTGCACACTGGCACGCAAACCGAGGCGATGCGAGAGCGATGCGAATGACATGAAAAATGCAACATGGACTTATACTAACATGAGAGAGCCTCAGCCACACTCACATAAGATGCCGATGGCAGAAAATGAGGTGCCTCGAAATGCGTGCACACGGGCACGCAAACCGAGGCGGTGCATACGCAATGCAAATGACATGGAAAATGACAAATGGACTTATACTAACATGGGAGAGCCTCAGCCACACTCACATAAGATGCCGATGGCAGAAAATGAGGTGCCTCGAAATGCGTGCACACGGGCACGCAAACCGAGGCGGTGCATACGCAATGCAAATGACATGGAAAATGACAAATGGACTTATACTAACATGGGAGAGCCTCAGCCACACTCACATAAGATGCCGATGGCAGAAAATGAGGTGCCTCGAAATGCGTGCACACGGGCACGCAAACCGAGGCGGTGCATACGCAATGCAAATGACATGGAAAATGACAAATGGACTTATACTAACATGAGAGAGCCTCAGCCACACTCACATAAGATGCCGACGGATAAAAACGGAGTGCCTCGAAATGCGTGCACGCGGGCACGCAAACCGAGGTGGTGACAGAATGTAATGGAATGACATGGAAAATGGCAAAAATGATATGCAAGCATACTAACAGAATTTCAGCAACAAAATATGGGGAGAAACAGTCCCGAAATGTAGCGAAATGACACCAAATGCATGAAATCGTCCCGAAATGCAACATTAGGCACCCGAAATGGCCTATAGCCATGCTAAACATGCACAACATGGACATGCAATGCAAAGACAGAAGCTAGACAGCCCCAAAATAAGCACTTTTCCAGTTATAAACATGGCCAAACAGCAAATATAGGTATAGCAAAAATAGCATACAAGAATAGGGGCCAAGATAGGGGTAATGAAGCAAGTGGTATAAGCTAAACCCAAACTGAAAAAATTCCTTCTACAACAATGAAGATAGACCAAAAATATGAACATTTACAGTATATGGCAGCCTCAAAATCAGTATACAAATATGCTAAAAATGGGATGTAAAGCAAGGCCCAAAAGGTGCTATAACATGAAGTATATAAAATAATCACCAAACATAAAAAAAGTGTGAATGAAACATGAAGTATAGGCCAAAATAAGGCCACTTTCAGTTCGGACCAAGGTCCAAAAACAGAAACCAAGAGGGCTATCAACTCATGCAAAAATGAGGCCAAATAAGGGATTGAACTATAAGTGACACATGGAGACACCAAACATTGTTGAGCCCTTCTCCAATGTTGAAGAGGGGCTCAAAATAAGCCTTATATCAGTTTACAACATGCTCGAAAATGAATTGATCATGGGTCAAAAATAGCATGCAAAACTATGACATACAAGATGGTCAATGAAGCAAGTGTATTATGGAGGGCTCAAACAGGGTTGAGCCCTTAATGAGAAGTGAAGATGAGCTCAAAATATGGCCCTCTTCAGTTAGGCTCGGAGCTCAACACAAAAAGCATGCATGGCTTACATATTGATTAAGAAAAAGGGTCAAAAGGGTAAAGGTGTTACTTACCCTTGAAGATCCAAACTTTTGTTGCTTCTTAGGTTGATTTGGAGCTTCTTTAGCCTTCAAGAATCCTTCCTTGTTGCTGGAGAGGAGATGGTGATGGTAGAGCTTGGTGGTGTAGAAGGATTGATGATTATGGAGTTAGGGTTTTTTGAAGAATTGAGAGAGAAGAAGATGGAGATGGCAATGGAGTCTTGGAGATGATTTTTTCTAACCCTTGTAGAGAAGGCCATCAGCTGGTTAAAAGGGCCAAAAGGGGGTGTAAAAGGGGGGTGAATTGGAGAGGAAAACTCTCTCCCAAAATATCCCCCGGATACAGAAAATATCTGGGGGATATTGCCCAACAGCTGGAAAGGGCACAGTGAGGAGAATACGGCCGGCCTCACACTTTTACAGGAGGTGGCCGGCCGGCCACACCCCCTAGCCGGCCGGCTAGGGGTCAAAAGGGTCACGGAGCTTTTCTGGCCGGCCATATATTGGGGAGGTAGCCCTATGTGTGTACAACACAACCATGTAATTAAAATTGCAAGAAAGTGGGTCCAAGGGGTTCAACAATGGCTCGGAAAGAGGGGTTCAAAAGGGTCAAGTTGAATTACTGGCCGGCCATGAACTTTTAGTGGCCTCCCAGATGTGTAGATCACAGATATGTGGTTCAAAGTTCGAGAAAAAAGGTCCAAGGGGTTCAACATTAGCCCGGAAGAAAGGGGTCAAAAGGGTCAGGTGACCTTAATGGCCGGCCACCAACTTTTAGGGGCCTCCCAGGTGTGTAGATCACAGATATGTGGTTGAAAGTTGGCAACACTACCCCTAGGGTGTTCAACATTAGCCCGGAAGTTGGAAAAACGGGCGCCGGGAGGCTCCGGAGGAGAGATAACTGGCTGCCGCAACAATTGCTGGCCTCCCACCCTTCAGTGACCTTCCCTGTGATAAAACAGAGGTACCTGCCAAAAATGAACGAAAACCGTTGCAAAACGAATGTTCCGGGGCCAAAACACGCAGTTCGGGGTCCCGAAAATGGGCTGTTAAGCACCGAAAATGGTATTCGACCTCGAAGTGGGTTTCTCAGCCCCCAGTGTCCCTCAAAATGGATGAAATAAGATGCATGCTAAAAATCAGAGCAATAGGAGATGGTTAAGCGGTCCCGAACCGAGGCACACGGCCTGACGGCTCCGAAAAACCGGAAACCGGGCTCCGAAATGGGAAAAATGGCCTACGGCCACCAAATGTAGCCCACGGGCATTGAGAGATAGTCTACGGGACCTCTCCCTTCCCTCAGGAAAAGAAACAGAGAAAACCGAGTCTGGTTCGCAAACCGAGACAAGGCACAGAAGAGGGTTCGGAAATCCGGAGGCGGGGCTCGCAGCCAAGACTCTGAAACTTCTGAACGAGCACATTATGCAATATCACCAAGTGCTCAACTGGTGACGTCTGAGTCTCAAGGTCGGTCAAAAATGGGGTGTCTACAATGGGTTGTTCCACTGCTAGTCTCTAGCCATTTTCGAAATAAATTCTGAATTAAATTTGTGAATGCACTTATCAACCACACAGGTAAAGCTCTGTTCAGATTCGTAAAACACTCTGTTCTTCTTTTGATTTTTTTCTTATATTTATAAATTTTAGACCAGAAGTTCGAATTGATGACAAAATCCTGAATGAAATCTGATTTATGAAATTGCTGTATACATTGTTCCATTGCTACTCTGTACCCATTTTTGAAATAAATTCTGAATGAAATCTGTGAATGCATGTCTGATTATATTAAATACCTATTGACTTGTCATGAAATCTGAGTCTGTGAATGAATAAGGAAAACTGAAATGGGTTCTGTGATTTTTTAGTCAATGATTTTTGTTATATTTTTTGTTATACTCAAGCCTAAATTTTTGGGAAGGAAATGTTATACTCAATACTCAATTTTTGTTATTTTTATACTCAAATGCTGAAGAGGATGTCCAATTTTTTGTTATTTTTATACTCAAATGCTGAAGAGGATGTCAATGATGATTCTGTTAGGACATTTTTTTTACAGAAAAGTATGTCCAATTTTCATGTGCATGTCAATTCTATTAAAACAGGATGTCCAATTTAAAAAAAAGTATAATCTTGTAAATTATTGATATAAATAAAGTATTCTGTGATTTTTTAGTCAATGAGGGAGAAAATGTCCAATTTTTGTTATATTTTTTGTTATACTCAAGGCTGAATTTTTGGGAAGGAAATGTTATACTCAATACTCAATTTTTGTTATTTTTATACTCAAATACTGAAGAGGATGTCCAATTTTTTGGTATTTTTGTTGTTTTTTTGTCCAATTTTCATGTGCATGTCAATTCTGTTAAAACAGGATGTCCAATTTAAAAAGAAGTATAATCTTGTAAATTATTGATATAAATACAGTATTCTCAAATTTCAAAAACCAACTGAAAATAATAAAACAGAAATAACTAGGATAATAATAATAATAATAAAATTAATGGTTACAAATGTAATCTCTGCAAGTGCATATGGGTTAATAAATACACTTAATCTGCTATACGTAAATAAAAAGATGCACAATACTTTTACAAAAATTCAATTTCGTTAATGGAATGAAAAATGGAATTGCGTTAGTCTTTGTACGTTTTCAAGCTGATTCATGTAAATTTAATTGAAATGCCTATTGATTACGGCTTCATATTTGACAATGTTTTGACTTAATTTGATCATGAATTCTTCATTCCAGTCATGTAAATACACGGTTACGTAGCCCTTTAAAATAGGATAAGGTTTGTAAAGGAAATTAGATCTCTGCTTTTCTATTATCACCTTCACACTGAAACCATGATAATGTAGCTTGCTTTTTTGTAAAATAAACTGAAGGAAGTTGATAATATACCTATCCAATATAGAAATGTGCTTAACGTATTTGGTTTACATAGCCTTGATATATGGATAACATAAACTAATTACTTGTATGCTTCATGGTCACGTCCCAATGTTTGTAAAGCGTAGCATGGCTTCATTCACCTCTACTGCAACTTCCAGTACATGGCCACGACGAATGTGTGCCTGTGGACATGGCCCCTGTATTGTTAAGATTTCCAGGTCCACCAAAAATCTAGGGCGTCCCTACTTTGCCTGTCCCCGCCTTGTGGTGAGTGACCCATTATTTACCAGTCATAACTGTATGAACATTAACTACCCATGAAACTAACAGTTCCATAATTTGAACTCATCAGCCCTGTGTCAGCTGCATTGGTTGGTGCGAAGAACCAAGGCGAGAGAACCAAGACTATGCGTCACCCAGAGACGAAATTGTCATGCAATTGCGGGCTGATGTCATAGACATTCAACAATCCTTGCGTGTCCTTAAGACCATTGTGTATGTGCTATGCATTGTCGTTGTCATTTTGTTGTTCTGTATGTAAGCAACGTTACGATGTTGTCAGTATGTAGAAACACATTAGTATGTTGGTACTATTCTTAGTATGACTTTAAGCTGCCTTTGCCTTCCTCCACTTTGAAACGGTAGACGTATTAATGACTATCATAACTATGTCCACTACTAACTTCCATGGAACCTGTGTATGTCTGTTATTAATGTGCGATGGTTATATGCTGGCTAATTTAGCATCCTATCTCTCTGTTTGTTGTTATTAATTAGGAGTGAGCATGGTCTGGATTGGACCGGATTGGGATAAAATCACGACCAATCCGTTATCTACGATTCCTAAAAAATCAGAACCAATCCAATCCGTTTAAATCTTGGAACCAATCCGTTTAAATCTTGGAACCAATCCGAACCAATCTATTTAAACATGGATTGGATCGGTTTAGGATCACGGATTCACATAATTAAATAACAAATATATATATATAACACTTTAATTTTATAAAAATATAAACATAGCGCTATATTAGTTCTACAATAGCAATATGTTTTTTCTAAAATAGCGACATAATGTTCTAGAATTTAAACAATCATAAAAAAACTGGTTTCACCATAAGTATTTAGACCATTACAAATTAAAACTAAAAACTAACAAACAAAAGTAATAGAAGAAGATATTATACGGGGTTTAGGTTTGAGTTTAGATTTTATATAGAATAAAAGAAGATACTATGAGGGAGGATGTATAATAAAAATATAGACTATTTGTATACGGTCCGGATCAGTTCCAATCCGGAACCGTGGGGTTCAATCTGGAACCAATACGTGGACTATGGATTTTTAATTCTTTAATCCGGAACCGAACTACGGATTCAAAAAACTAATCCAAACCTATCGGATTGGACTGGACTGGATCGGATTATGGATTTTACGGATTTCTTGCTCAGCCCTATTATTAATGTGTAATGCCATATGAGTTTGTATATAACAAGTCAAGTTTGCGATGGTAATCTTTTGTAACCGTACATTAGTAATGGCTTCCATACGTACTTCTCCGCGTACCCAATCCAAAAGCAAAGGCATTGTCACTGACAAGTCAAGCAGTGTTGAAGAAACACATAATCAGTTCAGTCACAAGGCCTCATGGGACAGTGACTCAATCTGAGTTTTCCTACTGTTGATTGCAAATGAGATTACTAAAGGAAATCACCCATTCATAGTCCTCAGCCAAGTAGGGTACAAGTCCTTGGCAACGAAATTTGAGAAAAAAACAAGAAGAAAACATGGGCCGAAACAGTTGAAGAATAAGTACATGAGTTTGAAAAAAGAGTGGCAAGCGTGGACAAAGTTGATGGATTCAAGCAAAGGAGTGTCAGGGATAGGGTTTGACTGTGACACCGGTATGTTTCAGGCACTTGAGGAGTGGTGGGACAAGATGGAATCAGTAAGTACATGTACAAATAAGTTTCATATTTGTCATTTAAAAGTACATTTTTAACTTTTTTAGTTAACTTTTAATTAATTATATGAAATGTAACGTCTTTCTCTTTTTTATATCTCTATTTCTGCAGATAAACAAGGTGTGTGCCAAGTTCAGGAAAAAAACCTAGGAACATCGTGAGTTTATGGAGACGGTCTTCATGGGGGCATCAGCTACTGGTAAGCACCATTAGACCCCGGGGGAGAAACTTCCTGAAGCTGCTGATGACTCATCTGATTCAATGCATAGTTTGAGAGCCCAGCCATTTGCTGATCCGATACCCGCAGGAGTACAAGACGTGGATTCAGATTCTTCATTGGAGCATGTTCCGATTGAAAAAGAGAAAAGGAGAAAGACACCATCAACAAGTGTTTCAAAGTCGAAGAAGGCAACAAGTGGAGCGTCAGTTATTGCGGAAAGCGTGAACAATCTGACAGATGTGGTGCGTACGAAGAATCAGCAGGTTACGGTGAGGCACCTCACAGACAACGAATCGCTGTATACTATTTCGGAGTGTATGCATCGCCTGACGAGTATTCCATCCTTGCTTGGTACGCTGTTATTCCACTTCGCCTCGACACTTATGGATAACGCCGATTACCGGGAGGTGATGATGTGCCAGCCTGATGACGACTCTATCATAGGGTGGCTTACACAAAAGCAGCTCCAGTGTACTGCGTCGACGCCTTTTGCAAACCTATTTGGGGCTCACCGGATGTGATCTAGCGGTGTTACGAGTGTTGAAGATGCCTGTCCTTTTCTTGCTTTTGAAAACTTTTACTTATGTTATTGTTGGCACTGTATTAAAACAGGATGGTTATGTGTGCATGTTTTTATTCCTTTGTTTTTGTTTTTTTCTTGCTAGCTATGGTGAACAAAACTTTTAGTTAAGTGCATGGGTTGACGAAATGGAAGCATGGTTGTGCATGGTTTTTGTGAAATGAATGGGATGCTTCTGTTTAAATTAAATGTATGGCTATTTTTTAGACAGGCATGGATGGATTTGCTTGGTAGCTTATGTATGTCTATATTTTGCAAATTTAACTGTTAGTTTACTTTGACGTCAACTTTTCTGGTTGTTACCGCTAGGGTCCCCATGATGCTTTTGTTTGAACAAGTTTACAATTTGTGCAATTTATATGAAATTATGCGTTACTAATGACATTGGTGACGACATTACTTACATTAAAAACAATGTCGGATTTTCTAATTGCAATATTTTAAATAATTTGAGTCAATGAATCACGTGCATTACTTACAGAAAGGGTGCCACTCTTGTAGGTTTCGCATCAATGAAGACGTGGTGAATCCTTGGGATGGAAGCAACAATGATGACTTAAGGGAAATGCTTAATCAAATAGCGGTCCATGTGCAACAAGAACACAACTGCACATTTCTACAAGCATGCCAGTATGCGACAGAATGGTACCAAAAACACTTGGCTAAAATGCCATGTCGCACTTCTATACTGACCGGGAATGCATGGATATATGAACTATATGCGGGCCATATGGGTTGATTTGAGAAAAATGTTTGCATGCCGAAGGAAGTTTTTGTCGCCTTGTGTGAGACATTAGTAAATGATTTTAGGTTACAAGTACCGCAACGTCCACATGGCTTAGCTGTTGAAGAAAGCGTTGCAATGTTTATCCATGTGTTAAAAGGGAAGCAAAATCGGAAAATCCAAGAATGGTTCCAATATTCGGGGGATACTGTGTCTCGGCACGTGCATAACGTATTAACTTCCATGAAAGAGTTCACTGTTGTTCATTGCCGGCTCACATACAATCAGCATCGTATACATCCATACGTGCAATCTAGACGGAAATACGTACCGTTCAAGGTACTACTGAAAAACATTATTGACATATAAATAAAGAGTGTCAGTTACTTTGCTTTTATTATTAACTGGTCGTCACGTACGGAAAAAACTATTGGTGTGCCTTCGTTTTAGCAACAAAATAATTGGGTTGTTTGCAAGACTGCATTGGAGCAATAAACGGAACACATGTAAGTACATGGATTATGGGGCAGATGCGGCAACATATTTCGGTAGGAAATACTGTCACATGCAAAATATCATGGCCGCGGTCGATTTTGACATGTGTTTCATATTCATTTCGTGCAGATGGGAAGGAAGTATGCATGATAGTCGCATCTTCAACGAGATACTAACAAATGACAATGTCTCATTTCCACATCCTGACGAAGGTAACACATGGCCATGAATTCTGCATTTATGGGGCAATAATTTTTTCTGAAACAGCGTAACTTGATCCAAAAGCACAATGTTTGTTTTGGGTGTCATACATTGTTGTCCTGTCCGCAGGCAAATATTATCTTGTGGATTCAAGCTACCTAAACCGGATAGGTTACTTAGCACCATTCAGAGGTAGCCGTTACCACCAACAAGAATACCGACGTATTCCACGGAACACGACGGCAAACACGCCAAGGGAAGTATTTAACAAAGTTCACTCTTCGTTACACAGTGTGGTGGAACGCACTTTCGGTGCCTGGAAAAATCGATGGGGGTTTATTCGAGACATGCCTCGGTATGACTTTGCAAATGTGCAAGTTCAGTTAGTAGGTGCGTCAACGGCATTACATAATTATATACGGCGAAACACAGGTAATCCAACAACTGTTCACCCAATTTGTGACGAGGAAGAGGCTATGACAATAGTAAATGCCATACCAGAAGTTGAACATGACGATGATGGTTTAATGGTTGGGGATGAGGACCCGCATGTAGCATTGGTGCGCCTTCGCATACGTGACAAGTTATGTTACATGCGTAATAACGGAATGTTAGGAAATATATAATAGTCGACCTAATTTTCGTAGGGTTGTAACATTGGTAACACATGTGGAACAGACTGTATTCAAATATATTATCATGTATCAGTAGAATGTGTTTACACGGGAATATATCCCGTTTCTGTTGCTGACGTGCCTAATTTTGAAAAACCAAAAACTACATAAAAAAGCCTTTTCGAAAAAGAAAACAAGGTGAAACAAATAAGAAAAAAAAAAACTAATACAGAAATTATCATGTGCGATGTCAATTAAAAACATAAAAACACAAGTTCAAAACAACAAAAAAACCAAAACAGACCTCATTTTTTGTCATGTGCCACGGCAATATATGATTTTTGACATCATTTTAAATAAATGACCAAAAAAAAAAAGTTTTTCTAAACAAAAAAAAAAAAACCGAAATTAGCATTTGCCACGTCATTTACAAATAAATAAAACATGTAAAAACTCATTTGTCAAATATAAAAACAAATTAATGTATACAAATAAAAAAATATTACAAAAACGTAAATTTAAAAAAAAAAAGAACGACAAAAATAGGCCTCATCCAAAAAAAAAGGAAAAAAAAACAAAAAACAGAAATTAGCATTTGGCACGTCATTTATAAATAAATAAAACACATGAAAATCCATTTTTGAAATATAAAAACAAATTAATGTGAGTGAATAAAAAAACGACAAAATCGTAAATTTAAAAAAATAACTACAAAAATACGCCTCATTCAAACACATTTTAAAAAAAAAAAACATGAAAACATGAAGTACCATTCGCCACGTAATTTACAAATAAATGAAACACATAAATAAATAAAAAATTTATTGTATACCAATAAAAATAAATAAGGCAAAAAACGTGAATTAAAGAAGAAGAACTAATTAATGTATAACAAAATTAAAAATGACAAAAACATAATTTTTTTTTTAAAAATGTAAGCAAAATACGCCAAATTCAAAATAAAAAAATAAAAAAATAAAACAAATTTAAGCAAAATACGCCAAATCCAAAAACAAATTAATGTGTAAAAATAAAAAAAAATGACAAAAACGTAAATTAAAAAATAAAAACGACAAAAAAATGCCTCATTCAAAAACATTTAAAAAAAACACAAAAACATAAATTACCATTTGCCAGGTAATTTATAAATAAATAAAACACATGAAAACTCATTTTTTTAAAATAAAAGAAATTTATTGTATACCAATAAAAATAAATAAGGCAAACAATGTAAATTACAGAGGAAGAACTAATGTATAAAAAAAGAAAAATGACAAAAACATAAATTTAAAAAAAAAAATGCAAATATGCCAAATCCATTTACCAAAAACAAAAAAAAAAAACAAAAACAAAAAGCAAATTCGGTCCAAACGGAGGCTGATGTGGAAGAGTTGGTTAATGTTGGTGACATGTAATGATATATGAAGGGTAGTTTAGTAATTTAATAGAAAGACACCTCACAAAAAAGTCAAAAAGTCAACCTACTTATCAAACGGAGGCTCTATCAACGTATTTTCTCTACTTTTTTACCAAATTTCTCTACTTTTTTACAAATTTTTTTTATAAAAAATTAAAAAATATACTTATTTAGAACTTTACAAATCACCCGAGTTTAGAATTGTATTTTTTATTATGAATTTTAAAAATATTTTTTTAAATTATATGCTTAATTATGAATTTTGAAATTTTTTAATTAGCATCACAATTCTAGCCTCGTTTGTTTCCAGAGATAGAATGGAGGTAATTGATAGTGAGGGGATTAATAGTGAGGGGATTGTTAGTGAGGGTTGTTTGTTTTCAGACATAGAATGGAGGAGATTGATAGTAAGGGGATTAATAGGCCCCGTTTGGTGTAACTGTTAAAATAGATTATAGATTATAACTTAACAGATTATAGATTATGACTTTAATCAGAAGCTGTTAATTTGTTTGGTGTAGCTGTTGGATTATAGATTTAAGTTGCTGAGTAGTGTTTGTTAAATAAGCTGTGAAGTAACTTTTTCAATTAATTTTTATTTTTTATTATTCACTACTTGTTTATATTTCTCATAAAAAATAATAATAATATTCTATTGTCCATTTGGGTCTTTTTCTATTTTTAAAAAAATAAAAAATAAAAAAAATTAAGAGTATAACTGTAAATTAACATGTCCACAGCAGAAGCTGATAATCAGAAGCAAGGGGTGAGTAGTTTCTCAGAATTAGCTTTTTTGACTTAAAATAAGTTGTTAGAATCAGAAGCTGTTTGAAATAAGTTTAACCAAACAGTCCAAAATAGCTTTTCAAAAGCCAGAAGCCATAAGTTGGCTCAAAAAAGCCCAAACAAACACCACCATAGTGAGGGAATTGTTAGTGAGGGGATTGATAGTGAGGGGGATTAATAGTGAGGGGATTGATAGTGAGGGGATTAATAGTGAGGGGATTGATAGTGAGGGGATTAATAGTGAGGAATTGTTAAATTATTTTTATATAAAATAATAAAACAAATAAAAAAATAAAAAAATTAAACATTAATATTTTTTTAAAAAAATCCCAATATATAAAAAATAAAAAAATTTCTAATCCCCTCACTATTTTTCTAATACCATCTCTACCTCCTCACTATGAATCCCCTCCCCAAGAGTATTAGGGTGTGTTTGATTGGACGGACTGGAAAAGGGAGGATTAGAATCCATCGGACTTGAATCCTGGGACTGTGAATCCCCCGGACTATTTGGTCGGATTGGATATGTATCCTGTGTTTATTTTTTCATGGGATTAGATGTCTGGATAGGACTATTTTCAGTGAATCCAACGTTTGGTTGGACGGACTGGATAGGATAAATGAACAAAAGACTATTTTACCCCTTTTCAATTGTTTACTATGTAAATAGCAATATTAAACATATCTTTAATATTTTAATTATTTTTAGTAAACATTAAACATACTAATGGTTAAATTTTGTTTAAAGATATTTAAACATACTAATATTGATAAAAAAATTTGACTGGTATAGATTATTTTTATTTAAACAAATAAAAATTTATTGTTGAAATTAAACATACTAATGGTTAAATGTTTAAATTTTTATTTAAACAATTAACATTGAAATTATTTTGATGTACAGATTATGTTTAAACAATTAACAATTAACAATTAAATAAATGTTGATGTATAGATTATGTTTAAACAATTAACAAATGTTGATGTAATTAACAATTAACAAATGTAGATGTAATCAAATGTTGACGTATTAAAACATAATTTAATAGATGTTAAATAAATATACATGTTGATGTACAGATGTTGAAATAATTTAATAAACATGTTGATGTACAAATGTTTAAATGTTTAAATAAAACATAATTTAAATAAATGAAATTATTTATTGTTGAAATTAAACATTTAATTGTTTAAATAAAACATCTATTAAAACATCTATTAAATTTAAACAATGAAATTAAATAAAACATAAACAAAATTTTAAAATAAAACATCAATAAAATATCTATAAAAAATTATTTTAAAAAATTAAATAAATAAAACATTAATAAAAAGTTAAATAAAATTATTTTATTTTTAAATTGAGACATTTAAATTTTATTGAATTTTATTAAATATAATACATAATTAAATAGTAGAGGGTTAAAATGGTCATTTTCGCATATAATCCAAACAGTGATTAGTCCCCCACTTTCTGTCCCACCCCCCCAGGACAGGATAGTCCCCCATATGGGGGACATAGAGTCCGGCCAGACATGGAGTCCACCGGACTAAAAAAAAATCAAACGACGGATAAGGTGCACTATTTGGATTACAATCCAAATAGTGGATAGTCCCCCCTCCTAATCCCCCAATCAAACACACCCTTAGTAATACCAGGGCATGTTTGATTGGGTGGATTAGAGCATGGGATTGAGATTATTAATCCGTGGGCCCAATTATCCTATGTTTGTGTTAATATTTTGATTTAGGATTATTAATCCAATGGATAATTAATCCAACAAATTTGTAGGATTATTAGTAATGGGGTAGGGGTGGGATTATTAATCCAATGGATATTAATCCAATTGGATAATGAATACCACACTAATTTAATAGGATTATTAATCCTTCACTATTAATCTTGTGAATCAAACATAGTAGTACCCTCCCCATCTCTCAAAACAAATAGGCCATGTTTGATTCACAACATTAATAGTGAGGTATTAATAATCCTATTAAATTAATGTGGTATTAGTTATCCCACCCCTACCCCATTACTAATAATCCTACAAACTTGTTGGATTAATTATCCATTGGATTAATAATCCTAAACCAAAATGTCAAAACAAACATAGGATTATTGGGCCCACGGATTAATAATCCCAATCCTATGCTTTAATCCTTCCAATCAAACATACCCATAAGGTATTAGTAATAGCAAGGTATTAGTTAGTTCCAAGGTATTAATAGTCCCAAGGCTATCTCTCAAAACAAACACCTCATATATTAGTCCTAAGGTATTAATAATCTTAATCCCCTTACTATAACGCCAAACAAACGGGACATAAAGGAGAACCAAAAGTAGTGTTCATTTTTTCAAATATTTTTGCACATTTCTCCCTAAAAATCCAAATAATCATAAAATATATGTACTAGTACATTTTTTTTTAAAAAAAAATTTATCTGCAAAAAGTAGATGACAAAATCCCATTGTCTTCCCGCTCATTTTCAAAGAAAACACCTCTTTCTGGACCTCCTCTAGGGTTTTGCCCGTCCCTCTCTGGTTCACAGCAAATTAACAGTGTGAAATTCTCCAAAATTAGCGAACAAAATGAGTGCTCCAATGGAGATCTCTCTGCAGAGCGCCACCGACAACTTCGGCGCCGATACCTCAGAGCAAAACGGCATCGTCGCAGAGCCGCCACCACCACCACTCGCCGAAGACAAAGTTCTTGTCTCAGGTCACATACGATTCGATCCCTCAATTTCTGTTTGTTTAATCGAACAATTTCATGGTGTTTTCAAGCTACAAGTTGCAACTTTTTTTTTTTCTTGTTTCAGTTGAAGTTTGCTTAAAACCCTCAAGCACAGCTCGGATCGAAGATGTCCGTTCAGCTGTTGAGATGTACGCTTTTATATATAGTGTAATTGCTTCATATTTAGTTATTGATTTGTCATTGAAATCTATGGGCTTTGTTTTTTTATTAGATATAATTATTAGTCACAATTGGGTTTGTGTATAAGAAATGGATAAGAGAAGATTTTATTTATTTTTTTTTCATTTTCTTTTCCCAAGATCCAAACACAGTGTATGTTTGGCTAAATGGGTTTTTAAGATTTTGATTCTATTGCTGTATAGAATGCTTGAAAAGAGGAGTTTGAGCTATATAGATGGTCCAGTTCCAGTGCCTCTAGACGATTCATTCCTGGTGGAAAACGTACAAAGGATCTGCGTTTGTGACACGGGTTCGTGTTTATTTTCTACAAATTTTAGGGTATCTGTTTGTTCCTGTTTTTGGGATCTGATATTTCATTGTTGGTTGTTGTAGATGAATGGGTGGCGAACCATGATATTCTTCTGTTCTGGCAAGTCAAACCCGGTGTGCATGTGTTCCAGGTGATCTGCTTTTCTTATGGTGTATCATGATTCATGAGTGTAATTATTTAAAAAAAAATCCATTTAGGATGTGGAAATAGCATCGATCTTTCAACATGGTGGATCTCTCTGTGAAACATAGATACGGATACATGATAAGGATAAGGGTATGACTCGATACGAATACGTTGATATGAAAAATTCTAAAAAAAGTCAGGTATACCGTATACCTGTCATAACATTAAATTGATCATAAGCTAGGCAAGGAGTATGGGTGTTCAATACAGATATAACACTCTTCTAAAGGTATTTGTGCTTCATAGGTTAATCCCTGCCTTGGATGCTATTCTTTTAAAGGAAACCTAAGGTAGCGTTTGGTAGAGTTTTGTAAATGTGATTTGAGAGTATGAGTTATATTTTGAGTTTGTGTGTTGTGGAATTATGATTTGAGTGTAGAAAATTTGTTTGGTAAAGAGTTTTGAAAATAGTTTTGGAAAAGAGGTTTGATTTGAGTGGAGAATTATTGATGTGACATTTGATATGTGATACAAAAATTTACAACTCATAACTAAATATACAATTCAAAATTATTTTAAAGCACATAAAAAATTTAAAAATTTTCAGAAAATATTTGTCCCGATTATGTAAATCAATTGCAAAAAAAAAAAAAAAAAAAAAAAATCTGGAAATCAGCCGGACATCCGGGTGGTCTACCGGGTGGTCATCCGGGTGGTCTTCCTTTGGACAGAAAACACGCCTGTGTGCGCAGAGTTCTCTGCAGAGAGTGTAGAAAATTGATTTGAAAACGTAACCAAACATCATGCTCCAAAACACACGTAGAAAATTGATTTGGGAATACAAACAAACAGAGCCTAACTATTTAATGTTTACATAAACTTTAACTGGCTAGAGTATTTGAGTTCGCAACTCACTGATAGGTGTTAATAATGCTTGCTTTTCTTGAATTGTATTAGTTGTATGTAGTTTCTTTAATGCTCTATTTGATTGTTTCCTCCTCAGCTTAGTGAGGACGGGCCGTGTGAAGAACTTAGTGGAGATGGACAACTTTCTAGCTTTAATGAATGGATTCTTCCAGCAAAAGAATTTGATGGCATGTGGGAAAGGTTTGATTTGCAATTTATCTTTCTGTTCTCATTTTAAAATGATAAATGTAAAAACTGGAAAACATGATTTATTCTTTTGCAGCTTGATCTATGAATCTGGTCTCAAGCAGAGGTTGTTGCGGTATGCAGCAAGTGCTCTGCTCTTTAGTGAAAAGGGTGTCGATCCTTTCCTTATATCATGGAACCGGTGAGGAATTTTCTGCTGATTTCATGAGTATTTCCAAACTAGATATTGTAGCTGTTAAAGAACTTATTCGGCAAATCATGGGTTTAAAAAGCTTTTGTCTAATTACTAGCACAAACTTTTATCTTGCAATTATTATTTTTCTTTGTATCTAGAACATTATTTGAAAGTTGCTTACAGAAACTTTTGGTTCTCAGTATATTATTTTCCAAACACTCAGCAAACTTAACCTTTGCAACAGAAATTATTTGTTCAAGACTATAAAATGGTACATTGTAAACTAGACATTTCATAGTGCAAAATCCTCCTCAAAGTCTTAACGTAGAGCTTGCAATTGAGAATGATATAGCTTTTCAGTGAAGCAACTGTTTAGGTATTAACAAAGGCAATTTCATTGTTAGAGCTGTTGTGAAACTGGTGTCTATATTTTTTGTGCAAATGCATATCTTCCTTTGAGTAGTATGAGTAGGCTGTCAGTTTGTCTTATATGTATTAAGTTCATAAAATCAGTGATTAAGAATCAATGGGAAGTAGGAAAGGAATATATGGGTGTGAAGAGGTATCTGCTTGTTTTTGCAACTCGTCCCACTGTTGAATACTATTCTTCAATGCTAACTCCAACAAATATGAAAATCTAATGACTGGAAAGTGTTAAAAATCCTTGTCTTTATTAACTTATATGACTATCCGTACTCCTCAACTGAAAGATGAGTGCCCATTGTAATTCAACTGCTTGTTCTATGCACAATAACAACCAGTAAAATAATTTGATCATTAAGGTCATTCTGAACATCCCACAGCATAGGTACTAGATTAGCAATGACGTTCACAAATATTTCATTATTAGGACAATTTACACTCTTCAAACTGTTTTTTGCTACAATTAAGTTCCCTACAGGCTACATTCTTTTCTTTTATGGCCACTCCAATGTTGGCAGTAAATCTTGAAGAAGAGTGGCCATCACAATGCTCTTTGTAATGCACCTGAAAAGTCTGCACTGTGGTTATTTCAATCTAGCACACTGGTTCACTCTTTTAAAATAGATTATTCACCTGTCAATGTAAAGTCTACTATTGACCTTCTGTTCTGTTATTATCACTTGTCTACTTGATCTTATGCTGTTGGCCAACAGGACTCTTAAAAGACTAGAATTATGGGTAAAATAGTTTGCCAAATAAGATCTAATGTGCGATCAACCTCAACACAGTTTGATCCCAATCGGTTATTGATTGTGGCACGGAAAGTTCTTCACTAATCCAGTTGTACCATTTGCAGCATAATTCTTCTGCATGGGCCTCCTGGGACAGGCAAGACATCTTTATGCAAAGCATTGGCTCAGAAACTATCCATACGTTTTAGTTCCAGGTTTTTCTTTATCTTTAAAATATTTGTTTGACCAGTATATTTGTAATAAAATGCACTAAGCATGCAAGGCATTCATCTTAGACTAATTTAACCTTTTGATTTACATTTTTCCAAGATCAGATACCCACAATGCCAACTCGTTGAAGTTAATGCTCATTCTTTGTTCAGTAAATGGTTTTCTGAAAGTGGCAAGTTGGTAGGTCCTATGACAATGCAGTTTTTGAATAGTTCTTTCAGCTATTGTTGCTTTCATACAAACTTGCATTTTGATTTAAATTGCAAGTAATTATTTTGTCAGTAGTTGTTCACGCGGTCACACCCTAATTAACATATAACTGATCAAGGCTTCATACCTTAACTTTGGTTACACATAAGCCCCGTTTCTTAGATGGGGAATTATGTTTTTTCTGGGGATTTGTTTTGCCAGAAAATAAGTTATGTAGCTTGCAGCATCACCATGTCATCTGTACAATTTTTTTATTTGTACCTAAATTTCCAGCATTGTAGTTGATAATTGTTCTATTCTAGTAGACAATATTTTTTGGTTAAAATCATCCACATTGAATGTTTTTTCTCAAAAAAACAAGTTGCTTGCCACATTCATCCCTTGTCAACCTTGTTACTATAACCTCACGCTTGTTACTATAACCTCACACGTAGACCACAGAGATTCAATATTTAGGGCTAAACTTGAACGGTTTAGATTCGGAGTCAATTCAATTTGTGAGTCATGAGTGTGTCATCCAACATTAGGATTCCTGTGTTGGACGGCTGGTCTGTTGGTGATTGGTTAATTAACACTGAGGTGCAAATTCTAACATGTTGCCCTCACGCATCTAATTTGATAAAAGTATTTCTTGTAATAGTACATTAGTATTGTAACTAGGTGAGACTGCAGTTGAACAAGCCAGAGGACATCACATTAGTACATTCACAGCACCAAAATCTTGCAAATTCTTCACTATATTTTAACCTACCGTGACATGATTCCGAACCAAGTCACTAATAAAAATAGGAATGGTTTGATTGGAATGAGGTATCCCATCTTTGCAGTTGTAAGTCAATTATGCAATATAAATTAAAAAAAAATTTGAAAAAATGATTTTTTATGGCTTATTTTATGCAACATACTCTCCAGTCAGGTGCATCTCAACTGTCATCAGAAATAACCAATTGAGGTACACCTCACCTTGGAAGCACATTAGTTGTTTTTATAAAATACGCTGACAATCCTGCAATATACAATGCTCTAATTTGTGATAGCATTACTTTTGGAGGGAAGCACATGTGAGTGAAAACTTGTATTTCTTGGTTACCATGTATGTTTCTGTTAGAGGTTATGTAATAGATTGTCTGATCACCTGTTTTTTACTAGAGATCAGCTCATGTGGCTTATAGTTTCACTTGTATCCTCAATTTTAGGTTGCAAAACTTTTCCAAAAAATTCAAGAAATGGTGGAGGAAGAAAACAATCTTGTATTTGTTTTGATTGGTGAGTACTACATTTTTTTTCAAATGTGGCCAGTTTTTTGCTCACCTTCATCTACCTTAGTTTGCAATCATTGATTTATGGTGATTCTTCAGATGAAGTAGAAAGCCTTGCTGCTGCTAGAAAGGCTGCTTTGTCTGGTTCTGAACCATCAGATTCTATACGGGTATATCTTGCCTTGCCCCCCTTCCAAGCTAAATCTAAACATTAGTTTAAGCATATTTTCTGAATAATGTGGTACACTGGCTTACCTTTTAACACATCTTGAAACTTATATGTGGTTTCTTAGGTTGTGAATGCCCTTCTTACCCAGATGGACAAGTTGAAATCTGCAACAAATGTGATAATTTTAACAACGTCCAATATCACTGCTGCTATTGGTAGGTCTATACAAATGTCATATCTTCTGGATTTCTTGGCATATACTCCTGAATCTTCTTCTTCTTCTTTTTATTTTTTTTTAAAATTTATTTATGAACTAGCTCTATGTTGCGTTATTTTGTGATGCAAATTGCCCATTGGAGTGCTAATACCAATATTAGCCAATGAATTTCAATTAGATCTACACGAGTTCCTTATAAAACTATGCGTAAACCCTAAAATATCATATTCCCAAGTGACATCCAGAACCAGTTTTTTGTGCCAGCAATTTTCCAGCTCCTCCATCTGTATATTGGTTGGATATTATGAGAATGAAAGAAAAATAGTTTGAAGATAATCTAACTTTAGATTGGGCACTAGGGGTCTTTGTATTGCAGCTTTCTTTTTTCTTTCTTGCGTCATTTTTGTATTTAAGGGTTTCTCAGCCACTAATATGTGCTCACTCTTTTCAACAAAATAGATTTTCTACCAAGGAATAAATTCACACATATGGAATGTATTTGTTGGGGTGCAGATATAGCTTTTGTGGATCGAGCTGATATTAAAGCATATGTAGGTCCTCCAACTCTTCAAGCACGTTATGAAATACTAAGGTCCTGCTTGCAGGAGCTTTTAAGAACTGGAATATTGTCAAATTCCCAGGTTTGGTTACTGAAAATGACTTCTTGTGCAGGAAAACTTAAACATTTTTCTAACCGATGAATGCTAACAAATCTGGAAAACTGTAGGGCGGAAATCATCTCATTCTTCTAAATTATGCTAGCTTGAAAGAGAAGCTGAATATGCCAGTAATGCAGGACTCTCAAAGCACCGTACATCTGTCTAAACAATTGCTTGAAGCTGCGGAAGCATGCGAGGTTAGGGTTGAAGATCCTTTTATTTGCTTAGTGAATTTAATAATTTTTACTTGCCAAACAGAGGAATTGAAGGGTTTGTTTGGTGCAACTTTTTGTAAGTTGAAAGTTGATAATCAAAAAATAGAAGCCAAAAGCATCCCTCTCTCCACCTTTCAAATAATCAACTTTTTCTACCTTATTTTAGTAAGTTAAAAGCCAAAGTTTTTTTGGGTGAATAGATAAAAGCAAAAGTAACACCAAACAATACTCAAGAAAAAGAAAAAGCCAGAAGTAGCTCACATAAGCTGCACCAAACAGCTCCTAGATGATCTTAAACAAGTGATTTTGTTTGTTTTGTTTTCCTCTCCAGGGGTTGAGCGGAAGAGCGTTAAGAAAGCTTCCATTCTTAACACACGCGGCTCTTGCTAACCCTTGCATTTGTGACCCTAGCAAATTCTTGGGTACAATGATTGATACCTCTAGAAGGGAGCGTTCCGAGCTACCTGAGTAGTGATCAGTACGTGTATTGTTCAATCTGAGGATTAACTAGATGATCATTAAGAGAGCTTTTGTTCTTACCCACATGAAGCTCTTGCCAATCCAATCCATTATGGTTGTGACTCTAGTAAGTTGTATACAGTGATAGGTACAGCTCAAGGCAAATGTTGTAGCTACCGGGGAATTACTCAACCCTTCCAAATTTTTTGTAACAACCCTTTGACTTGAAGGTCATTATATTTTTTATGCAAAGTGTTAGTAATGTTCATGTCTACTGCAGTTATGATCCATTAGTGTCTATCTTTCGTATGAAAGGAGAAGCCACAGGATAGCAGCAAAAAATATTCAAATTGCCACTAAACTATAGTATGTCTCAAGTCTAAAGAGTTGAAACAATGGGTGATTATGTCATATATATATAATTTGCGTTTCTTTTTAATCAAATTACTCTAATAAAAGTAGAAACTATTCCATTCCTTGCAATGGTATCAAGCAAGTTACTGTGAATAGAGCTCAAGATTAGTTGCCTCTGATGTTACATATACTCTTTTAAATATATGAAATAAATGTATTGACATGTCTAATTGGATGTTCACATAGTAAATATATTTAATAACTAAATTTTTTAATATGAAATTATTATCCATGAAAGGGTAATTCTATTAGTACACCACTCTCAGTAAATTAGTAAACACACTTTCAGTTTGAATTTTTTCTTAATTCACACTATTAATTTTCAAACAATACCAAAATGCCCCACACTCCAATCTCAAACCCTAACTATAACCCTAGAGACTAATAGTCATCACTGATCCCAACTTTTCAGCTGCGTCGCCTCTCCCAAGCCCCCTCAACTAGAAAGAATACAAAAAAATATTGCCAATATTTTTTGGCCTTGTTTGACAACTTATTATTTTAGCCTAAAAGACACTAAAAAGGTTAAAAAAATCAACAAACTATACAAAAGAGTCAAGATTCTATTTTTTCTTTACTTTTTGCATGTTTTTTTTGTAAAAAGTCAAAAGATTATCTCAAATATATTTAATTTTTTTATTTTAAATTTTAGCCAAAAAGTTATTAAAATAGTCCATTTTCAAATGAGGACAGGTCACAAATAATCTAAATGTAAAGCTTAATTGAACTTGAAATACAAAAAACAGAATGAAATAAAACAAAATCACATTGCACTCTATAGTGAGAGTAAAAACCTATAAAGATAACCTACCAGTTCTTCACCGAGTTCATTTGTACAACATGAATTTGAAAACAAATAAACTACCTCAAAGCAATGTCAAGCGGCAGTAGGAGCACTGCTGCTCTTTGCAGAACCGAAGAGACTGCAAATTGCCACATGCTTGCGAATATGATGAGGGCACTTGTAAAGCAGATCCTTGGCCTCAGAATGTCTACCCTCCTGAAAGAAAGCTTTGAAAACATGAAGGTATGCTGAAACAGACGGATGTTCCTTCACAGTCAATGCCTTCAAGAAATCCACAGCATCCTCCACCACCCCAAACTTCGAAATATATTGCACAAATGGTTCCGGGAAAGGCGGGTAGTTGTGTTTCTTCATTAGATGAAGGAGATTCAATGCTTCCTCGAGTTTCTTTATTTCTAGAAGCTTCTGAATTAAATTCTTGTATGTCGCTTGCCAAGGTCTCAAATGAGCCTTACTCACCATCTCCACAAGCAATTTGTTAGCACCGTCTATCCTATTCTGACTAAGAAAACCACTTATCATGACATCCAAGAGGTCACTATCGGCATCAAAGTTTTTTTCCATCATCTTCGCAAAACAAAACAATGCCTTGTCGACTTCATTAGCCGCACAATGTCCTTGTATCAAAATGGTCCAAGTCTTGAGGTCGGGAACGCATCTGCTAGCTTCCATCACATCCAACACCTTACATGCTTCTTCTAGTCTCCGAGCTTTACAAAGTCCAAACACCAGTTGGCTATAGGTGATGTTATCAGGCTCATACCCTGCATTTTTCATAGCCTCCACAATCTTCTCCGCTTCATCGAATCTCCCTATGCTTGTTAAAGACCTATGAATCCCATCATAATTACTCTTTGTTAGAGAATTCCCCGCTGCCTCGTGTTTCTTCACAACTCTAAACACCAAATCCATATCTGGACTACCACTCACAGCGATGGTACGCAAAAGCACACTACAATCCTGAACTAAGGGTTTATACGGACTATCCATCATAAGCTCGTAGAGCTCCACCGCATCCTTCAACATCTTGTTCTTCTGAAACTGCCTCGAAATCTTTATATAAGTATCAATATCCATTTCATGACCTAAACCCTTCATTTCCCTCACCGTACTCCAAAACTCCGCAATTGAATCGCCCTGACCAAGAACCCTAGCAATTGCATTATAAGTAACACTATTGTGTTCAAATCCTAAACACTCACTAACCCACTTGAAAAACCTCAAAGTTTTCAAAGGGTATCCTCGAAGATCCTTCAAAACCGTCAACAACAAATCATCTGACACGGAAATTTTCATCTCCCCTAATTCTCTCTCAACCTCACCGCACCAATCCGATTGAGTAACAACTTGAACCACCTTCTTCACTACACCATTCAAATCATTTTCCTTAGCCATCCTATTATACAATTGAGTCCAAGCCGTGGCATCAGTGGCCATCTTCGAGTTCCGAAGAACTCCAAGAATTGTTAGGTATGTTGTCTCATCAATATAAAACCCTAGTTCTTCCATTTTGTTAATGGTAGCCCAAAACTGCTTAATCGACTCTTTGTTACCAAAAATTCGAAGCACTAGACTGTAGATTGCAGAACTGGGTTTAAACCCATTTTTTTCAGAGACCCAATTGAAGAAATTCGAAGCCTTTTTTGGGGATTTTTCGAGTTTCTTCAAAATGTAGACAACAGTTTCGTGGGTCAGTGTTGGGTTAGTGTTTGATAACTTGTGTTCTAGCTCCTTGTACGAATCATTGTCCAATACAAGTTGAAGAATCGAGCTTGGTTGTGATGAGAAGAAGAGAGTTTGACGGGTAGAGAGAGATGGAGAGAGGTGAGAGAACTGAGTCCATACCTGAGGATTAAGCGAGTGGTTTCTGGGAAGCCGAGTCGAGTAAAGAGAGTTGGCGAGTCGGAGAGAACTCAGTATCGCCTTTGCTCTATTCATGGCCGCTTTGTGAACAAACTCACCCTCTCTCTCTCTTTCTGAGAATCAGATCAGCAAACAGAGGGGTTTTCTCGAGGGTTTAGGAAGAATCCGAATTGATAAAATTCGGGTCGGTTTTGGCATTTGATGGGTCAAGTTTTCCCAAACTCGTCAAAGGTTTACTTTCTTTTTTTAAATTTTTTTATTTTTATTTTTAAGATTCATAAAGTTTTACCCATTTGGCTATCTTCAATCCCTACTCTTTTATATATTGTGGTTTGATGGCCTTGTTAATTTTCTATTAATGTACATAAATATTTTGTGCATTATGGGAGATTAAATATTAATGATGATATATGTGTACATTGAGTTCTGATTTATACAATTGTAAAAATAATATGAGAAAGATATATGTAATTAACAAATATGAAAAAGATTAAGACATGTGACTGAATATGAATAGAAATACTGACACAATTGTTGGGAAAATAAAACTACAATTGTGGAATCGTTATTAGGAAAATGGATAACATGCAGAGTGTTCAAAGATAAGATATATTTCTTTTTGTGAGAACTAAGGTCAAGGTTAAGATAAGGTGTAAATAATCTTCATAATTTTTATATTATTTCAAAGGAATAAATACTTAAACATATGTTTATTTGATGGACTATAATACTACAAATTTAAAAAATTTATTCAAAAAATTATTAAAAAATATTAATATGTGATTTAATTTCATTACACACATGAACCTTATAATAAACACATTCAATTTCCACCACATATTCTAATCCTTAGCACAAATCTGAAACTACATTATGGATTCCTAAACTTAAACCACTAGCCAATATCGATGAATTTATTTCGTATGTTCGGCTTGGTATTTTCATCAACCACCAATGCTTCCGACCTCTAGTGGCATCTCCAGTGACGTGTCAGTTTCTCATTGACTGAAAAAAAAAATAATAATAATTTTTTTGGGCCAATCACAACCAACTCCCAGCATCGTCACTGGGGTCCGAAGTATTTTCCTTTCGTCAACCCATCCATAACATTGGGCCCCACTGATTCAACACATCAACAACATTGGGCCCCATGGATTCAGGACTAATGCCCTGTGGGCTCTCTCATAGTCAAGACTTTTAGACTATAACAATCTTTATACCAAACCCAGAAGCAATCCTAAGACAACCCAATAGACTCCACCATTTTCACCTGATTTTGTTAGCACATAATTAAAGTTTGACAAATGCTTTTAAGTCATTTTTTTTTTTTTTGCTTTAAAAAAAAAACAACAACTAGAGAAAAGCCAAGACTAAAAAAAGTTAAAGGTATTTGTTATTCATCTAAAAAAAAAGGATTTTTTAATTGATTTTTAAGTCCAGCTAATGGGAAAAAAAAAAAGAAGCTAAAATAGCTGACCAAAAATACTTTTTATGTCCAACTAATAGAAATTCTTTTTACTAAAATAACAGTCCAAAAGAGTTGAATTGTCAAATGACTTGTGCTTATTTGAACATTTTCTTTTCCTTCTCTTTTTTACCCAAATAATCACTTCCCAAATTGGTTTGTAACATTAGAAAAAAGAAAAAAGCAGTTTTTTTAGAACTGGAAAATGGAACCAAAACACCCTCTCAATTGATGTACACCGGGTTAAACACAGGATTTTAAATTATAAATTAAATAAATCACAAATTAATGTAACCAAACAGGACTCTGATTACTTTTCTTAATTTCCATCATGGGTTTCAATCTTTCCATCCCACAATGTTTCTTTTCCACATAAAATGTTCCACCATGGTCATCATCTTTTTTAAATCCTGTTTGTTTGCACTTTTTCTAGGTGTTATGCGCTGCCCAAAGTCCATATTCATTGCATTGTAGTCACATAATCAACCATTCTTTCTTCACAATAAAGCAACATATGTCCTACTTGTTTTGTTAAGGGCTACTTACATAGACACCCCTAATTGTCAATTATTATTTTGATTTTTTAAACTAAAAAAATTGTATAAATTTCTCTTTAAACTATTGATATCTTAAAAAAATTTAAAGGTGTTTATGGAACACGTTTAATTATCAAAATATTCTACACCCCTTATATCATTTTACCTCTTGTAAATATTATCTCCTTAAATTATCATGAAGGATCACTTTACTCTTCAACTATAGTGTACAATTAACTCTTTCAATTATTAAAATGTCAGGCACCCTAATGTTGTTAACAAAAACAATTAAATGACCAAATCATTTATAAAAAAAAAAAAAAATTGTAATGGTTTCTAATGGACTTTAAAGAGAGAATAAGTATGTGAGATATATAAAAGATGAGATAATTTAGTTATTTCAATGTTTTCGTTAACGGTATCAAGGAATGTGTGACATTTTGATAGTTGAAGACCTAATTGTATGGTTTTATAATTTAGAAATAAAGTAATTCATGATAGTTTTTAAGGGTGTAAAGTGATTACTTTATGATAATTGAGAAGGTCTTTGTGTAATTAGTGTTGTATAAATTGTGTATTTAAAAAAAAATAAACAGATTCATATTTAATTGAATTGATTTATAGAAAATCATGGGACTAAAACAAAAATAAGGAAAAGAAAGTAAACCGAAACCTGTGTGATACCACAATCTTCTTAAAAAAGATTCACCACCTCACCATAGATGCTGGAGGTACGTCGGCATTTGTCTCCTAAAATACGGTTGGAATCCGTTAACGCAGAAGCACCTTCTGTTTAGCTCCAACGAACTGACAATGGCAATATTCTCTCACAGGAAAAATATTACAGGAGCAAACTGACTATAATATGAGAGCAAATAATTTCTATGTTGAAACCAAGGAAAATGACCTTCTTTTATACACAATGGAAGAGGGTTGACTATAATATGAGAGTAAAGAATTTCTATGTTGAAACCGAGGAAGATGGCCTCCTTTTATACGCAATTGAGGAGAGAAGAGAAGCCTCTCAGTCATGAAGACTGGCAACAAATGCAGTCAAAATTGCCCAATAAGTTGGGCAAAATTGATGGACAAGCCTCAAGCCCAAGATCTATGGACTCGGCCCTGGGGGGCTTGGTAATTTTTGCATAACCAACTTGAACCATAATTTTGGCGTAAGCCCATTTTGAAGCATCCATAACTCATTTCCTTCGAAAATTTTGGATGCCTCAAAGGGATCATCAACTTATCAAAATCTTGAGATTTAAATACTCATTAATGCCTTCTTCTGCAATCAATGTAGAATAAGTGGTTATACACTATTCCCAATATCTCATTAATGAGGCCAACTTTCTGAGACAATTTCTCATTCAATTTTTAATGATTTTTGGTTATTTTTTTTGTAGTGTAAAGATCTTATTATAAAAAATCTAAACACATTTGATATTACTTTAACCGGTGGTTGATATCTATTTTAAGTTCACATTAAAGTTACCATAAAATTATTTTTTTCTAACAATTAACCCACTACTAAAGAATACTATAGTCATAAAATAACTAAAATCATAACACACAACCTTCAAACTCATGATTTATTCACAGCTAAAAGGACAGCGCGGGCGTATGTGATACACTTCGATAGTTAATGAGGTCTAATTATATACTTTTTTATTAATTCAAAAAATTAAAATAATACTTAATAATAATGTAAGAAATCTCCATACAAATATCATTTTTGTTAATTAACATGTCATTGTTAGGTCGTCCATTTTAAGACTTATATTAATTCCTTTTTCATGATTCTTTTAGGTATGTAACATATTTTAATATCGAGTCATAACTTTGTTTATGTGTGAGTTGCCACATCACAACTTTTTTTAATCAACTTACCTAATGTTGAAGTCTTCTCATGTCTCACAATGAATATAAAAATACTTATTTTTCTGTATATGCTTTTTTTTTTTTTTTTTTTTTTATTTTAATTTTTTCCTTTAAAGTCTAGGCCAGCTTTATCATTGTACTTACATGGTAATGACTCACACTCCATGTAAAGTGATCAAAGTAGAAACCTCATTTGACGTTGTACATGCATTGGAATTTGTTCATTTTGGGTATAAGAAAAAGATTAGAAAAAACAATATATATATTTGATCAATTTTTTAATTTTTTTCACCTTTAAAAAAAAATGAAGTGCAAATCAAAATTTAAAATAAAAGTTGACACCCTTGTAAGTTGTGATTGGTCTTAGACTTTTAGGTGCTACAAGGGAATCAATAAAAACTAACGAAGTGGGTTGATCATGATTCACATTTCTGTCTTTGCAACGTTAGCTGTGTTTAAATTGTTTTTCACTTAAAATATCATACAAATTAATGGCTCCTACTTTAATTAGTACTTATCTTGCACGTGTATTGGGAGTGTTAATTTTTTTTAAAGAATTTGTGGTTAGAGTTTATTTTTTTCTTATTACTTGTGTGAAAAAATAATTTAAATAAATTAAGAAAGTAATTACTTTAAAGATGGGTAAGATGCAACTTTTTTTTTTCCCTTCTTCTTCATAATTTTTATGAAATGCATTGGGTGGTCACAAGTAGAGTAGCAAGAATAGGAAAATTATACAATAATTTCAGAATATACGTGCTCAGTCTCTCATCAATTACTATTTATTATATCCCTTTATGTTCCTTAAATACCTAACACAAATAATTAATACTTCACCTTATCTACTAGAATAATGCTAGACTTCAAAAATTGTATCAAAAATTTTATCTAATGTCTCATATGGGAATGAGACTCACACAATGTGGGTCCCATACCCATGTCAGACATTTAGGGCTGGTTTGGCTTATCCTAAATAAATCAAAAAGTCAAAAAGTTACTCCAAAATCCAAAAAGATATCACTATTCACCAAAAAAAAAATAATAATAATAATTATTTTCTGCCCAAAGTACACACCGAATTGACCAAAAGCCGGCGGCTGTGCAGCTGCAGTGCACATACATGAAATGATTGGGTGTGATTTGCACACACACCGCTGTTTGGCCTGCGGGGGCTATCACGGTCCCGTTTTGATAATCTAAACCGTTAAATGTGTAGAACTCGTCGAGTACTATATGTCTGCAAAAAATCACATTGATCGAATATCGATAACTATATGATCAGATCAGTTATGTACGACAAATGGATGGTATTATAATTAATGATTGAAAAATAAATATATCTGATCAGATAGCTATCGATATCTGATTAACGTGATTTTTTATAGGTACATAGTGTTCGACGAGTTATACACATTGAACGGTTCAGATTATTAAAATGGGACCCGTGATAACCCCCACAGACCAAACAAAACCGTGCAGTGCTTTGTACAAAAAATAGCCAATAATTTCCAACTCCCATTCACACCTTCCGATTTGTACGGCTGGGTCACTATTCATCTCTTACGCACTCTTTTTATACAATTTTTTAATGCGCATTTTTTCATAAAAATCCAAAAAGTTAACCCAAACTTCCATATTTTTTTCTCAACTTTTTTAATCCAAAAAGACAAAAAGTGCACTTTTTTAGGACACCCCAAACCAGCCCTTAATAGAACTTTTGATAGAATTTTTGAGACATCTAGTATTTGTGTATCCACTAATCATACTATCATGAAACATTACGGAGTCTTTTGGAAAGCACTAAAAAAGCTAACTTTTAACTTTTTACTCATTTTGAGTCACATCACCTTTCATATTTTTTACTCACAAAAAAATAAAATAAATTAGAAAAATTAAAAAATTAACTTTTTATCAACTTTCTAAAACACTCCTACATGAGCGATCTCTCAAGCTACCAAATAATTGCCTGCGAGAATATAAGAAAGTGACTTGTGCATTTATGATACATTTAATTAAATGAAATTGATAGAATTCTTACCTATAGCGTTCTCTTACAACCCATAAAAGACATATAATGCTACATATCAATTACAACATGAAATACCAACAAGCACGTAGCTTAGCTGGTAAGGAGTTTTACTAGCTTAATCAAGATTTCGGATTCGAGACTTGGGAACGTAGCTGTGTTAAAACTTGGTTGGAAGAGCTTTGCCGCCCTTGTGGTCCTACCCGGCTCGAGCCGGATTAATCGGGGTCCTGAATGAACTTCCGGATATCGGTGATTTAGACCTAAAAAAAATAAAATAAAATAAAAAATTACAACATGAAATACACTTTCACTTTTATTGTGCTTGCAATGCAATGTGTGTAGATTTTAAATCTGTGAAGAAATTTGTAAAAAAAGAAAAAGAAAAAAAAGAAAAAGAACATTTGTAATAAAAGAAAAAAAATCATTTTTCAATGAGAACGACTACTTTTATGCCTATTCTTATGAACCAAGAATAACTGCAAATTGCAATTGAGTTGAACAACAAATGATTGGAATTGCTGCCTTAGTGGTCATGAGGAAGCAGTTAAATATCAGTAATGTGAGATTTAAATTCAAATAAATGAAGTAGTATAAGTTGATATAGGCTTAATTTCTTTTCTCTTTTTCCCACCTCTTCCAGTCCCTATCCACCAGTCCAATACACAGACACCTCAAACTCCAACTATCATCGTCGGTGATCCTGTTCAACCATTATTTCTCCAGCTGCAGACCTCACTCATTTATGAAAACATGTAAATCAAATATTTTTTTACAGATAAACATAAACATTCTATTTGATTTCTTAGGGCTTCTCTAATGATTGCTGTTATAATATTATCGCTATTGCTATAATTTGGTAATGAATAATGTTATTTTGCTAAATTATAGAAATAGTGTTTCAATGGTCACTTGCTATTTTGGTAATTTTCAACTAACTTTCACTCCAAGTTTGTAGGTGTTGTTTAGATATAGATTTTTTTGTGATTTTATTTTTGTTTATTTTTTGTTTTTTGTCACTTTTTTTTAACTATTTGTAAAAAAAATTATATATTTATATTATTTCCGACTAGACAAATATAAAAAATAAAAATAAATTTGAAAAATTAGGAAAAAAAATTAAAATATACTTCACTCCACCAAAAAATTTATTTTTCTGTTTATATTTGTTGATGTTGCATGTTTGACAGTTGTTATTTTACTTGTCAAATTTGAGAACAGAAATGACGTATGCCATCTTTGACAACTAGAATAGCAAGTCATTGGAGACTCACTTTTTGTCACTATTGCCAAATTGTAGTTTTGAAAAATATTTTGAGAGTTCTATTTGAGATACTCTTAGCTATAGGAGATATTTCAAGAAAATAAAAAGATGTTTAGATATCTAAATTCTACATTCTTTTTTAATTATCTAATCCTCTCATCAGCTCGGGAGAATGAATGCCTTACTTCATTTTTCGTTACATAATTAAATTTTTAATCATAATCAAACTATTAAAATTTGTCACTAACAAGTTAACAACAAAGGTGCCCCTAAAATTGACTTTGCATAAAGGAATTTTCTCACATGGTCCTCATACGGTAAAACCAACTTTAATAAAGGTCTCACCAAAAAAATGAAAAATTAAGAAAAAAAAAGAAATTAATATATATTTTTTATTTGAGTGAGAAAAAGGCAAGGGACCCTTTCTTTGTCCCATTAGCCACGTGTCAGCCATCTATCAACTTAGCTCTTTCATATGAGGAAGCCTTTCCAGGATGTCAGACACCATATTTTATCAGTTGATCACAAAAAGGCAAAACACCCCCCCTTCTCTCTCTCTAGCACTCTCTCTCTCTAGCACTCTCTCTCCTCCATCTAAACCTCACCCCTTCATTTTTTGTTAGTTGGGTTGTCCTTGAATTCCAATTTCCAATTCGACTTTCTCTTCTTTTTTTTCCCGGAAAAAAAAGTAAAGAAACTGACACATTCTTTTCTCTGGAAAACTGACGACACAAAATGGACTTCTGGACTTCAAGGGTTCACTCAGCCAAGCACCTCTCTGCTCTCCAAGCTGCTCGTCTCAACCACAGCTCAGGTACACTCACTCAATCACTCCTACAACATCTCATGACATACCCATCAGTTTCTTGGTAGTGTTTTGGCCCCTTTTTTTTTTTGGTGTTTTTGTTTTGTTTGTGTTATGAAATCACTGTACTATGTGACTGAGAGTTTATATTGGGAGATTTCACCATCTGGGTTTGAAGATTTTGAGTCAAATTTTTAGTGGAATGGTGTTTCTGGACTTGTTTTGCTTGTTTTTATTATTAAGTGTATGTCGGTATTCACATACAATTCCTTCTAACATCTATATCCCCAAATTTTCAATTTCAAAAAAAAATAAAAATAAAAAATGAAAACAATGAAAAGTTCGATTTTTCATAGAGTTTTTATTTTTGTGCTAAATTTTTTTTTTCAAAGATTCGAGAACAATTTTTTGGTATTTCTAAAAAGTGGGATTATTTTCAGAAATTTTTTTTTGAAAACAGTTGGCCAATCAAGTTTTGTGTGTTCTGAAAAATGAAAGCTGAAAGCAAAAACACAACCTACTATCTTAATTTTGTATTGGCTATGACTTGCTTAAAACTCTTGTAATTAACGCTTTATTTGATTTTTAAATATAGTTTCACTAGTGAATTATCAGTAATTAATAAAGAAGCTAATCTTATCCTTATAGAATTTGGAATCTATTTGATCATTTCTTCATTAGCACATTATTATATTCATGTGCAAGTACCTTGATCGGTGAAATACAAAACACAGAAATGAACAAGTGCACAAGAAAGATACATCACATGCACACTTGAAGAACACAAGATTTATGTGGTTCACTTAAACTAGGGCTATGTCTACGGCCGCTGCGATTTTTAATTACGAGAGATAGCTGCCTCCCCTAAACTATGAATACATTAAAAAAATTAGGACAACAACTCATAAGTGCAAAAATACTAGAAATACCCTTACTTCACGGTTGAGTGGTTAATGTCCGTACTTATCAGGATCCACACTACCCCCAACAAGTGTGTACCTGTGCTGATTTTCAATTAGCAAGATGTTAAAATTTGTCTGTTCTTCGAAGACCATTGGTCATTTCTATTACTGTTCTATACTTCTTAGTGGTTATTGTATATTGCATGTATACCTCAAACCTTTTCTTATTTGAAACAGATAATCATTTGAACATGGACGGTTTAGAAGGAGATGATGATGCAAGAGCTTACTTTCCATGCCCTTTCTGTTACGTAGAGATTGAAGTTCGAATTCTGTGCAATCATTTGCACGAAGAGCACTGTTTTGACTTAAAAAATGCGGTATTATAGATGTTTAAATATGATTACTTTAACTTGAGTTCTTTCCTATTTTGTGAATATATGGTGTAGGTAATAGTCGGATATTTGACATCTACATGCTTGATTCCGAGTGTATGTAATTAATTGTTGAAAATTACACTCAATTGGTGGCTTTATGCTATTCATCCTTAATCTCAGGTTTGTCCTTTATGTGCTGCAAATCTAGGGAAAGACGCAATTGGTCATTTTACCGAGCAGCATTCTCATTCAGTGAAGGTATTGTTTACTAAAATTGGGTCTTTATGTAGTTCTGTGAAAAAATGAATGTTGTCGTGAGTAATATTGTGTTCTTTTGCAGAGGAGGAAAAAATCTCAAAAATCGGGCTTTTGGAGTAATAGTTCCTCAATGTTTGGCAAAGATTTGCGTGAACTAAGCTCGTTTCTTGGTTCAAGTTCGATGAGTGGGAGGGGTAATGTACATGACTCTGCACCTGATCCACTCCTCTCACCATTTCTTTGCAATGTAACTCTTTCAGACCCTAAAGGTAACCAAGATGATGATTGTTCTAGTAGTGCCGGCTCAACCACTTCTATCGTGACAAGGTATCTTCATTTCCCACCGATGGATTTTTAACTTAGTTAATGTAGAAGTAGTAGTGTTTTTATATTTATGCATGACCTTTAAGGATTAAATTTTAACAGAATAGATAACCCTGCAAAGAAGGTATTGAAAATGAAACGGAATGTTTGAAATAGCATGTTTGACAATGAACCTTACCATTATGGATGTAAAACGTGGTCTTCAAGGTGATGCAGTTCGTGATCTATCCTTAAAAATTATAGATGCACTATTTGACATGTATTATGAATGTAGAAGTAGTAGTGCTTTTATATTTATGCATGACCTTTAAGGATTAAATTTTAACAGAATAGATAACCCTGCAAAGAAGGTATTGAAAATGAAACGGAATGTTTGAAATAGCATGTTTGACAATGAACCTTACCATTATGGATGTAAAACGTGGTCTTCAAGGTGATGCAGTTCGTGATCTATCCTTAAAAATTATAGATGCACTATTTGATATGTATTATGAATGTCAAATTGTGACTCGAAATGGCCTTGTACTGAACCATGAATCAAGAATCGAATCGTGAATCGTGAATCGTAAAGATTCAGTCACTTTTTCTAAATTACTTAGAAAAATATATCTACACACTTGGATGTTAAATATATCTTATAAATATAAAATATTTAGACTTAAATCAATGAAAATATTATTTTGAATGATATCACATGGTCTAATAGGTAAGAAGTTATCAGAGGTTCTTATGTAAGATTACCATCTTACATTTTCCTTTTTCTAGATATTGCTTATCATCCATTCTTAATAAAGAAAGGAAACAAAGACAAATTCTCAATTTTCAAGTAACAATAACGTAAGAACGATATTGATATTTCATAAACATACATACCTTTACAAGTAACAATAATCCAATAATAAGAAAGAATTAATTAGAATATTTTGTTTTAAAATCCAAAACATTTTAAAAGGTATATATACTTATTGTTCATAAAGTTTTTTTTTTTTTTTTTTTTTAAATTCTATTTTAAAAAGACTTGTAGAACCATTAGGTTTAATTGATCTCACCCATGTGATAAAATAGTAATAGATAATTCATATTGCAAGTTACTTTAACGTTAGACATCGTTAGAATATATATTATGATTTTTTTTTATTAAAAAAATGAGAAAAAAGAGTTAAAAACATGTTGGGTCTGATTGAATCTGATTGGATTTTATTAAAAACTCTCTGATCTCCAAAATAACAGCAAATCATGTATCTATATTGGTTATTTTCATATTAAACACTATTAAAAGTATTATGTTATTTTAATTTAAAAAAAAAGAGAAAAAAATAATTGAAATATGTCAAACATGATAGTTTCAAGAATTGTATGAATCGTAAAAGTTGGATTGAATCGTGAATTGAGCGATTCACTAAAGATTCATTTTCAAAATAGATTCACCTATAGATTTATATCGATTTTGCAAAAATTGCGAATTGAATCGCGAATCTTAAGATTCTGATAACAGAATGCGATATATTCAAAACATTTTTAGCAGAATCAATTTGATTGAGATGATAATTGAATACCTTTCACTTATGAAAAAGGGTGACCCAATGCTCATGTTTGATTAACCTTTGAAAGAACTAATGCATAAAATTGGTGTTTGCCAATTGTTGCTAGTATGTGGAGTTCACGTACCAATGAAATATCAAATTTAGAACCATGCCATGATAGGGAATGGCAAGCACCTTAGGAATTTAATGTTTGTATTTGTTCTAGGTGGAAATGTAAATACATTGAAAGCCAAGGTAGGAAATGTCTTTATATAGTAAGACAATGGAATTAAGTATGATCTAAAAATCTAGATGAAGATATGTTGTCCCTAGAATATGGCTTGTCCGAGTTGATACTAAAAAAAATTAAACTGACTCTTGGTGGGAATGGATATCGTGTCAATAATAATAGTCTTAAATCATAATCAATTATTTGAGGTAACACATTAGCATTAGGCACCCATTTGGGTTTTGGGTTTTCTTTTTATTATTTCAATATTAAAACTTAAGAAATATCATGTACCTGTCCTGGGTTGGCGGTCGGGATTGAGTGTAATTAGGAGGCATAACTTGCTAAAGGATATGGCGTGAGCTTCATAGCTCATAAGCCAAACACCCAACTTCCTAGAAATTAAAAAAAAATTACGTACTTGTTTTCAATATATTCTATGCCTGTGAGAAAATAAAAATTCATGTAATTCATCAAATTTCAGGCTAAACAAGTTTCTAATTACAGATTACTTGTACATGGCCTGATTAAATGTATCGGACTAATTTTATTTGATAGTCATTTTGCTATTAACTGTTGAAGGATACAAATATCTGTTATTGTTTATTTTGTACAGGTGTTTGATAATTTCATATGTCATAAGTACTTTTTTCATTGTATATATTTTCTTCCTGTCTTATGTTCATGCTCCCCATGTATTTGTTTGAACTGTTAAAAGTGTTTGGTGCTTTCCCCCTTAAAATTAGAGGTTAAAATTGGTAATCGAATGATATTGTTGTGAATCATATTCTTGGTGTAACTATGTCCTTTGTTAAAAAAATACTGTATTATTGATTGATATCTAATTGATGTATTACAAGATTGATATATTACAATTCCTATACAATCTATATATAGAAGAAAATGTGGTAGTAGGTGTAGTGGAGGTGATAGTGGGTTAGGTGAAGTGGAGTGTGTGGTGAAGTGGAGGTAGGTGAAGTGGAGTGTGTAGTGGAGTAGGTGAAGGTAAAGATGGGAAATTCTAATAGCCCCCCGCAAACTCAAGGAGGAGAGAAACTAACCAACTTGAGTTTGAAGAGAGTAACAAAACAAGAAAATACATAAAAATAAAAAAGGATAGGAGACACTGTATGGTCGTGTCAGACCGTTGTAGAAGACACTGTATGGGGTGTCATAACGTTGTAGAGGACACGGTATGGTGGTGTCAGACCGATGTAGAAGACAGTTTATGGGGTCATGTCGGACCGTTGTAGAAGACAGTTTATGGGGTCATGTCGGACCGTTTGTAGAAGACAGTTTATGGGGTCATGTCGGACCGTTGTAGAAGACAGTTTATGGGGTCATGTCGGACCGGTGTAGAAGACAATGTTGTGACAGTTTACGGAGTCTTGCTGGACCCTTGTAGAAACTAACCGGAATCAATGTCGGGACAGTTTACAGAGTCTTGTCGGACCCTTGTAGAAACTAACCGGAATCTATGTCGGGACAGTTTACAGAGTCTTGTCGGACCCATAAAGGAGCTAACCGGAATCAATGTCGGGACAGTTTACAGAGTCTTGTCGGACCCTTGTAGAAACTAACCGGAATCTATGTCGGGACAGTTTACAGAGTCTTGTCGGACCCATAAAAAATCGCATCCTCAAAAGGTGCGCCCAATTTTTCAAAAGGCGTGCCATCAAAAGGCGTGCCCAATCCATAAAAAGGCGTGCCATCAAAAGGCGTGCCCAAGTCATCAAAAGGTGTGCCGGACATGATGGCGAGGCACGTGGGCGCCTTGGCTGGCGTGCCCGTTTGTCGGCTGGTGGCAAGAGGCGCGCGATGCGCGTGGCTGCCTCGGCTATATAACCAAGGTTGAGGCAGAGGCTGTGCAAACCAGTTGGAAACCTCTGAATTTTGGCAGTCGGAAACACTCTGTAAACCCTGCTCTGAAACACTTAGCAACCCAAAAACATGGCCTCTTCTTCCCGTCCAGCTACCCAGAACCTGCTCACGCTCTTTCCAGAACTGAACGAGCCCACAAGAGAAATAACTGGTGCGGTGGCCTGTGAACCGCAACCAAACACCTCTGGTTTTGCTCCATTGAACTTTCCGATGCGGTCGGTGGAGCAAAAAATGGCGGTGCAAACTGATATTGAGGCCAATCAGTATACGCTGAAGTCATGTGTGGAAACCATGACGGCGGTCACAAATTTGTCGAACCGGCTGCAGAGTAGGACAAATGAGGTGCAGCATTTAAACTCCCAGCTGGCTCTGCTCCAACGCATGTATAAGGATGCGCGAGCAGAGATAAGCGTGCTAAGGGCAGAAAATAAGGAGCTGAAGCGGAAGGCCACTGTGATGTTCCGATTTGGAGGGCCGCCGTATGCTGCAGTGGAGGAATATGGGGGACTGAACGTGCTCGGTGGACAAGGAAACACGGAGGCAACACCGTCAAGGACCGCCCAGGACGGAGGCAAAAAGAAGAGACCGGCGGCAGAGTAGGGCGGTGGGTGGCCGTCTGCAGAAAAGAAAACAAATCTTTGGGTGTTGTGTTTTGTTGTTTTGTTTTTTTTTTTTTGTTTTTTTTTTGTTTTTTTTGTTTTTTTGTTTTTTTGTTTTTTTGTTTTTTTGTTTTTTTTTTTTTTGTGTAAAATTGGGATCGGGGTTGATCCCTGAAATGAAAAAAAATGACAAGGTTGTGGAATGTTGTTGGTGTTATGTGGTGTTGTGGGTTTGTTTAAGAATAAAAGAAAATAAAACAATGGATAAAGAAAATACATAAAAATATTTGTGGATGGAAAAAGAAAGATAAAAAAATAAAAGAAAATAAAATAAAATTAAAAGAGGGATAGAGGAAATATATTATAATAAAAAAATAAAAGAAAAGTGCCCATGGTTGTGGTTGTATGATTGTGAATTCTGAGTGTGTGCATAAAAATAATAAAAAGAATAAGTGGAGAGAGGGTTGTATGTGTAAATAAAAGAAGGATGGTGTGGGGAATATTCCCTTTTGAGGCGCACCAAGCCCGAGCCTTCTCTTTTTTTTTCTTTTTTTTTTTTTTTTTTTTTTGTCAGAAACCACTCGATGATGTCCACCATCCACATTGTTTTATTTATTTATTTATTATTATTATTATTATTATTTTTTTTTTTTTTTATTTGGTGGGGTCAGAAACCACTCGATTATGGCCACCATCCACATCCATCGTGTCCTCCAATCTCCGTTCCCTGTATTCAATATATTCTCCAGCAGTGGAGATTTGTAGAGCGACACTGACCATGTTCTTGGCTACTGCCTATGACAAGGTGTCTGAAGCTTGGACCAGATCGTCACCAACCTCATCAGAGCGAAGAAGATTTCGGATTCGATTGGGGTTGGATTTTCGCCGCCGCAGAGCTCGACGAAGCGAGGGTAGATTGAAGGGCCGGCCTTGAAGGCGAGTTGTTGGTAGAGAATGCTTTCGGGCAAGGAATGGAGGGTGCGAGAAGGGTTGCCTGACCGTGTGCGATGATCTCGGCCGTTGATGTCAAAACTCCATCGATGGCGTGCCCTAGCGATCCATGAGCCACCGACGCGCCGACCGCGATCGACGACGGGAGAGCCTTCACGGCGCGGCTGGCGACCTCGCGAAACACCGCTGTGTCCTGCTGAAGACCAGACCCGAATACCTTGAGATCGCGACGATAGGGCTCGATGACCGACGCGGATCTGGTAGCGAAGGTCTTGATCAGACCTCCGAAGCGCATTTGGGTGGGTTATCGGGTAGCGGAGGATCCGATTCCTCTGCTAAATGGATCTGAAGAAATTCATGAATGAGACGATGAATTAGGGTTAGGGTTTCTATGAGATCTTCTTCGGGGTTGGTATGAGAGAGATTGCGATTGAGAAGTGGATTCATGGTGAGACTGAGATTGAGGTTGGATCTGGGTTTGAATTTGAGTTTGCTCACCCATGGAGGATAGTTTCCGGAGTTGGCAGCCATTGTAAAGGCAGAGAAGAGCTTAATTATGGAAGAAGGTATGTGTAGAAGGTATGTGTAGAAAAACAAACAGACTAGGTTGAGGTCCGGCGGGCGGCAAAGGTGAGGTTGCCGCCCGCCGGGGAAGCGAAAATAGTAGGTTCTAAACCTGCTCTGATACCATGTTAAAAAAATACTGTATTATTGATTGATATCTAATTGATGTATTACAAGATTGATATATTACAATTCCTATACAATCTATATATAGAAGAAAATGTGGTAGTAGGTGTAGTGGAGGTGATAGTGGGTTAGGTGAAGTGGAGTGTGTGGTGAAGTGGAGGTAGGTGAAGTGGAGTGTGTAGTGGAGTAGGTGAAGGTAAAGATGGGAAATTCTAACATCCTTCAATATATTAGTGTAGCTATCATTTCATGATTTTTGCAGACCGCATTTTGAACCAAGAAGTGAAGTGTGAATACCTTGATTTTGTGTTTTTTATTGCTACAATTGCAACATCGTAACGGAAATCTTACCTTTTGATTTCCAGAGTTCTTAGCCTTTATTACTTCATCCAGTTAAATTCAACAACTTTTATCTTCATGTGTTTGAAGAAAAAAGAGACCAAAATTTTTTGGCCCATACCTTACCTGTAACAGCTTGGGTATTCGCCTCTTCACTTGGAAATTGGAAACTGCTCTAGTTTCTCTTAGTTATACAGTTACACTCCATAAATAAAATCAGCATATCATGTCATGTTATAGTTACCTGAACTGTGGGCAAAATCCTATTTCTTCACCTAAAATTATTCTTAAAAAGTTTCTTTAGTCTTGGGACTAAATATTTAGTGATGTGAATGGGCAGACATGTGAGTTGTGAAACAAGAGTAGATGCTTAACCCCAAGGGGTTGGCCGTTGGCCGAGCGTTAAAGACCTACTGATAAGATCCAAGGTCTCGAGTTCGAGTCTCCAAAGGGGCCATTGGAGATTTGTCCGGTTGTTAGCTTCAGGGCCTCCAAAGATTAGTTCTTGGCTGGAGGCCCTGGATTATCAACAAAAAAGAGTAGATGCTAAGTGACAATGGGATATGCTGATTTTATCTATTTATTTTTTTGCACAGCACTACCTCAGCAATGTCAGATGAACTTCAAGAACAGGATTACGAGGAGAGAAGGCAGAGAGCCACATTCTTTCAAGAATTGATCCTATCAACCATTTTCTAGGAGTTGCTAGCCGATACCCCTTTTTGGACTTCAATGGTTCGTTCACCAATTCAGCCATCAACAATACTGAACCGACAGATACCAGATTTTATTCCCCATGCTTTAGTAGAAAATCAACCCGCATAGATTTGGTTTTGAGAGAATTTTCTAAAAAAAACCCAACAAGTGTTAATCTGTTTATGGCTTTACACTAAAGGCCATTGTATCTTCTATCTGTCAATCTTTCTACAGTACTCTGGATGACTATTATATATGTATGTATGTCTATGTAATTGTGTATCTGAAACCTGTAAGGAACTGTAACAAAACCTCGACGGTTAAAATTTTACTACTTGATGGTTAAAATTTTACTACTTGATTCAGAGTTGAACTTATGCATTTTTGTGTGATATTGAAGACGGGTCCATTTAGATAGTAAAGTTCATGCAGCTGACTGTAAAAAGTCGCATAAAACTGTGTTAGAAATTTGGTTATTATATGCATTTGTATCGAACAAGACACGGGTTGGTGCTCTTAATTTTTTTTTTTTTTTCATGAGCTGTGTTAACGTCTGCCACAAACATTGATTGAAACTAGGCTTATGTTCCCAGCAAATCTACTTCTGCTATTTGATTAATTATGAGTTGCACCAATCTCTGTGTTTGTTTGGTACAAATGGATTTAAGTTTGTAAGAGTCTCTAGCATTGCGTTTGATTAAGCTTACCGAGTGTTAACTTGCTCAATTTTCTTTGACCACCTCGACTGTTCTAGATATTGTAGAGCTCCTGATTCTCGGTTCTTGGCAACTAGGGCGGCTAGCTGATAGACTTGGCTTGTGTGCCACCCAATTTGTTCAATCAAGTTGCCCCTGCTTCCAAAACCCGTATTTGATGATGGTTGTAGTTGATTTGGGGTTGTGGTGGTTGGCACGGCTGGTTTAGGCAATGGGGGTGGGTGGGTAGGCATGGTGGTTAGGGGTTGTGGTAGGCGGTGGGTGGAACTGTGGGAGTGGTGGGACAGAGTTGTGGGGTGGTAAGAGTAGAGAGAGAGAGTGGTGGTTTGAAGCGATGGAGGAGCGGAGTTGCGGTGGTGGTGGGAGTGATGGTTTAGTGGTGGAATGGAGTTGTGGGGGTGGTCAGAGAGAGAGAGAGAGAGAGAAAGAGGGGGGTAATACAATAATTTTTTTTTCATGTTATTAAACGGTGTTATATGACAGGAGAGGACAGTGTGATTTCAAAAAATAAGGGAGTGACAATGTGATTTTCAGAGTTATACAGCGATTTGAGTGTAATTTACCTAAACTTAAATACCATAGAACTAATGGCAGGTTTTTTTTTTTTTCCTCTTTATACCAGATGAGCAGAGCCCTAGTTTCACATTAGGGATCTGGAAATAACCAGGCAATATATATGCATCACTAACATGGACTTCTATTTAATGGGTTTTCTATGATTCAAGGGTTGCATTCTAAAACATGCTAAAGAAACAAAAGCCCTTCCACAGGTTTCACAAAAACTTTTATGTACTGTGCCATTTTCGGTCTATGTTTATATTTACAAAATATTTTGTTAAATTGTTCTAGCAAAAAAATTCTAAATCCCCCCCCCCCTCTCTGGCCACCACATCTAGCCACAGTCGTCGGTGACCTCCTCGGGTAATCAATTCCGGCAACCCCCTTCAATCATTACCAATGACCTTTGGCCACCTCTTGCCAAAAAACACCTTTGGCTACCATCTTCGACCATTGATAGCCTTTGGCCACCACCTTCGACTGTCAATAATCACCTTCGGTCATCACTTCCCGTGTCTAACAACCACCACCAACCACCGGCTGTTCCATCTCTTGTTAGAAATTACTTTCGGTGGTCGACAAACACATTCGAACACCCTCACTTACTTTCAAAATCAAGTTTTTAAAATACGCGTGTATCAAACAATTTTTATTCACATTAAATAATAATAATAAAATGTTTAATGTTTTTTGAACGTTAAAACACCAAAAAGTTTAGATTGTTTAGAATTGAAGAAACACACATTGCTGCTTAGGGTGTTACGCAATCAGCATATCACAAAAGATTTGACATCTTCGTGGTTTCAGACGAGGAAAAGCCTAAATAGTTCTCTAAAAAAACACTCAGGCTTGTTTGTTTTGAGAGATAGAGTTGAAATTAGGATTGAGATGAAATGAAATGGGAAATTTGGTTATAAATCCTCTTTACCTTTCTTTCATTGTTAAAAGAACTAAAAAAAAATTTATACTTTCTAAATCCCTTCATAATTATAAAGTCTTACATAAAGGACAAATTTATTATTTAAATATTTTATATGACTATTATACCCACTCTCTTCCCCACTCTCTTCCTTTCCACAGATGGCCTCTTCAAGAAGACCGGCGAGCTCTGCAACTTGTGCGGCACCAAAGCCGCCGTCATCACCTTCTCCAACGCCGGTAACACCTTCACCTTCGGCAACCCCTCCATCGACTCCGTCCTCGACCGTTACCTCTCCATGACTTCATCATCCTCCAGAGCCTCCGCAAGCTTCTCTTCCCTCTTTCGATATAGGGTTTCAACTCAAATCTGTGCACCATAAACGATTCCGATCTCTAATCTCCCGAGATATATAGATATATCTATATATATGTGTGTGTTTGTGTGTTTTGAGATTTGAATTCGAATATATAGATTTTTGAAAGCTCAAAGTTTTAAAAATCTGAAAAATCTGAAGAACCGGGGTATGAAAAATTGATATTTCTCTAAAATTTTCAAATTATAGGCCTGATTCAAGGATTATAGGCATGATTCAATATTTTTCAAAGTAAACATCGATTGATTCAAGGATTATAGGCCTGATTCAAAGCTCATAGCTCAAAGTTTCATCGATTTTTCAGAGTAAATATCAAATTTCATTTGATAGAACCAGAGTAAAATTTTACTCTGATTCTATTGCTCTGTTTTTTTCATTTGACAGAATCATAGTAAAATTTTACTTCTATACAGAGTAAAATTTTACTTTTATACAGAATAAAATTTTACTTTTAGGTTCAGAATCTTACAGTTTACTTATTTTTCAGAGTAAAATTTTACTTTTATACAGAGTAAAATTTTACTTTTAGTTTCAGAGTGTAAAATTTTACTTTCATACAGAGTAAAATTTTACTCTGAAATACATAGTGAAAATGTAGAGAGAATGATGTAGAGTAAAATTTTACTTTTAGTTTCAAAATCTTACAGTTTACTTATTTTTCAGAGTAAAATTTTACTTTTATACAGAGTAAAATTTTACTTTTAGTTTCAGAGCGTAAAATTTCTCTCTCATTCAGAGTAAAATTTTACTTTCATACAGAGTAAAATTTTACTCTGAAATACATAGTGAAAATGTCTTAATAGGAGAGCTGATAGATATGAGGGTAATATAGTAAAAGAAACAAGTTTTAAAATATCAAGGGGTTTTGAAAGTACTTATATAATTCTTGTCCTTTTGAAAGAGAAATTAGATAGTGAAGGGGCTATGACCAAATCCCCCAAATGAAATCCACTAATATTTGTTTTGAGAGATGAAGAGGAGATTCATAATCCCCTTCAGATTAGGATAGGTCTTGAAGAGGGGATTAAGATGAGAGCTTAGGACTTGGTATTAGAAAATAGTCCACCGGACTAATTTTTTTTTTTATATATATTTTTTATTTTTTACATGTCAGGTATTTTTTTTGAACATTAATGTTTAATGTTTTTGTATTTTTATTTATTTATTTTATTATTTTATATAAAAATAATTTAACAGTCTCTATACTAACAACTATCATCAAAACAAATATAATTTTACATATGAATTTCTTCCATTCTACTTCTAAAAAACAAACGGCCCCTTAAAGCATCTAGTGAATCTCCTTTAAATTAATCGAAAACAGCCACAAACCAAACAGAAAACCAACACAAACCAATTAGCAGCATGTGATTGATTTCAATTCTCAATCAGCAAAACTGAAGGCGACTCGAGTGAATTCAGTGACGAACTTTTTAACCAAATCAATTACACCCCTAATGTCAGGAATCCACAATCAATTAATATCAAGGACCATGGACGATAAATCAAGGAACCTTAAGACACAGAAGTGAAAAACTTCATTTCCATAAGCAACAGATGACATAAATATAGCTATAGCACAATATAATTAATCATATGACCAAAACAATTAAAGAACTCAGCAAGATTCTACGGCACTGAGAAAATGATCGACCAATTACAGTAATTTGCATGGTATTACCATGGACAAACCGAAAGTAGCCAGGGGAGGATTTTGCCTCTCAGATATGATCGTGTGTTAACAAATGACTAGCACATTGTAAACCACGTTCCAAGAATGATTAACACAGAGAGAGAGTGCTAAGCAATAGAGAATACAAAAAGCCACTTCATAAAGTGCCAATAACAATGTAATACTAAGTTCAAGATCTATCTGTCCGATTGAATTATAAAATTAGCAAGATCATCACTTTAAATAACCTCCTTGACGACTTAATACAAGATCGATAAATGAACCTTATTTTCAGACAACCAAATGGGGTGGCACTTGAAATATTTGCATAGCAACCTTAAATATGCTTCAAAAGCTTGCTATGATGGAATAAGAGCAGCTAACAATATAACAGTAAGGAGAACTCTGATAAATAAATAACTTATGTATATGCTTCGCTAAACATCGTATTATATCAATGGAAATTTTTTTTTTTTTTGAAGAATATCTTAGCACTCAACCAAAATCTGCCTAGGCCACTCCCATGTCACCTCATGCATTCATATTTGACACCCAACAGTGTTTCTCACAGATTTTTCGATTCGACTAATCAGCCTGTCCACCATTCCCTATCGAAGAGGACAGGATTTGTAACAAACAGTGCAGTTCTTATTATAGCACTGATAAGGATGAGTACAAAGTGATGTTAGCGCAATGAGCAAGTAAACTGTGAGAGAGATAGAGAGGAAATGTACTCCATTAAAAGACAATGAAACAAAATAGAAAAGAGCAACCACTCTATGGATGAGAGGGAGAGAGTAAATGCACTCCATTAAAAGAAAATGAAACAAAATAGAAAAGGGCAACCCATCTAAAGATGAGAGACTTCTTCCCCCATGACACTAAGAAAAGCTTAACTAAAGTACAGGTTTACTTGTAAATTTATAAGGCTTACAGTAGGCGTCTGGTCTGTGGAGATAGATAGCTTGTAAAGGCCCAAGAGCATGCAAAAATTAATCATCAAAAGGTAGCGACCGGTTAATGATTATCATGCAACAAAAACTTAGTAGATAACATTAAATTGCGCAAAAGTAAAAATTATACTGAACTTCACATTTTCTATATACAACTTGATTACTTAACCATTACACGATACCTTTCATCATAAGCCCTGATGTTAAACAAATAAAAATAAAAATCCAGCCATTTTATGAGCTCAAGACAAAACTAACATAATTGCTAAAAAGCTCTAACCCAAGATATTTCCTTATCTATATAGTTTACCTTCATTCCCAATTCAAATTGTGGTTTTTACTTCATCAATATGAAAAAACAGAAGTGCATTATAACCTAAATGGAGCAGAGATTTAGCGCAAGTATTGTATATTAGATCCAAATTACCCTCATACCAATTCAAGGGTTTAGAGTAGAAGCCAAACCAATTGAGCACATGAATTAGTATCCTCGATAGAGTGCTAGGCATAAATGGTAAGCACCCACCAATTTATGTGGATGCCTAAATAATTTAACTCTTACTTCATTCACTTTTCCCTCCACAAATACAAAATCCAAACATAGCCTAGAGAAAATAAAAATTAGTTTACATGGAAAATTAACATGGCCAAAAGTTGCAAAATGTTCTCAATCTCTTCAAGCGATCAAAAGTTTTGATCACTTTGTGATCATCCATAGCTCAACAACATCCAAAGCAAGAGACAACAAAAAAGTACATCACATTAAATCATCATAAGAACATTGTCCAGCTAAACTAAACTAAGAGGCATAGCAATTAACCAAACAATGCAGCATATATGACATTGGGATTCAAGATGTTCTGTAAAACAGAAAAGAGAAAAAAAAAAAAAAAAAAAAAGTTTCAGAAAGTTAAAAGATATGAACTTTGCAACCATACAAAAGCGAAGAACAAAGAAGCTCAACTTGGGCATCACTCGATAATGGACTGAATAACGCCAGCTCCGACAGTCTTCCCTCCTTCTCTGATAGCAAACCTCATTCCCTGCTCGCAAGCCACTGGCATAATAAGCTCAACAATCATCTTGACACGATCACCGGGCATAACCATCTTCGACTCCTCATCCTTATCATTCATGATAGAGGTCACCTTCCCAGTGACATCAGTAGTCCTCATGTAAAATTGAGGCCTATAACCCGCGAAAAACGGAGAATGCCTCCCGCCTTCTTCCTTTTTCAACACATACACAATCGCTTCAAACTTCGTGTGGGGCGTAATAGTCCCGGGTTTAGCCAAAACCATCCCTCTCTGAATATCAGCCTTTTGAATACCTCTCAACAACAAACCCACATTATCACCAGCCATAGCCTCATCAAGAATCTTCTGAAACATCTCAACCCCAGTCACAGTAGTATTCCTAGTATCCTTCAAACCCACTAAATCTACCGTCTCACCGACCTTAACCATACCCCTTTCGACCCTCCCGGTGGCAACAGTCCCACGACCCGTAATCGAAAACACATCCTCAACAGCTAATAAAAAGGGCAAATCAGTTTGTCTTTGGGGAATTGGGATATAACTATCAACAGAATCCATTAACTCATAAATCTTATCAACCCATTGATTTTCCCCTCTTTTAATACTAGGGTTTGCCATTAAAGCTTCTAAAGCTAAAAGAGCCGAACCAGATATAATCGGAACATCATCACCAGGAAATTCATAAGAAGATAAGAGTTCACGAACCTCCAATTCGACCAATTGAAGCAATTCCTCGTCATCGACCTGGTCTTGTTTGTTGAGGAACACAACCATGTTGGGGACTCCGACCTGTTTGGCTAACAAAATGTGTTCTTTGGTTTGGGGCATGGGGCCGTCGGCGCCGGAGACGACGAGGATGGCGCCGTCCATCTGGGCGGCGCCGGTGATCATGTTCTTGACGTAGTCGGCGTGGCCGGGGCAGTCGACGTGGGCGTAGTGGCGGTTCTCGGTCTCGTACTCTACGGTGGCGGTGTTGATGGTGATGCCGCGAGCTCGTTCCTCCGGGGCGGCGTCGATCTCGTCGTACTTTTTGGGGGCGGAGTTGCCCATGGAGGCTAGGGCCATGGTTAGGGCGGCGGTGAGGGTGGTTTTGCCGTGGTCGACGTGGCCGATTGTGCCGATGTTGACGTGGGGCTTTTTGCGCTCGAACTTGCCTCGGGCGGCGCGGACGGTGAGGGAGCGGCGGCGGTGGTGGCGCGTGGGGGTGGGAGTTAAGAAGAGAGCTGGGTTAGTGATGAAAGAGGTGGAGGAGAGGATTAGCTTTGTACGGAGAGTGGGGTTTGAGAGTGGAATAGTGGTGGGGGTGGTGGAGGAGGAGGAGGGTAATGAAGGGTATATGAGCTTTGAGGAAGGTGTTGATGTTGCTGCTGCTGAAATTGCTGCCATGGTGGTGGTGGTGGTGGTGGTGGTGGAGGAGAGAGAGGGAGGGGAGTTTAGAGAGAGAGTGGTGGAGAGAGAGAGAGAGTGAGTGATTGTGTTATCTTTTGGGAAGAGAAAAGAGGACCTCATACTCATGCTCATGTGGAGGGTTCTATCCATTTCTACCTCACAGTCTGATGATAAAACACAAGGGACAGACGGAAAGTCGGGAACATTAAGGGTACGTTTGGTTTGTGTTTGAAAGATGTGTTTTAGAGATAAAAAGTACGAAAAGTTGTTTGGTTTGGTTTTTTTCAAAAGATGTTTTGAAAAATTATTTTGAGAGAGAGTTTTGAAAAAAGTGATTGATTTGATTGTGTGAGAGAGAGATTTGTTTGGAAAACTTGTTTGGTTTACAAGTTTTGAGAAATTTTTTTGGGAAAATTTGTTTGGTTTGATTACTTTTAAAAACTTATTTGTAGAGAAAATTTCTCAAAATTTTTTCCGAAATACAAACCAAACGAACCCTAAATTTTTTTTTTTTTTTTTTATTTTTTATGAATATCATCATAAAAAATTTATGATTTTTAAATTATGTTAATTAGTGTATAATATTTTATTTTAAGTATGATTTAAAAATTATAAAATTTTTATAAATATTTTTATATATATATATTTTTTTTTTGCGATACCTAACATTGCTGCGGACAGAAGGTATCATGGAGTTTCTGTGAAATTTAAGCCATGTGCTGACGTGTCAATATTCAAATTTAGGGTGAGAAGCCCAATTGTCCTGGCTTTAGCCCACCTGGTACTGGATCCTCACTAGTTGAGTATCTCCATTGTGTGGATTCATCTCATGCTTTTCTTGACAAGGCAAACCATTCCTCTCATTAGGGAAAACTTATTACTTAGGTGGTGTTTGGGAAGCAAGTTCCCAAATTTTTTTCTCATTTTTTCCACTAAAAGACAAAAGTTTTGCAAAACCAAAAAAAACACATCCAAACAAAATATCACATCCAACCCCATAATCATTTCACTTTTTCTCTCACAAACATCACATCCAACCACATAAAAACCCAACTATCTTCCCAAACACCAAAAATTTTTTATCTCATAAAAACCTACATCTACTAAAATCTACATAAAAACTCACTTCCCAAACACCATCTTAGTCTTGCAGGGTCGCGTGGTCATCTTCTACATTAATCATAATTTATTATATATTTTTATATTTTTTAATTATGCGATACAAATTTCTAAGTCTTATTTCTCTATTAATCACAATATTATTGGAACATCATGGGACAGGATTCAAGACTAATCAATAACTTCTCCTTATTGAAACTTACAAAATAGATTATTTGTATAAAAAATCATATTAATTAAAATATAAAGAGCTACTTTGAATTGTATTTGTCTAAAAAATAATAGTTATTGATATTCAATTAATTTGATTTTAATAGAGATACTTTGCTTAGAAAATTTTATAAAATTAAAGATTCGAATTATTGAGATGATTCTATGATGAGACCGTAAAATAAATTGGACAGTCCAAGCCTGGTCATCCAGTTACATTAGTGATTAGAGATTCAGATTCACTACCTTTTATTTTCCACCATAGTCCACGGGATTGGATTACTAATCCTGTGAGTCCCACATAATTCATGTTTGTTTACAGAAATGGTCATGGACTACATGTTCCTCTTGTGTGGGGATTAGCAATCTAATGGGAAGATGGTATTCAAATTCAATCTCATGATTAGATATGAAATGACTGTTTTGTATCTTATTTTACAAAAATAACAAAGATGGTGTTTGGGAAGTGAGTTTTTATGTAGATTTTAGTAGATGTAGGTTTTTATGAGATAAAAAATTTTTGGTGTTTGGGAAGATAGTTGGGTTTTTATGTGGTTGGATGTGATGTTTGTGAGAGAAAAAGTGAAATGATTATGGGGTTGGATGTGATATTTTGTTTGGATGTGTTTTTTTTGGTTTTGCAAAACTTTTGTCTTTTAGTGAAAAAAATGAGAAAAAAATTTGGGAACTTGCTTCCCAAACACCACCAAAGTTATCTTTTATATAATGAAAATTTTACATAATTTTATATATTTTCAAACCAACTAATATCATCATACTATTACATAAATAAATACAATTTATCTTATATTTTTAACTTAATATCATTACAATGATAATTTTTTTGTTCAATCATACTGTACTAATAATTCCATCTGATATAATCCGTTAAACAAATGGGCCCTAATATATTCTTTTGAGCGCGGCCTAATGGGCAGTAGAAAAATAAGGTCGTAAGGTCAAATTCTAAGCTCCTTGTAAAAAATTTAGAGATACAATTTTATTTGAACCGTAATCCACAAAGATATGTTTTCAGTCACTTCTTACAATTACAAGTGACTAGAAGGTGAAAATAATATTCCAGATGGGTAAATCCCAGTTTTGAGCAAAACAAAATTTATTTATTTATGTATTTATTTTCTACTCGGTATAGCAAAACACCATGGCCCGCCCTGAGCTAAGGCGAGTAAGGCCTGTGCCTACCAAAATAAGGCCCCAAATTTTGAAGATCCATTATATTATCAAGTTTTAAATAAAGTCCAATTATTGTTAGATGCCTCAAAAACAAAACAACCCACTAAAATAGAAGCCCTCCAAAATAAAACAGCCCACTATAAAAGGCCCAAATAAAAATATGTTGCAGGCTTATATTAAAAACAAATAAAAAAATTAATCCAATTGAAAAAACAAAGGGCCCAAATTTACTCAAGCAAACTTGAGTGGCCACTAGCAAATTTTTTTTTTTTTTGGGCGTATGTACAAGGGGCCCAAATTTATAAACTCACCTAGGGCCCCTGAATTTTCAGGGCTGGCCCTGCAAAACACATTCACTGTATTCATATTGGTAACCAAGTATGATAGAAATCAGATACAATTTAACAATGCAAAATAATTCATAAACTACAGAAGTAATCTATTAATACAAGTTAGAAAATGTAACAAAATTGATTATCACCCTCTTGGAATCGCGACCCTTCGGCCTAGCCATTCGTGCACATCACTTAGATGGGCCTTGGAAAGCAACGTAGGAAAGAGCAAAATTTGTGCGAAAATTAGGAAATTAAGAAATTCAAAGGAATCCAATTAGATTAGATTAAATTTGCTCATGGGAAATGAAATCTTGCATTACCTTTCACAGAAAAGAGAGTTGAATTGAGGTTTTTATTTAATCTATTGACATTCACGGGACTTGAACCCGCAGCTTCTACCTTATTAGGTTGGATTATTAGATCACATATGTGAATTTCAAATTTATCTAATGTTCAATATGAGGATCAAATCAAATTTCAACTATAACTTAATTAAATTGAATTCAAATTTTCAAATTTTGCCAAATCCGATACAGATCTACACACATATGTGGTAGTAATGTTCTACATCATTCACAATGTGCCATTTGTCTCCCAAAAGTAGTGAATTCTACTGATTTAATTAATAATAAATAAGTTTGAATTTGCCTAGAGATTTCCAATGTAGTATGGCCTGTTTTGATTCACTTTCATGGTGATGAAAATGACTTGTGATTTTGAGTATAAAGATGGAAGCATAGAAAATAAGACTCTGTTTGGGACACGTAATAGCTTCAGGTACCTCTAGTTGCCTGGTGGTGATCGTTATGTATACTTAATCAATCCTACACCAAAAATAGACCTCACTACTTATTTTCATTTTATTTTGAAAACAATTTTTAAAAATTCAGAAAACAATTGGGTATCCTAAAAAGTGTTTTCAGAAAAATTCCTCGAAACCGGATCCGTGTCAATCAATGCCAAACACTAGTTTCCCGAGCAACCAGGCTAAATAAAGAGTGCCTCTATAAATAGGACCATAAAATAAATTAAACAATTCGAACACAACTTGTATGCAACTCATTAAAACCTCCTTCAAGATTTGATTGTTATATAGGCTCCGTTTGGCAAGGAGGTTTGAGACTATTTTAGTTATAAAAGACAAAATAGGCTATTTTAGTCACAACAAACAAAACATCACATCCAATCCATAATCATTACACTCTTCTCTCACAAAAAAATTCAAAAAAGTCAAAAAACTCTTCCCAAACTAAGCTTTTTAGCCCATGTTAAAATAGCCAAAAAAGCCAAAAAGTCAAAAAACCAACCCACTTCCCAAACGGAGGCATAAACAAATTAAATTCATCTAGTTAAATTTTTAAATTAAGTTTGAACAAACTATTACTCAACTCAACAAATTTATATGCACTACAAAAATAAAAATAAAAGTAAGCTACTTGAATTTGACTCGCTATCAACTCGATTAAAGCCCATGTAAAGATCGACTCGAAAAACAAATAAGTAAAACTGAATACATTTTGAAACTCGTCAAGTTTTCGAGTCAAACTTGAACAACTTACTAATCAACTCAATTCGTTTACGGTCTACTGTGACAAAATTCAATCTCACTGTCCATTCTTCTCAAATAGTTAGCTTTCTGTAGGGGAAAATGGAGAAATGAAAATAATATCTATCAGATGACCTACCTACCTGCTCCGCATACCATAAGGCCATGTTTGTTTGGGCGGACTGGATTAGCATTCCCATGACTAATAGTCCTAGGACTACGAATCCGTTGGATTATGTATCCTATCTTAACTAATAGTCAAGTTTAAAATAATTAGTCCCCACTTCAATTGTTTAACCAAACATCGGATTAATAATTTTATTGGACTATTAATCCAATCCAAATGTCTTCATTTTATGATTCGTAAAACAGATTGCTGAAAAAAGGTTAGAGCATTCGCAAAAATTGAGAAATTTCTAAGAGGCTCTTTTATCCTGCATACGTGAGATTATTTTGTTCAAGGTGAGGGGTGGGACAACTCATCCAGGAAAATGGATTTTATCAAAAAATGACTAAACTACCTTACTAGGGATGACCTATCCCGGGACACCTAATCCTATCCTTGAACCAAACATGGCCTAAGGATTTTAATGAAGAAGTGGAAGTAAGAATGATTGCTTCTTCAACATGACGTATGGGGGGGAATAGATCCCCCTTTTTGAAGCAGTCATGTAGGGGGGAGCAATATATCCTCCTTCACCCAAACAAAAGGATGATTACTCCAAAAGTTGTCCACATGATAACTAATATCAAACCTCATGAAAAAAACTATCATGAATACTAAATTTCAACTGCAATGGCAGAACAAAGAACACATGAAAACTAATAGATGGGTAATAACCCTTCAACTTCTACAATACTTCTTTATTTTTCAAAAGTAACAAACCTTCTTTAATACAAAGAACATAATAAAGCACACCAAACAATAGATTTCATCCTTATGGACCAGATAAAATGGGGATCAAAATCGAGGGCAGTTAATACATGCTCCTTCAAGGCCGCAAACATGAAATCCATAAAACTGAAAGATATAATTAAGGTTCATCTCAGCAGGCACATTTTGAAGGCAATCAACCTTTCTTGTTGCTAATACATGGACTATAAACCATATGTACAAATATACAATCCATGAAAATTTGATGACTTGTACCAACTATAGAAAACTACAAGCATATTAAACTTTTGTATGGATGACATGTAAAATATGCATTAGGCATTGGCAAAACGTATATGACATCAATGGTATTGAGCCAATGTCTCACCTCAGTGGCATCATGTAATCTTCTACCTTACGGGAAAGAAAGATCGTGCTGGATCTTCAAGAATGATTTTATAAAGAAGATTTCCACAAGCATAAAAAATTTCACAAGCTATAACCTGCACCGTGTCTCCCAAACTTGCTGCAATACCCATGCCAGATTTGGTGTTTCCCTTCACAGCATTCAACCTCTCTCTGAAGATATATACGTTTTTCAGCCATGGACTCCTGTTTTATCCAAGTTATATTCCACAGTTGAGTTGGAAATGTAATACAGAAGCACTCATATCTGCGAATTAGACCCTTAATTTGAAGAATTCCCCGTAGAACATTGCATTTGACAACAGAATTTGTAGTCGGAAATCTTTAGGTTACAAAAGCTGAAAACTTTGTGACGAGTTTCTAGAGGAAGTTCCTTCATGAGATCTGATACAGCCAATTCATTCTTCATCTTTAGTTGATCTAGCTCCTTTTGCTGCTCAAACAACAGATGCTCAAGTTTCTTTGCAATGATTCTGGCACCATCTGAATCAATATCACTTAGGGTTTCATTGTTATCCCCCAATTTGCGTGATCCATTGCATGGATCGAATTGTGAATCAGTGGACACACCGGCTTGTTTCTTTTTCATATTAACCATGTGCTCATCCTTCAGCTGTTCAAGTGAAGCAGCATCATTTGAATCCCCAGCTTTCAGGCTACCATGACATTGCTCATTTTCTTCAGTCAAGCTATCTCTAGGGGTCAATGAATCTTCCAGAGACGGGTTTGAAGGGCCAGGCATAACTGGAGAGTTTCCACCTACTGTTTTGGGTGAGTCTGACCAGTACTTCCGACCTGAGGGCAATCGTTCCAACACAAGACTACCAGTAGAACGAGCAGAACCATCTGTGGACGGAGAAGTAACATCCTTACCTTCAAAGGCGGAGCTATCAGAAATTGCAACTTCACTATCGACATTAACTCCAGAAAGCTCTGTGGGTGTCCAATCTGGAATATATGCACGAATTTCAGAGTCAATCATCGCAGCAATAACTGATACATCGTGATCTGTCAGGTCCAGCTCCTCAACCATTTCACTAGCAACAATGAGTGCTGTATCAACCTCAGTATCAAATGGGAAATGTATATTCCGAATATGACCTGGGAACACAAGGAAAGGTTTCAATAGCAAGATTTATGAATGCTAATAAGCATAGCATTCTCTTGAAACAAAAATTACAAAGACTGAAAGCAACAGAGATAATTAACAACCTGTGGAATCAGCTATTCTTAGTTTCAGAAATATAGTGTTCAGGTCCTTCCTTTGACCCTGCACCATGAAGTCTCGACTGAGACTGCCCTCAATAACAGAGTCCTTGGAATCTGTCAATTTGTTGTGTCAGAAGCTAGGGGGACAACAGAAATTGTAAATGATTTTTCCAAAGTTTACCTGCTGCATTAGGATTGAATGGTAAGGATCGGCCTATCATTTCAATATCTTCATCTGACTGGAGAAAAGGATCCATTAGAAGTTCCCTTGCAGGCAATCGGAGAGAGACTTTTCCAATACATTTTTCAATAAATGCTTTGACTCCAGGATCCTTTACTTTTGCCAATGATGCTGGCTTGATTCCCTTTGGCGAAAAAAAGACAAGCATAATTAAATTTTTTTTACTCCAACAGTACAAAGGATATCTCATTGGCGATATTTAACAAGCTTTACTCAACTCCACTCAACACCACAAAGCATTTGCACCAGCCACATGATGTTGGCTACACTAATTTAAATAGAATGAGCTAAAAAAGGAGAAGAACATAAAATAAAAAAATAAAAAATAAGAAGTATTACTTGTACAATAAATGCTACACCAAGCCCAAATTCCAACTGAATAAAACTAACACTCAAAATCTTTTCCATTATTCTCATTTCTCTAATACTCAACTCCAAGCAGAACCAACAATTTGCTTGCAAGTTGGAAGTTAACAACCAAGGTCAGTAGTTCGCCCAAATTCCAACTGAATAAAACCAACACTAAAAATCTTTTCCATTATTCTCATTTCTCTAATACTCAACTCCAAGCAGAACAACAATTTGCTTGCAAGTTGGAAGTTAACAACCAAGGTCAGTAGTTCGCCTGAAGTCCAGCCAGCGAAACAAATGCTGGGGCTGATAGTTTAGGTTTCGTGCCAGCTATAACACGCTATTAAATCTATTTGTTTTACAGCCAATTCAATTATTATATATATACATTTATAAAAACAAGAGAAGATTAATTAGAATTACACACAAGAACACAGACAAAAGTGCAGCAAGGAACCAAATACACGTACCACAACAATTTTCAGAAAAAAATAAAATTACTAGAGATGTGAAGTTCATCTACTCATTGATCACTCAGACCCCAATAATGTATGAAGTAATCCTATTTGATTACTGGTTTAAATCATTTCAACTGAAGCAAAAAATTGGTTTGCTAATAAATTCTTGAACTTAGAAATTAACTAAAAGTCATTCATGGGTTGACTCAACGTAGGTTGTGCTCTACAACAGGGGACACAAATATGAATTATATCATCATGAGTACCACCTATATGCCATATGAGGACTGCAACTACAAAAATATGGAATAGCTAAATGCATCAGGTATATGCTTGGGTTGAGTTGCATATATTGGGTCATCCATCAACCAATCCTTAGTTCTTTTAATACTAAATTTGCCCCATTTTTACCAATTCTATGTTGTTCAATCAAGCCAAAGACTCAGATTGTCCCAATCACTTCTACTGAAGTAAACTAGTTAAGAAGGTATGACGTCTGACCTAAGAAGCATGGACATGAACACGTGACACGACACGGATACTGCACGGACACACTGACACGCTAATTTTCAAAATATGCAAAACACGACACGTGGGGGACACACATGAAATGTATAATTTTATATATTTATTATATGTTATATATATAAATATATCATTCAAAGATAAAAATGCAATATGACACTAATTTCTATAAATTTATATGGGTTCTGTTTTATTATTGTATCTTTAAGTTATTTTGTTCAAACTTATAATTAGTTTCACATGTGTCTAATTGATAGATACGCGTGTCTAAGCGATTGGCATGTGTGTCCTCCAAGTGTCCAAAGAGTGTTTGGATCATTAATAAAATTTAAAAAATAAGACACATTTTGAAGAGTATTGGACACGTGTCCTAAGAGTATTAGTGTCCGACACGGACATGACACGGACATGACACAGATACGCCACCTTCTTAGACGTGTTCGTGCTTCTTAGCATCTTACCAACTTCCAATTTTACCACAATACTGAATTCAGATGGTTTTGGTCATTTAAATAAATCCAACAGCATCCAACCAATCAAGAAGTCATAGTCGAACCCAGTTCACAAGAAAACCACTTACACTAGGACCTGGGAGAGATAAATGGTAGACAATTTACCCCTACTTTTTTAGAGGTTGATTCCCGTGACTCGAAATTGCACCTAGTGCTGGGGCGGATAGTTGTTCCCTTAATTCCAGTCAAAAAGTATCGAAGCAAAAATGAATTTTTTATTAATACAACCTACATTTTTTTTATGAAGGATAGTCTATATTACACGGACTCTTCAAAACAAATCAAACACCTGTGTCGGACACCCGACACTCGAATAAGGGTATGGGATATGTGTCAGATACTTTTCAACGGACACTTCTAATATAACTATTATTATATGTATATATTGTTGTATAATTGTCATAAATGTCTTTTGACATTTTAAGTTACATATAATACCATTTTATCTTACATGCTTGATTAAAAATATAAAAATAAGACATTTTTTTACAGAGCCCGCATACCTTTAAATTTATGGTTTTATGAGTCCAATCTCTACATACATATCCGCACCCGAAACCTGTACCCGAGTCCATGTAACATATCAAGCATATATAAATCATTGCATCAAACATATAGGCCTTCATTTACCAAATGTAGAATTTTGATAGGACAAGAGCATCCCAATGGCCAATAGTCAAGCAAATAATTAGTGAAAGAGTGCTCTAGCATATGATGTTTTTTTATTATTAGTAATGAAGATTTACATAACGGAAAATACCATATTCTATGCTTCAACAAAGAGAACTAGCATCCACATAGGCATTTTATCCAAAGATTTTTATCAGGATTCCATACCTTAAAACTTAGCAAGTGTGACAAATGTAAAATTCCACGACAAATTTAGGAACTCAACAATGAGAGAGGATATCATGGAATGGGAAAGTAATGGACAAAAAAATCACAAACGCCTTACTGATGTGACTTTCTTGTATATCTGAGCAGCATTCACGCATTCAACATATGGGTACTCGAAGGTCACCAACTCGAGCAAGCACATACCAAAGGCATAAATATCTACAAGCTCGTTGTATTCCTCCTCATAAAGCTCCGGTGCCATAAACTCAGGAGTACCTAATATCACAACAACACTACATCATTACATCCAATGGAGAAGACTAAGTGATAAATTCAACACCACAAAAGAAAGGAACAAAGAAGTCCTCACCGATGACGCTGTGAGCAGAACGTGCCTGGCGAAGAATGGTTGCGAGTCCTAAGTCTCCAATCTTCACCTCACCTTGGTTTCCATTGACAAAAATATTGTCACACTTTAGGTCCCGATGGATGACAGGTGGGTCATGACTGTGAAGATAAAAAAGGCCATCTAATATCTGCCTAGACCATTTCTTTAGTGCTCTCAAATCAACATGCTTATGTTTCTTACGATATCTATACAAACATATTAGAAAAAGGAAGACAAAAAAGAAAAAGAAAAGATTAATCGTTACAAGACCAAGATGGAAATAGAATTTCATAGCCCTGTTTGGTTGCGTTTTTGTTTTCCTCGTTTTCATTCTTCATGTTTTGAGAACAAAACAATGAGAAGTTTGAAAACACTCATAGTTTTTATTTTTGCACAAAAACAGTTCAAAAAATCCAAAGCCCAAACAACTTTTTCATGTCTTCTAGAAAGTGGGATATTGTCAGAAATTTTTTCTAAAAACAACTATCCCTACCAAGAAAACAGAAAACAAAAACACAACCAAACAGTACAATGTTTTAGAATGAGAGAACATACTGTCTCAATGTCCCAGAAGTGAAAATCTCAGTAATGAAGTTGATATTCTTATTTTTGGCATCAACCCATGAATTGTAAAACTTAATAATGTTCTTATGTTTAAGAGTCTTAAGCAAATGAACTTCCGAATACAATCGTTCCAAGTCCTCGGAATTCCGTAAAAGATCTGCAACCCTAACTTGATTCCAAGCCACTTCAATTCCTTCCAATTCATCAAATGCCCTGTATCTAAATTCCCACAATGTTCATCAAGGAGAGACAATAAAGCAAATTTTCAAATCCAAACTATGCCACAGCAAAACAAAAATCACAAAAACCAAAACAAAAAACAAAAACCCTCATAAGGATACACCTTTTTGAATGCCCCTTTTCCTAGGACCTCTTTATACTGCAAATTGAATCAGAAAATGGACTTAGATTGAGAAAAAAACAAAAACATGAATGTAAATGACTCAAAATATCAAACTAAACACTAGGGTTTGTATATACTGACCCGGCCATATCGACCAGAAGGGTCGGACTCGACGAACTCGGCTACAGGATCGTCCAGGTCTGGTTCGGACGAGGAGTCTTGGGGCATTCTCTGAGCAGATTAGAAAACACGCAGAGTTTAGAGAACACGAATTGGAATATGTAATGAGATAAAGTTTCGAAATTCAGATTGTTGTTTTGGGATCAGAGTCGGATCAAAATAATCGAAACGAGCGATCCAATTTAGGGAATTCAAGGCCAATATGAGATGAAGATGATTGTATATATATAGCTCTGTGTGTATATATATATATATCAATGGATTCAAAGAGGTAATGATTATGAAATTCCAGAGAGTCAGGAGAGAGATAAGAAGAAGAAGAAGAAGAAGAAGAAGAAGCAGCAGCAGAACGTGTGAAAGAAGGAAAAGTGTGCGAGAGACCCTTCTCTCAAAATTTTATTTTTTTAATATAAATTTAAAATTACACTAATCTCACTTAAATTTTGTAGAAAATACATATAAGCTATTAAGCTCACAAGTTTAGATTCATTGTATGAATAAAATTAATAGGGTAAATTACAAACACAATTTTTAAAATATGAATTGCTTGATTTAAAAAATTATAAATATTTTATTCTTAGAATTTTTTATTTAACAAAATTATTTAAAAGAATGAAATTCTTAATTTCTTTCTCATACAATAATAAAATTATATGAATTATTAATTGAAATATATTTGTTATATCATTAAAAATTATTAATTGACTCGATAATTTATTAATAAAATGATTTATTTATTTTGAAATTATAAATCTCAGTGATGGAAGGTAATTTTTCAAACTACAGGGGTGATTTGTATTTTAAGCCAACCTTAAAGGGTATAATAGTAATTTATCAAAAATAATAAAAGAAATTACCAATAAAAAAAAAAACCTAGATTTAACCTTTTAACCTATTTTGAGGAGTAGGTTAAAAGTCTAATTTTTTTTACTTTTAAAAAAAATGCAAAAAAATTAAAAAATAATATGACTTAACAAAATTAAAAAATTAAAAACTGACTTGTCTATCTGTTGAAACATAAGATTTCAGTCAAAAAAAAAAAAAAATCATTAAAAGAAAGTTAATCCTTTTTTTTCCGTAAAAAAAAAAAGTCAATTATTAAAATAGGTTTAATTTTGGATTTATTTTCAATCAAACCACCAACCTATTTTCATTAAGTAAATTGATGAAAAATAACATTTTAATCATTAAATTCAACTGAAAATAATAAGAAAAGGATATTTTAAACATTTTTCATACATCTATTGATTTGTAATTAAAACACATTTTTTTTTATTAATTTTAATTAACAGAAATTGATAAGATGATATAGATTGAAAACATAGTTTAAAATTATAAAATTAAAACGCAAAATTTATTTATACAAGAGTCAAACTTTGTTTATTTATTTTTTATTTTTATTATAAATAATATCATCATCTCTCTTAAATTAATATCATCATCTCTCTTAAATTAAAATACTAATGAACGACTTGTACTCAAAGGTACTCCCAACACAAATGAAGCTCTATAACCGTAATGCAAATTAAATAATAAGGTGTCGTTGGGTAACATTTATATTTTCAGTATTTGTTTATATTTATAAAAATTTTAAAAATTCAAATAAAAATTCGTTTGGTAAAATTTTTGATTTATAAATCAGTGGTCTCAGTTTATAAATTTGGACAAAAAATGAAAACACAAAAAATGTGTTTCCATTTTGATTTCAGTTTTTTTTTTTTTTATCACCCAACAGTAGCCATCACCCGTCACCATTTTCCACCACCGTCTTCTGCTATCACCACCCACCACCCACCCTCCACCACAACCTGCCACCACCACTCACCACCCACCTGCTACCACCAGCCACGACCCGCCTGTTGGAAAATTTGAATTTAAATTTACTCCAATGGTTGTATCTCTTGAGATGAAAAGGTGTGTCCTTTTGAAGGATCATAACCGTTCTGAAGAGTCACATAGAAGTCTTTATATTCCATCTCCCTCACTTCATTTTGAGAAGAGAATTGTCATTTTTCTTCTTCACTTTGAATTTATTCTTCATATTTCCTGAGTCTAATTTTCCTATAAAGAGAGTACATACACATCGAAGTTCGCTAGACTTGCAATAGTAGTGTTGCTAGTGCAAGACATTGATCGTTTTATCCTGGGAGATAGACGTCCATTGAATCCTAAGCACCGGTGGGAGGACGAATCTGTCTTAAGGAGAGAGTCTCACACACTCGACTCGATCAGGTTTTATCTATTTAGTTTTATCACGTTATTGTATCGATTTATTTCAGTTTTGGGTTTGCCCAAAAATCGTTTGCATAATTTTAAATTATATTTTCCATATAGTTTGGGACTAATTTTTCTAACAATCTTAAGACATAAAGTATTGCTTCCCCCCACAAGTTCTGAGGTAATCCAGAACTAATTAACATGGCATTCATCATTTCTTTTAAAGTCCTATTTTTCCTTTCAGTAATTCCATTTTGCTGAGGTGAGTAAGGAGCAGTGGTTTGATGAATTATTCCATGTTCTTTACAAAACTCACCAAAAGGTGATTCTTATGAAAAGTATCCTGCCATACTCCACTAGGTTTACCTAGATATAAGAATCATTAAAATTTTACTTAACCTCAAACGCTGCAGACATCACTTATTTTACTTTTTCCATAAAAGATTTCAAGGCAACATATAACACCATAAGACTCATTGCTAATTAATTAGAATTACTACAAATTAATATGCACATGTAAATGACATCTCTACATTTGTATAATGCATCAGGCACCATATATACCATATGCTTGGTTTTAAAAAACAAGAAAAACTAAACATGTCTTAAGTTAATCAAATAAAATTATTAATCTGACTTAAAACAGTTAAAGATCTCATTAAAGGTAAAGCCATTCCAATGGATTAAAGTCAGAAAAGAGACCAAATATTTGTCAATAGACAAACCAAAAATCAAAAGAATCTGAGTTTCTCCATAAATATAATTCGAAAAGTTGTAACTTTTCATCCCGGTTATGTCTGCAAGTAAAGACAAAAAACTGTTTTTATATAGGCAAACCAAATCTTATACAAAGATCATAAATATATATATATATATATATCAATAATGATTGAGACTACTAAAAGTGATTACATACTTTTTTCCACCTCTGGTTTGAATTGATTTAAAATCACAAATGTCACTATGAATTAATTCAAGTGGTTCCGTACTTCTCTCAATTGAATGAAAAAGAGTTCTAGATAATTTTGCCTCAACACAAATTTCACATTTATGATTTGAATCAATGTCAAATTTAGGTAAACATTCCATATTAATTAATCTACGCAAAGATCCATAATTAACATGTCTTAGTCTACCATGCCATAAATTTGAAGACTCAAGCAAGTAAGAAGAAGATGTAGTATTATTAATAACTATTTCAAATATTTAATTCTGTGAATTTGGTTTAATTTATTGTAGGACCAATCTTCTGTGTATATAAACAACTTGAAATAAATTCAAACAAAACAAATAAAAAACATACCAGATTTATTTATCGAACCCAAATAAAATTAAGACCAAGTCGAGTGTGTGACACTCTGTCCTTAAGACAGATTCGCCCCGCTACGGTGCTTACGGTTGAATGGCGTCTATCTCCCAGGATACAATGATCTTCACAAATTTATAGAAGCACTTCAAATAAATTTGTTCGACGAACCAAACCTATGTTCTATCTCTCTGAAAATTTATTCTTAAATCTAAAATGAAGAATAATGCACTAAAAGAAATTTTGATAGCAAAAAGACGAAATTTGAGACTGTTTTTTCCATCCCCAAAACTGTTGGAAATACCAAATATTTATAGGCAATTATAATAGACCCGAAAAGGTGCAAAAAGTGTTGCCCAACTGTTTTGAACAGATTTAATCCAAATGAACAGGTGCACTCCTTAAGTCAAACAATTTGGACCGTTTGTACAGGAACAGTTTCCTTTCCAAATAATTTGACAAGTAGCCAAAGCACAAAATACTAAACTGTTTGGAATATAAAAATCTGTTTCACCTTTATTAAATAAATTATTTTGAATATATATATATATATTAAATTATTGAATATATATATATTAAACAAATTTAATAATTTAATAAATAAAGTAAGAGGTACAAATTTTAGGAAACCACTTAGGAATCCAAAAATTTGAATTTAGAATTAAATTAAATTCCCACAATTACAAATTTTAGGAAACCACTCAGGAACCCAAAATTTGAATTTAGAATTTAAATTAAATTCCCACAATAATTTTTATTGAAAAAATTCAAAGGAATTTTATCTAAAAAATTAATGTTAAACTCGAAAACGACGTCAACTTCTCATTCACTCATAAATGGTTTTGACGTTCCGTCTTCACCGTGTGACTTGTCACATGGCAAGGAACACGTCACCTCTTCGGACCTACCCCAAAAGACGTTTGGGGCCCACTCAATTTTGAGCTAATTAAAATATGCCTATATTAAACCAATTTTCCAACAATCCCCCACATGAATGGAATTTGACGGAGAGAAAATGCAACAACATGATCTAATCAGAGAGTACAGAAATTGAAAATATTCTGAAAAGGATAGGTAGCTTTTGGCTTTGAACCTTCCCTTGTGAGACACTATCGGATTTACTAGTTAACCAGTGAACATGATGTCTTGAACTGTTCAGCCGTTTGTGTAAACCAAGACAATAGAACCCACACAGTATATTCCCAGACACAGTTTAGTTCTCACTATTGTGTTCATTTTGGCCCTGAACAACCTGGTCTTTCATGAGTGCTCTAAAGACTTGTAGCCCTTCACAAATCTTATAGAACCGGCCCAGTTCACACTCACATAGGTGATTCTTATGAAAAGTATCCTGCCATACTCAACTAGGTTTACCTAGATATAAGAATCATTAAAAGTATTACTTAACCTAAATCGCTGCAGACATCACTTATTTCATCATAGAAATGGGTAGGAGTTGGACTCCACAGTGATCCTTCTGAGTCAATCACAACTCGGTTGTCCCTTTGAACCTAGATCTTGGGATCTCCAGTCAACTAGGTTGGGTTGCCGTTGTGGTAACTCTTATTTAATAGGCTTAAGTCCCATTCCCCTCGATGAATTTTCAACTAACTCTCTTGCTAACCCTTTGGTTAGTGGATCCGCTATGTTGTCTTTAGACTTAACATATTCTATGGAAATAATTCCATTAGAGAGTAGTTGTCTTACGGTATTATGTCGACGACGAATGTGTCGAGACTTACCGTTATACATATGACTCTGTGCTCTACCTATTGCTGATTGACTATCACAATGTATGCATATAGCAGGCACCGGTTTTGGCCAAATTGGAATATCTTCAAGGAAGTGGCGAAGCCATTCTGCCTCTTCCCCTGCTTTGTCTAAGGCTATGAATTCAGATTCCATAGTAGACCTAGCAATACAAGTCTGTTTGGAAGATTTCCAAGATACAGCCGCCCCACCAAGAGTAAAGACATACCCACTGGTGGACTTCGAGTCACTAGTATCCGATATCCAATTTGCATCACAGTATCCTTCAAGTACTGCTGGATATCTAGTATAGTTAAGCCCAATGTTACGAGTAAATCGAAGATATCTTAGAACCCTTATCATTGCTTTCCAGTGTTCTACTCCCGGATTACTCGTATATCTACTTAATTTACTTACTGCATAAGCCATATCTGGGCGGGTGCAGTTCATCAAGTACATTAAGCTTCCAATAATTTGGGCATACTCTAATTGAGAAATACTTTCCTGTACATTTTTAGAAAGATACAAATTAACATCTACAGGAGTTCTAGCAAGATGATCATCATCTTTGCTGAATTTGTCAAGTATTTTCTCAATGTAATGAGATTGTGACAAAGCATATCCTTCTGATGTTTTGGTAATTTTCATATCAAGAATTACATCAGCAATGTCCATGTCCTTCATGTCAAAATGTTTATTCAACATTTTCTTAGTAGTTTTAATCATATCATTATTACTACCAATGATGAGCAAATCATCTACATAGAGACATACAATAACATAACCTTTGTCTGTGTTTTTAATGTAAACACATTTGTCACACTCATTAATTTTAAATCCATTTGACATCATTGCCTTGTCAAATTTCTCATGCCATTGCTTTGGCGCTTGTTTTAAACCATATAATGATTTAACCAATTTACACACTTTCTTTTCTTTCCCTGGAACAGAAAACCCTTCTGGTTGTTCCATGTAAATTTCTTCATTTAACTCACCATTTAAGAAAGCGGTCTTAACATCCATTTGATGAATTTCTAGATTATATAGAGATGCAATGGCAATTAGCATTCTTATGGATGTTATTCTAGTAACCGGTGAGTACATGTCAAAGTAATCAAGACCTTCTTTTTGTCTAAATCCTTTGACTACAAGTCTTGCCTTGTATTTGTCAATTGATCCATCCGCTTTCATTTTCCTTTTGAAAATCCATTTATATCCAAGAGGTTTACAACCTGGTGGTAAGTCCACTAGTTCCCAAGTGTGATTTTGCAAGATGGATTCAACTTCACTGTTGACAGCTTCTTTCCATAAAGGAGCTTCAGGACTGGACATAGCCTCTTTAAAAGTTAAAGGCTCATTTTCTAACAAATATGTTAGAAAATCTGGACCAAAAGATTTTGAGGTTCTAGCACGTTTACTACGCCTAAGTTCCTCTTCCTCATTTTGATCTAACTCTTGTTCTTGATCCTGACTAGTAATAGCATCAAAAGATCTTTTATTAGTACTAGTCTCTTGTCCAGTCTTCTTTGGAAATACATGTTCAAAGAAAGATGCATTCCGAGATTCAATAATAGTATTTACATGCATGTTGGAATGTTCTGATTTATGAATCAAAAACCGATATGCACTACTATTCTTGGCATAACCAATGAAAATGCAATCAATGGTCTTAGGACCTATCTTAGTCTTTTTAGGACTAGGAATAGCCACTTTAGCCAAACACCCCCACACTTTTAAGTATTTGTAGGATGGTACTCTTCCATGCCACAAATCATAAGGTGTTTGATTTATTTTCTTTCGGGGTACTTTATTTAAAATATAATTAGCAGAAAGTATTCCTTCCCCCCACAAGTTCTGAGGTAATCCAGAACTAATTAACATGGCATTCATCATTTCTTTTAAAGTCCTATTTTTCCTTTCAGCAATTCCATTTTGCTGAGGTGAGTAAGGAGCGGTGGTTTGATGAATTATTCCATGTTCTTTACAAAACTCAACAAAAGGTGATTCAAATTCACCACCTCTATCACTTCTAAGTTTCTTGATTTTCTTACCAAGTTGATTTTCAACTTCATTCTTATATTGAATGAAAGTTTCCAGAGCTTCATCTTTGGTTCGAATTAAATAAACATAACTATATCTAGTATAGTCATCTATAAAAGTGATAAAATACTTTTTCCCACCTCTAGTTTGAATTGATTTAAAATCACAAATGTCACTATGAATTAATTCAAGTGGTTCTGTACTTCTTTCAATTGAATGAAAAGGAGTTTTAGATAATTTTGCCTCAACGCAAACTTCACATTTATGATTTGAATCAATGTTAAATTTAGGTAAACATTCCATATTAATTAATCTACGCAAAGATCCATAATTAACACGTCCTAATCTACCATGCCATAAATTTGAAGACTCAAGCAAGTAAGAAGAAGATGTAGTATTATTAATAACTGATGGTACAACGGTCATTACATTTAACTTGAAAAGGCCATCAGACATGTAACCTTTTCCTACATACATCCCATTTTTGGTAAGTACAAATTTGTTACTTTCAAAAATTAGCCTAAACCCATTCTTACTCAACAAAGATCCGGAAACTAAATTCTTGCGAATGTCCGGTACATGCAACACATTGTTGAGAGTGAGTTCCTTTCCTGATGTCATCTTGAGTACAATCTTTCCTTGTCCTTCAACTTTGGAAGTTGAGGAGTTGCCCATAAAGAGTTGTTCACCATTGTCCACTATAGAATAAGATGTGAACATCTTTTTGTTGGCACAAATATGGCGAGTAGCACCAGTGTCCAACCACCATTCTTTAGGATTTCCGACAAGATTTGCCTCGGAAACAACTGCAGAAAGATTTATGACATCTACACCATTGGAAATTATATCCATTTCGGTTATATCGGCTTTAGTAATCTTCTTACTTGTTCTTCCTTTGCCTTTGCAAAAATTAGTTCTTAAGAACTTCTCTACCTTTTCACTATTATTCACTGGCACAGTCCCAACAAAAGGAGAAATTGGCGTAATGGCAATTACCATACCAGTACTGGTTTGAACATAAGTTTGACCAGTTTTAGTAGCCATAAATTCTAAATTATAAAATAAAATTATAATTAGAATTTTATACTACACAGAAAATTAAACCATAAACACAGAATTTAAATTCCGTAAAAATAAAAGAAACAAGAATGTAACTTTTATTTTCCAATTAATTTGAAAATAAAATAAAATTTTATTTAAACAAATTAATTCCACACAGAAAATTAAATTCTGTAAAAATAAAAGAAATAAAAACTATAACTTTTATTTTTCAATTAATTTGGAAATAAAATAAAATTTTATTTAACCAAAATAATTCCACACAAGAAATTAAATTTTGTAAAAATAAAAGAAATAAAAACTATAACTTTTATTTTTCAATTAATTTGGAAATAAAATAAAATTTTATTTAACCAAATTAATTCCACACAGAAAATTAATTTCAGTAACACTTCAATAATTAAAATACTGAAACAGAATTTTAATTAATGAAAACTCAGAAAATAATTTCTAAAACCCAAAATTAATTTCTGAAAAAATTTCACAAAAATATATTCTGAATTGTTAATGACACCAGTATCGTACTACTAGTTGTTGTCAAAGAAAAGAGACAGTATATTACTACTATCTGTCAAATATCATATAACCACTATTTGTTTTTCCAACCAGAATATTATTTTGTAAATTCACAGAAAATATTTTTTTTTTCCGAAATTATTTACGAAGAATGGAAAAAGGAAAACAAACGAAAAATTCTGTAAACAGAATAATTCGAATCTGTCTTAAGATTGTTGGAACAATCTTCTGTGTAAATAAAATAACTAGAAATAAATTCAAACAAAATAAATAAATAACATACCGGATTTATTTTGTCGAACCAAATAAAATTACAAGACCAAGTCGAGTGTGTGACACTCTGTCCTTAAGACAGATTCGCCCCGCTATGGTACTTACGGTTGAGTGGCGTCTATCTCCCAGGATACAATGATCTTCACAAATTTATAGAAGTACTTCAAATAAATTTGTTCGGCGAACCAAACCTGTGATCTATACTCTCTGAATATTTTTTCTAAAATTAGAATGAAGAATAATGCAAAAGTAAAAAAAAAAAACAGCACAACAATGAGATCAAATAAGACAGATTTTCGGATGTGAAAAACTTAGATACCAAACCTGCTAGAATAGATGGTATATATATAGGCAGGAAAAGGTCCGAACAGGTACCAAAATAAAGAAATGAAAAGGTGCCTTATTCAATTCAAATAAAGGTGACTCTTTGATCTAAAATTCAAATATTTGAAGAAGTGTTCCGTTAGAGAATAAATCTGTAGGTAATTTATTTATTTAAACTATTTATTTAAACTATTCATACTTGGGAATTGGCCACACCCGGTATTAGTCATTTCTTTTTTGTACTGCAAAAGCAAGTTATAAAGTCGAATTATATTTTAGACAAATTAGTATTGTGATTATATTCACAAAACAGTTTACATCTTGTTATTTAGTTCAAGCACGCCAATTAATGATATATTTTGATTTACCTCAAAATTGTGTGGGTGTATTAATATTTTTGTGTAGTTATACACCAGCAAGAGAAATTACGTTTCCTTGGAATGCTTAAAATGTGGGGGTGCTTGAAGTATTTTACCAAAATAACGGTTCCGATTGTAGGTCCATAAAGAATCTCAATTCTTTCTATAGGACAAAATTGGAGTAGAAGCAAAAATGGTTTCATTAACTCCTAAGAAACAACTCTATGTTTATTATTTTAAATTTGAAAATGGGAGTGACATAGAGTAACAGTAAGTCTTGATGTAATCAAAGACTTAATATCGTAGGACATTTGCTGTCAGTTGTGAATATTGTCTAAGAATAATATAATGGATCCACTAATGATATATAATTGAGAAGGTCAAACGAAAGATAGCGGCCGCTAAACAAAAAGTTTGACCTGAGAGCAAATGGGGGAAAGTTTATCGAGGGGAATGTGATTAAAGCCTATTACATCAAGGTCATCATAATGGTAACCCTACTTAGATGACTGGAGATCCCAAGAACTAAGTTCAAAGGGACAACTAAGTTATGTGTGGCTCGCCAGAAATCACTAAAGGAGTCTATCTCCTATCCATTCCTATGATGAGAGTGATATCTACAACATGTGTTGTATGTAGAGGATTTAGGGTAAGCTATGCTTTTAATGATCACTTATATCTTGAAAACCCTAAAGGGGTATCTTTCAAGAGGAGTATTTAAGAGACTCGAAATAAGGATCACCTATATGAATGTGAAGGGGCCGCTTCTATGAGAATTGATAAGGCTGAATTTTCTAAAGCACTCATGAAACACCAGGACTTGCCCAAGGCCAAAACGGGCACAACCGTGAGAACTAAGCTGTGTTTGGAGATATTGTGTGTGAATTCTATTGTCTTGGCTTACACAAACGGCTGAACAGTTCAAGGCATCACGTCCACTGATTAGCTAGTAAGTCCGATAGGCTTTCACTAGGGAAGGTTCAAAGCCGAAAGCTACCTATCCCGACGCAAGATATTTCCTTAAATGTACTCTCTCTTTGTCTGCATGTTGTTGCATGTCCTTTCCGTAAATTTCATTCATGTGGGGGATTGTTGGAAAATTTGAATTTAAATTTACTCCAATGGTTGTATCTCTTGAGATGAAAAGGTGTGTCCTTTTGAAGGATCATAACCGTTCTGAAGAGTCACATAGAAGTCTTTATATTCCATCTCCCTCACTTCATTTTGAGAAGAGAATTGTCATTTTTCTTCTTCACTTTGAATTTATTCTTCATATTTCCTGAGTCTAATTTTCCTATAAAGAGAGTACATACACATCGAAGTTCGCTAGGCTTGCAATAGTAGTGTTGCTAGTGCAAGACATTGATCGTTTTATCCTGGGAGATAGACGTCCATTGAATCCTAAGCACCGGTGGGAGGACGAATCTGTCTTAAGGAGAGAGTGTCACACACTCGACTCGATCAGGTTTTATCTATTTAGTTTTATCACGTTATTGTATCGATTTATTTCAGTTTTGGGTTTGCCCAAAAATCGTTTGCATAATTTTAAATTATATTTTCCATATAGTTTGGGACTAATTTTTCTAACACCGCCACCACCAGCCACCACCCACCTGCCACCACCACCCACCTCTTGCCGCTACCACCACCACCACCCACCTGTCATCCACCCGCCACCACCCACCACCTGCCACTATCATTCACTGCCTGCCACCACCACCCGCCACTTACTTGCCACCATCACTCACCACCCACCTGCCGCCACCATTCACCACCTGCCACCACCAGCCACCCACCTGCCACCACCACCCACCACTCACCACCGCCACCACCACCCACTTGCTACCACTTACCACCCGCTACCGTCACCCACCCACCTACCCACCACCACCACTACCCACCACCACCACCCACTCGCTACCACTTACCACCTGCCACCGTCACCCACCCACCCACTACCACCACCACCACCACCACCACCACCACCACCCGCCACCCACTTGCTACCACCACCACCACCACCACCACCTACCACCCGCCACCACCCATCACCCGCCACCGTCACCCACCCACTCGCCACTACCCACTACCACCAACCATCCGCCACCCACCCGTCACCATCACCACCACCACCACCCACCATCGTTACCCACCCACCCACCCGCCTACCACCACCACCCGCCACCTACCTGCCACCCACCACCACCCGCCATCGGCCACTCACCACCCACCACCTACCACCACCCGCCATCTGCCACCCACTTGCCACCACCACCACCACCTCCCACTCACTACCACCCACCACCGTCACCCACCCACCCACCACCAGCTACCCACCACCCATCGTCACCACTTTCCACCACCGTCTTCCGCCGCCACTTGCCACCACTTGCCATTTCTCACTCTTTTTTATATTTTTAAATTTTTTTAAACATTTTGTCAACTACCAAACGCGTTTGTAGTTTATGTTTTTCTAAAAATAAACAAAAAATAAATGAAAACCAGTTTATAAAATTTTTATAAATATAAACTAAAAACGTAAATGTTACCAAACACACTCTAAATGTATAAAAATTTCAATGATTTAACAATTATATATTTTAGTAATATAAATTAAATAATCTAATTGAGAGACAATATTTCAATATAAAGTTTAGAGAAATGCTATTCATCATTATTGATACAATCAAAAGTCATGTCTATGTGTAGGGCCTATATTATTTAATAAATAATAAAACTAATCAGGCTAATTAAAAAAACACATAGGACGTTAATAGTACAGTATAATGTGTCGGTGATACCCTTCCAATATTTATAGTTATAAAAGTTACAACTTATTAAATTAGCAATACTAACATTTTAACAACAGTGAAATGTAAAAAATACAACTCTTTTTAACCTTTTAACAATTTAACAAATTGAAAATGACAAAATCAGAATATAAAATTTAAAATATCATACAATAGTATTCAAATAGAAAATGACATTTATAAATTAAACATTATTATGCCAACTTAATTAGTGGTACGTATACCACATTCAAGTTTTTCAATGGAGCTATGAGAACAAAGTTGAAAACATAATAAAATTGCTAAGTGAACGTTAAAGATCAAACTGTCAACGTATCTCATACTAACATCCCTTGTAGCACATCTAAGCTTACTATGTTCATAAGCCAACAACACTTAAACTATTCTAATTTATATAATTACACAATGATTTTTGAAAATGTCTCTCACACACACACTTGGTTAGTAACTAAATCACCAAAACAATAATTTTAACATTCGAGGATTCTAAGAAAATAAAACATAAATCAATTTCAACAGTTCAATAATTGTTATCCTAAGTAGACGTTATTTTTGCTTCCTCACTTCTTATTTTTCTCCAACAAAAATACTTCTTATCTATCATAAACTTATATTTGTTGGCTCATATTCGTTGGAGGAGACCACGGGCACCAATCCTTTTCAAATATGGCAGGCAGGGTATTGAAAATATAGACAACGGTCGCTTTCGATAAATCGTAATTCAATTTTCTGAACCGTGCACAATAACTTGCATAGTAGTTTTCTAATAAAATATTTGAATGTATAGTGATTTTTCTACTAAAATATTTGAATGCACGGTAACTTCTCTATTAAAATATTTGAATGCACAGTGACTTTTCTATTAAAAAATTTGTATGCATAGTAAAATCTCTTTAAATAAGATTTATAAAATATATACCCTTTTAAAATCTTTATAATTATTATAGAGATTTTAGATACATTCTAAAAAAAATAATTAACCATCCTATGTGAGTATATCAAATTTTGTCCAAAGAAAACAACTCACTAATATCACATTTGTCAAAAGAGTACAACCAGTCAACATCAAATTTGCCAAAAGATGAATAGTAACCAACCGTATTTTCCAAAACATAAATAGTAAATTTTATAAAATTAGATCTTGCACAGTAATTTCGATTTAAATAATACTAGTGTATGTTCGTGCCTAAAGGCACGGTGTACATAATGTTTTGTTTGAATAATTTTCATTTATCATTCTCTCTTAAGCTAGGAACATTGAAAATCAAGTATACCTAGAATTCTGTTTTCCCATGACATACAAAAAATGAATAGATAACATACATTTTAGTAAGAGGATCCCCCTTATTATAGACACAACTTCAAAATAAGAGGGACAACAAAATGGTATTCTCCCTTTGGAGCACACCATGCCAATACGAAAGTGGTATTTTTCATCAAAATCTAAATAACAAACACCTCCAAATGTCTACCTCTCAAACCAAACCAAACCAAATCTATATAAGTTTACACAACGTCAATCTGCCTCTAAACAATCTTTAACTTTATACAATGTCAATCATTTCAAAGTTTGTCAACGATAAAACCAAAAATAGTGTAAATTTTGCCCTCGAGATTGCCACTCTTTCAACACTTATCAATCAAAGAAGTGCACGTTTAGTTTACACAACAATAAATACAAAATCATTAGAGAGATAAGAAAAACTTAAGCTTAAAAAAATGTAGAACTGTAAAAAGGGAGTCAATATTACCATTCGCTTCTAGTCTTCATCCACCTGTAAAATACAGAAAAAAGCCAATATGATAATTAAAAGAGACTACCTAATTCAAAACAAACACATGCATTGTCACACTAATGAAAGGTTTTTTATGGACCACCCAATTCAAACTAAACACAAACATTGTTGCAAAATAATAATTGGTTACCCAATGCAAACACTAGGAACAAACACAACACATTGTCAACACAGATACAAATTAATGACTGATAAAAACATTAATTTACAAAAATCAATCAATATTTTCTTTGGGTTTTATTTTTTCAACTCTTTCTTTTTGGAACTTCCTTTAATTGATCACATAAGCTTAAAGGGAAAATTTAAGAAGATGTGTTCTTAAGAAAGAATTTAATAAAATAAAATTTAGAAAGCTAACTCTTCAGTTGGTAATTCAACAACAAACTCTAACTAACTTAATTCTCTCATCATTTACAAATCAATACAACCTAAAAAAACCCCATTTATTTTGTCCAAAAACCCAAAACCATTTATTTTATCAGTTTAGTCATATCAGTTTTTTGTATGTAACCCTCCATCACCTTCTTCAATCTTCATCTACACCCATTCAGATTCATTTTGCTTCCAACCTTAAATAAATTTTGAATATTTGTTAAGCAATACATGACCATAAGCAAAACTCAAAACTCAAATAAAATATCAACTCCCCCCAGTCTTAATGCAAATTAAGAAACGAACATATAAAAAACACCTCCAATACGAAAATATTGATTAAAGGAACACGTCTTTCTTAAACAGATGTCAATGAACAGCCACTGTAAACTACAAAACCATGGAGAATGTAAAAAACAAATCCAAACAACTCCTTCCCTTTCTCAGAATTCAGACAACAATGTAAACAACAAATCCAAACAACAGCGATCAAGAGCAAAGAAAGAGAAAAACACAATAGCGAGTTCGAAGTCTTACCTTGCGAGTACGAGTTCAAAGGGAATCGAAGGGAGCCGAAGGAAATTCAACCTACAACAAAGAAATGGAAAGGAAAAACACCATACGTTACATGTGTAAGCATGAAGATTTCAACATTCAAATACTTCTCTTGGACCAGGTTTATGCAAAAGCCTATATAAATTGCTTCTGCAATTCAAAACCACTACTGTAATTAATTAAATACTTAGAAGCAAAATTAAGTGTAGCAGAAGATGAGGCGAAAATGGCCAAATAATGTTTCATAGTAGCAAAAGCAAAACAATTCCAAACCAATATGAAGGACTCATATAATTTTGATGCCAATGTAATTTTGCTAAAGTCAGATTTGATAACAGATGCCAATGAACAACCACCGTAAACTACAAAACCATGGGAGAATGTAAACAACAAATCCAAACAAGTCCTTCCCTTTCTTAGAATTCAAACAACATTGTAAACAACAAATCCAAACAACATCGATCAAGAGCAGAGAAAGGGAAAAACACAACAGCGAGTTTGAAGTCTTACTTTGCGAGTACGAGTTCGAAGGGAGCCGAAGGAAATTCAACCTACAATAGAGAAAGGGAAAGGAAAAATTCAAGGTGTAAAAACAAAACCCAGAAAAATCTAACAGATAGGACCAAATATGGAAGCAAAAAGCTGAAGAACTAAAGTATCCCTGTTTTGGGGTTTGAACAGACACAGTCATAAAGAACAAACACAGCCATAAAAAAAATAAAAAAAAAAATAAAAAAACAGAGAAGGGAAGAAACTGCGATGCCCAATTTCACAATTTCTTTGCAATTTCTACCATAGTTCTAATTAGGCAACCGCCAAACAATGCTGAAAAACCATGAACCACAAATTTTATTTTACTCTTTAGAAAGGATCTGTCTATTTAATCAACAACAGAACCAGCCAACAAAACCTTAAAATAACCTGTTTGAATCAACAAACACAACATACCAAAATACTGGAGCGGGAAAAAAAACTTACCTTGCGAGCCGAGTTCGAGAGTAGTGAATGGGAATTCAACCCAATAATCACCAGTTGACCAAAAATTAAAAGTGTAAAAACAAAACCCAAAAAAATCTAACAAATAGAACCAAATCTAGAAGCAAAAAACTGAAGAAGTGAAGTACCTCTGTTTTAGGGTTTGAATAGACACTGCCACAAAGAACAGACACAGCCAAAAAAAAAAAAAAAAATAGAGAGAGAAAGAAACTGCGATGCCCAATTTCATAATTTCTTTGTAATTTCTGCCATAGTTCTAATTAGGCAACCACCAAACAATAAATCATGAACCACAATATAAAGCTTAACACATATATATACCAGAAACAGAAATTATGATAAACAAAAACATCAATTTAAACCATTATAGACTTCAATTCTACCAACAAACAACAATTTATCCAACTAAAACTCGAAGCATGTATATATATATATATATATATCTAGAATTGAAGTATCTCTGTTTGGGGGTTTGAACAAACACAACCACAAAGAATAAAGACAACCAAAAACAAAAAAACAGAGAGAGGAAGAAACTACAATGCCCAATTTCACAATTTCTGCCATAGTTCTAATTAGGCAACCACCAAACAATAAACCATGAACCACAAAATAAAGCTTAACACATATATATACTAGAAATAGAAATGATGATAAACAAAAACTTAAATTTAAACCATTATAGACCTCAATTCCACCCACAAACAACAATTTATCCAACTAAAACGTGAAGCATATATATATATATATATATCTAGAGAGAAAGAGAGGAAGAGAGGTACCGGAGAGCTCCCATGGGGGTTCGAAGTAGAGAGAGAAAGAAAAGACGACAGCGTCGATATAGAATTCGAGGAAGTTGATGATGATGCCGGTGGCTGTGGTGGTGGTGAAGTTGGTGATAGGGAACAGATGAGCCAATTTAGTGAGTTCGACAGTTGATCGACCGCCAATCGAAGCACAGTTTCACGGTTCTCAATTGGAAACCCTAGCCTTCAGAAAGGATCTGTTTATTTAATAAAAAATAGAACCAGCCAACAAAACCAAAACACTGAAAGGGGGAAAAAAAACTTACCTTGTGAGCCATGTTCGAGAGTAGCGAATGGAAGGGTTGCGACTTGAAGCCACTAAGAGCTAATGGGGAAAATGGGGAGAGACAAAAATCGAGTGAGAGAGAAGGGAAGAAGCAGAAATCGAGGCCGAGTTCGAGAGGCAGAAATCAAGGACTGTAGAACAGCGTCGGAAGCAAGCGAAAATGAAGGGTAGGAAAGAAAAATAACAGAGAGAAAGAGAGAGAGAGATAAGGACGGAATGATGAGGAGACGTGTAACAGAGAGGGAGAAAGAGAGATAAAGAGGGAATGGAGAGGAGACGTGAGCAGGTAGGAGAGGGAGAGAGCACAGAGTGTTTGGGCGGGAATCAAAGCATCATCTGAACCATTGATGTTTATCAAAATTGATCTGAGCCTTTGAAACTAAATGTATCTCTAATACATTTTATATATTTTTAAAAACCGTTCTGCTTTATTATATAGATTTATAACAAATACATCAAACAATATATATTTTAAACAGATAGTATTTTGTGTCAAAGAATGTAGAGTATATATATTAAAAAAAATCACAATTTATCTAATCATATTTTAGACATCATCAAAATTAAATCACATGATTAACAATCTCTCCCTTTTTTATGGTGGCAATATAAGCATGGATTTGACACAAAATTTTACATGAATAAATGCAACAAAAGTATTCAACAATCATAATACATGCACTTATTTGTATTGTACTTTCTTCCCATTTATTAACAAATTCTTTGTCAAATAATTTATATATAAATCATAATTCTTCTCCCCCTTTGACATTATCAAAATAAAAGATTGATATATGAATTTGGATAGAGAATGAAAATTTCCAATTTTTCAAAACGAAAATCATATAAATACATTTGAGCAAATAATTTAATTTGACAAAAAAAAATGTAATAATTTTTTATTTCTTCCCCGTGATTATTATTGAGATTTGTTATCACCGACACAAAAAATAAAATAATGTAGTGGCGCTGAAGATATTGACTATCAAAATATTTGAGCAGGCATGCATCGATTATAGTATCAATGGTGTGTACAAAATGACATAAATGGTGCGCAGAGATATGAAACCTTCAAGTGTTCTTACAAAAAATTTGTTCACAGTCCATATAATCATGTCATTTCTTACATTGGCCATCAATGGTTCTGACTTGAATGAGGTGACTGAGATATAGGCAAATAAAAGGTTACCTACAGTGTATTCACACGCTATTTTAGTAGCCGAGAGTCCGAGTGTATTTGATAATCGTAATGATACAGAGGTTATCAATAATACTATGGCTCTTAGTACACAGACAATGGCATGTTATTTCTTACATTGGCCATTAATGGTTCTGACTTGAATGAGGTGCCTGAGATACAGGCAAATGAAAGGTTACTTATAGTGTATTCACACGCTATTCCAATAACCAAGAGTGCAATGATATAGAGGTTATCAATAATACTATGGCTCTTAGTACACAAACGATGACTGCGGTTTCCAATATGGCTCAACGACTATAAACAAGAAGCCAACAGAATCAGCGATTAAAAGAAGATGTGATCTATTTAAAACAATAACTTGTTGAAACTTGTCAGGTGAAGAGAAGTCTAGAAAGTAAAAATACACAGTTGGAGAAAGCGGTGCAATATTACGCAACCGTTATAATGCCAAGACTCACAAAGGTCGAAAATAGAGAGGTTCATGTTCGGGAGGCTCATGAAAATCTATTGACAAAAGTTAATCGCAAAAAATCGGTGAAGCCTACTTAGAACAACATGTAATCTAAAAATATTTTTTCATTCTAAAATAATTGCAAGCATTTCTCTTTGTCATTTTTTTTTAAAGAAAAAGAATTTTTGGTGCAGGTAAGGAGTAAAAAAAAGTAGAGTAATTTCAAAATATATCTTTAGAAAAACTCCCTCTGAGATTATGCATATGATCAAAAAATAATTTTAAGAAAACTCCCCCTAAGGTTGTGACGCTTTATTTTTTTTATGGTGATTTTGTGCAGATATAGCAATCATAAAACAATCACATGAAACACGCGGTGTATAAAATATAATCATATCAAGTTAAGTAAACACATAATAAATGTTGTTATATTTCATTCTCCTTTCTATCATTAATAAAAATAGATAAATTCAAAAGATGAGAAGATCTCAATAGGTGCCATGATCAATTTTGAGTTTAGAATGCTATTTTTGGATTTTTCCAAAATGTAACACATAAAACAAATATTAGCTCACATGAAAAATATCAATATATTACATCATCAAAATCATCTTAATAATAATGTGGCTTAATCAAAATAATTAAAGTTGAAATTAGATCACAAATTTTCAAACATTGTGTGCACACATAAAAAACAATATAACAATGTTTTTAATCAAAACATCAAAATAGTAATAACTTTGTTTTCTTCTCTTTTTCCTCTACGTTCTGTGTCATGGTCAAAATATAATATATATATGGCATAGTATGACAATCATGTATGTATTGGAATAAGATACTCATATATGTAAGAGAGTAGAAATTGTTGGAAAATTTTGGTTTATAGGCTTATTTTGGACCATCTTTGAGCCCAAATTTAAGTGGGGACCACATGTCTTTTGAGATGGGTCCAAGTGGTGACGTGTTCCTTGCCATATGGCAAGTCACACGATGAAAACAGATCGTCAAAACCATTTATGAGTGAATGGAAAGTTGACGTCATTTTCGGGTTCGTGAAATGGGAAGTTAAGGAGTCAAATGTGGGTTACGTTGTTTTGGATGTCTCACATAGAAACTTTAAGAGAACTTATAAGCTTTAGGTTGATATACTTGGATTAGGCCCCAAGGGGCACCCCAAGTTTTGTAAGAAGGGGAGTTATGGACAAACTGGGCTTGACTATCCCTAGTTTAATTTTTTGGACAAAATTCATTTGAATTTTTTCAAATTCTTGTAGGAAAAATTTGAAATCCTAACAGATCTATTCAAACGTTTGCGCCAAATTTGAATTCAAATTTTTGCTTCCCAAAAATAGTGCCCCTCCAGTCTCCTCTTTTCTTCATTTCGGTCACACATGTTCGAAAGGTTGTCTGCCCTTACGAATAGACACCATATATGGCCTATAAATACAGGGTCCCTCCAGTAGATTCATTAATTCCAAATTTCCTTTCTATTTTCCTTTTGTGCTGCATTGTTCTTTATTTAGTTCATAGAGTTTTCAGAGAGTTGCAGAACTCAGGTTTGGTTCGCCTGACAGATTGTTTGTAATGCTACTACAATATGTGGTTTTGATCATTTTAACCTGGGAGATAGATGCCATTAGTCCATGAGCACCTGTGTGGTGACGAATTTGTCTTTAAGGACAAAGTATCACACACTCAACTTGATCATTGTCTTACTGGTTTTATTCTTTGAAACAAGAACTTTTGATAAGTATTTTATTTGTTTTAGTTTTATTTTGTTTTTTTACACAGAAGATTGTTCTTACATAAATTTTATCATCAAATAAAATATTTTGAGATTTGAAAACTAACTTTTACCAAATTACCTATACCAATTATCTTCAATCATGTCTTGAATTTTTTTTGTCCAAAATACTATTTTCGTCTACCGGATTTCACCTTGATGCGCACCTAGAAAAAAGATCAAGTTTTCAATTTTGGTATCCAAATCTTTTTGGGTCCGTGACTGTTAGTTTCAAGATTAATTGATTTTGGAATCCATTTCATTTTTGTTCTATGTAATCCTTTTTTAAATTAACATGATGAAATTGAGTGACCATTCCTGTTATAATAGTGGCATACAATATTAGGATTACTAAATGATGATACTTAAACAAAGAATTTTTTATAAAAAAAATTGTTTTTTGTGGGGTTTGTATCCATACATGCTTTATCAAAAATACATCTTTAATTTCCAAGTAATTTATTTTAATTTTCTTTTCCTTGGGTAAACTTGAAAATTGTTTTAATTAAATTTTCAATTTTTTCTTTTAATGAATCATTTTCAATTTTCAAATCACTTGAAGAATTCTTGAGAGAATCATTTTCCTTTTTTAAACTTTCATTTTTATTTTTTAAAGTTACATTATTTTCAAGTTTCAAATCATTTAATTCCTTTTTCAAGATAGGAGATTCTTTTGATTTCAAAATATCATTTTCTTCTTTTATCTTTACAAATTCTTTTTATAACTCTTCAATTTTATTAGATAAAGATTCATTTTTTGTTGTTGAATTTGAAAGCAATTTTTTAAGAACAATATTTTTAATGCCAAGTTTTCGAAATTCATCATGCAATTCTTCAAAAGCATATTGTAATTCATCAAAAGAATAAGACTCATACCTCATTATCATTTCCAAATGCCATTAGGCATTGGTTAGCAACTTCAATAAGAAAATTTTCTTTTTACTTCCATTCATCATTACAAGTTTATGGGTCATGAGAGACCTCAAAAGCTCTTTCATGCTCAATCTTGTTAAATCCTTTGCTTCTTGAATAGCGGTCACTTTTGACTCCCAATTTTATGGCAAGGGTCTGAGAATTTTTTTCATCACCTCACTATTAGTATAAGATTTACCAAGAGATTTTAGAATATTAATAATGTTAGTAAATTTAGAAAATATTTCAGAAATAGATTCATGGGATTCCATCTTAAAAAGCTCATAATCATGAACCAACACACCAATTTTAGATTCTTTAACATGGTTGGTCCTTTCATGCATGGTCTTTAATTTATCCCAAATTTCTTTGGCTGATTCACATGTAAAGATTTTATTAAACTTATTTGAATCTAAAGCACAAAATAAAAAATTCATGGCCTTGGCATTCATTTGAATGCTTTTCAAATCATTATTGTCCCATTCGTGTTCTTCCTTGGGCAAGATTCACCCTTGAATAGTCTTAGAGGGTATCTTGTGACCATTGACTATAATTTTTCATAGCTCATAGTTTAAAGATTGAATGAAAATTTTCATTCTTGCTTTCCAGGAAGTATAATTTGAGCCATCAAACAATGGTGGCTTGTCCTTCAGCAAAATAAATATCAAAATTGGTTATCATGATCTACTCTTAGACGGTTAAGTCAAATGCAAGAGTCCAAGCTCTAGTACTAATTGTTATCTCAGGTAGACAACCTAAGAGGGGGTGAATTAAGTTATAAAAATAATTTCATAATATTAAAAAATTAACCCAAATAATAAATAAATAAATATGTCAACAATATAAAATAGAGTAATGAAATGGAATGAGCAAAGGGAAGAGAAATCAAATACAGCAATTTATAATGGTTTGGTATGCTGGACTTACGTCCACTCCTTAAGTATCATCTTCGGAAATTTCTCCACTATTCTTGAAATAGTAATACACCACTAGTTTCACGGGTGCTAGCGAACCTTTATAACAAGTGACCAATCTCGATCACTCCGACTAGTTTAGAATTCGGTGCCTAGTCATACCTAACCTAAGTGATTTTATTCTAAGAAATCACTCACAAAACTCTCTCTTTTTACAAGTATAAAATGAATAAGAGATAGAAAACCCTTATACAATTTTGCTCAAACTCTCAACAAATTTTCTCACAGAAAATATAACTCAACGAAACACAATATAATATTTGACAGTATTTTAATATCACAGATTTTTCTCTTGTTTTCACTTCCTCACTTCTTATTTTTCTCCAACCAAAATACTTCTTATATATCATAAAATTATATCCGTTGGCTCATATCTGTGGAAGGAGATGTATGCGGAGCGCAGGCACCAATCATTTTCAAATATGGCAGGCGGGGATTGAAAATATAAACAACGGTCGCTTTCAATAAATAATAATTCAATTTTTCCAACAGTGCACAATAACTTGCATAGTAGCTTTTCTAATAAAATTTTTGAATGTACAGTAATTTCTCTATTAAAATATTTGAATGTACAAAAATTTCTATATTAAAATATTTGAATGCACAGTGACTTCTTTATTAAGATATTTGTATGCATAGTAAAATCTCTTTAAATAAGATTTATAAAATATATACCCTTTTAAAATCTTTGTAATTATTGTAGAGATTTTAGACACACTCTAATAAAAATAACCAGCCATCCCATGTGAGTATGTCAAATTTTGTCACAAGAAGACAACTCACCAATATTACATTTGTCAAAAGAATACAGCTAATTAATGTCAAATTTGTCAAAAGGTGAATACTAACCAATCGTATTTTTCAAAAATAAAATAGTAAATATTATAAAATATTTTTATAAAATCAGATCTTGCACAGTAATTTCGATTTAAATAATATTTATAACAAATACATCAAACAACATATATTTTAAATAGAAAATATTTTGTGTCAAAAAATATAAAATATGTATATTAAAAAATCACAATTTATCTAATAATATTTTAGACATCATCAAAATTAAATCACATGATTAACAATAATTAAATTAATATATTTTATTTTGCAATGAAAAACAAATAATGAATTCAATAAATGCAAAATAAGAGATAGGGGGACTTGGGTTGTTGTTGCGCATAGTTCATAATAGCTACTATTGCACCGTTTAGTGGATCCATTCTGAAATCTATTTTGATAATTTAAATCGTTAACTTTTTAGAGTATATTGATTATAATATACTTGTAAAAAATTTAGTTGATCATGTTTCGGTAATTTTTATCAAATCATATTTGTATCTAAAAAAAAGAATGATAAGTGTAATTTGAAATATAAATGTGTTGTGATGAAATGATTACAAATGTTCGATCAACTTAATTTTTTGCAGGTATATTCTACTCGATATACTCTAAAAATTGAATAATTTAAATCATTAACCTCAGAACGAGCCCAATAAGCCGTGCTCTGAGAGGGAGAGATATGGGGGCATGAATGATGGAAGGAAGTTGGTTTGGGCAGAAAATTTATTTTGATCCAAGTAAATCCAACCGTTAATTACATAGAGGGGTTGATTTCAGCTGTTCCAAACAATTGTGTTGGAGATACATTTTCAAAAACCATTTTATTTTATTATATAGATATATTTTACTATTTATATCTACATTCTATTTACTTTATTAATGATATTTTTTATTTTTAAGTCGGTTATAATTATATCAAAACTTATTATATTTTTTTTCGTAAATTTCAAAAGTGGTTAGTATAATTTGTTTTTTAAAGTGATGCTTACCAAAACCATGGTATTTGGAACAAAAATTACAAAAATATGGATAATATTTTTAAATTACACTACAAATGAAAAGTACAAAAAAATATTTGCAAAATCGTGACGTTGTCTCAATATGTTCTTAAAATATAAAAATGACTTACCTTTTCAGCTCCAATATATAAATAAATAAATAAATATATTTATTCACAAACCAATCAATTTTACCACTTCACGACACTCAATAATATGAGATTATTTGATTATGTTTTAAATTGTGTGTAAACCACGTGTTGCATCCGGAATACTTAATAAAATATAAGTTTGTTTCAAAAAATTAATTTATCAATTTTTTTTTTATTTTTTTGTTTTTGTTTTTGGAGTCTTGGAATAGTTTTCTAATTCCAAAAGCTTAGTTTGATGATTTGGGTAATCTGTCCAAGCTTCCAGCTCATCCTCTACAAGCAATATGCAAAATAATAGTATACAATATAATTTGATTTTTTTTTTTTTGGTTAAAAAAATAATTAAACATATCAATTCCATTGGATTGTCTCTATCAGGAATATATTATACTTCTTTTATGTATGAAAAAAAAAAAATATATATATATATATATATAGCCTCCGTTTGAGAAGTAGGTTGGCTTTTTGACTTTTTGATTTTTTTGGCTATTTTAGCCTGAACTAAAAAATTTGGTTTGGGAAGAGCTTTTTGGCTTTTTTGATTTTTTTGTGAGAGAAGAATGTAATGATTATGGGTTGAATGTGATATTTTGTTTTTTGTGGCTAAAATAGCCTATTTTGTCTTTTGTGGTTAAAATAGCCAAAAAAACCCCGTTTAGCTCTTGCCAAACGGAGCCAGAGAGAGAGAGAGAAAGTAATGTTTCTTAAGTTAAGTAGGGGTCATTTGTAAGATATTTGTTCAAACAAAATTAGTCCACCCTTTGCAAGAAAGCAAAGTCTGAAATTTCAGCTCCTCTTTAATTGGAATATTTGAATTTTGAATTTGTATAGAGATTTATGAAAGCCAAAGGCAAAGAAATAAAAAAGAGAAAAAAAAAAAGAAAAAAAAAAAAAACTTCTACTTCATTCTCATTCTAATTTATTTTTTCTTCATAAATTACTCCACACACACAAAATAAATAAATATCCAAACACAATTTTGCTTGGCTTTTTATATAAAATGGGTATGAAATATGTAAAAAAATATATAAAAATATAAAAATATGTGAAAAGTGTTTGAGGTTCTAAGTTTTTTATTTTTTATTTTTTTTGTATTATTTGTTCTTAATGAACGCGTATTGAATTTTCTAAAAAATATTTTTAAAAAAAATGGAACGAAGCAAGCTGATTAATTGTTGGGAGTGGTTTGAAATTGGCAGTTGCATAAAGACCTATGAATATGTTTGAAATCGATAGTTATAAAAGCGTCATTTAAGAATAAGAAAAATTGTAACAAAACTGTTTATATCCAATAATTTGACACTTCATACAATAATTAGAAAAGAAAACACACTTCGTGCGCAATTAAAAAGATTCCGAGTGTTTACTATCCTTATAACTGCTCTTGTGCGCAATTTTGAAAAAGGAGAATGTGTGACATCTACATTAAATTTGATATTTATTTTATGAATAATGCTTGGGACTCCCTTTTGGGGTCACCCCCTCATCCCCTTTGTCACGTGGCGGGTGGTGATTGGAGGAACAGGAAAAAAAAAAGAAAAAGAAAATGTAACCAATGAGAGAGAGAGGGGGTCAAAGGGGGTGGGAGGAAAAGGAGGATGAATCATTGTTGTTATTTTATATAATAATATAGATAATATATAAAGATATATATGTGGTCCAAGACAACTTAGAACACTAATCTAAGTTCAATGATGAATTTGGATAAAACTTGGCTTTCCTTTCACATAAGTGGGGCAGGCGATATCTTATATGAGAGTTGTAAATTACCAAGAGAATGGAAATATTATTATTATATTACAAAGAAAGATATGTAAAAAATTTGGATATATTGATAGGACCGCACCAAAAATGTTTGGTAACTCTAAAATAAGAGTTCGAAATGAACTTTAATTATGTGGCACTAACTCATATGTAATTATCGTTACTTTCTATTAATGTTTTTTATTTTCTTTTGACTTGCCAATTTATTAGAGCTCTATTTAAACCTTTTGAATTAGAGTTATATATCATCGCTATTGCACCATATACGACAAGTCATATTGTCCTTAACACATACGCTATCAAATAATATTTGCTTGCAAATTTACCCAAACAAAAGCCTTTCCATAATAATTACAGCTCAATTTATTTTTATTATATAAAACATACAATTCATTTAACAAAATTATGTCACATTTATTAAATTACCCCTGTAGAAAGGTTTTTATTTCAATTTCTATGAATGATCCACCCATTGAGACTAACAAAATCACGAGTAAGACCGATGCAAAAAAGTAGTTTTTGAAAATTGGATCAAATTCCATTTCATGTGCTGTGTCATGTGATGCTCTTGGGAATTTCTTTTTTTTGGTCAAAACCTAAAAAATAAAAAAAAAAAATAACTGGCAGCCCAAAGATAAAACGTGCAGCAATGTTTTTTCTTTCATTGCATGGGGTTTCTGTGGACGCTAAGACCAGATTCGTGTTCCAAAAGTAAAACCTAACTTCCCCAGAAAAATCAAACAAGTTATACATTAAATTTATACAGGCTTTAATTGCATCACTATAACATAATACTGCAAAGTTTACACACATATATAAACAAACATATGGGCAAATTACAAACACCCCCTCGAAATTTGTTAAAAATATAAATTTTCTCCTGAAGTTTGAGAAATTACAAATTACCTTATGAGGGTCAAATTTTCATAACAAATTAAGAAAAATTATGAGAGAATCTGTATGAAAATAAAAATCTTAAGGGACAATTTGTTATGAAAATATAAACCTCAAGGAGCGGAATGTAATTTCTCAAACCTCAGAGAGAAATTTATATTTTCACCAAACTTCGAGGGAGTGTTTGTAATTTACCCTAAACATATATAAAAGAGTGTCGAGAAGAAAAAAATATTAAATACAACGATAATACTTTCCTATGTGATATTAATAATCAATAAAAAGTTACAAATGCATTAACAGCTACTTTTGGGAGGAGGCATGAGAGACCCAGGGGATCGCGTACACCCTACCTCAACTTTTTCAAAATTATACTTTTGCCTCTTAACAAAAAATATATTTCAACTTAATTCAATTCAATCTTTTCAAGTACTTTTTTAAAAAATTTATATCACTATTTTTTCTACATTTTTTTTTTGGATTTTTTTAATTTGTCACTTTAAATGTTGAATTATACTAATTTTTTTTTTATAAATTTTATATTAGACAAATGTTATACGTCACAAATTTTTTGTCATTGTTTTATACATCTTATACGAACTCATAATTGATTCACTTGTTTACAAATAATTATTACATAATTAATGACAACTAATAAAATATTGTATGTAATTCAATTATTCATAACGTTGAAAAAAAATAAGTGATATATAAAAATCACTGTATATTATTTATTCACCTTTAAAAAATTTGCACTCATATTTCATGAGGACATGTGATTATTTTTTAAACTGTGATGATCATCATATATAAAGTTAAATTAATAACAATAAAAATATTGATTGGTTAACTTGAGCTCATATTTAGGCGTAGTTTGGGAAGATTGAAAAAAGACAAAAAGTCAAAAAGTCACTATCCTATTTAAGTCACATCCTCTTATTTAAGTCACATCACCTCTCTAACACATCACTTCAAACCCAACCCAAACCCAACCCATATTTCATAAAAAGTCAAAAAGTGTACTTATTTAAATATAACTTTTGCATCACACTAATTTTCAGTCCTACTATCAAATAAAAATAAATAAATAAAAAATTAGATTAAGTTGGAATTACAATTTTTGTTAAGATTTCAACTCAAGACCCAGCCAAAATCTTGGCTCCGCCATTATCTACTTTCTTAGATCAAGTTTGGCATCCTCCAAAAAATCTAAAAATTCAAAACATCACCTCTCTAACACATCATTTCAAACCCAACCCAAATCCAATCCATATTTCATAAAAAGTCAAAAAGTGCACTTATTTAGTCTTCCCAAACTTGGCCTTATTATCATTTCATGAAATTCTTTAACAGTAGTGTAGCAGAGTGAAATTTAACATTGTTGGCAGCTAGCCAAACATTCCATTTCAATCCTAGTTTTTTCGACCACCCACCAAAGCAATAAAAAAAACAAAGATCGATAAATCCAAAACTTGATTTGACAAACAAAATAAGTAGCGCAGGGACTAAAAACGTACAGGTAGTGAGTTGTTCTCCCAATAATGCAATCAAGCTTCCCCATTTTAAAATGGGTTTGCTATTACTTCTTCAGTGGATTCATTCTATCCCTGAGATAGTAAAGCTTGGCCCTCCTCACTCTCTTCTTGTCCAGCACCTTTATCTCCTTTATATTGGGTGAGTACCTGTCATCACCAACTCATTTAGCAAAACATGTGAAGCAATATCTAATAAAGAACAGATGATGTGGCAAGGTAACAACAATACTAACACTGTAACACAAAGCCACATATCACACAATTATACCAATTTATTATATGATTCATCTCGACTGCTAGTTAAGGCAATTTAAACTAACGGGATGCCCAACTAGAACAACTTTATTTCTAATACCATCTCTACCTCCTCATTATGGATCCCCCTTCCAAGGGTATTACTAATACCAAGGCATTAGTAGTCCCAAGGCTATCTCTCAAAACAAACAAGGTATTAGTAGTCCCAATCCCCTTCCTATAACCCCAAACAAACGCGGCTAGTCTAGACTAGTCTGCAAGACTTAGGTAGTATAATTTCAAATTTCGTGAGGGCTTAGTATAAAATTTGCTAACCCGAATTTAAATTCTGTGAGGGGTTGGACAAGGACTCTCACGACCTTAGTGGACCCGGGCCTGGGCTTGACCAAAACTCTTTGTGATAAAATCGGGCTCGGGCTTGGTCAAACTACTTCAGGCTAGAGGCTCGAGCTGAACTTGGGCAAATCATTTTGGACAAACCACCAAACCCTCAGCCCACTCGAAGCCACCTGAGTTGCAACCCTATTGGGGACTCTTTCAGAACCATGATCGCTTATAGATGAAATGTACAAATAAATTTGATGGGAAGGTCAACTATCTCTAACTATTTGTGCCAACAAATTTGGTAGAATAACAAGGGAGGAGAAATTATAAATCTAACTTTTTATGGCATTCAATCATATTAGAAATCTGCAATAGAAACAAAACAAAACAGAACACATTACAAATCAACAATCTGGTCTCAACTTGATGAATCACTTCACAATCCATCAAGATTTGAGACAATTTAATGACGACCAGCTGTCAGCCTGACACCTACACTGAAGGAACTGATTCCAAATCCATGGTAGTAGGAGGTACGTGAAGAACCTTCTCATGTACCTTGGCTGATACCAAATGATAGGTTGCTACCTCACTGTTTTGGCGTTTAAACTCTTGGAAACTAAAGATTAACCCTGCCAGCTCAGATACATTATGACAGAGCACGTGCAATACTAGAACTCCAATATATAAGCACGAAAGTAGGACTCAGAGATCAACTTTGAGAGTATCCACACCAGACTATTCTCTATTGTGTGGCCACATATAAATGAAAAGGCGTTGTTTTAAGAAAATGAACAAGAAACAAGCAATTTCAACTTGTAGAATGAAGCAAAATAGCATCCCTAAATTGGGTTATGTTAAATAAATTAAAAGATTTCCTAACAATAAAATATTTAAAAGGTATGCCTTACTTTCACTTCTAGCCATAGTTGTTAGGTTCAAGACACACTAGGCACCAAGGTCTCTTAGAATCTAAGCACCAAGCGCAACATAAAGTGTGAGTGAAGTAAGGCACATGTGAGTTAGGCATGTATATTAAAAATATACTTACAACTGAAAGCAATTTGAAATATATCTATATATATATATATATATATCAATATCACATATAAACAAAGTAAAGGTGAATTTTCTATTATTTTTTCCCCCCACGCATATGAACTGAAATAGTTAATAGATCAATACATGTAAATCTGTCAATTGGTATATGCATCCAATAAATCAAGAGTACTGCTATTGACCCCTACCTTTCTTCTTAAAACCCCCACCTCTTCCATTTTTTTAATTCCAATTTTGTCCAAACATATGATTCCACTTTTACCCTCATCCCTCATCTTCTAATCCTAATTTCCCAAACCCTAACCCTAAGCCTAACCCCTACCCCTCTCAACTCCAACTACCACCTCCACCCACCGCTGGCCAACCTCTCACTGCCAGTTGCCACCTCTATCACCCTCTTCTCCCTCGTCTTTTTCTTCTTCTTCTTCTGAAATCGCGAACTCCACCCCTGCCGTTCATGATCGCGAACCCCACCGCCACTACAATCTCTCTCTCTCTCTGCACATGGTTGGGTTGTTAGGGTTTAGAGGCGCGATGGTGACAGCGACGCGACGGGATTTGGGTTGGTTGTCGATGAAGATGAAGATGAAGATCTGCAATCTCACTCTCTCTCTCTGCATGGTCAGGTCGCTAGGGTACGGAAGCGCGATGGTGACAATCTAGGTTGCTCGTTGATGAAGATGAAGATCTAGGTTGGGGAGGCGATGGCGACAGCGGTGGATTGATGAGTTGGGAAGGCGGTGGTGGCAACAGAGCAACGGCAGTGGCCGGAGGTGATGAGTTGGGGGTTCAAAGAAGAGGGATGCAAGTGGTGGGATTAAGCTGGGGGTTCAAAAAGAAAATGGGAGCGACTTGATTAAGTGCATAGGGATTCAAAAAAGTGGGGGGTCCAAAAAGATAAGGTAGGGGTAAATAACAACCCTATAAATCAAATACCCATTGCAAATACTAGCTGTAACTTCAACTATATATTATAATTCTACATACTAAAAATTAATCATTAGATTAGATATATCTATTTCAAGTAGTCATGCATAAACTCATACATCTAAGATATAAATATGATATAATGCATATCAATTGGTGATCCCTGAAAAATATAGCAGTAAAAGATAAAGATATGATTGGATTATTTTAAGAGGTGTAATTCTTGAGCTTGAAGCCTACAAGAACGTGTGTGCTTAACAATTTTATGTGGCGACTCAAGGGGATTGACCTTACGTAGAAATAAAAAATGAGGCACTTTCTTTGAGTTTTGATGAGGCCGTGGCCTTTTGGGGGCAAAGACCCGCCTTTAACAATCATGCATCTAACATTCTTTAACATGTAAGCTTAATTTTTCAAGTAACCTGGCTAGAAAGATGTGTTTTAGTCACATGTTTTAACTTTAATAATTACATCTTTAAAACTTGTTATTTCCACACTTTCTTAGATAACTAAATAGAAGCTTAAAGTTCAATATGTCAATTATAACTTAGTAATTCAGAAGAATTTTCAGTTTACTTACAGTGGGAAGAGAGATTCAACTCCAACTCCAGCGACAAGCCTCCTTAATCTAAATGTAGTATTTAAACCAGCATTGCGCCTTGCTATAACAATGCCTTTCAGTATTGAAACACGCCTTTTATTGTCAGGCACTTCCTAATCATGCCAGGGATTTTAACACAACGAATCAAATGATGTTCCTCGTAGCAATTCTAGTTCTGACCAACACACAAAACAATAAATTTCCCTCAACAACAATTTTCATACCACTTTGAGCTGGATGATATAACCAGGCTTTATATCAGGTAGTTCTTTTTGTTTCCTCACTTCCTCCACAGCTTCCTTATCAAGAATCTGCAATGTAATATCAAAATTTAAAACAAAAAAATTTAATGAAAATCAGATGAAATATTCCATCTGTTTCAATAAGAGTAAAAAAGATGCATGCCTGCATTATATGCTTGGCTGTTTTATCAAGCCTCTTAAATTTGATGCGTGGAGCAACTTCAGAGACAGAAGCAGCACCTTGTGCAATGGCATCGGCTGAATTAGTCACTGTAGTGATGCACCTACTGGACAGAGTTTGCAGTGCCATAGATTGGTGAAAAGGACCTGGCTTAGGATCCCTGTATAACAGTGATACTGAAAGTATACCACCATTATTAGATGACGTGAGCAAGTCTGTTTTGATACTGGGTTTTGTCTGCCAGAATAAATTAAGAAGCATCACACATACGGACTAATTCTTTGTAAAGATGACCCAAAAAGTAATTTAGAGAAAAAGACAATACTTTTCTGAAATGGAAAAATCATGGCCTTGAAGTCACCAAATTATGATAATATATAATGAGAAGAAATATATTTACCACAAAAGCATAACACTGCTGAACACCATTACTTTTATTTTTTTTGCTTGTGATCATCATAGACACTAATTAAAGGTAAATCACAGGATATTGATAATAATGTTTTTCTTCCTCTCATTTTAAATATAACAAGCAAATTTTGGAAAATCCAGTAATCTAAGTGATCAACTAAAACATCTTAATATAGCACCAAAGAACCACAGGGCTATTCACCAAACAGCTACACAACTAAATTCCAAGTGAGTGTCAAGACTAGCATGCCTCAAGCACATTCAAACTAAAGTAAAAGTAAAGATGATCATAATGATCTAGTTTCAACATCAAAAGATACATGACAAATCATATTCATGTAATTACATACTCACTTGTACGTAAATGTTTATAGTCGTATACATATGCGTTTACATCATGTGACATCATATCAAATCAGCTGGTTAAAGTTAATTGTCGTATTGTTGGCAAGAAAAAATGTATGCATGGTGGCCATTAGATACTAGGAGAATGCAAAGTTTATCCATGAACACAATTGTGACTTTAAGCTCAATCAATGCAAAGATCAATGTTTCTTTCTCAACAAAGACAACCGGATCTGGAAAGGGATTGACAACCTAATGCAAGAACAAATTTATGAACATAACAGCTAAAACAACAATCCAAATAATAGTTATCATCAAAAACAAAGGAAAATCTTGACGCCACTAATTTCATCCACCATTGGTAAATAAGCAGCAGATACATAGTTAAATAATAAAAATTATGTAGATGCAAGCACTCTCTTTGGAACCCCATAGCCACATAGACAAGTTCCCTTCTCCAAATAATTCTTACCCATAGGCCAACCAATGCTGACAAGTTATTCAAAGGGACAGAAGCTCACATGACCAATGAAGGAATGTTGAACCACCAAGTACTCATCTCTAAGATCATGGTATAAATTGTTCAAAATTGTTCTAGCAGATCAGGCTCCGAATTTCCTTATCACATGAGTAGCCAATAGTGGAACTATTTCAGCACATTCCATTTGCATAAGGAATACACTGAAGGTTTCACTTGTTTCTAGCATCTAATAGTCATTTAACGGCAAATTCATCAATCCCCTCTCCCTCTAACCAAACCTCATTGTATTAGAAAAATTCCACCCATGACCACAACTTTGTGTATTGCCCAACAACGAAGGTCACAACCCATATGCCATTGAATGAGGATAGGTTGTCCACACAGTAACTCCCATATAGCTAATTCGGTACAAGACCTCTAAATCTCAAATGTTTCTTCACCCACGCTTTATCATTGCCAAAAAAAAAAAATTGTCATGATACTTGACCACAAATTTGCAGCATTACAACTCATCTATTCTATTATATAAAGCGTACAACATGTCATTTGGCGTGAACACTGTCATTTTTTTTTTCCCTTCCTAACAATACCCCCTACACATCCCATTACTGCTAAATTGTACTTCGCATTCATTTCCTAAAACTGCTAAACGATTTTCTCATTCATCAAACTGCCTCAAAAATTTAAATGTACCATTGCAAACCCATTGCACTCTCCCACCGCTAGTTACAAAAAGGAAATGCTTCCTTCTCTCACATACCTAATATAGTGACTTGCCAACAACTACAAGTAATGGGTAGTAACTAACTTGATAATCACACACATTTATAAACAAAGTTAAACAGCCACACCCATTTGTTGCAGGAATAAGAAAACCACTATTTGAGTGCTAATCTGCAATTATTATTGAAAACCCAGAAGTATAATATGAGCCAAAAATCATACCAATGAAAGTGGTGAGCGAGAAGTGAACTTGCGCAGCGACTGGTAGAACAACCCATTTGAACAATCAACAGAACTACCCACAAATTTGACATCTCTCTCTTCAATCCGAGCCAAAGAAATAGGTTTGATCAATGGAAAACCTTTCGCTGAATTGAAATCGACAATCTTTGAGCTGTTCGTGGCGTGCCTTCTAACCAATCGAATTCTCCCACAAAACGATTGCATTTCCCCAAATTGAACCTACATTTCGTGACCAAAAAATTCATAAAAAATTTCTACAAAAATAAAATAAAATTACACACTCGAGGCACAAGAAAATGGTCGTGGATCGAATCAATTACCGGGAAAGATTGATCAGGAAAATTTCACCGTGAGTTGTGGTGGCGATTCTCGGCGACAAGCTGAGGTTGTTCTTTTGACGGGGGGATCGGACTAGAACCCGAGGTAGAATTATTTTGGGTAAATTACACTCACACCCTTTATATTTATTACACTTCTCTTCACATTTGGAAAATTATATCAAATTGATCTTTTGTTAATTTAATTTTATATATAATGATCATTATGATGAAGGAGAATTATTATGAAACTTTAAATCTTAAGAAAGCAATGTGTAATAAAATTTTAAACCTCATGGAATGGGTGTAATTTTTAAAAAATAAGAAAAATTATAATAAATATAAATTTTAAGGAGTATCAATATAATTTACCCAATTACTTTTTTATGATTTTGGAAAAGGTTAAGATAAAATTATATGAATTTTAAGAGGGATGAGTTGGGGAACTCATGCTATAATTTCAATTTTTAAATTTATTTGGTAATAACTCGAGGGCTAAACTTTTACGATTATAAAAAGGGGGATGCACCAATAAATTCCAAATTAATAACTTATGCATTGTTTAGTCCTAAAAGTTTTCTTATAGACTGAAAGGTCCCATTACAATGTTAATAACATCAGATACAATGTTAATAATATCAGATTCATGTTACAAACATTGGATTTCAAACATCTAATGTTCATCAAATTTCAATAATGTTTGAAAATATAGGATGAAAAACATATAATGTTCATCAGATTTCAATAAATTTTGAAATTATAGAATGAAATATCAGATCATTTACATTATTCACATCATGTTGATGTAAAAATGGGACTAAATGGAGCATAAGAAAACTTTTAGGACTAAATGGTTCAACGTTTCAAAAACTAGGACTTATGGGTAAATTTTCCTTATAAAAATGCATTTTATAGATAATTATTTGTTCAAATCGTTTACATTTTTAGATAGCTACCTATACAATTATTTATAATTTAAAAATTTTAACAAGTTAAAACTTTGTGTTCGATAGTCTATTTTAAATTTCATGTATGTTTCGAGATCTATCCATCCAAAACTATCAAAACCAGTTTTGAACATTTATTTTAAAAAAATATATTATTTCACTGTTTTGATTAATAAAAAAAAAAAGGGTTAATTGGTAATAAGTCTAATCTAAGAAGAACATAAGACATTAGATTTAAAGGATATTTTTTGTTGATGAGAAATCCAAATTTTGTATAATAATTTGGTCAGTAGTCATAGAGAACATTTTGTTTTCAATTTTATCCCATAACTTTTTTTTATTTGTTTGACTTTTCATTGACTATTTGTTCAAATTTATATCTATCTGTTTAAATTTTTTTTTTCTATATGTTCAAATTTTTTTTTTATCTGTTCAAATTTTTTGTCTATATGTTCAAATTTTTCCTCTAAATTATATTTATCTGTTCAATTTTTCTCCTAAATTATATCTATCTATTGAATTTTATCCCTAAATTCTATTTATTTGTTTAATTTTTTTTCCTGAATTTTTTTATCTGTTCAAATTTTTGTTATTGAAATACACTAAGCCATTTTGTTTAATCTATTACACCACATATTTTATTTAATTTATTGCAATCATTATCATCATCAACAATAACAACAATATGTTTCATCATCAACAACAACAACTGCAATTGCACAAAAAAAAAAAAAAAAAACCCAGATCTACAAAAAAAAAAAAAAAAAACAACAAAAACAAAATTTGAACAGATAGTCAATGAAAATAAATAAAAACTTGCTATTTACTGTGAGGGTTCCTCGTCTATATATATATATATATATACATATGCATTCAGTATATATGTGTGTATATGTATATAAAAAAAATTAAGGAAAAAGAGAAAGAACAAGATACTGTGATGCCTTTGAAGCGCGGCGACAGTGGCAGAAAAACACATCTAACCACCACCGCTAACGGTAACGGCGTCAAAACTAAAGTCTTCTCCCTAATCTCCACTCACCGCCAGATCCACCGAATTACTGCGACCTCTTCCAAAATGTTACAACGTTAGAACCATATGACTCCAACACCAGTAGATCTGGCGATGAACGACAAGAGGCCATGGACAGTGGCAATTTGAAGTGATGATCTCAGATCTAAGGTGATCGACGTGGCAATGAAGTTGTGGAGGGTTTCGACGATGAACCAAAGTCTTTTCTCGTCGCTAAGTTGATAGCGATTGTGACACGGTGGTGAGAGTGTTAGTAGCAGAAAGGAGACGGTAACGGCGGATGAGAGACATTGATGGTGGTGGCAGAAACGGCGCACTAGGGTTTAGATCGAGGAGAGAGAGAGGGGGATATGTTTCTTTTGAAAGTGGTAGGGATTGATTAGTATATATATATAGATAGGTATTTTAGTCATTTTGTTTCAGCTTGTTCTTGTAGAGAGAAAGAGAGGGGATATGTTTCTTTTGAAGTGATAGGGTTGATTGGTATATATATAGATAGGTACTTTAGTCATTTTGTTTCAACTTGTCCTTGTGGACAAACTGTTTATGTGCCTGGACTTTTAGCCAAAGAAAATGTAATTTTCAACTTTTGGCCTGAGAACCCTTTATTTATCCTAAAACATTTCAAAACCCTAAGTTGAGATCATCTCTCTCTAAAACTCATATTCTCTCTACAAACACACTTAGATCTAGTGATTTCTTCACCATACTCCATTTGTTAAAAAGTTAGAACCCACCTAGAGCTTCGTTCTGATCTAAACAAAGTTGGATTTAGGCGTGGTTGGAGTTTCTTCATTCTTTCTCTCGTCTTCTAGCTTCGAGGTAGGGATTCTTTACACTCTTTTATAATTTCTAACTTAGTTATTTGTCTTTATAAAATAATCTCATGATTATGGGGGATTTTGTACAAACCTAGGGTTTTTAGTATAAAATCAAAAGAGAGGTTTTTAAATGAATGTATTGAAAATGATTGTGAAATGGAGATGAGGTTGAGTTGTGATGAAAATATTAATTTAGATATATGGAATGTGTTTTGGAAAAAGAATGGATTTTGCCCTAAATGTCTCAAAAATTTATTTTGTATAAATAAATGAAATTGATGTTGAAACCATGGAATTGGATTGGTATTGATGAGTATGGTAGAATTGAATATGTATTATCACTCACCTATTGAGATTTGGAAAGTTTACCTTTATGGAATATAAATTATTTGTTTAGAAATATTTGTTTTGGGCTATCGGTGGAGGATAACTATGATTGTTGTAGAAATTGCATGTGAATTATGAGAATTGAAACTTTTTTCATTCATTTGCATTGAGCATTATCTCACACTTATACATTGAAAATGTTTATGGTTTTGAGAAAATTGGTGAATCTAGGAACAACATGAATTGTAATGATTGAACTAAGTTGGCCTAAATGTCCAGGGTGAATGTTCAAAAAATTGCGCGTATACATGGGTGCCGATCCCGCGGACAAAATTTTCATGAAATGGCAATAATAATGCTTGTATAGCCTACGTTTACATGGGTCCCGGTTTACGGTTTCCTCTAAACGAAATTTTCGGGAAAGGTTATATTTGTTTTGAAATTCCCAAAGTGTGATTCACTGCCCTATTTTCTATTGTAATGGAAATGATTTATGAATCAAGATATTAACTTGACATTGCATAGTTTTGAAAAGAGATATAAAAATGTTTTGAAACGAGCATTGCATATGCATTCACCTTATAGTTTTGTTAAGATTCGTATATCGTGTTGGATTATTTCTACTGGGTTTTGGCTCACCCTATGTGGAAAAAATATTTCAGGTGTTGATAATATGCCTTCGCCAAGGTAGTAACTCGGGAGGATTTGGAGCAAGAGCTTCTTTTTGTTGTATTCATTTTATATAACTAAGGGCTTTACATGTATTAGACCTAAAGTCCACTTTTGTTGTAACCAAGAACTTTCTTGGAAAGTTGTAAGCCTTTAGGGCATTTCTTATCTGTTTAATACCCACTATTTTCTTTAATTCAAAACAGATGCTATAGATTCAGAGCAAGGCATTATGAATGTATGCCGTATATGTTTCTCTTTTTGTAAACTCAAATTAATGTAATGGAAGATAATTACTTTATCATTGTTGTCATTCATTGATATTGTGGATAGGTTATTGTAATTATTACGGGGCGTTACAGACCCACACACATGTGGGTTCGTGTGAGTCTCACACCCAGTGAGAGATTTGGCACAAAAAATTGGTAGCTTATTTGGGATTTATAACATTTTCCTATATTTTATGAACTTAAAAGGCTACAGATCTAGGCAGATTAACAATATGGGCTCCCCCATCAAATGGGTGGTCTATTTATTTACTAGATTTTTAAAAGAGAATTGTGAATTATGGGCCATTTTTTTTTTTTTTTGGGATCAAATTTGTGGGTCATTGTTTGATTACAATTTTTCAAATCCTCCGTTATTTCCATTGATTGGGCTATAACACCTAATTTCTGTAAATGACTCAAAACAAATTAAATTTTGAATAATTATGCGACCATTACATTTTTTTTGATTAGTAGAAAAATCCATTAAGGTAAGTCAAATGGCAATTACAGAATAGTTCATCCAACAAAAAAAATCTTATACCAAACAAAGTAAAAATATTACAAGAAGCACAAAGGAAAAAATTATGAAAATATCCTGACACACAGCTCGTGCTCATGCTCGTACTGCAAAGCAGAGCCAATCATAAGAGTTTGACAATAGAGCATGTCTGAAATAAATCATAGGTTACAACCACAACACTGATGGACTCTAAGAAACACACTCAAAAAAACCAAAGAAACGAGGCAGAAACAGGAAAAAAAATTGAACTTAAACCCAAAACGACCAGATCCGTGGAAGATCTGGTAGTGGAAAGGTGGTGTCGGCTTCGGTGTGAGTCAGCGGAGGAGAGACATGGTAGATCTAGTGTCAGCGAGAAGAAGAGAGGAGAGAACCAAACAAAACTTTCACTATGAGGAAAAGAACACTTCCAAGGGAGGGAAAAGATAGAGCTCTCATGACTTATTGAACCAAAAAAAAAAAGGAAAACAAATATAAAAAGATGGAGAGGAAGGAAAAGAGAGGTGGTCGGAGGCTGGAGGCCCCTTCCCCCTCTCCTTTCTTATCCGTAAGCTGCGTTTCCAAGCGAAACCCTAAAAAAAGAAAGCAGTGAGAGAAAGTTATGTAACCATTACATTGGTATTGAAAATTTAACACAAATAATGATTACCATGACCAATTTGAATACGAAAAAATTTGGATAGATAATGTAACAATCCAAATTTTTAATTATTCTGTAGAATTTATCTCAATTCGGAAAATATATAGTTTATTATATATTATTATGGGTAATTTTGTAAAATAATATAATTATTAAAAATTTAAGGGTCAAAATATAAATAATAATAATAATGGACATAATAATAAAATATATAATTAAGTTTGGATAGACTTGGATAACTGGAGATTAATAAGGAAGTGACATGTGGCAGTGGCTTGGGGCTCACGAATTGAATTTGTATAAAAAGGGGTGAAGTTGACTCAGAAGAGGGAAAAAGAGAGAAAGAAAAGAAAGAAGAAAAGGAAAGAAAGTGTACGGGAAAGAAATACACCTTCTCGTATAATCCTGTTGACTAAGTCCGCGCTCCTCCGTACGACGTCGCTTTGTCACCTGAAAACACAAACGTGAGCTAGCCGGCGGGTGTGTGCCGGAAACCTCTCCGATGCCTAAGTCAGCAAACTTAACAAATAGACAAAGCTCAATGTATTCAGAAAGCAAAATTGTGTGTTACCTCCTCTAAGGTGATGTTTGTGAGTTTTTATAGGTTTCGAGTGGCACAATCCTAGTAGGACTTCTACTTCTCCATGTAGAATCCTCCTAGGATTCATACTCCTGTAGGATAATGTTTATCCTTTAACACCCCCCCTCACTACTTAAACTAAGTGAGATGGTTTTTGCCATGGCCGAACTACCATATGACCGAAATAAAACTGGCTATGCTGAGCCACAGAGTAGGCCGAACTATCCTTAGTTCGGTTTTACCATTTACTCCTCTTTATCTCGGTTCTCTCCTGTTCAACCCATGGTGTGTTTAGACCGAGCTACCGAGTAGTAAGGTTTTGACCGTTATAACCATAATACAGCATGACCGGACTACCTCTAAGACCGGCCTAACTCCAAGTTGTTTCCGGACTGAAGTAGCTTTACAATTCTTGAGCCGAAGTAACTTAATCTCTCTTGGGCCGAGGTAACTTTTCGGCCTTATTACCCAGTCCTTCGCACTGTGGGTCATAAAGTCCTTCTCATAGCTCGACCCAATTTTCACTAAAAATTACCCTCTCAATTGCCCCTTAATTCCATCTGCATAGCATGATTGGGATTACTTGTCTACCAGCCAAGCTGAAGTTTTTAAGCTTTTCCAGCCGAGCTAAAAAAACCGTGCAGCCTCTCCGGCCGAGCTAAAAAACCCTTTAGTCTTTCCAGCCGAGCTAAAAACTCTTTAGCCTTCCGGCCAAGCTTATTTCACTCCGGGCTCTATTTGTCCGGTCAAAACGTCTCTTCAATCACAGCGACTGTAACGCTTCCCTTTCCAACGACACATGGTAGGCTCTGATAGGCTGTGGGCAGCTGTCACGACGCCCTCGTACTACGAAAAATTTGAACAGTTCCCGCTTTTTCTCTCTCGCCTTTTTCACAAAACAAGCTTTCTGTCTTTGAATCATTCACCCACGCTTTTTACCTTCTTTTCTCTTCGTGCCTCTGCTTCTCCAACCTGAGTTCGTGTTCTTCATTGGTGTTGTTGCTCCCATCACCAGCTTCATCTTCTTCTGGTAAGCTCCACAAAATCTGTTTTGTTTTTCTTATTTCTGCTTTCTATGTTTTTGCGAAACATGCTTGTACATTTTTGTTTTTGCTTCTGTACTTTCAGAAGAACCTATGAGTATATGTTATATATCCTATAGAAAACTCGCTTTTGATCCCGAATCATGTCCCAACCGAACTAGGAAACTGTTTGTGCTATTTAGGTAGATCAATTCAGACAATAACCGAACTAGATACACTTTAGCCGAGATACGCTTACCGAACGAAGTTCTGTACTCAGTAAACTAGGAACCTTGGTATTCAACCGAGCTAGGCCTTGGGGCTAAGCCAGCTTTCTTAGTTCCTAAACCAAACTCAGAAAGCTGCCCCTAGAGGCTCAACCGAAGTAACTAAACTCATAGTTCAACCAATTTAGGCCTTTGGGGCTAAGCCAGCTTTCTTAGTTTTTTAGACCGAACTCAGAAAGCTGCCCCTAGACGATGAACCGGTCTAACAAAATTGTTTCCAAAGCCAGTATGCCGAAATGCTCACCAAGATCTTGGCTAATAAAAAACCCTGCCCAAACCGAGATACCAAGCATTTTGCTGAACCGAGATAGAACCTGTCCACAAAGCCGAAGTAGGGCTCTTTTACCTTGCTTTTAATTTGTAGCACGGTCCAATGATCTGTGCTTAACCCCTTTGTTTTCTACTTTGCAAACTTAGGTTGCCCAGGCACTCCTCCGTGAGCTCAACCGAGCTACTGAGCACAACTTTTGCACCGATATAACTTATTCATAATTTATACCTTAAATGGGGAAGTATAGGTATCTAGTAGACACTCCAGGCGGCCTAGCCGAATTCAGAAAAGACTATAATATACCCGATGACGTCCACCTGTCTTTAGCCGAAAAAGATGTCATTCCTTGGGATAATGAAGGCTTTGTCCCCTTCACCCTTTTGTCAATTATTGAAACCGGACTACGATTTCCAGTCCAACCTTTAATCTGCGAGTTTCTTAGGCAAACTAGATTATGCCCTACCCAACTATCCACCAATTCATACCGCATCATTATGGGAATAGCCGAACTGAACCGCCAAGCCGGACTAAACCTTGGCCTGGCCGAGATCTTCCACCAATACTCCATTGGTTCAAAAGAAGATGGGTGGGTCTACTATTTGAGAATACGTCGTCGCCGAAAGAAGATAATAAAACACACACCGGATAAAGACTTAAACGACAACAACTTTTTCTGGGTGTCTGGGAACTTTGAGGATCACCAAGCCCAGATTCCCGGCCGACCTATAAACTGGAAAAAAAGAGAACCCGGTATACTTACTTCGGTTTTCTTGCTTGCTTTATTTTATTTCGGTTTGTTAGTCTATCAGCCGAACAAACAGTTCTTCTTTCGCAGATTCTGCCCACCTCCATTCCTTATACAGCTACCCAAACCTTGCAACTTTGCGCGCCGCACTACGGTATCCAGAACGTAGTTGGGCTAAGCTGTTAAAGTTCGAGCCGACCTACAAATACAGTGGTCGTCGCAAGGCAAGAGTAACCGACTTTCTTCTTGAGGAGGCCCCAGAACCGGACCCAACCTTACCCGAGATCAGACTAATCCCATTAACAGCTAAAGAGGAGATGGCTAAAAAGAACAGAGTAAGGGCGTTTCTAACCGAGACAAATAGGCCCGAAGCACCGCCACCAAGCCAAACGCAGCCTGCCGTCGTGGCCCTCCCTTCTCAACAACCTTCTTCATCCCGCCCCTCCAGGCGCGCCCGATCTACCCCGACCGAACAACAAATTGATGAGGACGAATCCATCCCTCCACCAAGTCCTCAACCCATCCTTCAACCGGAGCAGCCTGACTGAGCTAGTTCCTCCAAATGGGCTCCAATTCTCACTTTTCAAGACCGAGATATTCAGGAGTCTGATTCGGTCGTTGCTGAGAAAGACCATTTGATGGCTTTCACTCTAGCCAAGAGTGTTTGCCTTCCGAAGGATATGGAGCACCACAATAAGCAACTAAACACCGAGCTGAAGGCCATTCGGTCTTCCACAAAATCAATGATCCTGGCAAGTTTTTCTCCTTTTTCTTTCTAATTTTTCCCAACTGTCAGTCCGGCTGAAGAGAGTTACTATTCTTTTGCAGGCCATTCAGAAGAACAATATCGCACATAAAAAGGTGCTGGAGCTCAGGAAAACGACGAGGCAGGCCATGGCTGAAGCCGAGGCAAAGTCGGCCGAGCTTGAGCGGGCTAAGAAGCAGATTGCCGAGCTACAATTCGAGAACGGTCGCTTGGCCGGACTTGTTAGCTCGGCTGAAGCTGAAAAACAAAAAATTGCAATAACGATGAAAGACAAATATTTGCGCGAGTTGGCCAAACTCGAGGGCAAAAAAGATGCCGAAATAGCTGAACTCAAGCAGAAAGTCAGTGATGCCAATGCCCAAGGTTTCAAAGAGGCGGAGGGCCTATACATTCCGCAGTGCAAGGGGGCAAAGGATTTGTTCTTTAAGTGCGGCTGAAGAAGTGCTGTGGAGCAGCTCGGCTGTGGGCCCGAAACCGAGGTCTACAATGCTCCACAGTGCTGCATTCCGGCCTCACTTGCGGAATATGCTGCTTCGGTCCAAGAACAATTTTTGCAAGATTCAGATGATTCGGACAATGAGAACGAACAAACTGTTATTCCGGTAGTCAACGCGCCAGTTGACGATCAATCAGCTCGGTTGGAGACAACAGTAGAAGAACCGACTGTTGAGCCATCGACTGATATTGTCCTGCCCGTTGCTACTGAGACGGAAGCTCCATCTGCAACCGGAGTTCTAGTTGACATTGATGCTGAGATTGATGTCCTTTTCTCTTGATTTTGTTCTTTTTCTTTTTTTGCTACTTTTTTACTCTTGTAACCGGGCTATGGCCCCTCCTTTGTAACTGTTTGTCTTTAATGAAAATCTTATTTTGTGCTCAACTCTTATTCCGGTTTTGATGTGTATGCTTGCACTTGTAATGTCTTCTATTATTCCAACTGCTATTCCGGTTTTAGATGGTTAAACTAACTATGCTTACCAACCAACCACTCCTTAACCGACATAATTACTTCGGCTGAGGAGTACACAGAGTTGTTTAATCCAGCCCACCACTCTTCAGCCATGCCCTTACTTCGGCTGAAGAGTATAAAGAGTTGGTTTAATCCAGCCAACCACTCTTCAGCCATGCCCTTACTTCGGCTGAAGAGTACAAAAGACTTGGTTTATTCTAGCCAACCATTCTTCAGCCATACCCTTACTTCGGCTGAAGAGTACAAAGAGTTGGTGTAATCCAGCCAACCACTTTTCAGCCATGCCCATACTTCGGCTGAAGAGTACAAAGAATTGGGTTAATCCAGCCAACCACTCTTCAGCCATGCCCTTACTTCGGCTGAAGAGTATAAAGAGTTGGTTTAATCCAGCCAACCACTCTTCAGCCATGCCCTTACTTCGGCTGAAGAGTACAAAAGACTTGGTTTATTCCAGCCAACCATTCTTCAGCCATACCCTTACTTCGGCTGAAGAGTACAAAGAGTTGGTGTAATCCAGCCAACCACTCTTCAGCCATGCCCATACTTCGGCTGAAGAGTAAAAAGAGTTAGGTTAATCCAGCCAACCACTCTTTAGCCATGCCCATACTTCGGTTGAAGAGTCCAAAGAGTTGGTTTAATCCAGCCAACCACTTTTCAGCCATGCCCATACTTCGGCTGAAGAGTCCAAAGAGTTGGTTTAATCCAGCCAACCACTCTTCAGCCATGCCCATACTTCGGCTGAAGAGTCCAAAGAGTTGGTTTAATCCAACCAACTTCTAAGTTTTTCCAGCCAACTTAGAATAATGTTTGGTTATTCCGACCAAATGTCCTGCAGCCTGGATCCTTATCCTGGGCTTAGGAAGGGTGTTGGTTTATTCCAGCCAACCTCTAAGTTAGTTTTTTCAGCCAACTTAGAATAATAATGTTTGCAATATTCCTAACTTCACTAAAGCTAACTTTTACAAAGAACAACTCATGTTGAAAAGAATTGATTGTTTTATTGACGAAAAAGAAATTACATATGTTTGAAAGGAAAAAAGCTAAAAATAAAATAACTTGAGATTGGCTGTGTTCCATGGCCTAGGGATTGCTTTGTCGTCCTTGTCTTCTAGGTGGTATACCCCTTTGCCTGCTAACCCAACCACTTTGTAAGGACCTTCCCAGTTTGGCCCTAACTTGCCATCTCCTGGTATCAAGGTGTTTCCCATCACTTTGCGCAGTACCCAATCTCCGATCTTGAATTGTCTTGGATGCACCGTTTTGTTGTATTTTCTGATCAATTCTCGTTGGTAGGAGGCAATGTGAACCAGTGCTCTTTCCCTTCTTTCTTTCGCAAGGTCAAGTTCTAATGCTATGGCTTCTCCATTCAAGTCTGGATCAAAATTTTCGCTTCGAATTGTGGGGGGGCCAACTTCTAGTGGGATTACTGCTTCCATTCCGTAGGCTAAGGAGAATGGTGTTTCTCCTGTCGATCGCCGAGGTGTGGTGCAGTAAGCCCATAAAACATGAGGAAGTTCATCCGCCCATTTGCCTTTTGCCTTTTTTAACCTTTTCTTCAGTCCATCCAAGACGACTTTATTTGATGCTTCTGCTTGGCCATTTGCTTGAGGATATGCCGGTGTAGAATTGTAGAACTCTATCTTGTACTCTTCACAAAAGCCTCTGAAGATTCTGCCGTCGAACTGAGTGCCATTGTCTGAGATTAGGGCTTTTGGTATGCCAAACCGAGTGATGATATTCTGCCAAACGAACTTCTTCACATCTTTTTCTTTGATTGATGCCAATGTTTCTGCTTCCACCCACTTTGTGAAGTAGTCAGTTGTTGCGAGAAAGAACTTTCTGTTGCCGGGTGCTGTTGGAAGTGGTCCTACTATGTCCAAGCCCCACATTGCGAAAGGCCATGGGCTAGTTAATGGTAGGAGTTCTCTTGCTGGTTGATGTATTTGGTGTGCGAATTTTTGGCATTTCTCACACTTCTTCACATATTTTTCTAAGTCTGCCTGCATGTATGGCCACCAGTATCCTTGTGAAATGGCCCTGTAAGCTAGCGATCTTCCTCTTTGATGGCTTCCGCACACTCCTTCGTGTATCTTGTACAAGAATGCTTCCACTTTGCTGAGGTGGACACATTTTAGATAGGGTCTTGAGAACGATTTCTTGTATAATGCCAAAGATGGGGAGAGCCAAAATCGCTGCGACTTTGCTCTTATTCTATTGGCTTCTTTTTTCTCTTCTGGTAAGATGTCGTCTTTTAAAAATAGGATGATGGGGTCCATCCAAGAGGGGCCTAGCTCTGCGCTACATACCTCTTCTACTTCGGGGTCTTCAATGCTTGGTCTAGGTAGGTAGTCGATCAGTAGTGGATGAGGTATGGAGGTATCTGCCATTGAAGCGAGGCCTGTTAGTTCGTCTGCTCTGCTGTTTTCCTCCCTGCCGATTTGTTCTATCCTTACTACTTCAAATTTCTTGATCTTTGTTCTGACCAACTCTTGGTATTTGGCCATCCTATCATCCTTTGCTTCATAGTCGCCAGAAATTTGATTTACCACCAGCTGTGAGTTGCTGTATACCATTAGTTCGGTGGCCTTCATGTAGCATGCTGATTTGAGTCCTGCGAGAAGTGCTTCATACTCCGCTTCATTGTTTGATGCTGGGAAGCCAAGGTTGATTACGTGCTCTATAACCAGGCCGTCTGGGGAGATGAGGACTATGCCAAGTCCTGCACCATGCTGGTTGGATGCTCCATCCACAAAGAGCTTCCACATCTCTCCAACGAACAACTTCCAGCAAGTGGAGGGGTCGGATGATGTCGTGGGGTCAAGAATGGTGTTTTCTTCAAGGTCCATGCTTGCTGTCTGCCCCTCGTCATCTGATTGTACTGCTGGTGAGTCTTGGTTTGTTTCTTCCTTGCTGTCTTTAGCTTGGTTTGCCTTGGAGTCTGAGCGAGTGCTTTCTGCTAGGGGTTGCGCTATTCCGGTGTCAACTTCCATCCCTAGTTCGGTTGTGTCAGTTAGGTCGACTGGGCAGATATAATGGCTTCCTGGAGTAAATTCTGCAACGAAGTCTGCCAAAGATTGGGCTTTTACTGCGGTTCTAGGTTGGAATTTGATGTCGAATTGTCCCAACTCTACTGCCCACTTAAAGATTCACCCAAAAAAGTTCGCCCTCTCAAACAAAGCTTTTAGTGGGAAAGCTGTGATGACGACTATGGTGTGGGCGTGAAAGTAGTGTGTCAATTTTCTGGAGGCCATCATCAAGGCTAATGCCAGTTTTTCCAGTGGCAAATACCTTGTCTCGGCTCCCAGCAATGTCTTGCTGACATAATAGATGGGCAAGTGTTGGATTCCTTCTGCACGAACCAACACTGTGGTGCTGAGAGACCGCCAGGTATAAGAAGAGTTCTTCACTAGGTATTGGGGTAACAAGCAGTGGTGGGGAAGACATAAATTCCTTCAAGCTCTCAAGAGCTTGGTCGCATTCTTCATCCCACTCAAACTTGGCCTTTAAGGCATGAAAAAATAGTCGTAGTCTGTCTGACGACCGGCTGATAAATCGGTTGAGTGCAGCCGCCATGCCGGTGAGATGCTGCATTTCTTTTACAGAGTTGGGTCTCTTCAAATCTTGGATTGCTTTGATCTGGGAGGGGTCTGCTTCTATACCTCGGTTGGTCACCAGGAAGCCCAAAAATTTGCCAGATCCTACACCGAATACGCACTTGGATGCGTTGAGGCACAACTTGTGCTTCTTTAGGATTTCAAACATCTCTCCTAGGTCCTTGAGATGGTCATTCTCATCTTTGCTTTTGACCACCATGTCGTTGATGTAAGCCTCCATTGTTCTGCCTAACAATGGTTCAAACATCTTGGTGACCATCCGTTGGAATGTTGCCCCTGCGTTCTTCAGGCCAAAGGGCATGACCTTGTAACAGTATAGTCCTCTTGGAGTCGTAAAGGACGTGACCTCCTGGTCTGGTTCATGCATGGCGATCTGGTGGTAGCCTCTGTATGCATCCAGAAAGCTAAGTCGGTTGTGTCCCGCCGTTAGGTCTACCAGTTGATCTATCCGTGGTAGAGGAAAGCTGTCTTTTGGGCATGCCTTGTTGACTGTTTTGTAGTCGACGCAGACACGCCATTTGCCATTCTTCTTTGGCACTACGACCGTGTTGGAGATCCATCTTGGGTAGTGAACTTCTCTAATTGCTCCTGCCTCCAGCAGGTTACCTACTTCTTCTGCCACTATTTCGACATGGTGAAGTGTCGATCGGCGAGTACGTTAAATAACCGGCCTGGCGGATGGGTGGACATTGAGTTAGTGACTGATGAAGTTTGGATCACTGCCTGGCATGTCATAGGGTGTCCAGGCGAACACTTCGATGTTAGAGGTCAAGAATTCCAAGACCTCTAATCTCTCAGTGCTGGATAGCGACGAGCCGAGCAAGAAGAACTTATCCGGGTTCTTTTCATCTATTTTTACCTCCACCAAGTCCTCCACCGCTTTCTGATCAGCCTCTTTGCCGACATCTGCGAATAGTTCATTGCTTTCAGGTTCTTCCACCGAATGAACGTATCCTTTGGCAGCGCGGCTGCCATTTACCGTGGCGAAACATTGCTTTGACATGATCTGATCTCCATAGACTTCTTCAATTAGTCTGGTATCGTTGGGAAACAGCATTTCTTGGTGGTAAGATGATGCCACCGATCGCATGGCATGCAGCCATGTTCTGCCCAAGATGATGTTGTAAGTGGAAGGGACCTTCAATACCCAGAACTCCACTTGTTTCGTCACGCTTCCTGCTCTAACTGGAAGAATTATTTTGCCGACGGGCCATTCTGGCATAGAGTTGAATCCAATTAGGGGTGATACAGCAGGCGCCAAGTCTTTGTCTTGCAATTTTAATTGTTTAAATGTCTCGTAGTACATGATTTCACATGAACTACCCTGGTCAATCAGAATCCGCTTGGCGTCAAAATCCTTGACTCGGAGAGTGACGACTAGGGCATCATTGTGTGGACAGTATATCCGTTCTAAGTCTTTATTTGAAAAAGATATGACGTTTGTTGCCTCTGTCTTCCCCTTCTTTGTGGCTGGTTGGGCACTTAGCACCTCTCTTAAATGTTCAGCCTTTTTGATTGATCCCCTGAGCTCGCATACACGCTCAGGTTCAAAGATTCCATGTGTCACATTGATAATGCCTTGAGGTGGGGCGTCGATTGGCATTCCGTTGGGGTTATTGTGATCTTGGGGAGCTGGTTGCGTCCCTCCTTCAATGTACTTGTCTAAGTGGCCTGCTGCCACTAACTCTTCCAGGTGTTGTCTCAATGGTGTGCAATTCTCCGTGCGGTGTCCCTTTTCTTTGTGGAAGGTGCACCGCGATCTTTCGTCATAGTCCTTCTGGGTTTCTCCTAGCTTGGCTGGCCACTTGACGAAAAGCTTATCTCTTATTTCGCTCAGAATCCGATATATCGGTTTCTTGAACACCGTGGTTATGGCAGTGCGGATTCTCAACCATCTTTTATCTGGGTCTTCTCCGTTATCTCGTTTGCCACGTCCGTTTCTGTTCTGACGATCCACTGTATTGACCTTTGCTGAGGTTTTCTTTTCTGGTACTGCGGTTGCACAAGATTTTGCTTTGGCACGTGCGCCATCCTCCTCTACCCTGATGTGCTGATGCACTCTTTCCATCAGGGCTTCCATGGTGAGAGGTGGCGTCATAGTGATCGAGTCCCTTAGTCTGTTCCCGACTGGAAGGCCTCTTTTATACTGTGCGATGGCGAGATTCGTGGGGCAGTCCCCAATCTGATTGAATGTCTCCCAGTAGCGACTGTTGTAGGATCTTAGGGTCTCTTTATCGCTCATGTCGATGGAGAGTAGCTGGTCGATCTTCACCGGGGTTTTAGTGTTTGTTCGGAACCTTGTCACGAAGGCTTCTGCCAATTGTGCCCAAGAGGCTATGCTGCCTTCTGGTAGTTTCTCGAACTACGTCAAGCCTAGGTCGCCAAGACTTGATGGGAAGAGTATGCACATTAAGGCCTCGTTTCGCCTGTATACAGCCATGACTTGGCGAAAGTGGAGAAAGTGTGAGTAGGGACCCGTCTTTCCTTCATATGTAGTGAATTTTGGCTGAAGGAAGCCTGATGGTAGGGGCGCGTTTTCAATCGCCGGAACAAACGGTGAAGTCTGTAGCCTTGCTAATGCCTTGTTCGTTGGTTCGTAGGCAGGGCGCGGTATTAGCATTCCAACCTCGACGCTTCCATACGTCCGAGGAGCCAACCGCTGTAAGGCCGAGACTCTGTGTGGATCCCGTGCCCTAGCATCCTCCTTGCATCGTGCTTTTTCTTCGAGTACGGTTCGTAAGTCGGATGATCTGGGTAACTCCGTCTGTCTAGATCTGGTTTGGTGCGAATATGTGGGCCAATATGTGGTTTGGTAACTCGTCACTCCAAGTCTGAGAGGACGAGATCTGGAAGACCAGGATTGAGTGTCGCTTGTCCTGAGGCTTCTGTTCTCTCCTTGCGAGGGTGTGGTATTTCTACTATGATTTTCTGAGTGGCGAGGGGGCGTCCTGTTTTTGCGCCCCTCTCCTGTCGCCACTTATTTTTTCTTCATCTGGCGTTTCAAGGCCTCCATGTCCGCCGCCATCTTTCTTATCAATTCATCTTGCTCTTTCACGCGATCTTCCAGAGCTTGAGGATCAATCCTCCGTCTTTGCCTATCAGGACTTTGCGAACGAGAGTGACGGGGGCTGTTAGTTCACCTCCCCCTAGTATCCCTCATGGTGTTATGTCGTTGGGGCTCCAAGTCCGCCATGGAAGAGACAGAGGGTAATCCTTCACGCCTTGTGCCCCCATCTGGAGTTAGCCCGTCGACGGCGGACTGCGGTAATTCTTCAATGTGTGCCATTGATCGTAAAGGGGAGAAGCTTTAATCAAGAGGTTTTGTTCTGCCTATTATTCCCACAGACGGCGCCAATTGTACGGGAAAGAAATACACCTTCTCGTATAATCCTGTTGACTAAGTCCGCGCTCCTCCGTACGACGTCGCTTTGTCACCTGAAAACACAAACGTGAGCTAACCGGCGGGTGTGTGCTGGAAACCTCTCTGATGCCTAAGTTAGCAAACTTGACAAATAGACAAAGCTCAATGTATTCAGAAAGCAAAATTGTGTGTTACCTCCTCCAAGGTGATGTTTGTGAGTTTTTATAGGTTTCGAGTGGCACAATCCTAGTAGGACTTCTATTCCTCCATGTAGAATCCTCCTAGGATTCATACTCCTGTAGGATAATGCTTATCCTTTAACACCCCCCCTCACTGCTTAAACCAAGTGAGATGGTTTTTGCCATGGTCGAACTACCATATGACCGAAATAAAACTGGCTATGCTGAGCCACAGAGTAGGCCGAACTATCCTTAGTTCGGTTTTACCATTTACTTCTCCTTATCTCGGTTCTCTCCTGTTCAACCCATAGTGTGTTTAGACCGAGCTACCGAGTAGCAAGGTTTTGACCGTTATAACCATAATACAGCATGACCGGACTACCTCTGAGACTGGCCTAACTCCAAGTTGTTTTCGGACCGAAGTAGCTTTACAATTCGTGAGCCGAAGTAACTTAATCTCTCTTGGGCCGAGGTAACTTTACCCAGTCCTTCGCACTATGGGCCATGAAGTCCTTCTCATAGCTCGGCCCAATTTTCACTAAAAATTACCCTCTCAGAAAGGAAATAAAGAGGAAAGAAAGAGAGGAATAGAAGGAAAGAATAGTGGAAGGTGAAAGAGTTTTTGGTGGTGGAAAGAAAGAGTAAAGTATTAAAGTTAAGGTGAGTTATTTTATATTTTGAGTTACCAAAATATATTTTATTTATATTTTGACTTACCAAAATCTATTTTATACAAGTTATGTTTTATTAGTATATTTATAAAAATTATGTTTTATAAAGGTTTCAGTTACGTGGATTATTTTATGAACTCTATTTGCTTAAAAGGAAACCCATGGATATATTTGTTTTACTTTTAAAGAATATTTGGCTATGACCTTATATAAAAATATGTTTTGTAAGTACCACCACGAGAGTTCCATGCCTTGGGGGACTTAAATAACCATTGGCTTAGGGAGTCCCATGCCTTGAGGACTTAAATAACCATTGGCTTAGTGATTGACCACTTTGTGGTCCAGTGTTTGTTGTGGATCCATTGATCAGTGTAGTGCTTGGCACTTAGTGATGTACCGTGGTTATGGTTATATAGTGATTTTCGTATTACATATTACATGTTAAATGATCTGAAGTATACGCCAAATGATTTCTGTATTATGTATGTTATGTATCAAACTTTTTTTGGCCCAACTAATTATCCATGGTGAATTTTATGCCTTATACTCTTAGTATAATATTTCTCACTCTGCCATGAGCTTATAGTTTGTTTACCACTTTCAGGTGACATGTCGGGACCAGCGTGTGGGGTAGGCACAAAGAACTTTTATTGATGTATTTTTTTATGTAAATATCGGCCCTTTTGGTCAATATATTTTGTAATAAAAATAGACGCTGCAATGATTATTTTAGTACCCTTATTTAAATATTTCTTCTGCTTGCGTTTATTAATTTGTTTAAAGATTTGGCCGGAGGTAACCTCGGTTACTGGTCATCACGATACTTAACCCTTGGGTACAGGGAGCGGGTCGTGACAGATAAGCAAAAATATTAGCACAAATAGATTCGATTTGGAAAGAAGAGCAAAAATACTAGGACAACTAGATTAAAATAATTTGAACACATAGATTATAATAATTTAAACAATTTGGACAAGTAGGTTAAATTTTTTTTGGATATAGATTAAAATAATTTAGACACATATGTTAATAATCTAGTGAAAAGTAATTTGGATAGATAGGTTAAAATTATTTGGATAATTTGGACAGATAGAATTTACTTGGGACAGATAGTTTAAAATAATTTGAACATATAAATTAAAAATATTAGAACATAATTTGAACAAATAGGTTTAAATAATTTGAACAGATAAGTATATACATGGCATTTACTTGGGACAAATAGTTTAAAATAATTTGAACAGATAGATTATAATATTGGGACATAATTTGAAAAGATAAGTTCAACTAATTTGGACAGATATGTAGGTATATCCATGGCATTTATTTGGGATAGATAGTTTAAAATAATTTGAACAGATAGGTTCAAATAATTTGGACAGATAATGTGTATGGCGTGGAGCCTATGCCATGCCATTTAGATTGTAACAACCCTACGATAGATTAAAAGTTTAAGTTCCTGCTATGTCATATAGTCCCTCCGACAATCCCTGTCTTAAATTGAAATTTTAGAATGGGTAATTTTGAATATATAAGACAACACGAAAGTAACCTGAATATTGGTAAACTTACCCTCTTTGGATTATACTAGCTTTTTCCATTCTATCATTTTATTTCATGTATGGTACTAAAATGTAACATGAGCTCCTCTCAATATAGTCCGGATCCTCTCCAGCGCTCCTCTCCGGCTCTTCGTCCGGTCGACGGACAAGATTCCACCACGTCATCCATGACAAAACCTACGGTTCAGATCAACTAAAAAAAAATATAAAAAAAAAAATTGAATGGTTCTGTTCTGTCCTACGTCAACTCACACACACACACTTACTCTCACTCACTCACTCTCTCTCTCTTTCTCTCTTCTAATAAAAAATTAAAAAAACTATTTTAATCTTTTTAATTTTATTTTCTTAATGTTTTATAAAATTAATATCATTTAAAATATACCTTTAATATGAGACTAATATTAAATATATTTAATAAAAAAATAAAATAAATAAAAATAATTACTATGTTTAATTATGTTTTGAAATTATTATTTTTTAAATATAAAAATTAATTTGATGAAATAAACACACAAAAATCATATATTTTTGAAATTCTCAAAAATAATCTTCATTCCAAAAAAACTCATATGAAAATAATTTTTTTAAAGGAAATAAAAAACACACAAATCCAATCTTTGCATTTAAAAAAAAAAACACACACACATAAATCTAATCTGTGCATGCAAATCAAATACATCATGTTTTTTTATTTTTCATATGATTTTTTTTTTTAAATGAAGTTTGTTTTTGAGAATTTAAAAAATATATGATTTTTGTGTGTTTATTTTATCAAATTAATTTTTATATTTAAAACATAATAATTTCAAAACATAACTAAACATGTTAATTACTTTTTATTTATTTTAAATTTTTATTAAATATATTTAATATTAGTTTCATTTTAAAGGTATATTTTTAATAATATTAATTTTATAAAATATTATTAGAAGAGAGAGAGAGAGAGAGAGAGAGAGAGTGAGCGAGAGTGAGTGAGTGTGTGAGTTGATGTGAGACGGAACCATTCAACTTTTTTTTTTTTTAAGTTAATCAAAGATTTTGTCATGATTGACGTGGCGGAATCCTATTCGTTGACCGGAGGAAAAGCTAGAGGGGAGCACCGGAGAGGATCCGAACTCCTCTCGATATGTCTCAAAAAGAATTTGACTTTTTTTGAATATTTTTTTTTAATTATAAAGAAATGACAGTTACACAATTGGAACAACATTATCAAATTATGACATTTTGATAGGATTTGGCTTTAACATTGTCATTTTTTACACAAATCATTAGAGATACTCTAAACATGACAAATCTAACAAGTAATATTGTTGTACATAAATGAATTTCATATTAGATTTTTCACTACTAAGCATAAAGACTTGCCTCAATAAATACATGTAAAGCCTATTTATAAACTATCGATAAAAAAAAATCTTATAACTATAGCGTTTTCCCAAATCCAACAGTAGATAGTTCATTTTTAACATTATCATCCATTTAGTGGATTGTCATAGTCATTTTCAACTCACTACTAATGCTTATTCTAATTTTTTATCAAATTTGAGTAAAGATTTGATGAAAAGTTTTGTCTGATACTACGTGTTCTAACGCTAATTTTTCAATTTCATCAAACAATCAATTGACTAGGAGGACAACTGACAATGAGTAACTTTGCAAGCAGAGGGTTGTCTAAGAGGATAACCGGCCAGTCATCCGGTGTATAGTGAAGCCTCAACGGCTAACTACAAAAATTTGATGAATGCTGAAACCTCTCTCAATTTGATGAAAGTTTTGGGTTTCTTCTCATTTGATATGAGTTTGATATCATGATTGGAATAGAAAAAATGTACTTATTTTATCAAATTTAAATTTGATAAAAAAAGAAAGTAAGCATTGAAGATGCTCTAATCAACTAAAAAGTTGTATCTCTTTTTCTTGTTTTGTTTGATTGTTATTCATCATGTGTTTTCGATGATTGGAAGAGTGAGTCAACTGCAACAACTATGTTTCAATCAAAACAAGTACATTAACCTAATTTTTGTAAGTATTTTTATTTATTTTTTGTTTTTACATAAAAGAAAACGCTAAACATAAATGTTTCCAAACGAAAAATGATTAGAGCAACTTCGATGTTTGTAAACCAGAAACTTGCTAGCTGCTAATTTTAGAAAGAAATCCGACTTCAATATTAAGCGAAACTACTGTATTACAACAATGCGTTTTTATTTCATTTTGAAAAAAAACCGAACGAGTGGTAGATCATACATACAAATAGTCGCATTTTTAAGAAGTAAAAATCATTTCAGTGCTCTTCATTCTATCAGTTCCAAAAAGTAATAACCTGTCATCAAAAACATCTACATATCCAAATGAATCTGTGCCAGGAGGGCATTCCAAGGCTGCTTCAAGGACCCGATGATGCAACCCATGAGAATCAATGGAGTACCCGCCTTTGTGATCGTGTCCAGCTAAGCAAACCTTCACGCAATTATATCGGTGTATCACATCCATTACTTCGTCGTAATTCCACAGAAGTGCTGCTGGGGAAGATGCACCAGGATCTAAGGGTAGATGGCAACATATAACGACTTTCTGGTTTGAATTTATTGCGTCTTGAAGCACACCATCCAACCATTCTAATTGATCTTTTCCAACCGCTCCATTGAACATGAGGAACCTTCTCTCCAGGCCCACGAGCCCTGTTGGACTGTTCTTGTCTGAATTGGGGTTTCTCTCTCCCAGACATTTCAAGGCCTCTATAGTTTTTGGATGATCTTGAGGCCAACCAATGGCACTAATATCATAGCCATCGAGGACTACAAATCTGTATTCTGGAATTGGAGAAAAATCATAGTAAGCACGGCTATCAACACTGGGAATTCTCAATAATGGAAGTAACCTGTCACGAGGGAGACTGTAGAGACAGTGATTGCCAATCATGTGATAGACAGATCCATGGCGAAAAATCTCAAATTCATGGACAATTTTCTCAACAGCATTGAGAGATTGGTCTTTGGGGCAAAACCCATCAACAATGTCCCCAAAATTGATTGCAAATTTGAGCTTTTGCATTTTGTTCCATTTCTGAACTGCCCTTTGCAAGACAAGAATGCTATGTCGATAGTAACGAGGAACACCAAGGAATGAATGCCCGTCGGGAATATCAGCATACTGCACATCCGATATAATCCCAAAAGAAAGAAGAGGTTGCTTCCCTTGTGCACTCACTATCCCAGTTGCAGAACCCATGGTCAGCAAGTAAAAGAATCCTATCAAATAACAAGAAAAAAAATGCTCGTAAGCTCATTACAGTGCACGTGCAATTAAACTCGAACAGCTAGATAGCTTGTAAATCATGTAATCACAAGAACAACCAACAGCCAACCAACTAAATGAAATACTCAAAAAAACCAATAGATACTACTCCAACAGATTTATATCACTGCCAATATACCCTATTGAGGACAAATACAATTTCAATTGCTAGTTAGAATCCCAATTAATGCCATATAGATGAAAATACAGACTAATTTAAGAGAAGTCCGACTATGACTCTCACTACCAAGTACCATATCAAGTTAGTTACTTTCATAAACAACCTACTTGTAGCACCATTTAACATCACCTGGTTCACGCAAGTAATTGAGTGTAGAATATGGAAGGACTTTTGCAAGAGCAAATTTAATTTGCTTTTCTATGATCATTGAGATGGCTGATTGAGCATTTTAACTAACAAGACCACATGGAAGCCACAAAATAGCACATGTGGATTCATGAGTGACATACTGAGTTTCTTTAGTTTCTAGGAAGTCAATCTTTCTATGTCCTCGTGGGAACTCTTCGATGAGCAAAAACCAAAAGAGACAGCAATTGTGAAGTCCATTAGTAACCGCAATAATATGCAAGCAACAGGACGTAAGTTTCACACTGTTTTGGCTTGGAATGATCCACGGAGTAAAAAATTATTCTTCTTCATCTCCATGGTATGAATGTAATTTAAGATTCTAAGAGATGAAATCCATCTTGGCTATGTGATATCAATAATAAGAAAGGGGAGAACAAAAAGGAAGCCATCATGGTCTATTGACCTAATTGTAAGAATTTCTTCATAGTATTCTCAAGCATAGCTCACTAATTTTGTGTCTGTGAAAAACCAGATTGAAGAAATGCTTAATTTTGAGAGCAGACAGGATGGCTCTAATGATTTGTTGTGATCACCAAAGTATATATAGCCTTAGTTGCGTGTGATCAAGTAGGCCATTAATGGGATTATATTATAATATGTGCGGGTTTGTCTTATTATTTTAGCAATACTTTATGGGTTAAGATTTACTTGTTAGTCATAAATATAAGGGTTGTTGGTCCCTACTATCACTATAACACGTCTCCCTATTACACTATGCAACATACAGGCAAAAAAGGAGAGAGTAAAAGGCTTTCCCACAACAAGAAAACCATGATTGTAACCATGATTGTTCAACATCAAACAGAGATTCAAACATTTTTTAATTTTTGTCATTATGTTCATTCCTTTGATTATATACATGCTCGTGATTAAGGTAAGATGTTCATATGAAAAAAATTCCACTAATTTCTTGTGTAATGGAAAGTATAAGAGAAGCAAAATCCCAACATCTATGAAAAAGTCAGGTGCAAAAGAGAATTCTAAATCTTTCTGTCTTATCTCACTGCTTCATTTCAAGACTAGCTATTTTGTCTAGAATAAGAAACCACCCAATTCTAAATTTGTGTCAAGGCATGGATAAGGAACAATTTCCATAAGCCAAGAACATAAGTAAAACCAAAAGAAATCATAAAAACTCAAATAAAAGGACTCAAAATTAGCTTAAAAAATTTCAGTCTAACATATTATTTGCAAGAGAGAGAGACAGGGAGGGAGAGAGAATGTCACTGATTAATCTAGAGATACAACTTGTTTCCTACGAGTGCAAACTTCTTCCTTCGGAATTGAAATTTCCTTTTTGGCATGGTTGTTTTTGGCCTTTGCTGATTGATTTATTTCTAGGACCTTAAGTTGCATCAATTAGAATATGCTCTGTTCGAAAAGCTTCATCTCCTTCTGTGTTGTCTTATACGTTGTTTTCCTTTTGTCTTCATTTATCAATAACCTCCTATGTTCAAATTTCTATCAAACTCAAGAATGTTGTCAACTCTACTATATTTTCTCCTTTCTTGAGTGCCAAACCTATAACCTTGTCGTTGTCCTACCATTGGTATGAGTGAAACATTAATTGACAAGAATTACTGAAATACCCTCTACATAGCTTATTCATGACATTACAATGTTGTCCTGGATCCAAGAGTGTACTAAAATTGCAGGTGTTGGTCACAAGTATCTACAACCTAAATCATCTTGTTCTAAACCAATATTGCTAAAAATCACCTACTTCAAACGTTAACTTGTAAAGTAATTAAATATGAAAAAAAAACAGAAATCAATGCAACATAAATACTTTGTTAATGTATAAAAAGTGAAACGTGATGTAAAGAATAACAGTAGCACTGAACTAGGGTTGCGCAGATTTCTAAATTATTTGTCTAAACACCCAACTAAAAAAAGTCCTTGTCCAAAGACTAGTAATAATAATAATAACTCTTTGTCCAAAGACACAGAAGAAGAACCAACCATATTCTCCGAGTTCAGAGAAAATCTTTTCACAGGACAAGTGTAGAGAAAATTCAAAGCATGAGAATATGGAGTGTACAGAAAATCTTTTCACAAGTTTCCATATTCTCCAGAAGGGAGAAATTCAAAGCATGAGATTTTTCCTGTGAAACTAAACATCTCCAATTCTTGACTGAAACCCCTATATCAAACTTATATTTGTGTCAAAATCACTCAAAACACCCTCCACTCTTGATCCAAACTTGCACCAAATTGATTTTTACTTGACATTTTTACCCAAACCATGGGAGACTTATGTTTTCTCAAAGTTTTCAAAACCATTTTGTGGCTTTCAAATTTACAACTTTGCCATTACTAAAGCTTTTACTCAAATTTATGCTTAAATGTTCTTTTTTTAATAACTAGGTGTTCAACCAGCTTGCTCGCACCTCGACTAATCTCAGAGTCCTAAAGTTGAAGATCGGGAAAACCTCCAGTGGCCCCTTGGAGTTACTCGAATTCAAGACCTTGGATCTTATCCTCCAGTCTTTATTGCTACGCCAAACCCTTCAAGTTAAACTTATGCTTAAATCTGAATTTCCACTACAATGGACGAATTTAGATTTAAGCATAAATTTGATGATAAGTTTGACTGAAGGAAAAGTGGTAAATTTGAAAATCCACAAAATAGATTTGAATTTTTTTTTGTAAATTAGAGTCATAAAAAAAATGGGTAAAACTCAATTTGACAAGGATGGAGAGGTGTTTGAGTGATTTTTACCCAAATTTAAATTTGATATGGGTTTGAGTCAAAGGTTTGGAAATGCCCCAACTATGCATGTTCAGTTTGGTAACCCAGATTAACGATTTTGAAAGAAGAAAAAAAAGAAGAAAAAGACTCTCTTTTCTGATTCTGAAGCACTGGTTTTGATTAGAGCTATATACATTGTCAGGCACAAGAATCAAAGAGAAAAATAGAGGGAGAAACGGAGATCGAGCAATGATTATGAGCTTAATTGAAGTGGGTAACGAAATTACATTATTGCTCTGCATAAAACTTGAAGAACACTATGCAAGTAATGATTGGAAAAAATCATAGAAATCAAACCAGTTGAAAAGAGAGAGAGATTGATACGTACCAGACACGAATCTGATGAAACGAGCTCTAATGTCAATGTGTTATTTTGCATATATATATACACCGATATACGTATATATAGGTAGAGAGAGAGAGAGAGAGAGAGAGGAATCGTGGTCGTTAATGAAGAGAGACGAATTGTATCCTACAATTAGGATTCTGATAAAAATAAAAAAAGTTATGCTAAATTTTTATTAAATCTTTTATATGTGTGTGAGATCCACGCATATTTTGATTTGTGTGGATTCTAAACTCATATGATAGATTTGGTAATAAATTTAGTAATTTATTTGGGGTCCATAGCATTTTTAAAATAATCTCTAAGTTTGGTTTCAGTTTTGTAAATTCAGTTTTTTTTTTAAAATTAAATTTTTTCGTATTTTTTTTTATATTTTGTGAATATTTTTAAAATTTTAGATATTTTTAAATTTTTTAAATGTATCTAAATAGTAAAATATTTGTGAAAAAATATTTTAAAAAATTAATAAATACACAAAAATATACTGCATTTTTATTTTATTTTTTTGTATTTTTGATATTTAGTGATTTTTTTAAAAAAAATTTATAAATATTATACTTTTTAAATTTATTTACGTTAACTATGTCTAAAAATTAAAAAAATTGTTTACAATATCAAAAAAATTTAGTGAAAACAAAAAATACAGAAAATGAAAAAGTATTATTTTTTAAAAAGTGAATTTTGAAAATTGAAACCAAAGTATCAGATTCTATTTATGTCTCGTTTTGATGATCTGAATTGTTCATATTTTAAAATTAATTAAGTGTATCATTTTTACAAAAAAAATCGAGTCGATTAGATAACGAAAATCATGTGGTTTGATCAATTTTGTATGAATCGTTTATTTTTTCATCGTCTATTTTTTTTATACAAAATTAATTCAAACACATAATTTTTATTATTCAATTAAATTAATTTTTTATAAGAATAATATACTTAATAAATCTTAAAATAAAAACTGTTTGAATTATAAAAAACGAATCTTAAAAATAAATCCAATCGGCCGAACAATATCTTTTAAATCCAATTTAGGCATGAAGAGAAAGCCAATCCCATATATTATTGTGTCGGTTGGTTAATAGCCGCTGCTACGGAGGGTTGTTTTGCTTGTAAGTTATTTGTATTTGTTTGTTTGTTTTTTTCTTTTTTTGTGTGCATATTTGAAAATAGTTAGATTTCTTTCATGTTGGGATTTTAAGATAAGAAAACTTGAGAGGCCTGCAAAATTCATTACGGGTCTCGTTTTGATAATCTGAATCGTTCATTTTGTAATACTCTCAATGTATATTATCCATGAAAAAAATTAGAGTGATTCGATAATTGTAACTCTTTCATTTTATCGCATTGGTCTATAAAAAAAAATTGATGATCAATTTAAAATATCTATCTGTCATGCGATAAAATGAAAAAGTTATGATTATTGAATCAAATCAATTTTTTTTATGACTATTATACTTTGATAGTTTTACAAAATGAACTATTTCGATTATTGAAATGAGACATGGTGAGCCTTACGGGCCTCTCAAGTTCTTTTATATTGAGATCTCAACATGAGAAAAGTCTAACCTTTTTTGAAAAAACTTATAGGAAACTAGAGATGTGATATGACAAAGTCAATAAGTCAATAATCAATTTATTTGGGGTGCTCCCCGGAAAAAGGTCTAAATGTTCTTATTATATATAATTTTTATTTTAAGAAATTATGGTAATTTTCAAAAATTTGTACTTATTAATAAAAAAAATTATAATTATAATTATTAATATGGGAGCTTTTTTCATAATTCATATTCCTAACGGTTTTATTCCATAAAACCTAAATCGTTTTTGATTATTCCATTAGGTCCATTCATTGTAATAGGACGAAATTATCCTTCCTCCACTTCTGCCGTGTCTACTCTATTCTGAAAACAAACCATTCCTATTCTATCTATTCAATCCACAAAACATTGATTTTCCAAAGAAAATCTCATCGTCGGCCCCAAAAAACTCTCAAACCGTAACCCTAGATTCACATTGCCTCACCACCGTCGTCGTCCATCGTCCACTGTTGTCGACCATTGCTATTCCACTTCATCTCACCGCTGCAAAGGTTTACATTGGAAGGAGGGTGGTTCGTTGTTTCGTGTTTCCTGTCGGTCGACTGAGCCTCCGTTTGGGAAGTGGGTTGGCTTTTTGGCTTTTTGGCTTTTTGGCTATTTTAGCCTGGGCTATTTTAGCCTGGTTTGGGAAGGGCTTTTTGGCTTTTTGGCTTTTTTGACTTTTTTTGTGAGAGATGATTGTAATGATTATGGGTTGGATTTGACGTTTTGTTTTTTGTGGCTAAAATAGCCTATTTTGTTTTTTGTGGCTATTTTAGCCAAAAAAACCCAAAAAAGCCAATCCCAAACAGAGGCTGAGTGTGGTCTATTGATTTTTGTACACACCCACAATGAGGAACAAAAGTAAGCACCATCATTTCACCCTCTATTTTTCAGTTATAATGTGATTACCGATGTATATATTTACATTACCCTATTACTATTGTTGTTTTTGGATTTGATTTTGTAAATATCAATGATGTGAACATTCACATTACTGCTCATTAATGGATAAACTTACATTAGTAGACACTGGTGTAAACATTCACATCAATGTATAATAATGTGAATGTTCATATTACTGTTAATTTCTCAATCAGTTATATTATGTTGTTGTTCATATCAATGTGTATTGATGTAAACATTGATATCAGTATTTTGCTCATGTTAGCACCAAAACAAATACGGAACACACATTACTAGGCAATAGTGTGGAAGTTGACATCAATGATGTAAACATTCACATTACTGTTTAGTAATGGATAAATACACATTAGATCAGTTAGTAAGTAAATATTCAAATTGTGACATCAATGTCAGACTTGTTGGTGTTGTTAGTTGTTGATGGTCATGAAATAATTACAGTCCAAACTGTGGATGGTTGCCAATCCTGTTTTGGTTACATGTGAATTATTGTTTCACTTGTTATTAATTAACATCAATGTCAATATGCACATTCTGAACATAATGTCAATAATTACATTTTGAACGTAATGTTAAAATTCACATTGTAACATTCTGAACATAATTTTAGTATTCACATTGTGAATATAATGTTAATATTCACATTGTCACATTTACATTGAATATTCACACCATATATTTGGCTGTAAACATTCACAGTCAAATATATAAGTGTAATGATGTGAAGATTAACATTGTGTATACATCGTGTTAGTTTAGTAGTTGTAATGTGTGACTGTTCTCACCGCTTTATGTGAATGTTGGTTTTTTATGTGCTATCATCTCTTCATGTAAACATTTGCACCAACTATTCACATACTATTTCCCCATCACCATCCCATTATTCACATGGCATATAATAATTTACACTTATTATCACTATTCATTTGTGAACAGTAATATTAAATTTGTTTGTATTTGAACAAACAAGTTTTTCCCGTAGATTTGATGGCAAAAGAAAGAGAGAGGAATCATGTGCCAAAGGCAAAGCCGATCAAACAGCTAGTCCCAAACAAGTGAACATGAAAAGGTCAACTACCGGTCAAATATCACTGGATTGGTAAAATTATTGAAGGCTATAAAATTTACAAATGGTCAATTGAAATGTATTAGAAAAACACCATTTTAGCTCTTATTTGATTGTTTGATCAATAATGAAGTCAACCTCAACCATTGCATGAAATGCGATGATGTCATTGTACGTATAGTGTAGACATTCAAGCTATCCAGTGGGAAGTTTTACATTGGGGACAAGAGCATTCAGATTTTTAGAAGTGATGTATCACTTATTTTTGGGGTGGACTGCGGCACCAAGCCAATGAACCTCTCTTATGGTGCAAAACTAACGGTCGGCATCATACACCAAATGTGCAAGGATGTCAGTCGGTTAAGTGTAGCAAAAATACGTGAAATTTTGAACGAAGCATTAAAGGGCACAAAGAAACATGACAATGAAGAGGTTGCAAGATTAGTTTGCATGTATGCATGCGTCAAACTATTCTTTTTCACGTCCGGAGAAACAATTGGATGGGTATTCTATTCATACATAGACCCATTAGACAACATGATTGAGTATGATTGGGCTGAGAGCATCCGAGGCAACCCTAATGGGGTCAGTAGGCCAAAACTGGGGAAAACCAGGACGAGTCACTGGATGTATTATGTTATTAATGGTAAATCTGATAAATCTTATTCTATATTTAATATGAATATTCACGGGGTATGTCCACTCATGTTGTCAGCAAAACAAATATGACATACACATCGGTACGCATTAGTGGCAAGGTTGGCATAAGTACACACTGATGTGAATATTTACAACAGTGTGGAATGTTAGGAACATTCACATCAATGTGTATTGATGTAAACATTGACACCAGTGTTTTGCTCATGTTAGCACCAAAACAAATGTAGAACACACATTACTAGGTAATGTTGAGGAAGTTGACATTAATGAAGTGACCATTCACATTATTGTTTATTAATGGATAAACTAACATTAGTAGACACTAGTGTAAACATTCACATCAGTGTATAATAATATGAATGTTCACATTACTGTTAATTTCTCAATCAGTCATATTATTATGTTGTTGTTTACATCAATGTGTATTGATGTAAACATTGACACCAGTGTTTTGCTTATGTTAGCACCAAAACAAATGTGGAACACACATTACTAGGCAATGGTGTGGAAGTTGACATCAATGATGTAAACATTCACATTAATGTTCAGTAATGGATAAACACACATTAGTAGACACTGGTATAAACATTCACATCAGTATTTATTAATGTGAACATTCACATTATTGATGTTTGTTATTTGTTTTAGTACTGGTTGTGTGAGCACACAACCACCTTACAACCCCGCAAACCTAATGCCATTCCGCGGTATGTAAAGTGGGACCTCACAGCCTTACATACCAACATGAGAAGCTTGGTTTAAATGAGATAAAAGTACAATAAAAAAAGTTGTGCCCATTCACATAATGAGACAAGGAAATATATAACTAACATAATATTTCCAATTCCAAGTATATGGCGGCGAGCTGATGGCATCCCTAACTGAAGTAAAGATATACCATCATACCAAATCGAATGTGGAGCCCAAACACAGGTTTTGTTGAGTGCACCAGCAAAACAAGATGAAAGCAAAGACAATGAAGGCAGTGACAATAGTGATGGAATTTCTGGCGATGTAATGGACCTAAATGATGTTAAAGATGACATCAACACCAGCTTTAACAACCCCAATGCTGAGAGAGGTATCATCATAGCATAACCAGGTGAACCGGACATTGTGGATGTACTTATAAAAGAAAACCAAAAAGCTTGGGGTCTCGTATAACAATGGGAAGCAAAATACAAACAGTTGGAAGAATCGTAGGAGTTGAGGGCAAGGGTGATCGCTGCACTTGAAGCCAAATTATTTAACCAATCAGGCCTATCCAATATGGACATAGAGATCAAGAATTGCATGGAGTGGAAGGATACAGAAATTCAAGGTTTGACAAAATTGGTCATTAACCTGGAATGTGAAAAAACAATTCTTCAAGATCTTTACGATGATTAGTCCGTTCACATTATCACGCAAGTCGAAGCACAAAAGGCTCATGACAGCCTTAAGAAGCATCCCATTGCAGCACTAAAAGACATTCTCAGCCCACCATCTAGGATAAAGCGCATCAAGCAGAAGGTAAGGAAAGAGTACCGCTTGGATGAGTTTCAATACCCCGACTTGCCTGGTCAAAAGAAAGGGAAAGAGGGAACTCAAGAGCAATTTCATGTAGTCCACATTGTACAAGATTTAGACAAACATCTACAAAAAAAGCACCCAACAAAGTACAAGAAGTTAACATTGACCAACAAACTGAAGGTTTGGGCCAACATGAGCAAACTGAACAAGCAGAATGTCCAAAATTTGCACAAGAACGGCGGTGATGAGTAAGTGATCATACATATTCAGATTGAATTTACCTTTATGATGATGTTAAGCTTCACATATATACTTAATACATTAGATCATTTTATAATTGTGCAATGTTAACATTTACATTTTTTGTAATCACAATGCTCAGGTTGCTTATGTGGCGAGGAGACTCAAAGACTAGAAATGTGTATTTTGATGACATCATACACATCGTCAAGGAAGAATCAATACACAATAACGTATGGCACTCGTAAATGTGTACAAAACACACATAAACACACACACAGACACTGTAATGACACTAGAAATAATGCACTGTTACCTCTCTGTTTGTTTAGGTGATAGATGCATATGATGAAATTCTACTCAAACTGCAAGGGCTGGTTAACCCAACTTTGGAGGATTCGGCATTCATCTTTACAATCACATGTTTGGTAACAACTACACTTTTGGTTTGTTATGTTTGATGTTGATGTGAATGTTCACGTGAACAGTATTTGATTTGCATGTTCAATAGATATGAATGTTCATCTCAACATTATATGCTTATATTGTTAACTTAAATGCTAGACAGACGTAAATGTTAACAACAACATAATATGACATGCGCGAACATTTACATTGACAGATATGAACATTCACATCATTCACGTTGAACATTCACATCATTCATAGTGAATGTATTAGGAAGTTTGAGAAATTAACAGGTGTGAACATTCACATCTGTAATACATTATAGGACTGTTTGACAAATTAATAGATGTGAACATTCACATCATTCACAGTGAACATTGATATAAATACTTGGTACATCATTGTATGCCCATTGTGTGCAGAAAGTTATGCAAGAGTACCCTCCCCACAAGAGAAATAAACTGATTGATTTACATATCAATGACTATCAAGGCCAGAGATACTTCATCTTCCCAATATACCATAATTTCCACTGGATGATTGTTGTGTACGACGTCAAAGACAATCTATGGAGGCATTATAACTCGCTACGACCAAGACCCAGCATACATGACCCATATATTGACAAAGCACAAATAGTCGTAAGTGACTGACACATATAATACTTGTCATGATGTGTAATATTTGAACTTGAACGTATGCACTATGTTGCTTTGTGCCTAACATGAAATTTTATTGTTCCCCTCATGGCAGAGGAATTACATCGAGGCTGTGGTGCACAACATCGAACCATCATCACCACTATGGACCAAATTATCAGGCCAAAATCCATCGCAACCAATCATATCAGTAGATGTCTGTCCTCAGCAAGCATCAGATTCATAAGCCTTAAATCAATTTGTACACATCTTCCACAACCATTATACACACCTAAATTTCAAAATCTAACAATAACAACTTTGCATTTTCAGGGTGGATTGCGGGCATGTAGTGTGTTACATCATGAGGGCGCATGTATACCGTGAGGAAATTGTTGACAACCTTAATCGCTTTGAATGGTGTCAAATAAAAGACTCATTAGTACACATTTTTCTGAATCACAGAAAGACAGTGCAATGTGAAAACCTATAGGTGGGGGGTGTCCACCTATCACTGTTACCCGAAACTGTTATCCACATTTAAGACAATTTAGTGTCAATAGATTTGACATATTGATGCAGATTAGCTTGATTGTAAATCAATTCTATATCACTGCTTGTACTGTTATTTTTCATTCAATATATGTATATGCATTTTGAGGCCTATTTCGTGTTGATCATGCACATTGAGATTGTATATTTTTTTTTGACACACAACATGATGTGAATTTTCACATCACGGAAGCATCATACCCATTCTTATGTTTAAAAGTCCTACTACATGGATGTGAATATTTCTTAAAGTGTTATTGTAACACAATATGACATGTGTGAATATGATATTCTTAACACATAAGTCAATATTCACAGCAAATAATTTGATGATCTGAATGGCAGCAGCCATGTCAATATTCACACCACGCCCATGTATGCATCATAATATACAGAAGAACATCTTATTTTTTGCTAGCAAAAAACACTCACAATTACATTTCATAATACATATCTGAATATTCACTTCTTCTGATTTGATGATGTGAATGGTTACATTGATGTAAATGTTCATGTCATCTACTTTGATGCTGTCAATGGTAACAAGAATGTGAATATTCGCACCACAATAATGTTAAAAAGTTCAACCCATTTGCAAGTATTCACATAATGTGATTATCTTACAGAAGTGTGAATATTCATATCATGTATTCATCCTTAACACACCAACAAAAATGTCAGTTTGCTACCTAAAAAAAAAAAACACAAATCAAATACTATTATGTTTGCCAATGTATTATTATGTTTGCCAACACAACGTAATCTTATTGCAACACAATATTTGCCAACATAACACAATCTTATTTCAAAAATCAATATAAGAATCCCATGTAAAACACAATGTTGAAATGAAAAAATGTACACCCTATATCGGCTCCTTGTATGATTTCTGATTGTGGCTTCCCAACTTATTACATCTCATGCACCTTATTTGCTTCAGTTTCTCATCCCTTAATGGGATTCTATTCTTTTTCGGCATGCCGGGTGGTCTTTTTATAGTTGGTGGGTATATAGTGAAGTCTGTGGGATCAAAAGGCGGCTTTTCCACTGACGGTATAGGGAATATGGCACTCGAATAGGCTGCATGATACGTCTCTACATGAAAGTAATGTTCCATACAATCATTGAGATTGTAGCGGCTCTTCTGAATAGCAATAACAACATGGTCACATGGAAATCCGTTGATTTTCCATTTGAAGTAAGAACACGTACGCCTTGCAATGTCAACTGTAACAAATGGTATAGAATGAACCTCAAACACATCCTCATTGGCTTTGCTCACCTGCCAAGACCTGCTGTCATTGAATGAATCAAGAAGCATTGTTTCGAATGTAGGACAAATAAACTCATTCCACTTGTTTGCTTGGTCACGCCACGCAGACATTTGCCGCATCAACTGAGTACGAATTGTGTCCACCATCTAAGTGATAGGAAGATTGCGTGCTTCTTTAATCCAATTATTAAATGACTCCGCCGCATTGGATGTCATCTCTTCATAATGCATGCCCCTGCACAACATCATAAATATTGTGCAATATTGAATTAAATTTCTTCGAAACTGAATATGGAATTTCATATCCTCACAAAACATAACTGAAATTTTACATCGCTACCATTCTAAATTTGACAAATGGAATACATCAAGAAACTACTATTACCTGAAATATGAATTCACCCCGTGCTCATGTGCCAACTCCTTGAAAAAACTATGTGCTTGTTACTTACCCTCCTTTTTAATTTCTTAAGTTTTTCATGGAACCCTACCACAATTGGCTCATAAGCACAGTCACCCAAACTAATAACGAGGTGGTCCCTAAATCCATAATCAATTCCCTTCATCCGGTCTCTTAAGTTGTTCTTCAAGTGTTGTAAACAATAACCGTGGTGAGCAGATGGGAACACCTCTGGCATCGTTTCTAACAGACCAAGATTACGGTAAGAAATAAAAATAATTTAAAGCTTACCATCAACAACCTTCCCAAGTTCGTGCAAGAACCACGACCAATTGGTCATGGTCTCTAAATCAACAATCGCAAATACAACAGGAAATAGACCTACAACACAACACCATTAAACAACTGTTCACAATATTCCAATGTGAATAGTAACACAAATAGTTTACAAAAACACTGTAAAGGAAACAGGTCATCTGAATGTTTACACTGTGTAATCGTCTGTCACATGTTCACACTATGCCGCTCAATGTGAATATTTACATGAATAGACAGCTAAAAAAATACTAACCATTGTTTTTATCTTTCGCCGCTGCCGCAAGTAGCTGACCTTTGTACTTTCCTTTGAGGAATGTTCTATCCAGGAATAATAAAGGCCGACAAGAATTAAACCCAGAAATACACGCAGCGAATCATACAAAGAAACAACAAAATTGTTGACTACTCGCATCATAGTCAATATTGACATAACTCTCCGGATTGTAACGTATCATAGCATCCGAATACCACCGCAGCTAGTCAAACAATAATGAGTGATCTCCATGAATAATAACTTTTGCTTTCTCCACACCCAACCATACCACGCGGTAACTCATATCTAGCCCATAATTCTTCTTTAAAATAATCACCACCTCACATGGCCGAGTTAACGGCTTATCCCTCACAATTTCAGATATAGTACTTGACACCGAATCAGAACTAAGGCTTGGTTTGGCATAATTAAAAAAAGCCAAAAAGTCAAAAAGTCACTATCGTATTTAAGTCACATCATCTTATTTGAGTCACAACATCTCTCTACCACATCACTTCTGTGACAACCCTCACCTCTGATTAGTGCTAATCTCTGATTGAGCATGATAAGTAATTGAACAGACTGAAATTCTGAACTGGATACATGAGTATGTTGTTTAATTGTATTTCTATCTGTTAGTCATTAAATGATCTGTTCATGTTTTATGTCTTAAACTGCAAATTGAAGGCCTTATCGGCGGCTGAATCCGAAACTGATTAGTGCTTTATGCTAATTGGAATTTATGCGATTTTGTGGTAGACTTAATTGAAATTTGATTTGGAATGATTAAATTAGATCAAATAATGTTAAATTGCTTTAGTTTGATTAATTACCAAACTTGCTATTTAGTGGGCCACTTCTACAATGAGCGTAGCTTTACACCATCTCATTCATTTCATCTATACCAAACCGTGAGGAAGAGAGGGAGAGTAGGAAAGCTTTGGTTTCATCTAGAATTTGCTTGGAATTTTGGTAGAATTGAAGAGCATTTGCAAAATTGAGCTAGCACCCTTGAGATTCAAGACCTAAGGTAGAGATTTCATCCTCTCATTTGTACATTTGAGTTGTTTATTGCATGGTTCATGGTAAATTAGTGTTTAGATTCAAGAATTGGTTTAAAGAGTTGAATTTGAGAGTGAATTCATGCATGCATGTCTATACCATAGCATTTTGAAGTCATTTTCATGAAATTCCCACATGCATGTTTTATTTTGGTTTTGATCCATGAATTAATCATATTCTTGAGCTCAAACTTGCATTTTATCATGTCTTAGAGCATAAGAGTTCATGGGAACTCATGCATGTATGAGTTTTGCATTGTTCTTCATGTTCTTGAATTTTGAGTTGAAGTTTGTATTTAATTGACTTACCTTTGGGCTTGATTTTACAAAATTGATCTTTGAAACATGTCATATTATGGGTTTTAAAGTGTTTTTCAGAAAATTAGCCCAAAAGGATCGGATTTGATGCTTTAAATGTTGAATTTGAGTTTGGAGGTTCAATTTGGAAATTCTAGATTTTGGACCCACGCTAGAGCGTAAGACTTCACTCTCGAGCGTACACTCTGAGTACATGCATCCCGCTCGAGCGGGAAAAGTAACGCTCGAGCGTGAAATGCGTGTATCCAGTACTTTTCATGTGTTTACAGTTCGCTCGAGCGAGGGAATGCACGCTCGAGCGAGGACTTAGGTCGAGCGTGATTTTTGTGCATCTAGTACTTTTGCTTGAGTTTTCAGTCCGCTCGAGCGGGAAAAGTCACGCTCGAGCGGAGCTCCTTTGTCTGCATGTCCGCTCGAGTATAGAAAACCACGCTCGAGCAAGACCCCTATTTTCTAAAAATTTTGAAAAGTGTTTTAAAGTGCATCTTTGTATCTTCTTTCCATCCTAGACATTCCTAGGCCATGTTTAAGGCATCTTAATGAGGATATTGATGTAGAACCACACCGAGTCAAGATAGGGACTAAGTTGTTGATTCCCAAGTGTGTAACTTAGTGTGTGTTCGTTCTGTAACTGTGTAGGGTTGGCATCCGAGGACGCTCATTAGCTGCTTATAGCCCAGTGCTCTGTGAGTAACAATGTTGTAAAGATATGTTCAATTATGAATATTTTCTGAATGATCAACTGTTCTGTTTACTGAAACGTTATTGTTTAATGAACGAATGTTTGTCTTATTTGTAAACTGTATTCGTGGCATCCTTAGCAACTTACTGTTACTGTACTGTTACTGCTACTGTCACAGAGATCTCTGTCGGTTCCCAAGTTTGGAACCACTACTGTTACTGTTATGATGGCCATCAACTGACTGTTCGGTCTGTTAAGACCTACTGTACTATTTTGCTATTAGATGTACCACATATGACTGCTACGGTTTCTAAATGACTGATATGATTGTTTAATTACTGAAAGGACATTCATTCTTAACCTCTTTACACAACTGTTATTCACTGGGCTTTAGCTCACTGTTTATATATATATATGTAGGTGTCCAGGCACCGGACTGGAGCTAGGGGCGTCGGGTTAGCTCTCGTTTTGTTAAGCCAACCGTTATGCCTCACCGCGAGGTTCCAAGTCGTTTCAAGCCAAGGCTGTTTTAGGGTGTCTCAGTTTCACCCTTCCGTCTCTGTTTTGTAATACTGTTTTAGACTTGTACTGTACTGTGTTATGGTAGGGATTTGGTCCCTAACCTGGATGTTTGTACATGTGGTGTATATATGTTTTGCTTATGAATGTGAATATGCTCAAAAAATTCTTTTTGCATACAGAATCTCACAGCTCATTGGACATCTTTTATTTGCTATTTTGGCTTCCGCCAGCCCCTTACTCTGTATTACTGTCATTACTGTTAAGCAGGCCTTCGGTAATCACGGATTACTGGCTGGTTACAATGCTTAAACCCATAGGGGCGTGCTTGGGTCATGACAGAGTGGTATCAGAGCGATACTAAACCACGAGTTATACCGCACACACGTGTCCAAATGAGCTATAAGATGTCCTAGAAAAGCGATTAGGGCATTGCATGAGCATTGAAAAAGTGTGTGTGGCCATGACATGAATATATGTTTAAAGTATGCAACTGGCTATGTTTATTATTACTATATTGCATATAGTGAAATGGACAATGCAAGGAATGCCGATGAAACAGAATCATCTGATACCAGAATGGTAAGATTAGAAAGAACAATTGAACTGTTGACTGAGGCCTTGAGGCTACAATAGAACCAACAGCCTCCACCTCCTCCAGTTCAATCGGAGCAAAATGTTAATGAGGATATAATTGCCTTAACACAGAAGTTCAGCAAAATGAAACCACCATCTTTTCAGGAAGGCCTTGAACCATTAAAGGCCGAAGCATGGGTGCTAGAAACAGAGAAACTGTTCGAGGTATTTCCGTGTTCTGAAGCACATAAGGTGCTATTGGCTACCTTTACTTTACAAGAGGAAGCTAGACGGTGGTGGATGCTCATCTGTGACACCGACACTGTTATGACTTGGGCTTAGTTTAAGGGAGCCTTCTTTGAGAAATACTTCCCTCAGTGTGTCAGGGATCGCAAGGTGATTAAGTTTGAACAGTTAAAGCAGGGTACCATATCAGTAGCAGAGTATGAATCAAAGTTTACCGAGCTCGCCAGATATGCACCACACATGGTGGACACTGATTACAAAAAGGCCAGGAAGTTTGAAGGCGGCCTTAATGTAAAGATACTTGACAGAATCAATGTGTTGAAATTACTGAGATATGTGGATATTCTTGACCAAGCAATAATGGCCAAGTCAAATATCGAAGCATTGAAACAAACTGAAACACCAGCAACCGAATGACGTGGTAAGAGACGGGGTTTTAAGTTTAAGAAAGGCCGGAATAACTCACTGAACAAAAAGCAAAATACAGGGTCTTCAAATAGTTCTAGCCAGGGTAACAATTCCATACCGCCCTGTTCAGAGTGTGGCAAGAGACACAAAGGGGTATGCTATAAAATCTCTGGTGCTTGTTACAGGCGTGGCAAAGTGGGCCACATGGTCAAAAATTGCCCTTCCACTTCTCAAGGCAATAGTAAAGCTACAACTAGCGCCGTAGCACCAACTGCTCCACCGAAACCCAACCCTAAAGCTACCGAAAAAGAGCCTATGAGGCAAGGCCGAGTGTTTACACTTGTACCGGGAGACGTGCAGAATACCGAGACCGTTGTGTCAGGTATACTCTCAATCTGTGCTCAAAATGCTTATGTTTTGATTGATTCGGGGTCTATACATTCATATGTCTCGCATGCTTTTTCGCGAAAACTAGATAGACCACTGGAACCCATGAATTATTTGTTAGCTGTATCTTCACCTGTTAGGGGATCCGTGACTTGTGCTTATATGTACCCTGCATGTGAAATTATTGTTGGGGATGTGCATTTGTATATTGATTTGCTACCTTTGAATATCGATCATTTCGATGTGATATTGGGAATGGACTGGTTAACAAAGTATCATGCTACCATAGACTGTGTAACAAAACAAGTTATTTTTCGTCCACCCGGATTGCCTGAATTTGTATTTAACGGAGTTGGAGTAGTACCTCTCCCATACCTGATTTCATCCATGAAAGCATTTAAACTAATTAGAAAGGGGTGTAAAAGGTATCTATGTTGTATATTGACTGTTCCTACTGATACTAAAGCTAATGTGGACAATATTCTCATAGTCAGAGAATTTCCAGATGTTTTTCCAGATGATTTTTCAGGGGATTTGATTGACAGGGACATTGAGTTCACCATTGATGTGATTCCGGGTACATAGCCAGTTTCCAAAGCTCCGTACAGAATGGCACCTGCCGAACTGAAAGAATTGAAAGTTCAGCTACAGGAACTGTTAGATAAGATGTTCATCAGGCCTAGTACTTCACCGTGGGGTGCTCCAGTTTTGTTTGTAAAGAAGAAAGACGGCTCATTGAGACTCTGCATTGACTACCGTGAGCTGAACAAGGTAACAATGAAAAACAAATATCCATTGCCTCGAATTGATGATTTGTTTGACTAGTTACAGGGTGCCCAGGTGTTCTCTAAATTTGACCTTAGATCCGTATACCACCAGTTAAAAGTCAAACCAGAGGACATTGAAAAGACCGCCTTTCGAACGAGGTATGGACATTACGAATTCCTTGTTATGCCTTTTGGAGTTACTAATGCACCTGCCGCATTTATGGACCTTATGAATAGAATTTTTAAACCGTTCCTCGATGAATTTGTAGTTGTGTTCATAGATGACATTTTGATTTATTCCAAAAGCACGGAAGAACATGAACGTCATTTGAACATTGCCTTACAGATCTTAAGAGAACAGAAACTGTATGCAAAACTAACGAAGTGTGAATTTTGGCTTGATAATGTTATGTTTTTGGGACATGTGATTAGTAAGGATGGCATTACAGTTAACCCGCAGAAAATTAAAACAGTGGTGAATTGGCCTAGACCGACTAATGTTACTGAAGTTCGAAGCTTCCTAGGCTTAGCCGGGTACTACAGAAGGTTTGTAAAAGATTTCTCCAAAATTGCCCTACTATTGACTCAGTTGACTCAAAATGGGATATCATTTGACTGGACCGATCAGAGAGAATCAGCCTTTCAAGAGTTAAAGACTTGACTTGTGACTGCACCGATTCTCACCTTACCCTCAGGTACGGATGGATTTACTGTATTTAGTGATGCTTCTTATAAGGGTTTGGGATGTGTTTTGATTCAGAATGGTAAAGTTATCGCATATGCTTCCCGACAACTGAGACCGCACGAGAAAAATTATCCGACCCATGACTTAGAACTTGCCGCAGTGGTATTCGCATTGAAAATCTGGCGTCACTACCTATATGGGGCAACATGTGAGGTGTACACAGACCACAAGAGTTTGAAGTACTTCTTCACACAGAAAGAGCTGAACATGAGATAGTGGAGATAGTTAGAACTGATAAAGGATTATGATTTGCAAATTTTGTACCATCCAGGGACAGCTAACACCGTTGTCGATGCACTGAGTCGAAAATCAGTTGGAAATTTAGCCTGTTTACTCACCGGGCAGAAAGAATTGCTATGTGACCTTGAAAAATTTGAAGTTGAGATTCTTTTGCGTGAACAAGGTGGAACCTTAGCCGCTATTTCTGCTCAACCGGCACTGATTGAGGAGATTAAAGAGAAACAGCAACATGATGACTTTTTGAAAAATGTCATTGATGAACGGGAGTCCAATCCAAGGCCAGACTTTAAATTTGAGAACAATGTGTTGAAATTTCAGGGAAGGTTGTGTGTATCGAATTATTTTGAGCTGAAAAGACGAATTCTGCAAGAGGGCTACAATTCGAAACTGTCTATCTATCCAGAAAATACGAAAATGTACCAAGACTTGAAACTGAATTTCTGGTAGCCGGGAATGAAGAAAGAGATTACTAACTTTGTATCGAGATGTCTTCATTGCCAACAAGTTAAAGCTGAACATCAACGACCCGTAGGCTTACTGCAGCCCTTACCAATGCTGGAGTGGAAATGGGAACATATCACTATGGATTTCATTGTTGGTTTACCTCGCTCCAGTAAAGGTATGGACTCAATTTGGGTTATTGTTGATAGATTGACTAAATCTGCTCACTTCTTACCTGTCAAAACAATCTATAATGCGGACAAATTGGCTATAATTTATATTGATGAGATTGTTAGATTGCACGGAGTGCCTGTGTCTATTGTTTCTGACAGGGACTCGAAGTTCACATCGAGATTTTGGCAAAGTCTGTAAACTGTCTTGGGTACTGAACTGAGACTGAGTAGTGCATACCATCCTCAGACGGATGGCCAATCAGAAAGAACAATCCAGACTCTGGAAGATTTACTGCGGATGTGTATTCTTGATTTCCAGGGAAATTGGGAAAGTTATGTACCCTTAGCTGAATTTGCCTACAATAACAACTTTCACTTGAGTATTGGTATGGCGCCTTTCGAGGCTTTGTATGGTAGAAAATGTCAATCTCCTATCTGCTGGGCAGAAGTTGGAGATAGGCCTTTGCTTGGGCCCGAGATTGTACAAAAAACCACAAAAAAGGTGAAACTGATTCAGCAAAGATTGAAAACCGCCTAAAGCCGGCAGAAAAGTTATGTGGATGTCCGAAGGCGAGACAGGGAGTATGAAGTAGGTGATCATGTTTTTGTTAAAGTGACACCAATGAAAGGGTAGACTCGTTTTGGAGTCAAGGGTAAGCTAGCGCCGAAATATGTCGGGCCGTATGAAATCATTGAGAAGATTAATCAAGTGGCGTATCAAGTAGCGCTTCCTCCTAAAATGGAGCATATGCATAACGTCTTTCATATTTCAATGTTGAAGGATTATCTTCGGGATCCCTTCCATGTTATTGAGCCTACACGTGTGGTATTGAGTAATGACTACACTTATGAAGAACAACATATTCAGATTGTAAATCGACGAATCAAGAAGTTAAGAAACAAAGAAATTCCGTAAGTGAAAATGGATTGGCAAAACCACGGTGGCACTTATGCCACTTGGGAAATAGAAGATGATATGTTGAAGAGATATCCTGAACTGTTCCCACTGAATCCGATATTCTTCCAAGATGAAGGTAATCCGAGTTTGGAGGGCCAAACTCTTTTAAGGAAGGAAGACTGTGACAACCCTCACCTCTGATTAGTGCTAATCTCTGATTGAGCATGATAAGTAATTGAACAGACTGAAATTCTGAACTGAATGCATGAGTATGTTGTTTAATTGTATTTCTATCTGTTAGTCATTAAATGATCTGTTCGTGTTTTATGTCTTACACTGCAAATTGAAGGCCTTATCGGCAACTGAATCCAAAACTGATTAATGTTTTATGCTAATTGGAATTTATGTGATTTTGTGGTAGACTTAATTGAAATTTGATTTGGAATGATTAAATTAGATCAAATAATGTTAAATTGCTTTAGTTTGATTAATTACCAAACTTGCCATTTAGTGGGCCACTTCTACAATGAGTTTAGCTTTACACCATCTCATTCATTTCATCTAGACCAAACCGTGAGCAAGAGCGGGAGAGTAGGAAAGCTTTGGTTTCATCTAGAATTTGCTTGGAATTTTGGTAGAATTGAAGAGCATTTGCAAAATTGAGCTAGCACCCTTGAGATTCAAGACCTAAGGTAGAGATTTCATCCTCTCATTTGTACATTTGAGTTGTTTATTGCATGGTTCATGGTAAATTAGTGTTTAGATTCAAGAATTGGTTTAAAGAGTTGAATTTGAGAGTGAATTCATGCATGCATGTCTATACCATAGCATTTTGGTGTCATTTTCATGAAATTCCCACATGGATGTTTTTATTTTGGTTTTGATCCATGAATTAATCATATTCTTGAGCTCAAACTTGCATTTTACCATGTCTTAGAGCATAAGAGTTCATGGGAACTCATGCATGTATGAGTTTTGCATTGTTCTTCATGTTCTTGAATTTTGAGTTGAAGTTTGTATTTAATTGACTTACCTTTGGGCTTGATTTTACAAAATTGATCTTTGAAACATGTCATATTATGGGTTTTAAAGTGTTTTTCAGAAAATTAGCCCAAAAGGATCGGATTTGATGCTTTAAATGTTGAATTTGAGTTTGGAGGTTCAATATGGAAATTCTAGATTTTGGACCCACGCTCGAGCGTAAGACTTCACGCTCGAGTGTACACTTTGAGTACATGCATCCCGCTTGAGTGGGGAAAGTAACGCTCGAGCGTGAAATGCGTATATCCAATACTTTTCATGTGTTTACAGTTTGCTCGAGCGAGGGAATGCACGCTCGAGCGGAGGTCGAGCGTGATTTTTGTGCATCCAATACTTTTGCTTGAGCTTTCAGTCCGCTCGAGCGGGGAAAGTCACGCTCGAGTAGAGCTCCTTTGTTTGCATGTCCGCTCGAGCATAGAAAACCACGCTTGAGCGAGACCCCTGTTTTTTGAAAATTTTGAAAAGTGTTTTAAAGTGCATCTTTGTATCCTCTTTCCATCCTAGGCATTCCTAGGCCATGTTTAAGGCATCTTAATGAGGATATTGATGTAGAACCACACCGAGTCAAGATAGGGACTAAGTTGTTGATTCCCAAGTGTGTAACTTAGTGTGTGTTCGTTCTGTAACTGTGTAGGGTTGGCATCCGAGGACGCTCATTAGCTGCTTATAGCCCAGTGCTCTGTGAGTAACAATGTTGTAAGGATATGTTCAATTATGAATATTTTCTGAATGATCAACTGTTCTGTTTACTGAAACGTTATTGTTTAACGAACGAATGTTTGTCCTATTTGTAAACTGTATTCGTGGCATCCTTAGCAACTTACTATTACTGTACTGTTACTGCTACTGTCACGGAGATCTCTGTCGGTTCCCAAGTTTGGAACCACTACTGTTACTATTATGATGGCCATCAACTGACTGTTCGGTCTGTTAAGACCTACTGTACTATTTTGCTATTGGATGTACCACATATGACTGCTATGGTTTCTAAATGACTGATATGACTGTTTAATTACTGAAAGGACATTCATTCTTAACATCTTTACACAACTGTTATTCATTGGGCTTTAGCTCACTGTTTATATATATATATGTAGGTGTCCAGGCACCGGATCGGAGCTAGGGACGTCGGGTTAGCTCTCGTTTTGTCAAACCAACCGTTGTGCCTCACCGCGAGGTTCCAAGTCGTTTCAAGCCAAGACTGTTTTAGGGTGTCTCAGTTTCACCCTTCCGTCTCTGTTTTGTAATACTGTTTTAGACTTGTACTGTACTGTGTTATGGTAGGGATTTGGTCCCTAACCTGGATGTTTGTACATGTGGTGTATATATGTTTTGCTTATGAATGTGAATATGTTCAGAAAAGTCTTTTTGCATACAGAATGTTACAACTCATTGGACATCTTTTATTTACTGTTTTGGATTTCGCCAGCCCCTTACTTTGTATTACTGTCATTACTGTTAAGCAGGCCTTCGGTAATCACGAATTACTGGCCGGTTACGATGCTTAAACCCATAGGGGCGGGTTTGGGTCGTGATAACTTCAAACCCAACCCATACCCAACCCATATTTTATAAAAAGTCAAAAAGTGCACTTATTTAATTTATCCCAAACAACCCCTAACTCTCGGATTCTTCGATGTTTGGACATCCGTACCACAACTATGCACATCACTGAACCTTTTGATGTAGAAAAAACCTTTTGCTCATTGTGCTCTACAATGTATAGCCCACAAGCAGCCTCTCTCCTCTCTCCTCCTGCATTGCACACACCGCAGTAACCCTTGTTGTCTCATTCTTGACATACGTAAACTGAAACCCACATTGGATGGCATACTTACATAAAACATCATGAAATTCTTGTGCACCTCTAACAAACCGTTGTCCCACTGTGTAATACCATTTACCGAAGGGGCTGACAACAATACATTTTCCTTATGGTGGAAAAATCTCTGTAGTGCATCAATTTCTTTCTCACCTCCCACACGCAGCGACCCAAAGCTACTCGACTGACCAATATCACTTTTCAACTCAACGACAACTTCTACATGTTGTACCCCCATTGATTTAGCAAGTAATAACATGTTCTGAAATTATTTCTCATTGTCCAAATCATACATATTAATCCCAGGTAGCCGATAGAACAATAAAATAGAACAAGCAGACAACTCACCCCATTTTTCACACAAACACTCCACCAAACGCGAATAACACAATGCACGGGCAACATTTATTACAATTGTACTGCAGCCTTATATGCACACCAACATCGTAAAGGTATCCATCTCCTATAAAAACATAACAATGCAACAGTCAACAATAATCCAAACGATATGAAAATTCACATTGTGCAAAATTAAATGCCTATGTGTACAGTTCAACTGTTAAATCCATAATGAAAACTATCATCACCATCTTTACATAACATAAAACATTTTATAATATCAAAATGACACCACCATAATAAGGTGACAGTACACAACATGCAAGCAACCCTCCACAACTTTATATTAACAAGATGCGAACATTCATATTGTTACATATATTCTGAATTATCTCACCCACACAAAGACTCATTAAGCAAACATCAAAGTAAAATGAGAACATCCACATTCTTCACATAATCTGAATGACCTCCCATCCACAAGACCACGCAAAATACATATAATTGAACAAACAAAGCATCCGATCCATATCAATTAAAAAACAGAGCATCTCATCCATCATACAAATCAAAACATAACTGAACATGTATTCATAACCAAAATGATACTAACCTTAATCATGCAATCCTACACTCATCTTGTAACTCGAAAACAACTGATTTCAACTAGTTATACTCCAAAAAATGTCACAACCGAACATCGTCCAATCCGTCGTCTTCACTCAAAAATCACCGAACCATACTACAATAGCAACAATGAAACCCTAGCACATCAAAGCCTTGAAAGGAGCATGCAAAATAGAAAGATATCCATCTGAATTAGAATGATGATCAAAAGCGTGAAGATAAAAACTACCAAAACAGAATAAACGAAAAAAGAGGCAACGTGGTATGTGTATCATATATATATATAAGGGCATAATAGTCCAGTCAAAAATATAAAATTTGTAAAATGGACCTCATGGAATAAAAAGAAAAGTATATGGGACTAATTAAGTTATAATAATCCTTTGTGGACCTAATGGGTTATAACAACTCTAAAATGAATTTATCAATAAAATCCCTATTAATATTTATCATCTTTTATATTTTTTAGTATTGTAATTTTGCTCATTTATAAAACATTAATTTTATCTCATTCCTAACATCGAAAACCCTAACCCTCAAACCATAACATTAACCTTATCCCCACCCTACGTACCACTACTAGCTCTAGCTCTAGCTACTCCACCCCTCCTAATGCCATCTAGTGACTTTATTCAATTTTTCTTCTCACTCACTTACTATTATTGCTACTTCTCAATCCATCTCCATTCACTACTATCGCCCCCATCTCTATCTTCACAACTGTAATCTATCTCTTGCAAGCTCATAAGCAATTGTGATTGCAAAGGAGCAGTGACTAATCTTTCTCTTCCTCATCTTTTCATCTCTTCTTTATCACACAATTAATCCCTCTCTCTCTCTCTCTCTCTCTCTCTCTCTCTCTCTCTCTCTCTCTCTCTTAGGGTTTCACAAGATTGGCCACGACGGCTAGGATAGTGTGGAAGGAATTGAGCGGAGAAAGGCGTCCAGAAGAAGAGTATAAAGGTAAAAGTCCAAAGGGTATTTATGAAATTATAGTGGGGTCCATAGAAAAAAAAAATAGAGAATAATTTTGAAAGTGAAGGTCTTGAGAAGAAAAGTAAGGACATTTAATAGTACTCTCCGTTGATTACTGTAGGCATTTAAATGACTAAAACAATCATCTTCAATGTAGAAAATAATAAGAACTACTATGCCTTTATGGAGAATTTGGAAAAATAGGAACTCATTTATTTTTGATAACATATCAACTAATTGTGATGATATCATCAAATATATTCTTGATTACTCTAGAGATATTGACTTGGCTTTTAATGTTTCTATTATGGATCCAAGGCCTGCTTTTAGAGTGATTAATTGGGTTTTACCACTTGCAAGAAAAATCAAACTAAATGTTGATGGCAGCAGGAAGATAGGAGGTGAAAGAGGCTTTGGAGGAGTCTTCAGAGATGAAAGAGGCAGCTGGGTATGTGGTTACTATAGCAAGACTGAAAGTGGCACAAGTTTGGAGGAAAAGTTATGGGCCCTTTACAAGGGATTAACAGTGATACTTCAGAAAGGGATGCATCGGTGATCATTGAAACTGATGCACATCAAGTGGTATAGCTGATAGAAGAAGACACAGTCGACAAATTTCCATTTAAAGGACTGCTAGAAGATGCCAAGATTATCTTTAGAGGATGTGAATACACTATACAACATGTTTTCAAGGGAATCTATGTGCGGATGCTTTGGCTAAACTTGAAGCTGCACAACTTGAAGAAATTTTGGTGGTTAATGAACCACCATTCGAGAGTAGAAGCTACAACTTGTAGCTGATATGATAGGGCTCTCTAGAGAAAGATCCTAGCCTTTGTTTACTTTCCGTTGTACCAAAAAAAAAAAAAAAAAGAACTACCATGACTATAGTTTGTGGGATGGGAAACCTAGGATAAAATTGAATATGTTAGTTGCATTTGGATCTTGTATTTAAGAAATTTATGAAGAAAAAAAAAGGTGAGAAAAGAAATAAAATATAAATTATTATTATTTTCATAAATCTTTTTTATTTTTTGTTCGATCTACATTTAAAGAAAAACAAAAAAAATCAAAATTAATACATTAGAACCATTTGAACTAGATTGACATAATTGAAGCATATATTTCATATTTCAAGAACTAATAAATTAACACAATTAAAACATGAAAACCAAAATTCCATAAAATGCATGCATCGAAAACAATTAATGTGAGGTAATTAGCTTTCTATCTCTATGTATATATAATAACTATTTCAATTTAATAACTTTGTTCATATAATGAGAAGGGTAAAATTGTTTTTTTTTCAGGAATATTCTGTCACTTGGTTTGTTGCACGAGGAACAATTAACAAATAGCATTCACACAATCACTTGGTGTGGACTCCACTTCAATGATTATATAATGGATATTTTATCTAAAATTGTCGGTCCAAGGCTTCTCATTTAAAAATATATATATATATATATATTCTCACACTGGATTCATAGTGCCAAATGTAACAATATTGCAAATGAGTGTGGAATAATATGTATAGATATATATATATATATATATTATAACAATATTAGAAATATTAATTAATGGATCAACAAATATATTAATTAAGGCCCCGTTTGGGAACATGATTTTTTAGTGATTTTTTGATTTTTTGACTAAAATGTGATGTAAAAAAACCTAATATGTTTGGGATGACTTTTTGACTTTTTTCGAAAAGATGTGCAAAAAGTAGAGAGAAAATGAAATTTTTGACTTATTGGTATAGGTTGCTGGCTTTTTGACTTTTTTAGTGACTTTTTGACTTTTTGACTAAAAAAGTCACTTGTCAAATGAGGCCTAAGATACAAAATATGCATGTGAGATCAACCACTTGATGAATCAAGTTAAACATATCATTTAAAAAAAAAAAAAATTTAAGTTAATCAGATATATGTAAACCCATGATCTATAATTTTTTGATTAATGATTGAGGCCTCAAATTTTTTGGCTCGAATTTTTTTTTTTTTTTTTGTTGGGTTGATGCTTTGCTTGTTATTATTATTATTATTTTTATTTATTTTTTTCTGCAATGTATTAGCCCAGGAAAAAAAAAAAAATGCATTCGAGGCAATTTCGAGCCTCATTTTCGAGGCCTCAATCACAGCCGTAATTTTTTTTTAAATCATCAAAATCATGCTAATAGTTTTTTTTAATAGAAAATAAATATGGTTTTGTTATTATAAGGTTACAAATATCCAATTAACTTAATTTTTTTTTATGAATAATATATTTAATAAATCTTACAATAAAAATAATTTAAATTATCAAAATAAGCTAGGAGAAGCCCCACACAACAGGCTGTGCCTAACAAGTTAAAATGTTTATTGATACAATAATTAATGTTTTCTAATATTATTTTGTTGGGAGCATATTGCCTTCAGTTTAAAATGTAGATTACATGGTGCTGTTTAGATTTGTGCAGTTCATTACGGGTTTTGCCTCAATAATTTGAATTGTGGTCTTTTGTGTATATCATTCTTAAAAAAATTAAGTTGATAGGATAATTGTAACATTTTCAATTCATCACGTTTGTCTAAAAAAAAAAATAGACGATAAGTTTGTATTTAAAAGTTGACCATCTATTTTTCTTGATAACGAAAATAATAAAATGAACAAGCTACGATTATCAAATTAATTTAATTTTTTTTTTCACAAATAATGAATGCAAAAAATTTTACAAAAAAAAAAATGTGAATCGTGAAAATAAAATCTATGATAAATTTCACAAGTGTTAACAACACCCTCTAATTTCAGATCTAGACTAGAGGGATGCACACCCTATTTTATTTTTTAAAGTTGATTTTTTTGGTTTTTTTTGAATTTGTAAAAAATATATATAAAAAAATAGGGAGATAATATGATTAAAAAATTAAAAAAACTGACTTTTGACAGAATTTCTAAAATAAGCATTTGTGTGTAGCATGCACCTCCACATAAGTACTAGTGTGGAATGTACATCAATGAATGGTCTAAAATAAGCATTTGTGTGTAGCATGCACTGCCACATAAGTACTAGTGTGGAATGTACATCAATGAATGGTCTAAATAAGCATGTGTGTAGCATGCACCCCCACTTAAGTACCAGTGTGGAATGTACAATACATCAATGAATGGTGTACAATAGCGTCAATAGCTGGTGCAAATGCCACATGTGACTTCAATAAGTGGAGCTCACAACAACCTCCCTCGACACGTACGTATTTCTTTGTTCTTTCTTTTGTTGTTTTTTTGGTGGCAAAGTTTTTCAGGCTGTCAAAACCTACAAAGCACAAATAAAATAAAATAAATACCTATGAATTAGTGTTTTGTGAGATGTTAAGTTTGCATTTGAATAAGAATTTGAAAAAAAGTGAAAAAAACTATTTTATTTATATTTTCTTTTTCTTTTTTCTTTTTTTAAATTTTTACTTAAATTTATGATCCAAACATAATTTACAATCAGTAATCAAATAAAATTTTGTGAGTTCCTAAAATCTTTTTCTTCCTTCATGTGATTTTTTATTTTTTTTCCAATCATCCAATAGAAAATTAATTACCTATATAAAAAACATTACATCAAATTACAATACCTCAAGCTTGACAACCATAGCCCGTCCAACAATACATCAATCCCAAACTTTGGAACAAATAAACAAGTAAATACAAACTCTACCCATAACAAGATAAATAAACACCACAACATATCTAACTCCATTTCCATATGAGTAAAATCTACAACCTTACATGATCACATCATAAAGTGATACTACACGACACTAAAGTATTTTGAAAATTGAAAAAGAAAGAGTAAATTATTTTACTTCTAGAATATCCTTTAAAAAAAAAAAAACAATTGACCACTATCTTTATAATTATAATTAATTTTTTGTGTAAACTATTTTGATTTGGATCAATCTGACTCCTGCCATCACTTATAATCAAACAAAATCTAACCTCAAGTGGTTGGCTTAGTGGGTTGGCACTATCGCGATCCAAACCCGCCCCTATAGGTTTAGCATCGTGACCGGCCAGTAATACTTGGATTACGAAAGGCTTCTGAATAGATTATTGTATAATAAGAAGCTACAGAAGCAAATATAGAAACATATATAGTCTATAGAGCTGTGTAGACATACATGGGACAGATAATCTCAAAACTTTATATACAAATTTGTGACGTCAAAAGAAAGTGGTCTTACGTCACATACATTACAGATATAGCCAAAAGGGAATTAGCCCGAAACACAGATACAATAGTCGAAAGAAACTTGTTCATAGAGTGCTACATAAACATGACTGATCACAAAATGGAACCTCCACTGAAGGCACAACAGCTGGATGACAAAACAGAGACTCCAGGCAGCAGTTTAGGCCTGGTTACACATCTACTCACCTACATACATAATATAAATAGTGAGCGAAAGCCCAGTGAATAATAACGAAGTAAAGAATTAATGAATGATGTCCCATAACAGTTTTCATATCAGATACAAATTCAAAATCGTATACTTAACCAGAAATCATAGCAGTTATATGTGGTACATCCATTTAGCTATCATATCATATCAATTCTTGCATAGTCGGTACCAATGACCACATAGGTCTACATCTTGTGCACAAGTAGCCCTGGTATTGTTACCTCCAGGTAGAGCTAAGCAAAAAATTCATAAAATTAGTAATCCGATCTGGTCCAGTTTGATCCGATAGGTTTAGATTGATTTTTTGAATCCCTAGTTCAGTTCCAAATTGAAAAATTAAAAATCCATAGTCCAAGGATCGGTTCCGAATTAAACTCCACGGTTCCGGATTGGAACCGATCCGGACCGTATACAAATAACCTATATTTATATTATACAGCCTCCCGCATAATATCTTCTCTTATTCTATATAAAACCTAAACCCAAACCTAAACTCGCATAATATCTTCTTTTATTACTTTTGTTTGTTGGTTTTTGGTTTTAATTTGTAATGGTCTAAATACTTATGGTGGAACTAGTTTTCTTATGGTTATTTAAATTCTAGAACAGTATGTCGCTATTATGGAACTACTATGATGTTATGTTTATGTTTTTATAAAATTAAAATGTTTTATATATTTTTTTATTATTTAATTATGTGAATCCGTGGTCCTAAACCGATCCAATCCATGTTTAAATGGATTGGTTCGGATTGGTTCCATGATTTAAACAGATTGGATTAGTTCTAATTTTTTAGAAACCATAGACAATGGATTGGTCCTGGTTTTATCCCAATCCGGACCATGCTCACCCCTATCCCCAAGCGAGGGTCACGTGAACATAAATCTCGGTATTGTTACCCCCGGGCAAGGGCCACATGAGTATAAGCCACAGTATTGTTACCCCTAGGCGAGGGCCACGTGCATATTAGCCACGGTATTGTTACCATCGGGTGAGGGCCACATGAACTAAGGATGCCACAAATACATTTCAAAAAAATAAACATTCATTCAGGATTCATAAAATAACATTTCAGAAAACAAATCGTATCATATCAGTCGAAAAATACATATAATTAAACATTGCTTTACAGAGTTATTACTCATATGTGGCTCCAGATGCAAACAGACAGAGCAAAGTAATAAATGGCTTACGGAGCGTGACCTACATCAACGTAACAGATATATATAATGAAACACACGCTTGGATCGCACATAACTTCTTTCATTTCATTCTTGGTGTGTTTCTAGCCTTTATCCTCATTATTATGTCTTAACCTTGGTCTAGGAATGACTAGGATGTAATGAGGATGCCAAAACACGTTGTTCAACACTTAGCCAAATTTGCTGAAAACAGGGGCCTCGCTCGAGCGCAACTTCCTTCACTTGAGCGGAGGTCCAAAAATGTAAGTGGTCGCTCGAGCGCAACTTCCTTCGCTCGAGCGAAGGTCCAAAAATGTGAGTGATCACTTGAGTGCAACTTATTTCACTCGAGCGCTCTGTAAACTGTGCAAAAGTACTGGTTGCTTAATTTTTCTGCTCGATGCACGCTCGACGCACGCTCGACGGTCGCTCGAGCGTGAGACTGAGGTCCTCGCTCGAGCGCAAATCTTATTGCTTGAGCGGTCTGCAAATATTATAAACTACTGGGAGCATGCATTTTACGCTTGAGCCAACTTTTGGTCACTCGAGCGAAAGTGAAAAAACAAAGGTAGTCGCTCGAACGCAGGATTTGTCGCTAGTGAGGTTGAATTCTGGAATTTCCAGATACACCTCTAAACTGCAAAACCCATCTTTAACTTTTCAATACACATCTTTTTGAGCCCAAAGTTGAGAAAGCATATAGATAAACTTATAACTTCTTGAAATGAAAGCAATTTCATAAAATCAAGGCCCAAAAGCATGTGAATTGCTCAAACTCAAACTTGAAATGTTGAAAACATGTCATGCATAGAAGTTCTTGACTTCAAAGCTTCCAAATCCTGAACTATTGAGATAATTTGGTTGTAAACTTCATGAATTCTCAAACCAAAGGCAAGATGAACACATGCATGTTGAAATTCTTGAAATTAAACTCAAAACTTCATGACTTATGCATGCATACAATGATTTTTCCCAAATTCCTTAATCTAAGTTCAATTCTCATGTTAAGCCATCTTACTATCTTGAAAACTATCACATATGTCTTGAATACAAAGCTTAAAGATAAGAATCTCACCTAAAGTCTTCAATTCTTTAAGGTTTGGTGATGCTCTTAAGTAATTCTCTAATCTCCTAGCAATTTCCTTTCAAAACTCAAAGTTTGATCCCAAACTCTCTTGGTCCATTCCTCTCTCTCATGTTTTAGGCTCAAAGTGATGAAAAGAAGATGTCTCAAAGTGATATCTATACCTTATATAGGCTCAAATAGGGAACTTAATAAAGTTTGACTTAACTTAAACAAATTTGCACTATTTTATTCTAATTATTTTGCTCCAAATCGAATTTCAATTAAACTTACCATAATGTTCTAAAAATCCAACTAACACATAATTCAAGTCAATTTCATGATCGGATGCCAATAAGGCCTTCAATTTGCAGAACAAAACAGAGACACAAATAGATATTCCTACAGCTAACAGATATAAACACAAATAATGTAATGCGCATATAATTAACTGAAGATTTCATCTTAATTACTTATTAAGTATTCTTAATCATGGTTTAATGGTTAATCATGGGTTGGGGTTATTATAGTCTTCCCCCTTAAAAGAACTTGTTCCTCTAAACTCAAATTACTTTCGTTTTGGTAGAATATTGGATCCAAAGGAAATAATTCAGGGTATCTCTTTATCATGTCTTTTTCGGTCTCCCATGTTGCATATGTCCCCCCGTGGTTCTGTCAATCCACTTTCACCAATGGGATTTCTTTGTTCCTCAATCTTTTAATCCAGCCATTCACAATCTGAATTGGCCATTCCTTATAAGTAATATCATCTTTTAGAAAAACATGAGTTGGTTCAATCACATGAAATGGATCTCTCAAATACCCTCGAATCATAGATACGTGAAAAACATCATGCATATGCTCTATGACTAACAGTAAGGCTACCCCATACGTCACCGGATTGATCTTCTCTAAAATCTTATATGGCTCAACATATCTCGGTGCTAGCTTGCCCTTTACACCAAACCGCGCTTGACCTTTCATAGGAGTTACCTTGATAAATACATGATCCCCGACTTCGTATTCCCAATCTCTTCTTCGGACGTCCGTATAACTTTTTTGGCGATTTTGTGCAGTTTTCAATCTCTATTGAATTAATTTCACATTTTCGGTTGTTTCTTGCACTAGTTCCGATCCCAACAAGGGTCTATCACCTACTTCAATCTAGCAAATCGGAGAACCACACTTTATACCATATAAAGCTTCATAAGGAGCCATGCCGATATTAGAATGGTAGCTATTGTTATTCACAAATTCGGCCAATAGTAAGTAGGTTTCCCAACTGCCTTGGAAATATAAGGCACACATCCGTAACAAGTCTTCTAATGTTTGAATGGTCCGTTTAGATTGGCCATCTTTCTGTGGGTGATAAGCACTGCTTAGTCTCAATTCAGTCCCCAAAGCTTACTGTAGACTCTGCCAGAATCTTGAAGTGAACTTAGGATCTCTATCAGATACAATAGACACTAGCACATCGTGTAATCGTACAATCTCATTTACATATAGGTTAGCTAGCTTATCCGCATTATAAAAAGCTTTCACAGGTAGGAAATGAACAGATTTAGTCAAATGATCAACTATTACCCAAATAGAATCCATACCTCGAGAAGAACGAGGCAATCCCATAATGAAGTCCATAGTAATGTGCTCTCATTTCCATTTTGGTATTGGAAGCGCCTGTACTAATCCAGCAGGTCGTTGATGTTTAGCTTTAACTTGTTGGCAATGTAAGTATCGAGCCACAAAATTAGCAATGTTTTTCTTCATTCCCGGCCACCAGAAATTTTGTTTCAAGTCATGGTACATCTTTGTATTTCCTAGATGCATAGAAAATTTAGAGTTGTGGGCTTTAGTCATAACACGTTTTCTCAAATTCAAACAATCTGGAACACAAAGTCTATTTTGGAATTTCAGCATGTTGTTCTTCTGTACAAATCCTAGCTTTGGTTTTGAGTCTATTTCATCCACAACCTTTTTCAGAAATTCATCTTGCAGTTGTTTCTCTCTAATCTCGTCAATGATTACAGGTTGAGCAGAAATGGCGGCCTAGATCACGCCATGTTCACGCAATACAATTTCAATCTCATTCTTTTCCAAGTCACATAATAACTCTCTTTGACCAGTGAGCAAACAAGACAAATTCCCAAGTGACTTTCTACTCAATGCATTTGCAACGGGGTTTGCTTTCCCTGGATGATACAGAATTTGTAAGTCATAATCTTTGATCAATTCTAGCTATCTCCGTTGTCTCATGTTCAGTTCCTTTTAGGTGAAGAAATATTTCAAACTTTTATGGTCGGTATACACCTCGCAAGTCACACCATACAGATAGTATCACCAAATTTTTGGAGCAAACACCATAGCTGCTAATTCAAGATCATGTGTTGGATAGTTCTTTTCATGCGGTCGGAGTTACCGAGAAGCATATGCAATTACCTTCCCATTTTACATTAACACACACCCCAAACCTTTATAGAAAGCATCACTATAAATCTGAAACCCATCGGTTCTGTTAGGCAATGTCAAGATAAGTGCAGTTATCAATTTAGTCTTCAATTCTTGGAAGGCTGACTCCCGCTGATCAGTCTAATCAAATGACATGTTTTTTTGTGTTAACTGTGTCAATGGCATAGTAAGTTTTGAAAAGTGTAGACACCCCATTTTTGACCGACCTTAAGACTCAGACGTCACCGATTGAGCGCTTGGTGATGTTGCATAATGTGCTTGTTCAGAACTTTTAGAGTCGCGGCCGTGAGCCCTGCCTCCGGACTTCCGAACCCTTTTCTGTGCCTTGTCTCGGTTTGCGAGCCAGACTCGGTTTTCTCTGTTTCTTTTCCCGAGGGAAGGGAGAGGTCCCGTAGACCGTCTCTCAAATGTCCGTAGGCTGCATTTGGTGGCCGTAGGCCATTTTGCCCATTTCGGAGTCCGGTTCCCGGTTTTCGGAGCCGTCAGGCCGTGTGCCTCGGTTCGGGACCGCTTAACCATTTCCTATTGCTCTGATTTTTGGCATACATCTTATTTCATCCCTTTTGAGGGACACTGGGGGCTGAGAAACCCACTTCGAGGTCGAATACCATTTTCGGTGCTTAACAGCCCATTTTCGGGACCCCGAACTGCGTGTTTTGGCCCCGGAACGTTCGTTTTACAACGGTTTTCGTTCATTTTTGGCAGGTACCTCTGTTTTATCACAGGGAAGGTCACTGAAGGATGGGAGGCCAGCAATTGTTGCAGCAACCAGTTATCTCTCTTCCGGAGCCTCTCGGCGCCCGTTTTTCGCACTTCCGGGCTAATGTTGAATACCTTGGAGCTAGTGTTGCCAACTTTCAACCACATATCTGTGATCTACACATCTGAGAGGCCCCTAAAATTTCATGGCCGGCCATTAAGGTCACCTGACCCTTTTGACCCCTTCCTTCCGGGCTAATGTTGAACCCCTTGGACCTTTTTTCTTGAACTTTGAACCACATATCTGTGATGTACACACATGAGAGGCCCCTAAAAGTTCATGGCCGGCCAGTAAGTCAACTTGACCCTTTTGACCCCCTCTTTCCGAGCCATTGTTGAACCCCTTGGGCCCACTTTCTTGGAATTTCAACTACATGGTTGTGTTGTACACACATAGGGGTACCTCCCCAGTAGCTGGCCAGCCAGAAAATCACATTGACCCTTTTGACCCCTAGCCGGCCGGCTAGGGGGTGTGGCCGGCCGGCTAGGGGGTGTGGCCGGCCGGCTAGGGGGTGTGGCCGGCCGGCCACCTCCAGCAAAAGTGTGAGGCCGGCCTGCTTCCTTGCACTGTGCCCTTTACAGCTGTGGGGCAATATCCCCTAGATATTTCCTGTATCCGGGGGATATTTTGTGGGGGAGTTTTGCCCTCCCTTTCCCCCACCTTTACACCCCATTTTGAACCCTTATAACCAGCTGGTGGCCTTCTTTGTAAGGGTTAGAAAATTTACTTTTCAAAGCTCCATAGCCAACTCCATCTTCTTCCCTCTCAATTCTTCAAAAAAACCCTAAGTCCCTAACCTTCATTCCTTCTACACCACCAAGCTCTACCACCACCACCTCACTTCCAGCAGCAAGGAAGGTTTCTAGAAGGCAAAAGAAGCTGCAAATCCATCCAAGAAGCAACAAAAGCTTGAGTCTTCAAGGGTAAGTAGTACTTTTACCCTTTTGACCCTTTTTCTTGATCTATTTCTAAGACCCTCTTTTTTTTGGTTTCAAGCTCCGGCCCTAACTGAAAAGGGCCATATTTTGAGCTCATCTTCACTTCTCATTAAGGGCTCAACCCTGTTTGAGCCCTCCATAATATACTTGCTTCATTGATCATCTTGTATGTCATGATTTTGCATGCTATCTTTGGCCCATGAGCAATCTGTTTTTGAGCATGTTATAAACTGATATAAGGCTTATTTTGAGCCCCTCTTCAATATTGGAGAAGGGCTCAACATTGTTTGGTGACTCCATGTGTCACTTGTAGTAATACCCCTCTTTTCTTCCCCTTTCTTACATGCAATGGCAGCCTACCATGCTTAGGTTTTTGGCCATTTTACAGTTCTGAAAAGGTCCTTGTTTTGGTCCATTTTTCATGTTTTGTTTAGGGTCTTTCATGTTTTGGGACCTCCATAAGCCACTTCATGTTATATCTCACTTTCGGTTCGTTTTCTTGCATGTTTTGTTAGCCTACCATGCTTAGGTTTTTGGCCATTTTACAGTTCTGGAAAAATTCTTATTTTGGTCCATTCTACATAGTTTATCAAGGGTCTTTGGCTGTTTGGTGGTTATTTTGCATACTTCATGTTATAGCACCTTTTGAGCCTTGTTTTGCATCATATTTTTAGCATATTTGTATACTGATTTTGAGGCTTCCATATACTGTAAATGTTCATATTTTTGGTCCATCTTCAGTGTTGTAGAAGGAAATTTTCCAGTTTGGGTTTTGTTTATATCACTTGCTTCATTACCTCTTGAAAATACCGTATTCTTGCATACTATTTTTCCCCTACCTATATTTGCTGTTTGGCCATGTTTATAACTGTGAAAGTGCATCTTTTGGGACTGTCTAGCTTCTGTCTTTGCATTACATGTCCATATTGTGCATGTTTGGCATAGCTATAGGCCATTTCGGGTGCCTAATGTTGCATTTCGGGACGTTTCCTTGCATTTCATGTCATTTCGTTTCATTTCGGGACTGTTTTCCCCCATATTTTAGTGCTGAAATTCCATTAGTATGCTTGCATATCATTTTTGCCACATTTCATCACATTTTAGCATCGCCTCGGTTTGCGTGCCCGTGTGCACGCATTTCGAGACACTTCATTTTCTACCATCGGCATCTTATGTGAGTGTGGCTGAGGCTCTCTCATGTTAGTATAAGTCCATGTTACATTTTCCATGTCATTTCATCATATTTTTGCATCGCCTCGGTTTGCGTGCCCGTGTGCACGCATTTCGAGGCACTTCATTTTCTGCCATCGGCATCTTATGTGAGTGTGGCTGAGGCTCTCTCATGTTAGTATAAGTCCATGTTACATTTTCCATGTCATTTCATCATATTTTTGCATCGCCTCGGTTTGCGTGCCCGTGTGCACGCATTTCGAGGCACCTCATTTTCTGCCATCGGCATCCGATGTGAGTGTGGCTGAGGCTCACTCATGTTGGTATAAGCCCATTTGTCATTTCATCACATTTTATCATTGCCTCGGTTTGCGTGCCCGCGTGCACGCATTTCGAGGCACTCCATTTTTATCCGCCGGCACCCGATGTGAGTGTGGCTGAGGCTCACTCATGTTGGTATAAGCCCACTTGTCATTTCCATGTCATTACATTGCATTCCGCCATCGCCTCGGTTTGCGTGCCCGCGTGCACGCATTTCGAGACACATATCAGCGCCTCGGTTTGCGTGCCAGCGTGCACGCATTTCGAGACACATATCATTGCCTCGGTTTGCATGCCCGCGCGCACGCATTTCGAGACACATATCATCGCCTCGGTTTGCGTGCCCCCATGCACGCATTTCGAGACACATATCATTTTCTCGATTTGCGTGCCTGTGTTCACGCACTCCGAGGCATTTCATTTTCATAGCATTTTATTATTTTCTCGGTTTGCGTGCCCGTGTTCACGCACTCCGAGGCATTTCATTTTCATAGCATTCTGCCATTTTCTCGATTTGCGTGCCCGTGTTCACGCACTCCGAGGCATCTCATTTTCATAGCTTTGAGTATGTTAGGATTGTATCTTAGTTGCATTTCATGCATATCATGCATATTGCATCATGTCCGGAATAGGAGTTAGCCCGGGCACGGGAAGCGAGGTACATTTCGTACTCCGAGTGACGGAATGTGTCTCAATTCCCCAGTCACCGACACTCCGGATTATCCATGATGGAGTTAGGTTTTAGCTGTAGTTTCATGTGCATTCATCCTATATTGAGTTGTGCATTTCGACTCCTCGGCCATCATGCCTCGGTATGCGTGATTGGTGGCACGAGGATCGAGACATGCATATATTTGTGCAAATACATTGCTATGCCCCTTTCCTGCTCTCTGTTGCAGCAAAATCAGGAATCAGCAACTTTCCGGGACTTGGCATGCTTTTCAAAAAATAACAGGTGTAAACAGAGGCTAATTGGGGCATTCCGGTGGATTTCCGCGCAAGACAGTCCGGACATGCATCATCCACCAGAAGCAAGGCAGTCCCTGGCTTGCACGCCAGTTTATTTGCTTTCTAGTTAATTCATTAATTAATTAGAATTCTGTAAATATTTTGGACTGTAATATTCTTTTATTTTTGGGGACTGTAATATTCGGACTGTATTATTTATTCGGACCCTCCGAGTGAGGGCACAACTGTAATAAGTGTGCGTGAGTGTGTTGTATGTCTTCCAACCCCACGTCTTTCTCCCTTTTATTTATCCGCTTATGATGGTTAGATTAGGGCATGTTTAAATTAGCATACAGTATGACAACATGTTTGCATCATTCATCTGTTTTGCATGCACCGAGCTCGGCGCATCATACTAACTGCATTGTATTTTCAATTCCAAGTTGAATACATATTAGTTGTAACATTTCATATGCCATCTTAGAATAGCCGAGCCTACTATAGTTGCATTTTGCATGTGTTGCATTAAGCATTTTTGTATACTTAGGATCATGCATGATTTCTAATGTAGTTTCTGTTTTTGGCTTGGAGTACTCGGTAAGCTTTATGCTTTAGCATCCTTGCATGCGTGTGAGTGAATGCCATGATAGCATGCTTACCATGAGGCTATGTGCTTATCTGATATATCTGCCTGAATGCCTGTGGGTGAAGGTTGGGTTATCTGAATTGGAATGAATCATCAAATGTTTCAAGCCTACCTGCGGGTAGCAAACCATTTTCAAAAACAAGCATGAAATGTTTTGTTCCAATTCAGGCGATCCAGTCTATACTTGTATGCTGTGAGCACCATATAGTAACCTAGGCTAATAACCGGAATAAGAACTCACAATGTTTTCAAAAATTGATATCATGGTTAGTAGAGGCCGGTCTATGACCGGGCGAGCGGGGGTGCTCACGAAGTGACCTTTCCCAATCGTACCCAAGTCCCCGAGCCGAGGCAACTTTGGTGATGACGGACACGTGGCCTTTTGGCACCGAGTCAGGGTTTCCTAAATTTCCCAAAATAAAATATTTAGGTGGCGACTCTGTATCTGGCAAAACAGTCCATGTTTGGCACTTCTTTCAAAAATCTGTTTTCTCAAAACGATTTGCCGGATTTGGACTCTTTGGTTCAGACTTAGAACCGTGACTACGAAAAGTCGAGTCCGAGCTGTAGCGAGGTCCCCCGCGGGCTTGTTATAAAAAGTCTTTCACAAATTGGCAGTAGTAACCTGTAAGCCCTAGAAAACTTTTGATTTCTAACACATTGGTTGGTCTTGGTCAGTCTACAATGGCTTTAATTTTTTGTAGATCCACTGATATGTCATCTTTGTTGATCACATATCCCAGAATTGCTACGCTGTCAAGCCAAAATTCACATTTGGAAAGTTTTGCATACAATTTCTTCTCTCTCAGACTCTGTAGGGCAGTTCTCAAATGACTTTCATGTTCTTCCCTGCTTTTGGAGTAAATCAGTATATCATCAATAAACACAACAACAAACTCATCAAGAAATTGTTCGAACACCCTATTCATTAGGTCCATAAAAGTTGCGAGTGCATTAGTTACCCCAAACGACATCACCAAAAACTCATAGTGCCCATATCTAGTCCGGAATGTGGTTTTCTCTATGTCTTTGGCTTTAACTTTCAATTGGGGTAACTGGATCTAAGGTCAATTTTAAAAAAAAACTTAGGCTCCTTGGAGTTGGTCAAACAAATCATCTATTCGGGGCAATGGATATTTATTTTTGATAGTTACTCGATTCAATTTCCGGTAATCTATACATAACCTTAGGGACCTATCTTTCTTTTTAACGAACAAAACTGAAGCACCCTAAGGTGAAGTGCTTGGTCAGATAAATTTCTTGTCGAGCAAGTCTTGGAGTTAAACTTTTAATTCTTTCAATTCAGAGGTTGACATTCAGTAAGAGGTCTTAGAAATCAGTTGTGTTCTAGGTCCAACATCAATAGTAAACTCAATTTCCCTATCAATTAAATCTACGAGCAAATCTTTTAGGAATACATCAGGAAACTAATTAACTACAAGGATGTCCTCAACATTAGCATTATCAGCATTTAGAATCAAAACACAACATAGATAACCTCGGTACCCTTTTCGCAACAATCTATTGGCTTTCATGACAGAGATCAGATACGGTGGAGGAACTACCCCATTTCCAGCAAACACAAATTCAGGTAACCTTGGAGGTCGAAACACAACAGATTTATTCACACAATCAATAGTAGCATAATACTTCGTCAACCAATCCATACCCAGTATGCAATCAAAATAGTCAATATCCAATGGCAATGAATCAGCATACAGTGTCACATCACCAATTACTATTTCACATGCCGGATAAACATAATTACATACCATAGAACCCCCAGATGGTGTAGATACAGACAGTAAATAATTCATGGGTTCTAAAGGTCTAGTCAATTTTTGAGAAAAGGCATGCGACACAAACGAGTATGTAGAACCAAAATCTATCAAGACATATGCATTTTGGTTACAGATGGAAATTATACCTGATACCACAGACTCGGTGTTCTGTACATCCCCAGCTACTAGTGCGAATACTCTCCCCTAGCGTAGCGTCTTATTTCCAGTGTTACTCCTGGCAGTAGTTCTTGCATTTGACCTTGTTACTGAAACAAACCCGGCTGAACTTACTGCAGGACGATTAACATCGTCGGATCTCAGCGAACAATCTCTAACCATGTAGCCAGTCTTGCCACACAAAAAACAAGCACCTGAGGCATGGTAACAAGTGCCTTTATACTTTCTTTCGTAATCGGGACAGTTTGGAATAGATCCACTATTCTGACTAGAGCTACTGGAGGATCCTGTATTCTGCTTTTTTGAAAATGACCGACCCTTCTTGAAATTAAATCCAGATCTTTTACCCTTTCATTTAGTTGTTGGAGCTGGAGTTTGTTTCTTTGCTGCTAAAATGGCCTCTGTCATCAATGCTCTATTAAGTACTTCCACATATGTAGGCAACTTTAGAACGCCTACTCGATCGAACACGTCTAGATCTAATCCTCCTTCAAATTTCCGGGCCTTTTTGTAATTTGTGTCCACCATATGAGGAGAAAATTTGGCTAACTCGGTGAACTTAGCCTCATACTCAGCTACGAACATCTTCCCTTGCTTAAGTTCTTAGAATTTAGAAACCTTTCGGTCCTAAAAGCACTAATGGAAATATTTCTCATAAAAGATCACCTTAAATTGGCTCCACATCATAGTCCTACTATTATCTCGGATAAGCAACCACCAACGTCTAGCTTCTTCTTTCAATGTATAGGTGGCCAAAAGAACTTTCTGAATTTCTGAGCACGGAAACACCTTAAATATAGCAGCCATGTTTCAGCCTTCAACGGCTTAATCCCACCCAAAAAGATTGGCAGCTTCATTTTGTTGAACTTTTGTGTCAGGTTGATTATATCATTATTATCCAACTCATTTTGTACTAGCGGAGGTGGAGGAGGCAATGGTTGTTGCCTTTGCTACTGTGTCATTGCTTCAGTTAAGGCTGCGAGCATTTGTTTCATTCGGCTCATGTGAGCCTCTGAGGATTCTGTTGTACTGTCACTTCTTGTATTTTTCATTTGCTATAGGTAAACAGAGCACTTATAAACATAGGCAAATAGTCATTTTCACAATGTTCAGATCATTTAATTTCAGTTCATTTATTTCAGTTTCATGTGTTCATGGTCAGGTTCAGTTTTCACCTTTACCAAAATTAACACACACACTCACACATGCAGGTGAAATGTCCCTAACTCTTACTAGGAAATCCTATAGCTTATATGGACTTGTGCGTGCAGTATAACTCGTGCTCTAATACCATTCTATCACGACCCAAACCCGCCCCAATGGGTTTAACATCGTAACTAGCCAGTAATCCTTGGATTACCAAAGGTCTCTGAATAGATTATCGTATAATAAGGGGCTGTAGTAAATATAGAAACATATATAGTCCATAGAGCTGTGCAGATATACATGGGACAGATAATCTCAAAACTTTATATAGAAATTTGTGACGTCAAAAAAAAGTAGTCTTACGTCACGTACATTATAGATATAGCCAAAAAGGAACTTATCCCGAAACACAAATACAATAATCGAAAGAATCTTGTTCGTAGGGTGCTACATAAACATGACTGATCACAAAAGGAAACCTCCATTGGAGGCACAACAGTTGGCTGACAAAAACAGAGACTCCAGGCAGCAGCTTAGGCCTGGTTACGCACCTGCTCACCTACATACATAATATAAATAGTGAGTGGAAGTTCAGTGAATAATAACGGAGTAAAGAATTAATGAATGATGTCCCATAACAGATTTCATATCAGATACAAATTCATATTCGCATACTTATTATAGCAGTTATATGTGGTACATCTATTTAGCTATCATATCATATCAATTCTTGCATAGTCGGTACCGACGACCACATAGGTCCACAACTTGTACACAAGTAACCATGGCATTGTTACCCCCAGTTGAGGGCCACATGAACATAAACCTCGGTATTGTTAACCCCGGTGCAAGGGCCACATGAGTATAAGTTACAGTATTGTTACCTTTGGGCGAGGGCCACATGCATATTGGCCACGATATTGTTACCCCTGGGCGAGGGCCACGTGAACTAAGGATGACACAAATATATTTCAAAAAAATGGACATTCATTCATGATTCATAAAATAACATTTCAGAAAAAATATCGTATCATATCAGTCGGAAAATACATATAATTAAACATAGCTTTACAAAGTTATTACTCACAGATGGCTCCAGATACAGACAGACAAAGTAAACTAATCAAATGGCTTATAGCGCGTGACCTACATCAACATAACAGATATACATAATGAAACATACGCTTGGATCACACATAACTTATTTCATTTCGTTCTTAGTGTGTTTTTAGCCTTTATCCTTATTATTATGTCTTAACCTTGGCTTAGGGATGCAATGAGGATGCCAAAACATGTTGTTCAACACTTAGCCAAATTTGCTAAAAACATGGGTCTCGCTCGAGCGCAACTTTCTTCGCTAGAGTGAAGGTCCAAAAATGTGAGTGGTCGCTCAAGTGCAACTTCCTTCGCTCGAGCGGAGGGCCAAAAATATGAGTGGTCGCTCGAACACAACTTACTTCGCTTGAGCAGCCTGTGAAAATACAAAAGTACTGGTTGCTTGATTTTTCCGGTTGATGCACGCTCAAGCAACTGCTTGAGTGTGAGACTAGGGTCCTCGCTCGAGCGCAAATCTTGTCACTCGAGTGGTCTGCAAAAATTGTAAACTACTAGGAGCATGCATTTTACGCTCGAGCCAAGTTTCGGTCACTCAAGTGGAGTGTAACAATCCCTACCCATGATTAATGTTAATCCATGATTTCATATGTCTAATAAGTTATTAAGATCAAATTTTGAATTAATTACACGTGTGTTGCACTATTTGTGTTTATATCTGTTTAATGTAGGAAAATATGTTCATGTTTCTGTTTTGATTTGCAAATTGAAGGCGTTATCGACATCCGATTTACAAATTGACTTGATTTATGTGTTATTTGGGATTTATAGAATTTTGTGATAGGTTTAATTGAAATTCGATTCGTAACAATTAAATTAGAATAAAATAATTCCAAATGATTAGTCTAAGCAAGAATTAATAGAGCTTCACAAATTAGCCTATATAAGGCCACTACCAAGCCCAAGACTCCCTTTTTCCTCATTCATTTTGAGCTCAAACGTGTGGAAGGAAAGAGAGAGAGAGAGAGAGAGATTGAAGCTAATATTAAAGGAGGAAGAGAATTAAGAAGAAAATAGGGGAGATTGAAGAGAGTTGAGGGAGTTTAGCTCCAACATTTGCCAACTCAAGGCTTAAGGTATGAAATTCAACTCCTTAACTATGAATTTTAATTACTTGATGGAATAACTCAAGAGAATTAGAAGATTAAGCATAAGAATCAAGCTAAAATTTAAGAATTATAACTCATACCATGTATGCATGCATAATTCATTCTATTTTAAGCCCAATTGTTAAGGATTTTCACATGCATGTACTAAGCCTACCATAGTCTTGTAATTTCATCATGTTTTGGAAGTGTCATGACCCAAACCCATCCTTATACGTTTAGCATCATAACCGACCAATAATCATTAGATTACCAAAGGCCTCTGAATAGAATAACGCATAATCAAGGGGTTGCGGAAGCAAATATACAAAATACAACGTCCATTAAGCTGTGCAGACATCCATGAGACAAAATAATTTTAAACTTTATAAGCATACTCATGACATCACATAGGTACAGTAATTACACGTCACCTCATGTACAAATAACCAAAAGCAAACTATTCAATAACAGGGGAAAACAAAGTATTGAACGTTTAAAAGACATGGCCGCATGACTTGACTTGGCCCGGAACCTCCTCAGGAGGCGCAAAGGGTGGCTGACAAAATAGAATCTCAGGCCGTCAACTCTGGCCCTGATCACGTGTCTGGTCACCTACACACATAATATAAATAGTGTGCGGAAGCCCAGTGAATAATAATGGAGTAAAGGATTTAATGAATGAAGTCCATACTAGATTTAGAAATCATAATTCAGATTCATATTCTTGTTCAAATCGTATACAGAAATTAGAGTTTATGCTTAATCATACGTGGTACATCGATTAGCACTAACAGAACAGATACAGAACAGATGCAGAACATATGGTGGTTATGAATAACCAGTTCCATAAAGGAACCTCTGGATCTGGGTAACAAAGAATAGATACATGCTAAGCCCCATGATGAAGCCTTTGGTATGGGTAACAGAGTGCAGACATATTAAGTTCCATAATGGAACTTCTGATACCGGGTAACAGCTAACAGATATTACATGATGCTAAGGATGCCACGAATACATTGTCAGAAATTGGACAATCATTCATTGTACAAAACATATCATTTTAGAAAACAGATCTTAATTCATCATACAGAAAATAAATAAAGTTGAACATAGCTTTACTAAGTTATTACTCACAGTTGGCTTTGGGTGCAGACAGACAGAGCAAACTAATCAAACGGTTTATGGCACGTGACGTGCATAACACATAACGAAAACACTTTTGAAACACACGTTGAAATATATCTAACTCATTATGTTCTATTTATAGTGTGTTTCTACATGCTACCCTCGTTATGGTGTCTTAATCATGGCCTAGGAATGCCTAGGATGGAATGAGGATGCAAATTTACATTAGAAAACATTTTCTAAAACTTGCTAAAAACAGGGTCCACGCTCTAGCGTGGCTTTCCTCGCTCGAGCGGGCATGCAGAATGTGAGGGTTCACTTGAGCGTAACTTCCTTCGCTCGAGCGGTTTGCAAACTTTGAAAAAGTATTGGTTACTTGTTTTTCACGCTCGACGGACGCTCAATCCCCGCTCGAGCGTGAGACTCAGACCCTCGCTTGAGTGTGCTGCAAAACACAAGAACTTCTGAGGGCTTGCATTTCACGCTCGAGCGCACTTTAGGTCGCTCGAGCGGAAGTGCACGCACTCAGAGTAGTCACTCGAGCATGGATTCCTACGCTCGAGCGTAGAGGCAAATTCTGCAATTTCCAAATTTGATCTCCAAGTTCAAAACTTGATCTTTAAGCACCAAAACTTGATTTTTCTGGGCCAGAACCTGGGAAAATACATGGAAACTCTTAAAATAACATGAATTAAAGATCATTTCAAGAAATCACGGCCTAATAACTTGCCAATTGTGCAAAAATTCAACTTAAAATGTATGAATGTTCCATGAACATGACATGCATGAATTCCTTTGAATTCAATCTTTTCATAACATGATCAAATGCTACAAAACAACATGAAACTTGATAATTTCTCACAATCAAAGTGAATTCAAGACATGCATGAGGGAATTCTTGGAAATCATGCTCAATTTGTAAAGAAATGGACATGTATGCATGGTATGACCCATTTTCTTTCATTCAAGCTCAATTCTAGGATCATATAGCTTAATTCTTTGGTTTCTCTTACTAAATAGTTCAATTTCAAGGTGGCAAGGTTGAGTTCTTACCTAGAAGCCTTAATTCTTTTGATTCTTAAGAAGTCTTGTTCAACACCACCAATTCCTTAAGTTTCCAAGCCAAAACCTTATTGAATTCAACTCCCTCTCTTGGTCCCTTCCTCTCACACGCTTGTGTGTGTGTGATAGCTCAAATATGTTTGACAATGAAGAAAAAGAGTTGAGTGCGGCTTATATGGAGCCTTATATAGGCTTCTTTAATGTTGGTTTATTAAAACTAATCAAATGGGTATTAAATTAATCTAATTTAATCGTTCCGAATCGAATTTCAATTGAGCCTACCTGTAGACGTCCCCCGAACGCCCCGGCGAGGAACGAGTCCCCCGTTCCGTTCGATATTGGGCTCACTACAGTTCAGGACTCTCAAATTGTCACGGTTCTAAATCTGAACCAAAGAGTCCAAATCCGGCAAATCGTTTTGAGAAAACAGATTTTGAAAGAAGTGCCAAACATGGACTGCTTTTCCAGATACAGAGTCGCCACCTAAATATTTTATTTTGGGGAAATTTAGGAAACCCTGACTCGTTTGCCTAAGGCCACGTGTCCGTCATTATCAAAGTTGCCTCGGCTCAGGAACTTGGGTACGATTGGGGAAGGTCACTTCGTGAGCACCCCCGCTCGCCCGATCAAAGATCGGCCTCTACTAACCATGATATCTAGTTTTGAAAACTTTATGCATTCTTATTCCGGTTATTAGCCTAGATTTACTATGTGATGTGCACAGCATACAAGTATAGACTGGATCATCTGAATTGGAACAAAACATTTCATGTTTGTTTGTTTGAAAATGGTTTGATGGTGCTACCCGCAAGTAGGCTAAGACGTGGATTTGCCACCCTCGGGTGGGCTTAGAAAACATGATTTTGCCACTATCTAGTGGGCTCAAAACTCACAATTAATGAATTGTTCCAATTCAAATAACCCAACCTTCACCCACAGGCATTCAGGCAGTTATATCGCATAAGCATATAGCCTCATGGTAAGCATGCTATTCATGGCAGTCACTCACACGCATGCAAGGATGCTAAAGCATAAAACTTACCGAGTACTCCAAGCCAAAACAGAAGCTAGGTTAGAAATCCATGCATGATCCTAACTATACAGAAATGCCTAATGCAACACATGCAAGATGCAACTAAGATAGGCTCGGCTATTCTAAACATGGCATATGAAATGCTATGGCTAACATGTATTCAATTTGGAATTGAAAATACAATGCAGTTAGTATGATGCGCCGAGCCCGGTGCATGCAAAACAGATGAATGAATGCAAACATGCTATCATACTGTATGCTAATTGAAACATGCTCTAATCTAACCATCATAAGCTGGTAAATAAAAGGGAGAAAGACGTGGGGTTGGAAGGCATACATCACACACACGCACACTTATTACAATATTGCCCTCGCGCGGAGGGTCCGAATAAATAATATACAGTCCCAAATAATTACAGTCCAAATGTGTACAAAACCCTAATTAATTAACAAATTAAATTAGGAAAACAATAAATTGGCATGCAAGCCAGGGATTGCCTCAAATCTGCTCCGGATGATGAATGATGCATGCTCGGGTTGCCTTGTGCGGAGAATCCCTCGCGATGCCCCGGTTTGCCTCTGTTTGCAATTGTTCTTGGAATGCGTGCCAAGCTCCAGAAGGCTGTTGATTCTTGATTTGCTGCGACAGAGAGCAACAAAGGGCATGGCAAAGTATTTTTACATATGTATGCATGACTACTTTTCAGGGAGTGTAGTCCTCGATCCTCGTGCCACCAATCACGCATATCGATGCATGATGGCCGAGGAGTCGAATTGCACGACTCAATATGAAATGAATGCACATATAAACACAACAAGACCTAAACTCCATCATGGATAATCCGAAGTGTCGGTGACTGGGAATTGAGACACGTTCCGTCACTCGAAGTACGAAATGTCCCTCGTTTCCCGTGCTCGGGCTAACTCCTATCCCAAGCACAATGCAATATGCATGACATGCATGAATGCAACTAATATACAACCTAGCATGCACAATGCTATAAGACGGCATACACAATGCACGATGTAACAAGGCACACGCAATGCTCTAACATACAACCTAGCATACGCAATGCTATAAAATGAAATGGCATACTCAATGCACAATGGAATTACATCAATGGACCTCAGCCACACTCACATTAGTAGCCATACGATGAAAATGAGACAACTCGAGATGCGCGCACGCATGCACGCAAACCGAGGATCGACCCTAAGGCACAAAATGCCACTCTAACAAGACATGGCAAGGCATGGAATATGGCATACAAGCATGCAAATTTCAGTACCGAAATACGATGCAAAACAGCCCCGAAACATGGCAATACGACACCCGATGCACGAAATGAACCCGAAACACAAAACTAGGCATATGCATTGGCCTATAGCTATACAAAACATGCATTATTTGAACATGAAATGTGAAGACAGATTCAAGGAAGACCCAAAACAAGCATATTTACAGTTTTAAGCAAGGCCAAAAAATGAACACAAATAGGACTAAACTAGCATGCAAAAATGGCCCCGAAAGAGGGGTAATGAAGCAAGTGGCATCTGCTGGCCCTAAATGGCTAAGATCCCTTCAACAAAGTTGAAGAGGGGCTCAAACTGAAGCACTTTACAGTTTACAACAGAGCCCAAAACAGTGCACAAGCAAGCTTAAAATACTATGCAAAATAAGGCCTAAAAAGAGATTTAAACACAAAGTGTAAAACGGGAGCCTCAAACAGAAAAAGATCCTTGATCAAACATGAAGAGGGGGTCAAAATAAGGCCATTTACAGTTCGGACCAGAGTCCAAAAATACAAACACAAAGGGCTAACAAATCATGCAAAAATAAGGCCAAAAGAGGGATATAAAGGCAAGTGGCAAATGGAAGCCTCAAACAGTGATGAGCCCTTCAACAATATTGAAGAAGGGATCAAAATAAGCCACTTTACATTTTATGATAGAGCTCAAAACAGTTTACACGTAGGCCAAAAATACTACACAAGAAATAGGCATACAAGAGAGGTAAAGAAGCAAGTGCAAAAAGGAAGCCTCAAAAAGTGAGAGACCCTTAAACAAACATGAAAAAGAACTCAAAAAAATGCTATTTTCAGTTAGGGTCGAAGCCCAAAAGTGTAAGCAAGAATGGTTAAGAAAGCATGCAAAAATGAACTCAAAAGAGGGGAAAAATGACTCACCCTTGTAGACCGATCTTTGACAACCTCTTGGCACAAGAAATGGTGCTCCTCAGATCTGGAAATCAGCTCCAAGTGGCTGGAATGGAGGTGGTGGTGTAGAAATGGTGTAGGAACTTAAGGGTTTTGAGGGTTAGGATGTAGAGAGGGAGAGATGCAACATATGAGGCACAAAGCAAAAATTTCTAACCCCTAAAACCAGCTGGGAGTGCTGGTTATATAGACAAAAAGAGTGGAAAAGAGGGGGAAAAATGGAGGGGAAAACAATTCAAGTTTCCGCCCAAAAGGCCAAACCCTCGGACATAAGGCCTAGAGGAAAACAAAATTCACTTCTAGGACATACTTAGGGAGGGGGTTATGGCCGGCTAGCTAAAAAGGGCAAAAAATTCATTTCACCAGCTAGGTGGCCGGCCTGCTAGATTTTCTGGCCGGCCTGCTACTTTCAGGACAAAAAAAAAGGCTGCCGGAAAGAAAAGTGGCCGGTGGGTGGTAGGGAGGTCCAATGGTGGCCGTTCAAGTGTCCAAATTGAAGCCCCGGAAGTTATCTTGCCAATGGCGCAAACCTTGTATTAAAATTCCTCATGTGGAAAAAGTTATGCCCTTTTTGGTGAAGCCGCGCAGATTTCGGTCCAACCAGAGTGATGCCCTACTTCAATCAACTATATCTTCCCCGTCCGGAATTGGATTTCAGAGATTCTTGAGTGCAAAATGAAGCCCCGGAATTATTATTTCCAACAGTGGTGGCCTCATAGCTTGATTCCAAGTATGGAAATGAATAGGTCCGATTTGGCGAGGGCTGTTCGACTCTTTCTTAACGGTTCATGCCCATTTTCTCCCCCAACTGGATTTCTTCCCTCTTCTCCTCTTTTCTTCAAATCCAAACCCCCTAAGTAAGGTGTTTTGAAAGATTTTTCAAATATTTCATCTCTCTTTCATTTATTTTCACTTTGTCCTTGCTCGGTTTACCGAAAAGCGCAACATTTGACAAAATGCGAGCCTCGGAACATCGTAAAAACTTTATTTCAAAAACGTTTTGAAAGAGAGGGTTTTAAGGTCTAAAATATTTTGATCAAGATTGTTTTGGTCCAAAAAGAGGTATGAAGTTGAGCTTTGACTCTCTCATTGCCGAAGAAACTGAACCTTTCCTCTACACATCTTTCAAAACCATCAGTCGCGTCCAAGTCTTAAAGGCGGTCAAAAATGGGGTGTCTACACTACCATAATGTTCTAAAAATTCCAAATAGCACATATACCAAGTCAATTTCTGAATTGGATGCCGATAAGGCCTTCAATTCGCAGACCAAAATAAAAGCATGAACAGATCTTTCTATGTTAAACGGATACAAACATAAAATAATGCAATGCGCATGTAATTAACTCAGGATTTTTTCTTAATTACTTGTTAAGCATAATTAAGCATGGATTAACGTTAATCATGGGTCAGGGTTGTTATAGTCTTCTCCCCTTAAAGAGTTTGGTCCTCCAAACTCAAGTTACCTTCAATCTAGAAGAACACTGGGTCTAAAGGAAGCAGTTCAGGGTATCTTTTCATCATGCCTTCTTTTGTTTCCCAGGTTGCATAAGTTCCTCCATGATTCTGCCAATCAACCTTTACCAATGGGATTTCTTTGTTCCTTAGTCTTTTGATTCTACGATTAACAATCTGTATTGGCCTCTCCTCATAGGTGTAGTCATCTTTCAAAAGCACATGTATTGGTTCAATGACATGGAATGGATCTCTCAAATACTCTTGAAGCATAGATACGTGAAAAACATTGTGCATATGCTCCATTACCAAAGGTAGGGCCACTCGGTAGGTTACTGAATTGATATTCTCGAGAATTTCATATGGCCCAACATATCTTGGTGCCAACTTTCCCTTCACCCCAAATCGCGTTTGGCCCTTCATCAGAGTTACTTTCATAAACACGTGATCCCCGACTTCATATTCCATGTCTCTTCTTCGGTCATTAGCGTAACTCTTTTGGCTGCTTTGTGCAGTTTTCAAGTGTTGCTGAATCAGATTCACTTTCTCAGTCGTTTCTTGCACAAGTTCTGGGCCCAACAGTGGCCTGTTACCTACTTCTGCCCAACAGATAGGAGAACGACATTTTCTTCCATAGAAAGCTTCATAAGGAGCCATCCCAATACTTGAATCGTAGCTGTTATTGTACACAAACTCGACTAAAGGAAGGTAGGCCTCCCAATTCCCTTGAAAGTCTAATACACATATCCGTAACATGTCCTTCAATGTTTGAATGGTCCGTTCGGATTGGCCATCTGTCTGTGGGTGATAAGCACTACTCAGTCTCAGCTCAGTCCCCAAAGCTTGTTACAAACTCTGCCAGAATCTTGAAGTAAACTTGGGATCTCTGTCAGATACTATGGACACTGGAACTCTATGTAATTTCACAATCTCATTGACATACAAAGTAGCCAACTTATCCGCATTATACAAAGATTTGACAGGTAAAAAGTGAGCAGATTTAGTTAAATGATCAACAATGACCCAAATAGAATCCATACCTCGAGAAAAACGACGTAGACCGATCACGAAATCCATAGTAATATGTTCTCATTTCCATTCCGGTATTGAAAGCGGCTAAAGTAATCCAGCGGGTCGTTGATGTTCAGCTTTAACTTGTTGGCAGTGCAAACATTTAGCTACAAAGTCGGCAATACTTTTCTTCATTCCAGGCCAGCAGAAGTTCTGTCTTATGTCATGATACATCTTTGTGCTCCCTGAATGCATGGCAAATTTGGAGCTATGAGCTTCAATCATAACACGCTTTCTTGAATCAAAGAAATCTGGTACACAAAGTCTATTCTGAAATCTCAACACATTATTCTCAAACACAAACCCCGGCTTCGGCTTTGAGTCAAATTCTTTCACAGTCTTTTTCCAGAACTCATCTTCAAGTTGTTTCTCTCTAATTTTTTCAATGATTGCAGGTTGAGCAGAAATAACAGCTAAAATTCCTTCATGTTCTCGCATCACAATCTCAATTTCATTCTTTTCTAGGTCACATAACAATTCCTTCTGGTTAGTGAGCAAACATGACAAATTCAAAATGGATTTTCAGCTCAAAGCATCTGCAACAGTATTTGCCTTCCTTGGATGATACAAAATGTGCAGGTCATAATCTTTTATTAATTCTAACCATCTCCTCTGTCTCATATTCAATTCTTTTTAGGTGAAGAAATATTTAAGACTTTTATGGTCTGTATATACTTCACAAGTCACGCCATACAGATAATGTCGCCAAATCTTCAAAGCAAAGACGACAGTTGTTAATTCCAGGTCATGAGTTGGGTAGTTCTTTTCATGTGGGCAGAGTTGTCGAGAGGTATAAGCAATCACTTTCCCATTCTGCATTAATACACATCTCAAGCCTTTATAGAAAGCATTGTTATATATCTAGAACCCATCAGCCCCATTGGGCAATGCCAAAATTGGTGCAGTTATTAATCTAGTCTTCAGTTCCTGAAAGGCTGATTCCCGCTGATCGGTCCAATCAAATGGTATATTTTTCTGTGTTAATTGTGTCAATGGCATGGCAAGTTTCGAGAAATCTTTCACAAACCTTCTGTAGTAACCTACAAGTCCCAGAAAACTTCTCACTTCTGACACATTAGTTGGTCTTGACCAGTTCACATTGGCTTCAATTTTCTGAGGATCAACAGAGATACCGTCCTTGTTAATTACATGTCCCAAAAATGCCACACTGTCGAGCCAGAATTCACATTTGGAAAATTTTGCATACAACTTCTTTTCTCTTAAAATTTGTAGGGCAATTCTAAGGTGATTCTCATGTTCTTCCCTGTTTTTAGAGTAAATCAGTTTATCATCAATAAAGACAACAATAAATTCATCCAGGAATTGTTTGAACACCCTATTCATTAAATCCATGAACGCCGCAGGTGTATTAGTTACCCCAAATGGCATTACCAAAAATTCATAGTGCCCGTATCTAGTTCTGAATGCAGTTTCTCTATGTCTTCTTCCTTGACTTTTAACTGGTGATACCCGGATCTAAGGTCAATCTTAGAAAACACTTGGGCTCCCTGAAGTTGGTCAAATAGGTCATATATTCGGGGTAGTGGGTATTTGTTCTTTACGGTTACTTTATTCAATTCCCGGTAATCTATACATAATCTCAAGGACTCATCCTTCTTTTTAACAAACAAAACTGGAGCACCCCAAGGTGAAGTGCTCGGACGGATGAATTTCTTGTCTAACAGTTCTTGAAGTTGGGCTTTCAATTCTTTTAATTCTGAGATTGACATTCGGTAAGGGGTCTTAGAAATAGGTCGCGTTCTCGGTGTCACTTCAATAGTGAACTCAATTTCCTTATCAACTAAGTCTCTGGGCAAGTCTTTTGGAAACACATCGGGAAATTCACAAATAACAGGAATAGTTTCTACATTAGTACTATCAGATGATGCGGTCAGTATACAACACAAGTAACCCCTACATCCTTTCCTAAGCAATTTCACAGCTTTCATGGGCGAAATCAAGTATGGGAGAGGAACTACCCTATTCCCAATAAAAATAAATTCAGGCATACTAGGTGGTCTAAACACAACAGATTTACTTGCACAGTCAATGGTGACACAATATTTAGTCAACCAGTTCATACCCAGAATACAATCAAAATGATCAATGTTTGAAGGCAACAAATCAACATACAATGTCATATCACCGATCATAATATCACATGCCGGATAAACATAAGCACACATCATAGAATCCCCAGATAGTGTAGATACAGACAACACATATGTCATAGGTTCTAGTGGTCTAGTTAATTTCCGAGAGAAAGCAAGCAATACGAAAGAATGCGTAGAACCAGAATCTATCAGTGCATATGCATTTTGAGAACATATAGGGAGTATACCTGACACCATAGCTTCAGTATTTTGTACGTCACCAGGTACTAAGGCAAACACTCGACCCTGTCTCAGAGGTTCTTTCCCAGTATTAGCTTTTGTATTTGTTTTGACTGTAGAGGCGAACCTAGCTGAACTCGCCATAGGGCGGTTGGTATTATCAGACCCAAACAGGCAATCTTTTACTACATGACCTGTCTTGCCACATCGGAAACAAGCATCGGATGCTCGGTAACACACACCCTTATGCCTCCTTCTGCAATCAGGGCAAACTGGATTAGGCCTACTGCTCTGACTCGAGCTGCTTGTAGACCCCGTGTTCTGCTTTTTACTTACATGAGAATGGCCTTTTCTAAAACTATACCCAGACCTTTTTCCTCTCCATTCTGTTGTTGTTGTTGTTGGGGCCTTACTTTGTCTCATAGCGACTAAGGTAGCTTCCGCCATTAAGGATTTGTCAAGGACTTGTACGTATGTTGGAAACTTCAATACACCTACTCAATCAAATATGTCTAAGTCTAATCCTCCTTCAAATTTGCAGGGTTTCTTATAGTCTGTGTCCACCATGTGAGGAGCAAATCTGGCTAATTCAGTGAACTTAGCCTCGTACTCAGCTACGGGCATTCTGCCTTGCTTGAGTTCTTGGAATTCAAACATTTTTTGGTCCCGAAAACATTGAGGGAAATACTTTTCATAAAAGATCTCATTGAATCGAGCCCACGTCATGTTTCCATTGGTATTCCAAATCAGTAACTACCATCTCTGAGCTTCGTCTTTGAGAGTATAAGTGGCCAATAAAACCTTTTGACTCTCGGTACAGGGAAATACTTCAAACAATTTTTCCATCTCAAGCAACCATGTCTCCACTTTCAACCGTTCTATTCCACCGAAGAATGTTGGTGGTTTCATCTTCATGAATTTTTGTGTCAGGTTGATAATGTCATTATTATCATGTTTAACTTGTACCGGCAGAGGCGGATGGAGCAAAGGTTATTGTCTCTGCTGTGTTATAGCTTCGGTCAATGCTGCAAGCATCTGTTCCATTCGGCTCATACAAGCCTCTGAGGATTCACTTGTATCATTTCCCCTTGCATTCTCCATGTTGCTATAGAGACACCAAATAATAATAAACATAGGAATAATCTCATTCATTTCTTTCAATTTATTTGCCCAGATTTCAAATTCAGTTTTCACATTTTTAATGATCACCACACACTCATGCCCCTACTTCTTTCTAGAACATCCTATAGCTCTTATAGACTCGTGTGTGCGGTATAACATGTGCTTTGATACCACTCTGTCATGACCCAAACCCGTCCCTATAGGTTTAGCATCGTAACCGGCCAGTAATCTTTGGATTACCAAAGGCCTCTGAATAGAATAACGCATAATCAAGGGGCTGCGGAAGCAAATATACAAAATACAACGTCCATTGAGCTGTGTAGACATACATGAGACAAAATAATTTTAAACTTTATAAGCATACTCATGACATCACATAGGTACAGTAATTACACGTCACCCCATGTACAAATAACCAAAAGCAAACTGTTCAATAATAGGGGAAAACAAAGTATTGAACGTTTAAAAGACATGGCCACATGACTTGACTTGGCCCGGAACCTCCTCGGGAGACGCAAAGGGTGGCTAACAAAACAGAATCCCAGGCCGTCAACTCTGGCCCTGATCACATGCCTGGTCACCTACACACATAATATAAATAGTGAGTGAAAACCCAGTGAATAATAATGGAGTAAAGAATTTAATGAATGAAGTCCATACTAGATTCAGAAATCATAATTCAGATTCATATTCTTGTTCAAATCGTATACAGAAATCAGAGTTCATGCTTAATCATACGTGGTACATCCATTAGCACTAACAGAACAGATACAGAATAGATGCAGAACATATGGTGGTTATGAATAACCAGTTCCATAAAGGAACCTCCGGATCCAGGTAACAAAGAATAGATACATGCTGAGCCCCATAATGGAGCCTCCAGTACGGGTAACAAAGTGCAGACATATTAAGTTCCATAATGGAACGTCCGATACCGGGTAACAGTTAACAGATATTACATGATGCTAAGGATGCCACGAATACATTGTCAGAAATTGGACAATCATTCATTGTACAGAACATATCATTTCAGAAAACAGATCTTAATTCATCATACAGAAAATAAATAAAGTTGAACATAGCTTTACTAAGTTATTACTCACAGTTGGCTTCGGGTGCAGACAGACAGAGCAAACTAATCAAACGGTTTACGGCACGTGACCTGCATAACACATAACGAAAACACTTTTGAAACACATGTTGGAATATATCTAACTCATTACGTTATATTTATAGTGTGTTTCTACATGCTACCCTCATTATGGTGTCTTAATCATGGACTAGGAATGCCTATGATGGAATGAGGATGCAAAATTACATTAGAAAATATTTTTCAAAACTTGCAAAAAACAAGGTCCCCGCTCGAGCGTGGCTTTCCTTGCTCGAGCGAGCATGCAGAATGTGAGGGTTCGCTCGAGCATAACTTCCTTCACTCGAGCGGTCTGCAAACTTTGAAAAAGTATTGGTTACTTGTTTTTCACGCTCGACGAACGCTCGATCCCTACTTGAGCGTGAGACTCAGACCCTCGCTCGAGCGTGCTGCAAAACACAAGAACTTTTGAGGGCTTGCATTTCACGCTCGAGCGCACTTCAGGTCGCTCGAGTGGAAGTGCACGCACTCAGAGTGGTTGCTCGAGCGTGGATTCCTACGCTCGAGTGTAAATGCAAATTCTGCAATTTCCAGATTTGATCTCCAAGTTCAAAACTTAATCCTTAAGCACCAAAACTTGATTTTTCTAGGCCAAAACCTGGGAAAATACATGGAAACTCGTAAAATAACATAAATTAAAGATCATTTCAAGAAATCATGGCCTAATAGCTTGCCAATTGTGCAAAAATTCAACTTAAAATGTATGAATGTTCCATGAACATGACATGCATGAATTCCTTTGAACTCAATCTTTTCATAACACGATCAAATGCTACAAAACAACATGAAACTTGATAATTTCTCACAATCAAAGTGAATTCAAGACATGCATGAGGGAATTCTTGGAAATCATGCTCAATTTGTAAAGAAATGGACATGTATGCATGGTATGACCCATTTTCTTTCATTCAAGCTCAATTCTAGGATCATATAGCTTAATTCTTTGGTTTCTCTTACTAAATAGTTCAATTTCAAGGTGGCAAGGTTGAGTTCTTACCTAGAAGCCTTAATTCTTTTGATTCTTAAGAAGTCTTGTTCAACACCACCAATTCCTTAAGTTTCCAAGCCAAAACCTTATTGAATTCAACTCCCTCTCTTGGTCCCTTCCTCTCACACGCTTGTGTGTGTGTGATAGCTCAAATATGTTTGACAATGAAGAAAAGAGTTGAGTGCGGCTTATATGGAGCCTTATATAGGCTTCTTTAATGTTGGTTTATTAAAACTAATCAAATGGGTATTAAATTAATCTAATTTAATCGTTCCGAATCGAATTTCAATTGAGCCTACCATAATGTTCTAAAAATTCCAAATAGCACATATACCAAGTCAATTTCTGAATTAGATGCCGATAAGGCCTTCAATTCGCAGACCAAAATAAAAGCATGAACAGATCTTTCTATGTTAAACAGATACAAACATAAAATAATGCAATGCGCATGTAATTAACTCAGGATTTTTTCTTAATTACTTGTTAAGCATAATTAAGCATGGATTAACGTTAATCATGGGTTGGGGTTGTTACAAGAAGCTATGAGTTCAAATGAATACATGTTTGTCATATTTATAGCATATTTTTACTTTTCAAATTGCATTTTTGCACAATTGGCTTGCTTTTGGGCCTTGATTTCATGAAATGAACTTCATCCATGATGTTTTACAAGTTCTTAAATATTTTCCAAAATCTTGGCCCAAGAAAATGAGTTTTGAGGTGTGGAATTCGAGTTTTGAGCAAAGATGAGTAATCTGGAAATTCCAGAATTTTGCTCTCCGCTCGAGCAGCCACCTTTGTTTTTGCATCTCCGCTCGAGTGACCAGAAGTTTGCTCGAGCGTGAATTACATACTTCCAGAAGTTACATGTTTTTGCAGACCGCTCAAGCGGCAAGAGTTATGCTCGGGCGAAGGAATGAGTCTCACGCTCGAGCAACCATCGAGCGTTCGTCGAGCGTGAAAATCACATAACTAGTACTTTTTAGAAAATTTTAGAGCGCTCGAGTGTGGGAAGTTGCGCTCGAGCGTCTCCTCACAAATTGCATGTTCGCTCGAGTGGGGGAAGCTAAGCTCGAGCGGGGACCCTTTTTTCAAAAAATTTGACCAAGTATTGTCAAATGCATTTTTGTATCCTCATTCCATCCTAGGCATCCCTAGGCCAAGATTAAGGCATAATAATGAGGGCAACGTGTAGAAACACACTATGAATAGAACATAAAGAGTTAAGTATGTTCCAACGTGTGTTTCAAATGTGTATTTGTTATATGTTGATGTAGGTCACGTGCCGTAAACCGTTTGGTTAGTCTGCTCTGTCTGTCTGCACCCGAAGCCAATTGTGAGTAATAACTTAATAAATGTATGTTCAACTCTATTTATTTTCTATATAATGAATTAAGATCTGTTTTCTGAAATGATATGCTCTACACAATGAATGATTATCCAAATTCTGACAATGTATTCGTGGCATCCTTTGCATCATGTGATATCTATTAGCTATTACCCAATATCGGAGGTTCCATTATAGAACTTATTATGTCTGTCATCTGTTACCCGTACCGGAGGCTCCATCATGGGGCTCAGTATATCTGCCATTTGTTACTTGGATCCGGAGGTTCCTTTATGGAACTGGTTACTCATAACCACTATATGTTCTACATCTGTTCTGTATCTGTTCTGTTAGTACTAATGGATGTACCACGTATAATTAAGCATGAACTCTGACCTCTGTGTATGTTTTGAACAAGGATAAGAATATGAATCTATTTATGAATTTGAATTATGATTTCTGAATCTGGTATGGACTTCATTCATTAAATCCTTTACTCCGTTATTATTCACTGGACTTCCGCTCACTATTTATATTATGTATGTAGGAGATCAGGTACGTGACCAAACTCAGAGTTGAGGACCTGGCGTCTCAGTTTTTGTCAGCCAACCTTTGTGCCTCCTGAGGAGGTTCCGGATTACGTCAAGTTTGGTGACTGTTTTTGTGAATGTACTAGACTTTGTTTCTTTGGATTTACGGGCAAGATTTCTGATAACATGTTCATGGAGTGATGTGTAAATACTGTATCTTTTGACGTCATTCGCAAGTTTATAAAAGTTTTAAATTATCTATTCCATGTATGTCTTCACAACTCAATGGACTACGTATATTTTGTATATTTGCTTTCGCAGCCTCTAACTATATGTTATTCTGTTAAGAGGCCTTTGGTAATCTAAGGATTACTGGCCGGTTACGACGCTAAACCTATAGGGATGAGTTGGGGTTGTGACACAGAGGTACAAAAACAAAGATGGTCGCTCGAGCGCACGAATTTTGGAATTTCCAGATTCACCCCCAAATTGCAAAACCCATCTTTAACTTTTCAATACACATATTTTTGAGCCCAAAGTTGAGAAAGCATATAGATAAACTTATAACTTCTTGAAATGAAAGCAATTTCGTAAAATCAAGGCCCAAAAGCATATGAATTGCTCAAACTCAAACTTGAAATGTTAAAAACATGCCATGCATAGAAGTTCTTGACTTCAAAGCTTCCAAATCCTGAACTATTGAGATAATTTGGTTGTAAACTTCATGAATTCTCAAACCAAAGGCAAGATGAACACATGCATGTTGAAATTCTTGAAATTAAACTCAAAATTTCATGACTTATGCATGCAATGATTCTTCCCAAATTCTTTAATCTAAGTTCAATTCTCATGTTAAGCCATCTTACTATCTTGAACTCTATCACATATGTCTTGAGTACAAAACTTAAAGATAAGATTCTCACATAGAGTCTTCAATTTTTAAAGGTTTGGTGATGCTCTTAAATAATTCTCCAATCTCCTGGCAATTTCCTTTCATAACTCAAAGTTTGATCCCAAACTCTCTTGGTCCCTTCTCCTCTCTCACGTTTTAGGCTCAAAGTGATGAAGAGAAGATGTCTCAAAGTGATGTCTATGCCTTATATAGGCTCAAATAGGGAACTTAATTAAGTTTTACTTAACTTAAATAAATTTGTACTATTTTATTCTAATTATTTCGCTCTGAATCGAATTTCAATTAAACTTACCATAATGTTCTAAAAATTCCAACTAACACATAATTCAAGTCAATTTCGTGATCGGACACCGATAAGACCTTCAATTCGCAAAACAAAACAGAGACACAAACATATATTCCTACCGCTAACAGATATAAACACAAATAATGCAATACGCATGTAATTAACTTAGGATTTCATCTTAATTACTTATTAAGCATTATTAATCATGATTTAATAGTTAATCATGGGTCGAGATTGTCACAGGCACCTAGAGGTGTGCTTCTTCCAAGTCTCAAAAGCTCAAGTTTAATACTCACTAATTGTAATATAAGCTCTTTGGGGGCGTATGCCCTAACTTTAAATGGAGCCCCCCAAACAAGTGAGTGGTGAGATTAGCCCCCGAGATTAATCAAAATGCACGTAAACTCACCCAAACACCTAGTTATCAAAAACAAAAAAATCAAACAAAATCTTTTTTCCATTCCCAGACTCCCTGTGTTCAAAAAGTCTAATTGATTTTTAACAGATAGTTTGGGAATAAAATAAAGAAATTTCGTCATATTATAGATGACAAGGCCACATTGATTCAAATTAAATTAATTTACTTGAAAAACTAATATAACTAAAAAACAGAGATCATATTAAAATAAATTTTAGGTAAATTATTAATAGATCCTAATAGTTGAACTTAGTTTCCATCAAATCCTATTGAAAATAAATCTTAATAAAATTGCCATTAAAAATAATTTTTTTGTGACAACTTTTTATATATGTCGCTAAAAATTGACAATTAATGACTTTTTTGTCATGATTTTTATAAATTGTTACTAAAACTTACAATTAGTGACTTTTTATGACAAATTTTTCTCATAAGACCTATTAGACGATAAATCCACTTATTAAAACCTACACGTAAGTACCCCATTAATTTTCTAAAGATAGTTTAGAGGTAATATGACATTTGCTCCAAGAAAAAGGGCAAAACGGAGTACAAAACACTCTGACATATTTCCAGAATACCATTTTCTACTCATTTTGCTGAATATAAATAGTCATTCCAGTGACAGTACAAACATCTCCATGGAGGAATTTTGGTAGTTCACAACTGTACAATTGTAAAGTACAAACATTTTTCAACCTCATTGCACTTCTATGAATCTAACACAAAACTACACGGTAAACAAATAAATCAGCAAATGGAGAGAGAGAGAGAGAAAGAGTACAACAAAAAACTATATATATATATATATGAAACTTCCTATAAATTGAAGCAAAAAAATTGTTGCCATGGTGAATTTTCTATGAGGCCTTTTCAAGCACATGATAGAATTGGCATTCAGACTTTCCAAGATGATATAGCAACTTCACTAACTAAATGCCATTGATTTTCAGTTGCCACAACCATGAAGGATCTGATGGATGAGTTTCTCGGGCAGTCTTTTTGTTCCCTGTGAAATCAGTAAAAAAGAACCGCCATAAAATCAACTGAAACTCCATGTAACGGTTATGGAGAGTGACAAAATTCAAGGAAACTAACCTGAAAGTGTCTCATGTGGAGTATTGGCTCACAACCAACATCTGCAATTAGTTTTCCATGTCGTGTTTGCAAATTCAATCGTCCAGCTTCATAGTCTGAAAGGTTATGTTTTTCATCGGGCAGGTGGTGGCACACTTTGAGGAGGGAGCTAAGAGAATTCATCTGACACATAAAAATAGATCCAAATTGCAAAAGCCCAGATTTCAGATATGGAACTTTGTAACAAAATACACAAGCTTAAAAAAAAACTGCCAAATGCCTACAGCAATATCAGTTGATGTATTGAACCATGACAGGTGACAACTAGTCAAATATGGTTTGATTCACATCAGGTGAAATTTTGTGCAGACTGAAATGTGCCGGATGAAAGAAACAAGCATGACAACAAGAACAACAATAACTAGTTTCTTTCCAAGAGGAACAAAAATATAACTTTCTAATAGGGATCTACTAAAACCATAATAATTAGAAAATACGTTTGGTTCATCTCAATCTGGCTGCAAAGCTACCTCGGACCCATTTGGTTCAACAAGGTTTGCTAAGGTTTTGCCAGATTTAAGTAGAACCATGCTACTCTAGTACCAATTTGATAAAACAGCAACAAGTGAGGCTGCAGATGAGTGTACGGCTAAGAAATTCATTCGGTATACAGATTGTGATAGCAATAAACATAAACTAATCCTACAAAACTCAGATGTGAGCATAAAGCAGCACCGAAATTAGATATACTAGCTCCAACAGGACAACAAATTAGTTCTGCATCATATTCAAAATGCAAACTAGCAAAGGGGCTAGCATGCTTTTTGATTAATTACTTTCTTGCAAAAAAGAGGCAAACCAACTGCACCTAAGTACAAAATTCAAGGGAAGTATCTCTCTTGCAGCAGTACTTTAATTTATTTCACAATCATGTACATAACTGCAGTTAAAAATTGGAATTATGAACCATGCATTTTAAGTTTGATGATGCTTTCTTTATTCAAAAAAACTAGAAAGAAAAAGAATGAAAAAATGAAATCTTACAACCACCATGCAACCCCAATCTTTCACTTCATAAGATTCCAAGATTTAACTTCCTCCTCGTGTCTTCTTGACAATGTAATAGAAAATTTAAGCGTTGTGTTACCATTTCATCTATTGGGCAGTTTCAAAGGTATCTTATCCTTGTACCAAGGAAGTTTAATATTTAGCCAACATAATTCTGATCTATTTCGCAAAAACCTATTTCAGAAAGGTATCGGTGCATTTACCAAGCCTTTGTCACAGGTTTCTATGAAAATACAAACCTTGTAGTTTGAAATATGCTGCATTCTACAAAAATTAACAGCTAGCTACTTGTAGACGAACTGATTTACTACGGTAAAAGGAAAGGAAAAGAAAGCAATTAAGCAGTACGATATACAATAAAACAAATGCTGACCTTCATGTATGGGCAGGAAGCACAGCCACCATGAATAGAACACCCCTCTCCACTTGCAACTCCTGGTATAATAGGGACTTTCATAAAGTCTCCTGCTTCACCTAAAGTTAAGCTATTGGATGAACTCGGAGGTGTCCTTGTCACTGAGTCTGATGAGACAGGAAACACAATCTCAACATTAACTTTAGCTCTCCCAGAAGAGGACTTCACAGAACTCAACAATCTGCGAACCGTCGCCACAATTGAAGTCACCATTCCTGATTCTGTTCCCAAAACAAATTGAAGGTGGTCATTCACATTCCTATCTAGAGCCTCTTGTACCCTGTGTGAAATAAAATCTAATATGTTTTGGGTGGAACCTACTACCCCCATTCCTCTTCTCTTGGCTTCCATTGCCAGAGAGAACATTTCTCCAGGGACCTCAAAATGAGCAGTTAGAAACGCGTCACAATACATTTCTTTTATCTTCTCAACAACTTCATGTCCAAAAAGGTGATGTACAATGCATGTTCCATCCTGACACACAAAAATTAACAGTCACCACATAAGCGTAAAAGTTACTTAGGATGGCTGTACATTAATTAACAAGGTGTCTACAAATGCATGTTGAAAACGACAGCACAGATTATAAGTCATTTTGCATTCAATACACGGTCCTGATTTCCCAAGCATCAAAAATTGAAATCACCTGATAATAGTGCAGGCGAGGCAACAATGATCTAATTGTGTCTCTGTTGTGTTCTGGATGTATCTCAGCAATTTCGTCATCAGTCATCACAGTCATCTGTTGAAACAACTCCATTATGTTTGCCCCCATGTAGGTGTCAGGTCCATACCATATGTTTAAGTTAGGTACTTGAGCAAATGCCTGGAAGGAGAAAAAAATTTGCATTCATGGAATGGAAAAACAAGCACTTCCACTCAAGTGGAAGCAACAAATGGCACAAGCATTAAATGATGCTTATCACCAACCTGTAGAATGGTTGGCACAACATTAGATGAAGTACAGGTTATTGTTGGCACAAGTTCATGAGCATTCGCTTTTGTCTCCAAAGAAGTATTAATGTAGACAACATGCAAAGAAGGAGATGCCATAGAAGCTGCCTCAAGATATTCCATATATGCAGGATTATCAGCAGCATCAGCCAAGGAGCAACCAATGCGTTCATTTGACATCCTGTACACACCAACCTGAAAATAACAGATCAACATTAAGATACAGAAAGGAGCAAAACTACAAATTGGTTCAGCTGTATAAGCCATATAATACTACCAATTTTATAATGAATGAGACATGCCATATCTAATCCATGTACAAAACCACATGAAAGCAGCATTAATTAGTGAATCTTCACCTTCCCATGAATCGAAACCCTGTTCTGCAATTGACTAGACATATCCACAGAGGTTTCATATTTCAGAACCTCTTGTGGTAATTAAAAAACATAATAAGAAGAAATACAAAGGTCTATTACACAATAATAACAGGCACATAACAAGCATAGAATTTATTTAATTTAACTAAGCACATAGTCATTGACAGAGTGGAATGATCAAAAAGCATTCACGTAGCCAACCCTACTTGATTGGGAGAAGAGGCTTGGCTTGGTTTGGTTAACAGTTCACAACCCTAAAACAACCTCAATTTCAACCTCAAAAAGTCTATTGGTCCTCATTCAATCCCAACCCTTTCCTATATCATTTTCTCTTTGAGTTATCACCAAAAACCCATAAAACATTGCGGTCTAGAGAATTTTCATCACCTCTTCTCTAAAAAACTAACTACTATACACTTTCTAATTCAGGTCAATTTCAACCCTTTTAATTAGAAAACTAATAAACTATTTTCCACCAAACAAAACTCTAGCCCTAAACCCACCACAAATAAATTGTAGGCATCATTAGGTTCAAGTTAACTCATACAAGTATTTTTTAGAAATAAAGCCCTATGAAACAACATGAGCAGCTTGTTGATTAAGTGCAGTGGGTTTTATAACAATCTTCAGATGAGGGTAAAGAGTTTCCACCTTAATAAAGAATTTCTACAGGTGAAACTGTAAATGCACCTTTTCCTAAACCCCCTCATAAAATTACTAGATTGGAGTATCACTAGAAGTGAAATGCAGAAAGGAACTGAAAGCAAACTACATAAAATAAAGGTTGCAGATAGCAACAACATAACACAATTACTTTTCATGAATTTCACACTAATTAAAAAGATATGAAGGCATAGTGTATGTAAGTTATGACCAGCATGAAACATATAGGTTTCTACAAAAGTTTTGTTGTATCTACTTTTATATTTTTTTTAACTTTTTTTTCCTCCTTAATGGGCATTAAAATATTTGTCGACCAAGTAGCACTTTTTACTCTGTTAACTTGAAAACTGTGCCCTCTGTTTTAGAATTGGATCTATAACTGACAAAGTGATGAAATAAGAAGACATGAAAAGAAGAGGAAAAGACTACCTCTGAGAAGCCAGCCTGATCAAGGATTGCACGCACATTTTCGGACATAAAATCAACACCTAGAACTGTAATATATTGGCAACCAGCTTTTGCCATCTTGACAGCCGAATCTGCCATAACCAGCGAATCAGATATATGGATGTGAGGCCAGTGCTTCTGGGCAGCAGTTAAGACACCTTGGACCTCAGGATCCATGTAAAAGTGTGCAACAACACCAATTTTCTTTTCTTTTAGCACATTGACAAGTTCTTGAACCTTCAACTCATCAGGTAACAAAAACCTTGCCTGCAAGTACACTTGAATGTAACTTAGGATTTATTGCATTCAGGAAATTCATCATGGGAAGTAGTACTTAGTTATAACTTATAAATAAATAACATGCAAAGGGAAATATTCAACTCTTTCCAACTAAGAAAGCATAGTACCAATTTAGTCTAGGCCGTTTGTTTTCCACAAACAAATGAAATAATTTTAAGTGAGGAAAACCCAAGGAACCACCTCTTATGCCCAAAAATTGTGTCAGGAAAAAGACTTAATAATAGTCCACCCAACCTGAAGGTAACCCAGTAATGCACTTTCTAATTCAAACACACAAGTACAATGGTTTTTTACCTTCAACAAGATGTAAACTAGATTCTTTCCACAGCATACACCACCTATGAAGCACGGATACTTCAAAAGGGTGACGCATTTGTATTGTATCCATATCAGATACCAATACTTCTTAGGTATTTTAGGTTTTTTCGTATTGCCGCATCCGTATCCATGCTTCCTAAAATACCAGTCAACACTTAGAAATCAAGACAAGGTAGTGAGTCTAGTGACAGAAGAGTCTGTGAACCAATTCAAGCATGGATGCAGGGCAGTTGATCATTCTGTTTAATTCCCTATTTTCCAAAGTTACATAATTCCTGAATATCATAACATCCACTAGAAGTTTCCTATTGCATATTTTTTTTTTTTTTCCAAAATTGATTATCTAAAATTACGAAACACATATAGAGGAACTTCTAAATCCAAAGAGAGGAACTGAAGCTTACAAATAATTGGATCTCTGTGTAACAAAGAAAAACACAGAAAACTCTACCTAAGAAGTCTCTGAGCAATTGACTCAAAATTGCTACTTTTCGCCACAAAACTAAATCTTTTGCAAAAACCAATACAAAAATTGGGTCTACTAGCTAAGCAATATAGTTTGCATAAGATTGAAGACAACAATAATATATATAATAAAGCACACCCATTCACTTTTATCTAAAACAAAAGCATATCATACATTCATTTTCTATTTTGAGAAATAAAATTACAGAGCTATGGCTACAAATTGCTCACCTGAGCTTCAGCATAGCTTCCCTTGGCATCCATACCATCTGCAGTAATAACCAGAGATGGAAACAGCTCACTTGGTGGCTTCCCCTCTCGCTCCGCAACCAGAGCTTTAGTCCTCTTCTGCATACCAATCAAAACATTATGCCAAGTATTTACCCTAGAATTACTCCGACCCTGTAATCCACCAACATTCAAAGCCCCCAAATCTTCCGTTTTCAAACCCAACACCTCCTCCGGCGGTGCCCCGTCAAGAACCCAAATCAAACATGAGCAAAACCCTTTTGTAATCTCCGAATCACTGTCCGCTTTAAACCTCATCTTCCCATCACCTTCCATCATCACGTCCAACCAAACCTGGGCTGTACATCCCATAACTCGATTGGAATCCTTTCTCAGTGAATCATTAAATGGAGGAAGCAAAGTAGCGTAGTGAAACAATCGCTTCAATCGGTCGGTTGGGTTGGAGATGGATTGGAATTCGGAGATAAGCCAATCGAGCTTACACGACGCGAGATTACTCGTCAATGAAGGAGACGAAGTCACCACCGAACATGAAAACGAAGAAGAAGAAGAGATAGAGGAGTTTCGAGAGGTCCGTTTCAAAGGAGACGAAGAATTGAAATCGGGGTTTGGGGTTTGAACGCAGTTGAAGGATTTGAAGAAGGAGAAATTGAGCCTAGAATTAGGGTTAGGGTTAGGGTTTGGAAGTTTGGTGAAGCAAGGAGGATAATAAGCTCTCATGGCGATCGTTGCGGAGTCCATTCGCCAGTGAATTCAGTGGAAACCAGCCGCACTTGAAGAGAGAGAAAGAGAGAGAGAGAGAGAGAGAGAGCGAGAGGAGTTAATGGAAATGGGTGTTGCAGAGAGCAGAGCCATTAAAATAACACAAGGTCGAGAACGAAGACGTAGATGCCCCCCACGTCATCACCGCGCCAAAAAGGAGAGGAGCACTAACAACACAACACTACGTTTGGAGAGGAGTTTAGTGGTAAAAGAAAAAGAATCTTGATTATTTGTTTGGAAAATGTTCTAAACCATTGATTCAAGAGCTCTAATAATTTTAATACTGGTGTGGGTCTTATATGAGGTGTTTTGACTTTGTATTTTTTATTATTATTATTATTATTATTATTATTTTTTTTTTTTTTTTTTTCATCTCATTAGAGTTGTTAATGCTTCAAAATTAATGATACCAATCATTGTTCTATTTGTTTAGATGATTAATGAGTTAGGTTATGGTCAAAAAAAAAAAAAAAAAAAAACATCTTTTTAATACCCATAATAAAAAATCGTACACATTTTTTTTATTTTAATAAATCATTGTCTTCAATTTTAAAATTTTAATTTTCTTCCATTCACCCGTTTCTCCTACGCTATCTTTGTCACCACTCTCACCTCTATCGTTGTCACCATTGTCACTCTCAACTCTTCCACTTCCATCTTAAACCTCCACAATCAACCTTAAAAGTTGATAGTTTGTGGTGGGAGTTTTTATGGGATTGTATGATTCATGGCAAAAAGATAGTTACATATAGAAGGAAAAAGAGACAACGAGTGGTGATAGTAGACGAGAGAGGCGATGCTGGTTATAGAAGATGGTTGTAGTGTTTTAGAATTAGGTTTTGAGTAGAAAAAAATAAAGGTATTATGATATTTTTATTTTAAGAAAAAATTGTATTAAGAAAAAATTTCATTAAGTGTGTAAACTGAGAAAAATTAGTATGTGAAAACAAAATTATCTTAAATTTTGTTTCTCATTATGATGAAATTTTGTGAGAAATCAAAATCATTCTTTACAAAAAAATTAGGCTAATGCTGATAAGCGCCTCTGAAGCACTGGGTGCATTTAGTTTTTATTTTGATAAATTTATAATTTTAACACTTCATTAAATTGATAAGTTTGTAATTTTAGTAACTCATTAAATTGAATGTATTATTGCATGTTTCAATGACTTTTTGAATTTAAATACAATTTCTTTGTAATTAATATTTAATATTTTCATGCATGAAAATAATTATTATTTAATATTTAACAAACTCTAAGACTCATTAAATGTAATAAAATATCACAATAATCTTATTTATTATACAAATTACAAATACTTAAAACCTTTAAAATTATGTCACACCATTTATTAGTACACTAGTGTATATACTAATATATTCTATGATTAATTATTTCTTAATTAATGTCCTAGAGACACTTGTTAGTGTGACCTATTTTACAAAGCAAATAAAATAAAAAGACATGTATCATCTTTTAATCAATGTCCATCCAAACAAAAACAAAAAAAACATTAAAAATTATAATCATTTATTTTATTTTCTCACCTAGTTGAGAACTTCCAATCATTTTCTTTATTTTCTCATCTCACAGTGCTCTTTGTGCATCATTTTTCGTTCGTTATTTTTTTTTTCTTCTTTTTCTTTTAGTAAGAAATGTTAACATACTTTTTAAATTCATTTGCATTTTTGTTTATATTGATTTCTAGTGAGTAGAGTTTACTGTTTTTAATTTATAACAAATATTAAATATATTAATATTTATTTTTTGTAAAAACAAAAATAAAAGTATGTTTGGTATATATATATTTTAAAAACAAATGAAAATAATGATTTATATGAATGAAGTGATTACCAACCCTTTGTGATGGTGAGTGAAAATAGTTGCTGATAGATTGACGGTCAAAGATGGTGGTTAAATGGCCACTTGTGGTGGTTGGAGATGGTTCCTGGAAAATGATGGTGTCCGAAGATTTTTATCATTTGCTTGGAGGTGATTAGCAGTTACAACTGAAAGTGTTAGTCAAAAAAGATCAGCGATAATGATAGTGATGAATAATAGGTAGTGATATAAAAAAGAATCGTTGTAGTCACCGAAGTGAAATCAGCACAGCTTCCTCGACTAATTGATGGATTGGAGTCTTTTCATTTTTTATTTTAGATTGGACTTCTTTTTTTTGTCTTTAATCGAGTAAGAGATGTGTTATCTAATTTATTGAGTGTATTTTTAAATTCTGTTTTGATAATTTGAATTATTCATTTTTTATCTCTATAGAGAAATCAAGTCAATTGAATAATAGAAATTATGTGTTCGGATTAATTTTATATGAAAAAAATGAACGTTAAAAAAATAAATGATCCATACAAAAATTGTCATTATTTAATTGATTTTATTTTTTACAAAAATAATTTATTCAATAAATATTAAAATATGAACTATTTAAATAATTAAAACGAAACCTAAAAATGAATCAAATGAACCAAACAATAACTCCCTAATTCGATTAAGAACGGAAGAAAACCTTTTATTTTTATTTTATTTTATTGGGTAAACTACACTGACACTGCCTGAGGTTTATATTTATTACAGTTTCTCTCTCACTTTTTGAAAATTACATCTCCCTTCTTAAGGTTTAAAATTTCATTACAAATTCCTCCCTCAGCAATTTAATTATTTTAAATATCAATTTTGCCCTCACTGGGTAAATTACATTGACACCCCTCATATTTTAGAAATTACAATCCCCTCCCTAAGGTTTAAAGTAACATTATCAATTGCCCCCTCGGTTAATATTAGTTGGAAAAAAAATTAATTAAAAAAAAATTAATTGAAAAAATTTTTGTTTGTAAAATTTTTAAATTTCTGTTTAAAAACCAACGTAAACTCATTTTTTGAATTTACATTTTTTCCTTAAATTTACAAACTGAGTCAACAATTTGAAACCAAAAAAATTATCAAACAAGTTTTTATGACAGTTTTTAAAATTTTTGTCAATATAAATTAAAAATTGAAAACGAAATGGTTACCAAACAGACCTCAGATGGTAAAAATGTCGTAAAATTAATAAATAATTAAATAAGTTATCAACGTAAGAAATGACTTATCAAAAGATTCTTAGGCTATGTATGGTTTGATTTTTAGAAAAAAAAATTAAAAATTAATTTGGTTAAGAAATAAAAAATAAAAAATAATTATCATTTAAGGGTAAAAAATAATTATCACTTTAACTTTTGGGCAGGTTATATACATATGTATGATTGTTTCAATTTAATTTGTAAAAAATTATTTCTAACCACTTGAAAGATAAAAATTATATAAAAATAATTATTATTTTTTATTTTTTATTTTTTATTTCTTAACCAAATTAATTTTTAATTTTTACATTTTTTTTCTAAAAATCAAATCATACATAGTCTAAAAATCTTTTGATAAATCATTTCTTACGTTGTTAACTTATTAATTATTTGTTAATTTTACGACATTTTTATCATTTGAAGCCTATTTGGTAATCATTTCGTTTTCATTTTTCAATTTATATATACACAAATTTAAAAAAACTATCATAAAAATTTGTTTGATAATTTTTTTAGTTTATAAATGGTTGTCTCAATTTGTAAATTTGAGAAAAAAAACGTAAATTCAAAAAATGAGTTTATGTTGTTTTTAAACAGAAATTTAAAAATTTTACTAACAAAAAATTTTTTCAATTAATTTTTTTTCCACCTAATACTAACCGAGGAGGTAATTGGTAATGCTACTTTAAACTTTAGGGAAGAGATTGTAATTTTTAAAATGTGAGGGGTGTCAATGTAATTTACCCAGTGAGAACAAAATTGGTATTAAAAAAACTTAAATTGCTAAGGGAAAAATCTGTAATGAAACTTTAAGGTTGCGTTTGGTAGAGTTTTGTAAATATGATTTGAAAGTATAAGTTGTATTTTGAGTTTGTGAGTTGTGGAATTATAATTTGAGTATAGAAAATTTGTTTGGTTATGATTTTTTAATAGAGTGTGGAATTGTATTTTGAAAGTTTGATTTAACATGTGAAGTAAGAAAATTTGTTTGGTTATGAGTTTTAGAAAGAGTTTTCAAAACTTAATTCAAATTATTATAATTGATAACAAAACATACTACTTTCACACTATTGAAAACTCTTATCAACACTAATAACCAAACTCTTTTTAAAATTCAATTAAAAAAATTATTATTAACAGAAAATAACATTAATCAATTTTTTAATTGAAAATACTACAAAGGAAATAAATTTTTTTCAAAATAAATATTCAAAAATTTTAAATCATAAATATTTAAATAATTTAAATAATCTAAAAAATTTAATAAGTAAAAAATTAAAATAAATATTCAAAAAATTTAAATCGTAAAAATTTATATAATTTAAATATTCAAAAAATTTATATAATTTAAAATGTTAATATTTTAAATTTAAAAACAACTCTACACTCAAATCGTAACCAAGCACATAAAATAAAAGTCAATTAAGAAATTATTTTTAAAACTCATAACCAAACGCATAACTCGAAACTCTATACTTTTTTCACATCTCTACACCCAAATCGTAACCAAATACATAACAAAAAAATTAAAATATTTAAAAATATTTTTATAAAATAGAGTTTGAATCGTAATATTTTGAAATTAAAATATTTAAAAATATTCAAAAAAGCATAACATTTTTAAATATTAAAATATTTAAAAATTTTAAAAAATTAAAATATTGATTTGAATTGAGTTTTGAAAAGAGTTTTAAATCATATGTTTGGTTATGAGTTTTGAAAAGTAATAATTATATTTTAAATTGTGTTTTGAGAAATGGGTGTAGAATTATGATTTGAAAGCTCCAAACAAACAACACACTCAAATCAATGGGTGGGACCATATTTTGAGAGGCTTTCCAAACGGAGCCTAAATCTCGAGAAAAGAAATGTAATTTTCAGAAAGGAAAGAAGAATTGTAATAAATATAAATTGTAAGGGGTGTCTGTGTAATTTACCGTATTTTATTTTAGCTGTGGATAAGTGACGTAGCTAGACACTATGAACGGACACAACCAAGGTCACCATCCAATAAGAAAAATGCTTGGGAGCACTAATTAGTGTTCTCACTAATTAGGTGGTAGTGGGTCCCGTCATTAATGATGTGATGTTTTGGTCTTGTAGTTGTATTTTTTTTTTTTACTTTTTTAATGTATTAGTGCTATTAGTGGTGATATTTTTAGTGGGATGAATCATTGTTGATCCAATAAACTGTATCCATGAAAGAATTCTCACGAGAGAAAATGATTGATTGGTTGATTGATTTGATTTTGAATATTTAAAATAATTTTTAAATTTTTAAAGATTTTTTTTGTTTTATTATTTTTAATAAATTTTTATATTTTTTAAATGTATACTTCAAAAATAAATATCTGTAAAGAAATTTAAAAATAATTTAATAAATATAAAAAATAGAATTAGGTTAGAATCCATCAATAATGGAATTAAGCTAAAAAAAGGATTGAGTTTCATTTATATTCACATTTTAATATAAGAAAATTTGAGGGACTCATGGAATGTACTACGAGCCTGTTTGTTTTGAAGGATTATATCATGGAATTGGACTATTAGTCTAGATGGACTAATAGTCTATTGTTTAGTATTAATTTTTTGCTCCGAACTATTAGTCCTATATTCGTTGGCTTATTGTATCCGAGGGAGGGGTTGGGACAGAATTCGTGGGACAATATATCCCATGGGATTAGCCATTGAATTACATCTTTGACCCTAGTATTTAATATCTCTTTCTTTTATCTTTTGCCCATTTTGCTTTCACAGCAGCTTCATTTCATCTTTAATCTCCGATCTGTTGAACCTTTGCATCAAGTTCAGATCTGTAATCTCCGTTCTTCGTTTAGGTTTGAAACTCATTCTACATCTTTGATTTTCTTTGCTATTGATTTTTTATTTTGATTCTTTTTTTTTCAGATTTTTTCAATTTACATCTTTCATTTTGAAATTCAAGTTCATTCTACATCTTTTATTTTCATTCATTTTTATCAAGTTCTACATCTGTGATTTTGAAACTCATTCTCATTATCTATTTTTTCATTTTTTTTAATATATTCAGTGTGATGTTCTGTGGGCAGTGTTGGTTAAGTGCTCTATTTTATTGATTTATGTATCTTTACCACTACAAGAAAACCTGGCTAATAACACGGAGGTTTTTGCGACGGGGTGACTCCGTCGCCAAAAAAGGATTTTGCGACGGCGTGTATCTACCGTCGAGAAAACAAGGACTTTTGCGACGGGGCGTATTCCGTCGCTAAAGATTGTAAAAAGAAATTTGCAGAAACATTGGCGACGCACGGTATACTGTCGCAAAAAACATATTATTAGCGACGGTAAGATGTTACTGTCGCAAATGGTGGACCATCTGTGACGGCAGAAGCCCATCACAAAAAACTATGGGTAAAACGACGTCGTTTCATTTGGGAATTATGCTCATTTGCGACGGTTAAAATATACCGTCGCAAATAAATAAATATTTGGTATCCCGCTTTTTGTATCCCATTTTGCGGTCAAAGTCCTTAATTCCTCAAATCTCCAAAATCCCTAAAATCGAAATCCCTCAAACCGAAATTGGTTCCTAAATTGCTCAAACCGAAACTTGAATTCGAGGACCCTAAAATCATTCCAAAATCATTCCCTTACTTAGGCCATTTTTGCCTCAATTGTATCTATTATTGCCTCAATCATTCCTAAATTGCTCAAATCGAAATCCCTAAAATCTCCAAAATCCCAATCCATTGATCCAACTAGTAGAACCAAAATCCCTGAAATCCTCAAATCAAAATCATTCAAAATCAAAATAGTGGTGACCGACGAGGGTGAACGACGGCCTTCGCCGGAGTAACGAGCAGCAGCGACTGTGAACAACGAGTCACGAGCGATTGTGAGCGACTGTGAACGGCCATTCATAAAGGTCAGTGCATTCCTTCTCATTCCATCTCCTGTGAATTTCTTAAACATGAAAAAGAGAGTGTAGGTATCATTGTATGATTTAAGAACAATTTTGTTCTTAAATTGTGATTGACGTGTTCATGCTTGTAATTCAAAATATGCTTTCTAAACATATCAGGTTGTATAGTCAAACCCGCCCTCCATTTTAAAAAAAGAAGAAGAATTGGCTGCGAAGATTCTTTCTCCTGTTGGTCTCTTTCTGATAGTTTCTCTGTAGATGCAATTCATATTATTGTGTTGCTGCTGTTTGAGCTATCATACTTGCATTATAACAGTTTTGTGCTTTAATGGAGTTGTCATTCAAATTGTCTAATTTTAGCATCATTATTTTTAGTGTCAAATTAGTATAAATTTTGACATTTCTATTAACAGTTAGATGTATTTTATAAAAATTGAAGAGGGGTTACAAATATGAGGTGATGGTTGTGCTGGAAAAATGATATAAATATTGGACCAAAATTATCAATTTTTAACATTTTTGTACTGTAAAATATTAATATTAATAGTCCTCATCATCAATTGATAGAGGGGAATGTCTGCCAAAGTTTGGTATTTCATCAAAATTTGTGTAGAGAGAGACAGAGAGAGTGGAACAGCATTTTGGTTTTGCTTGAAGAGATTCTCATCTTAATCTGACTTTTTCCCACATGAAAAAAGAAAAAGAAAAAAATAAATAAAAGGTATCGGTTGCTTGTGAGAGTTAGGCTTGGAATGACATTGATTGGGTTGGGAGGGATGCCTTTGATTGAACAGACCATATGGGAAAAATGATGAAAGTGAAAGGCCACACACATTGACACAGGCTGGTATCTTTGTAATTTTTTTCAATCATGGTTAGTTAGATTTATTATACATCCCTCTTTTTGAAGTCCCTATATATATATATATATATAGTTTTAAAGGTCAAAGTTTAGCACAATTATGTCTAAAAGATGTGCCAAACTCTCATAATAAAAATTAGTTTAGCACAATATTTATTTTGTGTTTTGTTTGGTTCTTGGATTTGTAAAAGGAAAGAAAAAGAACATGGAGAAGATACGAAAATTAAAATAAAGTGAGCGATCTAAACATATCTGAAGACGAAGTGCCAGTCATATTTGTTTCCACCTTATGTTTCTCCACTGTGTGCTTCACAGTTTGCGCTAGTGAACCATGCCTGTGCAATGCTGCCATATATGCCACTACCCCCTCCCCCACTGCTTTCACTATTGCCATATTAGAGGCTCGTTTAGGCCAAATATGAGCCCCAAATTTTCAGCTTATGAGGTTTTTAGTGTACTTCGGAACTAGCTTACAATCAGGAAATGTCTATTTTGCTTCTAATGCGAGTAGTGGTTGAGTAACCACATTTTTGGAACATTATTGTTATCAACTTTGTTTACTTTCTTTGAACAGGTGGATGTTCTGAATGATTGACTATTATCTCCAACCTTGACAAGTCATTTTGAATGTATCTTTTTTTGGTCTTTCTTTTTCATATGCCACTGCTGGTGAATGATATAAGCACAATAAATTTAGTGATTGATCTAAGACTTATCTTTCTTGCCTTGTTATCATATTTATTTGATGAAACTTGACTCGGTCCTGATTTAGATTAAATCTCTATTGCGTTGTGGTATTTGATGAGAATTAACATAAAAAATTTCGTAGTCTATTATTTGTCCTAAAGACACTTGTGTGCCTTGTAATTATATTATGTCTTGTAATTTACAGCAAAAGTTCAATTAATATGTGATATTATGTCTTGTAATTATATTTTTACCCTTACATTTCATTATGACTTACATTTGTTGTAATTATATTTTTTTCTAGGGTATATTTATTTTGCATGTGAGATGTATATCCAAGTGACTGACATTTAAATATATTTATATATATTATTGAGAAGATTACAAAAGAGGTGAAGTGTGCATTTGAGGGAAGTACAGATGATGGATAAGAGTTGGATTAATTTGCCAAATAGGATGTAGAGCGAATACATTAATGGGATTGATGAATTCCTTGTGTTTGCCTACACCAATAGGGTTGAAGGTTCGATGATCAGTTGTCCGTGTAGGAAGTGTGAGAATCGATACCATCTTGTACGAGAGGGTGTACGGGAGCATCTGATTTTGAATGGTTTTTTTAAAAAATACAAACATTGGATTAATCATGGGGAATCTTACGTATCTCTGCATGGTAATCGAGAGAATGAAACATTAGCTAATTTAGACATTGGGGATGATATGATTGGAATGATACAAGGGGCTATGGATCGGTTTGGCACGAAACTTGGCACACACGACCGCCTAGGCACGAGGGACTTGTGGGAGAAGACGGGACTCCAATCGGGTTCCCGGTTTGGGAGCTAGAGCCCTAATTCGATCTAGGCAAACTAGTTCCTTAAGAAACTTGAATTCAAGGTGTTGACGCCCCAAAATCACCAAACGGGGTCGGATTGGCACGAAACTTGGCACACACGACCGCCTAGTCACGAGAGACTTGTGGGAGAAGACGGGACTCCAATCAGGTTCCCGGTTTGGGAGTTGAGTCATATTTCGGTCTAGGCAAACTAGTTCCTTAAGAAACTTGAATTCGAGGTGTTGACGCCCCAAAATCACCAAACGGGGTCGATTTAGCACGAAACTTGGCACACACGACCGCCTAGGCACAAGAGACTTGTGGGAGAAGACGAGACTCCAATGGGGTTCCCGGTTTGGGAGTTAGAGCCCTAATTCGGTCTAGGCAAACTAGTTCCTTAAGAAACTTGAATTCGAGGTGTTGACGCTCCAAAATCACCAAACGGGGTCTGATTGGCATGAAACTTGGCACACACGACTGCCTAGGCACAAGGGACTTGTGGGAGAAGACGGGACTCCAATTGGATTCCTGGTTTGGGAGTTAGAACCCTAATTCAGTCTAGGCAAACTAGTTCCTTAAGAAACTTGAATTCGAGGTGTTGACGCTCCAAAATCACCAAACGGGGTCGGATTGGCACGAAACTTGGCACACACGACCTCCTAGGCACGAGAGACTTGTGGGAGAAGACGGGACTTCAATCGGGTTCCCGGTTTGGGAGTTAGAGCCCTAATTCGGTCTAGGCAAACTAGTTCCTTAAGAAACTTAAATTCGAGGTGTTGACGCCCAAAAATCACCAAAAGGGGTTGGTTTGGCACGAAACTTGGCACACACGACCGCCTAGGCACGAGAGACTTGTGGGAGAAGACGGGACTCCAATCGGGTTCTCGGTTTGGGAGTTAGAGCCCTAATTCGGTCGAGGCAAACTAGTTCCTTAAGAAACTTGAATTCGAAGTGTTGACGCCCCAAAATCACCGAAAGGGGTCGGTTTAGCACGAAACTTGGCACAGAACGACCGCCTAGGCACGAGAGGCTTGTGGGAGAAGACGAGACTCCAATGGGGTTCCCGGTTTGGGAGTTAGAGCCCTATTTCGGTCTAGGCAAACTAGTTTCTTAAGAAACTTGAATTCGAGGTGTTGACGCTCCAAAATCAGCAAACGGGGTCGAATTGGCACGAAACTTGGCACACACGACCGCCTATGCACGAGAGACTTGTGGGAGAAGGCGGGACTCCAATCGGGTTCCCGGTTTGGAAGTTAGGGTCAAATTTCTATCTAGTCAAAATTATTTACTTAACTATCTTTGTAATTGTATAGTAGTTAATTTTTTATGCTTTTTTGTAATTAAAATATTAACACATAATTATATTGTCATTAATTATTTTTATTTTTTATTTTCAGATATTTCCTGAGTAGCAGTTTGCTTCTTGTGAAATGCAGGCGTGTGAAGTTTGTGACAAACTTTTTTTTTTGTAACCCGCGGAAGAATCATGACGAATACATTTATTTTTTATTTACGTTATTTAGATTTATGAACATTATGTATGTATTATGCAGCATTATGTGGTGGGATAATTTTGATGATGTGTTGTTATGAATGAAAGAATACTTTAATTATGGATGAATTTTTATTTATATACAGGAATTTTTATATTATTATATAATTATTGGTTTTTTTTTAGTTATTTTCATTTAATACAGGTAATTTTCATATTTTTAATAATTGTGTTGCAGTTTTTTTTTTTTTTCATTTGAGACGGTATTATACTGTCTCAAAAAAGGTTTTTTGTGACGGTAACATAGCCGTCACTAAAGATATTTGCATTATTATTAAATTGAAACAACAGGACTTTTAGCGACGGCATCGTTCACTGTCGCCAATACTATTTTTAGCGACGGTATGTTTACCGTTGCAAATAACCATTTTCAACGACGGCATTTTTTTCAATCTCAAATAAAACTTTTGGCGACGGTATTTTTACCGTCGCAAATAACCTTTTTAGCGACGGCAACACACTGCCGTCTCAAAAAATTCAAAATTCTACACATTAATAGCGATAGTATTTTACCGTCGCTAAAAGTCACTTTTGCCGTCGCTAATATTTTGCGACGGGGTCATACCGTCGCTAAAGGCCTTTAGCAACCCCCTTTGTTGCGACCCCCCTCTTACCGTCGCTAAAACCCAGCTGCCGTCGCAAAAAAGCTTTTGAGACGGGGTTTTGGGAATTTGCAACAGTATTTTACCGTCGCAAAAAAGCGAATTTTTTGTAGTGTACCTTGGATCTATGGTAGATGGCAAGTATTCTTGTTGTGCTTTTTTTTGCTTTGTTTTTTGGTTATACAAAGAAAATTCCATGCTTTTTTTTTTTTTTTTCAAAAGGAAAAAATCTATGCTCTGTTTATGTTGTATGTACTCAAATTGAAGATCAATCTATGCTATGTTGTATGTACTCAATTTAATCAAATACTTTAGTTTGTTTTAAAAAAATGGATAGAAATTGAAAACATTTTTTTCTGAATTGTAAACATCTGTTGAGTGTAATTAATTGTTCTATTGTTCATATTTTTTAAATTTTTTTGGATTGTAAACATCTGTTACGTGTAATTAATTGTTCTATTGTTCTTTTTTTTTATTTTTTTATTTTGGTGGATTGTAAACATCTGTTGAGTGTAATTAATTGTTCTATTGTGCATTTTTTTTTTTTTTGTAAACTTGTGTTGAGTGCAATTAATTGTTCTATTGTTCATATTTTTTTAAATTTTTTTTTGTGCATTGTAAACATATGTTGAGTGTAATTAATTGTTTAGTATGATTTGCCGTTATGTTTTCTCCTTTACTTAATTTATTTGTAATTTTAAATATTTTCTTGTATATAGAGATGGATCAGAATATCAATAATTTTGATGATGAGAATAACGATGAGCTTGAATTATACGTAGTGTTGCAAGCTGTAATGCAAGAACTACATTGCTTATGGGCCATAGCTTTTGTTGTCATTGAGGTTGTCTTGAAAATATATTTATCTAAGTATCGCCATAACCTTATTAGAGGGCCCAATCGATTGTAAAAACAAATGGACTATATTAACCGTTTAGTGAGATAAAGTGACATAACATGTGTTGAACAACTCCGTATGGATCGGCGTGCTTTTATGACCTTGTGCAATATGGTTCATACAATAGGTGGGTTAGGGCATTCAAAATATGTCACTTTAGAAGAGAATGTGGCCTTTTTCCTCTTTATCTTAGCACAACATTTGAAAATACGAAATGTTAAGTTCAATTTCTATAGGTTTGGAGAGACTGTTAGTCGATATTTCAATGATGTCTTAAAGGCTATGTTGAATCTGCAAGCCAATTTACTCGTCACACCAAATCCTATAACTGAAGCAAGCACCACTCCAAGGTGGAATTGCTTCCAGGTAATGGATCTGTAAAAATTTGGTAACACTGCATTACTTTTTTTTATTTCTTTTATTAAGTCTTTTTTACCAAAAACAAAAATCATAACTATTATAATGTCTATTGAATTGGTTTATTTAGAATTGTCTTGGAGCACTCGATGACACCTATATTAAAGTTCGTGTACCTGTGGTTCATTAAGCAAGGTATCGGACATGAAAAGGAGAGATTGCTACTAATGTTTTGGGAGTTTGCTCCCAAGACATGAATTTCATATATGTGTTGCCGGGGTGGGAAGGGTCAGCGGCTGACTCTAGGGTTTTGAGAGATGCAATCAATCGACCTAATGGCTTAAAGATCCCAAATGGTAATACAAAAGTATTTAATTTTTCTTAAATTCATGAATAAAAATTTAATCTAATGCATAACATTCCACGCACAGGTTACTATTACCTAATGGATGCAAGGTATACGAATGGGAAAGGATTCTTAGCACCTTACCGTGGTCAGCAATACCATTTGTTTGTTTGGAGAGAATGAGCAACGCCAAATAATTACCAAGAATATTTCAACATGAAACATACATCAGCCAAGAATATTATAGAAAGGTGTTTTGGAATGTTGAAAATGAGATGAGCTATACGTCGCTGTGCATCATACTATCCTATTAGAACCCAAAATCGAATTATCACAACATGCTGCTTGTTACACAATTTCATTCGACGAGAGATGGTGGTTGACGCTCTAGAGGATAATTCAGACTTAGTGGATGCCTTAGAAAATCAACCCCTAATGAGAGATGATTTTATTGAGACTATTGAGAAATCTAACCAGTGGACTGAGTGGCGGAATACATTTGCAATGCAATTGTACAACAATTGGTTGGCTAATGGAGGGGCTGGATAAAGATAGCTTTGTGTTTCTACTTTGCTTTGTTAAACCATTTAAATTTGTGATGTATCATTACTATATACATTTATAAATAATTGACATTGTGAATGTTGAATTATATTTGTAATGATTGGTATTATGATATGTATCTTCGTGAGTTATTTATATTGCCAAATAATTGAATTACAGAGGGAAGATATGTTGAATAAACCTTTTCTATATAATTCATTTCTTGCACTTCCAGTTTGGATATTCGCTGACAGTGAGATGTCACCAATGGTATGCCTTTTCATCCTCTCTCATCTTTTTACCTAACCATTTTGGTTTGTCGTTTCAATATCCGACCTTGTTTTTTTGTTGATTTTGTTCATAATGATTACTTTTCACATGCAAAAGCTTTCACATCAACTATTGACAATTTTTTATGGTCAATGTGACGTGCAATATTTGTCTACCTCAAAAAAAAAAAAAAAAAATAAAAAAAAAAAAAAATAAAAAGTTATCATTTTGTATAAAAAGAACTTCGGGACATTGTTGGATATGCTAGTCTAGCTAGATGTTTAGTTGAACACTTGAAAAAATTGTGTTTTCAGATTTCTGAAACATAACAGTTTTAAGTACTTTTGTCATGTTATTATCACAATTCCTAGCTTGTCCTGATCTACTAGAATTAGGCATGAAGTCAAAAAAATTTCATATTTGATACATTCATGGTATTAATTATACTTAATAAAGTAGTCATAAAATTTAAAAATCTCAATTACAATTAAAATAAATTTATGTAATATTTATTAATATTCTATTTATTTAATATTTTAAAAGTTCTAGTAAAAAAATTAAATAAAATTTATAATTCATATTTAATATTCTTATTATTTAGTGAATAATGCAAAAGGGTAAAATAGTCTTTGGAACATTTATCATTCTCTATAATATCTCAAACAAACATGGGATTCAATAAAATAGTCCAATCCAGACCTCTAATCCCATGACTAAACAAACATAGGATATAAATCCAGTCCAACCAAATAGTCCAGGGACAATGTATCCCAAGACTAATTACAATTCTCCCTTATCCAGTCCGTCCAAACAAACACACCCTAAGGCCATGTTTGTTTGGGTGGACATGAGCTTGGGATTGGATTAATAGTCCAATAAAATTATTAATCCGATGTTTGGTTAAACAATTAAAGTATGGACTAATTATTTTAAACTTGACTATTAGTTAAGATAGGATACATAATCTAACGAATTCGTAGTCCTAGGACTATTAGTCATGGGAATGCTAATCCAGTCCGCCCAAACAAACATGGCCTACATGTCTTGTTTTGATTATCCAAGTTGTTTGTCTTAATTCGATAATCGTAACATTTTCATTTTATTGTGTTTGTCTCTAAAAAAATATATGATATATTTTCGACTATATATTTGTCGTTTATTTTTTCAAAAATAAATGTGATAAAATAAAAATGTTATGATTATCAGATCGTACTAATTTTTTTCATAGATAATATATATTAAAGGCCTTACAAAAGAAATAATTTAGATTATCGAAATAGGACCCATGATAACTCTCACGACCATTCAAATTGTCTCCCATTTAGATGTGACCTTGATAAAAATCTAACCCAAAAAAAAAATCTAACTTGAGGAAAGTGACGATATTATGGATTGGGTTCAAGTTAAAGATAAAACGTTATCGACAAGTTCAAGGCCCGATTGGCGGAATGGTTATTGTCACAATTTAAAATAGCCATGCAGTCCTCAAAAAAAAAAAATAGCCATGCATTAATGGCAAAATGTCCTTTAGAAGTTGGAAAGGGCGGGTTGAATTTGGGGTGGATTTCTTGTAATCCATTTTTATATCTGGTGCGGGATAAATTGGGAGATGGCAATAGTGGGGTGAGAAATAAATTAATTTGGATTAATTACACTAATAGTTTCTATAGTTTGGGACTTGTGTCACTTTAGTCCCTGACTTTCAATTGTGACACATTTGATTTTAAATTTTGAATTTTGTTCCAAATAAGGACAATTGAAAATATCATTAGATTTTTCAAGGGTAAAATCGTCAATTTGATAAAATATAAACTAATTTGACAAAAATAAATATCAAAAAAATATTTTTAATTTTTAAAAAATTATTTTTATCCACTAATGATAAAATTATGTAAAATTAATAAAAATTACATGATTAATTTTTTTAAATTAATTTTACATGATCATCATCTAAACACATAATAAAAATTAATTTGGTAAAATAAATAAATAAGTGTCTAAAAAATTTATCAATTTTACATAATTTTATTTTTAGTAAGTAGAAATAATTTTTAAAAATTTAAAAATATTTGTTTGACATTTATTTTTGTCAAATTAATTTATATTTTATCAAATTGACAATTTTACCCTTGAAAAATCTAATTATATATTTAATTGTCCTTATTTGGAACAAGATTCAAAATTCATGGTCAAATATGTCATAATTGAAAAATCATGAATCAAAGTGACACAAGTAGCAAACTATAGGGATTATTTGTGTAATTTACCCAATTAATTTTCATAAGTTGAAGAATAAAAATATTATTAAAAATTATAAATAATATAACATATTACGGATAATAATTTATACAAAATAAAAAGTGTAACATATATAGAAAATAGATAATATTTTAGTATTTTAATGTTATTAATTATAATGAAAAAAATTAAATTATATATATTATATAAATAAATATAATCGAAACGGGAATAGGGGTATAACGGCACAGAAAAACCTGTACAAGATAAGGCAAAAAATGCAAGTACGGAGCTAGCGAGGGAAAATGATCCTTCTAAAGGCGTGAGATTGTAGTGACAGCCAATGGCAATGCATGTGCAAATCTGGCCATTAATGGATAGAATATTCGAATTCGGATTTATTAAAATTGAAAATCTTTTTTAATAGGTGGATTAATTTCACAGGTGAAGTTTGAGGTGTTGTGTGATCCATTTGTATTTATTTTAATAATTTAAACCGTCCATCTCATATGATGAATTGAGAATAATTATATTTAAAAAAATATAATTAATTAGACATAAATAATTACATAATCAAATCATATATATAATGTAATAATTTAACGATTTATTCTTAAAAATTTATATATCGTATAGATAAAAATAATATGATGGTATGACAATAAATGTTGGATCAACTTAATTTTTTAAATATATAATCTTTTTAACTAAATATAAAAAATAAATAATTTAAATTATCAAAATGAGTCAGAGTTCCTATAATGAGTCAACTTCAGTATGAATATTGGAACTCGGAATATTGAGTGCTAAATAAACCTCACACGACTGATTGTAGAATCGCCTGATTTATATATATATATAGGTGAATAAAGATTTATTTACAAATATCATAATAATTATTTTTAATTAAATAATTAATTATTTTAAAAAATCTAGCAACACATACCACTAGCACGCCCAACATCAAGAATATAAATACAAAAAAAAGTTCTCTATAATAAAAATAAATAAATAAATAAAATTACAAAAGAGTCTATAAGACCTCGTTTGGAAATATATTATTTTAGTAATTTTTTATTTTTTTATAAAAAGATGTAAAAAAAAATAGACAGAGTGACGTAATAACTTATAGTGACTTTTGACTTTTTAACTAAAATGTATAATTTACAAACGAAACCTTAATAAGAGGGACTAATAAATCTTTGGTGATGATTGGCCCCTTGACTTCTTGTAAATTAATAGTATATAAGAGTGACCAATTGAACTAACTAATATAATTGGTTATAAAATTGCCTAATCTAAGCTACCTAATTCGCGCGACACCCCTGCCAAAGTGAAATTTGAGTAGAAATTGTCTAATTCCAATACACTTTTCACACATTTCAAAATAGTTTTATACATTTCAATATATTTTTCACACATTTTTCTAACAATAACAACAATTCTGAATGCTTTTTTTTATACATTTTCCTATATATAATTTAACATTACTACCATAATACCCGTACTATACACGGTTTTAAATAAATAATTGAAAATTAAAATTAAATAGTAAAAGAGTAGAATTATTTAAATTTTAACTATTTTTATCACAATTTTGCTTATATTTTTTTTTTACCATTAATGCTATGTTTTAAGTTCTAAATAACAATAACATGAATCGTAATGTAATTAGTAAAAATTAAACAAAAATTATGATAAATTATAAAATTTCACTTTTTAATTTTTATTTTTAACAACAAAAACTACACCTATGATAAAATATAAATAAATTATTATTTTCTATGGATTTCATAATTTTAATTTTTCATATACTAGATGATATTGTAAATTATGTGAAACTCATTAATTATTATTATTATTTTTCACTCATTACATTTTTTTAGTATGCCATATAATAGTAATAATAATAATATATATTTTTTTTTGGATGAAACTCAATCTAGCAAAATTTATTTAAATCAAAAAATTGAATAACAAAATAAAAATGACAAACAATGTGTGACCATTATCCTCTTATCTTGTCCAGAATGAGCATTTATTTACCAAGTACAATTTTTAAATTTTCTCACAATCGCTAGCTTTGGCATCTCACATTGGGCCATTTTCTTACTATTCTCTCACTCACATTTGCTTAACGGATCTTCATAGCACGGGTGTGATTTTTTAAAATTATTTTATAAACCATAATACTCGTGCTATGCACGAGTTTAAATAAATAATTAAAAATTAATTTTGAAATTAAATAATAACATAAAATCTATTTAGAAGAAATAAATAAACTATGGTAGAATGTATTTTTAAAGAAGTGCAATAAAATTACAAAGACTATTTTTACAATGAAATATAAGTGCATTTTGACTTATAAGTTTTGCAATTTAGTTTATTTTTTGTCAGAAATAGTCCAATCATATAATAGATTATATTTGTCAATTTATTAACTACCCATTGTCTATCTTGTAAAAATTTAAAAATATGCCTACTTAGGCATAAAATTATAGTTTCTCTTATGCCAAATTCACGAATACAAAAGAATAAAAGTTGGCTTCAGGATTTATAGTTGCAGTAGACACTAAAAGTGATATAATCTAATCGATTCAGTATTTATCTCAACTTGGTCATGACCTAATCATTAGAGACTTGTCTTAATCTATACCTCAGTATGAACCATTTAACTCATTTATTTATAAAATAGGTGAATAAATATATGTTAATATTTTTTTATAATAAAATAATAAATATATACATGTTTATGTATAGTTATTAAAAAAAATTAAAATTTTGATAAATTTTTATATTTATATTTAAAATTATTGAGAATTTATAGTTGTGGTAGACATTAAAAATGACATAATCTAATTGACTTAACATTTATCTCAACTTGACCATGACCTAATTATTAGAGAATTATTTTAACCTATTTGTAAGTATGAACCACTTAACTCGTTTATTTATTAAATTGGTGAATAAATATATGCTAGTAATTTTTGTAATAAAATAATAAATATGTACATGTTTATGCATAGTTATTAAAAAAAAATTAAAAGTTTGATAGAATTTTATATTTATATTTAAAATTATTACATGAATAGTTAAATGTATTTATGTGTAAAAAACTATCCAAGATTAACCTAAAATATGGGCATGGTTCTAACCATACTTTGGAACTGATTTAAAATTTTGATCGATCAATTAATAAAAATAGTTGGTAATAATAAATTTAAATTTTATGTTTAAATTATATTATAATTTCTTAGTTTTTGAATATTATGAACTAATTTGAAGGATAGTACTGACATTAAACATTAAGAGTAGTTTAGAAGTTGGATTAAAATAAATTTTTATGCCGACAATTAAATTCTTGGAGAATTATCTTCATTTATATCCAATTCATGATCACTTAATCCACTTATTTCTTTTTGTTTTTAAAATCGGTAAATATATTATGATTATTTTTTATAACAAAAATAAGAAAATGTATGTATATTTTTGACATATTTATTTATTTTTTGTAATAAACTATATATTTATATTAAAAATTCTTACACAAATAATTAAGTATATTTATGTATGAAAAGATTATATAACACTGGGTCAACCTAAAATACATAGTTTGTTCTAGTTCTACTCTAGGCTCGATTTAAAAATTAATCAGTTCATTAGTGAAAACAGTTAATAATAATCAATATAAGCTTATGTTTAATAATTTGTTAAGTTATGATGGGTATGAGCTAATACTGGATCAAATTTTAAAAGTAGTGTAAAAACTGAATTTGGTTGATTTTTATGCTACCCATCAATCTAATTTTTAGATAATTGTTTTGGTCAATGCCCAACCATCACATTGCTCACTTATTTATTTTTTAAAATGGTAAAAAAATTGTAAAAATTTTTATAACCAAAATAAAAAAATACGAATATATTTGGCATATTTATTAATATTCTAAAACTTCAATTAAGAAATTATATATTTGTTCTTCAAATATGTCTAATATTAAATTATATTTACATTTGAAAAATTATTTAAGATCAGATCAAACTAGTTCATAAATTTTATTTTTAGTATAGAACTTGATCATAGAAGTGAACTCTCAAAATAAATCATAATTTTTAATTTAAATTTTATTAAATTTTTATTTAATACAATTTTTCCGGTAAAATGTTTTAATATTTTAAAAATAATTAATTATTTGTGAAATGAAGTTACCATTAAAAAAAAACCAAAAAAATTGTTTTTTAGTTGTGTGAAAATTCATTAACACTAAAGAATTAAATTGATGAGAGATAGATTCCTCTTCTTTTTTTTTTTGGAAAACAAAATTAATGGCAAATTACATTAACGGCACCTGTAGTTTGGGTCTTATATCACTTTGATTCCTAACTTTTCAATTGTGACACATTTGACCTTAAATTTTAAATCTTGTTCCAAATAAAGACAATTAAAGATACCATTACTCAATTTCAAAGGCAAAATCATTAATTTGATAAAATATAAACTAATCTGACAAAAATAAATATCAAAAAAATATTTTTTAATTTCTAAAATTATTTCTACCCACTAAAGATAAAATTATATAAAAATGATAAATTTTTTAAACATTTATTTTTTTATTTATTGATTTATTTATTTTACCAAATTAATTTTTATTATATATTTGGATGATGATCATATAATGAATGGTTGTTTTTATTTTCATTAAATTAGTTTCTATTTATTCAAAAGTCAAATATGGCGACAACTTTGATATTATTATTAAACCAATCTATTAAATCAAAAAATTCAAAACTAAAAACATTTCATATATTAAATATATCGATTACACATTAATAGCCTAACAACCACTCATTACATGATCATCATCTAAACACAAAATAAGAATTAATTTGGTAAAAAAAATAAAAAATAAAAAATAAATGTTTAAAAGATTTATCAATTTTACATAAATTTGTTTTTGGTGGGTAGAAATTATTTTTAAAAATTCAAAAATATTTTTGACATTTATTTTTTTCTAATTAGTTTATATTTTATCAAATAGACGACTTTGCCATTGAAATTGAGCAATGATATCTTTAATTGTCCTTATTTGGAACAAGATTCAAACTTCAGGGTCAAATATGTCATAATTGAAAAGTCAATGACCAAAGTGACACAACCCCCAAACTATAGGGATACAACCCCCAAACTAAAGGGATTGTTAGTGTAATTCGCTCCAAAATCAATGTATGTGGTTAATAGGAAGGGTGCTTATAATCACACTTAATTTCTTTTCACACCCATCACATGTATTAAAAAATTTATAATTTAGGCATAAATATTAGTATATATGAGTGTACAAAACAAATCAAAAAAAAAAAAGTGTACAAAAGAGATTAAATGTGTGGAATTAAATTAAAATATTTTGAAGGTTCTTAATTTTTATCAAGAATTTTGAAGATTTAAGAGTAGTTATATATGGTACGAATAATATAGTAATATAATAAGAAGCAAGTTTTAATTTTTTTTGAAAAGAAATAAAAATCAGTAGGAGAGGATTAAGTTGGAAAGATATAGAATTTTTTTTTTATCTTTCCTTATGAAAACTATAAATTATGGAATTATTAATATTTTAAAAACTATTATTTTAATGGATTAGCCAATACTATTTAATTTAATAAATCTACAAATTTATTATGAAATTTTGGAACTCTCATAATGCTACACACAAAAATTTCTTTTCATTTATATGATATATAGACAGATAGATGTGATTCTTTATTAACAATATTTAGAGCCGTTCTAAAAAAAAAATGTAAATGCTTTGGCGAGAGATAACACTTGAGTCAAGTTCCAACCATGTCATGGGTAATAAAAATGAAAAATTGTACTTTCCCCCTGAAGTTTTAGAATTAGGCACTTTAAAATCCCTTGTTTGAGAAATAGGCATTAGAATATTTGTGATCCATTTTAAGAATATTTTGTTATTGATTAAGTTAATAAAATAACGGACAAATTATGCTAATAATCCATTCTGTTAATTTATTATTTTTTTAGAATCATTCTATTAATTTAAATTAACTTGATTTTGACATTAAATTTTTAATTTTATGCCAATTTAATCTAATAAATAACGAATGTTAGGATTTTTAATATTTTTATAAAAAATAATCATGTACATATGATAATTTTTTAACGATAAAATAGACTTATAAATTTATATTATTTCCTACTCCTCACAATAGAAATCGAAGAATTCACACCCCCACCTCTTTACCGTCCAATGCTTAAACCTACTACTACTATCGTACAACTAGGGCTATACAAAATAACATCCAATCTGTACCAATCTATCCAATCTAAATACCATCCAATCTGCACCAATTTGTCCAATCCACATTGATTCGCTCACTACCTGCAGATTAGTTTGAGTCACGGTTTGAAATTTGTAATTCATTTTCGAAACCGCTTCACTATAGTTAATACATTTTTTTTTTTTATCTCTAATGAAATATCAAAATAAAAATCAGTATTATATATTAATAAAAATATTATACAAATTAGTATTATATATTATGCAAAAAATTTCATAATTGTTAAGATTATTTTTCAATCTACTAACCGTCCAAATAGCTGTTTAATTATATATGAAAAATATTATGTAAAATTAGTTGATATATTTATCTCGGACAAATTACTAACAAGTCCTCTTTGAAAGAGGTGTGACCTATTTAGTCCCACAACCTTTTGTTTATACCTAAAAGTCCTTTAACGTTTTTTTTTTAAATTTTTATTTTCTGTCTTTGTTCTTCTCTGCCTTTTTCTCTTCCTAATTTTTGGTGATCGGCGATCGACGACCGGCGACCACGTCTTGCTTCTTCTTTTTCTCTTTCTGACATATAGTCATCGGCGATCACCATCGATTGGAGTTCATCAGCAATCACCGACCATCAACTTTTTGCTTTACCATCACCGATGGTGAAAAAGATATATTTCTGACAAAGATGAATAGATCTACTCAGATCTACACTAAATCTGAGTAGATCTATGTCAAATCCGACTAGATCTAAATAAAAAATAGTTGTCGGAATACAATCCTCTCTGTATATTTATCTTTTTCCTTCGACCTCTTAGTTTTTTTTTTTTTTTTACTTTTTCTCTACTATACACTTCTTTTTTCCGGTTTTAATGGAGAAAATTTTGAAGCTTTAAACAAGTTGTTTTCGAGTTTTAGTTACAGACGGTAAAAACTGTAAAATTTTACAGTTTCTGTTTTTTTGGTGCTGAAATAAATCATGCTTTAAAATTACAAAATTTTGCAGTTTCATAACATTATTTAGAACTATAAAATTTTAATAGAATCATGTTTTGAAACTGTAACATTTACAGTTTCAAAGCTTACTTTTTAATTTGATTAATATTTGAGATTATTTGCTTAAACCCTACAACAATTAAAAATAGCATATGTTTTTTTTCCATTATTGTTGTTTGTTGTTGTTATGTTTCTCTCTTCTTTTTTTTTTTTAATATTTACCATTTTGATATGTTTTTTTCGCTCTAATTTCTTCGCTTATTCTTTTTTTTTTTTTTTTCTAGCAATATTCTGGACATTCTGGTGAGTCTTTGACGATGTTCTTAACATCCAGTAAACGTTCTAGACATTCTGAAAACTTCTAATGACATTCAGAACACTCCGACTAATTTCCAGTGATATTCCAGTGACTTCCTAAAGATGCTGAACATTTTGACGAGTCTCTGGTGACCGTCTGATGGAAGTCCGACGATGGTAGGATGTAGCAGCATCTGTAAATTTTATAAAAAAAAATATAAGATTTTTTTGGTAACAATTAAAAATATGTAAGACTAATTGGTGCAAGTATTTTGTTTTGAGATTAGATGAATTTTGAATTTTGTGTATGTGAGTTACCGGTAAGTTCCCCATTTATCTCTCTCTCTCTCTCTCTCAATATATATATATATATTGATAATGGTTTATATGGGTGTTGATTTCTGACCTCACAACCAAATATGAAACTTAGTTGGAGAGCATGCGAAAAAATAAATTAAACTAAACACCTGCCAACAAGAAGATAAAAATACCACAGTGGCTTGTCCACCCGGGGGTACTTCAATGATCAAGTTAGTTACTTATCTCTCAAAGATATCAAATCAAGTATTCAGTGCATAGGTAAAAGCATACCTTAGACCTACGGGGTGCCTTATTTTTATAGCAAATAGTGCCCTCGTCCCCTAGAAGTCTCACTTCATAGGACTCAAGCACAACGCTTATCTCAGACTCTTAGTTAGATATGGATGAACTTCATAAGAGCCTCATCCCTATCCAAACTAAGCGCATCACTTATCTAGGATTCTTATCCTCTATCCAAACATCTCGGATTTTGAAATTACTGCACTATATCTCAGCAAGACCATAATCACATCGGCAATTTGGCTCACTCACATGGCACCTCAGCCAACACATCGGCCACACCTCGAGCACGTGACATGACCTGAAAAATACGTCCCCACAACTGCTCTCCATGTTCTATTACCTCTGCAACCTGATGTGATAGAACATATATTGTCTGATCTCCCAACATGTCGGCTAAACAACATGCAAAAGACACTCCTCCAACCAAGATCGTGACTCGTCAGCAGCAAGAAACATGGACTTAAGTGTTCACTCATCAATAATTAAGAACCAACATGTTCTTTCATCCAAGATTAACATCTCGACTAAGATCGTACTACTAGCCGACATCATGGCGCACCAGTTCAAGAATTCCAAGAATCTCAAATGCACACGAGCTGTCATGCATAATTTCCCCAACCGTTTTATCCACGTGGCGTTGCCCCACTGGTTCGTACTCGTCACGCGTCAGATGCGTCGCTTTGTCGCTGACCCATGCCGCCTGACATCATCACGGGCACGTCTACCTAGGCAGTTAACCGTGGTTTTGTCTCATTTTTCTCTTTTCAACAAAACTCTTCCCTCTTTCTCTCCATCTCTTCATTTTTTCTTTTACCAAATCCCTCTCATTCTCAGACTTTCTCTCTCTAAAACCTCCATTGTTGTACGTGTGAAGCTTCTTGCTACCACCTGCGTTCATGACTTTCGACGAGTATTCTATCATTTCGCTCCGATTAATAGCATCATCTAACTTCGACGAACTAGATTTTGGCTTTCATTTCTGCAGCTTCAACCTGTAAGTCTTTGAATCTTTCCCCTTTTCATTTTCAGTCTTTGATTTTTCTATAATCTCCATATTCTCATGCATGCCTTTATGATTTCATATTTGTATTCTTGCATACTTTTCATTCTTGCACACTAGCACCATGAGTCATCACCAATCCCTTGTGTTTCTTGCATTCGTATGCTCATTCATGTCTTGAATGTGTTCTTGCGCTCTGTCTTAAATTTTGAATTTGTTTTCTCTTTTTGTTTCTCTATTTCCAGATCTCGGGCGAGGAATGCCTCGTTTGTCCTATTCTCTACTCTTTGAGTTCTGATTCCAAGAATGCCGATCTTCAGAGGTATGACAACCTTGGTGCCACAAGTCATGGCAAAGTGAGATTCTCTAGTAGATCTTCTCGACGTGGTGTGATATGCCCATAAAACATTAGGTAACTCTTCTACTCACTTGCCTTTGGCAATTGCCAATCTCTTCTTTATTCCATCCAGGATGGTCTTGTTAGAGGCCTCGGCTTGGCCATTACTTTGAGGGAAGCTAGGAGTTGAGTAGTAATTCTTGATCTTGTACTTCGTGCAGAAGTTCTTGAACAACTTGCTGTCAAATTAGATACCGTTGTCTACCACAATGGCTCTTGGGATCTCGAATCTGGTAATAATGTTCTTCTAGATAAAGTTCTTGACATCAACATCTCAAATTTTGGTCAGAGGTTCAGTCTCTACCCACTTTGTAAAGTAGTCTGTGGCCACCAATAAGAACTTTATTTGTCCAGTCACCTTGAGTAATTGCCCAATCAGATCCATGCCCACTAGGCAAATGGCTAGGGACTTGACACTGGGTTCAGGTCTCCAGTTGGCTGATGTATTAAGGGTGCAAACTATTGACACTTTTCATATTTTTTGACATAGGCTTCGGCGTCCTTTTGCATATAGGGCCACCGATATCCCTGTGATATGGCTCTGTGGGCAAGGGATCTACCCCTGGCGTGGTTTCCAAAAACTTCTTCGTGGATCTCGTATAGGAAGTCTTCCACCTAGGAAGGGTACACACATTGCAACAAAGGTCTAGTAAAGGATCTTCAATACAAATGGCCTTCTGCTAATAAGCAGAATATAGCCGACTTCAGCCTGATCTTGTGAGCCTTCTTTTTGTCTTCTGGTAGCTGGCTATCTCTAATGAATTTGACTAAGGCATCCATCTAACTTGGGCCCAACTGTGACAACCCTCGCCACTGTTTACTGGTTAACCACTGATTACTGCTAAACTGAGACTAAACATGTTAATTAACTGACTGACTGAAATCTGGAACTGATTGATTGTCTGTATCTGTTTAAGTGCATCTCTATCTGTCCGACTGTTAAACTATCTGTTCATGTTTTATGTTTTAAACTACAAATTGAAGGCCTTATCGGCGGCCGAATCGGAAATTGATTAGTGATATGTGTTAATCACAATTTATGTGATTTTATGGCATATTTATTTGAAATGTGATTTAGTATGATTAAATAGATTAAAATAAGTTAAATTACAAGAGTTGACCTTATTTGCAACTTTGCCACTTAGTGGCCCACTTCCTTACACATATTGAGGCTTGAATACACTTAGGCAAAACATTTCCTCAGCCATTTCCTTAGACTCAACCGACTAGAGAGAGAGGGAGCTAGGAGAAACTTGTCTTAATCTTGCATTGCTTGGAAACTTAGTAGTTTTGAGGAGAATTTGGCAAATTAAGCTTCCCTTCCTATAATTCAATACTTAAGGTAGAGTCTTCACCTTCTTGTTCATATAATTGAGTTAGTTCTTGCATGGCTCTTGACATATTGGAGTTTAAAGTCAAGATTTGGTCTTGTGATGTTGAATTATAGCATATATCTTGCATGCATGTCTACATTGTTGCATTTTGAGGTTGATTACATGGAGTTTGGTACATGCATGCTCATATTATTGTTATTGTCCATGTTTTCATCTTGTTTTTGGAAGTTGAGGCTCATTTGAGCAAATAATTGAAGCTTTGAATTGGTTTAAACTCATGTATGTCATGTTTGAGTTATGTTCATGAAAATTGGTTTGAAATTGAATTTAATTGAACTACCTTTGGGCTTAGATTTCTCAAATTTATCCTTGAAACTTGTTTTTGAGCTTGAGGTTCAAATCTGGAAATTCCAGATTTTGGACTCACGCTCGAGCGGAGTAACTGGCGCTCGAGCGTGATATTCGTGGATCCAGCACTTTACACTGTTTGACAGTCCGCTCGAGCGGGTATTGGACGGTCGAGCGAGGACCTGTATCACACGCTCGAGCGGGTATCGAGCGCCCAATCGAGCGTAATTTTCACACATCTAGTACTTTTGACATGTTTTACAGTCCGCTCGAGCGGGGTAACTCGCGCTCGAGCGGAGTATTTTGTTTGCCTGTACGCTCGAGCGGGACCTCCGTTTTTTTAAAAATTCTGAAAATGTTTTTAAAGTGCATCTTTGCATCCTCATTCCATCCTAGGCATTCCTAGGCCTAGTTTAAGGCATCTTAATGAGGATATTGATGTAGAACCACACCGAGTCAAGATACGGATTAAGTTATTATTTTTCCCAACTGTGTAGCTTAGTGCGTGTTCACTCTGTAACTATATAGGGTTGGCATCCGAAGACGCGTACTAGCTTATCTGTAGCCCGGAACTCTGTGAGTAACAATGTTGTAAAGATATGTTCGAAAATGAATATTTTCTGAATGATCAACTGAACTGTTTACTGTTAACTGAATGAATGTTTGTCCTCTATTCTGAATTGTATTGTGGCATCCTTAGCAACTACTGTTACTGTTATTGCTACTGTTACAGAGATCTCTATCAGTTCCTATTTTGGAACTTCTGTTTACTGTTATGATGGCCATCATTGACTGCTCGGTCTTTCAAGACCTACTGTTTACTGTACTGTTCTGCTAATGGATGCACCATATATGACTGTTATGACTGAATGACTGATACACTGAATCAATTGAATGTTTTCAATACTAAAAGAACATTCATTCTTAACCTCTTTACGCATTATGTTATTCACTGGGTTTTAGCTCACCGCTCATATATATATGTAGGTGTTCAGGCACCAGACCGGAGCTAGGAGTGTGGGTTAGACTCCCTTTTGTCAAAGCCAACCACTGTGCCTCACTGCGAGGTTCCGAACCTGTCAAGCTAGGGCTTTTGGGGTGTTTTAGTTTCCCCATTTTTGTATTTGTTCTGTAATTACTGTATAAACTGAATGGTGTTGTACTGTACTGTACTGTTCTAATAGGGATTAAGTCCCTGACCTGAATGATTGTATATATTGTACATGTATGTATAGATTGTTCTGTTATGAATGTGTATATATATGAAAAGTCTTTTGCATACAGACTGCTACAGCTTATTGGACATCTTTTAATTACTGTTTTGGCTTCCGCCAGCCCCTGTACTCTGTATTACTGTATTACTGTTAATCAGGCCTTCGGTAATCTCGGATTACTGGCCGGTTACGGTACTAAACCCATAGGGGCGGGTTTGGGCCGTGACACCAGCTCTATGCACATTGTCTTATATTCTATTGTTAGGGGTTCCACGCTTGGGCCTGATAAATAGTCTACCATTATCGTTCTTGGCATATTCGACTTTATGGCGCTGACAAAGTTAGCCAGGGTGTCTGCATAGCTGTTGTCTTCTCTGCAAACTTGTTACACCCTGACAACTCTAGAATTGTGCTAGTAACTTAATAACCTCTTTGATATAGGCCACCATCCTCTCATCTCGGGCTGCGTATTCTCTCATCGCTTGGTTCACGATGAGTTGGGAGTCACAATATACCACTACCTCATCGGCTTTGACAACCATTGTTAATTTCAATCCTACAATCAGTGTCTCACATTCTGCTTCATTATTTGAGGCCTAGAACCCCAGTCGGATTGACTATTTTATCATCTGTCTGTCTGGTAAGACCAGTACTACCCTTGTCCCCACTCCTTGTCGGTTTGAATTGCCATCGACAAAGAGGCGGAAGGACTCACCGATGTCGATGTCACAAGGCTTTAGTTTTTCTTGGTTTTTCTTTTTTCCTACTAGCATGGGTTTTTGTGGTATCAGCTGTGCTTTTTCTATGCATCCTAGGCCGAGATTTACTGGTTTAGGCTTCGGGTTTGTGTTCGGTGTGAACTTAGCAACAAAGTTGGCCAAAACCTGACCTTTGATTGTTGTCATTAGTCTGTATTCTATGTCATACTGACCTAGAACCACCGCCCATTGTGCTACTCTACCTGTCAAGTCCCCATGTTGCAGTTGGGATTTTAGTGGGTGCTTCGTGAGCATCACTATCTTGTGAGCTTGAAAGTAGTGGTTCAATTTCTTCGATGCCATTACCAGGGCGAGTGTTAGCATTTCCAAAGGTAAGTACCTCATGTCTGCGCTTGCTAGGGTCTTGCTAATGTAGTACACCACCTTCTACCCCTCTTCTTATTCTCTGATAACCACGGCACTAACGGCGTGATCTGAGGCTGCCAAATATAAGAAAAAATCCTCTTCTGGAACCGGATTTGACAATACTGGTGGGGTTGTTAAATACCTCTTCAAGTCGGCTAAAGCGACTTCACATTCATCCATCCAGAAAAAGTTTGTGGCCTTCTTTAGTGGCTGGAAGAATGGCTTACATTTATCCGAACTCCAATTGATGAATTTGTTCAGCGCAGCTGCTTTGCCGGTCAGAACTTGGACTTCTTTTGTTGTCGTCGGGCTCTTTAGATTAAGGATGGCCTTGATCTGATCAAGGCTTGTGTGATAACCCTGTTCCGTAATTAGCTAATTGGTCCTTATTATGAGTTTGATTATATGTCTAATATGATTTTGTGTGCCATTATGTGAAAATGTGTGATTTTAAATTTCTATCTGTTCGCCGTAGGAATATCTGTTTGCTTATCTGCTTTGGGAATTAAATTGAAGGCCTTATCGGTCACAGAACCTGAAATTGATTACGCCATTGTGATTGGCATAATTTTTAGAGCCTACGGTGAAATTTAATTGAAAATTGATTCGGATCAGATTAATTAGTGGTGTAGCACTCAAATTGTTTAATATTAAATAATTGTGACTAGTGGGAATTTATGTAGAAGGGCACTATATACTTAGTTCCTATACTTGAGCTCAAGAATCAGATTTTGTGCCTTGAGAGAGAGAGAGAGGGTCGGATATAGAGAGAGAAATGGAGAGCATTGTGTAATTTTGGCTCAAGGTTTGGGAATTTGAAGATTAAACTCAAGAATTGGCTAGAGTTGGGTGTTGAAGCCTCTAGGTAAGTGAATTCATGAATTTTAAGTTATCATCTTGTGAATTCAAGTTTGAATAATGGTCAAGAACATGGATTAAATTCATTATAAGGAAATTGAGTTGATTTTGTTGTATTTGAAGTCATGGAATGCATGCATGTGCATAAATGTTACAATTTTGGGTGTTCTAGCATGTAGCATGTTAAAAATGAAGAATAGAGCACCAAATCTCACATGCATAAGTAGTTTTGTGTAGCTTCATGATTTGGAGCGTCATTTGTACCATTTGTATCAGAAATGAAGTCAAAATTTACATGCAAGCATGATTTGGATGAATTTTATGTGTCGAAGCATCATTTGACCTATTTGAAATGGAATTGGAGTTAAAAGATTGCATGCATGTTTGATTTTTGGAGATATGAAGCTCATATGGGATTTGAAAGCATAAACCATGATTATACAAGAATGTTGATTGATTTTGAAGAATTGAACCATGATTTTGAGGAATTAGCTTCATATTGTTTGTGTACCCTCGTAATATAATGTGTTTATATGTTTTTGGGACTGAAATCATGAGTTGAGACCCTTGAACATCAAAATTGAACTCCAAGAACAGTTCTGGAATTTCCAAAAAGTTTGATGTCCGCTCGAGCAGGGAAATCGCCGCTCGAGCGTGAATTTCGTGCTCCCAGCACTTTTTGCAGACATGGTATCCGCTCGAGCGGGGAAGTTCACGCTCGAGCGGGAAACCATGTAGAGAGGCCTTCCGCTCGAGTGCCAGAATGCACGCTTGAGCGTAAATTCGGTATAGCCAGTACTTTTGTAGGCCTCTTGGGTCTGTTCGAGCGGGGAAGTCCACGCTCAAGCGGGGACCTTGTTTTCTGTGTTTCATTTTCCGTTCCCTTTCACTTCTAAGCACTCTTAGGCATACATTGAGCATTGTAATTGAGTTAAAGAGATAAGAATGAAGCCTAAAGAGGAATATGTGAATTAAAGAACGGATTGAATTATTTGTGACTCATATGTGTTATATGATGTGTAGGGTCAAGCTCTAGGGCAAATCCACAAGCTGATCACTGTGAGTAATATCTTAACGAGATATTTGAAATATGTTGTTGTCCAATCGTTTACTCTATATAAGTTTTGTAAGTTCATTAATTTGAATGGTGGATGACAATTGACTTAAATGATTGGGCCGAAGGCCGATTGACACAAATGATTGGGCCGAAGGCCGATTGATACAAGTGTTTGGGCTAAGGGCCAGTTTGATATGAAAGTTTGAAAGGCCTAATAGCCAGTTTGATATGAAAGTTTGAAAGGCCTAGAGGCCAGTTTGACATGCATGAAAGGGCCAGAGGCCAGTTTGACATGCATGAAAGGGCCAGAGGCCAGTTTGATATGAATGAATGGGCCAGAGGCCAGTTTGACATGCATGAATGGGCCAGAGGCCAGTTTGATATGAATGAATGGGCCAGAGGCCAGTTTGATATGAATAAATGGGCCAGAGGCCAGTTTGACATGAATGAAAGTTGAATGGGCCAAAGGCCAGTTTGACAAATAGAAGATAAATGGGCCAAAGGCCAGTATGTTTGGAACCACAGTCACTTGACTTAAATTGTGTATATATATATACGTTAAATAGAAATATAAATTGGGCCCAAGGCCGTTTGAAGCATGTTGTTCTACATACCGTTTGTATAACTCGTTTATTTGATATTATTCACTGGGCTATCGCTCACGCTCATTCATGTGTTTGTAGGTGAGCCAAGAGAAGTCCAAACCAGCCCCAGTGAAGTCTATATGGAACAACTAAGGTTTTGAAGAGTCAGCCCTTGTGTCTCACACACAAGACACGTCTTCGCCCTTCTGCCATTCTATGTTATTTTGTCATGTTGGCGAGGACCTTAGTGTACGTCTGTATATAGCTTTGTTTTGGTTGACTTAGATTTGAATGATCCTGTCTGTATAGAACTTTATGTTACTATACTTTCTGTTGTGAGTTATTAACATATGTATGTTTGGAGGGTTATGATGTGCATATAAGCACGGCTCTATGGACAAAGTTTTAAATTTGCTTCCATTTGGCCCCTTTACTCTGATGAGTTTTGTCTTATTTGGTTTGAGGCCGTAGGTAATCTCGTGATTACTGGCTGGTTATGGCCTTAACCCATAGGGGCGGGTTTGGGTCATGACAGCTTGCTTCAATTCCTTTTCTGGTCACTAGATATCCCAGGAATTTTCCAGATCCCACTCCGAAGGTGTACTTAGAGGCATTCAAACGAAGCCGATATGCATTCAGGATATTAAAAACATCTTTCATATCGGCTAAATGATCTGAAGGTTCCTTGCTCTTAACAACCATGTTGTTGATGTAGACTTTTACAATCTTTCCGATCAGATGTGTGAACATCTTTGTTACTAGCCTCTGATATGTTGTCCCTACGTTCTTTAATCCAAAGGGTATCACTCTATAGCAGTAGAGTCCTTTTAGAGTGATGAATGTTGTATTCTCATCGTTTGGAGCGTACAAGGCTATCTGATGATAGCCTCAGTATGCATCGAGGAAGCTCATTCTTCCATGGCTAGAGGTGGCATCCACAAGCTGGTCTATCTTTGGCAAATGGAAACAGTCCTTCGGGCAAGCCTTATTCAAGCTTGTGAAGTTCACGCAGACCCTCTATTTGTCATTCTTTTTCTTTACTACCATTGTGTTGGACAACCACGTTGGGTAGTTTACTTTTTGGATTGCTTGGGTTTCCAACAGCTTTTCTACTTTCTCTTCAACTTCTTGTACATGAACCATGGTTGGTCGCCTAGCTCTTTGGACCACAGGTTTGGCCGACCTGTCCATATTGAGCTTGTGGCAGGTGATCTCGGAGCTAATCATTGACATCTCGTAGGGTGTCCAAGCGAACACCTCTATCTTCTTTCTCAAGAAAGTTTCCAATTTTCTTTTTTCTTCCTCAACTAAGCCTAATTCGAGGAGGAAGAATCGTTCTTCGTCTCTTTCTTGTACCAGGACCTTTTTCAAGGGTTTTTGCTCTTGTTGGCTGGCTCTTTGCCTACATTGTCCAAGACCTCCTGGTCTTCGTCTTCAACTTCTGCCATCTCCGTTTCTCTAACAGCGTAAGTGTACTTCATTGCAGTTATGGAGCAATTTTTGGCTTGCACTTGGTTTCCTTTTACCTCCTCAATCCCAAATTTGGTTGGGAATCGCAGTAATTGGTGCAGTGTTGAGGGAACAACTCTCATAGCGTGTAACCAAGGTCTTCCCAAGATAATGTTGTACAAGGAGGGAGTGTCTATCACGGTAAACTCTGTGGTTACCATCTTGGTTCTAGCCTGAACCTCCAGGTTTGTGGTACCCAATGGCCACGTCGGGGTTCATTAAATCCAACCATAGGGCTATCAAACTGCTCCAAATCGTCTTTGTGAAGGCCGAGTTTCTTGTAACATCTAACATACATGAGATCACAAGAGTTGCCTTAATTTATTAATATGCACCTTACCTAGCATTCTCCAAACTTCAGTGTTACTATAAGAGCATCATTATGCGGATATTGTACCATATCTAGGTTTTCTTCTGTGAACGAGATCATCAGCCCCCGAAGTCCTTCCACTCGACGTTTTTTCTACTGGACTTGGTAGACATGCTGCAAACGCCTTGCCTTTTACATCTCACCTCGGATCTTGTTCTCATTGACTTTTGTATAGATCACGTTAATAACTCCTGGTCCATCTGCCTTTGGTGGCGGGGGTGAAGGTGCTGTTCCAAGCGCCTGGGTCAACTTCGCATATTCCTCTCATGTCTTCACTTCGTCTATCAAGTCTCTCAAGTGTCCCTGTCTGACCAGAACTTTTAGGTGTTGTTTCAGGGCTCTGTACCCTTGAGTCATGTGCCTATTCTCATCATGGTAGGCACAATTCTTCCCGGGGTTTCTGCCCATGTACTCCCCTAAGGTCTTCTGCAGTGGCCTAAAGTAGGGTTGATTTCTAAGACCCTATAAATGGGGATCTTGAAAATAGTGCTCACGGCTTGCATAGCCTTCAATCCTGGTTCTGGCTTGTCGGCACCATTATTTTCTCGGCTACGCTTCGGTGAGCCGTTTCTTCTCTCATGCTTTACTACACCTGTTTTTTTCACTTTCCTGTCTTCCTCTGCCCTTGCATATTTCTCAATCCTTGTTATGAGATCCTCTATGTTCTTCGAGATGGTCCTTGCAAGGGATTGCCGGAGCAGACAATCTTAAAAGACACGACCGCAAGTTCCTGGTTACAAGTTGGGATCCAATTATAAACCTCGTAGTACCTCTTGGTGTCAGCCCTAAGGCCTAAGCCTTCACCATCGCTTATCTTCAAAACCAATAAGGAGTTTACCCTTAATGACTATAATTTGTTTGTAACAAACCTAGTCACAAACATCTCGGTCAGGTCTTCCCAACTCTTCACACATCCCTACGGTAATTTGTGGAACCAGTCTGACGCTATTTCCCCAAATGTTGATGGGAACATCTTGCATAGTAACTGTTTATTCCCACTCTACAAAGCCATCGCATTCAGGTATAGACCAACATAGAAGCTCAGGTCGGACTTACCATCGTAGATCTGGAATCTCGGTATGCTGAATCTCTTTGGCTCCTTGTAGGTTGACTTTTTCGCACCCCTTTCTGGAAGACGAATAAGCCCTATAGTATCGAACTCCCGCGGTTCTGAATCTGATTCCACAAGTAAAATGTGAAATAGATAATCACCAAAGAGTCCTAATCCGACAAATCTTTGAAAAATTGATTTTGAATAAAAAATGTCAAAAATAGATTGCTTTGCCAGATACAGAGTCGCTACCTAAATATTTTTTCGGAAAATTTAGGAAACCCATGGCTCGTGCCAAAGGCCACGTGTCCATCATCACCAAGATTGTCTCGGCTCGGGAACTTAAGTACGAGAGGGGAAGGTCATGAATTGAGCACCCCCGCTCGCCCGATCAAAGATCGGCCTCTACTAATCATGATATGAATTTTATTTACATTATATGTTCTTGTCCCATTTCTTAGGATAACATTACTATGTGATGCGCATACACATAAGTATAGACTAACTTGCAAGAATTGGAACACTTGATTCATGTTTGTTTGCAAATTTGTTTCAAAATATGTACTACTTGAAAAAGTGATCGCATATGAATATTACTCAAATTATTCCAACTCAAGCAACTAACCTTCATCCACAGGTATTCAAGCAGTTATAGCACTTAAGCAATTAACCTCATGGCAAGCATGCTAAACATGGCAAACAATCACATGCATGCGATTATGCTAAAGTGATTAAAGGCTCACCTAGTACTCCAAGCCAATAATAAACAAAAGAGTTAGAAAAATGCATGACCCTAACTAGGCAATATGACTAATGCAACACATGCGATATGCAAATACTAGGCTCGGCTACTAATATGGCATACGAATCAATTAAATAGCATGCGGTCTAAGCATGTATTCAAAAAAGTATTTAAACTAACAATGCAAGTTAGAATGATGAACCCAGCCTCGGTATATGCAATACAAATGGATGCAAACATGAAGTATGCTAAACAAAACATGATATCTCTAAACTAACCAACCTAAGCTAGTAAATAAAATGGAGAAATACATGGGATTAGAAGACATACACAATATTACAAGATTATACCCTCACGAAGGAGAGTCCGAATAAACTAACTGGCTAACTAGCTACGCTAAGCTAATTTTACAAAATAAATTAAATTAGCTAAACTACTTAACTAATTATTACAATAACAAATGAATTAACTATTCTAGTTAACTAAAATAATTACAAGACGAAATCAAGCAACTAGTTAACTAACTAATTAATTACAACACTTTACAAAATTAACTCGCTACAACTAATTAATTACAATAAATATTTAAACTTAAACATGCTCGGTATGCGAGGAATGCTCATGCACGTGCTCGGTTTCCACCCGAAAAGCCACTGTTTTGCTTTTAGAAGGTCTCTGTTGCACAATAGAACACTTACACCTTTGTCCACTTCCAAAATAGCTCTGCTCTGTTCAAAAACACACTACTGAATTTTGCATTGGTGGCCGGCTGGCTAAGGAAAGTGGCCTGCCGGCCACTGTTGCAGGGTTCAACTTGCTGCAACAGAGAACAAACAGAGCATGCATAGGGTATTCTCAAGGGTATGTTTGCACAATTCACCTCTCCTTATCATGAACAGATCAAAGGAGAGACGAAACTTAGTCCACAAGCCATCAACTCAAGCAATTTCATTGCATGATGGCTTATGAACCAAAGTGTGCAAATTCAATAAATGCAACAAAATAAGACTCTAACCTCCTTCCTTTCATGAATTGATCAAGGGAAATGGTGACCTTGGAAACTTGAATCATTTCATCACTAATGAGTATGAAATGCCTCAAGCTTCTATGTGTTCAATTAACGTCCGATGAACACAAAACCAAATTATTATCTTGCATCCTTTTAGTCCTATTTTAATTACTTCATTTTAAATTACCAACCATCCTTTAATTCATTGGGTCCAAAGGTGAGTTTAAAGTCCTCTAATGGAAAGAGGACTCAAACCAAGTGTTGTTTTAGGCATGAAAAAGACATCATACCATTGGTAATGAATTCCCAAAGGGATTAAATCATTAAGCATGACATCTCAATCTCATACTTAAACAAACAAGTTGTTTGAAACCACTTTCAAAGTAAAACAAAAGCCAAGAAAGAAGAGAGGTTGCAGAGATGATTAAGAGTGATCACAAGTATGGAAAGCCATAAATAAATGCAATCAACTCAAACAAGATGATGTCTAAGGCCTAGAACACCAAACTCCTGAGGACAATTACACTATAAGCATGCAAAACAAAGCTCAAATGCAACTATCAATAAAAACTAGTGCTAAAACAGTCTAAAAATAGTCCTGAAATTAACCCTTGGGTACGGGGAGTGGGTCGTGACATTTGGTTAAGGGTCTATAGGCAAAGATGAAGGATATGTAGGCTAAAGTGCAGAAATTTGCTAGAGAGATAGAGAGAATTGTAAAGAGAGAAAAAAAATTTGCTCCAAATTTTTTTTTAACCTTAAAACATGAGAGAGAGCCCTCCTATATATAGAAAACATGAATTTCCCTCAAGAACATCCAGCCCTACACGTGAGAGCAGATGCAAGCATTTGTGCAAATAGTTGGCACAACTGTCACAAAATATCTGTAAAAGACACTGGTGGCTGGCCGACCGGCCATCACTGGTGGCTGACAGGCAATATAAACATAAGTGGCCAGCAACCAAGAGTGATGGCTGGAAGCCCATAAGGGTGGCCAGTAGGCCACCAAGGGTTGTAGGCTTGAAAAACATTGGGTTTGGCTAAAAAACAAGGCAATAGGGGTATAAGGTTTGAAAGGTTCAGAGCTGTGGCATTCCACTGAGGACTTCGAGCACTTGACAAGTGTATAGACTCATCATCGGGTGTGCAAGCGATGGTGTCCAAGTTGTAAGGGCCGTAAAAAATGGGGTGTCTACACACTTCAAACGCATCTAACTCCACCGAGAATGGTGTCTTCAACTGTGCATTGGATGTGATCTCGGCGTCCTGCCTCTTTCGCTGGAGGTAGTCTCGCAAGTCTTCCTTTGACCGTATAGGAGCTCGGCTATCGATCGACTTCAGCCTCTTTGGAGCACTGCTTTCTATGTTGGGATGCATCTTTTTGGAATTCTCTGCGTCTGCCATGTCGTCAAAGTAGAGGCCTTGCTCGTGGACCTGTCGAGATCCCCTGACCTAGGTTTCCTTAGTCCTCAGGGTTGTTTGGGACTCCTCCTGCCGGGACTCTATCTGTCCGGCATTCTGGGATCGCCGTTGTGAAGTCCCTGGTCTCTTCTCATGTTGAGGGATTGTTGGCACTGTAACCAGTCCTTCTTTCTGGGTGTTGGTGTTTGCTACTAGGGTCGGCGTTTCCGGTAAAGGCAATTTCAACTGCATCACCTTACTCTGCATCATAAAGTTCACCATGATTTGCAGATCCTTCAACTTGTTTACCATGTCCTTCAACTTATTGTCTCTTCTCTGGCATCTTTCTTTCCATACCTAGCAGTCACTTTCGTTATAGTATTCTTCCCGATTGCCTTTTCGTGGGCCATTACGACCCCTTACAATGTTGTTGGCCTCAAGATTTGCTTCTTGCACTTCTTCGTCATTGTTTCCCACTCCAGTGTTGGGATCTACGTACTCCTGTTCCTCATTATGCATGTCGTCCCCGACTCTCACCTCTTGTCCGGTGTTGGCCATATATTCCTACTAAGTTCCCACAGATAGTGCCAAATTGTGGGTGCTGATTTCCAACCTCACAACCAAACTGGGAACTTAGCTGGAGAGTACGCGAAAGAATAGATTAAACCAAACACATGCCAACAAGAAGACAAGAATACTACAGTAGCTCGTTCACCCAGGGACACTCCGCCAATCAAATTAGTCATTTGTCTCTCAAAGATATCAAATCAAGTATTCAGTGCACAAGTAAAAACATACCTTAGACCCACGAGGTGCCTTACTTTTATAGCAAACAGTGCCCTCATCCCCTAGAAGTCTCATTTCATAGGACTCAAGCACAACGTTTATCTTGGACTCTTAATTAGATATGGATGAACTCCACAAGAGCATCATCCCTATTCGAACTAAACGCCTCATTTATCTAGGACTCTTATTATCTATCTAAATATCTCAGATTTTGGTATTACCACACTATATCTGGGTAATACCACAATCATATCGACAATCTGACTCGTCTACATGACACATTGACCAACACATCGACCACACCTCGATCACGTGACATGACCTCAAAAATACGTCCCCCAGAGTTTGCCTTTTGAATGAATTAACTCACTGAATTTTAAAAAATAAATTTACAATTTTACCATTAGAAGTAAAGCTCACATGCATGGTTTCGACCAAAAAAATCAACAGACATTTTTAATTGGATCAAATCATTACAAAAGTCAAAATCAAAGACATTAGAAGGATTTGCATTAATGGAATCAGAGTTTAACAGCTACTTGGATTAATATTTAGCATTAATGTACCTAGTGAGAAAAATATTTATTTTAGGAACTGTAAATATATAAATAATAATAAAAGACCCTCAAGATCTCTCAACTCAACTTTATTTACATATTTTTTCTGAGACAAGTCGTACCAAGCTAACTTTTCATGTTGTTATCTCCAAAGAGGAATATGCAAATAGATCCACTTTTTGCTAGAAAGGTAAGAGGTGTTGCAGAGAAATGTGTTGTCTTTTCATTTGTATTCTGTGTATGAATAGAGCTTTCAAAATATAATTTCACCATATATCTTAAAATATAGTTCTCTTTCACGTTTGGTTACTTTCTCTTTTTCGTATTCTCCATTTTAAAAAGTAAAATATTTTTGTATTTTAAGTCTATCCGGACGTCCCCAACTGTCCGACCGATTGACCGAAAAATGTAATATATATATATATATACTGGCAATTACCAATCACCACATGTTATTTAGGAAAAAAAAATTATATTTATTTTTTATATTTGTTAAATATAAAAATTATTTTTTTATTTGAATGTTAAAAAGATTTTGATTATGAATTTTGAATAAAAATTTTAATAAAATTTTGAATTGTATGTGTGGTTATGAGTTAACTTTTCAAATTATTTTCAATTAATAATTTTTTAATGTTATCTTCTAATAATTAATTTTTTAAATTGAATTTTAAAAAGAATTTAATTATGTGTTAGATCAAAAATTTTAGTAGAAATTTAAGTTAATTTTTTAGTTATGAATTATAACTTTTTAAATTAAGTTTTAAAAAATCTTTTCAAAACTCATGACTAAACAAATTTTCTTATTTCACAGATCACATCAAATATTCAAAATTCAATTCAATACTCAATTCAATACTTTATTCAAAACTTATAATCAAACAAATTTTTTACACTCCAATTATAATTCCAAAACTCACAAACTCAAAATATAACTTTATTCTCAAATCATATTTAAAAAATACAACCAAAACCTTGAATTGTACTTTTTTAAAAAATTAAATTATATTCTCAAAGATAAATATTTAAAAATAATAAAAACTTAATTAATTAAGAATTTTAAAAGAACAATTCAAAATAATTTATACTTTTTTTATATAATTGAACAAATGTAAGAAAAATTAATTAATTGATTTTTAAAATGTGAAAAAATGAGGAGAAAAAAAAAATTGATTGATGTGTATAAAAAAAAAAAGAGAGAAATAAGGAGAAAGGAAAGAAAAAAATAACTTTGAAAACTTCTTTAAAAAATGACGAACCAAAATTATTTTTTGATTCTTCAATCCAAAAGTTAATTTAAAAATTAAACCGACCACTTCCTTTTTTTAACCAACGCCAAAAACCAAATTGCATAACAAATAATCAGATTCTGAAAAAACTCAGATATGGGTTCCAATCAACAAAAGATTCATTTTTGACCAAAGGTATTTACAAACTAATAGACCCTAAATCTATGTGGGGGGCAACTTGATTGGGATGGGAGGTTAAATTAATCCCACCAAACTACTATACATTCTTTGCAACAAAGATGAGACGAATTGAGTAGAACAATGCTCATCATTTTCCCAACCAGCGTTTGCAACAGCTGAGACTCCATTTTGCAAGCTCAAAGCTCTCTCTACCAACACAACACCTATGTCCTCCTTAGATGGTCTCTCGTAAAGAAAGGATGCCTTAGGGCCTCCCGTGCAGTAAACCTCTCTAACGGATCATACCTCAGACACCCTTGCAAGAGATGTATCAGATCCCCTGCTGAATGGTCTACATGCTGCATAATTAGGTTCTGCCATGGCACAAACCAAAAAGGTTTAACAACAATCTGTAACTCGAAAAAATAAAGTGATCTGACTTTGTAAAATTATGTACAAACCTGAAGGCGTAGAAGCTTTAGAACGGACTTGATGCTTTCTCTTGAGGTGGCACCTTCTGGCCAATCTAATCTCCCCCTTCTGACATACTTGTCCGCATGACGACTAAATGATTACAAGGTTGTACATATTAGAACATTGATCAACAAAATGAAACGGCTGTGACTCGAAAAGAAAACTAAAAAGCAACAAGGTTCTTAAAATCAACTCACTCTGCTCTCTTTAGCATGTGCTGGGGAAGAGGACCAAGTACCCTTTCCATCATGGCAAGGTGTTCCAAATTCTCGTGGGTTTGAAACAATGCTTCTCCCTGCCCAAAGAATTTAATGTTAATAAAACATGCTCTAAAAATCATTCAAAGAATTTAATGTTAATAAAACATGCTCTAAAAATCATTTATGGCTACCAAAGTACTAGTACAAGCATCATCAAAACATACTGAGCACAACTCCACTAAGATGCAACCAACACTCCAAACATCGCAAGGATAACTCCACCCAAGCCCTGGACAATCATAAAAAAATTTTACTAATCGGATATCTTCCAGTCTTAAAGGTAAATCAGAAAAACGTGAAAGAGAAGCCATAACAGTTGAAAATAGCATACCCAGAATTACTTCTGGTGCCCGATAATGTCGAGTTGATACAATGTAGCTCTGATCTTGCCGATCATAAGTTGTGCTGCCAAAATCAATTACCTTGATGGCACTTGATTTTGGCACTTTTTTGAAGTAAGAACCATCCTTTGGCGATCGTGAGGAACCCTGTTCACATAGCATACAAGATAAGGTCTCAACACAAGTTAACATTAGAAAGTCCACTATACATCATGTACAATCTATGAAGCACGGATACTCCGAAATAGCCCCCGTACGCGTATCGGATACGGATACGCGCCCGATACGGCGGGATACGTATCAGATACGGGAAATGGAGTATCCAATTTTTTTTTTAATTTTTGAATTTCGGATACGGCTCGGATACGCGAGGATACGGTAAGGATACGGTCAAGATACGGTATGGATACGGCGGGGCAAAAAAATAATTTAAAAACTTTAAATTGGGGTCAAATTGTAAAATATGAAAAAAATATAAAATGAAACACAAAATATAGAGTTCTTCGTACAGCTAGGTCAAACCAAGGTCGAACCAAACACAAGAACCAAACTCTCTCTTACCTGGGTCAAACAGCAGCCGCGAAGGAGGAGGAGTTCGGAGTTCGTCGTCGTCTCGGACAGCAGTCGCCGATCGTCGATCAGACAGGAGCTCCACGATCGGCTTTGAGGTTCGTCCCTCTCTCTCTCCCTTTCGCTCCCTCTGTCTCCCTCTCATCCCCTCCCCCCTCTCGAGTCGCGATCTCACGAACTCTCTCTCTCTCGAGCTCGATCTGTCTGTCTGGTTGGAGATCGCGACTCGATCTCATTCCCTCTCCCCTCTCAACTCGATCTCATCTCATCTGTCATTATTTTATTTTTTTTTAATTTTTTTTAATTGTTGAATGTATACTCTGAGATTTGCAAGTCAAATAAGATTTTAAAATTAAAAAAAAAAACTTATATATATTATTCGGTTTAAATAAATAAAATAAATAAAAAAAATAAATAAATAAACAAATAAGGTAAAAAAAATAAATAAAACAAATAAATAAATAAACTTATTAATAAATAAATAAATAAAATAAGGTAAAAAAATTTATTAGTAAATAAATAAATAAATAAACTGATTAAAAATAAAATTTGTCAACTTATAAAATTATAAACTTTGTAAACTTATTAATAAATCAAATAAGGTAAAAAACACTTATTAATAAATACATAAATAAACTTATTGATAAATAAATGAACTTTGTAAATTTTTTCCCCCTTAATTTGGGATTGAATTGCATTATGGTTGTTATGGGTGATGTTATATTGTTAAAATTGTTGAAATTTAATTGAATTGATGAATTTTTTGTTATGGATGATGCATTATGTTTGTTATGGGTGATGCTACATTAATGTTTTGTTTTATTTGTTTACTAAAAATTGTTGAAGTTTTATTTTTGTGTATGCTACATTACTAAAAATTGTGAAAAAAAATATTTTTTATGAACGTATCCCCGCCGTATCCGTATCCTACTTTTTCGAATTTTGCCGTATCGCCGTATCCGTATCGTATCATACCCGTATCCCGTATCCGTATCCGTGCTTCTTAGCGTACAATATACATAGACAAGAAGAAGAAAGATTCAAATAACCACCTAATAATACATTACCTTGTAATCTGGAACTTTAACATGTTCTGAAGACACTAGAAGAATATTCTCAGGCTTCAAATCCGTATGAATAAGATGCAAATCATGCATAACTGCAAATTTGAGAAATAAAGCCAAATATTAATGCAAGTGATGAGGAAGCTAACGAAATATAAAAATCTTTAGCAGAACTGTGTAAAAGAATTTGCAGCTTAAAAATAAAATTGAAGTGAATTAATGTTTAGCTTTCATCTATCACCAACCAAACCTAGTAAAAACAGAAAATGGATAAAAATAATATGATGAATTTAAAGAAACTGGTCCAAGTAATTACTACACACATGCTACACATTCCAACAGTTGTCTGCCAATCTCACGGACAAGATCAATTGGAAATGAGCGATAATTGTTTTTCCGTAGAAATTCGTATAAGCTTGGTCCAAGCTTCTCAAACACCTGTTAAAGCCATTTGAATCCATCCACAAGTCTTAACCCCAAAACATTCTTGAAATTGGGGAATTTAACCCACCAAATCGATTATATACTTACAATACAGATATGGTTACGATAGTCAAACCAGTTCCTTATTTGCACACAACTGCAAGGAATAAACCCATTTAACCACTGACACAAAATTTACAAAATCCCACCAAAGCATGAGGAATAGCAGTGAGAGATTGAAACACATTAAACTAATGAAATAAAACTCACCGGTTGCCATCCTTATCATGTTTCCCAAGCTGTTGCAATACTTCAACTTCTATCATAGCTGCTTCACGATATTTCTTAATACCACGAACAATTTTAATGGCAACCATTTCCTTCCTTTCTCTGTCCCAACATTCCAAGACCTGGCCAAAGGTGCCTATATAAAATATAGATCAACAAAAACAAGACATGAGATGAGCCTGAAATTAAACTTCAGAAATAGTATAATAGAAATATGTTTATTAAGAAATACCTTCGCCCATCTTGCTGTGGATCTTATCTGCACCCAAACAACAAAGCAACACAAGTACAATCAGAAACAAATAAGAATCTAATGAAGAAAAATTAATATAACAATATTAGACACATCAAACAACCTGCTTAGTATGAGTTTTGAGACAAAAATAATGCCTTCGATTTGTTTAATTAAAAAATTATACATATATCCTTAAAAGTAGAGCTATAATCAAATGCAAAAGTTGCTATTAAAAGGATTTCAATAGGTCACATCAGAAAGCCAACTTATGACTTTCAGTCACTTGCATAAAAACTTTATAAGGCAAAAGCCCTATTTAATGATAGCACCACCACATCAATGAAAAAAAAAAAAAAGCAATGGTGGTGCATGTTCATTTTAGTTACTTCAAAAAGTTCACAAAACGATCAAGTGAATTGAAAAATGAAAATATCTTTGGTGATGGTAGTGTAGTTACAGCGAGAAGTTAAATTTTCGCCAAGCGCAAATATGTAATGTCCATCTTTATCATCTTCTCGCCATGGGGGAGAACCATTTCGAGCCACTCCCTTAACAAACAAAGAGGAACTAGTATGGTCTGAGGGTGCCCTTGAAGTTGCAAAGCTTGTCACATTCCCAACCTCTTGTGCACAAAACATTCCTAGCTGAGCCTACACACAGGTATTCATTCATGTTCCACTCAATATAAAATAATTTTGTTTTACCTCTTGATGGATTAGAGCCTTTACGACACACTTCACTAATCATCAGAATCATATCAAAATAATAACCAATGAAACTTCATCACATAAAAATAAAAAAACAATATAAGTTTCAACAAAACCAAAAAATAAGAAATAATTCTATTCTATATCATCATTAGCTAATCAAATCAATTATTTAAAAAAAAGAAAAGAAAGAGGAACACATCAAGCTTACAAATTTACAGATTCAAATGCCATCCTACTATCCTAATTTTGATACTGTGATTTTAGCCGCAAAGGTTACCCTCCTCCGGTAACAAATCAAACAAGCATAATTTTTTTGTTTCCGATGATTACATTTCTCTATTTCCAATATAGCTCCACAAAAAATTTCAAGATATAAATTTTGTTTAATGACATGACTATTGAATGGATGAATAAGGGGGGAAAACTACTAAACCTAAAAAAATTAGTACAAATCAACAACATCTACATCAAAATATAGGGTTTGATATAAAGGGATTTTCACCCAATACTAGATATTCTCATAAGAAAATATAGTGAAACATTCATGTATCATCTAAATAGAACAGATCCAAAACAACCCATCTTATGATGAAGGGAAAGTTTAGTAAATATATTAGATTAGGCCCACCAAAAAACCGAAATTTTTAAGCAAAATCACCTCAAACCACAGCAAAAAATCTTGAACGCACTTTAAAACTATGGAATCATAAAATTAGTGGTCAAATAAGAATAATATTGTCAACAAATCACGATCTAAGCAAAACTTTTTCACAGATATTTAAAAGAGGTATTTGAAATTTGCAGATCTGATCACAGAAAAAAAAAAAAAAAAACTGCGACGAATTACCCAATAAAAATCTATCATACATAAATAAATAAAAAAACCTTTTTCCAAACTAGATCTACCATGAAATTTACAGATCTATAAGAAACTACAACGAATTAGCCAATAAAAATCGATCAAACATAAAAGCATAAACCTTTTCTCATACCTGATCTACCACGTATCTAATTTCGACCAGATCTAGCAAAATAGAAACAAAAAAAGAGGAAAAAAATTATGAAATCAGAGATCTAGGGAACAGATCTGATACCTTAAGGGCCTGAGGAGCAACGTCCCAACCCAAACGCGGTCTCTTTCTGGGACGACGATCCATGTGCGTGTGTGGAAACTCGATCACACGTTCCATCTCCATGATCGAACACAGAAGATCCAATCAGAGTTCAGAGAGAGAGAGAGATAGAGATTTGCAGAGAGATCGCAGAGAGAAGAAGAGAATCGAAGGATGAATGAGATCTGTAAGGAAACCCTAATCGTAATCTCAACCTAATATTGACATAACATAGCGTGAGTCGGTTGAGGAGAATTGTGACCGTCCACGTGTCAATTTCTTGGCCCTTGGTTTGACCGATCCTTCCCTTTTGCTCCACTGTCGTTTTAGGCAGGACTTAACTATAGTTAGATTATTTCAACCGTGGTTGAGTTAGCTTTTTGCTCCACTGTTTTGGATTCTTTTTTCCTGGGCTGGGCCGATCAATTGAAATGGCCCTCAATATTGTGAGAGCCCATATGTTATTTTTCTAGGAAAGCTGTGACTGGGGCTGGATATTGTTGCCCATTCATGTGGGCTCTGAGAATAATACTAGTTTAATGCTTATGGCAGGGTTCACGAAGAAAATTGAAAAAATTGCAAACCGAATCAATTCAGACCAATTTTTTAATTTGTGGTTCGGTTTTGATTTGAAAAATTAGAGAATCGATGTCAGTAGTTTAGTTCTAGATTTAGATTTACGATTCTAAATTTAAACCGAACCGAATCGTGTAATTATCTCTAAAAAGCTGTTGCTTGTTGCTATTTGTGACAAAATCGATAAACATTTTTTCTCTTTTCTTTTCAGGTTAAGATACTCACTAGATGAAAGTGGATCAACTTATTTTACCATTGCTCGTTTATTACATGTAGAGTACTGCCTTCTTATTTGCTACAAGATTCTTACATATTGATTCTCAACTTATTAGTTATGCCTTCTTGTTTGCTATAAGAATCTTAGAGAGCATGTTGTATTGTTTATTCTAGGAGGTAAGGCTTAATGTACGTATCGAATCCCGCACTAGATGAAAGTGGATTAGAGCTTTGCGACAGAATGGACTATTCAGGAACTGAGGACCTACAAACATAGAACACCATCAAAGCTATTCGGCCGGGGTTGGCCGAAAAATCCCTCCTGTGTAGGAATGAGTGGTCGGAGAAGATAAGGGACTCTCTCTAGGTCCAGAGATAGGAAATGAAAGGGTCAGTTCAGTTGTGTTTAAGTGAGTAGAGTTGTCATGAGATGAGTTTGGATTAGATGAGTTCTGTTACCTTCAATGTGAAGAGATTGAGGTTTATATAGAACACTTTACTTGTTGCCCAATATGGTTTCATAGAACTTTGGTGCTTCAAGTCTTCCTCTAGTATTGCCCAAGGTAGGGACCACCAGGTAGTTGATGATGGATCCATGTGCTCTTTATAACCATGCATATAACAGATCACATTGCCTTAGTTAATTATTTCCGTGATTCTAGGGGGAAGGGACCAGTTGAGGTCTTAGCCATCATGTGCATGTCTTCGTAACTTCTACGTTTTTTTGAGAGGTTTCCTCAGCTCAGTAATGTTGTGCCTCGGCTCGGCCTTTCGAAAGACTGCTTGTAGAGATGGGCTAGCCCATTTAGACATCTTTGTGTGGGTTCGGCCCACTTTGGTTCTGATGATGGGTTCGGTCCATCAGTTTGGTCCATGGATTAAGTTCTGCAACTCGGCCTAGCCCAGCATCGCAGTTGGATTGCCCTTTCCATTGTGAGTTGGGCCCAAGTGCTTGAGGATTTGGGAAGACTATTCTTCATGGAGATTGGCTTGATTGACTGACCCATACATTGGCCTGATCCACTTGGGTTTGGGTTTAGCGAATTGGACCAGCCTAAGGCTTGAATTCGACCCATTTTGTATTCTGCCCCTTCACTTAATATGTAGATTCTCAGCTTGTTCCTCCAAATTTCTCAGCTTCTTCCTTATTGCCACAAAACACAATGCTTTATAAAAGTTTGTGTTTTGAAAAGTTATCTATGAATAGATTATTTGAAATAGTGATTTCCAATCGAACCGTATTTAAAAGGTTTGGTTCGGATTGGTTCCATAATTTTAATGGATTAGTTTGGCTCTAATTTTTATGAAATTGTAAATGAATTAGTTCTGATTTCATCCCAAACCGATCCAAATCGAATCATGCTTACCCCTAAAGATTTCACATTTTTTTATCTAATCAAAATTTCATCACAAGTGTGGGGATATATTTTCTAAATACCAACACGTGGCCAAGGTGACGCTGGCATGTCAACCGAGGTGCCACGTGTCCTGGTCACGACGCTGAGGTGATCTCGGCTAGGCCGAAGTTATCTCCGAAGATATCGGAATCCGAGATAAGCGGATAAGGGACAAGAGTCCTAGAATGGAAGAAGACTTCAGTTTGGATAAAGATAAGACTCTTAGAGAATTTATCCCAATCCTACTGGGAGTCCAAGGTTAGCAGTAATCCAAAGTCCATTGAAGCAAGGCTTCTATTGGGATTAGGTAAGTGGTGGCTATAAAAGAGAGGCACCCCAATGGGTCTAAGATACGCAATTTGTATTCTGAATAGTGAGTTAAGCACTTGATTTATCTTTGAGAGATAACTGACTTGATTGTCGGAGTGCCCCCGGGTGGACGAACCACCGCCAGAATCTTCTCTTTCTATTGCAGGTCAATCAGGCACCATCTATTCTGCCAGTGCTCTCCAGCTGAATACTAAGTTAGCAGTGTGGTCAGAAATTGACACACACAATTTGGCGCCGTCTGTGGGAAAGAAAGGAGAATAGATGGCCAGCGACGGATAGAAGGATAAGGTTGGGGACAAAACCCCTACTGGGAACGATAAGCACATTGATCCTAATATGGAGGAAGATAGTCGCAATGAGGAGACTCAGAACCAGAATCACGGCAAGAAAGACGTCGGCCAAGATGGCGACGTGCCAAAGAAACCAGATCGAAGCAGTTACTACAACGAGGATGACCTCCAGGTATGGAAGGATAGATACCTGCGGAGGGCGAAGAGATGAAAGAGATGGCAAACAAGTTGGTAGACCTGCAATCGGTCGTCAATTTTATGATGCAAAATAACATCATGCAGCTACCATTCCTGCTGTAGGACACGCCAATTCCAGCGGCCAATGCCCAGAAGGGAGGCAGAAACCAATCCCAATAGCCCCTCAACACACCAGAAGCGAAAAACACTCTCACTGGCCTTCCAGGGAGGTCGGGCGAGGAGAGTCGAGGAGAGAAGAGTCACGGAGGACACATCGCACTAAAGAGGCAGGCCCTGGAGAACATCGGTATGTTCAAAGGCAGGAGCTATGCTTCAACACAACTCATAAAGCAAGGTCGAAAAGGGCCCACAACGAAGCTGAGAGTAGTATGCCGAAAAGACTGAAGTCGGGAGATAGCCGAGCACCTGGGCGGAGCAAAGAAGACTTGAGAGATTACCTCAAGAGGAAACAACAGAATGCCGATGCCGAGGTAACTTCACATGTTAAGCCGAGAACACCATTCTCGGTGGAATTGGACAAATTTGAGGCTCCAAAGAGATTTAGTATGCCGAGGTTCCAAATATACGATGGTAAGTCAGACCCTAACCTTCAAGTTGGATTATACCTGAACTCAATGGCATTGTATAGTGGGAACGAGCCACTGCTTTGCAAAGTGTTCCCTTTATCCTTCGGGGAGATTGCATCAGATTGGTTTCACAAACTGCCAAAGGGAAGTGTGAAGACCTGGGAAGGCCTGGCCGAGATGTTTGTGGCTAGGTTCGTGACAAACAAGCTACAGCCATTAAGGGTGGACGCTTTGATGGCTCTGAGAATCAGTAAGGATGAAGGCCTTAGGGCCTATATAAAAAGGTACTATGAGGTGTTCAACCGAATACCCGAGTGCAAACAAGAGGTGGCGGTCGTGTCTTTCAAGAACGGCCTAAAAGACGACTGTCCACCACGAAAGTCTTTGGCAAAGACATTGCCAAAAAGCATGGAAGAGCTCATGGCAAGAATCGAGAAGTATGCTAGAGCCGAGGAAGACACGTCAGGAACTAAGGAGATAAAGCAAAAGAAAGGTAATGGCTCGCCGAAGTGAGGCCGAGGTAACAACGGATCCAACAAAGAGGTAGGACTGAGGGCTGCACAGGCAGTCACAACTGTGTTCCGGATCCCAATCCACAAAGTCTTGGACAAAATCCGATCCTAGCCCCATTTCAGAGCACCAGCTAGGGTGCCAAGAGAATTTATGGGAAGAAGCCTTGGTAAGCATTGTGCTTACCATAACGAAGATGGGCATATGACTCAGGGTTGCAGAGCCCTGAAAGCACACCTGGAAGACCTGGTAAGGCAAGGCCATTTAAGGGACCTTGTAGATGAGGCCAGGATAAGGGAAGAACAGGCAAGACTGCCTCAGGCACCAGCAGCTCCTCCTCCCCCAGCACAGTAACCACAGGCAGGAGAACCTTGGGTAATTAATGTAATTCACTCAAAGGTCAACAAAAATGAAATAAAGGGGGAAACCTAGAGGGTAAAACACTTGCAGCACGTGTACCAGGTCGGGGAAAAACGACATCGTGCCGAAGTGTACCAAAGACCAGCAGTGTCTTTTACTGAAGCCGACCTTGAGATGGTCCAACATCCCCACAATGATGCCTTGGTAGTATCCCTCAAGGTTGGTGAGTGCCAAGTGAAACGCATCCTAATCGACCAAGGCAGCTCTTGTGACATCATGTACATCAGGTGTTACAAGGAGCTTGGCCTTCACCCAGACGATATGGAGCAATACAATAGCCCAATGGTCGGGTTCAATGGAACGCCGACGTGGCCACTAGGAACAACGAGCTTGGAGGTGCAGGTTGGCACCAGGAAGATAAAGACAGAGTTCACCATAATCGACACGCCCTCCCCTTACAATGCTATCCTAGGAAGGCCATGGTTACATGAAATGAGGGCTGTTCCCTCAACATTGCATCAACTATTGCGATTCCTGACAGAGCATGGGATAGAAGATGTCAGAGGAGATCAGCTGCAGACAAAGAATTACTTTATGGCAGTAATGAAATCCACCTGCAGCATACGAGAACCAGAGAGGGCAAAAATCGAAGACAAAGATGTGGAAGTCTTAGAGGACGTCGGCAATGAGCCAGTTGGGAAAAGTGAAGAAGCACTGAAGAAAATCCTCGTCCAGGAGGGGGATGAAGAACGCTTCTTCCTTCTCGACTCGGGCTTAGTCGAAGAAGAGGAAAAAGAGTTGGAGGCTTTCCTGAGAGCAAACATTGAAGTGTTTGCCTAGACGCCTTACGAAATGTCTAGCATTGACCCCGAGGTTACTTGTCATAAACTGAACATTGACAGGTCGGCCAAACCTGTAATCCAATGAACAAGAAGACCGACATTGATGCACGTCGAAGCAGTGGAGAAAGAAGTAGACAGACTTTTGGAGGCCAAGGCCATTCGTGAGGTAAACTACCCGACATGGCTATCAAACACAGTAATGGTGAAGAAAAAGAATAGAAAATGGAGGGTCTGCGTGGACTTCACCAACCTAAACAAGGCCTGTCCCAAAGACAGTTTTCCTCTACCCAAGATTGACCAGCTGGTGAATGCCACATCAAGGCATGGAAGGATGAGCTTCTTGGATGCCTACAGGTGGTACCACCAGATAGCCATGTACCCCCAAATGAAGAGAAGACTGTGTTCATCAACCCAAAAGGGTTGTATTGCTACAAAGTAATGCCTTTTGGGTTGAAAAACGCAGGAGCAACTTACCAAAGATTGGTAACCAAGATGTTCAGACACCTGATTGGCCAAACAGTGGAAGTTTACATCGATGACATGGTCGTGAAGACCAAGGAACCTGAAGGTCATCTGGCCGACCTAAATACAGTATTTGAAATCCTTAAAACATATCGGCTCCGACTTAATGCATCGAAGTGTGCATTTGGAGTTGGATCTGGTAAGTTCTTAGGGTACATGGTGACTAGAAGGGGCATTGAGGCCAGCCCAGATCAGATCAAGGCCATCATGGAGTTGAAGAGCCCGACGTCAGCAAAACAGGTACAAATGCTGACTAGAAGGGCCGCAACCCTAAATAGTTTCATAAGCAGAAGCTCAGATAAGTGCAAATCTTTCTTCAACTTAGTGAAGAAAGCCACAGACTTCTTATGGACCAAAGAGTGCGAAGCCGCCTTGGCCGACTTGAAGAAGTATCTGACCACAGCTTCAGTTCTTTCAAATCCAGAACCTAGAGAGGAGCTGTTCCTGTGCCTGGCAGTTTCAGAACATACGGTAAGTGCAGTGGTAATCCGAGAAGAAAAAGGGGAGCAAAGGGCTGTTTACTATGTAACCAAAACCCTGACTGATGTAGAGACTAGGTGTTTACCCCTAGAGAAGTTGGCGCTGGCCTTAGTAATGGCTTCAAAGAAGCTGAACCATTACTTTCAAGCCCATAAAATTGTGGTGCTCACTGAACATCCATTGAAGTCCCTGCTACAGCATGGAGACCTGACAGGGAGAATAGCCAGATGGGCAGTGGCCTTGGGCCAGTATGACCTGGAGTTCAGACCCAGAACAACAATTAAAGGCCAAGTTTTGACCGACTTCGTGGCCGAGTTCACGCCAGAATCTATCATACATCGGTCTCCGATGAGCCGAGGTGAACGATGTCATACCATGCAAGGAGGAGCCCAGCCGAAGGCGACAGAATAAAGGAAAGAAGAACAACTCAGACCCTGCGACATCTACATCGGCGACTCCTTCCGACTATTCGTTGATGGGAGTTCAAACCGACAAGGGGCGGGGGCAAAAGTAGTACTGGTATCTCCAGATGGACAGATATTGGAACAGTCCATTCATTTGGGGTTCAAGGCCTTAAACAATGAAGCAGAGTATGAAACATTGATTGCAGGATTGAAGTTGGCAGTAGCATCAGAAGCAGATGAGGTAATAGTCTTCTGTAACTCCTAGCTCATAGTCAACCAGACGACAGGCGAGTTTGCAGCTAGAGACGAGAGAATGTCGACCCATGTAAAAGAGGTCAACAGGTTGGTGGCCTTATTTCAGAATTGCCGACTACATCAGGTTAGCCGAGATGATAATAGTCACGCCGATGCACTGGTCAACCTGGCTAGTTCAATACAACCTGGAAAAGCAAGGACGATCATGGTCGACTACTTGTCGAGCCCAAGCATCGAACCACTAACCACGGAGCGTGAAGCAATGTGTGTGGACATGGGACCAAGCTGGATGGATGCAATAGTAGCATTCCTGAAAGAAGGAAAATTGCCAGATGATCACAAAGAGGCACATAAGATCAGATTGAAGTCGGCAAGATTCAGTCTGACAACAGAAGGACATCTCTACAGAAGATCCTTCACTGGACCCCTTTTGAGGTATGTACATCCTTCACAAGTTGAAGATTTTTATATGAAATACATTAAGGAATTTGTGGAAGCCACGCTAGGGGCAGATCACTAGCTCATAAGGCCATTACCTAGGGATATTGGTGGCCCTATATACAGAAGGATGCAGAGACCTATGTCAAGAAGTGTGAAAAGTGCCAAAGGTTTGCGCCACTGATACACCAACCAGTAGCAGACCTGAACCCAGTATCCAATCCTTGGCCGTTTGCCAATGGGGCATGGATCTCGTTGGGCAACTGCCCCAAGCAACTGGATAAAGGAAGTACCTGCTGGTAGCAACAGATTACTTCACAAAGTGGATAGAAGCTGAGCCCCTAGCCAAGATCCGAGATGTGGACATCAAGAACTTCATATAGAGGAACATCATCACCAGATTTAGGATTCCAAGAGCAACAGTTGCCGACAATAGAACACAATTTGACAGTAAGCTAATCAAGAGCTTCTGTGCAAAATTCAAGATCAAAAATTATTTTTCAACCCCAAGCTTTCCTCAAAGCAATGGACAAGCAGAAGCATCCAACAAAGTTATCCTGGATGGGATCAAAAAGAGGCTGTAGGCAGCGAAAGGAAAGTGCGTGGATGAACTGCCAAGTGTATTCTAGGCATATCGGACTACGCTAAAAAGATCAACTGGGGAATCCCCATTTACCATGGCTTATGGCACATAAGCAGTCATTCCTTTGGAGGTCGGCAGCACAGGGATCAGAACCCAAAGAGTAGAGAATGGGACCAATGATGTATTATTAGCCTGAGATTTGGATCTACTAGAAGAAAGAAGGGAGAGAGCTGCAATTCAGCTGGCAGCATACCAGCAGCAGCTTGCCAGGGCTTATAATAAGAAGGTTAACCCAAGGAAGTTCCAAGTCGGCGACCTGGTCTTGAGAAAAGTCGTCGGCAACAAAAAGGATCCCAGAGAGGGTAAGCTTCGCCCAAATTGGGAGGGACCCTACAGAATCACTTCGGTATTAGGCAATGGGGCATATCGGCTTGAAGATAATGAAGGCAAAGAGTTGCCAAGACCTTGGAATACTTGCAATTTAAAATTTTTCTATCATTAGACTTTTTTGTTCTTTGTTATTTGCCGAAGTAAATAAATAAAGTTTTAGCTTGACTTCTTACAATTATACGATACTTGCCGATGTTCCTGGAATGCATACATAATGAGAACCCAAGTGGAACTTAAGTTCACATTAGGGGGCAAAGAATTGGAAAATGGTTCCTGAAAAGATAGAATATACAAGCTAAAATTAGTTTAACACTTGTTGAAATTTGTAAAAAATTTACAAGTTGAAGTTAAACTGAGATTATGTCTAACACTTGTTGAAATTTGTAAAAAATTTACAAGTTGAAGTTAGGCCGAGATCATGTTTAACACTTGTTGAAATTTGTGAAAAATTTACAAGTTGAAGTTAAACTGAGGTTATGTCTAACACTTGTTGAAATTTGTGAAAAATTTACAAGTTGAAGTTTGGCCAAGATCATATTTAACACTTGTTGAAATTTGTGAAAAATTTACAAGTTGAAGTTAAACTGAGGTTATGTCTAACACTTGTTGAAATTTGTGAAACATTTACAAGTTGAAGTTAAACTGAGGTTATGTCTAACACTTGTTGATATTTGTGAAAAATTTACAAGTTGAAGTTAGGCCGAGATCATGTTTAACACTTGTTGAAATTTGTGAAAAATTTACAAGTTGAAGTTAAACTGAGGTTATGTCTAACACTTGTTGAAATTTGTTAAAATTTACAAGTTGAAGTTAGGCCGAGATCATGTTTAACACTTGTTGAAATTTGTGAAAAATTTGCAAGTTGATGTTAAACTGAGGTTATGTCTAACACTTGTTGAAATTTGTCAAAAATTTACAAGTTGAAGTTAAGCCGAGATCATGTTTAACACTTGTTGAAATTTGTGAAAAATTTACAAGTTAAAGTTAACCTGAGGTTATGTCCAACATTTGTTGAAATTTATGACAAATTGACAAATTACGGCCAAGGTTATGCTGAACTGAGTACTTATGTATTTGCCGATGTAAACCGTTATTGGGTATGGCCGAAGTGTTTCACCCCGAGAAAACTACACAGATAAAGTGTGTATTGAAGATATGCAAAATATTCTAAGTATAGAATCATGCAAGTGCATTAAAGGGAAGACAAATATGCAAACAAAACAAAGAAGTTGTATTTATAATAAGGCACATCGGCCATGTGAAGAGCTTACATTGTTTAGAAAACCAAAGTGCAAAGTATAGAAGCAAAAGAAAAACATCCAAACTAAGACTCTTCTGTGTCTTGAGGAGGATGGGTCTGGAATTCAGAAGACTGCTGAGAAGACATCTCGGCGGCCTTCTCAGCCGCGAGCTCAGCATCTATCTCTTGAAGGGTTTGATCGAGGATTTCAAGCTTTTTTAGCAAGGTCATCCAACCAAGGGTGAAACCCTTGTTGCATGCCTGCTTTACCTGTTTCTCATAATTCGTCGTGACATAGGCCACCCCTTCATTGTATCCCTTCTGATCGGCAGCGTTGAGCTCAGCGTCCTTCGTGGCCAAGGCATCTTGCAGCTCTTTCTGTGCCATGGCCGTCTTTTCCTCGGCCTCTTTTCTCTGGGCCTCAAGAACCTTCTTTATGGCATCAGCAGCCTCTGCCTTTTCCTCGGCTACGTCTTTGGCTTTGACAGCAGCCTTGGCCTGATCTACCAGAGTCTTCATTTTTTATTGCAAATTTTTGTTGGTCTTTTGCAGACCAGCGGCCTCCCTAGTCTTGTCGGCAAACGCCTTCCTGGTCTCAAAAGATTGCATTGAGAAGGAGTGGGTGTGCTGGATTGCCTGAAGAAAATAGAGAAAACAAAAGTTGTTAGAAAAATTTTCTAAGTATAAAGAAGAAAAGAAAGACACCAAGTGTGAAGACTTACTTGGACAGAGCGCTGGAGCATCAGAGCAAAATTTTCATACTTGCTCATCTCGACGTTTCGGTCGAGATCGCCAGGAAGCAGCAAAGCGGTACTAAGAGCGACGCCGACGTTAACATCATCGACACTATCGCCAGCCACCACTGGCTTGTCTTCTAGTGTTGTTTGGGGGGCCCAGGGGGAATCATGCTTTAGAGACCCCAAGGTGGCTGCAACGGATGACCTCGGCTTCTTTGATCTGGTAGACTTAAAAGGTTGGGCCTTGGCAGATCTCTTCTCGGGGGCGGAAGTGGTTTTCTCGCTCGAAGCCAATTTCGAAATTGGTAAGGTATCCTCAGTGTCAATCTGAGTTACCGTTACCCTTGGCTAAGCCTTCTTTATCCTCTTTTGCTTCGGCTTTGCCTGAGATGGCGCAGGTTGGGCGTTTACGGTAGAGGGAATGTTGGCTAAAAGATCTTTATCCGGCTCATCTCGGCAGCAAAAATAGTTCGTTGCCGGCGTTTGCGCTGCAATATTGGGATCAGACATGGAGTCGAAGTTGACGGCTGCTTCACTGGATCAAAAGTCGATCCTTGATATGGCCGAAATGTGGAGGCAGCTTGAGGAGTTGTGGCGGAAAGAGGAGACAGACTCTTCTTCTTTTTCTTCTTTGGAGCTTCGAGAAGAACAAACTTGTACGTAGGAATGAAATTGAGTACCAAAGGGGCTCTTCTCTTGTGGACTGGCAGATCCAATAGTTTCCTCAAGTCTTTGCTGGGAAAGAAAGACTGGCGGAAGCCCTTTGGCGGCTGAGGAAGAACTGCAAAAAAGAGTAGCGCAGACATTAGATCAAAGTATTGGAGACTTTAGAAAAATAAGTAAGTGTAAACACTGGGCTCTTACCATTACCCTTTACAAAAACTGTTTGAGGAAGAGGGTAGAGGTGGAGGTCCTCGTCTGGAGCGAACTCCCAGTTCCCCGAGGTAATGAAGTAATCATCCCCAGCTCCCTTGTTGGATTCTGGGAGGTCGGCCGTGATTTTATACTCTGTGGACCTTGGCTTGAGGTAATAGATATAACCTTTCTCTTTCAGTGAAAGGTCGCACATAGTATAACAGTACTGGATGTCGGCTAAGGTAACCCTAGCATTCTCTTGTTGGGCTAAGGCTATTAAGCCATTGATGACTCGGTAGGAATTGATGGTGAGCTGCATTGGATTCAACTTATAGTAGTGGAGGACCTCTCGAAAAAGGATGTTGAGTGGAAGCCTAAGACCACACTCAATAAAGGCCACAACAGGGAAAGACATAGAATCAGTTGTGGGCATGATAGAGTCATCCTCCCCAGCCAACCTCAGATGGACGTCAGCCGAGATGTCAAACTCTCACCTAAAGTGCTCTAACTTGGTCGGGGGTGTCTACCCTATGCTTCCACATACCCATGATATCGGCTTAGCTAGAGGAGTTAGATTTCAAATGAGAGTGTTTTGGAGGGTTTAACGGACCTCGGCTAAAACCAAAAAATACACAGAATCTATGGGGAATCGTTTCAGTTTTTCCTAAGATTCATGGGTTCTACAAACAAATCTCAAAACCTAGATCTATGGAAACGAAGATTGAAGGCACGAATCTGGAAAAATCACAGAAAACAGAAAAGCAAGAATGTGTTTCAGAATCACGAACAGTGATGAACTATCAAGAACATTGTGCCAGAATTAGTACAAGGGTATAAGGCCAAGAACAGTGGCAAAAGTGCAAGAAGATTGTGAGCAGTATGTGTATTCAAGACATGGGCAAAAGCAAAGTCATGCAATAAACATACTCAGATACATGATTCATAAATTGAATACTTAAGCAAAACAGCAAATGGCAACAAGTAATGAAGTGGAACTTCTGGAAGAGCAACAAGAGATAAAACCAGGAGGAACAGTGGCTTGCCAGAAAAAGTGAAGCCGGTGTTGAGATCGCCGAAGTCGGACAAACGGCAACAACGGAAAAGATTAGCAAAAACCCTCGCCGGAAGGGAGTGAACGGAAGTAGTTGCAGAAAGCTTCGCGGGAGCAACAATGGTGTATTTTGAAGAAGGAAACTTGAGGGAGAGAGAGTTGAGAGCTTGAGAATGAAAATACAAAAATGAAGAGACAAAGAGAGAGAAATTGATTTTGATCAGAACGCAAAAACGACGGTGTAACAAGCCCGCGGGGGACCTCGCTACAGCTCAGACTCGACTTTCTTGTCAGTTACGGTTCTAAGTCTGAACCAAAGAGTCCAAATCTGGCAAATCATTTTGAGAAACAGATTTTTTTGAAAAGAAGTGCCAAACATGGACTGCTTTGCCAGATACAGAGTCGCCACCTAAATATTTTTTAATGGGAAATTTAGGAAACCCTGACTCGGTGCCAAAGGCCACGTGTCCGTCATCACCAAAGTTGCCTCGGCTCGGGAACTTGGGTACGATTGGGGAAGGTCACTTCGTGAGCACCCCCGCTCGCCCGGTCAAAGACCGGCCTCTACTAACCATGATATCAATTTTTGAAAACATTGTATGTTCTTATTCCGGTTATTAGCCTAGGTTACTATGTGATGCTCGCAGCATATAAATATAGACTGGGTCGTCCGAATTGGAACAAAACATTTCATGCTTGTTTATTTGAAAATGGTTTGATGGTGCTACCCGCAGGTAGGCTAAGACACGGATTTGCCACCCTCAGGTGGGCTTTTGAAAAAGATGGTTTTGCCACTATCTAGTGGGCTTAAAACAAACATTTAATGAATTGTCCCAATTCAAGTAACCCAACCTTCACCCACAGGCATTCAGGCAGATATTTCACATAGGCACATAGCCTCATGGTAAGCATGCTATTCATGGCAGTCACTCACACACATGCAAGGATGCTAAAGCATAAAACTTACCGAGTACTCCAAGCCAAAATAGGAATTTATTAGAAATAATGCATGATCCTAAATATACAGAAATGCCTAATGTGACACATGCAGAATGCAACTATAGCAGGCTCGGCTATTCTAAGATGGTATATGAAATGCTACAACTATCATGTATTCAACTTTGAAATTGAAAGTACAATGCAGTTAGTATGATGCGCCGAGCCCGGTGCATGCAATACAGATGAATGATGCAAACATGCTGTCATACGGTATGCTAATTTAAACATGCCCTAATTTAACCATCAAAAGCGGATAAATAAAAGGGAGAAAGACGTGGGGTTGGAAGACATACAACACACTCACGCACACTTATTACAGTTGTGCCCTCGCTCGGAGGGTCCGAATAAATATACAGTCCCAATATTACAGTCCCGAATAAAAGAATGTTACAGTCCAAAATATTACAGAATCCTAATTAATTAACAAATTAACTAAGAAAGCAAAATAAAACTGGCGTGCAAGCCAGGGACTGCCTTGCTTCTGATGGATGATGCATGTCCGGATTGTCTTGCGCGGAAATCCACCGGAATGCCCCAATTAGCCTCTGTTTACACCTGTTCTTGAAATGCGTGCCAAGCCCCAAAAGGTTGCTGATTCCTGGTTTTGCTGCAACAGAGAGCAGGAAAGGGGCATAGCAATGTATTTGCACAGATATATGCATGTCTCGATCCTCGTGCCACCAATCACGCATACCGAGACATGATGGTCGAGGAGTCGAAATGCACAACTCAATATAGGATGAATACACATGAAACTACAGCTAAAACCTAACTCCATCATGGATAATCCGGAGTGTCGGTGACTGGGGAATTGAGACACATTCCGTCACTCGGAGTACGAAATGTACCTCGTTTCCCGTGCCCGGGCTAACTCCTATTCCGGACATGATGCAATATGCATGATATGCGTGAAATGCAACTAAGATACAATCCTAACATGTACAATGCTATGGAAATGAAATGCCTCGAAATGCGTGCACACGGGCACGCAAACCGAGAAAATACATGAATGCAATAAAAATGAGATGCCTCGAAATGCGTGCACATGGGCACACAAACCGAGGCAATGGCAGAATATGATAAAAATGAGGTGCCTCGAAATACGTGCACACGGCCACGCAAACCGAGGCAATGGTAAAATGTGATGAAAATGAGGTGCCTCGAAATGCGTGCACACGGGCATGCAAATCGAGGCAATGGTAAAATGCTATGAAAATGACATGGAAATGACAAATGGGCTTATACCAACATGAGTGAGCCTCAGCCACACTCACATAGGATGCCGGCGGATAAAAAAGGGGTGCCTCGAAATGCGTGCACACTGGCACGCAAACCGAGGCAATGATAGAATGTGATGAAATGACATGAAAATGACATGCAATCATTCTAATGGAATTTCAGCAGTAAAATATGGGGGAACACAGTCCCGAAATGAGGCGAAATGACATGAAATGCAAGGAATTGTCCCGAAATGCGAATTTAGGCACCCGAAATGACTTATAGCTATGCCAAACATGCACAATATGGACATGCAATGCAAAGACAGAAGCTAGACAGTCCCAAAAAAGGTACTTTCACAGTTATAAACATGGCCAAACAGCAAGCATAGGTATGGCAAAAATAGCATGCAAGAATAGAGGCCAAGAGAGGGGTAATGAAGCAAGTGATATAAGCAAAACCCAAAATGAAAAATTTCCTTCTACAACACTGAAGAGGGACCAAAAATATGAATATTTACAGTATATGGCAGCCTCAAAATCAGTATACAAACATGATAGAAATGTGATGCAAAATAAGGCTCAAAAGTGGCTATAACATGAGGTATACAAAATAATCACCAAACAGCCAAAGACCCTTAATAAAACATGTAGAATGGACCAAAATAAGCACTTTTCTAGAACTGTAAAATGGCCAAAAACAAAAGCATGGTAGGCTAACTAAACATGCAAGAATGGGGAATAAAAGAGGGATATAACATGAAGTGACCTATGGAAGCCCCAAACCATGAAAGGACCTAAATGAAACATGAATTATGGACCAAAATAAGAACTTTTTCAGAACTGTAAAATGGCCAAAAACAAAAGCATGGTAGGCTAACTAAACATGCAAGAATGGGGAAGAAAAGAGGAGTATAAAGGTAGGTACAACATGGAAACCCCAAATGGTGTTGAGCCCTTCTTCAATGTTGAAGAGGGACTCAAAATAAGCCTAATATCAGTTTACAACATGCTCGAAAACAGATTACTCATGGGTCAAAAATAGCATGCAAAATTATGACATACAAGAGGATCAATGAAGCAAGTGTGTCATGGAGGGCTCAAACAGGGTTGAACCCTTAATGAAAAGTGAAGATGAGCTCAAAAGAGGGCCCTTTTCAGTTAGGGCCGGAGCTTGAAACAAAAATCAAGTGGGGCTTACAAATAGATCAAGAAAAAGGGTCAAAAGGGTAAAAGCATTACTTACCCTTGAAGACTCAAACTTTTGTTGCTTCTTGGATGAATTTGCAGCTTCTTTGACCTTTGAAAAACCTTCCTTGTTGCTGGAAATGAGGTGGTGGTGGTAGAGCTTGGTGGTGTAGAAGGAATGATGGTTAGGGACTTAGGGTTTTAAGGAATTGAGAAGGATGGAGATGGAGTTGTGTATGGAGGCTTGAAGGAGAATTTTTCTAACCTCTCTAATGCATGTTGGCAGCTGGTTATATGGACCAAAAGGAGGGTGTAAAGGTGGGGCATAAAGGAGAGCAAAATTCCCCCAAAAGGGTCCCCCCGGATGTAGATATTTTTGGGAGAAAACCAAGGCACAGCTGGAATGCACTCAACCTGAAGAAGCAGGCCGGCCTATCACTTTTGCCCCAGGTGGCCGGCCGGCCACTTAACATAGCCGGCCGGCTAGATCAAAGAAAAAAACGGCCGGCCGGCCAGAAAAAGTGGCCGGCCACCCCCTAGGATGAAGCCCCAGAAGTTAGCTTTCCAATGGCGCAAACCTTGCATTAAAATTCCTCCTGTAGAAAAAGTTATGCCCCTTTCCGTGAAGCCGCGCAGATTTAGTCCAAGCGGACTTCAACCAACCACATCTCTCCCCCCCGGACTTGGACTTGGGAGATTCTTGAGTGCAAAATGAAGCCCCGGAAGTAAGCTTTCCAATGGTGGTGGCCTCATATCTTAATTCCTCTTGTGCAAAGAGTTATGCCCGTTTCGGTGAAGCCGCGCAGCTTTTTCTCCTTCCCGGATTCATGCTGAACCACTTTTGACCAAAAGGAAGTTGGCTTTTCGGCAAAATTACTGGCCTCCCACCAACTTTTGGTGTCCTCCCATGTGTGTAGATCACATATATGTGGTTTGGGGTTGGCAACAGTGACTCCAGGGTGTTCAACATTGCATTTGAAGAGGAGGGGCAAAAATGGAAAGAAAAATTAATGGCTGGCCATAAACTTTTAGGATCCTCCCAAGTGTGTAGATCACAAATATGTGGTTGAAAGTTGGCAACACTAACCCCAGGGTGTTCAACATTGGCTCAGAAGAGAGGGGTAAAAAAGTAATTTTACAATTACTGGCCGGCCATAGGTTTTTAGGGTCCTCCCAGGTGTGTAGATCACAAATATGTGGTTGAAAGTTGGCAACACTAACCCCAGGGTGTTCAACATTGGCCTGGAAGTCAGAAAAACGGGCGCCGGGAGGCTCCGGAGGAGAGATAACTGGTTGCTGCAACAATTACTAGCCTCCCACCCTTCAGTGACCTTCCTGGTGATAAAACAGAGGTACCTGCCAAAAATGAACGAAAACCGATGCAAAACGAATGTTCGGGGGCCAAAACACGCAGTTCGGGGCCCCGGAAACTGCCCGTTAAACACCGAAAGTGGCGTTCGGCCACGAAGTGGGTTTCTCAGACCCCAGTGTCCCTCAAAAGGGAGAAAATAAGATGTATGCCAAAAATCAGAGCAAACGGAGATGGTTAGGCGGTCCCGAACCGAGGCACACGGCCTGACGGCTCCAAAAACCGAGAACCGGGCTCCGAAATGGGCAAAATGGCCTACGGCCCCCAAATGTAGCCCACGGGCATTGAGAGATAGTCCACGGGACCTCTCCCTTCCCTCAGGAAAAGAAACAGAGAAAACCGAGTCTGGTTCGCAAACCGAGACAAGGCACAGAAGAGGGTTCGGAAATCCGGAGGCGGGGCTCGCAGCCAAGACTCTGAAACTTCTGAACGAGCACATTATGCAATACCACCAAGTGCTCAACTGGTGACGTCTGAGTCTCAAGGTCGGTCAAAAATGGGGTGTCTACAGGCGGCAAAGAGGCCATTAATGTGCCTAAAAGAACGTATGTGTCAGACGGCGCACGCGAGAAACATTCGATTTACAGGCGTTTAACAGATACGATCTAGTAAGGGGTAGACGCGTGTCCTAAACGGTTTAGTTATTATGCATGACAGCTCATATGCGTGAAGGAGCTCTTGGAGTTCTTGTTCTTTAAAAAGACATATTGGCCTTTATAACGATTTCGGCTAGAGAAATTTTAAGCCGACGCACTGAAAGGAAGTTTTGATATAGGTTCCATCACCTCAGAGTGTCGAGGTAATAGAACCTAGGGGGCCGTTGTGGGGATATATTTTCTGAGTACCAACACGTGGCCAAGGTGACGCCGATATGTCAACCAAGGTGCCATGTGTCCTGGTCATGACGCCGAGGTAATCTCGGCAAGGCCGAGGTTATCTCCGAAGATATCGGAATCTGAGATAAGCGGATAAGGCACAAGAGTCCTAGAATGGGAGAAGACTTCAGTTTGGATAAAGATAAGACTCTTAGAGAGTTTATCCCAATCTTACTGGGAGTCCAAGATTAGCAGTAATCCAAAGTTCATTGAAGCAAGGCTTCTATTGGGATTAGGTAAGTGGTGGCTATAAAAGAGAGGCACCCCTATGGGTCTAAGTTACGCAATTTGTATTCTGAATAGTGAGTTAAACACTTGATTTATCTTTGAGAGATAACTGACTTGATCGTCGGAGTGCCCCCGGGTGGACGAACCACCACTGGAATCTTCTCTTTCTGTTGCAGGTCAATCAGGCGCCATCTATTCTGCCAGTGCTCTCCAGCTGAATACTAAATTAGCAGTGTGGTCAGAAATTGACACACACAGTGAGATTAAAAAATATAGAATTGGAAATGAATACATTCATGAAATAGTAGAAATAACATCTATTAAAGATAAATTAAGAGAAATCATATGTTAAGATTGTTTATCAAATACCTTTGGATGGAAAGGTAGTGATAAATCACCTTAAATAGATTGGCTACAAAGAGAGGAGAAGACCTAAGTTAAAAGGAATGCAGTACTGAAAAAAAAAAAAAAAAATTTAGGCCAAGTTTGGCATCTTTAATAAAAGCCAAAAAGTCAAAAAGTCACTATCCTATTTAAGTCACATCATCTTATTTAAGTCACATCACCTCTCTACCATATCACTTCAAACCTAACCCATATTTCATAAAAAGTCAAAAAGTACACTTATTTAGAACATCTCAAACAACTCCTTAATTAACTAAACATATAACTATTGATACTGCACAATAACAATTTTTTTTTTAATGATAATCAACCTTAATTAATTGAAACACAAAATTTGATTTGATTTGAGCTAAAATTAAATTACATCACCAATTAACCTTTAAGTAAAAAAACGTCACCATAAAAAAAAGGGTAAATTATACTAACACCCCTTGAGGTTTGATCTAATTATATTCTACCCCCTTGACGTTCTGAAATTACATTTTTACCCTTGTAGTTAATAGTCTTATTTCACAAACCCCTTACTTATATAAAATGCAATAATTCCAAGTAGAAAAATAGAGAAAATTATATTGAAAAAAAAAAGGATAGCAAAGGAAATGAATAAAAAATGAGAAAGTAAAACAAAGTAAGAAAAAAGAGAGTATGAATTTAATATTTTCATTCCGTCTAAATAAGTATAAGATAAGGGGTTAGTGTAATTTTTCAAATGATAGAGAGTAATATGTATTAAATCCAAACTTTAGAAAGTGTAAGTGTAATTTATTCAAAAAAAAATAAAAATAAAATAACATCTAAAATCTAACGTTTAGGTCATTAAAGCTTGAGAGATATGTCCAAGTTTCAAAGGTGTTAGGTGAACCCATGGACGGTAAATGGTAAAGGTTAAAGATTTCAAACTTAAAAATTTTATTTCACACTTCAATGCCCATAACGACGTGGTACCTTGAAGAAAATATTCAAAAGTCGTGTCTTGAACCTTCACTCTCGGTATCTATGTTACATGTTACAAAAATGTCTAAAATTTCCTTCTTTTTTTTTTTTTTTTTTTTCCACCCCTTTTGACCTCCTTTCTTTCTTATTGGTTGGATTTTTTTTTTTTCTTCACTTGTCCTCCAATCACCACCCGTCACGTGTGTGTGGCGGTAATGGGGATGGTAATTGGAGGGGGTCTCCATCACTCCTCTACATGTTAATGGCGTAGGGAGAAATCAGGGGTAATTTTATTTTTATACATTAATTTTTCTTAGTATACATATTTGGTCTCGTTTGGCAAGTGATTTTTTTCGCTAAAATGTAAAAAAGTCATTAAAAAAATTAAAAAGCCAGCAATCCATACCAAAAAATCAAAAAATTTATTTTTTCTCTACTTTTTGCACATCTTTTCGTAAAAAGTCAAAAAGTCATCCCAAACATACTAGTTTTTTTTACATCATATTTTAACCAAAAAGTCAAAAAATTACTAAAAAAGTTTATTCTCAAACGAGGCCTAATGAATATTTTTTTAATACATACATTGTAAAAATATAAATTTTCAGTACACATCTCTATATTATAATATTACTCCACTTTTTAATTTTAAAACCTTAAGGCTATGTTTGGTTTCAATTTTTGAATCAATTTTTTGAAATTTTTATGAGAAAAAATAAATTAATTTGACAAAAATAAATACCAAAAAAATATTTTTAAAATTTTAAACTTTTTTATGCCTAAAAAGATAAAACCATATTGAAATAAGAAGTTTTTTTATTTATTTTTGAAAACATATTCTAAAACTATACCAAACAGAGTCTAATTTTTTATTTATTTATTCATCCACTCATGTTTTACTGTCGTTGCGCCATTTTCAACCTTCCATCGCCACCACCATCGCTACTTCTAGCTCATTCCTTTCCATCCTAAACCTACACAGTCAACATTGAGTGATTCGTGGTGAGAGACTTGTGGGAGGGTATGGTTCATGGGGGGAAGTGATCGCAGGCAGATAAGAAAAGAGGCGACGAGAGGGAATTGCGGATGAGAGAGGTGGCGCTAGTGATAGAGGATGGTTGTGGTGTTTTAGAAATAGAGTTTGAGTAGAAGAAAATGAGGGCATTATGGTATTTTTATTGTAGGACAAAATTGTATTAATGAAAATTTTCATTAAGTATGTGAACTGAGTGAAATTAGTGTGTGGAAATAGAATTATCTAAAAATCAGTCTTGATTTCAAACGTGAGGTCTTAAAATTTGAAGTTCTGTTTGGGGAAGATTTTAATAAAAAATTAAAAAAAATCATTATAACTTATCACATTATTATTTTTTTATTTTTTTATAGCTCTTTTAATAAAAAAAAAATTTAATTAAAATAGACGATTGCAGGTGTTTGTTTTTCGATCTTTTGGCTTCGTTTGGAAAGTGAGCTGGCTTTTTTACTATTTTAGCCTGGGATTATCATTTGGGTTAAGCTTTTTGGCTTTTCTGACTTTTGTGAGAGAAAAAAATAAAATAGTTATGATTTAAATATGATATTTTAACTTATTAACTTTTTAACTTATTTTATTTTTTTATGACTATTTTAACTTAGTAACTGTTGGCTACATATTTTGTAAAAGCCAGTTGCAGTTCGACACGTGGCATAGTAAGGGTAATAAAGGAAGGTTATTCAAGCCTTTAATCCTGATCGTACATGTGGCAATAACTATTGGTCCTCACATGATCTGAGTAACACTAGATCAAATAACGGGATGCAAGATGACGTGTCTTCAACGGTTACTCATATTCAAATCCAGTACAAGAGGGAAGCTCAACTGCCAGTAATGGCGTAATGGAGCTACTTTTAAGGAAGCATGATCAGCGATCATGGAGGAGCAGTTCGACGGATCGAAGTGCAGTTCGAAGGTCATCACTGACGAGTATAAATAGCAGAGCAGCCCCCAGGAAAAAGGACGGACTCAGATCATACAAACCAGTCATTTACTTCATATATTTTCTTTTCCAGTCATTTACATTTCCAGTCTTTAAATACCTGTTCTTTAAATACCTGCACTTTAAATACCAGCACTGCACTTCGATTCATAGGAGTAGCTTCAAGTAGATTCAAGTAGATTGCTGTTGTAAACCTCTCTGAGGCTGAGTTCGGACCATTGTAAGTGTTCATTTTTATGAAATACTTCAATTGTTCTTCATATTACTGTTATTTTCTATTAACTTCTCCTAAATCAAGCCACCAGTAAAAGTCCTCTTCATTGAGGCTGAAAAGAACTAAAACACAATCGTCTGATAATTGGTTGGCAATCACAATTTCTGTAAGGACTGATTGATCCTTGCTGGCACGCTCACATTCACAAAAACACCCTTCGAAAAGCCAAAAAGCCAACATATATTTTTGGCACGCCCGGTGGGACTTAATTAAAAATGGCTAGAAGAAGACGACAAGGAGAAAGTGAACGCTTCGAAGAAGGCGTGGAAGGAGAGGTAGAAATACCAAATCCAGAGGATAATGTAGTAACACATCCCGTGGAAACTCCTATATTGTCAGAACCTATGGTCGAACAGACCAGTACTTCTGGACAAGAACCATATGTTCATATTATTGGACAAAACCAAGGAATTGGACCGTCCACTGTGCCATTTATTCAACCAACAAATCCATGGGATGGTTTAGTAAATGCCATGGGACAACAATTAATGAACACAATGGAAAGGTGGGCAACATCCTTTTTGGATCGAATGAATAACCACCAACCAACAAACACAAGACACACGGAGGAAGTCGTAAATGTCCCCCAACAAAGATTGGCTAGAGAAAAACAGCCTATGCAAGTTAATGGACATACTAATGGTCAAACTAGTACCCAAAACTTTGAAAGACCATCGCCTCAGTCTTGGTATGAACCCATTTCAAGGCCTATAGCAGGCCAAAATACCTCAGTACTTAATAATGAAGCCATACAAGTTGGTGGATCTGGCCAAGCACAAGAAACTGGCATAAGAGTGGTTACAAATCCCATGTTCGAAGCCATACCTGGCACGAGGGGGTACACTAATCCCTTATTCGAATTTACACCCAGGGGGTTGGAGGGTTTTCCCACAAATGGCAGAGACACAACACCTGTTCCAGCACCTTTTGCAGGTCCTTTCGTGGGTCATGCTCAAAGAGGTTACCCATACCCTCAACAGCAACCTGCATTGCAAGGACAACCAGCCCCAAATTTACCGCCTTATGGACCAAGAGGACCACAAGCACAAGTTTGTCCACCAAATCCTGTGTTTGCCCCTCCAGTAGTGGTTCAGCAAGCACAAAATATGGTCCCTAGAGACCAGATTGCTGATATTGTTAGGGAGATATGTGGACCAATGGCTCGGGGGGTCCAGACTCCCATATACAGAAAACCATACCCAGAATGGGTGGATAGGGTACATGAATACCCGAGGGGATTTAGGATACCAGATTTTACCCTTTTTTACGGGACTGGAAATCAATCAACGATAGAACATATTGCTAGGTTTGCTGCTCAATGCGGTGAGTTTACTAACCATGACTATATGAAACTGAGATTATTTCCAAATTCCCTAACAGGGGGAGCATTTGTATGGTACATCAACCTTACACCTGGCTCCATTCAAAATTGGCAACAAATGGAAGAGGCATTTCATGCCCAATTCTTCCAATCAGAGCCAGAAGTATCTATGGCAGATTTGGCTAGATTGAGTCAAAGGCCTGAAGAAAAGGCTACTCAGTTTATTGCCAGATTTAAAAGGGCTCGAAATAAATGTAGAGTTATCCTGCCAGAGCCAGAATTCGTCAGATTGGCTCAAAATGGTTTGGAATTTAGGCTTCGAAAGAAGTTTGATTCAACTGAATTCAGAGATTTGGTCGAACTGACCTATAAGGTGTCTCGATATGAAGCATTATTAGAAGAGGAACAAGATCGAAATAATGCATCATATAAGACATATTATAGAGATCCTAATTATGAAATAGATGCAGCAGAGATTGTAGGCAAAGAACCCGTAATCTGTGAAGCATTAATTCATAAGGATACAATTATAGACCAGCAGTTTAAAAAGAAAGACTTTCACAGAAAATACTCTTTCGATTTAACAAAAGCAGATGACATCTTTGATCATTTGCTCGCGGCTAATTTCCTTAAGTTACCTAAAGGAGTAAAACTACCATCTCCAGATGAACTGAAAGGAAAAGTATACTGTAAATGGCATAATTCTTGGTCTCACTCGACTAAAAACTGCATTGTTTTTCGAGACAGGATCCAAGAACAGATTCGAAAGGGAAGTTTGAAGTTCTCAGCTAAAACAGAAAAAGCCATGGGAATTGACAGTGATCCCTTTCCAGAAGTTGGAGAGGCAGCAGCCAATGTCATCACATCAGACTTTCAGAACTTGTCCTTGACAGAATTGGAGGAAGTCAATGTGCAGATGCATGTTGCTAATCAAACCAACATCAAGAAGAATGCTAGAGGCCCACCAGTTATTGAACAAGGTTTCTCGCACCAGAAGGAACACTCTGATGAAGAATCACTGGATGATGATTCTTTAGAAGCAGCGGTGATGCAGAGAATGTGCCCCAGGTGCAGACTCAGTTACAAGTGGTTGAAGGGGCTCCCAACTGATGGGAAGCAATACTACAGGGATGTTCAGAGACGTCCTAAGTCAACCAATGCTTACAACAAAAGGCCGTATCCGGCTAGTGATAGGCAGAGACCACCAGTGGTTGAGCCTGTGGTGAACAGAATGCATGACAAAGGCAAGAAGCTCTTGCATGAATCCAGGCCACATAACTATTATAGAGTGGAGAGTAGCCATTCCGAAAGAAAACTGGAGAGAGGTTCAGTTCATGGAATCAGAGCCAGAGATTGGCCCCCTAGGCCAGTTTCACGCAGGACAGAAAATGGTCACCCTTATCGAAGGTCTGAATCAGATTCAAAACATAAGGACAAAACCAAGCACTTACCTTCACGGCCAGTTTCGAAGATGGCTTCGAAGGTGGAAAGGGGCAGTTCAGCGTCTGAATCAGCAAGTTCATGGGTACCTGGAGTCCCAGACTGGTTTGTAATGCAAAACAAACCTAGAGAATTGCCTGTTCGAGGAGATGTTGTAAACCAAGGCAGGATGATCAGGCCTCCTATGGTAGCTCCAAATAGCTGGGTGCTGCTTAAACACCCAAAGACGAAGGAACCAGGAATGGTCCCAGTCATCTCAAGGTCACAGAGAAGAAAAATTCAGCGCAGGTACACCCAATACCAGAAAGATCTGAAGGAAAGTGGAGAAAATTCTTCACCAGTCAAAATGGAAGGAAGGAAGAACCCAAAGTCAGACCATGCTCCAAAGCCGGTTCCACAGAGCAAAGTGGTCTGCAGTCGAGAACAATTGGCTAAGGTTCATGCCGAACTAACAGCCAGAGAGAAGTCTAGTCTTGTTGGATTGGAGAAGACCCTGATGGAGACAGATAGCGAGACCGAAGAAGAGAGTAACGTAAGCCAGAAGAAAGAGGTTGTGGAGGAAGAGATGTTCGAAGCCTTCATGGCTGAGCAAATGTTTCTGACTGAAGAACCAGTTGAGAAAGATCCTTCGAATGGATCAGTTAGCAATGAAATACCAGAATGCATCATGCAGGATGTTTCTGAGGGAGTCGACCAAAGTAACCAAGAGGGGGGACAAGTACAGCCAGCCATCCAGTTTGGCTCGTTTCCCCCAGTCTCAGTGAACATGGTACACATACTACCACAGGAATTCCGAGCTGGAGATGAAAACCAAGAGGGGCAGGAAGCTGATCCAGTTCAGATTTCTAGTGAAGACTCGCAAGCAAGCATGGTGCAAGATAACTTCGAAATGGTTACACCGATGGAAGATGAATATGAAAGTGAGGAAGTGGTAAGCATCAATCTATCGTATCCATTCGAGTACCCCTCAGATTCGATGACGCAGCACGTCAGGCCTTTGTACATCAAGGCTTTCTTTGATGGAATACAGCTGAACCGAGTCCTGATAGATAATGGGGCAGCAGTAAACCTACTCCCGAAATCTTCTTTGAAGAAACTAGGAAAAAAGAATCCCAGGTTGATACCAACCAGCACAACCATTGCTGGTTTTGCTGGAGATAAGCAAATGGCTCAGGGGATTCTTCCCATTAATTTAAGTGTGGGAACCAGGGATTGTATGACAGCATTCTTCGTAATCGACAGTAATGCTAAATACAATGCTTTGCTTGGAAGGGATTGGATCCACACTAACAAATGTGTGCCTTCTTCTTTACATCAGAAAATCATGATGGCTCTAGGCAATGGAGAGACAGAGGAAATCGATGCAGATCCTCAACCCTTCATAGCCTGTGCAGACTTTGCGGAGGCTAAATTGTACATTGAGGGAGTAACACCTCTCAGTATACTGATGAAAGATGACAGCTCAGCCGAAGTGACGGCTGATGAGGAGGTGACACACCTGAAGCACTTAGTCCAAAAAGGTGCTGATGAAGAGGTTGTCCTTAGAGATGACAATGATGCCTGGTTATAGGCAAAGAGAGGAACCGCAAGAAGCCAAGTCCTTGGCTTTGATTAAATTTTCAGCATTGGACATAAAAGCAATAGTCCAGAAAGTTCAGGAGCAAGAGAGAGAGGCCATGATAATTGGCCGCAAACAGCAGAAGCAACAGGCTGGAGTCTTGACTCTTGATAAGTACTGTGCATTGGACATTGAAACAAAAGTCCAGGAGATACAGGAAGAGGAAGCCTTGTGGACAGACTTTGTCTACGAGGAGGAGGACAGAGATGTTGAATTGAAGAATTTGGGGGCAGAACCAAGCTTGAAGATCACTTCAAAGGTAGCAGAAACCAGAGGGAGTTCTCATGCACAAGACCCTTTAGAAGAAGTAAATCTAGGGGAAGGTTCTGTACAACAGCCCACTTACGTAAGTACTTGTTTGAACGCTCTGGACAGAAACCAGCTTTTGGTTGTTCTGAAGAAATACAAAGATTGCTTTGCATGGTCTTATAATGAACTACCAGGATTGGACAGGTCATTAGTGGAACATAGGCTCCCTATGAAGCCTAATTTCAGGCCATACAAGCAGAAACCAAGAAGGATGAGTCCAGAAGTAATTCAGAAGGTCAAGGAAGAGATCCTTAGACTCCTCAAGGAAGGTTTTATTAGAACAGCCAGGTATGTCGAGTGGCTATCTAATATTGTGCCTGTAGTCAAGAAGAATGGCAAAATGAGGGTATGTATCGATTTCAGAAATTTAAATCTGGCAACTCCTAAAGATGAGCACCCTATGCCTATAGTGGACTTGCTGGTGGACAGTTCAGCAGGTCACCAAGTCTTGTCAATGATGGATGGGCATTCCGGCTACAACCAAATCTGCATTGCAGAGGAAGATATCCACAAGACAGCATTCAGATGTCCTGGGAATATTGGCACCTTTGAGTGGGTTAAAATGCCATTTGGTCTAAAGAATGCTGGAGCTACATACCAAAGAGCCATGAACACTATCTTTCATGATCTTATTGGAGGATATCTGGAATGTTATATTGATGACATTGTAGTTAAATCCCAATCCATGGAAGAGCACCTGTTTCACTTAGAAGCAGCTTTTGAAAGGATGAGGAAGTTCAAATTAAAGCTCAATCCTCTTAAATGTGCTTTTGGTGTATCATCTGGAAATTTCTTGGGTTATGTTGTTTACAAGAAAGGAATACAGATTGATCAGAATAAAGCCAAAGCAATCATTGAAGCCAAACCCCCATCAAGTAAGAAAGAATTACAAAGGTTCCTTGGGCAGGTTAACTTTCTTCGAAGGTTCATTTCTAACACTGCAGGGAAAACTAAAGTATTTTCTTCCTTGTTAAGGCTGAAAGATGAAGAGGAGTTTGTGTGGACAGCAGAGCACCAAATTGCTTTCGAAGGTATCAAGGCCTACTTGGCTAACCCCCCAGTGCTGATGCCACCAAAGGGTAACAACCCCTTGAAGTTGTACATAGCTGCAGCAGAAGATTCATTGGGAGCTTTCTTGGCCCAAGACAATGTAGAAGGCAAGGAGCAAGCTGTTTATTACCTTAGTAGGTTTTTAAATTCTTGTGAATGTAAATACTCAGCTGTTGAAAAGCTGTGCCTTGCTTTGTATTTTGCTGCAATGAAATTGAGATACTATCTTTTACCTACAACTGTCTTGGTAATTGCAACCACAGATTTGGTTAAATATATGTTATCTAGACCAATGTTGAGGGGAAGAATTGGCAAATGGATGCTTGCCTTATCAGAATTTCATCTAGAATATGTCCCTCAAAGGGCAGTAAAAGGGCAGGTTTTAGCCAATTTCTTGGCAGATCATCCATCTCAAACAGAGAGTCAGGAGATAATGGAACTTGGTATGACCAGTGTTGAGCCATGGCAAATGTGGTTCGATGGGTCGAAAGCAAATGGGTTAATTGGAATTGGTATTGTAATCAAATCTCCACAGGGGACAGAAACTACCCATGGTTTTAGAGTGGATGAAGCTACCTGTTCCAATAACCAGGCTGAATATGAACCCTTAATTGTGGGACTAGAGATTCTTATTGGATTACAAGTACATGTAGTTGACATATTTGGAGATTCTCAATTGGTGGTTAACCAAGTGAAAGGAATTTTCAAGTGTCAAAGCATGAATATCCTGCCATATTATGTTGTTGCATTACATTTGCTTTCTCAGTTTCAAATAGCAAATGTAACTCATGTTCCAAGATTCTTGAATAGTAGAGCCAATGATGTGGCTCAAAAGGTTTCGAACTTCAAGAGAAGGGATAATACCCAACGGGACATAAGCCAAACAACATATCAGCAATTAATTCAACCTTTGAATAAAAGGAATGTGATCTTGGAAGTCAATCATAATGACTTACAAGAACAAGATTGGAGGCATCCAATAATGCAGTACTTGGCTGGTCCGTCTTCGAAGGCCAGTAGAAAAGTTAAATTGCAGTCTATGCAATATATAATATATGGTAATGCTCTCTACAAAAGGGGGGGAGATGGCTTATTGTTAGAATGTCTAGGCCCGAAAGAAGCATTAACAGCCATGGCTGAGGTTCATGAAGGCATCTGTGGTGCTCATCAACCTGGTGTAAAAATGAGATGGTTGCTTCGAAGGCATTCCTATTATTGGCCAACCATCCTTAAAGATTGCATAGAATATGCAAAGGGGTGTCAGGCATGTCAAAAGCATGGCACAATAAGGCACGTGCCCATAACTGACCTACATGCAGTAGTGAAGCCTTGGCCATTTAGAGGGTGGGCCATGGATATGATGGGAAAAATACACCCACCTTCTTCGAAGCATCATTGTTTCATTCTAGTGGCCACTGACTACTTCACTAAATGGGTCGAAGCTAAGCCATACAAGGCTGTAGACTAAACAGAAGTTATTGGTTTTATTAAAGACTTAATCCATAGATTACTAAATGGGTCGAAGCTAAGCCATACAAGGCTGTAGACCAAACAGAAGTTATTGGTTTTATTAAAGACTTAATCCATAGATTTGGCATCCCGCAAACCATAACAGTTGATAATGGAACTGTGTTTGATGGGAAAATGGTGAAGGCTTTTGTGGCAGAATTTGGAATTAGCCTTGTTAATTCCACACCCTATTATGCACAAGCTAATGGTCAAGCTGAGTCATCCAATAAGTCTTTGAAAAAAAGAATACAAAAGGTTGTGGATGACAATCCCAGGGATTGGCATAACCTATTATTGGATGTTCTGTGGGCATATAGGACCTCACCGAGGTCAAGCACAGGAGTCACTCCCTATGCTTTGGTGTATGGACATGATGCAGTCTTACCAGTAGAGATTAATGTTAAATCTTTGAGAGTAAGATGTCAAGATCAATTGAATCCTGAACAATACCATCAAAGTATGTGCTTAGAATTAGAAGGCGTAGATGAAGCCAGAATTTTGGCATTAAATAGCATTCTTTTCCAAAAGAAGAAAGCAGCCAAGAATTATAATAAGAAAGTCAAACACATTGGCTTTGATGAAGGTGATTTGGTATGGAAGACAATACTCCCAATTGGGATTAAAAGCCATAAGTTTGGCAAATGGTCACCTAATTGGGAAGGACCATATCAAATTCATAGGGTTCTGCCTTTTGGAGCATACCATTTAAGAAATTTGAATGGTTATGTACATCCCAAAAAGATTAATGGCAGATATTTAAAACCTTATTTTCCAACCATTTGGGAAACACAAGGGATAGAGTGAAACACCATATGCAAAAACACAAGCTTGTTCAAGTAATATTCAAAATATTGTGCTTTCATAAAGAATTAAGTACATCGTGCCACAAATTGGCCCAAAAATCATTACAATGCTTTAGTTGTTTTTGTACAATAGCTTTCCTATTGCTAAGAGAAGGAAATAATTGAATAGCCGCAGCCATGTCTTCTTTTCGATTAGCCAGCCCTTGATTGGTGATGTGCAGTTTCTTATCAGTTCGAACCAAGGCTTGGTTTACCGCGGCTAACTCCTCTTCGAGCTGAGCTTTCTTCTCCAGAAGTTGGACTCGAAAGTGGGAGGCAGAAGAGTGTTGTTCTTTCAGAGATGATACTTCGGTATGCACTTGAGAAACAAAACTCTGGTCCTTAGCCAGCTTATCATCCGCAGCCTTAGCAGCATGGCAAATGTTGAGATAAAAATCAATAGTAGCTGCAGCCTGAGATAGATGACTTGAGACACTCATGGCAGACTGCTCAGCAATATTACAGCATTGAAGGAACCCATTTCTGATGATAGGCCTTTGTAAAGCCTCGAAGGGGATCCTTGAAAATAAAGTCAGCAGTTGCAAGCATGTGTCCAAATCTACTGAAGGTACAAAAGGCTTGTTACTGGAGGAAGGAGAACTCTCGAAGATTTCCAATAAGGAGTTAGCCAAGGCTAACGGCTCAGCTTCAGCAGTAGAAGTGGGAGAGGTAGAAGGTATGTCAAAAAGACTAGCTAGTCTTCCTTCAAAAATGTCTACCTCATCCCTTGACATTAAGGGCATAGAGAGTATTGTGGTGGAAGACGCAAAGGGCTGCATAGGGATGGGAGAAACAGATGGAGCATCTTTGGCAGCCTCTATGGTCTTGGCCGCCTCTATGGTCTTGGCCACCAGCAAATCAAGAGAAGAGGGACTGGAAGTGGGCATTGGTGATGAACCATGAATTGAAGGGCTACCAGTGTCTTCTGTGGAAGAATCAACTGCCATTGGGAATGGAGTAGCAGTTGGATTTTCTACAAAGGATGGAGAAAGAGCAAGGCTCGAAGAAAAAATAGATTGAGGTAGGTTACGAGCCAAAAAAGGGAGGTATGGCTCTAATCCAAGAAAGAGAGAGGCAGGAATACTGGGGCTGAGTTCGGACCAGTAGCTTCAAGTAGATTCAAGTAGATTGCTGTTGTAAACCTCTCTGAGGCTGAGTTCGGACCATTGTAAGTGTTCATTTTTATGAAATACTTCAATTGTTCTTCATATTACTGTTATTTTCTATTAACTTCTCCTAAATCAAGCCACCAGTAAAAGTCCTCTTCATTGAGGCTGAAAAGAACTAAAACACAATCGTCTGATAATTGGTTGGCAATCACAATTTCTGTAAGGACTGATTGATCCTTGCTGGCACGCTCACATTCACAAAAACACCCTTCGAAAAGCCAAAAAGCCAACAGTAACTCCATGCCAAAGGAGGATTTTGTGTAATTTATACTCTTTTAGAATTGAACTGTTATAACTGGATAGTTTTATCCCCTCTCCAAGGATAGAACTCAAAAAAAGCATTTTTTCTCAATTTCGTTTTTTAAGGATTGATTTCTCATTTATTTAATTTTATAAATCTGAAAGAAAAAATGAATTTTATCAATGAACACAAGGTAGAATCTATTTTGAATCAAGCGGGATCTTAATATCCTTTAATATATTATTCTATTAAGTAAAAATCCTTAATAATAACAAAGCTCAAGAAATTTGTTGTTTATTCAAGCATAAAAATAAGGGTAAATTATAAATACATTTTTGAAATTTTATTTAAAATATGAATTGTCATTTGTGATTATGAAAATAACATTTGGTCTCTTTAAGTTTCTAATTGCATAACAAATGATTCCTTTTATTAATAAATAATTAAATCAATTAATAGTTTTTAATAATATCATAAATATATTTAAATTAATAATTTAGATAATTTTATTATTGTATAGTAGAATAGTTAGAAATTTCTTTTTTTCCCTGTTAATTTTATTAAATAAAAAATTCTAACAAAATGATATTTATAATTTTTAAAAACACAAGAGTAATTGTATTCTCATAACATATTTGTAATGTGCCCTAAAAATAAAGTGGATAAGGCTTCATATAGTCAAAGCGTATATATTAAAATAAAAAAAGGGTAAATTACATTTACCACCCCTGAAGTTTTTAATAATTATAGACATCTCTTTTGTAATTTCAATAATTACACTAATATTTTTTATTTTTGAAACTATTATCAAGATTTTTCCAATTTGTTAAGTCCGTACAAATGATATTAGTTGGTTGTGAAAATATTCATATTACCCTTTGATTTGCACTAAACAGACGAAAATATCCATAAACCAAGGAGTTTCATTCATTATCAACATTACTAAAATACACTTACCTTCGTTGAGGTTTTGCATATATATTATCAAAGATCCATACATATTTCAGTATTATTTAATAAAATTCTTAAATATCATGCAATATTAAATAAAACCCTTAAATGGTTAACCAAACCAAATCCAACCAAACTACCAAGTCTTAAGTCCCATCAAAAGAGATTGGCTACATGAATCATTTTTTTCCATTAGACTTTATCCAAGGTCATATTGTTAGTCAAATAAAAGAGATTCATATATCTATTTACTACAACTTTGTCAGTCTCAAGCCCGGGTAAAGAAAGAGAGTTATGTGTTAAGTAGCCAACAACCAACATGTAAAAAAATCACTCAAATCCCTTATGAAAACCCTTAAATTGTTATGACAATATTAAAACATTTAATGGAAAAAAAAAAACTTAATTTTCATTGATAAAAAAATTAAAAATAAAGAATCTCTCTAAAATGAATATTAGATAACATCCTAATAATTTAATATAATTAGTATTCCACAGTACATAAATAACGTAAAATTTATCATTTTATGTAATGCATTTATTATTTGTTTTAAAAGTTGAAATAAATAGATTTATTTTTCTTCGACAATTTGCATTACTTATTTACTCATATGTAAAAATTAAAAAATAATATATAAGTAAATTTTTTTTCTACCTCCCCTAAGGTTTTTGACAATTAAACTAAACTCATTCATTATCAACATTAATCTTAACCTTAAATGCACTAAATTTAATTTAACCTATTATATATATAAAATTGTTATTTATTTTTCATAACTTTTTCAAAATATAAATGTAATTTCTTGGCTCTATTTTTTCACAACAAGTTTTTGAACTTTTATGAACAAAAAATAAAATAAAAATTCAACCATTAACGACGGTAAGAAATTAATTTTAAGATTTAATTTAATAATAATAGTTTAAATGAGATAAACAATAATGGAAAAATAGATTTTAAGTATCATACATAACAAATTAATTGAGTATTTTATTATTCTCAAATAATTTTTCCATTGGTAAGAAATAACAAATTGTTTGAATTGTTTATTATTGTCAAATGATTTTTTGATCATTCATTTTTTATTAACTAATTTTAATTTATTGTGAGGTGATTAGAGTTCCAAATGAGGTAAAAATAAAATCTTAGAGGGCCAAATTGAATGTTTTTAATTTTTCTTTTTATAAAAAAGCTATATGTAAACAAACATATTTCAAAAAAATTCATGCAAATTGATTATTTTTGTAAATCATAAACAAACATAATACTTTTGATGGAATTTTTAGAAAAAATTATATATATATATATATAATAAAATAAATTTAAATTCAGAACAACACATCCTCTATTGCAAAAGATATTTAGTGATCATGGGACATGGTTTAGTGGTACCCTGAAGAAGTACAATAATTAGAACTCACAATTTCGTATTCAGTGATGAAAACAGTAGGGGTCGTTTGGCTAGAACTTTTTAACTAAAAAAGTACAAAAGATAAAATATGTTAAATCTATATAATAAGTCACAAAGGTTTTTGAATTTATGTCAAAAATGTATGTGAGATACATTTTGATCCAATGACCGAGATTAATCCTAAATTTATATCAATGGTTTAGATCAATTCTAATATCTACACATTTCCTTTGATGTTCCCGTCCAACAAGGCTGTTTCTCCAATCTTCTCTCTCAGTATCTAACCTCTGTCTCCCCATCACTAATGATTTGCCTCCCCATCTACCCTCTGTCTACCCACCTTCCCTCTTTATTTCTCTGCCTACCCTCTCTATCTCTCTCTTCCTCTCCGTTCTTCTTCTTGATTTTTTTTGAAAATCTTAGCTTTTGCCTTCATCACAGCCTTCATCAGAGTCATCATCAGAGCTTACACAGAGCCTTCATCAGAGCTTACACCATTCCACTCTCACCGTTGTTCACTCCGGCTCGACATCACTTCGGCTGCTGGGTTAGTTTATCACTTTGGCTCTGGGTTAGTTTTTTTGTAGCTTGAATTCTGACTTTTTGCTGGGTTAAAACTTATGTTAATAACAAAACTGCTTTGCCGAATGAATTTCTGCTGGGTTAAAACTCATACATTTGTGACTTTGTGCCTTAAAATTCTGCTGGGTTAGTTTATCACTCCAGAGATGAATTTCAGAATAAAAATTAAAGAGTACTCATGTTAATAACTCATGAATACTCATGTTAATAACTCATGTTTAAAGAGTACTCATGAATTTTAGGTTGACTGATTTCTTGTTTTTTACACCGTGCCTTGAGTAAAAATTAAAGAGTACTCATGTTAATAACTCATGCTAAAATAACTCAATCTAAGAGAAAGACAAAGAAAGTGTTGTTGAATGAATTTGACTTCCTGTAGTCATTAAATTCAAATTGCCATTTTGATTTCATAATTTGAATGAATTTGACTTCCTGACCATGAACCCAATTGCTATTTTGTGAATTTTCATTCATACCAATCCCACAATCACCATTTTTGAGTAATTTTTTGGGTTATTCGATTCAAACCCAGAAAAAATGAGGGTGTGAAAAAGCTGTGAAAGTTCGAAGTGGGTTGTGAAAGTTTTAGAGGGAGACTGAAATTGGGGAAGAGTTGGGAAAGAAGAGACAGAGAGGAGAGAGAAAGGGCTTGATTTTAGAGAGAGAGAGGGGTTGGGTTGGTACGAAAGAGAAGGAATGACCTACAGTTGTTTGGTTGATGATGCAATTAAAGCATTTTAAGTGAGGAAAAGATTAGCTGGTGTTTGTTTGTTTGTTTATTAAGAGCATAAAACATTTGCTGTGCATAACTGTGCCCTTTTGGGGTACAAAAATTAAAACAGCCTCTACTTCTGCAGATCTCAATTCTATCTCCAACTCCATCCATTTATATCTTCTTTTTATCTCATTTTGTTATGTATTTGAGTTGTACTCTACCTAAAAAAAAAAAAAACCACAAAACAAAACAGAAAGGTAAATTGCATTATCTGTCTCTCTAATTTTATCTAGATTTTTTTTTTTTTGAGTTTTGTAATTTTAATTTCATCAATTTAAGTTTCATACTTTTAATTATATTTTAATGTGATCTTCCATCAATTGTCTGGTAATATTTGAGATGAAAAAATCCACAAAAGACTCATGTGAACCACACGTTTTTTTTTTTTGATTTATCAAATTGAAATGTAGAAGAAACATGTTAATTAACATGGCAATTTTGAATGAATTCTGAAATCACAAAATCAAATTTGACTTCTGTAGTCATCAAATTCTGAAATCACAAAATCAAATTTGACTTCCTGTAGTCATGAAATTCTGAAATCAAATCACACGGTGTAACTCAGAAAATTTCATAATGATCTTTCATGATCTTTCTCTAGCTGCGAAGTGATCTGGTTGGTGTAGGACTCATCAAATGCTATATAGATCACTTCGCAGCAACTAACTCATCAAATGCTACACATGGTCTTTTATATATAGCAATTTGATTTCCTGTATAGTGCTAAAATAACTTATGCTAAAATAAAGGAAACAGAATTTCAATAACTCATGTGTTATCTCATGTTAATTTCAGAATTTCAATAACTCATGTGAGTCCTTGGAAGCTATCTCCTTATTCTCACCTTCATTGACATCTACATATATTGACTCTTTGTTGATTTCATAATTCTTTTCTGAATTATCTTGATTACTCTTTGTTGTATTTTTTTTAGTTAGATACAATGTGTTATCTCCTCTATTATTGTGTTCCTTTATTCCTTTAGTCAAATACATTGTGTTCCATTGTGTTCCTTTATTCCTCTACATTCTGTATATGATCTCATTTTACTGGGTTTGTTTTTGGCTCAAGGTTTTATTTGTTTTTGGCTGTCTTCGGCTCCCTTCAAACTCCCACTCGCAAGGTAAGACGCTGTTGTGTTTTTCTGTTTTTGAATTTTGAACTTTGAATATTTTTAATTTTGAATCCTGAATTTTGGCCCTAAATTCACCTAATTAATTTTGCTCCCTTCGGCTGGATAGAAAATTCCAGATTGATTGATTACACTAGCAGATAGATAGCTATACTTCTTCTGACTGATAGCTATACGTCTTCTTCCTCTAAAATTATACATACTACTAACCGAAATTTGTTAAAATTATATATGTTTGTAGCTTGAATTCAGAATTTAGGTGATAGTTAAATTCTGCTGTCTTCGGCTCCCTTCGAACTCCCACTCTTGAATTCTGAATCTTGAATTATAATGTATTCATAATGAAATCTTTCTCTCACATATAAGCCCTGTTTGGTAGACCTGTGGGAAAGTGCTTATAGCTTATGCCTAAACAACTTATAGCTTATAACTATGAACATAAGCTGATTTCTGACTTATAAATTAAGCATCTCCTGCCCCACTCAAAGAATAAACTGATTTCTGACTTCTAAAAAGCTATAAGGTATAAGCTATAAGTTAAACCAAACACATCAAAATAGTTTAAATTAAGCTGAAAGCTGAAATAAGATGCTTTTAAGTTCTGCCAAACAGGCACATAGTAATTTTGGGAAGTATATTATAATGTATTCATTATAATATGAAATCTAATAATATAAAAGAAAAACCAGAGAATATTATTAATCTTTCTCAGTTTATGATATGAAATCTTTTATATTTTTTAAATATGAAATCTTTCTCTCACATATAGTAATTTTGGGAAGTAAAATTGATTATACAAATAAGAAAATGAGAATTTGATTTGTAGTCAAGTGGAATTCATGATTTTTGGTAAATTTTATTAACACAAATGAGGATTTGATTTCGGGTTGAAAATACACGTTTATTTTTTAAAAAACTTTAAAAGAAATTATTTTTATGAGCCTATTTTACACAGGATCATATGCAGTAACAAAAATTCCCATAAGCTGTTAGCAAATTTAGTTTTATTTGACTTTCAATTGTTAAAATTGTCTACACATAAAGTATTAAGGGTCAAAATTAATTTTTTATTTTAAAAATAAATTTTCTTACATTACACGGGTCACCTACTAATTTATCATAAAATAAAAGAAGTTGTTTCTTCTTCTTTTTTTAATTTAATTTAATTTAATTTGGGGGAACAACATACAGGTGGTAGAAGAGAAAAAAATTATCCACATATGGGATGCAAGTGTGTTTTTAGTGGAATGTAAAAGAAAGACTGTAAAAATACAAATGTTACTTATACCTCATGTGATTATTTTTTTATTTCCCCTTTTCCACCGGCCCTTTTAAATTGTAGTACATGATGGTTGTACTTTAATTACTGTTACCATGCGTGCTTGAGTAATATATGAATATTGATCACATATCAAAATATATTTTCTAATGAGAGGAAGGTGGAATATCATATCACATAATCATATAGGTTCATGCGCTTATGTTAAAATTTTAATCATGTTAACTGATTCTTTTGTCTCCTTTTTATTTATTTTTTTATTTTTCCTCAGCAATGCTATAATTCTAGAACAAATAATCCGTAAAAGTCCCATAACACTATTTTTTAATATTCAACATTAATTCAAAATTCATAGCTACTTTTTAGACATTTTTCTGGGCAGCATAGATTTTCTATTTTTTTTTTTGGTTGGGGAGGGGAGAAATAAATATTAGATATAATTGTGGTATCTATCACATGACAGTATTATTATTTAATAAAAAATTAGGATATGACTATAATTGAATTTGTTAGAGATAATAAGAGTCATCATAAAAAATTAGGGGTACTTACGTGTAGATCATAATAAGTGAATTTATTGTCTAATTAGTTAGGAAATGAATTTATTTATCATAAAAAAAGGTCACTAATTGTAAGTTTCAGCGACAATTTATAAAAATCATGACAAAAAATTAATTATTTGAACTATTAAGAATGATCTTTTATAAGTTTCAGTGACAATTTATAAAAATACTCTCTATTTGATTTTACACATAGATCTTTGCAATCTGTGTGCTGAGTCTTAAGAAGGTCATGGGTATTTGGTAGGTCTTATTTTAAATTTTTTTAAAATGAAATATCTCTCACATATAGTAATTTTGGGGAGTAAAATTGATTGTACAAATAAGAAAATTGGCTAAATCTTTAGTGCTCCTCTCTCTATTTGATTTTTTTTTTTTTAATCAGCTGTTGTTCATAGAAAATTAGCTAAACCATTAAAGGTATCCTACTTCTTTAATATGTTGCTTGGCTTCCATTGGGAATTAAATTGTTCAATTTGCTTTTAGTTTACGATTTTTTTTTTAAATTTAATATTATCATTTGTAAATGTTTTGCAATAATAGATTAATCTACAATAATAGATAGATATATAATACTTGATCTTAAAATGTAATTTATCCAGTTTAATGTAATTTATCATCTGGATTAAAATGTAGTTTATCCAATTTAATCTTAACATTATGTTTCTTAAATGGATTTAATTTTTTAAAAGGTTTTGGATTTGAATTAATACTTGATGGGTTTTATTTTTTAAATGGGTTTTAATTTGTTTACATTTTTTGAACAGTATTTAGTTCTTCTATGTTGTGCGCTTTTGGATGATTTTCATTTCAAATAGCTTAAATTTTTAGTCCTAACTCCGGTGGGTAAATTGAAGTGTAAAACATTTGGTTGATTACGTGGCTATTCATAAAATTGGTCTGTTTTAAATTTTTAAAATTTGGTCAAGATTTGTTTAAATTTGGTCAATTTTGCTGCATTATTAGACAAAAGTCAAGTACTCTCTCTCATACCTTAACCCAAGGACCTTCACAATTATTTATTTTTTGGTTCTTCTTGGAGGCTTGAGTGCTAGATGTAGTAGTAGTGGGTAGTTTTGTAGATTAACTTGATATTGAAAATCATGTGTGCACTGCTACTTGCATTGTGCCTTTAGTGAGGCATAGTCTGGTTGCTTCATCATAGTTATGTGATGATATCTTTTGATGTAATGTGGGCTTCTATTCTCCCTTTTATTTATTTATTCTTTCCAAAATAAAAACCTAGGCTTAGGCGCCCATAGGATTGTTGACAAAAAGGTATTATTCATTTCTATTCAACTTACTAAACCATAAAGTGCATCACTAATCACTGGAATGCTCAGTTGAAGAACTCTACATGCTCAATTTTGTTTTTCAAAAATAGATGCAATCAACCATGATTTAGTCACCCTTTTAATGAAAGAACATTTCATTTAGTAGGTCACACATGTATGCAAGATATAGAGAGAGACATCACTACAATATACCTTTACACAAAAATTGTACCATTCAAATGTAGTATATTTGTTGTGTGATTCTAAAAAGAAAGGAACTGTTTTTTTTCATTTAATTTTTTTTTTGAATATCTAGAGTTCCTAATTAAAAGAAAAATTTGAAAGACTTAGCATTTTAACATTTATGTGTAATATGGCAAGAGAGTTTATGTTTTTTTTTTTTTGTACAGATGATAAATATTTTTATCAATTTTTTTTTGAATATTTTTTTATAAATATTTTAGTGCTCTGTGTTGTACAGATGATAAATATTTTTCATAATAAGGTAATTTCTATCTCAAAGTATTTTGACATGTATATTTCCAACAAATGTACTAATACAAGCAAAAGTTTGTGTCATTTATTTTGTTTCCACAAATTACCAGATTGTTGTGCATATTTCTTATTGGGGATACGTAAAAGTTGATACAAAGACTTTTTGGAAAGTAATGAGGAGGAAGTTTGGGCAAACACATATTTGAAGACATGTTATTAATACATCTTTTGTAAAGCATACATATTTTTGGTGTATGACATGTTAGTGACACATCTTTTGTAAAGCATACATCTTTTGTAAAACTTTAATCCACTTTTTGTAAAGTTTTAACCTACTCTTTTGGTGTATGACAATATAACTTTATTTCTGTTTTTTGTTCAGTGTTTATACTTTTTTTTACTGCCTTTTATATTTTGATATGCAATATAACTTTAAATCTTATATGTTTGTTTCTTAATTTACATTAAGATTAGGGGGAGTTGTTATTTTATTTGAGTTTTGTAGAGCGTGTAATACAAGCAAAATTGTTATAAGTTCTTTAAGAAGAAAAATATTTCAATATATTTTTTCAGTATCTTTATCAAAAAATGACACAAACTTTATAAATTTCAACATAATACGTATAAATTATAACTGCATTTTAATCTTAAAATTATTTACACCGTGCCTTTAGGCACGGGCATACGCTAGTCTATATAATAAAGGGGGAAGGTTTTTGAATCTTGATAAGACTTTTGTCTATTTGTCAAAATATACACCATTAGATTGATTCAATCTAATGGTTAAAAATGTCTCACTCTCCTTTAGACATTTCAATGGTTCAGATTTTTTTGGGTAATTATTAATGCTTCAGATCAGTTTGGGTAAATATCAATGCTTGGGTAAATGTCTCTCTCTCTCTCTCTCCCGCTCTATCTCTCTCCTTTTTTCTCACCCTTAGAATTGAATCACACAAACGTCTTCACTGTTTCTCTCTCTGATTTTGATTTCAAAATTTGAAACTCCATTCTCTCTCATACCTCTTCCTCTTCTCCTTCCTCTTCCCACCACACATCTTCCTCTTTCCACCAAGCTTTCTTTCTCTACAAGTTTGATCTCCTATGGTGATTTTCGGGATATAGCCCCGGTGGTGATTTCTACCATCTGCCTCAATTTCTGCCTCCTCTCTCTTTACGCAGCTTCAAGGTAGAAAGCTATCCTCCATGTTGTGGGTTAGAAACCCAATCAAGAGGGAGGATGTTCCGAAGATATTGATGAGCCACCCAATGGGTCTTTCCCAATTCTTCTATTCGTGCAATTGCTCTCGAATTCTTAATCGACCAAACCCATCTGGGTTTTGTTACTTGTGTAATGCGGTTCGATTGAAATCGCTCCGAAAAACAAAGGTTTGGTCTTGATTTGATTTGATCAATGTGGGTTTTGGTGTTATTGTCAATGATGTGTATTTTGGTGACTAATTAGATAAGTGTTTGTGTGGTTGGAAAATTGGGTAGGTGTTGGATTGAAGAGTGTTGTGATTGCAAGCTAAGCTTTTTCAGTCCCTATCAGAAGTGTTTGTGAGTGAAAGAGATGAGTTGTTTTGGAGCATTCAGTTCTTGCAAAGAGAAATCTGAGACTCAAACAGAAGGTAAGGGCATGAATATGTTTTTATGTAATTGTATGATTATTATTTTTTTGGTGTATTAAAGTTTGTGATTTTTTGAGTTATGGGAGATAGGTTTGAGCTTTATTGACCTATTCAACTCTTGGTTATGGCCTGAATAAGGATATGGTCTTTTGTGTACCTGTTTAGTCTATCCTATGGATGCCTGGCTGTGATTGATATATACCCCTTTTTTTGCATTGGTAAGGATTAATATTTCTATTTGATTCCACTGAAACAGCCAAAATGTTTTAATTTTTTAAGAAACTGAAATGAAACACCAATGGAATACCAAAATTCTATTGTTTCCATTAAAACACAATAAAACCCAATGCAATATACTGAAACCACAAGTTGTGTCAACATGAATTTAGAATGTCATGAAAAGAAAATTAGTATTTTTGACTTCTTAATGGCTTTTAATATTTATGACTTATTTATCACTTTTCGTGTAGGCTATGTAAACCTAAATTTTAACCACATTCCAGGCTAGGTGTTGTACCACTCCGTTCTTTTCCCACTGATAGTGATCAATCATTTCAAAAAGTTGTTTGAATTTACAAAGCTGGTTTGCTACTTTTTGATAATTCATAGTTGGCAACCGTTATGATTGTAGAAGGCTAAATTATTTGTCATTATGTTAATCAAGGCATATTTGGCTTTTTGGAGACTCTTATACATGTTTTATGGAACAGGTGGAGCAATAGCAAGTTGCAAGTCATTGTTGGTACGGTATGTACAGATGGCATTTTCCTGCCAATAATTTTATAGAAATCCTGCCTATCATTTTGAAACATATACTTCTTCTACAGGTAGCATTTGGAATGGGAATCAACAAACCAGATGGTTAGTATTTTACCTGTCTATACTTTTGATCTATTGCTTCTCATATGAAATGATACATCGATACATGAAAGCGACCCTAAAAATGTGTTTATTTCATTATTTTGATGAAGTTTCTAATGTGCATATGAATATTATTGCCTTGCTTATTCCAGATTTAAAATTTTATATACGTTTTAGTCAGGTTTGTCATCCATCACAGCCTAAGCAAGTCGCTAAGCCTATTATTTCCTTTCTTTCTTTCTTTCTTTCTTTCTTTTTTTCCCTCTCATTTTTTATTTTACTTTCAAAGTGAGGATTGTAAGTTCTGATAAAAAATAAAACAAATTATGCTTTCAGCTTTGCCAGTTAAACAATGCTGAGATTGGCTCAATGAGGTCTAGAAAGAATTTGTAAAAAAAAAAAAAACAGTAAAGAGGTCTAGAGTAACAAAAGTCAGTTTTAAGCCAATTGGTCGTTTTGATTTTTCTTCAAATATTTGGTTTTGGAACTACATTAATTCAGTAGACTATCTCTGTTATTAGTTAGTCATCTTGGAGTAGTGAGTGATGGCATAAACTTACTTTATGCTTGAAGCAGTTTAAACTTGCTTTATACTTTTAATTGGATGATTATGCATAATGGTACCCCATAAGTGAAGAAGAAGGTGGTTTCACTATCAACCCTTAATGTTTGTTTCAGCTATTCAAAAATAGGCACTTAAATAGCTTACAAAAGCCTAGGCCCAAATCAGACCAAGGTTTTTTAAATAGGCACTTAATATGGAAAGAAGGTTTTTGAATTTGTCCTATATGGCAAGAAATTATTTTAGAGATACATTTATAACCAGCGGTTCGGAGCAATCCTAATCAAAATCTAAGGGCCAAATACATAACATTGTCTGCCTTTTGGATTCCTGCTAATGAGTACCAAACACACCTCCCTATCTCTCTCTCACAGACGTCCTCCTCTCTCTCTCTTTTATCCTCATTTCAAATTTTAATCTCCTTCTCTCTCTCTCTCTCTCTCTCTCTCTCTCTCTCTCTCTCTCTCTTCTACCCACTCTTCCTTCTTGGCTTTACCTATGGCAACTTGGTTAAGATTCAAGTGCAGTGTTTGATCAAATGCAAGGTAGATCGGTCGACACAACCAGCGAGAAAGAGATCGGTATCCTCTTCAAATTTTTCCTCTCTTTTCTAGGCATATCTAGGGTTTCTCGGTTCAAATTTTTTTTTTGCCGCTGATTGTTCTTTTTCGGCTTTTTTTGTTTTGTTTTATGTGTGTCTTTGTAAGCATTCACTATGTTCTGTAAAATGCCTCACATAGGTCTCTGAAATATTTTTCTAAAATGGGTCTCCAAAATGCCTCAAAATTTTTATTTGGGTTTTCGTTGGGTGTCTAAATTTTTATGTCATTTGTTTCTCATTTGGGTTTGATTGTGTTTCTCATTTATATTATGTGATTTGTTTCTCATTTATATTGCCTCAATTAAAATCTGTCTCTTTACTCCTTTATATTTTGTGTGTGTCTTCATGCATATACCATGTTTGATAAAATGCCTTAATTAAAATAGTTTAATTTTTAATGCTAGCTGTTTATATAATTCTACTTTTTTTGTTGTTAAAATAGTGAGTGAATTTATTATAACAGGCCAAGTAAATGTAGTGTATGGCGGTAAGGTTTAACAAAAATAGAGGTATATTCAAATCGGTGATACAAACAGTGGGAGTTGAATGTTATTTTTAATAATAAACAGTAGGCAAATTTAATAAAAAACAAACAAAACAAAAAATTGAAAAAAAATCTTCTAAAAGGTTCATTAAAAATAAAAAAGTCTTTCGTTTTTTTCTTTCCATCTTAGTTGAATATAAAAATGTAATATTTTCTAAAAGGCTACCTATAATTTTTCCTTTTTTATTTTGAAAATTTTTGCTAGACTCGAGAGTATTTTGTTGCAATTTCTACTTATAAAACATAAATAAATTAAATAAGTTTAAAAAAATTGAAAGTTGAGAAATAATTGCATTTACCTTTAGTGCCCATTTCCCAAAATAGGCATATTTCTCTTTCATCTTTATCCCAAATAGCATCCAAGTGGTAAACTCACATGAATATTATAAAATTTTATGTTCCACAGTTATCTTAGTAGTTTACATGGATTTTAATGTGTACTATTTGGGCGTTGTTTTTATATATTTTTGAAGGGTGACACTTTTACCAAGTAAATTTTAAATTTTCTACTTTTTTCCACGATATGTACTATGAAAATATGTCATGTTCCTAAATACTTCTATCTAGACTTTGTTCCTAAATAATTTTTTGAAAGATGTCATGTTCCTAAAGTAATCTTTCTTTTTCAATCTTCTTCTTTATTCATTCTAAATACTCTACCACTGTTGGTTGGATATGAATATATACGAATATGCTAGTTTTGATGCTCATTTTCTTTGGAAAAATTCACAATAATTTAAAGTTTGTAATATTTTATTTACCAGTGTGAGCACTTTCAAATTGAGGCATGAGTTATACTTATAAAGGTAAATTCATGATTTAATTGTTAAGCTTCGTTGGAGGTTTTATTTAATATGATTTGAATTTTCTGGCTAGAGGATCATGTATATTTTTGGATCTCAATTAAAATATTATATTGTCCTTCGTCTCTCTTTTATTTTTATTTTGTATTTTTTAACCTTTATAATTAACATTGTTTCCAACTGGTTTGTTTTCTTGATGGGAACTCAAAACAACATATTCATCAAAAAATGAATATTAAACACAAGGTAAACTTTAATTGCTTTTTGATTTTTTTTTTCATACTCATTTTATAAATTTGAATTTAATTATTTGTCGGTTTACAATCTTCAAAAATTCTTATCCATTGTTTAGTCATGATGTGTAGGCATAAAAATAAATAAGGTAAAATTATAACGTTTTTTTTTAAATATTTGGTCAGTCATGTAACTTTTCTTTTCTATGAAATACATGTCTCACATTCCTTTTTTGGGTTTCCATTGAACAATACTCTCAATGAGTTAGAAGAGTGTAGGAATAGCCTAGACTCTTGCATTGGGAAAAAATACACAGATTAGTAGGTACTTGGATTATTTTTCTCTTACAAGGTTGTCTTCCACTATAAATTGAATTTTGTTTTATATCATGGTTTTAGTATTGAATTTTGCTTTTTGTTTGGTTGTTTTCTTTTTCTTATTGTATCAAACATAATGTTTTCACTACAATAGGTTTTTAGGTAGCTAAAGTTTGGAGGTTTGTATGATTTGTTGTCATTCTCAATTTCACTCTCTATGCTATTGTTCTCTTTCTATTCATTTATCTACTTTAATAGTGCAGACACATGTCTATTCACTTGAACATGGAATGACAGGTTTCAATTGACCATAATAGCTGCATTGCTTTAAACAGTGATGTTGGCATTTGCAAGAGAGTTTGAAGTTATTGTATTGCGTTGTGGATATCTCAACATTGAATCATGTATCATATCAATTCTCTTTTATGTAGCATGCTACTTTCTGTCTACCAAGTTACTAACCTAACTTTCACAATTTGCATTAATTTCTCACAAGCCAGTGGAAGCAAGAGCAAGATGGTGATAATCATGATCATGTTGCTTAGAGCTTTAGAGCCTTGAATAGATAACCATAAGTGATGATGTACTTGGATGAAGATTATAACTCTGTTTTGTCATCACTTGAATTGTGACGCTTTGTGAATTTCGGAAATTTAGGAATCATTGTTATTACATTGTTCTGTACTTTGTATCATTGTCCAAGTAGAGAGATTGGACAGTTGTCTCATGTATCATTTTAGATGGTCAAGTTTAAGTTTAAACATTTTGTCAGATCTCATACAGCTAAGATCAAGAAGGCAGCTTTTTTAAAGTATCTTGAATATTTTGGTAAGACTGATTATTTCTTTCTAAGATCAAATAGTGAGAGATTGTTTTTTCACCTTTAAATTCCCTCTCAAATGTGTCATGTTTGTTGATAAATTCCACCTTTAAAGATCTCTCAATTTTTTGTAACTTGCTTCACTTCAAAGCTCACTCCACAAACCTTTATCCATCTTTACTCTCTTTAACCATCTGCATTTTATCCCATTCATTTTCTCTGGACATGTGGGTATGATCTAGCTTTGATCTTGAGGGTTCATTTCTTTGGGATTGTGCAGTTTTTTTTATTATAGATATGTGTAGCTCATTTATTGTTTCAGGACTCAATTTATGGGTATGTGATTATTTGTGACTTTTGGTGCATACATGTTGACAGATTAATTTTTTTGGTGGGTTTTAAAGGTAGAATGAGAGAAAAGCTTAACACTATGACATATTTTTGACCTAAACAGAAAGAGCAACTTAAATTTTTTTTGTTCATATTTTTTAATTCATAGTTATTTATTTATTTTTTTTAGAGGTCCGTAGCTATTGATTTTTTGTTTGTTTTCTTATTATTATGCTATCTACTTTAACCAAGAGGAGTTTGGCTGATGGAATTGCCTAATTTTAATTTTGGTGTCATTTTGAAAGGAAAAATGAGTAATATTGAATTTTCAAATTACTTTCCAATTAACTTTTTAGTTTTCTTCTAATCTCATTTTCTATCGGCTTTTATTTGTTGATTAGATTTTCATCTATTTTGTGTTTGAGTGATCTAATGAAAATTATTGTTTTTGTTTAGGACCGCTTAATTGGGCATAGTCTATTGATTGCCTTTTTTTAGCAATTACAGTATTAATTTTTAATCATAACTGTTTTCGAACTCATAACCCATTTGATATATTTATTTGAAATCATACAAACAATTCATGAGATACGGTATGCAAGAATTGATAGAAAGCATGTTTAGATATATTTTTTTCTTCTTTCCTTTTGGAATATTTTTAGGCACAAGGCATTCACTATTTGTCTTATATGAAAATGAATTAAAATAGCGAATGACCTGTGCCTGATTGGGGATAAAAAGATCTTAGTATCTTTGTAGAATTTTCACCAAGATTGCTTACGAAAATTGCAGGGTAAGTCCTTTTTTTTTATATTTTTATTTCTTCACATCTCGATTGTAACCCATTAAGTATTTTCTATCCGTGACACTTAATTACTAGAATTAATTTTGGAAAAATTGCAAATCAGTGGTAAGACCAAAAAAAATTGCAAAATCGTGGGAAACTTTATCACTTAAATTATTAAAGTTGATAAGCTTTACTATTGATTTGCAATTTTCCTATTAATTTTTAGATTTTATTATTGATTTTGCTATCAATGGTTTTACTTCGAAAAGTGGAGAGACGAGTTGACTTTTTGCTATTCATTTTAAATTCTCAAAAGATGTACAAGTGATTTGAAAAAAACATTTGACTATTATGAATGGTTGCTACTTTTTGCAAGGTTGCTATTTTTCGTACAAGTGATTGAGTATTTTTCATGGATGTACAAGTGATTTAGTAATTTCATGGATGTACAAGTGATTTAGTATTGCTCAAAAAATGTACAAGTGATTTAGTATTAATCAAAAAATATTGTTGCTTGCTCAATGACCCAATGTCTAGCTTTATATTGAACTGCCTATGTATATTAGTTGTTTCTCAACTTAATTAGTTATATTTGAAAGGTTGTATAACATTTGTAGGTTTTTGGTTGATGTCAGATTGTGTTGGGAGTACATTTTTCTCATATCACATTGTTTGTAGGCAAGTTAAATTATTATTATTTTTCCTATATTTTTCTCACGTAGTTTCAGGTTTATAATTTGCAAAGAACTATTATAATGTGATTTGCAGCAGTAGCACCAGCAGGTGTACATTGCTTGGTATTTAAATTAATTTTTTTAGATTTCAGAGCACTGGTTGGTGTGCATTTCAATTTTAATTTTCTTAGATTGCAGAGCAATAGCTGGTGTGCGTTGGTTGGTATTTAATTTTAATTTGTTTTTTTTTTTGAATTGCAGAATACTGGCTGATATGCATTGTTTGGTGTAATTTTTTTTTGGATTATAGAGTGTTAATAAATGTACAATACCTTGGTTTGTATGTTTTGTTTTGTGTTTACAATTTTTTATTAACTTGCTTAGTAAGGGTGCTTTTATTTTTAATGTTTGCATTGATATGAAGTTTATACTTTATAGTCATAAATTTTTTTTAATAAAAATGAAATGTTTATGATTGCGTTACTTGCCGTACTTTAAATAGTTGATTGGGAATTATTTATTTTCAAAATATACAACTAAAAATATTTTCAAGTTTTTTTAATAAAAAATCTTTTCAAAACTAACCAGACCTTTATTCATATTTTGACTTCAAATTTTTAGCAACAAATGGGATAAATTACCTTTTAACCCAATAATTTTATATTTAATTACAATTTGATCTTATCATTATTTGCACCGTGCCTAAACTAATACGACAAAATCTCATATTTAAATTATAATCATTTTATTTTTTTCTTATAAAAGTCAAAAAAGTCAAACTAAATAAACTTTTAATCCCAAGCTAAAATAGTAAAAAAGTCAAAAAGTCAACTAAAAAAATCAATTGCCAAATGATAATCGAAAGCATGATATTGGGCGAGTGGTGAAAATATTATTGAGTCAAAACCCCAGGACCACCTGATAAATTTTCCGTGATTTCGAAGATAGGGATATTGTTGCGCCTTAAGGGACTGTGGTCCCTCAAGGGGATCAAAATTGGATCTATTTTAATAATTTAAACTGTTTATATTGTTGATTTTGTTGAGTAAGTCATCCATGAAAAAAAGAAGAAGATTAATTGGATATATGTAACTACATAAAAATGTCACATTTATTTTTAAAAATATAAACAGTAAACATGATTTTGATAATAGATTATATATTATTTATAACCTGATCATATAATTATAAATATCTAATTAATTTAATTTTTTATATCAACATTTTACTCAACAAACAATTCAATATAACAGGTTCGATTATGAAAACTGGCTCGGGATGGAGTTCTCGTTTTTGTTTTTGTTTGGTCAAAAAGAAAGACTAATCATAAATAAAGGCGTTCACCGTTAGGGTTTTTTTTTTTTTGGTTTTGTTTTGGTGAATAATGACAGTTAGGTTTCCTTTGGCCTAATGTTTTAAAACTTGGATTAGTGAGTGAATTGAAAAAGTGATCTACAAATCATTGATTTAATCGTCGAGTTGAGTCGGAATTGAATCATAAAGTCATAAATATATTAAAATTATATTTAAACAAAAATATAAGTAATAAAATTACAAATTAAAAAAATTGAAAATATTAAATTATCTTAAATATTTCTCCTAATATTTTTTATACTAAAAAATATAATTATATATTTTAAAATATTATTAATTTTAATTTTGGAAGAGGAAACCAAATATTTAATATTCCCTCGATATGATTTTAATTCAAATAATTTGATTGAAAGAAGAGCAAAAATTTTAGAGGGATATCAAAATTTAAAGTCTCCCGCCAATAAATTTAATTGAATCCCATATAAATTTTTTGAGTTTTTTTGAAAGAATTTTTTTTTTATAAATAGGTATAGACTTTCACAATAATTTCAACTCTTAATGGGATTCCTCAGATGAAGAGACCCTTGAAAGAGAATTTATAGTTAAAGTTTTCTTATATTATATATATATATATATATATATAATAAGCAAAAAAGAAAAGAAAGAAAGAAAGAATAAAAACAATAATTAAAAAATATCAAAAAAAAATCAAAAATTTTAATTTCTTTAACTCGGTCGGTTCGCTTCACTAGTCCCTGAGTCACTCGGTTCGGTGGTCGAATCACCGATTTTTTCGATTCTTTTTATATAGACTGATTTTTAGGTTGGAATGATTTAAGGAATACATCCAAACCAAAATCCTAACCAATCAGATTCAATCGGTCGAATCGACCAGCCGAATTCGGCATTCAAAACCATGCTTTGGCCCTTAACAAAAAGGCACCCAAATAGGGAAAAGTATACTTTTAGACCAAAAAATCATGCTTAAATACGCATCTATCTATATCTATACCATATATTAAATAAAAGAGGGTTTCTAACCCACAAGCTTTGTGAGAGCTCTAATATGCCAATCTTAATTTTTTAATTTTTTATTTTTTTTAAAGAAAAAATTAACCTTAGCATTTATTAACTTCTCTCAACCCACAAGACTTTTTGACTTCTCTCATAATTACTGCAATACCTTTTCCAAAACAAATAATTTGTATATTAAAAAAAATTTAAAACAAATTAAATATCTATATCTATATCTATCTATTTATTTATATCTATCTCTAACCCACAAGTTTTGTGGGAGTTCCAATATCTGAACCTTAATTTCTTAATTTTTTTGATTTTTTTTGAAAAAAAAACTTAGCACTTATTAAATTCTTCCAAGTTTTTTTAATTTCTCTAATACACACACTCTTTTTAACTTTTCACATACCTATTGCAAACAGTGAGTCTCCTTTTTGTTTTCTCCTTCTTGACTTCTCACTTCTACACTTTCAACTTCAGTAACCACGTATGCAAACAATAAGTCTTCTTTTTGTTTTCTCCTTCTTGACTTTTTCTTTTGTTTACTGTTTTAATATTGTAGTTAGATAGTGCATAAAAATATTTGTGATTTGTCTAGCGAATAAAAAATTATAATTTGATTTTTTAATATGATTGAAGTTAGATAAATATAAACCCTCACAAAGAGAGAAAAATGTGATTATAATTAGTAGAATGATTCTTTTTTTTTTTAATATGATTGTAGTTAGTTTAATAGTTATTTATTTATTTATTTATTTTATTATGGGAAAAATGTGATGTGATTGTAGTTTGTTCAGTAACTCTTTTTTTTTTAATATGGTTGTTGTAGTTAGTTCAATGGGTTTTTTTTTAATGTTATTTAATCTTTTTATTTACTATTTTAATTTTATTTTTAATATGATTGAAGTTAGATAAATATAAACACTCACAAACAAAAAAATGTGATTGTAATGTGATGTGATTGTAGTTTGTTCTTGACTTTTCCTTTTGTTTACTGTTTTAATTTTATAGTTAGATAGCGCATAAAAATATTTGTAATTTGTTTGGCGAATAAAAAATTATAATTTGATTTTTTAATACGATTGAAGTTAGATAAATATAAACTCTCACAAAGAGAAAAATGTGATTATAATTAGTTGAATGATTCTTTTTTTTTTTAAAATATGATTATAGTTAGTCTAATAGTTCTTTGTTTTCATTTATTTATTTTATTATGAGAAAAATGTGATGTGATTATAGTTTGTTCAATGACTCTTTTTTTTAATATGATTGTTGTAGTTAGTTCAATGATTTTTTTAATGTTATTTAATCTTTTTATTTATTATTTTAATTTTATTTTTAATATGACTGAAGTTAGATAAACATAAACACTCACAAACAAAAAAATGTGATTGTAGTTAGTTCAATGGTTCTTTTTTTTTTTTAATGTGATTGTAGTTAGTTCAATGGTTCTTTTTTTTTTTTAATGTGATTGTAGTTAGTCAATGGTTCTTTTTTTCATTTATTTATTTTTTTTATTATGGGAAAAATGTGATGTGATTGTAGTTTGTTCAATGGTTCTTTTTTTTAATGTGATTTAATCTTTTATTTACTGTTTTAATGGTTTTTCTTTACAATTATTTATGAAAAAATATGATTGTAGTTAGATAGCATAAAAATATTTGTCATTTGATTTGATTTTTTTCTGATTTGATTTTTAAAGTACCAATTATTGCTAATGATTAGATTGTATTTTGAAAAAAAAAAATTGTAATTGATTTTTTTAACTCACTGTATTTTTTGAAAAAAAAAATTATTGTGTTTTTTTAACTATCAATTCACTTAATTTGTGATTTGATTTTTAACTCACTGTGTTTTTTGAAAAATAAAATGGATTGTGCTCATTAGGGTCACATAATGTACCAATTATTGATGATGATTAGATCGTATTTTGACCCCCAAAAAAATTATAATTGATCTTTTTAACTCACTATGCTTTTTCAAAAATAAACTATTGTGTTTTTTAATTATCAATTTACTTAATTTGTGATCTATCTATCTATACTTCTATACTATATATTAAGTAAAATGAGGTTTTTAACCCCAAGCCTTGTGGGAGCTCCAATCTCCCAATCTAAATTTTCTGATTTTTTGATTTAAAAAAAAAATCTTAGCATTTAGTAACTTCTCTCAACTCCCAAGCCTTACCATCATAATAACACTTTAATGCATTAAGATCAAGCATAAAAAAACTTCTTGAAAAGTTTAAAACATATGATTATTATCAAAATATTAAATTTTAATATAATATAACAAAAAAAAAGACATTTAATTCTTTAAAAAGTCCAACACATATGATTATTATCAAAATATTAAACTTTAATATAATATAAAAAAGGAAAAAACGAAGACAGTTAAAAACAAAACATTTAAAAATTATAATTCACATATATAGATAATTATAAACACAATCCGTGCATAACACGGATGATATGCTAGTCTATACTATATATTAAGCAAAAGGAGGTTTTTAAACCCAAGCCTTGTGAGAGCTCCGATCTCCCAATCTAATTTTTCTGATTTTTTGATTTAAAAAAAAAACCTTAGCATTTATTAACTTCTCCCAACTCCCAAGTCCTGCCCTCATAATAACACTTTAATGTATTAAAAACAAACATAAAAAAAATTCTTTGAAATCCAACACATATGAATTTCTTGAAAAGTCCCAATACATATGATTATTATCCCTCATAATAACACTTTAATGCATTAAGAACAAGCATAAAAAAAAATTCTTGAAAAGTCCAACACATATGATTATTATCAAAATATTAAACTTTAATATAATATAATAAAAAAACAAGACATTTAATTCTTTGAAAAGTCTAACACATATGATTATTATCAAAATATTAAACTTTAATATAATATAAAAAAAGGAAAAAAAGAAGGCATTTAAAAAAAAGAAGACATTTAAAAATCGCAATTCACATATATAGATAATTGTAAACACAATCCATGCATAGCACGGGTGATATGTTAGTACTATATATTAAGCAAAAGGGGGTTTTTAAATCCCAAGGCATGTGGGAGCTTCAATATCCGAATTTGAATTTTTAAAATTTTTTATTTAAAAAAAAACTCAGCATTTATTAATTTGGTCAAAATTTCCTTATCAGCATTTATTAACTTTTTTTAATCCACATGTCTTTTCACATGCCTGCATTTATTGATTTGGTCAAAAACTCCCAATCAGCATTTAAAATCACCTTATACAAATTATTATAGATACAATCCGTGTATAATTACTGCAGTACCCTTTTTAACTTCTCCTATACACTATGATTAGTGATAAGATTGTTAAATTATTTTTATAAAAAGTCTTAAAAAACATAATTTATATATTAAAAAAATTTAAAAATAAATATAAATATCTAAAATTATCCCGTGGGCTAGTCTATACTATATGTTAAGCAAAAAGGGGTTTTTAACCCCAAGCCTTGTGGGAGCTCCAATCTCCCAATCTAAATTTCTTGATTTTTTGATTTACAAAAAAAAAAATCTTAGCATTTATTAATTTCTCCCCAACTGCCAAGTCTTATCCTCATAATAACACTTTAATGCATTAAGAACAAGTATAAAAAAAATTCTTTGAAATCCAACACATAGGAATTTCTTAAAAAGTCTCAACACATATGATTATTATCCCTCATAATAACACTTTAATGCATTAAGAACAAGCATACAAAAATTTTCTTGAAAAGTCCACCACATATGATTATTATCAAAATATTAAACTTTAATATAATATAATAGATAAATAAAAAGACATTTAATTCTTTGAAAAGTCTAACACATATGATTATTATCAAAATATTAAACTTTAATATAATATAAAAAAAGAAAAAAATAAGACATTTAAAAAAAAAAGACATTTAAAAATCACAATTCAAATATATAGATAATTGTAAACACAATCCGTGCATAGCACGGGTGATATGCTAGTACTATATATTAAGCAAAAAGGAGTTTTTGATCCCAAGTCTTGTGGGAGCTCCAATCTCCTAATCTAAATTTCTTGATTTTTTGATTTTTTTTAAAAAAAACCTTAGCATTTATTAACTTCTTCCAACCCACAAGTCTTATCAAAATATTAAACTTTAATATAATATAATAAAAAAAAGACATTTAATTCTTTGAAAAGTCCAACACAAATGATTATTATCAAAATATTAAACTTTAATATAATATAAAAAAAGAAAAAAAGAAGACATTTAAAAAAAAACACTTAAAAATCACAATTCACATATATAGATAATTATAAATACAATAAAATAGGAGGGCATTCATGTCTAAACTTTTTTTTATAAGATCTCCTCCATTATAATAAGATAGCATTTTATTTCTCTCATTTTATAATATATATATATATATATATTATATTATATATTATCTATACTTACTATATATTAAGCAAAAGGAGGTTTTTAACCCCCAAGGCCTGTGAAAGTTTCAACATCCCAACCTGAATTTTCTATATTTTTTATTTTTTATTTAAAAAAAATCTCAACATTTATTGATTTTGTCAAAATTCCATGATCAGCATTTATTAAGTTTTTTCAATCCACATGTCTTTCCGCATGCCTGCATTTATTGATTTGGTCAAAATCCCCTAATCAGCATTTAAAATCTCATCATACAAATAATTATAGATACAATCCATGTATAGTTACTGCAGTACCCTTTTCAATTTCTCCCATACACTATGGTTAGTGATAAGATTGTTAAATTATTTTTATAAAAAATCTTTAAAAAAATCTAAAATAATATAAAATATCTATAATTATCCCGTGCATAGCATGGGTGATAGGGTAGTTATATATTAAGTAAAAGGGAGTTTTTAATCCAAACCTTGTGGGAGCTCCAATCTCTCAATCTAAATTTCTTGATTTTTTGATTTAAAAAAAAAACTTTTAACATTTATTAACTTCTCCCAACCCCCAAGTCTTATCCTCATAATAACACTTTAATGCATTAAGAACAAATATAAAAAAAATTCTTTAAAATCTAACACATGAATTCCTTGAAAAGTTCCAAAACATATGATTATTATCCCTCATAATAACACTTTAATACATTAAGAACAAGCATGAAAAAAATTTCTTGAAAAGTCCAACACATATGATTATTATCAAAATATTAAACTTTAATATAATATAATAAAAAAAGAAGACATTTAATTCCTTGAAAATTCCAACACATATGATTATTATCAAAATATTAAACTTTAATATAACATAAAAAAGAAAAAAAGAAGACATTAAAAAAAAAAAAGACATTTAAAAATCGCAATTCAAAAGTCCGACACATATTATTATTATCAAAATAATAAACTTTAATATAATATAAAAAAGGAAAAAAAGAAAACATTTAAAAAAAAAAACATTTAAAAATCACAATTCACATATATAGATAATTATAAACAAAATCCGTGCATAGCACGGGTGATATGCTAGTTATATATTAAGTAAAAGGGAGTTTTTAATCCAAGCCTTGTGGGAGCTCCAATCTCTCAATCTAAATTTCTTAATTTTTTGATTTAAAAAAAAAAACTTTTAACATTTATTAACTTCTCTCAACCCCCAAGTCTTATCCTCGTAATAACACTTTAATGCATTAAGAACAAATATAAAAAAAATTCTTCGAAATCTAACACATGAAGTCCTTGAAAAGTCCCAAAACATATGATTATTATCCCTCATAATAACACTTTAATGCATTAAGAACAAGCATGAAAAAAATTTCTTGAAAAGTCCAACACATATGATTATTATCAAAATATTAAACTTTAATATAATATAAAAAAGGAAAAAAAGAAGACATTTAAAAAAAAAAAATTAAAAATCGCAATTCACATATATAGATAACTAGCATATCACTCGTGCTATGCACGAATTGTGTTTACAATTATCTATATTTGTGAATTGTGATTTTTAAATGTTTTTTTTTTAAAATGTCTTCTTTTTTTCCTTTTTTTTATATTATATTAAATTTTAATATTTTGATAATAATCATATGTGTTAGAATTTTCAAGAAATTTTTTTATACTTGTTCTCAATGTATTAAAGTGCTATTATGAGGGATAATAATCATATGTGTTGAGAATTTTAAAGGAATTCATATATGTTGGATTTCATAGAATTTTTTTTATACTTGTTCTTAATGCATTAAAGTGTTATTATGATGATAAGACTTGGGAGTTGGGAGAAGTTAATAAATGTTAAGATTTTATTTTTTTTAAATCAAAAAATCAAGAAATTTAAATTGAGAGATTGTAACTCCCACAAGGCTTGGGGTTAAAAACCCCATTTTGCTTAATATATAGTATAGATTGTAAATATATTAAGGAAAAGAGGGTTTCTAAACCCCAAGTCTTGTGGGAGCTCCAATCTCTCAATCTTAATTTTCTAAATTTTTGATTTTAAAAAAAAAAAATCTTAGCATTTATTGATTTGATCAAAATCCCCTGATCAGCCTTTATTAACTTTTTCCATTCCATATACCTGGATTTATTGATTTGGTCAAAATTCCTAATTAGCATTTAAAATCCCCTCATAAAAATAATTATAGATACATCTCGTGCATAGTTACTGCAGTAGCCTTCTTAATTTCTCATGTACACTATGGTTAGTGATAAGATTTTTAAATTATTTTTATAAAAAATCTTAAAAAACATAATTTATATATTAAAAAAAATTAAAACAAATATAAATATCTATAATTATCCCGAGTATAGCTATTTATATCTATCTATCTATATTATCTATACTATATATTAAGCAAAAGGGGGTTTTTAACCCTAAGGCTTGTGGAAACTCCAATCTCTTAATCCTAATTTTCTAAATTTTTGATTTAAAAAAAAAAACCTCAGCATTTATTGACTTCTCCCAACCCAACCTCAGCATTTATTGACTTCTCCCAACCCACAATCTCTTTTGACTTCTCTAATAATTATTGCAACACTCTTTTCAATTTCTCCCATGCACTATGGTTACACACAAAAATAAACAAAAAAAAAAAGAGATAAGAGTTTAGGCATAGATCTCAAAAGATATAACATCTAAATTTGAATTATGATTTAATAATATAATTATGTATTTTTTTATTATATATATCTATCAAAATTTTAAATCACTTAATGGAACAAATTAATCAATTTTCCAAAATTATTGATTTTTAATTTACAAAATAAATTAAAAAAACTATTGACTGATTTATTTATTTAATAACAAAAATATTTCATAATCTCTCCCTCCTAATCTCTCTCACAAATTTTCAAAAAAAATATTAAAACATGTATTCATTTTCTCCTCCCAAAAAATCAGATAATATTTTTTTATTAAAGTTGTAGATATCTACCTATATTTTATATATTATATTATAACATAACAAAAAAAACTAATTTTTTTTTAAAGTTTATCTAAATAAACTTTAAATAAATAAAACTCACATATCTATCACGTATCTAACTCACATCATAATTTACCTAAATAATAATAATTAAAAACAAATGGAAACCACTGATAAATTAAATTAAAAAAAAAGATACCCACAACTCCATCTTAAATAAATTGAAAAAAAATACCCGAATAGAAACCACACAAAAATAAAAATAAAAATAAAAATAAAAAGATATATCTATCTATCTATCTATCTATCTATCTATATCTATACTATATATTAAGCAAAAGGGCGCTTTTAACCCCAAGCATTGTGGGAGTTCCAATCTCCCAATCTAAATTTTTTGATTTAAAAAAAAAAAGTCTTATTATTTGTTAACTTCTCCCAACTTCCAAGTCTTACCCTCATAATAACATTTTAATGCATTAAGAACAAGTATAAAAAAAAATTCTTTGAAATCCAACAGATATGAATTCCTTGAAAAGTCCAAACACATATGATCATTATTCCTCATAATAACACTTTAATGCATTAAAAACAAATATAAAAAAAATTCTTAAAAAGTCTAACACAGATGATTATTATCAAAATATTAAACTTTAATATAATATAAAAAAGGGAAAAAAAAAGACATTTAAAATAAAATAAAAAAGAAAACATTTAAAAATCACAATTCCCATATATAGATAATTGTAAACACAATCCGTGCATAGCACGGGTGATATGCTAGTATTATATATTAAGCAAAATGGGGTTTTTAATCCCAAGCCTTGTGGGAGCTCCAATCTCCCAATCTAAATTTCCTGATTAAAAAAAAAACCTTAGCACTTATTAACTTCTCCCAACCCCTAAGTCTTACCCTCACAATAACACTTTAATCTATACTTACTATATATTAAGGAAAATGGAGTTTTTAACCCTAAGCCTTGTGGGAGCTCCAATCTCCCAATCTAAATTTTCTGATTAAAAAAAAAAAAAAAACTTAGCATTTATTAATTTCTCCCAACTCCCAAGTCTTACCCTCATAATAACACTTTAATGTATTAAAAACAAGTATAAAAAAAATTCTTTGAAATCCAACACATGAATTCCTTAAAAAGTCCCAACAAATATGATTATTATCCCTCATAATAACACTTTAATGCATTAAGAACAAACATAAAAAAAATTTCTTGAAAAGTCCAACACATATGATTGTTATCAAAATATTAAACTTTAATATAATATAAAAAAAGAAAAAAAGAAGACATTTAAAAAAAAATAAGACATTTAAAAATCGCAATTCACATATATAGATAATCTATCTATACTATATATTAAGCAAAATGAGATTTTTAACCCCAAGCCTTGTGGGAGGTTCAATCTCCCAATCTAGATAGATAGATAATCTATATATTATTTATCTATCTATATATCTATTTACCTATACTATATATTAAGCAAAAGGGGATTTTTAACCCCAAGGCCTGTGGGAGTTTCAATATCCCAATCTGAATTTTCTAAATTTTTTATTTAAAAAAAAATTCAGCATTTATTGATTTGGTCAAAATCCTCTGATCAGCATTTATTAACTTTTTTCAATCCACATGTCTTTCTACATGCCTGCATTTATTGATTTGGTTAAAATCTCTTGATCAACATTTAAAATCCCCTCATACAAATAATTATAAATACAACCTGTGTATAGTTGTTGCAATACCCTTTTCAATTTCTCCCATACACTATGGTTAGTGATAAGATTGTTAAATTATTTTTATAAAAAATCTTGAAAAACATAATTTATATATTAAAACAAATATAAATATCTATAATTATCCCGTGCATAGCACGGGTGATAGGCTAGTTATATATTAAGCAAAAGGGGGTTTCTAACCCCCAAGGCATGTGGGAGCTCTAATATGTCAATCCTAATTTTCTAATTTTTTGTTTTTTAAAAAAAAAATTAACCTCAGCATTTATTAACTTCTCTCAACCCATAAGACTTTTTGACTTCTCTTATAATTATTGTAGTATATTTTTTAAAACAAATAATTTGTATATTAAATTTTTTTTTTAAAAAATATAAATATCTATATCTATATCTATATCTATCTATTTATTTATATCTATCTCTAACCCACAAGTTTTGTGGGAATTCCAATATCTGAACCTTAATTTCTTAATTTTTTTGATTTTTTTTTGAAAAAAAAACTTAGCACTTATTAAATTCTTCCAAATCTTTTTAACTTCTCCAATACACACACTCTATTTAACTTTTTACATACCTATTGCAAACAGTGAGTCTCCTTTTTGTTTTCTCCTTCTTGACTTCTCACTTCTACACTTTCAACTTCAGTGATCACGTATACAAATAGTAAGTCTTCTTTTTGTTTTTTCCTTCTTGACTTTTCATTTTGTTTACTGTTTTAATATTATAGTTAGATAGCGCATAAAAATATTTGTGATTTGTCTAGCGAATAAAAAATTATAATTTGATTTTTTAATACGATTGAAGTTAGATAAATATAAACCCTCACAAAGAGAAAAGTGTGATTATAATTAGTTGAATGATTCTTTTTTTTTAATGTGATTGTAGTTAGTTTAATAGTTCTTTTTTTTTCATTTATTTATTTTATTATAAGAAAAATTAGATAGCGAATAAAAATATTTGTGATTTGTCTAGCGAATAAAAAATTATAATTTGATTTTTTAATATGATTGAAGTTAGATAAATATAAACCCTCACAAAGAGAAAAGTGTGATTATAATTAGTTGAATGATTTTTTTTTTTAATGTGATTGTAGTTAGTTTAATAGTTCTTTTTTTTCATTTATTTATTTTATTATAAGAAAAATGTGATGTGATTGTAGTTTGTTTAATGGCTCTTTTTTTTTATTATGATTGTTGTAGTTAGTTCAATGGTTTTTTTTAATGTTATTTAATCTTTTTATTTATTATTTTAATTTTATTTTTAATATGATTGAAGTTAGATAAACATAAACACTCACAAAGAAAAAAATGTGATTGCAGTTAGTTCAATGGTTCTTTTTTTTTAATGTGATTGTAGTAAGTCAATGGTTCTTTTTTTCATTTATTTATTTATTTTATTATGTGAAAAATGTGATGTGATTGTAGTTTGTTCAATAGTTTTTTTTTAATGTGATTTAATCTTTTATTTACTGTTTTAATGGTTTTTCTTTACAATTATTCATGAAAAAAATATGATTGTAGTTAGATAGCATAAAAATATTTGTGATTTGATTTGATTTTTTTCTGATTTGATTTTTAAAGTACCAATTATTGATAATGATTAGATTGTATTTTGAAAAAAAAAATTGTAATTGATTTTTTTTAACTCGTTGTGTTTTTTGAAAAAAAAATTATTGTGTTTTTTTAACTATCAATTCACTTAATTTGTGATTTGATTTTTAACTCACTGTATTTTTTGAAAAATAAAATGGATTGTACTCATTAGGGTCACATAATGTACCAATTGTTGATGATGATTAGATTGTATTTTGACAAAAAAAACTGTAATTGATCTTTTTAACTCACTATGTTTTTTAAAAAATGAATTATTGTGTTTTTTAATTATCAATTGACTTAATTTGTGATTGTTTTTTTTTAATTATTGATGATGATTAGATAGTATTAAAAAAATTGTGATTTGTATGATTGAAATTATCTCATTTTGTTTATAATTTTATTTTTTAATATGATTGAACTTAGATAAACATAAACACTTACAAAAAGAAAAATGTGATTGTAGTTTGTTGGTTCTAAATAATCTTTTTTATTTACTATTTTAATGGTTATTTTTTTCAATTATTTTTTTTTATTATGAGAAAAATGTCATTGTAGTTAGATAGCATTAAAAAAGTTGTGATTTGTATGATTGAAGTTATCTTCTTTTGTTTATAATTTGATTTTTTAATATGATTGAAGTTAACTCACAAAAAGAAAAATGTGATTGTAGTTTGTTCAATGGCTCTAAATAATATTTTTATTTACTATTTTAATGGTTCTTTTTTTCAATTATTATTTTTTATTATGAGAAAAATATGATTGTAATTAGATAGCATTAAAAAAATTGTAATTTGTATGATTGAAGTTATCTCCTTTTGTTTATAATTTGATTTTTTTAATATGATTGAAATTAAATAAACATAAACGCTTACAAAAAGAAAAATGTGATTGTAGTTTGTTCAATACTTCTAAATAATCTTTTTATTTACTATTTTAATGATTCTTTTTTCAATTATTTTTTTATTATGAGAAAAATGTGATTGTAGTTAGATAGCATTAAAAAAAATGTGATTTATATGATTGAACTTATCTCCTTTTGTTTATAATTTGATTTTTAATATAATTGAAGTTAGATAAATATAAACACTCAAGGGGGTCTTTTAAGCAAAAGGGGGTTTTTAACCCCAAAGCCTGTGGGAGTTTCAATATCTCAATCTGAATTTTCTAAATTTTTTATTAAAAAAAAAACTTAACATTTATTGATTTGATCAAAAATCCCCTGATCAGTATTTATTAACTTTTTTCAATCCACATGCCTGTATTTATTGATTTAGTCAAAATCTCCTGATCAGCATTTAAAATCCCCTCATACAAATAACTATAGATACAATCTGTGTATAGTTACTGCAGTACCCTTTTTAACTTCTCTCATACACTATGGTTAGTGATAAGATTGTTAAATTATTTTTATAAAAAATCTTAAAAAACATAATTTATATATTAAAAAAAAAATCTAAGACAAATATAAATATTTATAATTATCCCGTGCATAGCACGGGTGATAGGCTAGTATTATATATTAAGTAAAAGGGGGTTTTTAACCCCAAGGCTTGTGGAAGCTCCAATCTTCCAATCTAAATTTCCTGATTTTTTGATTTAAAAAAAAAAAATCTTAGCATTTATTAACTTCTCTCAACTCCCAAGTCTTATCTTCATAATAATACTTTAATGCTTTAAGAACAAGTATAAAAAAATTCTTTGAAATCCAACACATATGCATTCCTTGAAAAGTCCCAACACATATGATTATTATCCCTCATAATAACACTTTAATGTATTAAGAACAAGCATAAAAAAATTTCTTGAAAAGTCCAACGCATATGATTATTATCAAAATATTAAACTTTAATATAATATAATAAAAAAAAGACATTTAATTCCTTGAAAAGTCCAACACATATGATTATTATCAAAATATTAAACTTTAATATAATATAAAAAAGGAAAAAAAAAGAAGACATTTAAAATAAAATAAAAAAAAATTAAAAATCACAATCTATCTATACTATATATTAAGCAAAATAGGGTTTTTAACCTCCAAGGCCCGTGGGAGCTCCAATATCCCAATCTGAATTTTTTAAATTTTTTATTTTTTTTTTAAAAAAATCTCAGTATTTATTGATTTGGTCAAACTCCCCTGATCAGTATTTATTAACTTTTTTCAATCCACATATCTTTCCACATGCCTACATTTATTGATTTGGTCAAAATTCCATGATCAGCATTTAAAATCCCCTCAAACAAATAATTATAAATACAATCCGTACATAGTTACTGCAGTACCCTTTTCAACTTCTCCCATGCACTATGGTTAGTGATAAGATTGTTAAATTATTTTTATAAAAAATCTTAGAAAACATAATTCACATTTTTAAAAAAATTTAAAACAAATATAAATATTTATAATTATTCTGTGCATAGCACGGATGATAAATAATTCACATATATAGATAATTGTAAACACAATCCGTGTATGGAAGTTCCAATCTCCTAAACTGAATTTTCTAAATTTTTTATTCAAAAAAAAAAATTCAACATTTATTGATTTGGTCAAAATTCCCTGATCAACATTTATTAAAATTTTCCAATCCACATGTCTTTCCACATGGCTGCATTTATTGATTTGGTCAAAATTTACTGATCAGCATTTAAAATCCCCTCATACAAATAATTATAGATATAACCCGTGCATAATTACTACAGTACCCTTTTCAACTTCTCCCATACACTATGGTTAGTGAGAAGATTGTTAAATTATTTTTATAAAAAATCTTAAAAAATATAATTTATACATTAAAAAAAATCCAAAACAAATATAAATATCTATAATTATCCCGTGCATAGCACGGGTGATAGGCTAGTACTATATATTAAGCAAAAGGAGTTTTTAACTCGAAGCCTTATGGGAGCTCTAATATTACAATCTAAATTTCTTAATTTTTTGATTTAAAAAAAAAAAAATTTAACATTTATTAACTTCTCTCAACTTCCAAGTCTTACCCTCATAATAACACTTTAATGCATTAAGATCAAGCATAAAAAAAAGGAAAAATTACTCATAAGTCCCATATTGAGAAATGTTACTCCATCTAGTCCTGAATGTTTTTTTTAAATCATTTAGTCCTGTTTTTACATCACAACATCATCATCAAAACATCAAACATCAAACATCATCAAATCTCTCTCTCATAAGTCCATATATTCGAACATCATCATCAACACTGAACATCATCGCCAAACTCTCTCTCTCTCTCTCTCTCTCTCTCTCTCTCCTCCTTTTCCTCTTCATCTTCTTAGGAGTCCCTCTCCTCTATCCACCGCATCTCCTCTAACGACGCCACTCCTCCGTTCACTGCCTCCTCCTCACCTACTTCAAGATTCACCACCAGAACCATTGCCCCTCTCTCTCTCAGATCGTGAAACTGTAGGCGGCGATCCATCCATCGCACTATTAGGTCCTACTCCGTAACCGCCCCTGTTACTCCTCCTCCCTTGCCGTTGTCGAAGACGAGGATTGGCGATGGAGGAGATGAATCGAGATCGGAACACGAGGTTGTGATCGATTTACGTGCGAATTTGAAGGGAATTTTGAGATTGAATGCTTGTGTGTAGGGTTTTGAATAAGATTGCTTCGTAATGGTGGAGTTTGAGGATGAAGAAATGAAGAAATTGAGGGATACCGTTAATTTGTTTTTGGAGATTTTGTGGAATTTGCGGATTCCCGAAGATCGAGAAGCGTGTAATCGAGTGTATATAGGTCTGTGTGTATGTATATATATATATATATAGATGATGTTTTAGTTGTGTGTTTTGTTTTTTTAACATTGCGACGGTGCTGTGTGTGTTGATGTTTTAGTTGGTGTTTGTTTCGTTTTGGGGGGAGTAGTTAAATTTTGACAGATTTGGATATGTGTTTTGTGGAAAACGTAATACTGGATAATGTTCAACGTAGTGGATTACATTTTTGGCACATGAAGTAGAATGGTTGTTTGGTTTGATGTGCATTTAAATGATGGAGATTAACGGTACAGTTTTGTGATCGATGTTGAACTTGTAGTTTGATAATCTGAATGTTATGTTCCCAGAATCATAACACTCGTTGTTCCCTGAATTTCCAAAACATTGGAAAAATCGATTTTTTTGAATGATCACTGCAACTGTGTTTTGTGGAATTCGTAATTTGTGGATGATGTTCAAGGTAGTGGGTTACATTTTGGCACATGAACTAGAAGGGTTGTGGATGATGTTCTAATGAATTTGATGATGGATCTCGAGAATAATGATTGATGTTTGATGAATAATTCTAATGTTTAATGGTTGTGTTTGATGTTTAATGAATAATGTTTGATGTTTGATAAATAATCCTAATGTTTAATGGTTGATGTTTGATGAATAATCCTGACGTTTGATAATGTTTGATGTTGGATGAATAATTCTAACGTTGCTAATGTTTTTACCGAAATTATACGAATAATCCTGACGTTATAATGTTTGATGTTTGATAAATAATTCTGACGTTGCTAATGTTTGATGTTTGATGAATAATGTTTGATATAAAAAGGCCTATAGTAAGCTTTTAGAGAAATAGGACCTATTAGTCTAACAAAAAACATTCGGGACTAAATGGGCTAACATTCCCAAATTTGGGATTTATTGGTGCTTTGCCCTAAAAAAAATTCTTTGAAATCCAACACATATGACTTCCTTGAAAAGTCTTAACACATATGATTATTATCCCTCATAATAATACTTTAATGCATTAAGAATAAGCATAAAATTTTTTTATTAAAAAGTCCAACACATGATTATTATCAAGGCTTATGGGAGCTTCAATATCTCAATCTGAAATTTTTAAATTTTTTATTTAAAAAAAAAACCTCAACATTTATTGATTTGGTCAAAATCCCTTGATCAGCATTTATTAACTTTTTTCTTTCCACATATCTGCATTTATTGATTTGGTCAAAATCCCCTCATCAGCATTTAAAATTCCCTCAAACAAATAATTATAGATACAATCCGTATAGTTACTGCAGTACCTTTTTTACTTCTCCCATACACTATGGTTAGTGATAAGATTGCTAAATTATTTTTATAAAAAATCTTAAAAAATATAATTTATATATTAAAAAAATCTAAAACAAATATAAATATATATAAATATCCCGTGCATAGCACGGGTGATAGGCTAGTATTATATATTAAGTAAAAGGGAGTTTTTAACCCAAGCCTTGTGGGAGCTCCAATCTCCCAATCTAAATTTTCTGATTTTTTGATTTAAAAAAAAAACTTGGTATTTTATTAACTTCATCCAACTCTCAAGTCTTACCCTCATAATAACACTTCAATGCATTAAGAACAAGTATAAAAAAAGTTCTTTGAAATCCAACACATATGAATTCCTTAAAAAGTCCCAATACATACAATTATTATCCCTCATAATAACACTTTAATACATTAAGAACAAGCATACAAATTTTTTCTTGAAAAGTCAAACACATATGATTATTATCAAAATATTAAACTTTATTATAATATAATAAAAAAAAGACATTTAATTCCTTGAAAAGTCCAACACATATGATTATTATCAAAATATTAAACTTTAATATAATATAAAAAAGGAAAAAAAGAAGACATTTTAAAAAAAATATATATATTTAAAAATCACAATTCATATATATAGATAATTGTAAACACAATCTGTGCATAGCACGGGTGATATGCTAGTACTATATATTAAGCAAAAGGGGATTTTTAATCCCAAGGCTTATGGGAGCTCCAATCTCCCAATCTAAATTTCCTGATTTTTTGATTTAAAAGAAAAACCTTAGTATTTATTAACTTCTCCCAACTCCCAAAGTCTTACCCTCATAATAACACTTTAATGCATTAAGAACAAATATAAAAAAAATTCTTTGAAATCCAACATATATGAATTTCTTGAAAAGTTCCAACACATATGATTATTATCCCTCACAATAACACTTTAATGCATTAAGAGCAAATATAAAAAAAATTTCTTAAAAAGTTCAACACATATGATTATTATCAAAATATTAAACTTTAATATAATATAATAATAATAAAAGACATTTAATTCCTTGAAAAGTCTAACACATATAATTATTATCAAAATATTAAACTTTAATACAATATAAAAAGGGAAAAAAAGAAGACATTTTAAAAAAAAAAATTTAAAAATCGCAATTCACATATATAAATAACTAGCTTATCACTCGTGCTATGCACGGGATAATTATAGATATTTATATTTGTTTTAGATTTTTTTTAACAACAAATTTAGAAAATTCAAATTGGGATATTGAAGCTCCCACGGGCCACCTTGTGGGAGCTCCAATCTCCCAATATAAGTTTCCTGATTTTTTGATTTAAAAAAAAAAAAATCTTAGCATTTATTAACTTCTCCCAACCCCCAAGTCTTACCCTCATAATAACACTTTAATGCATTAAGATCAAGCATAAAAAAAATTCTTTGAAATACAACACATTAATTCTTTGAAAAGTCTCCACACATATGATTATCATCCTTCATAATAACACTTTAATGCATTAAGAACAAGCATAAAAAAAAATTCTTGAAAAGTCCAACACATATGATTATTATCAAAATATTAAACTTTAATATAATACAATAATAAAAAAAAGACATTTAATTCCTTGAAAAGTCTAACACATATGATTATTATCAAAATATTAAACTTTAATATAATATAAAAAAGGAAAAAAAGAAGACATTTTTAAAAAAAAAAGACATTTAAAAATCGTAATTCACATATATAGATAACTAGCCTATCACTCGTGCTATGCACGAGATAATTATAGATATTTATATTTTTTTTAATCTTTTTTAATATATAAATTATGTTTTTAAAGATTTTTTATAAAAATAATTTAACAATCTTTAAGTGCTGATAAGAGAATTTTGACAAAATCAAAAAATGCAAGCATGTGGAAAGACATGTGGATTGAAAAAAAGTTAATAACTGCTGATCAAGGGATTTTGACCAAATTAATAAATGCTGAGTTTTTTTTTTTTAAATAAAAAATTTAGAAAATTCAGATTGAGATATTGAAGCTCCCACAGACCTTAGGGGTTAAAAACCCCTTTTTACTTAATATATAGTATAGATAGGTTGTAAACACAATCCGTACATAGCACGTGTGATATGCTAGTAATAATGATATGAATCTGACTTCTCGCCGTTACTTTGTTGGATTAGGGAGATACTATTAAGCTAGTGAGCTCATTTTTGGATCTTATTTCAATAATTCGAATTATTTATATTTTAAATTTTTTTAAATATGTTACTTTTGTAAAAAAATTAAGTCAATTGGATAATAAAAATAACGTATTTGGATGATTTTTGTATAAAAAAATAAACAATGAAAAAATAAATAGTTCATATAAAACTAATCTAAATATATAATTTCTGTTGTTTGATTGACTTAATTTATTTATTTTTTTAAAAATAATATATTTAAAAAATCTTAAAATATGGACGATTTAAATTATTAAAATGATACTTAGGCCTCGTTTGGGAACATTCTAATATAGTAATTTTTTGGTTATTTGGCTAATATATGAGCTAAAAAAAACTAGTATGTTTGGAATGACTTTTTAATTTTTTACGAAAAGATGTACAAAAAAATAAAGAGAAAAGAGAATATTTAACTTTTTAGTATGAATTATTAATTTTTTAACTTTTTTAATAATTTTTTAATTTTTTGACTAAACGAACTGTCTCCAAACGAGACCTTCAAGTTAACCCAGTATGCCCAACAATACCTCTCTAGGCACAAACTGGCTCGGGATGGACGGTCGCGGCAGTATCCCAAAAGTGGACCCGCTTCCTAATTTTGATAGACACAAACTGCGATCACAGCTCAGACTGGACCACTCTAGTCCTTAGGATTAAAAAGGGACAAAATCTTTACTGAAACTCTATATATATAGTCAATAACTTGAAATGTTGGTGGAACATTTGAAACTTTTCATAGCGATTAATAATAAAATTGATATTTACATCTCTAAATATATGTAGATCTATATTATTATATAAAGAACATATAACTCTTTTAATGTAAACTGTTACTTTTTTTTCTATTATCAAATTATTCTTTTACAACTGGTTTTATATAAGTGAAGTTCTGATTTTAAATTTCAAATTTTGATAATTTTTATTTTTATTTTTATTTTATTATTTTTTTTTTATCTCTATAGACACTTAAATTTTCTATAGACATATAAATTTTTTTTATCTCTCAAGACAAATAAATTTTCTTAATTAATCAAAATTAAGATGGTTAAAATTTTCAAATAGATATGGTCTTACTAAAATTATGGATCTTAACCCATTTTAAATTATGAGTCACATCAAAAGAAAAGTGAACTTATTTTGACAATTGGGTCGACCCAAAAGTAGAGGGCCCGTAAAGATATTTTGTTAGAATTTGGTAGAATAATTCAAATTTCAATGCAAATCATTTCTATAATAGATAAATTGCTTGTTTCTTGGAAATTGGAGTCAATTTTAGAGTTTTCAAAATTAACCCTTCTCTTAAAAGCCTATAAATAGAGCCTCTCATTATGGAAAAAGCGACATACATTTTTGGCTAATAGTCTTGCAAGCTCCTAAGCAATCTCGAGACTTTGTCAAATTCTTTTCTTAAAATTATCTCTAAAATTCTTCAAACATAAAATAGAGGATTATCAAGCATTCCAAATTTGTGTCAATCATTTCAAGTTACAAATACAAATTTGATCTCTCATTTGAAAGAGATCATTTCAAGACTCGTTCGAGACCAAGCCCTTTAAGCCCTCAATCAAGCCTCTTTTCTCCAAATTTCTCCATTCAAAGACTTGAAGAAATTCATTAACTTGTCTAGTTCAACAATAAGCTTTTACAGCCGTTGGATTGCACCCATTTTGGAGATCGAATCAAAGGATTCACTCTTTTGTAATAGAGCAAATCATAGAGGATTGTACCCATTTATCATAATCAAATAACCCACAATTGGATGCATTTAGACCAAATCCACCAAGAGATGTGATAATGGAGAAACAAGCAGTCAACAGTCTCCACCTCTGTTTACAGAATGCACAAAGACTATATCTATGTATGATAATCCTATAATACAAAAGATTAGAGGTAGCAATCCTACCCTGCTATGATAACCAACCAAAAACTTTAATTCTAGGTGGTGTGACAGACTTCCAAATAGCATCAACAGGAAAGAAAAAGGCCAAAGGAGTCTTCGAAGGTCTGATAACAAGACTTAAATGAAAAAAATCAAGGATGAAGAGGTTGTCCATACGACCTTGCCACTTCTGTTTGGTCTCAATTGAACATTAAGCTATAACAGATTAATCAAGTGATTGTGTAAGGTCCCGGTTTAGCGTGAAATCCCTAGCAAAACTCCCCAGTTTTGGGAGTTCTGCCCTCTCAAAACAGATACCAAATTTGCAACTGCTATGCACATCCATGTACAGTTTCACTATAAAGCACATACCAGTTAAGAGAGAGCCAAAACACCTCTATGAGGAGGTAGGGTTACCCTGTCCAAGTTTTGTCATGAACTAGGTTTCACTATTTTGACCAAGTGGTTTCACGCAATCCTATATTTTGGGTGAGCATCCTGTCCTAGTTTGGATTAGTCACTATGGCTTCTTTGGATACAACTAGGCCAAATGGTCAAAAAGTGGGTACCTCAGCAAGACTACCTAATATACCTCTTGCACCTAACACTGAGAAGTGAAAAGAGGATCAAACGGTACAGTGGTAGTCCAGATCCAAGGGTTGTGTTCCCATCATGGTAGAGACTACGACCGGTCAGCCTTTTGGCAAGCTTTTGGGTAAGCCTCCGGCAAACCGTCCAAGAATAGCAGATGGAAAACACAATGACGTAACTGCACCAATGCAAATGCAATGTAAAGAACATATAAGTGTAGATAAAATTTCACATCATAAATTTCAAGTCAAGTTCTCATCTTTCCCCAGCAGAGTTGCTAGAAACTGTAGCTCGACTTTTTGTGCTCCTTTCGGATACAACTAGCCCTACAGTTCGGACTCCCGTGGTTCTGAATCTGATCTCACAAGTGCAATGTGAAATAGAAAAACACAAAAGAGTCCAAATCCAGAAAATATTTTGGAAAATTGATTTTGAATCAAAATGTCAAAAATGGACTGCTTTGCCAGATATAGAGTTGCCACCTAAATATTTTTGAGAAATTTAGGAAACCCGAGACTTTGTGCCAAAGGCCACTTATCCGTCATCACCAAAGTTGTCTTGGCTCGGGAATTTAGATACGAGAGGGGAAGGTCATGAATTGAGCGCCCTATTCACTCGATCAAAGATCGGCCTCTACTAATCATGATGTGATTCTTATCTACATTATATACTCTTGTTCCGATTTTAGGCTAACTTTACTATGTGTTGCACACAAGTATAGACTAATTTTCAAAAATTGGAACATTTTGATTCATGTTTGTTTGAAAACTGTTTGAATATGTACCACTTGAAAATGTGATCTCATATGCACATTTACTCAAATCATCCCAATTCAAGCAATTAGCCTTCTTTCACAGGCATTCAAGCAGATATATCAATTAAGCACTTAGCCTCATGGTATTCATGCTTATCATGGCAACAATCATACGCATGCGGTATGCTAAAGCATAAAAATGCTCACCTCGTACTCTAAGGCAAGCCAAAAGAAACAAAAGAGTTAGAAAACATGCATACCCCTAATTAATGCAACATGACTAATGCAACACATGCAATGATGCAATTTATAGGCTCAGCTACTAATCATGACATGCGAATCAATTTGGAAACATGCGGTTTTAAACACGTATTCAACGAAGTAATAAACGATAATGCTTGTTAGAATGATGAATTTAGCATTGATGCATGCAAGACAAGTGGATGTAAACATGAGAAATGCTAAAAGAAACATGATGTTCTTTTCTATCCATCATAAGCGGATAAATAAAAGGGAGAAAGACGTGGGATTGGAAGACATACACATTATTACAATTTGCCCTCGCGTAAGAGGGTCCGAATGAATGCCTGAGTGTCCAAATAAATTAACTATTACAAATTCGAATGAATGAATTAAGCTAAGCTAACTACTTATTACAAATTCTAATGAATACCAAAGAAATGAACTAGCTATCTAAGTTAACTAGCTATAACAATTACAAATGAACAATGGCTACAATTATATTAATTAAGTACAACAATAATAATTAATGATTAATCATCAAACAAGGATGCATAATGCTCGTATGAGCAGCGTCCAGAAACTGCTCTGTTTGCCCAGACCATTCTGTTTCACCTTTAGCCACTGCCCTATGTTTTCTGCAAAACATGTTGCTGACCAAACATTGGAGCCCAGTCGACCCCAAATAAGGCCCAGCCGGGCCCAAATAAGGCCGGCCGTGCCTTATTTTTGTGAAAAGACCTGTTTTGTGCTTTGAAGTGAAAACAGTAAAGACATAGTTATTTTGAACTCTGTTTGTCCCCTCTACTCTTCTTTGTCATAGAAAGCCTCAAGAGAAGAATGAAGTCATTTCCAAAACCATCAATGAGCAAATTGATTGCTTGATGAATTAGGACATGATTTTGGACAAAAATCAATGAATGTAATGAATCAATAACCACCTCTCCCTCCTATCATGGAGTAAGCTCAAAGAGGGAGGTAGAAACGCTTCAAGGCTCATCGAAACATTATGAATTGATGTAAGATGACCCTTGACACAATAGACTCGGCATAACGTTCGGTTGAATCCAAGCAATATGACTCATTTTCTTTATGTGGGTTGGTTCATTTTAACAATTTTTTTAGACCTTTTCATTCTTTAGTCCATTTGTCCAACATAACGGTTAAGTCCTCTAAAGATTACGTCCACAAAATGAGAAGCATGTCAAACGGGAAGTGATTCTGAACATGAAAGAGAGACTATGCTGTTGGCGATGAACCTCCGAAGAGATTAAGCCATTAAGCATAGATCTCTAGCTCATATTTTGAACAACCATCAACCGGTTGAAACAACTCTCAAATGAAAGAAATGAATGGTAAGTTGCTTATTAAAATGAGGCTCTTAACATGAAAATTAATTAAAGAAAAGCTAAGAATAACATGCAACAAGCTATATATGAGAACTTATGATATAACAAGTGAACTAATCAAAGCATGAACTACCTAAATAAATTAGGACAACCCTAAAACAACCTCTGATAGGTGAAAAACATTGGCTCAAAGTGCATGAAAAGAGCCCATAAAAGCTAAACAACAAGCAAAGAAAATAAGGCCAGTAAGCAAGAATAAGGAGGGGTGGCTAACCCCTCCACCTTTGAAACCCCAAAACATGATTTTTAGCCTCTTTTAAACTCTAAAAATCAATTTGAAAGGTCAAAGAAAAAATTATAGAAACAAGGGTTGAGTTATGAAGTAAGGTGTAAGAGAGGGTGTCAACCCTCTTTACCCTTTGGTAGCTATTCAAACTCAAGGTTTAACACTTGAACTAGGATCAAAACAATAAAAAGACACAAGAAATGGATATAAAATGAAAGCAAAAGCAAGAGTTACAAGCTTATACCTCTCAAATGGAGTAAGCTTTAGTTGTTGATCAAACTCAATCCTAACGCACTCTCAAGCTAGAATTGTACTCCTCAAGGTTAAACCAAGATTCCAAGGTTAAGGTTTGAGGGTGTGTATGGAGTATGAAAATGGCTTAAGGGTGATAAGCTTGTTCAAATATGACTTGCACAAGAAGAAGGAGCTCTGAATATGTGTATAGGCTCTTTTTAAATTGTCCAACCCTCAAAACAGAGGTAGGATCTTGTTTTTATAGAATTTGAGCAAAACAAGTCAGAAATATCTCCAAAAATAGACAGCTGGCGGGCTCCCGCCCAGAACAGTGTCTATCGCCATTGAGGCCGGTCGTCCATCGAGGTACGACTGGCCCCAAATGGACACGGCTGACCCTCAATGAGGCATGGTAGGGCCCACAAGTGTTCCCCTTCTTTCTTTGTTTTAAGCTCAGCGTAGGTCAGCACAAGGTTCAAAAATAAAATTCAGGGGCTTAATTAGTGTAGATATAAAAGGTTTGAGATTGTTTTGAGTGACCGACCTTGGTTGAGAAGGCGAATCATGCACAATACTATTTTCATCATCGAGTGTACAGGACAAAGCGCACAAGTCTTGCGGGTAGTCAAAAATGGGGTGTCTACAGTCACAGACTCTTACCATGATAAGGTAAAAAACATTCAAATCAAATTCCTAAAACTAAATCATTACAATAAAAAAATTAACAATATCTTTTATAATTACATACATGACTTTGAAGATTCCATTGATACAAAAGTAAATGCAATATCAACACAGATCCAAACTGTACAAATAGAGAAAGAAGAAGAAAGAGAATATCATGCAAGTGAAGCAAAAATTCAAAGCTCACAAAACAAAAGAAATTCATAGAATGACATTATGTGGAAAAGTTGAAAATGATTCTCATTATTTGATGATATGAGTAATACTCATATATATACAAATCTGTCTCAGTAGTTGTAACTAACTTTAATACATATATACTCAATGTATCTATACCCTGTAACTAACTAATACACCTTGTATAATTTCTAACTAACTATTCTTCACACGTGTGGTTAATGATAAAGCTGTTGAGGAGCTATGCTTAGCTACTGCTGGTGTACCATTATCATCTTTGTGTGGTTGTCTATCTTGCCCCTACAAACTCATAGGGGTCGGAAACTCCATGAGTTTGGACTTCAAATAGTTGAAAAAAGATATAGACAAAGGCTTAGTAAATAGATCAGCAAGTTGATCCAAAGTAGGAATGTACTGAAGAGCAATGTCCTTGGAAAAAACCCATTCATGCACGAAATGACAATTAATTTCTATGTGCTTGGAGCGAGAATGGAATTCTGGATTGAATGCAAGAGTACACCACAAAATAGGTATAGTTGGGGAAAAAAATATGTAAATCGGCCAAAAGCATTTTGAGCCAATTTAATTCAGTAGCAACATGGGCTAAGGCATGATATTTAGCCTCAGTTGAAGACCAGAAAACAATGGCTTGTTTCTTAGCAGACCAAGAAATAAGGTTGGATCATAAGAAAACATAGTAGCCTAAAGTAAACTTTCGATCAACCAAGTCACCAGTCTAATTGGAGTTTGAAAAGGCATGCACTTCAAAAGTACTAGGTAAATAAGTCAAACCATGGCCAATTGTACCTTTAACAAATCTGAGCAATCATTTGACAGACGAAAATTGGTATTTGTAGGTTGATGCATATGTCGACAAGCATGGTTAACAGCAAAAGACAAATCAAGGTGTGTGATAGTGGGGTATTGTAGAGCCCCAACAATAGACCTATAAAGAGATAGATTGGAAAAAAGGGCTGAGTAGTATCAAGAGAAACACCAGGTTTGACTGAATGTCATGACCCGAACCCACCCTTAAGAGTTTGGGTCATAACCGGCCAGTAATTCGTGGATTACTAAAGGCCTCAAACGAGCATACAAAATATTTATGCTAATGGGGCCATAAACAGAAACATATAATAAAGAGAAGTCCATTGAGCTGTGCCAATCATGAGCAAAATTATAAAGTTAAACACGTAGCACATTAATACATTTACATGCCCAACAAAAATATAAGAGCCAAGAGAAATTTGTACACATTGTTTACAACCCAAGACCATAATAACAAAAACAAAATAAGGCCAAGGTATGGTGCGAGTCAAAGACAAAACTCCATCTCAGAGACATGACTCAATTGGGTCATAAAAAGGCTCATGAAGCTGACTCTAGGGGTGTGCTCCATGTTGCGGATCACCTATATGTACATACATAAAATTAGGTGAGCGAAGCTCAATGAGTAATAATACAGTAAAGCAGAGTAAATAGGTGATCATAAGGTTGTCACAATATCCATAATCATATAAACCAAGCGGCCTTGGGCTCAATCATATAACAAGCGGCCTCGGGCTCAACCATGTAGCACGTGTCATATAATATTAATGAAGTTTCTCCATTTCCATTCAATTCGTAATGTTGGCACCATTCACCATTCGTGGTTCAAGGTACGCAATAAAGAGCATAAATGTACAATATTACTACTTACAGTGTGTTTGATTTCGCGGCGTCTCCTCTGCCACACGACATACACAAACATTTCACACACATATTTGATAAATCATTTGTTTCAATTCGAACACTTATCTTTCGTAATTCACAACCTTCTTTAATGAATTTCTAATCATCATTTCACTCCTAAAAGTGTTTAAATAAGGATGGGAATGCGTTTCGGAGGTCGGGAGTAGCAACACAAAACAACACAGATTTTTCCCTGCCTGGCCGCACATGCGGCCAGTCTAATCGCTTGAGCGGTTTGGCTCCGTATGTGCAGAAATTGTAGCCACTCAAGCGCACAGTGCAACCGACTTTTGGTTCAAGGCATGGGCCACTCGTGTGGAGCCCATGGCCGCACGAGCAGTCTGGGAACACTCAGACAGTCCAAAAATGGCACAAGGATGTAAACTCTCCTACCTCATTTCCAAGCCCAAATTCATGCAAAAACAACTCAAAAACATGATATAAGTGTAATCTACACTAAACATATCAATCTTACATCAACATCAAATTCATGGACTCATTTCTTTCTCATATTCATACATTACATGAACTAGTTCAAAATACATAACCCATGAAAAATCTTCCAACAAATCTTGTTTTCATGAATCATCTAGGGTTTGTTTCATGGATCAATCACAAGAACGAACTCAAATCAAACAAAGATGAAGAGATTATGGTTCAATTTCATGCCTTTAGCTCAAGCCATCGCACAACTCAAAACCTTAGCTCAAAATTCCTAATTTCTTCTTGATTTCGTGATAAAAATGAGTTAGAGACAAAGATTGTAAGTAAATTAACATACCTTAACTCAAATCTAAGGTTTGCCCCTTGTTTCTCTTCAAAATCCCTAGCTTCCTCTCTTTCTCTCTCTCTAACTCACTCTTAGAGCTCTCCTCCAACAATGAAGAACAAAAAGAGAGCTAAACATATACAATTTAACTCATAAATCTTAATTTATTTATTACGAATCGTAATTTTTCAAAATTTCACCGAAAGCTCTATAAATCATGCTAATCATAAATATGAAGTTGATTTTTGTTTATTGCGCCTCTAAGGCCTTCAATTTCGTTTCAAAGTTTCAATTACAACAGATATTCCTACTTTCAACAGATATTTTTTCCAAATTCACATATTTCCCATGCTTAAACTTGCAAATTCATATCAAACACATAATCACATGTATAATTAAGCATAGTACGGGTTGGGTTATCACAGTTTTCTCCCCTTTAGGAAGTTTGGTTCTCCGAACTTGTTTACCTCAAGTAGAAAATAATTCTGGATATCGTTGTCTCATTTCTTCTTCCCGTTCCCAAGTGGCTTTGCTTCCATGATGTTCCATCCATTCAATTTTTACCATTGGGATAGTCTTGCTCCTTAGTTGTTTGACTTGCCGATCAAGGAGTCGAAGGGGTTTCTCCTCAAAAACCATATCGTCATCTAGCACAATTTGATGATAGTCAATAACATGGAAAAGGTCCCGAAGGTAGCCTCGCAACATTGATATCGAAGGTAGCCTCGCAACATTGATATGTATAATACATTGTGCACTTGCTCCATGCTCGGTGGTAAAGTAATCTGATAGGCAACCGAACCCAATCTTTCTAAAATTTGAAATGGCTCTATGTACCAGGGTAACAATTTCCCTTTCTTCCCAAACCTTCTATGCCCTTTCATTAGAGTGACTTTGGCAAAAACATGATCCCTAACTTCAAATTCTAAGTCTCTCATTCTTTGATCCGCATAGCTCTTTTGTCGACTTTGAGCAGCCTTCAATCTCTGTTGGATGATCTGAATCTTTTCCATAGTAACTTGTACGATTTCAAGCCCAATCAACGACCCATCCCCAACCTTGGTCCAACAAACCGAAGTTTGATATCTTCTCCCATACAAAGCTTGATATGGTGCCATCCCAATACTGGAGTGGAAACTGTTGTTATAGGCAAATTCTGCCAAAGGTAAATGAGTTTCCCAACTTTTAAGGAAATCCAAAACACACATCCGGAGCATGTCCTCCAACGTCTGTATAGTTCTTTCAGATTGCCCATCGGTTTGTGGATGGAATGTGATATTGAACCTTAACTTTGTCCCCAATGCTTTTTGTAAGCTTTGTCAAAATCTTGACACAAACTTGAAATCTCTATCCGACACAATGGAAACCGGAACATTGTGCAATCGAATAATCTCAGCAATGTACACCGCAGCAAGTCCCTCAGCATTATAAACAATCCTCACAGGCAGAAAGTGAGCAGACTTAGTCAATCTATCCACAACAACCCATATAGAATCCATACCTCGAGGTGTTCGGGGTAAGCCCACAATAAAATCCATAGTTATATGCTCCCATTTCCATTCTGGAATAGGGAGAGGTTGTAGTAACCCTGCCAGTCTTTGGTGCTCCGTTTTTACTTGCTGACATTGAAGGCACCTTGAAATGAACTCTGCAATTTCTCTTTTCATATTGGGCCCCAAAAATCTTGCTTGAGATCTTGGTACATTTTGGTATTTTCAGGATGCATAGTGAATTTGGACTTATGAGTTTCTTCCAAGACTCTCCCTTTAATTCCAAGGACATTAGGAACACACAATCTTCCATTGAATTTCAAAACTTGAGCTTCCAAAGAAAATCCCGGTCTCAGTTTTGTTTTTATCTCATCATGTACTTTCTTGAGAAATTCATCCTCCAATTGCCTTTGTTTAATTTCCTCAATAATAACCGGTTGTGCTGCCATTGCGGCTAACATTCCACCCCATTCATGTAGCATAATTTCCACTTACATTTTTTCCAAGTCAAGCAATAGTTCATTCCGCTCTGTAAGCAAACATGCTAAGTTTGTCGTTGACTTTCTACTAAGAGCATCTTCTATAGTGGTTATCCGATCCGCACAACCTGCCCTACCCGACCCAACGCGCACATATATGGGCGGTTTTACAAATACGATAGGGTAGGGTGTGGTTTGGAATATAGGAATTTTTCGGGTTGCGGGCGGGTTGTAGGTTTGAACCGCATCCGCCACAAACCCATCCGCACTTAAAATATATCATTTTTTTTTTAATTTTAAAATCTAAACTGTTCATCTATGATCTATCCTGGATATTTTTGATTTCATCCCATTTGTTATCAAAAATGAAAATCTTGTAACTACGACTATTATAATTATTTGATTTTTCTTAGATTGTCTACCCATTGTGGCTTAAAAAATTATGGCTTAAAAAATAAAAGACAGATCATCAAACTGGGATCTGTATGTATTGGTGCCACTAAATGGGACAACTCTCCAAATGGATTTAAACAATTTCAAAATTATTAATATTAGTGTTCATTTTTGTGCAGCTGAAACATTGGGAGTGCCCTACTTGAGTGCACACCTGGACTCAATTGGGAGAAATTTTAGTCATGGTGCCAATTTTGCAACAAGAGGTTCATCTATTCGACTAGGAGGATAGAGTCCATTCCATCTGGGCCTCCAAATCTCTCATTTTGTTGTGTTTTTAATTTATAAGTTTTAATTCATTAAGTATTAATGTTGGAGGATTTTAGAATAAATTTAGAAAAGGGTCCAAAATAAATATTTACAAAATGGGAAATTGTTGGGTTTTTAATTTATAAATTTTAATTCATTAATTACTAATGTTGGAACATTTTAGAATAAATTTAGAAAAGGGTCCAAAATAAATATTTACAAAATGGGAAAAAAAAGGCTCAAAAATAATTTTTTAAAGAAAAAAGTCCAATTCGCAAACCTCCCACAACCGCCCGCACATTCGCGAACCCTATCCGTACAAAGTGCAAACCGCACTACGGGCGGTTGTGGGTTGACTTTTCTCCAAACCGCATAGGTGCGGGCAGGTCCAAACCGACCTGCAAACTGCTCAAATCCGAACTGTGACCACCACTAGTTGGCTTTGTAGGGATGATAATCAATCCGCAAGTCATAATCCTTGATGAGTTCTAACCACCGTCTTTGTCGCATATTAAGCTCCTTTTGAGTAAAGAAATACTTGAGGCTCTTGTGGTCAGTGTAGACTTTACATGTTGCTCTATAAAGATAATGCCGCCAAATCTTCAATGGAAACACCATAGCAGCTAATTCCAAATCATGCGTAGGGTAATTCTTTTCATGTGCCTTCAATTGTTGAGATACATACTTAATTACCCTTCCATTCTGCATAAGTACACACCCCAAACCCTTATGAGAAGCATCACTATAAATAACAAACCCTTCTGTACTTGATGGTAAGGTGAGGACCAGTGCTATTGTGAGCCTTGTCTTTAATTCTTAGAAAGCGGACTCCCTCTATTTTGTCCACTCAAATGGAACACCTTTTTGAGTCAATTGGGTAAGCGGCACCGTAATCTTGGAGAAATCTTTAACAAATCTTCGGTAGTAACCTACTAAACCCATAAAACTGCGTACTTCTGTAACATTGGTAGGAGTAGGCCAATTCACAATAGTTTTTATCTTTTGCAGATCGACAGACATGCCATCCTTGTTAATTACATGCTCCAAAAACATAACCTCATTTAACCAAAATCCATATTTCTTCAATTTAGCATACAACTTCTTGTCCCTAAGCGTTTGAAGAATTAACATCAAGTGCTTTTCATGTTCCTCCCTACTTTTCAAATAAATAAGAATGTCATCAATGAATACCACCACAAACTCATCCAAGTATGGTTTGAAAACCTGATTCATTAAATCCATGAAAGCTACTAGTGTATTTGTAACCCCAAATGGCATGACTAAAAATTCATAATGGTCGTACCTGGTTCGGAAGGCGGTCTTCTCAACATCCTCTGCTTTGACTTTCAATTGATGGTACCCAGATCTCAAGTCAATCTTTGAAAACACTTGTGCCCCCTATAATTGGTCAAACAAATCATTATTCCGTGGTAAAGGATATTTATTCTTCACCGTTACCTTATTAAGTTTTCGGTAATCAATACACAACCGAAGGGTCCTATCATTCTTCTTCACAAACAAAACGAGTGCGCCCTATGATGATGTACTCGGTCGGATGAACCCTTTGTCAAGCAATTCTTGCAACTGTATTTTCAATTCCTTTATTTCTGCTGGAGACATTCTGTACAGAGCCTTAGAAATTGGTTGAGTGCTCGGCACAATATTGATGACAAATTTAATCTCATGGTTTATCAAGTCCCCTAGCAATTCTTCGGGAAACACATCCGAAAACTCACTAACAATCTGAATATTTTCAACACTTGTGTCGGTTGCCTTTGCATGCAAAATGCTACAAAAATAATCCCTACAACCTTTTTGAAGTAGTTTGTAAGCTTTCATGGCCAATATAAAATAGGGTGGAGAGACTACCCCATGTGCCACAAAAGTAAACTCATCTTGACCTGGTGGGCGAAAAATGACTTGTTTAGACACACAATCAATGGTTGCATGATACTTAGCTAACCAGTCCATTCCCAAAATTAAATTAAAGTGTACCATATCAAGAGACATCAAATTAGCACATAATGGAATATCTCAAAGTAAAAGCTCACATGCAAGATACGTAGAAGCACATAACATATAGTCCCCAGATGGGAGAGACACGCACACTACATAATTCAAAGGTTCCATAGATCTATTCAAATTAGGAGCAAAAGTTTTCGAAACAAAAGAATGAATAGAACCCGAATCAATTAGCATATGAGCAGGTTGACCAATGATGGAAAGCATACCTGAAACCACAACATCCGAATTTTGGACATCACTCAGAACAAGAGCAAAGACTCTCCGCTACCTAACATTATCTCTAGAAGTAGTAGGCTTTGCTGGGATCTTTGTTGCAGGAGTGGAACTGGGTGAACTAGCAGTTGGCCTATTCCTTTTTTGTTGCCGAAACATAGAACAATCTCTCATCACATGTCCCTTCTTTCCACACTTAAAGCAAGCTCTTGATGCTCGATGGCAAACCCCTCAATGCTTCTTTCCACACTCCAAGCAAGTTGGTGGTGAATCACGGTTAGACCCCGCAGTGTTAGAAGTTTCCAAATTTTGCTTTTTGTTTTGTGAAGACGTCAATCCGTTGTGCACAATAGAGCCTTGCCTTTTGCCCTTCCAATTTGAGTACCGGTTACGGTTGGCCTGGTTACCTTCCGTTATGATGGCCTTATCCAATACATCTACATATTTATGTACCTTCAATACATTAATCTTCTCAAGAATGGAGTCTTGGAGATCTCCCTCAAATTTTCTCTTCTTTTTGTAGTCCGTATCAACCATGCGTGGTGCGAAATGGGCTAGTTTGGTAAATTGTGCCTTATACTTCGTTACAATTTTGTTCCCTCTGACACTTTCCTGTCTTGGATACTCTGTGGGATGGGAAGTACTTCTCATAAAAGATCTCCAAAAATTGAGCCCAATTCATTCCTTGAAGTTCCTCTCGGATGAGCATCAACTAGCGGCATGCCTCATCTTCCAGTGTAAAAGTAGCAAGTAAAATTTTCTGGCCCTCTGTACATGGAAAGACCTCAAACAATTTCTCTATGCCAAGCACCTAGGCCTCTGCCTTTAATGGATGAATTCCCATTTTGATAATGGTGGTTTCATCTTCTTAAATTCCTTTGTGAGAGCAATAGTTCAATCATCAGCTTGGTGGTCTTGCATTACAGGTGGTTGCACTGACATTGATGGCGGTGGTGGTTGCTGTTGTTGTTGTTGTTGTCTAAAAGCCTCAACCATGTCCATAATCATTGCCTCCATCCTATCAAGGCATGTGGAGGTTGAATCTTCCTCGTCTTCTGCCCTTGTTCTCACCATGATCTAGAGGAACATACATTATAACTTTCACAGATAGTATGCACAAAAGCCACATAGACAAATGACATTTTCGTGTCATACTTGATTATGAATGCAATATGGATATAACTTAAACCTTTTCTAGACTTCGTATTGCTCACATGGACTCATGGGTGAGATATTAACTCATGTTCTGATACCACTCTATCATGATCCGAACCTGTCCCTAAAAGTTTAGGTCATAACTGGCTAGTAATCCGTGGATTACCGAAGGCCTTAAACGAGCATACAAAATATTTATGCTGATGGGGCCATAAATGGAAGCATATAATAAAGAAGTCCATTAAGCTGTGCCAATCATGAGCAAAATTATAGAGTTAAACATGTAACACATTAATACATTTACATGCCCAACAAAAATATAAGAGCCAAAAGAAATTTGTACACATGGTTGTAAACACCCCATTTTTAACCGTCCTCAAGACTTGGATATGCTTGCAGGTACATCTAATGACAAGTTTGATTGCTCGTCGAGTACTCGAATTTCGTGGCAAAACGTCACAGGTTTGAGCTTTCCAAACCCTGTGTCCTTTCTGCTTCTTTTTTGGACCATGTGTTGGTCCTTTCAGCATGATTCTTGTGGTGCACTGCCGGTCTTGTTTTGGCATTGCCGGCCATCTGTTTAGCCTTGCCGGCCATCAATGAGGCACTGCCGGCCACCGCTGATGGTCGGCCAGCCACCATGTTTCAACAGATATTATTTTAGATCTTTTGAGCCAGCTGTGGCTCACTGAGCCATCCTTCATACACGTGTATGGAGGGATAAAGGCGAGTTTAAGCTTGTCAAGTAAGCTTTTGCCTGCATTGCTTATATAAGGGGAGGCCCCTCTCCCTATCCTGAGGTTCACAATTTTTAGAGCAAAAATATATCTCTCTCTCTCTAGAATTCTCACACTCTCTCTATATTTGTGCTATATTGAGCCTTAAAGTGTGTTTTCTTCATACTTTTGCACTAAGACACCTAGTCAAACATCACTACCTTGGAGCTGAGGTCCTTGAAGGTTTGTTTGGAGTTCAAAAAACTAGTTTTTTGGCTCAGAAGTTGTCCTCTTGCTGCTGTGCTTCAAGGGTGAGCATATCTCCCTTTTAAGCTTATTTTCGTATACCATATTAGCCACCTTTGCATGTTGTTTTAGGCTTGGTTGTTAACTATAAAAAGCTCTAATTTTAAGTGTTAAAAATGTTGGTTTGAGTCCTTGCTGGAGTTAGGGGTGGTTTACCCTCTTTCTTTGCTTATTTGTTAAGCTTTTAAGCCATCCTTTGAAGCTTTTGTAATAGCCTTTGCATGGCCTTTCTACCACTGAAACTCAGAGGAATTTTAGTGGTGGAAAGGTGGTTTTGAGGTCCAAAATGGGAGGGGGTGGTCCCCTCTCCTCTTGTCTTGTTAGCATGTGTTGTTGGCCTACCAAATGAGCATGTGTTTCTCCCTTCTTGAGGCTTAGTTTGAGCATGTTTTTGTAACCTTTTGGACCTACTATGACTCTTTTTTTGGGTGGTTTGGTCACCTCTTATATGCTTCATACACTTGTAGTGTAATCCTACTTGCTAGCCTAACATGCTTCATGTATTAGTCTATAATTCTAGCATGCATTGGCTCTACTCTAGCATGCTTTTGGCCATTATTTAACATGCTTTAACTCTGATTTTGGTTGGTTTGGTTACCTCTTGCATGCTTCTTGCACTTGTAGTGCAATTTTGTTCACTAGTCTAGCATGTTTGGTGTTTTAGCCTATTTGATCTAGCATGTGTATGCTCTACTCTGGCATGTTTTTGGCTATGTTTTAGCATGCTTTAGGTCTGATTTGAGTGGTCTTGATCATATATGCCTTGCCTTGCATGGTTGTAGTGTAAAGGGCCTTGACTAGCCTTGAGTTTCAAAGCCTCTAGCATGCTTTGCTTGGGTTATTTGCATGTCTTAACCTCATTTCATACATGATTTCAGTATGTATAGTGTGGTTACACTCTCATATGTTCTACTCTTTCAATGCTTTTGAGAGATGTGCCTTGTGCCTTATTCATAAGCCTACTTGCATGCATGTTTGTCTAAGCTTTTGGGCTATCATTTCAGCATGTTTTGGCCTTTGATTTGGCATGGTTGAGCTCTATCCAGAGCTGGTTTGGTTGTTTAGGCTATGTATTGCATGCCTCTTGTGTAAAGCCCTTGACTAGCTTTGTGTTCCAAGTCTCCTAACATGCTTTAGTTGAGCTATTTGCATGCTATGGCATCATTTGGCATGTAACTTCAGAGCATATATTTCCATCATACACTCATATATATCACTCTTTAAGTGCTTTTAAGAGTTGAGTCTTATGCCTCGTTTATGAGCCAATGCATGAACATCATTTTCTTGCTTTTCATGCTATCTTCTCGGTTCATTTTAGCCACTGTTTTGGTTTGCTATAGCTCTGTTTTGGGCTGGTTTAATCATTTGAGCATTGTACTGCATGTTTCTAGTGTTGTGTCCTGCACTAGTTTCATCGTTTTAGTCCCTTAATATGTTAGGCATGCGTTGTTTACATGTTAGAGTTCTGTGTTTCATGCTAAGCATAGTATGTTGTTTGCATTGCATGGTGTTCAATCGGACGTTATGTTGAACACAAGGTGGATTGGTCCACTTCATACTCAAAGTGATGAAAGTGAGCCAATCCCCTTTGTCTCCATTGCTTTTCACCTCTCATGATAAGGCCATGGTCTTAAAGTCTTGTTTGCATTGCATTCATCGAATGTGTACAAGATTGGATCTTTAGCCATCATGCATTGCATACTTGATTGGTGGTCTTGGATTCAATTATGCAACTCCTTTGATGTTTTGAGGTGATAAGGAGGGGCATGGTACACACATGTTCCTAGGGAGACCCTCACTTTCCTCTATTTTGTGCTTTGTTACAGAATGGTGTCACAGCACACCAGTGGCCGGCAAAGCCACATTGATGGCCGACACCCTTGCGTTGTTGGCCGGCAGGTGGCTGGTAGCAGCTTCTCATGGCTGGCAGGCCATTGGTGCACTCCCCAGCTTTGTTTTGGTAAGTTTCAGAAGAAAATTCTTAAAGACATCCTGCAGACAGAGCCTCAAGAGAGCAAATCGGAGAGTTTTTTGGGGCGGAAACCGAGGCATGCATGTTCAAACTTCTTCAACTTGCTGGGGCAGCTTAGTTCTTAAAGCTTTACTTGGTAGTTAGCTTGAATTTGTAAATTAGTTAATTTGTTAATTAATTAAAGTGTTATAATAATTAGTGATTAGTTTGCTAGTTATTCAATTTGTTGTGTAATAATTAGTCTAATTAGCTTAATTAGATTAGTTAGCTTAGCTTAGCTTTTATTCGGACCCTCCGTCGAGAGGACAAATATTGTAATAAGGGTGCGTGTGTGTGTGCATGTCTTACAACCCCCATTTCTTTCTCCCTTTTACTTATCAGCTTTTGATGGTTAGTTTAGGGCGTATTTCAATTAGCATACCTTATGCTTGCATGCGTGCATCATTCATTTGTCTTGCATGCACCGGGCTCGATGCATCATTCAAACTGCATTGTATTTCAATACACTTATTTGAATACATGTATCAATTGTTGCATTTCATATGCTATCTTAGATAGCCGAGCCTATTTAGTTGCATTACTGCATGTGTTGCATTAGGCATCTTGTATAGTTAGGATCATGCATTGTTTTCTAACTAGTTTCCTGTTTTGGCTCGGAGTACACTGTAAGTGTTTACGCTTTAGCATCCTTGCATGTGTGTAAGTGATTGCCATGATAGCATGCTTGCCATGAGGCTATTTGCTTATATGCTAAACTGCATGAATGCCTGTGGATGAAGGATTCATTACTTGAATTGGAATAATTCATCAAAATGTGAGTTTTAAACCCACTTGAGGGTGGCAAATCATGTTGTTTCAAGCCCACCTTGTTTGGTGGCAAATCCGCGTTTTAGCTTACTTGCGAGTAGCACTTTCAAACCATTTTCGAAAAACAAACATGAGATGTTTTGTTCCAAATCGAGCAATTTAGTCTATACTTGTGTGTTGTGCACATCACATAGTAAGTTAGCTAATAATCAAACAAGGACACATGTGTTTTCAAAAACAACATATCATGTTTAGTAGAGGCCGATCTTTGATCCGGCAAGTAGGGGTGCTCATTTCAAGACCTTCCCCTCTCGTACCCAAGTTCCCGAGCCGAGGCAACTTTGGCGATGACGGACACGTGGCCTTAGGCACGAGTCAGGGTTTCCTAAATTTTCCAAAAACAAAATATTTAGGTGGTGACTCTGAAATCTGGCAAAGCAGTCCATGTTTGGCACTTTTTGATTAAAATCGATTTTCCAAAACGATTTGCCAGATTTGGACTCTTTGGTGATTTATCATTCTTACATTGCACTTTATGAGATTAGATTCAGAACCGTGACAGGAGTCCGAACTGTAGTAGTGATGAACCCAAATCTGCGCCCTCTCCAAAAGGGGGTCGCACGGAGAGAGTTCGGGCAGTCTACAATGGTTTACAACCCAAGACCATAATAAGGCCAAGGTATGGTGCAAGTAAAAAACAAAACTTCGTCTCGGGGACATGACTCGATTGGGTCACAAAAAGGCTCTTGAAGTTAACTCTAAGGGTGTGCTCCATGCTGCGGATCACCTACATGTGCATACATAAAATTGGGTGAGCGAAGCTCAATGAGTAATAATACAGTAAAGCAGAGTAAATAAGTGATCATAAGTGTAGACACCCCATTTTTGACCGTTCTCAAGACTTGGACGTCACCGTTTGAACACTCGGTAATCATCCACGTTTGTGTTCGTCTTGAGTTCCTGGAGGTCTCGGCTACGCGCCCTGCCTCAGGATCTCTCGACTCAACTGTTTTGTGCTTGGTTTTGCACCAAACACTTGTGTTTTGCCTTTGAGGGGCAGGGAATGGCTTGTTGGCCATCCCCACACTCCACCGGCCATGGCTTGAGGCCACCGGCTGTGTTTTGTTGCCATTGGCCAAATGTTTGGCCGACCAGCACTCTAGATGGTCGACCGGCCATCTATTTTGGTCAAATTGCATTTTTGGCTAGCCGACCACTGTTCATCTGCTTTTTTAGATATTTTTGTGCCAGCTGTGATAGCTGGCACCCACTTTGCTCCCCTTCATACACGTGTATGGAGGGATCTCCCTCTTGACTAGCTTACTTGAGAAGCTTTGCAAGAGTGAGCTCTATAAGAGGGAGCCTCTTCTCCCTCCATTAGGGTTGACAAAAAAAAAGGCTCCAGAGCTCTGAGTTTTAGGGTTAGGGTTTACATATACTCTATCTCTATATCTCTTCCTCCTTTTGGTGTATTAGTGTGTATTTGTTCTTACTATTGCACACAAACACCTACCATTACACCTTTCCTTAGTAGCTGAGGTCCTTGGAGGTTGTTCTTGATGTTCTTGGCTGGTTTTGAGCTAAAGGAGGTAGCTGGAGCATTGTTTGTGAAGAGGGTCAACAAGGGTAAGAACTTACTCCTTTTTACCCCATTTTTACATAGCTTTTTAACCTATCTTGCAACTATTTTTAAGCTTCATTTATAACATATAAAAGTTCTATTTTTACTTGTTTAAAATAGTTGTTTAAGAGTGTTTGGAATTTGGGGTTGTTTGACCCCTCATAGGGCTTGTTAGGCCCCATTTTGTGCCATTTTGGGTGAGCTCCGGGACCACTTTGTTTGGGCCTCCTCACCACTGAAGGAGGGGGCCACCCCCTCTCCTTGTTGTCCTTGAAAAGGTCCATTTTTGCCTCATGTGTGAGCACCTAGTTTAGGTTCATGTTGACCATGCCTTAACTGTTGTTTGGTAGTATTTTGCCATGATTACCTCTGTTTCATGTTGGTTTGGACACACCTTGCATGCCTTGCATACATGTCTTGTAATACCACATTTTTGCCTTAACATGCTTTAGGTTTAGACCCTTGTTCTAGCATGATTTAGGCTTAGCTTTGTGAAGCTTTTGTGCTTGTTTTAGCATGTTGAAGTTCTGTTTTTGGTTGCTTTGGTCGACCATGGCATGCTTAGTATAGCCTCTTTGCATTCTTGGCTTGTGAGCCTCAAGTGCATGGACCATGAGCATGCATTACTTGCATTATTCTAGTGGTTTGGAACCATCTACCATGTTATTTCAATCCTTATAACATGCCTATATGCTTGCGTTTGATGCTTCTTCAATGTGTTAAAAGGTTGTTGCCTTATGCTCCATGAATGTGCCTCTTTGTATGCTTGCATATTTAGACCACCTAGATGCCATCTAGGTACATCCTTAGCTTCGTTCAGGTCTACATTAGACCTATTTTAAGTCCCCTTAGCCCTGTGAGGCTTGGTTGGCTTGGCCTTGGTTTAAGCCTCCTTGGCTTGCCTTGAATACTTGGACCATTTGTTGCATGCTTAGCTTGTCTTATTGACTTGGTTTGGCACCTTTCATGACATGATTTTCAGAGCTTATAATGCGTGCCATTTGCCCATGTTTGCATCCTCTTAAGTGTGCTTGAGAATTGCTTTTTAATGCTTAAGTGTTGGTCCTTGTGTGCATACATGTTTACATGTCACTTTGCCTTCATTCTCGAGCATGTTGGCCACTGTTTTGGGCTTAGTATAGAGCTGCCCAAACTAGTTTAAGTCCATTCTCGCATGTTGTGGCATGCTCACCTTGTGTGTTGATTGCATACTTGGCTTATCATGTGTTGTTGCATGTTTAAATGGCTTTGCATTTGGCATGCATTTATCTTGGTTAAGTTGCCTAACAAGTTGTCACATGCCTTGCCTACTTGCATGCCCACATTACACTTTGTATGCTTGTCTTTCCATGCCTTGCATGATTGATTCCTTAGGTTGTGTGCCTAGCATCATTACTTGCTTGTATGTTCATATTGCATGCCTAGTTCACATGCCTAGGTTGCATTACATTGGCATGCATGCCTCACCTTTTGATCAAGCCATGATAGAGGTTGAAGGCTCCCTCGTATGTTTATATGCATTGCATTACATTTGAAATCCAAATGGCACACTTGGTCCCTTGGGCCATCACGCATTGAAATGCGCGATTGGTGGTCCGAGAACCAAGAACCATGTCCCTTTGAGTCATAAACATGATAAGGGATGCGTTGGTGCACACATTTGCTTGGAATGCATTGCCATGCCTTGTTTTGCCCTCTGCTGCTGTCAAAACAGGATTCTGCAGGAAGCTTTGGCCGGCTAGCCATCTTTAGTGCCGACCGACCAAGTATGGATGGCCGAGAGCTTAATCAGTGGCCGGTGGTCATTCCCTATGGCCGGTGACCATTCCTCATGGCCGGTGGTGTTCCCTAATGTCTAGAAAGTGTTCCTTGGAAATTGTGCCATTCTCAGAGGAGCAGAGCAGGAAAAACAGAGGCAACTTGTACATGGCAATGGACTCTCGAGCGAAACCAAGCGCGCATGCATTGGACCCTCTTCCCGAGGACTTTTATCGCTTTCTTTACTTAATTGATTTGTTAATTAATTAGGTGGTTTGTAATATTTAATTAGCTTGTAGGTTAGTTAAATCTGTATTATTCTTTCGGTCCCTCCGAGCGAGGGCAAATTTGTAATAAGTGTGGGTGTGTGGGTGCGTGTGTGCATGTTTTCCAACCCCCACTTCTTTCTCCCTTTTACTTACCTGCTTTGATGGTTAGTATTAGGGCATATTCAATTTAGCATCCTTATGCTATGCATACGTGCATCATTCATCAGTATTGCATGCATCGGGCTCGGCGCATCATACTAACTGCATAGTATTTCAAATCTAAACTTGAATATGTGCATCAAATGGTTGCATTTCACATGACATCCTAGGATTAGCCGGGTCTATCCTAATTGCATTCTGTATGCGTTGCATTAGGCACTTAACATGGACTTGGATCATACATTGATTGCTAACGAGTTCTTTGTTTTGGCTTGGAGTACCCTGTAAGTATGTTGTGCTTTAGCATCTTGCATGAGTGTGAATGTTAACATGACAACATGCTTACCATGTGGCTAGATGCTTATGTGATATGAACTGCCTGAATGCCTGCGGGTGAAGATTGGATTGCTTGAGTTGGAGTAACTCATCAAAATCATGTCTTAGCCTACTTGCGGGTAGCACCATCAAACCATTTTCAAACAAACAAACATGAAATGTTTTGTTCCAATTTGGGCGACCCAGTCTATACTTGTTTGCTGTGCGCATAACATAGTAAATCTAGGCTAAATAACCAGAATAAGAACATGTAATGTTTTCAAAACAAGATATCATGGTTAGTAAAGGCCGATCTTTGATCGGGCGAGAGGGGGTGCCCATAGCTGACCTTCCCCAATCGTACCCAAGTTCCCGAGCCGAGGTAACTTTGGTGATGACGGACACGTGGCCTTTGGCACTGAGTCAGGGTTTCCTAAATTTCCCAAAATAAAATATTTAGGTGGCGACTCTATATCTGGCAAAGCAGTCTATGTTTGACACTTCTTTTCTAAAAATCTGTTTTTCTCAAAACGATTTGCCGGATTTGGACTCTTTGGTTTAGATTAAGAACCGTGACAATTTGAGAGTCCGAACTGTAGTGGGCCCAAATGAACAGAACGGGACTCATCCTCCCGGGACGTTCGGGAACGTCTATAATAAGATTATCACAATATCCATAATCATATAAACTAAGCGGCCTTGAGCCCAAGCATATAACAAGCGGCCTCGGGCCCAATCATATAGCACATGTCATATAATATTAATGAAGTTTATTCATTTCCAATCAATTCGTAATGTAGGCACCATTCACCATTCATGGTTCAAGGTACGCAATAAAGAGCATAAATGTACAATATTACTACTCACAGTGTGTTTGATTTCGCGGCATCTCCTCTGCCATACGACCTACACAAACACATTCGATAAATCATTTGTTTCAATTCGAACACTTATCTTTCATAAGTCGCAACCTTCTTTAATGAATTTCTAATCATCATTTCACTTCTAAAAGGGTTTAAATAAGATTGGGAATGCGATTCGGCTGTCGGGAGTAGTAACACAAAACAACATAAATTTTTCCCTACCTGGTTGCATGTGCGGCCGGTCTAACCGTTCGAGCAGTCTGGCTCCGCACGTGTAGAAATTGCAGCCGCTCGAGCGCACAGTGTAGCCCATTTTTGGTTCAAGGCATGGGCCACTCGTGCGGAGCCCGTGGCCGCACAAGCGGTCTAGGCACACCCAGATAGTTCGAAAATGGCACAAGGATGCAAACTCTCCCACCTCATTTCCAAGCCCAAATTCATGCAAAAATAACTCAAAAACATGATATATAAGCATGATATAAGTGTAATCCACATTAAACATATCAATCTTGCATCAACATCTAATTCATGGACTCATTTCTTTCTCATATTCATACATTACATGAACAAGTTCAAAATACACAACCCATGAATAATCTTCCGACAAATCTTGTTTTCATGAATCATCTAGGGTTTGTTTCATGGATCGATCACAAGAATGAACTCATATCAAACAAAGATGAAGAGATTATGGTTCAATTTCATGCCTTTAGCTCAAGCCATCGTACAACCCAAAACCCTAGCTCAAAATTCCTAATTTCTTCTTGATTTCATGACAAAAATGAGTTAGAGACAAAGATTGTAAGTAAATTAACATATCTTAACTCAAATCTAAGGTTTGCCCCTTGTTTCTCTTCAAAATCCCTAGCTTTCTCTCTTTTTCTCTCTCTCTAACTTACTCTTAGAGCTCTCCTCCAACAATGAAGAACAAAAAGAGGGCTAAACATATACAACTTAACTCATAAATCTTAATTTATTCATTACGAATTGTAATTTTTTAAAATCTCATCGTAAGCTCTATAAATCAGGCTAATCATAGATATGAAGTCGATTTTTGTTTATCGCACCTCTTAGGCCTTCAATTTCAGTTCAAAGTTTCAATTGCAACAGATATTCCTACTTTCAACAGATTTTTTTTCTTCCCAAATTCACATATTTCCCATACTTAAACTTGAAAATTCATATCGAACACATGATCACATGTATAATTAAGCATAGTATGGGTTGGGTTATCATAATGAAATAGGGGAAGCACATGGTTTGCAATTACATAAACCAGCCTTATGGAGAATATCATAGACATGCTTTTGTTGAGAAAGAAAATATTGAGAACCAGAGTAGTTTGGATAGAAATAACCAGAAAATAGGAAAGATTACCTAACTCTTTCATGGAAAAAGCCAAATGCATTTATTGGATCAAGGATTGGAGATGAGAGGGGTCACTTCCAGTTAAGAGTATGTCATCCACATAGACTATGAGAATGGTAATGTAAGTGGTAGTTTTATGGATGAACAAAGAAGTGTCACAGGTATTATTGTGAAACCGTTGAGAGAGGAGAAAAGTTAAAAATGTGGAGTACCAGGCACAAGGAGCTTGTTTAAGGTTATAAAGAGCTTTATGAAGTTTGCAAACATGAGAGGGGTGAGAGGAAGAAACAAACCCAGGAGGTTGAGTTATATACACTTCTTTCTCAAGTTTGTTATGAAGAAAGGCATTGGAGATATCTAGCTGGTGTAAAGGCCAATTATAAGACAAAGAAGAACTTGAATGGTTGGGAGCTTTAGCAATAGGACTGAAAGGCTCTTGAAAATCCACACCTGCATCCTGAAGATACCCTTGAGCAACCAATTGAGCTTTATATCAACCAATAGTGCCATTAGAGTTTCTTTTAATCCTGAAAACCCACTTGCAACCTATAGTATTTCTTGTATGAGGCAATGAAACCAATGACTAGGTCTGCTGCTTTTGTAAGGCACCATATTCTTCTTGTATAGCCTTAAACCATACAGGAAAGGCAAGGGTCTGTTTGTAAGTAGAGAGCGCAGTGTCAAGAAATAAAGAGGAAGAAGCTATAGAGAGAGAAGTAGAAGAAGAGAAGCTGGTTGGATGAGCAGGAATAGATGAAGTGGACTTGGTTTTAGACATGGTTAGCTTATGATGCTGGTTAGAAGGAAGTGAAGGTAAGGGAGGTAAATCAATTGAAATTGAGGAAATAAGAATAGGTGGACAAGACTGGTTAGGAGGAACTGTGGCAGGAACATCTGGAGGGAAAGATAGAAAAGTGGCAGGATGCTGAGACTTGGGATGAGGGACAGAAGGCAGGCCAGACTGAGAAGAAGATTGTAAAGTAAACTGCAGAATAGGTGGTTAAGTATGCTGGAGAACAGAGGAGATAACAGGTTGTAGAACAGGAGATGGAGCAGCCTACAGACTAGGTGAAACAATAGACTGGGAACTAAAGACTGAGCTGGAGGAAACTAAAAAGGAGCCAAAGCTACAGGAGGATGGAGTGTAGTAACAGAAAATGTAGCCAAGTCTGACTGAGGCATTGTCAAAATAGTTTCAGGAGAAGACCAAAAGAAAGAAGTAATAGAAGACAAAGAAGAAAAGGAAGAATTAGTCATAGAAAAAGAAAAAAACTGCTTCATTAAAAACCATATGCCTTGACAAATAGATCTTCCTAGTTAAAAGATCCAGACATCTCTAACCCTTAACAAAAGGATGGTAACCTAGAAAAACATAAGATAAGAATTTGGGTTGCAATTTAGAGGAAACATAAGGCCTAAGCCAAGGAAAGCACTAACAACTAAATACCTTTAAAAATGACAAATTAGGAGGTGAATGAAGTAAAACTTCAAAAGGAGACTTATTTGAAAGAATAGAAGAAGGCCTTCTATTAATCAAGAAGGTAACAGTACTAACTGCATCAAACTAATAGTGAAGAAGAGCAGAAGCATGATGAATTAAAGCAATAGATGTATCAATGATATGCCTGTGTTTTCTTTCTGTTACGCCATTTTGAAGAGAAGTATAAGGACAAGAATATTGATGAACAATACCATGAGAAGTAAGATAATGCTGTATTTTATGAGTAAAATACTCAGTGCCACCATCTGTTCTAAGCACTTGAAGAGAAGTAGAAAGTTGTTTCTCAACATAGACTTTAAATTCCACAAATTTAGAAAACACTTCACTTTTATAAGCCAAGGGATATAACCAAGTAAATCTACTACAATCATCCACAAACAACACATAATACTTGAATCCAGATGTAGATTTATTGAATGGACCCCAAACATCACTATGGATCAATGACAAAGGTTGATTGATAGTTGAATTTGACAATGAAAAGGCATTCTATGATTTTTTGATACATAACGATCAATATAAGAGACTTTGTTGATGCTTAGGAGAATTACAAAAAATACTTTTTTTTTTCCTTGATGAACAAACTTCTGTGGAGAAGGGTGGCCAAGTCTATAATGCCATATATCTAAAGAAAAAAATTTATTTGATGAATCATGAAAATAAGCATGAGAATAAGCCAATGGATTAGTAGCAAAAGTAGGGAACTAACATTAATAAAGACTGTCAATATTAGAACCCTTATGAAGGATGGTCTTCGAGTGCTTGTCTTGAATCACAAAATGAGAGGCATCAAAAGTGATAATATAATTATTCTTCGTAGCGAGGTGATGAACTAAAATCAAATTAGGGGAAATAGATGGAGAATGCAACACTTTATTAAGTTTGAGGGATCCAAGAGGTGTAGGCAATAGTCCTTTACCTATTTGAGCAATTGGAATAGATTGTCCATTGCCAATGGTTATATTATCTAGACCTAAATAAGGTTGATACATGTTAAGGTTGCGTAGATCATTAGTAATATGGTCTATGGCAACAGAGTCCAGATACCAGGGAGAAGAGGAATACTTCATAGGAGAATGAGATGTAGAAGCAACATAAGCTTTTGAAGAATGAGAGCAAAACTGATGAGAGAACTGTTGAGAAGGTTGAAATTGAGTGTCAAGCCTATGCCAACAATCAAATGCAGTATGCCCAAATAGTCCACAGATTTGACAAGTAGGGCCCGAATGACCCCTTCCTCTTGAAGGAGATTGACCATTGCCTCGAGAATAATATGAGCCTCTATAATTAGAAGATCTACCACCACGTGAATGCCGTCTTTGATTGTAATGTGATTGACCTCAGTAGAGCTGGATTTTTGATTTTTCATCTTAACATGGATGGATTCAGAACAAAGAAGAGAACACAATTCTTCTACAGCAATGGATTCCAATCGAACCCATATAGTAGTCTTAAAATTTCATATTCATCAGGAAGCCTATTGAGTGTGATTAATACAAGATCTTTATCCTCAATTACAACTGAAGAAGCAAGGGCTAACGGATTGGCCAAATCTTTGATTTTTGATACATATTCCTCCATAAAATCAGTCTTCTTGAGTACATCGTTCAACTTGTTCATGAGTTGATGGATGTGTGATATTGAGAGTGTAGTAAATCATTTCAGCAAAGCATTCCATACTTCAGAACAATATTGATATTGAAGAACAGTTGAATATATGAGAGAAGACAGAGTTGCTGTGAGACAATTTGTGATACCCCAATTTTTTAATTAATTTAATAAAAATAAATAAAATAAAATATTTGATTATATAATTATACGTGCTAAAGTGTAATGTAATTTAAAATTAGAAGCATTGCTGTTACAAAAACATAATAATGTGGTTAATATGTTGCTTAGGACCAAATCAAAACAACCATGAAATTATCAAAATGTTTGGGGTCATGATGAAATTAAGGGAAAGGTAAGCTCAATGGTGGCATTCCCAATGTAAGCCACCTGTAGGAGAATTAATGCATGGATGGTGATTCACCTTGGTGCTTAAAGGATGAATCACCTTCTTAGGCTTAAGTATAAAAGGGGGACTGGAGCAGTAACTAGGCAGTAGAAAAAAAAAAAGAAGAAAAAGCCAGTAAGCCAGAAGGGAGAAGTGTTGCGGAAATCAAAGAAAACAGGAAGAAAATAGTAGCGGTCAATATTAAGGTGAGTTGTATTATAGCTTGAGTAGCCATAAATCATTTTATTATTTTATAAATTATTTTATGCAAATCATGTTATTTATTTATAATTATATTAATATTCAATTATGTTATTCGTTTTATGAGCTTTGTTTATTTAAAATTGAAACCCACGGATATGATTGTTTAATTTTTGGAATTTATTTGACAAGGAGTATATAATCATTTATTTTTATAAATACCACCACGGAGGTTTCATGTCTTGGGAGACTTAAATAACCATTGGCCCTCTGAATTTTCACTTTAGTGACCTTCTGACGGTCTCATGCCTTGGGGGACTTAAATAACCATTGACCCTCTAATTAGTCACTTTGTGACCCTCTGGCTGTCATGGATCCATTGACCCTTTGTTCTTTGTTCTATATCGATTCGTGGTTGTGATTATTTTGCTAATAAGACTTCTCTACTATATGTCTATTTTTTGTAAAATGATTTATACCAAACTATTAATTATTTAGCCTAAATAATTATCCATGGTGATTTGTGTACCCTTATGCTCTTAATATAATATTCATCACTCTACCATGTGCTTATAGCTGTTAAAACCCTTTTAGGTAAAGAAACTTAAGGAAGAATGGTTCACCCCATTAATCAGGACCTAGACTTGAGATGAACATCGTGTTTTTTTTTTCTCGTGTTTATTTGTAATTATTATCTGACTTATGTTATATAAATAATAATTCCCATGCACGCTTCAGATATTTATCTACATCTTTTATTTCATTCCGCTGCATTATTTAATTTAGTTACTTCGAACTAATCTTAGGAATTTTAGAATTTAACTAGTTGCGAATCCGTGGAAAAAAACAGTGAGGAAAAAGGAAAAGAAATAAGGAAAAAATGGGAGAAAAATAAGAGGGGAGAAAAATAAGAAGAAGGGGGGGGGTGACTTTGTTAGTCTTTGGTGGTTTTTGTTTTTTTTTTTTTTCATTAGTTGTGTCGGCATCTCATAATTTGGTTCAAATTCTTAATTTATTCAATTAATTTATTTGTTTTGTTGATTTGTGTTTGGTCCAGAGTTATGTTCGTCCCGTTAATCTATCCCTTTATTTCCGGATTTCGCGCACCGTGGAATCCCGGTCCAAATTGCATGCTTAATTAGGTCTATTTTCGAAGAAAATTATTTTGCTTATCTTGCTTTTATGAAGCTTTGTTTAGTTTGTCAAAATTCGCGTTTGAATCTTCATCAAAATTCGTGCTTATGTCTTGTACCTTGACTTGAGTTATCTCTGTTGGCCTTATGGCTTCATTTTAAAGGCCTTCCTGGGAATGAGATAATCTCGCTTTAGAGTTTGTCTGCTTCTGAATTTGGCTACTTATGCATTATTTTGATCTCATCCTTTCGCGTGCGATGCATTAGGATTGTTTACCTTGGTTAAAAACAACAGGTGCGCCTATTTGTTCACACTACCTTTCCTCCTCTTACATGCGATGCGTGGGGATTGTTTACCCTGGTTAAAAACAACAGTTGCACCTGTTTGTTTACACCACCTTTCCTCCTCTCGCGTGCGATGCGTGAGGATTGTTCACCTTTGTTAAAAACAACAGGTGCACCTGTTTGTTCACACCACCTTTTCTCCTCTCACGTGTGACGCGTGAGGATTGTTTACCTTGTTTAAAATAACAGGTGCGCCTGTTTGTTCACACCACCTTTCCTCCCATCGCGTGCAATGCGTAAGGATTGTTTACCTTGGTTAAAAACAACAGGTGCACCTATTTGTTCACACCACCTTTCCTCCTCTCACGTGCGATGCATGAGGATTGTTTACCTTGGTTAAAAACAACAGGTGCGCCTATTTGTTCACACCACCTTTCCTCCTCTCGTGTGCGACGCGTAAGGATTTTTTACTCTGGTTAAAAGCGACAGGTGCATCTATTTGTTTACATCACCTTTCCTTCTCTCGCATGCAACGCGTGAGGATTATTTACATTGGTTAAGAACGGCAGGTGCATCTGTTTGTTCACACCACTTTTCCTCTTTTTGCATGTGATGCGTTAAGATCTTGAGTTACTTGGTTAAAATGTCAGGTACGCCTGGGGTTCACACCACCCTCTGCCCTCTCTGTGTGAGACACAGTTTGGCATGGAGCTTTTCATCCTCTCTACATGCGACGTAGTTTGGCTTGTATCTTTTTCATCTTTCCTATGTGAGGCGTAGTTAGGTTTGCATTTTCTTACATCCTCTCTACGTGAGACGTAACTTGGTTTGTGCTTTCTTTGTCCTTCTCGTGGGAGACGTGGTTATTTACTCGCTTTCCTTGTGAGACACGACTTAGTTTGTTTTGCTTTGATTTATGCTTTTGTTCAAGTGTTGTATTCCTGTTATCGCTTGTTGTATTGTTTTATCGCTTGTTAGCATACATATGAATGTTTCATTGCATTGTTTAATTGCATGATCATAAGTTATGATTCCTGCATGTCATTTTACGTTTTGCCCTTGAACTACGCATGTTTGATTCCATGCAAAGGGATACGTAGGTAACCTTCGGGTTCAACCTTTGGTATTTGTATTTTAGTTTATTTTTCTTGCCCAAGTCTTCCGGCTGCGTCAGATGGGTCGTCTCTGGGATTTGACATTCACTCACGTCATTTTATGACTTCGAGCTCTGTTAAAGAGGGGCAACTATAAGCACCCCATTTTTGACCACCCGTAAGACTTAGGTGCTTGGTCAAGCGCACTCGATGATGAAAACTGCATTGTGTGATTCAAGTTCTCGGCTAGGGAATCCAAGGTCGAGCCTCGAAATAATCCCAAAACCTTCCTACTTGCCTCATTCTTACCAGGTTCATTTTTACCATTGTGCCACCTTATACTAAGTTTGAAACAGGGGAGTGGGGCAGCACATTAGGGCCTGACCCTGCCCCATTGGGAACCAGCTATGGCTATTTGGGGCAGGCCGTGCCTCATTGGTGATACACACTATTCTGGGGGAGAGCCCACCAGCTGTCTTTTTTTGAAGATATTTTTGACTTTTTTTGCTTAAATTCTATAAAAATGAGGTTATACCTCTGTTTTTAGGGCTGAAAAATTTCAAAAGAACATATACACACAAGAGAGAGCTCCTTCTTCCTATACAAGTCACCTTTCAGCCAACCTATATCTCTTGATCAATATCCATACACCATATATCACCTTAGATCATAGCCTTAGAACTTTGGTTGAGGCTTGGGCATCACAATTCAAGCTTGAAAGTGTGCTTGAACCAAGTTTGTGTTACAAACAAGAGCTTACTTCCTTGAGAGGTATAAGCCTACAACCTTCTCTTTTACTTCTTTTTTCGATCTCTTGTTAGCTACTTCTTGTGTTTTTGTGTTGTTTTGCATCTGTTTCAAGTGTTTAAACTTGGGTTTGGATAGCTACCAAAGGGTAGAGAATGTCAACACATTCTCTTGCACCTTGTTTCATAGCTTAAGCCTTTGTTTTTACACTCTTTTCTTTGCCTTTTAAATTGATTTTTAGAGCGTGGAAAAGGCTAAAAAAATATGGTTTGAAGTCTCAAAAATTGAGAGGTTAGCCACCTCTTCTTGCTTTTTGTTCACTAGCTTTGCTTTGCCTTATTCTTTCTTACCTTTTTTATGCTCTCCAACATGATTTCTGGTCACTGTTTTTAGCATATTAGGGGTTATTTTAGGGTTGTTACAATTTATTTAATTAGTATACACTTGGATATCAAAGCTTGTTGCATTGTAAGTCTTCACATCTAGCTTGTTATGTTGTGTTATGCATGTTTCAGTAGCTTTTCTATGATTAATTAAGAATAAATCTCGTAACCATGTCTACAATCTCCCTCATTTCTTCTTTTCTTCTTTTTTGAGAGTTATTTCAACCGGTTGATGGTTATTCAAAATATGAGCTAGAGAGACCTGTGCTCAATGGCTTAATTTCTACGGAGGTTCATCGTCAAAGGCATGGTCCCTCATTCATATTTAGGAGTACATGCCTGTTTGGCACAACTTATAAGCAGCTTAACTCATCTTTTGGCTTAAATTAAGCTATTTTGGAGTGTTTAGTTCAGCTTAACTCAACTTTTGGCAGCTTAATTTAAGCCAAAAACCATGAATTTTGAGAAGTGGCCTGGGAGGTGCTTAAGCAATTACAACTTAAGCGGAAAGCTGTATTGGAGGGGCAAGATTACTTAAATGCCCCTCATCAATTTCAATTATTACCAAAAATCCAAATATATAAACCACATCTCAACACAGTTCACGAACCAGAGAGAGACGGAGGCGATTTCTGACGTCGACAACCCTAACCACCGCCATCAACGACGTGACAATCTCAAACCAGAGCTCACCATTGCATCATGATCTCAAACCAGAGCTCACCGTCACGATCGATCCATACCATCGCGATCTGAAACCAAAGCTCACCGTCATGTCACGATCTCAAACCAGAGCTCTCTCCCTCTCTCTCTCTCTCTCATGAACTAAAGGCGGTGGCTGGGGCACGATTTGCTCCGTCGCCGCCTCTCGTCACCACAGCCATCGATGCCGTGACTGTGATCTGAAAAACTAACCACGATCACTATCGCTGCCTCCTCTCTTTCTCTTCGCCATCGGCCGCCTCCTCCTTTTCTCTTCATGATCAACCTTCCGTGATCTTGCCGGCTTCACGAGATAGCCTGACGGTGACGAACCAGAGCTGACCGTTGCCATTGCGATCTACGATGTGACACCCTAGCCACTGGCGGCGGTAGCTAGGGTTTGTGATGGAAAAAAATAATAAATTAAAAAAATGAAATACAAAAAAATGAAATTAATAAAAATTAAAATTGAAATTAATAAATTATTAATTGTAATGACAAAAATTAATAAAAATAGAATCATAATTTTTTTAAAAAAATTAAAATTGAAGAAAAAAAATAAAACACAAATTGAAATAACTTATATTAAATGAAATAAAGAAAATGAATATTATAACTTCTATTAAATTAATAATTGAAATCAATAAAAAGAAAAATAATATGTAATGACATCAAAACATTAATAAAAATACATGGATATTAATTATAATAAATTAATAAATTAAACAAAATTAACAAAAAGAAAGAACAGAAGAAAAAAAAAATAATAAGGAGAAGAAAATGACAAAATTACAAATTCTATGTTCATAAAGGCAAAAATGACAATTACACAGCAAAAAGTTGTTTTACAGTTTATTTATCAAACATTACTCTCCTGCTTAAATCCATAATCCTATAGCTGCACCAAACAGGTTACTAGCTTTTGTTCACAGCTGTAAGCTAATCTATAATCACTTTCCCATAGCTCTACCAAACGGGCCTTACCTCTCGCTTGACGTTCTTTTCATTTAGCGGACTTAACCATCACCTTGGACAAATGGATTAAAGAATGGACAAGACTAATGAAATTGGCTTAAAATCGGATCAACCTACGTAAAGAAAATGAATAAGGTCGCTTGGGCTCGGTCGGACGTTATGCCAAGTCTATTGTGTTAAGAGTCATCACACGTCAATTCATGGCATTCTGACAACCCTTGAAACGTTTTTACTTCCCCTTTTGAGCTCACTCCATGATAAAGGGGAGGAGTTGGTGTTGATTCATTACATTCATTGATTTTTGTCCAAATGGTGGCCGAAATCATCAAGCATTGATGGTTTTGGAAATGACTTCATCATTCTCTTGAGGCATTCCATGATAGAGAAGTGTAAGAGGGACAAATAGAGCTCTGAAAATTCTGTCTGCACTGTTTTCACCTTAGAGCACAAAAATAGAGCTTTGCATAAAATTAGGGCACGACCAACCCTATTTGAGCTCGGCCGGGCTTCATTGGGGCCTGACTGGGCCCCAATGTTTGGTAAACAAAGTGTTTTGTAGAAACAGAGGGTAGTGGCTGAAGGTGAAACTGGGCAAATTCCAAGGAAAGCAGATAGAGTTGCTTCTGAAAACCGTCACATGCATGCCATCCTTGTGCTTTTTGGTTCTATCAGATGTTGTAAATTAATGCTCTCATTATCGTTGTAATTAAAATATAATTAGCATTATTGTAATGATTATGAATGTTTATTGTTAAGTAACTTAGATAGTTAGTTTTATTATTCCTCTTTGTTGTAATAAATTAGGTAGTAAGTTTATGTCTTATTATTAGTCTTTGTTGTAATAACTTAGCTAATTAGTTTTTTACTCATTCATTTGGTTTTGTAATAGTTAGTTTAATTCAGACACTTGGACATTCATTTGGACCCTCTTGCATAAGGGCAAAATTGTAATAAGTGTGTATGTCTTCCAACTCCCATTTCTTTCTCCCTTTTATTTACCCGTTTATAATGGTAGTGTAGAGCATCATGTTTCTTAGCATTTCTCATGTTCGCATACACTCGTCTCACATGCATTTGGGTTCGGCTCATCTGTAAACACCCCATTTTTGACCGCCCTTAAGACTTTGGGGGCCTCAAGTTGATTGTTCGAGGACGAAGGCAGGATAAAGGCTATGTTGTGCAACGGTTCGACATCTTCGGCAAGGAGAGCTCCAAATTCCAATCTTACAACCCCTTTTTGGACCAAAACTATTTTGACCAAAATGATTTTTAGACCTTAAAACCCTCTCTTTCAAAATATTTTTGAAAAAGTTTCTACGAAGTTCCGAGGCTCGCATTTCGGTAAATGTTACGGTTTTCGATAAACCGAGCAAGGACAAAGTGGAAATAAATGAAAGAGAGGTGAACTCTTCAAAAAATCTTTCAAAACATCTTGTTTAGAGGTTTGGAGTTGAAGAAAAGCGGAGAGGAAGGAGGAAAACTAGCTGAGGAGAAATTAGGCATGAATCCCGTTAGGACCGAAACTGAGCACTCTTCACTAAATGAGGCATATCTTTTTGTACACTTGGAATTTTGATGAGAGGCTGCCACCATTGGAAATAAGACTTTCGGGGCTTCAATTTAGACTAAAGAATGACCTACAAAGGAGTCCGGATGAAGGAGATATGCCCATTTGAAGTTGGACTTGGAAAACAGATTTTTGTGGTCGGCCACGGATGTGGCCTGTCGGCCACCAGTGGTAGCCTACGGGCCACTTTAGTATCCTACCAGCCAGGAGTGAGGTTTGTCGGCCACTGGTGCAAAAAAGTCAGTTTTTGTGTAGATATTTTCCTCTAGCTGTTTCACATTGCTCTAGCTGTCTCTAATTCAGATATTTTCGACCAAGGCTCATATATTTCTATATATAGAGGACCTTCTCTATTGTTTTCAAGGTTGGAAATTTTGGGAGCCTCACTCTCTACAATCCTCTCTCTCTAGATTTCTCTCTCTCTTGAACTTGTGTGCATACAAGTAGAGATATACTTCTAGTTTGCCTATCAACCCTTAACCAAAGTTTCTTATATAACGACTCGGATTTTAAATTCACATCGGATTGATGTATAGTGGTGCCTGTCACCTTAAAACTTGTATGGTTGTCGGACTCTTGATATTGATGGGTTGGCAAGTGAACTTTAATTATTATAATTGAGGACCCTTGGATGATGTTTGGAACCTTGATTGAAGCCTTAACAAGATATATAGATAAGATTAGATAAAAAGTCCCAAGTTTGAGTTTGAGTTTTTGACCAGCCATCACTCTTTTGCCCTTTTCTCCTTCTATACTTAGAATTTGAATGTGAGGTTGGAACCATTGGAAATCTTGTTTCCAGGGCTTCAATTTGGACACAAGAACGACCTAGAACGGAGTCCCGATGAGAGAGTTATAGCCGTTTGAAGTTTTCACATCTGTGCTAGAAGTAGATCCGCACGTGCGGGGAATATCGGAGCACGTGCGGGACTGTGCAGGACAGCAGCTCAAAAACGTGATTTTTGGACCATTTCTTACATTTTCTTTTCCTCTCTTCTTCTCCCCTCCTCCATGTCCGAAACCCTAGCTCCCCAAACCTTGATTTCCTCCACTTTTATCAACAAATCCACCATGAATCTTGCATCAAGGATGGAGAACAAGAGAAGATTAACATTTTCTATCGATTGGATTTCGAAATTTTGGAGGAATCTCATCAAGCTTGCTCCCTTGTTTGATTCTTGAGGTAGGGGTTCTATTATCGGGTTTAGATTATGGTTTATGGATGATGGACCTAAGGTGTATAATAAATGGGAAGATTGGAACAAAAGAAATGGGTTAAGAAAGTTGGATTGTTCTTGAAATTTCTAGATTTTTCTTGAAACCCTAGGTTGATTTTTGATGATAATCAATGATTTAGCCCAAATTGAGAGTTGAATCATGAATTTGGTAGGATGAATTATATATGTACAAGTTTAATTGGAATTTGGTTATGTTTGAAAATTATGTTTAAAATTTGCGAATGAACTTTGTTATGAGCAATGTAAATCATGTTTTAATGAGAAAGGAAATTGGGGGAAATGATTTGTTAATGATATAAATGACATAAACTCAGTTATGGAATGTGGAAATGGGAGTTAAGAATTCCTCTTGAATTATGTTGACTTATATTTAATGATGTTGAGTTGAATCATGTTGTTTATGTTGAATTGTGGTGATTATGTGGGATGGTATTGACTATGTTGATTTTGATTTTTGTGACCTAAAATGTAGAGTTTTCCGAAATGGGTTTAATCCCAAATTATTTTGCTAAATACTTGTGGGCTTGCTTAGTTATTAAAATCAAGAGAATGATTTAATGGAGTTTCTTTATGGAGATAGGAAATGTTTGGTTTTTGGTGAAAACCCTAGACATTCAGGAATTTTTGGAAAAATGTGGAAGATGTCCATACAATTCCTTTCTATCTTGAAATCGAAGTGATTGATTATAAATTCCATACTGTGTTTGCAAGAATGGTAATCTTCTATTTATATATATATTGAGATGGAGGAAATTGTGGTATAAATGGATGCTTAATGGTGGGCTTGTGAAGAATAAGGAAGGAAAGGAAAAAAAGAGCTAATGACTAAGTTATATATGTGTACAGGGCACACTTCATGAGGGACAAGCACTCCGTTGTAGCACTGTGAGTAGTAGTACTATAGTCGTACGTTCAATTATCGTTAATGATTTTCATTGTTAAGATTATGTTCCTTGCAAGTAATTAAGTTAACATTCTGTTTACTGTTGACGATGAATACTAACATTCTGTTATTTACAAGATAGCTTACGAACAAATGGAACGTATAAGCAATATGGAACTATGGTATCCACGTATCTCTGAACCCATTCAATCGGTAAAATGTGCTTACCTTTTTGTTAATAACTATCAGGAATGTCCTGTTAAACTTAAGTCAACTATGTTAACATATATAAACGGTCAAACAAAGGTGTATGCTTCTGTATGCTACCGATGAATAGATCAAGTGAACTACGTCAGTCTTAATGAATAATTAGCTAAGACCACAGATTGTTTTATACGTTAATACCTGCTAAGTATTATGATAAACAACGGATTGACTTACGGATGGCTCAATCTAAAGACAGAATTAAATATCGATGACCTTGTCATATAATCCACATTATGATGTAACCTGTTCTGTCTTTGCTAAGTGTACTGTAATGACATGATATAACAAGAAATGTTCTATGTTCTAATATGTTACGTTTTGAATTAATGAACAGTTGGCCATATATGTAAAGTATTCATGACATCCGTAGCACATGACCCTTACCCGGGGGTAATAATACCATGTTTTCAAGTATGTTACAAGTTCAAGTATGTTTTCAAGTATGTTACAAGTGCAAGTATGTTTTCAAGTGCAAGTATGTTTTCCGTTGTTAATAACTATCAGGAATGTCCTGTTAAACTTAAGTCAACTATGTTAACATATATAAACGGTCAAACAAAGGTGTATGCTTCTGTATGCTACCGATGAATAGATCAAGTGAACTACGTCAGTCTTAATGAATAATTAGCTAAGACCACAGATTGTTTTATACGTTAATACCTGCTAAGTATTATGATAAACAACGGATTGACTTACGGATGGCTCAATCTAAAGACAGAATTAAATATCGATGACCTTGTCATATAATCCACATTATGATGTAACCTGTTCTGTCTTTGCTAAGTGTACTGTAATGACATGATATAACAAGAAATGTTCTATGTTCTAATATGTTACGTTTTGAATTAATGAACAGTTGGCCATATATGTAAAGTATTCATGACATCCGTAGCACATGACCCTTACCCGGGGGTAATAATACCATGTTTTCAAGTATGTTACAAGTTCAAGTATGTTTTCAAGTATGTTACAAGTGCAAGTATGTTTTCAAGTATGCTTTCAAGTATGTTACAAGTTCAAGTATGTGTTCAGGTATGTTACAAGTTTAAGTATGTTACAAGTTTACGTATGTTATAAGCTCTCAGTATCGGGGGATTCCCTTCATGGAACTAACAAGTATGCTGTATATTGATTTGTTAGCGCTATCGAAGTGCCAAGTATAATCAAGTATGAATTCCGACTTCTGTTTATGATTCAAGTATAATGCATATGCATGAATTTGTTTCCGTTTATGGTATGACATGCTATGAATGGTTTGGTCTACAAGACCTATTAATTACTGGTATGGAACAAAGTGCTACTTGGAACTAAGTGCTACATTGTGAGCCACCTCTAGAGTCCATGTGAGACACCTCTTGAATTCATGCCAACTTTTCAAGGGCTTAATGCCAATATTTCAAGGGCTTCATGCCAACTTTTCAAGGGCTTAATGCCAATCCTTCAAGGGCTTCATGCCAACTTTTCAAGGGCTTCATGCCAACTTTTCAAGGGCTTAATGCCAATCTTTCAAGGGCTTCATGCCAACTTTTCAAGGGATGCCAATCCTTCAAGGGCTTCATGCCAACCTTTCAAGGGCTTATTGCCAACATATTTAAAGCCTTAATGTCGATACATTCAAGGGCTCAATGCCAACATGTTTAAGGGCTTCATGCCATAAGTTCAAGGGCTATATGCCATGCTACTACATTCAAGGGCTTATGCCACTCTATACAAGGGCTTCAAGCCGCTATGTTTCAAGTTATTATGTTTTAAGCCATTATGTTTCAACACTGGGCCTAAGGCCGTTATGAAATTAGTACAAAATCAATTAACCTTATGTCCTCTTATTTATGTATACATTGAAATGTTTTATAATTCAAGTTGGGTATTGAATTGTTATGTACTATTATTCACTGAGCTTCGCTCACTTTGTGTTATGTCTGTTCTGTAGGTAATCACTTTGGGAGTCCGTCTTAACCCTTAATGCTCACCCTTCAGTTGTCAACCTCAGTATGCCCAGGCTCCCAAACCAAGCTCATGCATTTATGTGAAGTTTTGTTAAAAATTTTAGTTTGCACTTTAATTATTTATCTAAGGTGAAGATGTATGTATGTAACCCCTTTCTTTACCAATGTTCGGTTATACGCTCAATTATGTATATGGGTATGTATTTAGATAAAAAGCACTCACGTATGTGATCCTGGCATGTTAGTTTTAGCTCAATGGATGTTATTCTATGTTACTTTGTAATATTAAATGCTTTCGTTCAGGCCCCATATAGTATGTATATCAGGTTAAGTGTCCATTTCTGCATAGGTCATGCCCGAACTTTTAGGGGCGAGTTTAGGGTGTGACATCTTATCTTTGGGCTGAGGTTACTTGGGACCCTCTTTGAGCTCTAAAAGGTGTTTGAGCTTGGATTTGTTGCCTATTTTGTGCTTTGGCTCCAAGAGGTATACTACTTGCTTTGTTATCTTGTTTTGCACACTTGTTTTGCCATCTTTTCAAACTATTTTTAGCCTAGTTTTCAACTGCAAAAACCTCTGTTTTTATGACCTAAAAATGGTGGTTTGAGGCTATTTTTTGTTAAGGGGTAGTTCACCCTTCTTGTCTCCTTGTTTGTTAAGCTTTTGTGCTATTATTCACCACTTTCAAACCAAATTTTTTGGGCCTTTTAACCACTGAATTTCAGAGGTTTTTAGTGGTAAAAACCATGTTTTGAAGTCCAAAATTGGAGGGGTTAGCCTCCCCTTCGTGTGTCTTGTTTGCATGCCTAGATAGCTTCATATGTTAGCATGTTTTTCTAGCTTAATTTAGCTTAAGTCCAACATGTTTTTACCTATGTTTTGACCTGTTTTGGCTCTATTTTGGGCTGGTTAATTCAGTTGAGACTTGTATTGCATAGTTGTAGGGTTAATTCCTTCACTAGCTTAGTGTTTTAATGCTTTGATCATCATTCTTTTGAGTTAATAGCATGTTTTAGTGTTGTTTTGCACTTCATTTCAGCACTTAAAATCTCTACAACCTCCCTCTTTGCTTCACTCTTTTATTTACTTTTGAGAGTTGTTTCAAACTTGGGATCCTTTAAGCTTCAGATTGAGGTTATGCTTAATGGTTTAATCCTTTTTGAGGGTTCATTACCAATGTGTAGACACCCCATTTTTAACCGTCCTCAAGACTTGGGCGTCACCACTTGGAACACTCGATGATTATCCATGTTTGTGTTCGTTTGGAGTTCCCGAAAGTCTCGGCTCGCGTGCCCTGTCTCAGGATCTCCGAACTTGACCGTTTAGTGTCTGGTTTCACACCGAACACTTATGTTTTGCCTTGGAGGGGCAGGGAATGCCTTGTGAGGCATACCCACACACCACCGGTAGTGGCTAGAGGCCACCGGCTGGTATTTTTCTACCACCGGCACTATTTGTTGCCGGTCGGCACATTTTATTGCCGGTCGGCATAGTTTGTTGCCGGTCAGCACATTTTTTTGTCGAAATGACATTTTTGGGCAGCCGACCACTGTTCATCTACTTTATGGAGATATTTTGTGCCAGCTGTGATAGCTGGCACCAACTCTGCCTCCTTCCATACATGTATGGAGGGATCTCCCTCTAAACAAGCTTGTTGTATAAGCTTTGCAAGAGGGAGTCCTATAAGAGGAAGGGCTCTCCTCTTTGATCTAGTTTAGAAACTTGGAACCAAAAACCAGAGCTTAGAGATATAGATACATCCTATCTCTATATCTCCCCCTCTCTCCTCCTTTGTGTGTGATTTTTGGCCCAAAAGTGTGTTTTTACCTTACTTTTGCACCATTACACACACTATTACACCTAGCTCCGAGATTGAGGGACTTGGGGGGTTGATTCTTGAGTTTTTGGATTGATTTTGATCAAAAGAAGAGGGCTGGACCATTTGTTCTTCAAAGGTTCTTCAAGGGTGAGCATCTTGCTTTATATTCCCCAAACTTGCAATAGTCTTTTACCTATCTTGCTTGTTGATTTAGCTTTTGTGTATAACATAAAAAAGGCTTATATTTTCATGCTTTAGAACTTTCATTAAGGTTGTCTTGTAGTTTGAGTGCAAACTCACCTTGATAGGTCTTATTTGGCCACTTTTGTTGCTTCTTTGGTTAAGCTTTGTTTAATTCAGTGTTTTGATCTCCTCACCACTGAAAACCAGTGTATTTTCAGTGGTAAGGAAGGTGGTTTGAAGTCTTGCATAGGGGAGGGACACCCCCTCTCCCTTGGTCTCTCTTTTGTCCTCACTTTTGGCTTAAAAGGTAACATATGTGCTCGATCATCTTTGGCCTCATTTCAGAAGTTTTTTGGGTGTTTTAGGTCATGTGTGACTTCTGTTTTTGGCCAGATTAATTTCTCTTTGCATGCTTAAAGTACTTGCTTTGTATTGCTCCATTTGGCCTAGAAATGCCCCTTGTGTTTAGACCATGATTTTTGCATGTGTTGGCTTGGTTCCATGAAGATGTTAGCACTATTTTTCCATGCTTAAAGTCTGTTGGTTATCCATTTGGTCATGTTTGACATGTTTGATATGGTTGCTATGCATTTTGGCTTGTGAGCCCTCAAGTATATGAGTCACAAGCATGCCTTAGTTGGTCTACTTTAATGAGTTGAAGTTGTTTGCCATGTTATTTCAGTCCCCAAATCATGCTAGCATGCTTGCATTCATCGTTCCTTTTGTGCCTTGAGGGTGTGCCCTTTTATGCCTATATTTGAGCCTTGGTGCATACACCTCTTTGGGGGCCATCTTAGCTGCCATATTAGGAGGGTTTGGAGTCCTATTTTGCCTGGAAAAAATTCTGTTTTTACTTGTCTTGATCATGCCATGAGTGGTCATGTTGGTGGGAGTAAAATGCCTCTTTTTGTACCTTAACCTTAGGACCTTTGGTTTGCTTGTTGGCATGAGCATTGGTCCACTTTTTGGACATTTTTTGCCACTGTTTTGAGGTGGGTGAAGGTCTGCCCCTTTGCCATTTAAGGCCCCCTTGCATGCGTGTCTCATGTTTGTTGCATGATTGTTTCATTAATGTGTAGTCCCATGCTAACTTTATGACAAATTGGTCCATGTTTGCATCACATTTACACCTTGCATGCTTAGCATTGCATATTTGTCGTGATAGTTCCATAACATTTGCCATGACTTGAACAATTGGCATCATGTTGCATTTGAACCATGTTTGCATAACATGCATTGCATTGCTTGGTTTGGGGTGTCAAACCAAGTGTGAGTATTAAGGAGTGTTCATACTACAAGTGATGAAACACGCCTTAACTCTCGGTCGCCGGGGCCCTTGACTTCGACATGATAAGGCTTTGGATCTCATTTGTATGTTGCATGCATCTTTACATTAAGTGGCAAATTTGATCCCTTGGGTTATCACGCACCATTGATGGCTCGAGGATCGAAGGTCATACTTCCTTGAGCTCAAAGCATGATAGGAAGCATGACCATGCTCACATGTGCCTGAAAACCCCATGCCATGCACTGTCTGTTCTCTGTTTGCTGTCAAAACTGTCTTCTGCAGGAAGTTTCTACCGACCGGCAGAATTCAGTGCCGGCCGGCAATCTTTGAATGGCCGATAAATCAAAACAGTGCCGATGGAAATCCTGGACTGCCGGTGGGAATTCTGTTAAGCCGGTGGTACTCTGCAACATTCAAGGAACCTGTCCTAGGGTTTTGGCGATTTTCAGAAAGACAGGGCAGTGCAAACAGAGGTGGCAGAGATATGGTACGGGTTTTTCAGGCGAGCCGGGTTTCGAGCACGCATCATTCGCGCATCCCGAGGCAGAGGCTGCGGCCACCCTCTTCTTTCTTTTGCATTCTTTCTTTTTAATTAATTAGAAATTCTGTAATAATTTTATTTGTTTATTATTTGGGACTGTAATATTTATTTGGGCCCTCCGAGTGAGGGCAATGATGTAATAAGTGTGGGTGAGTGCGTGTATGTCTTCCAATCCCCACTTCTTTCTTCCCTTTTATTTACCTGCTTATGATGGTAGACTAGGGCATTTTTGAAATTAGCATACCTTATGCTATGCATGCGTGCATCCATGCATTTGTATTGCATGCATTGGGCTCGGTACATCATGCTAACTGCATTTCATATGCCATATTTAGGTTAACCGAGCCTATTCTAATTACATTTTTGCATGCAATGCATTAGTCATTTTAACATGAACTAGGACATGCATATTTGTTAACTAGTTTACTATTTTGGCACGGAGTACAATGTAAGTAGTTATGCTTTAGCATCCCGCATGCGTGTGAGTGTTGCCATGACAGTATGCTTTCCATGTGGCTAAGTGCTTATATGAGATAAAACTGTTTGAATGCCTGTGGGTGAAGGGTGGATTGTCTGAATTGGAAAAACTCATTAAAATCCGTGTTTTAGCCTACTTGCGAGTAGCAAATTCCAAAACGCTTTCCAAAACAAACGGATATGCAATGTTTATTTCCAAATTAGGCAATCTAGTCTATACTTGTTTGCTGTATGCATAACATAGTAATTCTAGGATAATAATTGGAATAAGAACACATAAAGTTTTCAAAAACGGATATCATAATTAGTAGAGGCCGGTCTTCGAACCGGGCGAGAGGGGGTGCTCATAGCTGACCTTCCCCAATCGTACCCTAGCTCCCGAGCCGAGACAACTCCGGTGATGACGGACATGTGGCCTTCGGCACCGAGTCAGGGTTTCCTAAATTCCCCCAAAAATAAAATATTTAGGTGGCGACTCTGTATCTGGCAAAGTAGTCCATGTTTGGCACTTCTCTTTTCAAAACATTTGTTTTCTCAAAACGATTTGCCAGATTTGGACTCTTTGGTTCAGATTAAGAACCGCGACAACAAAATCGAGTCCGAACTGTAGTAGCATAAGGGCCCCCTCCGCGGGCGCGTCTACACAATGGCATGATCTCTCTCATGTCTTAAATTTCCCATTGGTTGACACTTTTTTCCATTAAGGACACTCACCAATGGATTTAATCGATTAAAGAATGAATCGGTAATGTAAAATGAGCAAACAAAATAGGCAAGTAAAAGTGTGCAAGATAAGTATTCTTTGTGTTGCATTGCATGTGTTCGAATCGGACGTTAATTTGAACATAAGGAAAATGGGACATTTCATACTCAAAAGTGATGAAATGTGCCACCTTCCTTGGTCACCATCACCCTTGATCATGCATGATAGGATGGTGGTCTTTTTGAGTCTTGTTTTGCACTCATTAAACTTGTACAAACTTGGTTCTTTGACCATCATGCATGGAAATTGCTTAGTTGATGGTTTGAGAGTCAAGAGTTTATCTCCTTTGAGCTTGTGTGATGATAAGGAGGGTAAACAGTACAGACAACCTATGAGAATACACTGTTTTGCTCTGTTTTGCTCTCTGTTACAACATGGAAGTGTGAACCAGCAGTGGCCGACCGGCCACCAATGGTAGCTGACCGGCCCCTTGTCCCTCTTGTCGGCCATCAGTGATTTTTGCACAATGTGTTAGTAAGATGAAGCAGAGGTGTTTTGGAAGTTGGCACAATTTTCAGTGATCGTATGTGCAAACAGAGGCTTGCAGCAGCAAAACAACGGCTTTTTGGGTGGAAACCGAGCACGTGCATCCGCTTCCATTGCAGTTTAAGTTTACTTATCGCTTAAATATCTAGCTTAGATATGTAATTAATTAGTTGTAGCTAATTAAGTGTTGTAATTAATTAGTTAGTTTAACTAGTTATTCGATTTCAGTTTGTAATAATTAGTTAACTAGAATAGTTAATTAATTCGAGTTTTGTAATAATTAGTTAGCTTAATTAGCGTAGCTAGTTAGTAAGCTTATTCATTCGGACCCTCTTTTGTGACGACGTAATGTTGTAATAAGTGTGCATGCGTATGTGTATGTCTTCCAATCCCATGTCTTTCTCCCTTTTATTTGATCGCTTTTGATGGTTAGATTAGGGACATGTTTTAATTAGCATATCTCATGCTTGCATCCATTCATATGTCTTGTATGCACCGAGGCTCGGCACATCATTCAAACTGCATTGCCATTTCAATATCTTCTTTGAATACGTGTTTAATCGCATGTTGTTTAAATTGATTCATATGCCATATTAGTAGCCGAGCCTATTAATTGCATTCTTCACATGCGTTGCATTAGACATCTTATATAGTTAGGATCATATATCTTTCTAACTAGTTTTTGTTTTGGTTTGGAGTACTCGGTGAGTTTTATGCTTTAGTATACTTGCATGAGTGTGATTTCCATATTGCCATGTTTCACATGCTTGCCATGAGGCTATGTGCTTACTAGCTAAACTGCATGAATGCTTGTGGATGAAGGCTTGTTGTTTGAATTGGAACGATTCAACGAATGTGCGTTTTAAGCTCACTTTGTTGAGTGGAAAATCATGTTTTAAACCCACTATGTTTGGTGGCAAATCTGCATTTTTAAGCCCACTTGAGGGTGACAAATTCAAACCATTTTCGAAAACAAACATAAGTTGAATTGTTCCAAGTCTTGCAATTTTAGTCTATACTTGCTTGTGTGCGTCACATAGTAAAGCTAGCTTAATAACCGAAATAAGAACACAAAATGTTTATAAAACATCATAACATGATTAGTAGAGGCCGATCTTTGATCGGATGAGCGGGGGTGCTCATTTCAGGACCTTCCCCTCTCGTACCCAAGTTCCTGAGCCGAGGCAACTTTGGTGATGACGGACACGTGGCCTTTGGCACGAGTCAGGATTTCCTAAATTTTTTCAAAAATAAAATATTTAGGTGGCGACTTTGTATCTGGAAAAGTAGTCCAATTTTGACATTATTTGATTTAAAATCGATTTTCTAAAAAGGTTTGCCGGATTTGGACTCTTTGGTGATTATCAGTTTCACATTACACTTCTAAAACTAGATTAAGAACCACGGGAGTCCGAACTGTGAGGCCTTCTTTTCAAAACCTTTCTGAAAGGCGGGGTGCGAGAAAAGGCGAGTTCAATACAAACCAATGTCAATGTCAATTTCACTTTCATTGTTTGAATACGTGATTTATCACATGTCTTGGAATTGGATCATATACAATGCTTATAGTCGAGCCTATAAAAGTGGCATAAATGTGTGCGTTGCATTAGTCATGTTGTTTGGTTTAGGAACATGCATGTCTTCTAATCTTTTTTCTTTATTTGGCTTGACTTGGAGTACTAGGTGAGCACTTATTGTTTTAGCATATCACATAGTATGTTTGTGTTACCATATCGAGCATACTTTCCATGAGTCTACTTGCTTAAATGATATACCTGTTTGAATGCTTGTGGATGAAGGCTAATTGCTAAAATTGGGACAAGTTGATCAATGTACATACAAGCTCGCTTTTTTCAATCAAACATGCAATCAAAGTATTCCAACTTTTACAAATTAGTCTATACTTGTGTGCAACACATAGTAATGTTAGTCTAATAAATCAGAACAAGAGCATATAATGTAAATAAGAATCACATCATGATTAGTAGAGGCTGATCTTTGATTGGGCGAGTGAGGTACTCAATTCATGACCTTCCCCTCTTGTACCTAAGTTCCAGAGCTAAGACACTTTGGTGGTGATGGATAAGTGGCCTTTGGCATGAGTCTCGGGTTTTCTAGATTTCCCCAAAATATTTAGGTGTCGACTCTAAAATCTGTCAATGCAACCCATTTTTGGCATTTTTGATTCAAATTGATTTTCCGAAAGAATTGCCGGATTTGGACTCTTTTTGTGTTTTCACTGTTTCACATTGTACCTGTGAAATTAGATTCAGAACCACAGGAGTCTGAACTATAGAGCTAGTCGTATCTGAAAGGAACACGAAAAGCAAGCTATACATACGTTGCAAATCATGCCAGTCGGGTGAACTTACTTTCGTATTCTACCACTGACATCGTTTCTTGCTTCAAATGTAAGAACTCCGACGCCTTCTGCTCCAGTGGTGATTCTGGAAAGTATTTTTCATAGAATACTTCTAGAAATCTAGCCCAAGTCATGGTCTCTTCCTTTTCTAAGGTGAGAAGCCACCATTCTTGTGCATTTTCTTTAAGAGTGAAGGTGGCGAAGGACACCTTCTGTTCTTCTATGTAAGGTAGAGCACGAAAAATCTTTTTCATCTCTTTAACCTAAGCTTCAGCTAACAATGGATTCGAGTCTCCTATGAACGTGGAAGGTTTCAGGTCTTGGAACTATTTAATCGTAGTTGGCCTTCACAATGTTCCGGTAATCCATTGGTTATATTATTCTGCAGAGTTTGCAAGAAACTAGCAACAGCTCTTTCCACAATTTTTCCATTGGATTGGCTCCATTGGATAATGATCTGGTACCATTTCCATTGTTAGTCATAGCTATAAAGTAATAGTTTTAATAAACGTCATGCATGATTTCTATTAATTATCATCTACCTATTATTTTCACATAATTTATAAACATAGTTCACAAAACTTTATACACAAAACATCAGTTTTATTTATTCATAATGGTGTTGGTACATTACTTGTAGTTACATCATGTTAGTGCCTAACCTTCTATGACAAAACGAGTTAGAATTGGGTCATGATCAGCTCACTTGAACATCAAAAGAAAAAACAAAGAAAAAGAACAAAAGAAAGGACCTTATTCTTGGGATTTTAAATGGAAACAACCACGGGTACTGCAGCTGTATATGGCGCTCGAACTCCTAGCCACTCAGCTCAATACCAAAGCATAACCACACCACCTCCACTCGGCAAATGGGAATGTCTGTCGCGTAACCCCACAGCTGGCATCCCGTGATACGTACTAGTACTTCTACATATGTCATAATATCACTAAAATCAGTTGTCTAGGTGCCAATAAGGTTTTGTGGGGGAGGGACTCTTGCTTGTTTATGGTCACTTAAGAAGGCGTTTTCTCTTCGAGCCACAAATTCTAAAGGTAGGGGTGACACTATGTAGCGAGGGTATCCTTGCCTGAGGCCATGCCTACTACTTGTGTCGGTCCCTGAAACCTATCTAGTGTACTCATACCATCAATCCTCCACCATTGTGTATTTACTTCCGTGGGGACTGCTCGTAGGTACACTGATTTGCCCATCAATTGGTTCAGGGTCGGGTCTGCATGTCTACCTATTTCCTCAGAGTCTCCCATTCCTTCTAGCAGGTCTGGGACATATCAGTTATTTTCAAAAATTCTCTCAAACTCCGATGGATTAGGCCCGTACCAAAAAGAGTCGCCAAAATTGAGTTCCAACATTGCCTGCACCCCAGGATGCCCAACTCAGCTATAAAACTAATAAAAAACTATCTCTATAATGTCTTTTCATATTTTCTAATAGTACGCATATCCTCTCTCTCAATTTTTTTTTAACCATTGATCCGATAGCAATTTTGTCACGACCCACCCCGGTGTCTAGGGTACTCTTTTGCTTTCTTTTTTTTTGTTTCCACTTTCCCCAAATTCAGATTGAGGCCCAACACTCCAAAAAAAAAAAAAAAAAAAAAACTGGGTTGCATTTGGGGCCGACCGGGCCCTAATGAAGCACAGTCGGGCTCCAATGGAGCCGGCTGGGTTTGGATAGCGGCACGGGGCAGGTAGGTCATTCCGCGAGCCACGATTGTTTTAAACAAACCCAACCCTCATTTTCTCACACACTCCCATCCAAAACTCCATCTCCTTTCTCTCTAACCTCCTTCTCTCTCTAGATTTTCCCTTTCCTTGAGTTACCCAACAATCCTTGCAAATTTTTCCTTAAAACCCTTTCAATCCTTTATAATTTGAATTGAACAAAACTTGTTTTGGTTGAGTTTCGGGATTCCTCTTGATTTTCCTTAGATTCTCATCCACTTACCCACACTATTTCTTTACCCCTTTGATTCTTCACTCTCTTTTCCATTTTCTTTCTCCTGGGGTTTGAAATTTTGAGGTTTCTCACTCAAATTCACTCACTCGCTCGCTTTCTCATTTTGCCTCATACGTCCCCATGGCTAGTGATGAGGTTCCCATTCCCAACCCCGTTATGGGTATCGGTGCCATCCTAGGTGCAGATATAGACACCGAGGATGCTCCTGCATTGCCTCCCCTTGCCGATAGGCCATTCGACTCGGCCATCTACCAGCCGTGTACACATGCTTTGACCCTAGATGGTATCTTAAGATTCGAGGGCATATCCCAGGGATAGATGAGGGCATTTTGCTGTGAGAGCCAGCGGAGCACTTGTCTGCCGATGCCTCTACGGTAAGTAATCTTTCCCTTGTTTTGCACATATGTTAAATCTCATAAGCAAACTACTCATCAATGCTGTACATGCATTGATAACATTCCCCATTTGTAGGTGATAGCCAGGAGGATTGGTGGCTATTGGTCCACATCCGGCCCTCGGCACTGGTATGAGAGGCTTCTCGTAGTGGTCCACACATGGGTCGATGCTGCAAGTTTTGGGCCTTTCTGTTTGGGGCTCATACGGATGAGGGCTGAGCCACTGCTCTATGGAGCCTTGGTAGAGAGATGGTGGGACATCACTAACTCGTTCCACTTCTCGTCGCTTGGGGAGCCAACCCTGACTTCATATGACTTTTCAATGCTCACTGGCTTGCGGGTTGGGGTTGGCGGTCCGATCCAATTTGATTCCGATATGACGCAGTGGAGAGCCGTAACAGCGCCAGCTCTTCGGGGCGATCCCAGACACCACCAGCCATGGGATGGTGAGGTATAGTTGGTTCTTTGATCACTTCTCTGACTTTCGACTAGCTACTCTAGATAAGGTCGCCCAGTACACCCGTGACTTCCTTATGTACCTCCTCAGTACTACCTTGTTTGTGAATAGGGAAAATACCGTGGGGTCATATCTCTTGGGAGCACTAATGCACCTACCATAGGTGGCAAAGTATGATTGGGGTGGCGCCAACTTAGCCACCCTGTACTGCTACATGAGCTCTGTATCCCGCTAAAAGGCGGATACACTTGGTGGCTACTGGACCGTCTAGAAGGTACACCTCATACTCACTTTCTGTTCAACTTTGCATTTGATTTTCTGTTTAGCTGCTCATTTACTTTATCCATGTCTTTTTGCTTGCAGCTATGGATTTACACGTATTTCACCAACCTGGCTCCGGTCCCAATGAGGTTGATTAAGTTGTTAGTACCCTATTCCCGGTACTACAACTCCTGATTTGAGCGACTTCGCCGCATAGACCGAGACTTCCTTTACTTTCGCCGTTTCTTTGACACGATCACTGCAGATCAGGTTACAAAATATTAACCTTTAACTTTTACATGATGTGTGCATACTACATTGTTTCTATACTATTGTTTCCATACTGTACTGTTTCTATACTGCATTGTTTCTTCATTGCACTGTTTCCATACAGCACAATCATTCTCATACTGTTGCTTATTATACTGCACTGTCATTCTCATACTGTTGCTTCTATACCGTTGTTTCCATACTGCTTAGATCTTTGACATCTGCTTCCACAGGTTGACTGGCACCCTGGGTGTGTATCCCTCAGGCAGCGAGGGCGACCTATGTTGCCACATGGCATGCCTCTACTATGAGGATTTTGTTTGAGGGTCCCTTTGGCCGAGCTTATTACCTAGGGGAGAGGTTCACTCGCCAGACACGAGGTGTAGCGGATCTTGACATTCCCCATCCTCCTCCTCTTCCTTCCTCCGGCATGAGGGTAGTCGATGATCTTTGTGACGAACCCCAGGTTGACTTCTTTATGTTGGGGGAGGATGGTGGCCGGTAGCACGAGCCCGGTGACTTCACTGCCTTCTTACATACTCGGGTGATGGCTCCTCTTACCTTGGGCGTGGTGCGTGATGTTCCTGAGGTTGTTGCTGCTGCCGCTGCTGTCACTAGAGGAGTTCCTGTTGCAACTCCTATCCCTGGGCTTCCTGTAATTTCTACTGAGGTCGTGTACATGCGACCGGATGGAGTGATCGAGCAGATCCATTTTGAGCATATCGAGGAGGGGGACCGTAGGCTAGTGCTTGCTCTTGACATTGAGCTACACACTTCTTTATACTTCTGCTCACTGCATTTTCTCATTTCTTCCTGCTGCATTCTATTATTTTTGTCCACTGTGCTCTATTATGTGGTTCTCAATTCCAATGCTCTCCCTCTTGCAGGTACCCGCGGCATATGCTAGCGACCTTCTCCGGACGATTGATCGACTACTTCTCATAGTATGGAGGAGGCAGACTATTCTAGTGACCCATGGGATCGAGGTATACTTTGCCCCTAGTTTACAATCATTACAATCTTGCTGACAACTTTGTTGATCTTTTTTGATATCTGTACATTCTCCTTTTCTTTTTTCCCTTTCAGCTTGAGCCAGCACCAGTTGCACCTGTAGGATCTCCTTCAGCTAGGAGACGGAAATTGGGCCCAGTGAGGGGCAATGGAGGAGCTAACCGGGGGTAAGGCAGAGTGAGACAACACTCACCTTTTGAGGAGTCTTTTGAGGAGTACACGACCTCCGAGGAGAAAGGGGAGGCGATTGACATACGGTCTAACAGCCCCAGTGATGATAGTGACACACCTCCTCCACAGCCAAGGAGAAAGAAAGCAAGGATAGATTACTGATTTTTTTTTCTTTTGCTTTGTAGTTAGGAACTATAGCTTCAGATAAACCTATGTATTTTGTTTTTAAAAGACTTTTCTTTTGTTTTTGGTCTTTGTAAATAATGATCGGGGTTGGACCCACCAGTTTACAAAAAAGATAGATTTTTGCAGTGATCTTCTCGCATGATATGTGATGAATGAATGGTGCTTGCATGATACTCTTGTACAAGACTGTTAACAACTATGAATGCTTGCTCTTGAATTGATTCTTGAATAGGATAATAACTTACAACCAATCAAAATATAAAATACAACTCAATAACACGAAAACAAAATGAAAACAACTCGAAAATACTAAAAAAAACTTGGTATAAATAAAACAGGACTCAAAATACAGCCATAGTACACTAAAGCAAAGGCCATCACTTTTCTGCAGCTGCACTGACCTAGGCCAACATTTAGACTCGGTCAGGTCCAAATAGGCACAACCGAGCTTCAATGAGGCACGGCCGGGCCCAAAAATGAGGTCGGTCAGTACTCTCCAGCTGTCATGCATTGCTCCCTCTCAAAGTCTATAAAAGGAGCTACTAAGCTGTTTTCCTGGCAAAGTTGCAAGTCCTTGGTATTTTGCTCTCAAGATGGAGACTCTTCTCAACAATAGGCTCCAATACTAGATAGCCACTTTGGACAGCTCGAAAAAGGTGAGCTTTTGCAGTTTTGGCCTAAATGCTCTTTTTCTTTTGAGCCGTACTTTGCTTTATTTTCTGTTCCTCCATGCCGCTGCTCGATACTGGAACCCGATCACACATGTGTTTTTCTTTGGATCACAGGAGATGTGTCCGACGATCGAAGAATTTCAAGCGTTGATGGAATCCCGACGTAACGAAGAAATTACGCCTCAACCTCGTTTTGGCCATGCCTAGGCTTTGGGACTGATGCGTGGGTTTTCAACACATGAGGCTCGGTCCTTGGCCCATGATGGGGAGCTAGACATCCCAGACTTGGTTTATCAATTTTCCGTTATTGGAAACAGGGACGAACTTCTCTAGCGAGGTTATCGACAACATGCTCTCTGTTTATGTTTGCTTGCACAATTCCTCCTTGCCCCTAGTTTTGGCGGAGCCAACATCCGGTTGATTGAAGTGGCCTAATGTATGAAAGATGGTAAGAGTTGCATGGGCCTGGCCGTGGCTGAAATCTTGATGGGTTTGGATGCCTTTCATCAGCTAGAGACTACCTGCTTTGCAGGGAGTCTGTTATTTCTTCAGGTATTGCCTCCCATCTGGCTAATTTATAATTCTCACATCACTCGACGCTCAATCTCTGTTTTTCTCTCAAAACCTCTTCCTTTCTTTTCCCTCATCGTACACCTCTCTATTCTTTAATCTCTCTTATTTTTCATCCCTTCCCAAGTATGGCTTATAGATAAACTGCATGTAGTGGATCCTTGCCCTAATTACTCCGCCAGAGCTTACTTCTTTTGCCAACGGCTAGTGGATTTCCCTTCAGAAGGGTTGTGGTATGACTAGATGTGTAGCAAATCTGCAGCTGACATAACTTAGCATTGCCCCTGGCTTACTTTGACTGAAATGTGCTACAACATTTCCCGTCATCCGGGTATGCAGTTGATTGGCCTCACACACTGCATGTTCTATTTTCCCCTCCGATTCAGACGCCAGTTTAGACATGAGTAGACACGTCCAGATAAGCAGGTGGAATACCCGGCTTCATTTCCTATTCGTGGTTCACACCTGCCTCGATACCTTACTGCTTGGAGGACGAGGGAGTTTTTGGCCCCTGCCCCTAGCTTCAGTTACACCCTTTCTAGCGAGTGTTTAGCTTGGCTTGAGGACGAAGAACAAGTTGGGCCATCTTTTGCTGCAGAAACTTCCACGAGTGCAAGCAGAAGACATAGAGCTACCTGACTTGGCTATGCTCCTAGTTTTATTGCTTTGATATTTCTTTTCAAGTTTTAGTGATGTGAAAGCAATTTTAGGTTTAAATCAAAGAGTAAAGAGTTGGAGAATGTACTTGTGTTGAAATCACTAAAATTAAAGTTGCGAGTACTAAAAAATTTCCTTTCGGTCCCAAAAATGGTGTAGGTTGTAATTGTAAAAGTTTGAGAAAAATCAGCTTTTATTAAAACTTTTCAACACCGTCCCCAAAAATGGTCATTACCTGACACACTCAAAACCCATTCTCAAGATGTACAACCCCGAATCAATAAATCACGACTGCCCATAACCGCATCGATTATACCAGCCCTTCTACCAACATAAAGAGTACACAAACGCGTTAACCGATAATGGAAAAAGATGGCCTGATCAAATATGAATGAATAGGACAGTTGAATTGGAGATGGTTTCGGCCAAACTTCGGGATGAAGTTGCCTACGTATTTCAAAAATGGGAATTAGGCCTTACGTAGTTCGGTTTAGGTTCACTCGAGTATTAACTCTTTCCTTTTGGCACTTTAACTTTTGCCGAAGTCGCCCTTTAGGGTTTTCAACCTTGTGAGCTCAATTTTTTTTTGTTTCTAATTTTTCATGCTCTAACTTTTGCCTAGGTTTCCCTTTCAGGTTTTCGGCCTAGGGAGCCTCTCAGGGGTAATATTTCTTCAACTTGTCCATATTGATCGGTTGTGAAAACTCCAAACCGTACAAGTCCATGAGAATAATTGCCTTTCCTAACCAGATTGACTTCATGATATAAGGACCAGTCCAATTGGGTCTGAACTTGCCCTTAAGGTCATGGATGGGAGCCTGGTTGTCTTTCAGTACCATGTCTTCTTCCTTGAGATTCCTAGACTTAACGTTTTTGTTAAAAGCCCTGGCAATTCGGCATTGGTAGCCCTAGACATGATATAATGCCCTTAGTCTTCTCTTATCAAATAACATTAACTCCTAGAACCTACTTTGCTGCCAATGTACCTCTACTCTCTGACACTCGGCTATAACCCGCAGCGACGGCACTTTAATTTCAATTGGCAAAACAACCTCCATTCCATAGACAAGAGAATATGGGGTTGCCCCTGTAGAAGTTCAGATTGAGGTTCTATAGCCCAGAGTGCAAATGGGAGTTTATCCGGCCAGTCCCTATAGGTCTCGATCATTTTTTGCAAGATATTCTTGATATTTTTGTTCGCGGCCTCTACAGCTCCATTGGTCTACGGTCTGTATGCTGATGACTTGTGGAAAACCACGTTATATTTCTCAAGCAGATCCAGCACCTCTAAAATAATCTTGTTTGGAACCCCATATCGGCAGATGATGTTGTTCTTAATGAACTTAGCCACATGTGATGCTTTCAACACAGAATAGGACTGGGCCTCCACCCATTTAGTAAAGTAGTCGATTGCTACCAGGATGAACTCATGCCCATTTGATCCATTTGGCGTGACTGCATTGATAACGTCGATTCCCCAGACTAAGAAAGGCCATGGTGAAGTCATATTGTAGAGTTTAGACGATGGTATGTTCATGCGATTGGCATGAATTTTACATTTGTGGCATCGCCGAACAAAACCAATACAATCCTCTTTCATGGTTGACTAGTAGTAGCCTTGTCTAAGGATTTTCTGGGCCAACATCACATTGTTCATGTGGGCTCTGCACTCTCCTTTGTGAATGGCCTCCATAAGATGTTTTGCTTCTTCTTCTTCAACACATAGCTTATGCATTCCCAGATGGCCTCTTTTGTATAATTTGCCCCCGCAGACGATAAATTGGATGGCCAGATGCTGTATTCCCCATTTGCCTTTGGCATTTGCCCTTGGTGGATACGTCTCTTTTTCTATAAAGTTCCAAATATCGTAATACTAAGGGCTTTTGTCTTGCGCTTCATCTATTGCAGCAACGATCTAGTAAGCAAGCGTATACTTTTGCTCAATAATGATTGGACGCATCTTCACTCCCAGCGGGATGTCTACCATAGAAGATAGAGTTGTTAATGGATCAGCGAACCGGTTGCTCTCTTTCAACAAATGTGTAAACGTCAGTTTTTCAAACCTAGGAATCAGAATATCCAAGGCCTGATGATACATCTTCATGTTCTCTTCTTTGACCTTCCAATCCCCATTAGCTTGAGAGACAACCAAATTTAAATCTCCAATGACGTCTAACCTTTTTGCCCCTAGTTCTAGGGCATCTTCCAAACCAGCAATGCATGCCTTGTATTCTGCTTCATTGTTGGACACTCTGAATTGGAGTTTGAACGCTAAGGTTATATGGGAATCATCGGGTGTTATGACATACCTATATCATAACCGTATTGATTGGCCGCCTCATCAAAGTACATCATCCTCGTTTCCTTTTCTACATACAGAACGTCTTCATTTGGGAATAGGTATTCCACCGCTTCATCTCCTTCTACCAGATGTTCCGCCAGAAATTCTGCCATAGATCACCCTTTAACAGACTTGTGTGTAACGTATTTGAGATCAAATTTGGAGAGAAAAAGCAACCAACAAGCTAGCCTAACCGTAAGCTCTAGTTTCTCAATGAGATATTTAATGGGATTTAATCTCAAAACCAGGATTACAGAATGAGCTAACAAGCAGTGCCTTAACTTTCTGGTTGCCCATACCAAGGCTGAGCAAGCCTTTTCAAGGGGAGTGTAGCGGGTTTCGTAATCTAGAATCTTTTTGCTCAAGTAGTAGATGGTCTTCTCCACTTTGGCTTCAAATTCTTGAGCTAGCATGCACCCCATAGTTGAATTCGTTGCTGATAGGTACAAGATCAATGGTTTCCTCGGTTCTGGTGGTGATAACACAGGTAGATTTTACAAATACTGCTTGACTTGCTCAAAGGCAAACTGACAGCGATCGTCCCATTGAAATTTCTTTCCTTTCTTTTGGAGACCAAATAGTGGTTCACAAGTCAAGGTTAATTTTGAAATAAACCGCCTTATGAATTGTACTTTACCCAGAAAGCCGCGCATCTTCTTTTCAGTCTTCGGTGGTGGCATTTCTAAGATGTCCTTGATTTTGGAAGGATTTACTTCAATTCCCCTCTATATGATTAGGAAACCCAGCATCTTCCCTGTTGTCACCCCAAAGGTGCACTTCTGGGGGTTTAGCCTCAATCTATACTCTCTAATTCGTTGAAACAATTTCTCTAGTGGAAAGTCGTCCTTGGATTTGACAATCATGTCGTCCACATACACCTCAACCTCTTTGTGGATCATATCATGCAGAATGGTGGTTGCAGCCCTCTAATAGGTAGCCCTAGCATTCTTTAACCCAAATGGCATGACTTGGTAGCAGTAGGTGCCCCACGGAGTAGTGAAAGCAGTCTTCTCCCTATCCTTGAGTGCCATCAGAATCTGGTTATACTCAGAAAATCCATCCATGAATGATAACAATGCGTGGCCGGTGGTGAAGTCTACCAACTCATCTATATGCGGTAGCGGAAAGTCATCCTTTGGGCTTACTTTGTTTAGGTCCCTGAAATCTACATAGACTTTGATTCTGCCATCCTTCTTCGGAACTGGAACAATATTGGCCAACCACATCGGATACTCAAATACAAGCAAGAATCTTGCCTCAATCTGTTTGGTGACCTCTTCCTTAATCTTCAAAGCCCAATCTGGGCAGACTTTGTGCAACTTCTGTTTAATTGGTCTGGCCTTAGGGTCAAGAGGAATCCGGTGCTGTACAATCTTAGGATCGATTCTAAGCATGTTCTCATAGGACCACACGAAAACATCTTTGAAATCTTTTAATAAAGCAATTAAATGTTCCACCGAAAATAATGTGGACCCGATTTGGACCAAGCGAGGATCCTCTTCAGTACCCACGTTAATTGATATGATTTCATCTGTATAGGGCTTAACACGCCTCTCCTCCTTATGATCAACCAATTTTTTTAAAACCCTAGGAATTTCTTCTTCTTTGTTTAAGTTGAAATTTTGAAAATCAAGATCATTACAACAAACCAAAGGCACAGAAAAGTAGGTAGAGTTCATAACATTCTCATTCAAAAAGTCCAGATCCTCAATTACAGCGGACTCAAAAGAAAAGCTGAAAGATGACTTGGACAGGACCTTGGTATCCGGGTTACCACTCTCAGAAGTACCAGACTCAGAAGAACCGACTCCACAGACTCAGTGGAATCAGATCCAGACTCACTATCCGATCCAGAATTGCTAATGACGCCTTGCTCAAACTTCCAAACCAGGCGTGGAGCCTTAGATGCATCCACGATAAGACTAGTGAAATCTGCTACCGGTATATCCCCGATCATTGAGATAGTAGAACTATCCCCCAGGTTGGCGGACTCAACTCCAACTATAGAACTTGCCAGTAGGTCAGCCAGCACTTTTCTAACAACTCTTCTTGTTCAATTTCTAGGCTTGCTGTAGACAACCCATTTTTGACTGCCTTTAAGACTTGGGCACCACTGATTGATCACTCAATGATGAATGTGTTCACTTGTCAAATGCTCGATGTCTTGAGCAAGAAACCTCAGTTTTGAGCTTCAAAAAAATCCCCAAAACCCATAAACCTTGTGCCTTATTTTGAACCAAACTAGTAGTTGTTTAGGCCTAAGCATCCAGGGACCTACAAACCCTCTTTTTTGAGTTGCAACCCATTATTAGTGGCCGGCAACCCACTACCACTAGTGCAAAAAACCAGGTATTTTCTGCCAGCTGTCCCCCCATGTGCATGCACCATTCCAGCTGTATGTATATAGATATTTCTGAGATAGACACATGGTTTTCTATATATAGAGGACCTCCCCTCTTGCTTTCAAGGTTAGAAAAATTTAGGAGTGAGAAAATATTTTTGAAGAGCGAATTTTGGAAAATTCGTCTCTCTCTACAATTCTTTCTCTCTCTTACAACTTGCATAGCCTTTGCCTAAACACTCTAAACCAAACCTAGAGAGCTTCTTGCTGAGGTGATTTGAGCTTGAATTTGAGCTTTTAAGGCACTTGAGAGTGTGAAATTGGTGGTTCGTAACTCAAAGAAACATTTCTCTTTAAGAGGTATACCTTCTAGTCCTTCTGTACCATATTTACACTACTTGTTTGCTATCATTTTTTTGCTGTTTTTGAGTTGTTTACTTATATTTTTGGGCTGAAACTTGTGGTTTAAGGCCATTAAAGGTAGAGGGGTTGATAGCCCTTATTTGTACCTTGCTTCTAAGGCCTTTGCCTTGTGTTTCCCACATTTTCATAATCTTTTTTTGAGCTTTTTACCACTAATTCTCAGATGTTTTTCAGAGGCAAAAATCATTTTTTGAAGTCCCAAAAGTGGAGGGGTTAGCCTCCCCTTCTTGTGCTTGTGTGCTAGTATTAATTATTCAATATTTTAGCTTATTGTTTTATCCATTTTTGTTTTCATTCCAACACTTTTTTTGGACTGTTTTAGCACTGCTTTAGGACTGTTTTTAGTTGTTCATTACATTTGAGCTCTATACAGTATGCTTGTAATGTAATGGTCCTCATAGGTTTGGTGGTTTACACCTTAGCCACCAACCTATTTGAGTTGATAGTATTTATTTCAAGCTTTCCATACTTGTATTTATATCTAATCACCTATACAACCTCCCTCATTTCTTGGCTTTTTCTTTACTTTGAAAATTGTTTCAAACTACCTGCTTGTTTAAGGTTGATATTGAGGTGTTGTGCTTAATGGTTTAATCCTTTTGGGGGTTCATTACCAACGGCATGACACTTCTCTCATACTTAAAGCAACATTTGGTTTGGCACTCCTTTCCATTAGAGGACTAAAAGCCCACTTTTGGACTTAATAAACTAATGAATGGATGGTAATTAAAATGAAGTAATAAAATTGGGGACTAAAAGTGATGCAAGATAATAAAATCAACTTGGGTTCAATCGGACGTTAATTGAATCCATTGAGTCTTGAGTCATTTCATACTTGTTAGTGATGTAAACGGTTCAGGAGTCAATGCCAACCACTTTGCTTGATCAATCCATGATAGGGAGGGGTTTTGAGAGTCTTTAAATTGTGCATTTATTGAATTGTGTCCTTTGGTTCATAAGTCGTCACGCAATGAAATTGCGTCGATTGATGGCTTGTGAACCAAACCTACCCCTCCTTTGACCTGTTTGCTGATAAGGAGAGGTAGGGTGGACAAACATCCCTTGAAAATATTTTGCTTTGTGCTCTTTTTGTCCTCTGTTGCTATAGAAGAGAACGACCACTTCTTCTGGACGACAACCCACTATTAGTGGCCTGCTGGCCACTACTTCTGGGTTGTCGGCCACTTTTTCAAGACAGATAGTGCCCTTTTTCCAACAGAGCAGAACATAAGTTGAGGTGAAAAATAGTGCATTTTTCCAAATGTGACTGTGCAACAGAGGCATTCCAGCAGCAAAACAGAGAGCATTATCGGTTGAAAATCCGCATTCATACATGAACTCTCCCTCGATCCTCGGGATCCGCAAAGTGATGTTGTAATAATATTAGTGTTGTGCTTGAAGTAATGGGTTTGTAATTAATTAGTTAGAATAGCTATGTGTTGTACTTATTTAATTAGCTAGAATAGTTAATTAATTTGTGTTGTAATAATTAGGTAGTTAGCTAGTGTAGTTAATTTACTTTGTTCGGTTTGTAATGGTTAGTTAATTAGTTAGCTTAGCTAGTTCATTTATTCGGACCTTCCTTCGCAAGGGCACAATTGTAATAATGTGTATGTCTTCTAACTCCATGTCTTTCTCCCTTTTATTTACTTGCTTATGATGGGTAGTATAGAACATCATGTTTCTTTTAGCATTTCCTATGTTTGCATCTACTTGTCTTGCATGCATCAAGGCTCGGTTCATCATTCTAAATAATGCACTGTCGTTTAAATACTTCTTTGAAAAGGTGTTAAATCGCATGTTATCAAAGTGATTCACATGTCATAATTAGTAGCTGAGTCTATTAGTTACATATCACATGTGTTGCATTAGCCATGTTGCATTAGTTAGGAGCATGCGTGTTTTGTAACTCTTTTGTTTCTTTTGGCTCACCATGAAGTACTAGGTGAGCATTTTTGTAGTTTAGCATATCACATGAGTGTGATTGTTTCCATGTCTAGCATGCTTGCTATGAGGCTAATTGCTTAAATGATAAATTGTTTGAATGCCTGTGGATGAAGGCTAAATTGCTTGAATTGGATTAATTTGAGTAATGTACATATACGATCATTTTTTTGAGTGGTACATATTCGAAACAATTTTCAAACAAACACGAATCAAAGTGTTCCAATTTTTGTAAATTAGTCTATACTTTTGTGTGCATCACATAGTAATGTTAGCCTAATAACCAGAACAAAAGCATATAATGTAAATAAGATTCATATTATGATTAGTAGAGGCCGATCTTTGATCGGGTGAGTGGGGTGTTCAATTCATGACCTTCCCCTCTCGTACCTAAGTTCTCGAGTCGAGACAATCTTGGTGATGATGGATACGTGGCCTTTGGCACGAGTCATAGGTTTCCTAAATTTCCCACAAATATTTAGGTAGCGACTCTGTATCTGGCAAAGCAGTCCATTTTTGACATTTTTGATTCAAAATCGATTTTCCAAAAGATTTGCCTGATTTGGACTCTTTGGTCTTTATCTATTTCATATTGCACTTGTGAGATGAGATTCAGAACTGCGGGAGTCCGAACTGTAGGGCTAGTCGTATCCAAAAGGAACATGAAAAGTTAAGCTACACTTGCCGTCCTTCTTTGATTTGTGTGGATGCTCAAGTCTGCCTGCTCATCCTCCCTTTCTAGTAACTGGTGCTCGAAGAAGATCTCGAACCCTGGATACATTATCTTTGTTTCCTTGTCAAACTAGGGCTCTGGGAATCCATAGAAGGGGAAGTCTTCCCCTTGGCAGACAAAACGTCCGTTCAAGGTTCCCCGTATTGGTTTGTGGACTAACTCATACTGCCTCCCAGTCCTCTTTGCTTTCATCATTCCTCGCAACTCCTTCCCTTTTCTTTGCCAATCTGCAGTGGTAGGTTTGTATCCTAATCCAAACGTGTGAGGGTTGTGACTTATCTCTTTGGCAACAGTACCTCATTGCTTGCCACTTCTGCCCAATCCTAATCTAGGAATATGCCCTATTTGTTCATCATGTAGATAGACTGAGTGCTCATGTAATTCCCATAGTCCTTCGCCATGATGGTTTTGACCAGCCGGGCCTCTGGCAGAGAGAAGCCAGAAAGGAACACGTCCTTCTCCATATGTATGATTTCTAATAATGGTGCGGTAGTTCCCTGGGGATAATAGATCCTAGAATTGTCGTACACAGTAGCAATCTTGTCTTTGAAGGGGTACTTTACCAACTGATGGACCGTTGATGACACCGCTTTCATCTGATATAACCAGGGCCTTCCCAGTAGTAGATTGAACGTGGCCAGTACATCCATTACATGGAATTCCACCTTGTGTTCGGATGGGCTGATTAGGATTTGGCTCTTGAACGTTCCTATAACATCCCAACTCGTATTGTCATAAGCCCGGACAGCCTGAGTCTTAGGTGTAAAGTTATCCGGCTTCAAACCGATGGCATAGGCAGTCCTCACTAGACATATATTGATCACCAATCCAGTATCTACTAACACCACCAGAATCCACTTTTTCTGACTTTCCAAGGTTACATACAAAGGTCAGTAGTGGTTGGCATGCACAGGTGGTAACTCCTTATCTATAAAAGATATCACTAGTGTAACGTCCCCAGATGTAACCAACGATACAAATTGGTCAGCCGTGGTGTCGATAAGCAGTTTGGTCCAGTTCATTGCCTCTAACAGTGCTTGCCTATGCTCCCGAGAAGCCATTATCAGCCCCCAGATTGATATGTCCGCTTGAATCTTCTTGAGCTGTTTCAAGACCAGGTTTTCTTTAATATCCTTTTCTTTTGATCTTTCAACCGCTTTGTTGGGAGACTCCGGTTGATCTAAGGCTGCATGTTTGAAGTACTGACCACTCCGGGTCATGTGATTAATCTCATCAATATACAAGGTGTCATCAGGGGTATCAACCTTCCACCATTATTCAGTGTATGCATGACTTAAGTTGTTGTCTTCCCACCACTCTCCTGCAGCCACGGTCGGGCCATTATTTGGTTTTATCCGAAGCAAGTTCACATCACGCCCCCCGTCATCATACCATTTCTCCTTCACCACAACTTTGGTTTTTGCATCTCAATATTTTCAGAGCTTCTTTAACATCCTTTTCCGGTCACTGGGCTGCCATTCGACCTTTTTGGTTGCTTGGACATCACCTACCGTTGTCTCAGGTTCTTCTTTTCCTTTTCTTTTTCCCTGCTCCACAGCTATCTTTGTCTAGATCTCTTATATCCTTTTCCTTTCAAATTGTTCCAGTGCCTGTTCTTTCTCAGTCAGAGGTGCAGCCTCAGCCTTACCACTAGCACCAATTTCCTCTTCCTTCCTGGTCTCTCCTATCTGTTTCTTAACATCTGACTCCTCCTCACTCAGCCACCCATTGCTTGTTTTCGGTTGGCTTGGATCCCACAATCCCAGTTCTACACTGATTGTATCCTTTTTTTCAAAGAAGTAGAGGTTGTCTAGATCCTCTTCCAGCTAGGCCAGGTCTTCTTCCAGTTTGGCCAAGTCATTTAGGCCATGTTCCGACCAATCGTTCTAATTCTACCCTAATTGGTTCTCCCAAACAACGTTAATGCTGAGGAAGTCTGGCAATATGACTACTGGCTTCGGCTGATCGACAGGCACGATGTATAAGTTGGGGTCGTACTCCTCTGCAAGTGAGGCCCTTTTCTCTATAACTTGGGCATCAGGCAAGCCCTTCTCTAGTGCACTCACTTTCTTCTCCGTTTCTACAGCCACGAGTTCCGGTTGGGTTTGTGGTGTTAAATCCATCATGCACATGTCTGTGCCTTTTGGAATAATCACCTCTGGCTTGGGTAGATGGGATGGGGTAATGTATATGCTGGGGTTAAAGGAAGGTGGTAGCGTATGTATTTGGTTAATGTTTCTAGGTGGGGGGACTTGGTTATGTAAAGGAAGTGGGTTGGTGGTTATGTTTTGTTTGGAGGGTGGGGTGATGACTTTGTTGTCAATGAGATCTTGGATCTCATGACGTAAGCGATAGCACAAGTTCGTGGGGGTGGCTGTGTTGTTGGTGAAAGAGACAGTACTGGGACGAGTCATGTCTAGGCGGCAGTGGGTCAGGGAGGGGTTGCGGATCAAGGGGCTTGAGATGCCCCCTTTCCATTAACATTTTGAGGGCGTAGGTTGGGCTCATATGAAGAGGGGTAAAGATTTTTCGATTTCGGGGTGGGCTAGTATTTTGCGAAGGTTATGAGGTTGTGGCAGTAGCAAAGGGATTAGCCATCTTGGCTGTTGTGACAACAATACTGACATTTGTAGGCCGCAGAATAGTGCTACTACTAGCATTGGTACTCCGAGGGAATGGCCTTCTGGCTAGTTCACTAGTTTTGTGGATGATACGCATCTCGAATGCACTCTCAATCTGGACCCTTAACTCGTGTAGGAAAGCAAATGTGGATAGCGGTGCCACTATCATTCTTTGCAGCATATCTGGCTTAAGGTTTTGGACCACGAGCCGAACTTGCTTTCTTTTAGAAGGTCTATTTGTCATTTTCGCTACTTTTGCCCTCTATCTGGCAACAAAGTCAATGAATGATTCTTTGGGGTTTTGGGTAGTAGCCTCCAGCTTACTAATGGTTACATCTATCTAAGTTTTATAAGAGTACTGGTTGACAAATGCCTCGGATAACTCCTTCTAATTCCTCTTTGTAGAGTCCTCTAGCTTAGCGTACCAGATGGCTGCCACATTAGATAAGGTTCTCCCAAACAGTGATAGTTTTTGAGCCCTAGATAGGCCCATTGGCCTTAGCACATTTGAAAACAAGCGAACGTGCACAATCGGATCCCCACTTCCATCGAATCTGTCGATGTGGGACATCTTAAATTTCTCCGGTAATCTGACCGAAGCCTTAGTGTACCCGTCTTCAATATCTGGGATGGAATTGAAGCCCTGGGATTTTTTCAATGCTTTCTCCAATCTAGCAATCTTGACCAAGGTCGGATCAATTTCATTGATATCAAAAGGAAAAATTCCTGTGGGGGGTTGAACTGGAGGCCTATAAGCCGGAGTCGAGGGAAACATTTCCTAAGGATCTGGGATTTGGGGATTTTCTACTGGTGGATGTGGATCCAGGTTTGGCTGAGCAATCGGGATCGGATGCACGGTTAATGTAGATGCCCCAGATGTACGCCGTAGATCAGCGATGACTTCGTCCTGTGTGGCCATCCTTTGGTTTACGGTATCCATGGTTCTCTAGAAAGTCGCCATCATGGCAGCAAATTCTTTCATGTTCTGTGCCATTACTGGTCTAGATGAGTTAGATGCTGGTGAACTGTTTGAGTGAGAACAGGTTGGTGTTTGCTGAATGCTTTGTATCGGTGTTGCTAACTGTTTGTTCCTTCTTCATCAAGTAACTGGCGAAAGTGAGACTAACACTGGCTGGCCACCAACAAGGTCTTGAGCTTTGCAAAGCCTGCTAGAGTGAGTCCACACAACTTGGGGAATATCAGGTTTTCTAAAGCTATGATGATAAACTACCTAGCAAAAGAAAAGAAAAACCATCGATCAAAATCGGACGGCACTTCGACCCAATTCACAGCAGATAAAACATAACTGAAGAACCCCAATCCCCACTGAACTCTGTTCTCAAACTCATACTGATATGAACCATCCTGTACAGTCTCACTTTAAAAGCATATACCAAGTAAAAGAATCAAAACACCCCTATGAGGGGGGTAGGGTTACCCTGTCCTAGCTTTTTGACATGATCTAGGCTGCATTACTTCAATCAATGAGTCTCATAACATCCTGTATATGGGTGGCATGCTGTCCTAATTTGGAATAGTCACTATAGCTTCACTATATGCAACTAGGTCAAATGGTTGAAAGGGCACCTCCACAAGATTACCTAATATACCTTTCACACTTAACACCGAGAAGTGAAAGGAGGATCAAGCGGTACAGCGGTAATTCAAATCCAAGGGTTGTGTTTCCAACATGGTAGAGCCCATGACTGGTCAGCCTTTTGGCAAGCCTATTGGGCAAGCCTTTGGCAAACCGTCCAGGAATAGCAGATAGAAAACACAGTGACCTAAAGTAAACATGCAAATGCAATGCAAAGAGCATATAAGTGTAGATAAAATTTCCCATCATGAATTCCAAGTCAAGTTCTCTAAATCCTTAGCAGAGTCACTAGAAACTGTAGCTTGCTTTTCATGCTCCTTTTGGATACGACTAGCCCTATAGTTCGGACTCCCGTGGTTCTGAATCTGATTTCATAAGTGCAATGTGAAACAGTGAAAACACAAAAAGAGTCAAAATCTAGCAATTCTTTCGGAAAATCGATTTGAATAAAAAATGTCAAAAATGGGCTGCATAACCAGATTTCAAAGTCGCTACCTAAATATTTTAGGAAAAACTAGGAAACCCAAGACTCGTGCCAAAGGCCACTTATCTGTCGTTATCAAAGTGTCTCGGCTCGGGAACTTTGGTACAAGAGGGGAAGGTCATGAATTGAGTACCCCACTGGCTCAATCAAAGATCGGCCTTTACTGATTATGATGTGATTCTTATTTACATTATATGCTTTTGTTCAGATTTATTAAACTAACATTACTATGTGTTGCACACAAGTATAGACTAATTTGTAAAAGTTGGAAAGCTTTGATTGCATGTTTGTTTGAAATTGTTTTTGATACTCCCTACTTAAAAAAAAAAGTGAGCTTGTATGTACATTGATCAACTTGTCCCAATTTTAGCAATTAGCCTTCATCCACAGGCATTCAAACAGGTATATCATTTAAGCAATTAGCCTCATGGAAAGTATGGTCAATATGGTAACACAAACATACTATGTGATATGCTAAAACAATAAGTGCTCACCTAGTACTCCAAGGCAAGCCAAATAGAGAAAAATGATTAGAAGACATGCATGTTCCTAAACCATAAAACGTGACTAACGCAACACACACATTTATGCCACTTTTATAGGCTCAGCTATGAGCATGGTATATGATCCAATTCCAAGACATGTGATAAATCACGTATTCAAACAATGAAAGTGAAATTGACATTGGTTAGTATGATGAGCCGAACCCAAATGCATGCGAGATGAGTGTATGCGAACATGAGAAATTCTATGAAACATGATACTCTACACTACCATTATAAGCGGGTAAATAAAGGGAGAAAGAAATGGGGGTTGGAAGACATACACACGTATTACAATTTTGCCTTCATGCAAGAGGGTCCGAACAAATGTCCAAGTGTCCGAATTAAACTAACTATTACAAAACCAAATGAATGAGTAAACACTAATTAGCTAAGCTATTATAACAAAGACTAATAATAAGAAATAAGCTAGCTACCTAATTTATTACAACAAGGAGGAACAATAAAACTAACTATCTAAGTTACTCAACAATAAACATTCATAATCATTACAGTAATGCTAATTATATTTTAATTACAACGATAATGAGAGCATTAATTTACAACATCTGATAGAACCAAAAAGAACAAGGATGGCATGCATGTGACGGTTTTCAAAAGCAACTCTTTTTGCCTTCCTTGGAATTTGCCCTGTTTCACCTTCAGTCATTACTTTATGTTTTTGCAAAACACTCTATTTACCAAACATTGGCGCCCGGTCAGCCCCCAATGAAGCCTGGCCGGGCCCAAATAGGGTCGGTCGTGCCCTAATTTTATGCAAAGCTCCGTTTTTGTGCTCTGAGGTGAAAACAATGCAGACAGAATTTTATGAGCTCTGTTTGTCCCTCTTACACTTCTCTGTCATGGAAAGCCTTAAGAGAAAGGCGAAGTCGTTTCCAAAACCATAAATGAGCAAGTTGCTTACTTGAATATTTTGTCCACGATTTGGACAAAAATCAATGAATGCAATGAATCAACACTAACCCCTGCCCTTTATCATGGAGTGAGCTCAAAGGGGGAAGTAAAGACGCTTCAAGGGTCGTCAAAATACCATGAATTGACGTGTGACGACTCTTGACACAATAGACTCGGCATAATGTCCAGTCGAGCCCAAGCGACCATATTCATTTTCTTTACATAGGTTGATCTAATTTTAAGCCAATTTCGTTAGTCTTGTCCATTCTTTAATCTATTTGTCGAAGGTGATGGTTAAGTCCGCTAAATGAGAAGAATGTCAAGTGAGAGGTACTCTTAAATATGAAGGAGAGACCGTGCCTTTGATGATGAACCTCCGTAGAGATTAAGCCATTGAGCATAGGTCTCTAACTCATATTTTGAATAGCCATCAACAGGTTGAAATAACTCTGAAACAAGAAAAAAAAGAAGAAATAAGGGAGATTGCATACATGATTGCAAGATTGTTTCTTAATTAATCATAGAAAAGCTACTGAAACATGCATAACACAACATAACAAGCTAGATGTGAAGACTTACAATGCAACAAGCTTTGATATCCAAGCATATGCTAATTAAATAAATTGCAACAACCCTAAAATAGCCCCTAATATGCTAAAAACAGTGACCAAAAATCATGTTGGAGAGCATAAAAAAGATAGGAAAGAATAAGGCGAAGTAGAGCTAGTGAACAAAAAACAAGGAGAGGTGGCTAACCTCTCCATTTTTGAGACTTCAAACCATATTTTTTTCGCCTTTTCCAAGATTTGAAAATTTGTTTAAAAGACAAAGAAGAGAGTGTAAAAACAGAGGCTTGAGCTATGAAACAAGGTGCAAGAGAAGGTGTTAACCTTCTCTACCCTTTGGTAGCTATCCAAACCCAAGTTTAAACACTTGAAATGGATTCAAAACAACACAAAAGCACAAGAAGTAACTAACAAGAGATATAAAAAAGAAGTAAAAGAGAAGGTGGTAAGCTTATACCTCTCAAGGAAGTAAGCTCTTGTTTGTAACACAAACTTAGTTCAAGCTTGAATAGTGATGCCCAAGCCTCAACCAAAGTTCTAAGGTTATGATCTAAGGTGATGTATGGTGTGTAGATATTGATCAAGAGAGATAAGTTGGCTCAAAGGTGACTTGTATAGGAAGAAGGTGCTGTCTCTTGTGTGTATATGTTCTTTTGAAAATTTTCAGCCGTTAAAATAGAGGTATAACCTCGTTTTTATAGAATTTGAGCAAAACAAGTCGAAAATATCTTCAAAAAAAGACAGCTGGCAGGCTCTCTGTAGCTCGGCTTTTTTCGCGTCCCCTTTCGGAAGCTTGAAAAGAAAAGCTCTACAGTTCGGACTCCCGTGGTTCTGAATCTAATTTCACAAGTGAAATGTGAAATTGATAAACACCAAAGAGTCTAAATCTGGCAATTTTTTTTGAAAAATTGATTTTGAATCAAAAGTGCCAAAATTGGACTGCTTTGCTAGATACAGAGTCGCCACCTAAATATTTTTTATTTTGGGGAAATTTAGGAAACCCGTGACTCGTGCCAAAGGCCACGTGTCCGTCATCACTAAAGTTGTTTTGGCTCGGGAACTTAGGTACGAGAGGGAAAGGTCATGAATTGAGCGCCCCCGCTCGCCTAATCAAAGATCGGCCTCTACTAATCATGATATGATTTTTTATAAACATTATGTGCTCTTATTTTGGTTATTAAACTAGTATTATTATGTGATGCGCACAAGCAAGTATAGACTCGTTTGCTAAATTTGGAACAATTCAACTCATGTTTGTTTGCGAAAATGGTTTGAATTTGCCACCTCAAGTGGGCTTGAAGTTTGCTGATTTGCCACCAAAAATAGTGGGCTTAAAACTGATTTGCCACTCAACAAAGTAGATTTAAAATGCACATTCGTTGAATTGTTCCAATTCAAACAACAAGCCTTCATCTACAGGCATTCAAACAGTTTATCAAGTAAGCATTTAGTCTCATGGCAAACATGCTAGACATGGAAACATTCACATTCGTGCAAGTATGCTAAAGCATAATCCAAGCTAAGAAGATATGAGATAGAAAACTATGTATGATTCCTAACTACACAAGATGCTGTAGACGTCCCCGAACGTCCCCAGAGGGATCCCGTTTTGTTCATTTGGGCTCACTACAGTTCGGATTCAAATGTCACGGTTCTGAATCTAATCTCACAAAGTGCAATGCAAGACCGATAAATCACTAAAGAGTCCAAATTCGGAAAATTGTTTTGAAAAACTGATTTTTAAAAAGAAGTGCCAAACATGGACTGCTTTGCCAGATATGGAGTCACCACCTAAATATTTTATTTTGGGAGAATTTAGGAAACCCTGACTCGTGCCTAAGGCCACGTGTCCGTCATCATCAAAGTTGCCTCGGCTCGGGAACTTGGGTACGATTGGGAAAGGTCAACTATGAGCACCCCCGCTCGCCCGATCAAAGATCGGCCACTACTAAACATGATATCTCGTTTTTGAAAACACATGCGTTCTTATTCTGATTAATTAGCTAGAATTACTATGTGATGCGCGCAGCAAAACAAGTATAGACTAGATCGCCTAATTTGGAACAAAGCATCGCATATCCGTTTGTTTGGAAAATAATTTGAAGTTTGCTACTCGTAAGTACGCTAAAACACGGATTTCAATGAATTATCCCAATTCAAGCAATCCAACCTTCACCCACAGGCATTCAGGCAGTTATATCACCTAAGCAATTAGCCTCATGGAAAGCATACTGTCATGTTAACATTCACACTCATGTGAGATGCTAAAGCATAAACACTTATAGTGTACTCCGAGCCAAAACAAGAAACTAGTTAGTAATCATGCATGATCCTAGTTCATGTTAAGATGGCTAATGCAACACATGCAAAATGCAACTAAGATATGCTCGGCTATCCTAAGAATGGCATATGAGGTGCGACAATCCAATACATGTATTCAACTTGGAATTGAAATACAATGCAGTTAGCATGATGCGCCGAGCCCGGTGCATGCAATACAGATGAATGATGCAAACATGCTATCATAAGTATGCTAATTGAAACGTGCCCTAAAACTAACCATTGAAAGCAGGTAAGTAAAAGAGAGAAAGAAGTGGGGGTTAGAAGACATGCACACACTCACGCACACTTATTACAACATTGCCCTCTCTCGAAGGGTCCGAAAGAATAATACAAATTTAACTAACTAACAAACTAATTAAATAGTTACAGACCACTTAACTAGTTAAGCAAATTAACTAAGCTAATAAAGCGGTAAAATAGCCTCGGGAAGAGGGTCCAATACATGCGTGCTCGGCTTCGCTCGAAAATCCACCACCATGCACAAGCTGCCTCTGTTTTCACTATTTTATGCCTCAGAAAATTGCACAAATCCCAAGGAACACTCTATGAACACCGTGGGATGCCAGCGGCTATGAGGAATGGTCACCGGCCATGGGAAAGTGGTCATCGACGATTGGTATGGCTCTCGGCCAAAGATATTTAGTCGGCCGGCACTGAGAATGGTCGGTCGACCATATCTTCCTGCAGAATCCTGTTTTGACAACAGTAGAGGGCAAACAAGGCGTGGCATTGCATTTCAAAGCAAATGTTTGCACCACCACACTCCTTATCATGTTCATGACTCAAAGGAGGATGGTCCTCGACCCTCGGGCCACCAATCACGTATTTCGATCCATGATGGCCCAAGAAATCAAGTTGTGCATTTTGGTGTCAAATGAAATGCAAACCAAAACAAACAATAGGCCCAACCTCTATCACAATCAATTCAAGAGGCAAGGTATACATGCAAAATGCAACCTAAGCATGCAATCTAAGTATGCAATATGAACATGAGGGCAAACATGCACACATGCAATCATGTAACAACATATCAATGGCAAAACATGCAATAACATGTTAGGCAACTAAAAGAGAGAATGCATGCCAAATGCATTTCAACCTAAGCATGCAACAACATGCCATATAGCTCAAGCAATGCAACAAAATGCAATATAGCTAAGCATGTATCAATAATGCAAGCAGTGAGCGTGCAAAACACTATGCAACCAAAACATGCAAGCATGAAGCAATGTAACAACATTTGAACAACATACAAATGGTGGACTTAAACTAATATGGACAAGCCTCAGCCATGTCTAAATAAGTAGCCAAAATGCTATGGAAATGAAGGCAAATTTACATACAAACATGCATGCGAACATGGTCCAACACTTAAGCACAAAGAGGGGACTTTTAAGCACACTTAAAAGGAGATGATCATGGACCAATGACAAGCATGGCAAACTCTGAAAATCATGTTAAGGATGGTACCAAACCAACTAAACAAAGCAATCAAAGCATGCAACCAAGGTCCGAAGCTCAAAGCTATCAAAGGGGCTTAAACCATGGCCGTACAAGGCCAGCCTCAAAGGGACAAAAGGACTCAAAACAGTCCTAAAACAGACCAAAACAAGGTCAAAGACACACTTAGATGGCATCTAAATGGCCGAAGTCTAAAGGCATGCATAAAGGTCCAAACATGGAGCATAAAACATAAACCTTTTAAAGCATCAAAGGAGTATCAAATGCAAGCATACAAGCATACTATATGGACTGAAATGACATGATAAGTGGTGCCAAACCATTGAAATGATGCAAGGAGAGCATACTAGAGAGGCCAACACTCAAGGCCTATAAGGGGGATTGCATGGTAGCTATACAAAGCAAATCATGGACGACCCAAATAACCAAAGGCAGACCTCAAGCACACTAAAACATGCATAAAAGCTTCACAAAGCTAAGCCAAAATCATGCTAAAAACAAGGCTCAAAGCATAAAGCATGTTAAGGCAATTTCATGGCATTACAAGACAAGTATGCAAAGCATGCATGGTGTGTCTAAACTAACTAAAAACAGTGCTCTATCATGGCAAAATAAGCACAAATACTACTTAAGACATGGCCAACATGAACTCAAGAAAGGTGCTCACACATGAGGCTAAAATGGCAAGTATTGAAGACAACAAGGAGAGGGGATGGCCCTCTCCTTCTTAGGACCTCAAAACACCATCAACACAAGGTGGTCCCGTAGCTCACCAAAAGTGCACAAAAATGAGGCCAAACAATGCCTAAGAGGGGTCAAACAGCCCCAAACCTCAAAGAGACCTTAAACAACTATCAAAAGCAAGTAAAAACAGAACTTTTACTTGTTATACACTAAGCTTAAAAACAGATGCAAGGATGGCTAAAAGCCTATGCAAAAATGGGGAATAAAGGGGTAAAGTTCTTACCCTTGAAGACCTCTTTCAAGAACAATGCTCTAGCAGCCTCTCCAAGCATAGATCAACTCAAGAACTCTGAAAATAACTCCTTAGTACCTCAGTAGCTAAAGGAAAGTGTAGCACTAGGTATTTGTTTGCAAAACTATGAACAAAACACCTTAAACACACACAAAATGGAAGGAGAATGAGATATAGAGATAGAATAGATACACAATCCTCTAACCCTAATCTCAGAGCTCTAGAACTTTTTTGGAACCCTTGAGGAGGGAGGAGAAGCCCTCCCTTTATAGAGATTGACTCTTGCAAAGCTTACAAAACAAGCTAAGCAAGAGTGAAATCCCTCCATACACGTTTATGGAGGGGGTGCAAAGTGGATGCCAGCTATCACAGCTGGCATAAAATATCTGCCAAAAGCAGATGAACAGTGATCGGCTAGCCAAAAATGACAAATTGACCAAAACAATGGTCGGCCGACCATAAAGAGTGCCGACCGGCCATAATCAATGGCCCGTAGCAACAAAACAGGGTCGGTGGCCTCAAGCCATGGCCGGTGAGGTGTGGGGATGGCCAACAAGCCATTTCCCACCCTCAGAAGCAAAACAACAAGTGTTTGTTACAAAACCAAACACAAAACAGGCTAGTCAAGAGGTCTTGAGGCAAGGTGCATGGCCGAGGCCTCCGAGAACTCAGGACGAACACAAACATGGATGATCACCGAGTGTTCAAATGGTGACGTCCAAGTCTTGAGGACGATCAAAAATGGGGTGTCTATAGATGCCTAATGTAACACATGTAAAGAATGCAGTTAATAAGCTCGGCTACTAATATGACAGATGAAGCAATTTAAATAACATGCGATTAAACACGTATTCAAATAAGATATTGAAATGGCAATGTAGTTTGGATGATGCGCCGAGTTTCGGTGCATGCAATACGAATGAATGGATGCAAGCATAAGGTATGCTAATTGAAACACGTCCCTAATCTAACCATCAAAAGCGGGTAAATAAAAGGGAGAAAGACGTTGGGTTGGAAGACATAAACGTTATTACATCATTTGCTCCCATGAAGGAGAGTCTGAATGAATAACTGGCTAACTAAGCTAGGCTAATTAAGCTAATTATTCCAACACAAATGAAATTAGCTAACTACTTAACTAATTGTTACAACACCTGAAATGAATTAACTAACTATTATAAGCTAATTAAGTAAAAACAATTAAATAATTAACTATCTAAGTTAATTAAATATTAAAAAACAAACTAATTAGCCAAATACTTAACTAATTAATTACAAAGCAACTATGCTAATTAATTACAACGTGAATTAATTAACTATTCTACTTAAATAATTACAACACTTTCATGAATTAGCTACAACTAATTAACTAAGCAAATTAACTAAATGGCCTCGGGAAACGAGGTATACATGCATGCTTGGTTTTTTCACCCGAAGAACATCCACTGTCTGCCATTAATTGCCTCTGTTGCACAATACTTACACTGTTTTCCTTCTCCAGATCAACACTGCTCTGCTTCAGAAGCACAATACTGAATTTTTCACTGGTTGCCGGCCGGCCACAGATGAGGGTTTGCCGGCCAACATTGAGGGGTTGCCGGCCATTGGAGGTGGCCTGTTGGCCACTGAAGAGGGTTTGCCGGTCACTGGAGCCAAGTCTTTTCTTGCTACAATAGAGGACAAAACAAAGCAAGAAATGGGTGGTCTCACAGGTTGTTTGTACCATGTATCACCCCTTGTCATCAACACAAGCTCAAAGGAGTGACACATTTGGCCCTCAAACCATCAATCAAGCAATTTCCATGCATGATGGCTAAGGGACCAATTTGTACAAGGTCAGTGAATGCAAAACAAGACTCAAATGCCATCACCCTATCATGCATGATCAAGGGCAACAGAGACCTAGGAAAGTGGCACATTTTATCACTTTTGAGTATGAAATGCCCCATTTTCCTTGTGTTCAAATTAACGTCCGATTTAAACACATGCAATGCAATACAAAGAAATACTTATCTTGCCACTGTTATTTGCCAATTTTGTTTACACATTTTAGTTACCAAATCATTCTTTAATCAATTTGTCCATTGGTGAGTGTCCTCTAAGATGAAAAAAGTGTCAACTAAGGGATAATGTAAGGCAAGAGAGAGATCATGCTGTTGAAAATAAACCCTCAAAGAGGATTAAACCATTAAGCATGACCTCAATCTCAAGCTTAAAGGATCCCAAGCTTGAAACAACCCTCAAAAGCAAATGAAATAGTAAAGCAAAGAGGGAGGTTGCAGAGTTTATAGTGCTGAAATGAAGTGAAAAACAACACCAAAAGATGCTATCAACTCAAATAAGAGATTTCTAAGACCCTAAAACACCAACTTGTAAAGACTATTATACTACAACTATACAAAACAAGACTTAAATGAACTAACCAGCCCAAAACAAAGCTAAAGCATGCTATTTCAGAGGTTAAACTTGAGCTAAGTTAAGCTAGAACAATATGCTAACATATAAAGCTAACTAAGCATGCAAATAAGACACAAGGAGGGGAGGCTAACCCCTCCAAATTTGGACTTCAAAAATGAGTTTTTTTGCCATTGAAAAACCTCTGAAATTCAGTGGTTAAAAAGCCCAAAAAAATTGGTTTGAAAGTGGTGAACAAAGGTACAAAAGCTTTGCAAACAAAGAAGTAAGAAGGGTGAACCACCCCCCAACTGAAAATGGCCTCAAACCACCACCTTTAGGCCACAAAAACAGAGTTTTTTGCAGTTCAAAAATAGGCAAAAAATAGTTGAAAAAGATGGAAAAAACAAGTATGCAAAACAAGTGTAAAATGGGAGTGTTATACCTCTTGAAGCAAGCAACAATTTTAGGCACAAAGTCAAGTCAAAAACACTTTCTACAACTCCAAGAAGGCTTTTAAGGACTTTAACTCAAAGGTGATCAAGTTTGATTAAGGAAGTGTATGAAAAAGTATAGGATTTGTGAACAAATGTATACAAAATTGCAAGAGAGAGAGAGAGAGAGATAAAAATCTAAAGAGAGAGACAAAATTTTGCTCCAAAATTTTCTAACCCCAAAACCAATAGAGCAGGTCAAGTATATATAGAAAAATATGAGCTTCAGGTCGAAATATCTATATAAGAACAGGGGGAGCAATCTGGAAATAACTGGCACAAATATCTGTTTTTTGACATCAGTGGCCGACATGCCATTAATGTGGTCGGCAGGCCATCAATGGTGGACGGAAAAACACATTAGTGGATGGCACCCCCCCAAAATTGGGTAAATCTACTCAAAAAAAGGTCAAAATTTTAACTACTGGCTGGCAGGCCACTAAAGTGGCTGGCCACAAAAATCTATTTTTTGGCTCGATTTCAAACAGGCATATATCCTTCATCCGGAATCCTTTTCAGGTCATTCTTGAGTCTAAATTGAAGCCCTTGAAGTCTAATTTTCAACGGTGGTATCTTTACATCCAAATTATAAGTGTGCAAAGAGACATGCCTATTTTAGTGAATGTTGCTCAATTTTGTTCTAACCGGATTCATGCCTAACTTCTCTCAAACTAGTTTTCTTCCCTTATCTCCTATTTTATTCAACTCCAAACCTAAAAATAAGATGTTTTGAAATATTTTTCAAAGAGTTCACCTCTCTTTCATTTATTTCCACTTTGTCCTTGCTCGGTTTACCGAAAAGCGCAACATTTAACGAAATGCGAGTCTCGGAACATTGTAGAAACATTTTCAAAAATATTTTGAAAGAGAGGGTTTTAAGGTCTAAAATAATTTTGGACAAAATAGTTTTGGTCCAAAATGGGGTGTAAGGTTAGGAGTTAGAAGCTCTTCTTGCTGAAGAAATCGAACATTTGCATAGCGCAACTTTCATCATAGATTGATTAACCTGAGGCGCCCAAGTCTTAAGAGTGGTCAAAAATGGGGTGTCTACACTCTTGCCTAGAATAGTGTGTATCGCCATCGAGGCACGGATGGGCCCATATAGCCACGACCGGCTCCTAATGGGGCACGGTCAGGCCCTAATGTGCTGCCCCACTCCTCTATTTCAAACTCAGTATAAGGTGGCACAATGGTAAAAAATGAACCTCTCAGGTAAGAATGAGACAAGTAGGAAGGTTTTGGGATTATTTCGAGGCTCAACCTTGGATTTCCTCGCCGAGAACTCGAATCACACAATGCAAGTTTCATCATCGAGTGCACTAGACCAAGCGCCTAAGTCTTACGGGTAGTCAAAAATAGGGTGTCTACAGTATGTTATTCCAACAGAAGCCCGGAAAGCTAGGAAGTTTGAAGCAGGATTGGATGCTGAAATCAAAGATCAGATTTAGGTTTTGAAACTACCAACCTATGTGGATGTAGTAGATCAGGTACACATCGTTGAGAAAGGAATTAATGCATCACGATTAGGCAGAATAGGTCAAAAGAAGCGATCTTGGGAACCAGTCGGAGGATCTTGGGCTGCTCCACCAAAGAAAAAGGATACTGGACCTACTGGCTCAACTGGTTCGGCAAATCAAAGTCCTACTATTCCCAGTGGTAACACCATCGAATAGTTCGAGTTGCGGAAAGGCTCATCGGGGATAGTGCTATCGGGCAATAGGAGCATGTTATAGATGTGGCCAAGTTGGCCATTTGGTGAAAGATTGTCCGAAATTCACTAACTCTGTGATAGGTACCCCTAACAAGTTCAGAAACCAAGAACAGCCACAGGAAGGGAAAAGGAACAGAAATGCCAAGGGAGAGCTTCGTTTTAGTGTCTGGAAACCCCAATGCTGCCAAACACTCTCTATATGTGGTCATTTTGCTCATAATCTCATTGATTCTGGATCAACTCATTCTTTTGTTTCTCTACACTTTACACCCAAATTGACATCAACACCTGAACCTTTGGGATATGCATTATCTATGTCTTTTTCATCTGGTGTTTTCGCACTTAGTACGGAAATATACAAGTCCTGTGTCATATGCCTAAAAGATGAAACCTTGTATGTGGATCTGATTTCACTTTGCATTAGTAGTGGAAAGGTAAGCTCAATGGTGGCATTCCCAACATAAGCCACATATAGGAGAATTAATGCATGGATGGTGATTCACCTTGGTGCTTAAAGGATGAATCACCTCCTTAGGCTTAAGTATAAAAGGAGGACCAAAGCAGTAACTAGGCAGTAGGACAAAAAAGAAAAAAAAAAAAAAAAGAAGCCAATAAGCCAGTATGGAAAAGAGTCACGGAAATCAGAGAAAACAGGAAAAATTAGTAGGGGTCAAAATTAAGGTGAGTTATATTATACCTTGAGTAGCCATAAATTATTTTATGCAAATCATGTTTTTTTAATTACATTAATATTCAATTATGTTATTTATTTTATGAGCCCTGCTTATTTAAAATTGAAACCCATGGATATAAATGTTTAAATTTTAGAATTTATTTGACAAGGAGCATTGTAGACACCCCATTTTTGACTGTCCTCAAGACTTGGACGTCACCGTTTGAACACTCGGTGATCATCCATGATCGTGTTCGTTTGGAGTTCCCGGAGGTCTCGGCTCGTGTGCCCTGCCTCAGAATCTCCGAACTCAACCGTTTAGTGTCTGGTTTTGCACCAAACACTTGCATCTTGCCTTTGAGAGGCAGGGAATGCCATGTAAGGCATCCCCACGTACCACCGGCAGTGGCTGGAGGCCACCGGCTGGTCTTTTTCTGCCATCGGCACTTTTGTTTGCCGGTCGGCACACTTTATTGCCGGTCGGCATAATATGTTGCCGGTCGGCACTGTTTTTTGCCGAAATAGCATTTTTGGGCAGCCGACCACTGTTCATCCACTTTATGGAGATATTTTGTGCCAGCTGTGATAGCTGGCACCAACTCTTCCCCCCTCCATACACGTGTATGGAGGGATTTCCCTCTAGCCAAGCTTGTTGTATAAGCTTTGCAAGAGGGAGTCCTATAAGAGAGGGGCTTTCCTCTTGGTTCTAGGTTAGAAAAACAGAAGCAAAAACCAGCCCTTAGCAATATAGATACATATTATCTCTATACCTCCCCCTCTCTCCTCCTTTGTGTGTGTTTTTTAGCTCAAAAGGTGTGTTTTACCTTACTTTTGCACCATTACACACACCATTACACCTTACTCCGAGATTGAGGGACTTGGAGGAGTTGTTTCTTGAGTTTTGGACTGGTTTTGATCCAAAGAAGGAGGCTAGACCATTTGTTCTTCAAGGGTTCTTCAAGGGTGAGCATCTTCTTTTTTATTCCCCAAACTTGCATTGGTTTTCTACCTATTTTTTTTACTGTTTTAGCTCTTGTGTATAACATGAAAAAGTCTTAAATTTTCCTGCTCTAGCACTTTCATTAAGGTCATTTTGTGGTTTGAGTGCAAACTCACCCTCATAGGCCTTGTTTGGTCTATTTTGGAGCCTCTTTGATAAGGTTTTGTTCACTTCAGCATTTTGATCTTTTCATCACTAAAAATCAGTGTATTTTAGTGTCAAAAAAGTTGGTTTGAAGTCTTGCATAGGGGAGGGACACCCCTCTCCCTTTATGGTTTTGTTTCCTTGCTTTTTGGGCTCCAAAGGATAGCATGTGTGCTTGTTGTTTCTTGGCTTCATTTCAGTATTTTTTTTAGGCATCTTAGGTCATATATAACCTCTGTTTTTGGTCGGATTTGGGCCTCCTTGTATGCTTGTAATACTTGCTTTGTATTGCTCCATCTTGCTTAGAAATATATCTCATGATTAGGCCATGATTCTTGTGAGAGTTGGTTTAGTTCCATGAAGTTCTTAGTGATGTTTTTCCATGCTTAATGTTTATTGGTTATCCATTTAGTCATGCTTGACATGTTTGTTAGGGTTGCTTTGTATTTTAGCTTAAAAGCTTTGAGCATGTTGACCTCTAACATGTATGTTTGTGATTATCCTCATGGTTTAACATCATCTAAGGACCACATTTTAGTCCAAGAATCATGCTTGTATGTGTGCATGCATGGCCTCTTTCATACCTTGAGGGTGTGTCCTCTTATGCCTAGGAGTGAGCCTTAGCGCATTCGTTTCATGGGGGATACTTTAGCTGCCATATTAGGAGTTTTTGGGGTCCCATTTTGCATGCAAAAACTTGGTTTTTACTTGTTTTGATCATGCCATGAGAGGTCATGTTAGTGGGGGGGAGTTGTCTCCTTTTGTGCCTTAACTTTGGGACCATGAGCTTACTTGTTATCATGAGTTGATTGTTCATCATTTTGAGCACTTTTGGCCACTGTTTTGAGAAGGGTGAGGGCCTGCCCCTTTGCCATTTTAAGCCCTCTCGCATGCTTGCTCCATGTTTGTTGCATAGTTGTTCCATTAAGCCTTGTAGCTTATCAATCCCATGGTCAAATTGGTCCATGTTTGCACCATTTTTGTACCTTGTATGCTTAGCATTGTACATTTGTCATGTTGGTTGCATAATGCTTATTGTGCTTTATATCTTGGTGGCATGATACATTTGAGCCTTGTTGAGCATTACATGCATTGCATTTACTTGGTTTGGGGTGTCAAACTAAGTTTGGGAATCAAGGACCATTCATACTTCAAGTGATGCAATGTGCCTCGATTCCCGGTCATCGGGACCTTTGACTCCAACTTGATAAGGCCTCGGTTTTCATGTTGTTTGTTGCATACATCCTTACATTAAGTGGAAAATTTGATCCCTTGAGTTATCATGCACCATTGATGGCTCAAAGGTCGAAGGTCATGCTTCTTTGAGTTCAAAATATGATAAGAAGTAGGACCATGCTTACATGTGTCCAAGAACTCCATACCATGCACTGTCTGTTCTCTGTTTGCTGTCAAATTGTCTTCTGCAGGAAGTTTCTGCCGACCGGCAGAATTTAGTGCTGATCGGCACTATCTGGAGTGCCGATGAATCCAATAAAGTGCCGATGGTAATTGAGAAGTGCCGGTGGTAATTCTGTCTGGCCGGTGGTGCTCTGCTGGATGCAGGGAACTTGCTCCAGTGCTTTGGCAATTTTCAGAAAGATGAGGCAGTACAAACAGAGGAGGCAGGGGTACGGTTCGGGTTTTTCGGGCGAGCCAAGTTCCGAGCATGCATCATCTATGCACCCTGAGGCAGAGGCTGTGGCCACCCTCTTCTTTTTTTTGCTTCCTTTCTTTTAATTAATTAGGAAATTTTGTAATATTTTATTTGTTTATTATTTGGGACTGTAATATTAATTCGGACCCTCTGAGTGAGGGTAAACATGTAATAAGTGTGGGTGAGTGTGTGTATGTCTTCCAATCCCCATTTCTTTCTTCCCTTTTATTTACCTGCTTATGATGGTAGATCAGGGCATTTTTGAAATTAGCATACCTTATGATATGCATGCGTGCATTCATGCATCTGTTGACATGCACCGGGCTCGGTACATCATACTAACCGTATTCGTATTTTCAAATTCCAAAAATTGAATACGTGAATCAGTTGGTTGCATATCGTATGCCATATTTAGGTTAACCGAGCCTAACTAAAATTGCATCTTGTATGCGTCGCATTAGGCAAAATAACATGAACTAGGACACGCACATTTGCTAACTAGTTTATTGTTTTGGCACGGAGTACAATGTAAATGGTTATGCTTTAGCATCCAACATGTGTGTGAATGTTGCCATAATAGTATGCTTGCCATGCGGCTAAGTGTTTACATGAGATAAATTGCTTGAATGCCTGTGGGTGGAGGTCAAAATTGCTTAAATTGGGATAATGCGTTAAAACTATATTTGTTTTAAAGCCCACTAGATAGTGGTAAAACCGTCTTTTCCAAAAACCCACTTGAGGGTGGCAAAATCTGCATTTTTAGCCTACTTGCGAGTAGCAAACCATTTTCAAAACGAACATGGAATGTTTTGTTCCAATTTGGGCAATTTGGTCTATACTTGTTTGCTGCGCGCATAACATAGTAATTCTAGGCTAATAATTGGAATAAGAACACATAACGTTTTCAAAACTGGATATCACGGTTAGTAGAGGCTGGTCTTCGGACCAGGCGAGAGGGGGTGCTCATAGCTGACCTTCCCCGATCGTACCCAAGCTCCCGAGCCGAGACAACTCCGGTGATGACGGACATGTGGCCTTCGGCACCGAGTCAGGGTTTCCTAAATTTCCCATTTTAAAAATATTTAGGTGGCGACTCTGTATCTGGCAAAGCAGTCCATGTTTGGCACTACTTTTTCAAAAAAATCCGTTTCTCAAAACGATTTGCCAGATTTGGACTCTTTGGTTCAGATTAAGAACCGTGACACAAATCGAGTCCGAACTGTGGTAACCCCAAATGAACAGAACGGGACTAACCCTCCCGGGGTGTTCGGGGGACGTCTACAAGCATATAACCATTTATTTTTATAAGTACCATCACGGAGGTCTCATTCCTTGGGGGACTTAAATAACCATTGGCCCTCTGAATTGTCACTTTAGTGACCCTCTGACGGTCCCATGCCTTGGGGGACTTAAATAACCATTGACCCTCTGATTAGTCATTTCGTGACCCTTTGTCTGTCATGGATCCATTGACCTTCTGTTCTTTGTTCTGTAACGTGGTTGTGATTATTTTGCTTATAACACTACAACAAAAAGTGTCATTGGAGACGAAAACTAATGACGAAAATAAATTTTATCATGAAAGATGTACCTTTTAGTGAAGAAAATAATATTTTGTCTCCAAATGTACCATTTTTAGAGACAAAAATAAAATTTCGTCACCAATCTGCATATATAATAAAAAAATTAGCTGACAAAATTATTTTTCGTCATTATTTATATTTTTTTTGTCACAGAAGATTTTCCTGCTAATTTTTCAAATGGTGCCAAAATTTTTAGACTTTTGGTGAGGAAAAAATTAGTCACCAATTATAAAATTATAATCACCAATAATTTTTAATATTTTAATACCATTTAGTGAGAAAACTATTTTCGTGGCTAATAATTTTATCTTTTGTTGAGGAAATAATTTTGTCACCAAATAAATGGTTTAGTTACTAAAGGTTTTAGAGGGAAATTAATATATTGGTGCCTTAGATATATCGTTTCTTCTTCTCATACACAGATTTGACCACCAAACCTCACCCTACATCACCTCACCTCAGCGCAAACCACCACGCCGCTTGCAACCACCGCCCGCAAATCACCACTGCCGCATCTTCATAGGTATCACTACTGCAAAAATGCTTAAAGATCACACTTAAGGAAATTAAAACATGACATTTTTAATGAGGAATGATTAAAAAAATCAAATTAATATTTTAATCATACCTAATTTAATTGAGTGTGATAGTATTTATTTTTTATGTCACTTTTTTATTAAATGTGATTATATATATATATTTTTTTAATCACACCTTTTAATTAATGTGTGATTACATATATATTTTTCAAATTATATTTTTATATCTAATATTCCCATTTTATATCACGCTTGTCTCTCTCTCTCTCTCCCCTGTGTGTCTTCTCTCTCTCACACACCTCTGCCTTCCTCCTTCCATGCCATCTCTCTCGCTTTGTTTCCATCGTCGTTAGGTACAGGAGCATCATTGCCATCGCACATGAGCACCACTATTGATCCACCGTTGGAGCATTACCCAGGTATGTTCTCTCTATTTCCCCCTCTTTCTGTCTCTCTTCCCCTAATTTTCACATCTAGGGTTTTCTTCTTCCATTCGCATTCCTTTATAAAACCCAGCCCCAAATCGACCCACCCACCGCCACTGACGAGTGACTGTGATTTTGATTTTGATGATATTGATTCAATTTGTTCATTTCCATGTTCTTTTTCTTTAATTTAATTTATGTGTAAATTATGCACACCAATTGTTTGCTAATATGCCTTTGAAAATAGAAAATATAAAATCTATTGGTGTCTCAACCATAAATAAAGAGGCATTCTAACTACCAGCCACCAATATTAGGCTACAAAATCTAGAATAGAAATTTATACTTTTGCTCTAGTAACAAATGATGAACCTTACCAAGCTTAAACAAAGGAAATCTAAGGTTGCTTTCAGAAGGCAGGATTTCACAGGTATCACTAAGAGGTGTTGTCTGTTTAGATAATAGGTAATATAATTTTTGGATAGGTATATTAGGGACTCTCTCTTTCTACCTGACAATCTACAATTTATAAATCTAGGAAAAACAATTTATATATATATATATATATATATTTGAAGTGAAAATTTTATGCACCCAAAAAATTGATATCATGAAATTACCTAGAATTTCAAACCAGGCTGTATAGTTAAACTTCTTGTTATACGTCACATCATGAATGAATGTTGGCCTTTGAGTTTAGGTTATGGGTAATTTCTCGTTTTTTTTGTGTGTGTGTGTGTGTGTATGTGTGTGTGAGGGAGGGTGTAGTATTGCTGAAAATGAAGAGGAGCCTTGCTAACCATCCATTATTCTGTGTTCGGTGGTTATTTTCTAATACAAAGTTGGCCATGAACATTTTAGAGCTAATTAATTGTTAGTTTTCTTGAATAATAACCAACAATCTATGAACATCTTATTTTAACAGATGCTCATCTGAGCCATTATTTAATCTTTCAAAAACTTGTGAATCAAAGGGATGCTAATTTGTTGTTGATTCTTGAAGGGAAAAAAATTACTTCTAATATCAGTAGTAATATCATACCAATTTTAAGTTCAATTTTGTTTTTCTTTTTGTTCCTAAACTATTTTATAATTTGCCATTTTTCTCTATGCATAATCTTCCTCCCAAATCTTTTGTACATCTGTTATATAGTCAAGTTCAATGCATTACTAATTTCCACTTTTGAATGGTTGAAAATTGGAATTTTCTATACCAATATTGGTTGACGCTTTCTAATTTCATTTCTTTTGGCTCACTTTTTGAATTAGTAAGTTTAGAACATTTGTTTTTTATCTTGGGTTTGGTTAAAGCATTTGCATATTAGCTTCAATGTTCCCAAGTACAACTTTTTGGATGTTCATGGGTTTTTATACATTGCATGCACCCTTACTATTGAGAAACACAACATTTAAAATTGATTTATATATGCATATTCATTGTTCAAAAAATGTTAGAACTATTACCAATTTTTTATTGGTTGCAATTATATAATCTCCAAGTACAGGTATTTGGATGCTCTGAGGTTGGCGAGCTTGTGGAAGCAAGAACTTAGAATCTATCTCCAAAGTAAGGATTCTAGATTAAAAAAACCCAGAACATTTAATTCATTATTTTATACATTGCGTGACTTTTACAGTTTAGAAGCATAAATTTTGAAATTGATTTATATATGCAGATTACATATTTGAAATTTTTTTATTAAAACATAAGTATATTCATCAAATGATCAAAGCCCATCTCATAAACATTTTCACTTTTGAACATCAGACTTCAAGAGCCCCAATTTGAAGAAAATCGAAGAAGCTAAAGTATCTCTTGTTGAAAGAGCTCCTAATTTCAACAATTGTTGTTCAACTTCCACCCAACCCAAGATACGTCTCTACTTTTCTTTAGTATAATTTTTATTTTATCCTTAAATTAATGGTTATTTTATCCATTCTAGATAAGTCTTCATGCAATCCTAAACAAAACAACGTATCATATGGTAAATAAAGAAAGAAATTCAAGTGGCTCTGAGTTAAAATATCAAATTTTCATATGTAGGAAGAAATTCTTATAAATTGCAATGCACATGATTCAAGAAGCAACTCTTGGGAAGCATTTCAAAGAGAATCTTATTTTTGATTATATTTCTTTTCACCAACAGCTATGCACATGATAGATTATATTTGTTTTTAGATTATATTACTCTATCTAAACTGAACTTAAATTACAGTTTGAACTTTTGTATATATAATGTGGCAAACACTATAGTTCATGATGTTCACATATTGACAATTGTTATTTTGGTTCAGCATATCACTATTCACATTTTTCTATCATCTTCTTTTATTAAATATAAAGGTCGGTTTAAAAATTCAGAATTTTTCTTTTATTGGTAACAATATTTATCACCTCAAACTTAAGCTTGAAAATAGGCCATCGGAGGCAAAAATCGTGCAACAGCCACGAGACGATCCGGGGAACACCTCAAACACCTCGGGAGGGACCAATGTGAGTTGTGGAAACTTACAGAACTAGCACGGTATTCCCGGTTTAAAAACTACGTCCAAAAATGCATTTTTTCACACTTAAGCTTGAAAATAGGCCATCAGAAGCCAAAATCATGCAACATCCATGAGACGGCCCAAGTAACACCTTAAACACCTCGGGAACGACCAATGTGAGTTGTGACAACTTACGGAACTAGCACGGGACTCCCGGTTTGAAAATTAAGTCCAAAAATGCACTTTTTCACACTTAAGCTTGAAAATAGGCCATCGGAGGCATAAATCGTGCAACAGCCATGAGACAGCCCGGGTAACATCTCAAACACCTCGGGAGGGACCAACGTGAGTTGTGAAAACTTACGGAAATAGCACAGGACTCCCGGTTTGAAAACTAAGTCCAAAAATGCACTTTTTCACACTTAAGCTTGCAAATAGGCCATCGGAGGCCAAAATCGTGCAACAGCCATGAGACGGCCAGGGTAACACCTCAAACACCTCGGGAGGGACCAATGTGAGTTGTGAAAACTTACATAACTAGCACGGAACTCCCAATTTGAAAACTAAGTCCAAAAATGCACTTTTTCACACTTAAGCTTGAAAAATAGGCTATCGGAGGCCAAAATCGTGCAATAGCCACGAGACGGCCCAGGCAACACCTTAGCCACTTCAGAAGGGACCAATGTGAGTTATGGAAACTTACGGAACTAGCACGAGACTCCCGGTCTGAAAACTAAGTCCAAAAATGTACTTTTTCACACTTGACTTGAAAAATAGGCCATCGAAGGCCAAAATCGTGCAACAGCTGCGAGACGGCCTGGGTAACACCTCAAACACCTCGGGAGGGACCAATGTGAGTTATGAAAAGTTACAAAACTAGCACGGGACTCTCGGTTTCAAAACAAAGTCCAAAAATGCACTTTTTCACACTTAGGCTTGAAAATAGGCTATCAGAGGCCAAAATCGTGCAACAGCCACAAGATGGCCCGGATAAAACATAAAACACCTCGGGAGGGACAATGTGAGTTATGGAAATTTACGGAACTAGCACGGGACCCCCGGTTCGAAAACTAAGTCCAAAAATGTACTTTTTCATACTTAAGCTTGAAAAATAGGCCATCGGTGGCCAAAATCGTGCAACAGTCACAAGACGACCCAGATAACACCTCCAACACCTCGAGAGGGACCAATGTGAGTTGTGGAAACTTACGAAACTAGCATTGAACTGCCGGTTCAAAAACTAAGTCCAAAAATGCACTTTTACACACTTAAGCTTGAAAAACAGGCCATCGCAGGCCAAAATCAAGCAACAGCCATGAGATGGCCGTGGGAATACCTCAAACACCTTGGGAGGGACCAATGTAAGTTGCAAAAACTTACAGAACTAGAACGGGACTCCCGGTTTGAAATCTAAGTCCAAAATTGCACTATTTCACACTTAAGTTTGAAAATAGGCCATCAGACACCAAAATCATGCAAGAGCTATGAGACAGCCTGGGTAACACCTTAAACACCTTGGGAGGGACCTATGTGAGTTGTTGAAACGTGCAGAACTAGGACGGGACTTCCGGTTCGAAAACTAAGTCAAAAAATGCACTTTTTTACACTTAAACTTGAAAAGTAGGCCATCGGTGGCCAAAATCGTGCAACAGCCACGAGACGCCTGGGGAACACCTCAAAAACCTCGGGAGGGACCAATGTGAGATGTGAAAACTTACAGGACTAGCACAGGACTCCCGGTTTGAAAACTAAGTCCAAAAATGCAATTTTTCACACTTAAGCTTGAACTTAAGCTTGAAAATAGGCCATCGGAGGCCAAAATCGTGGAATAGCCACGAGACGGCCCGGGGAACACCTCAAAAATCTCGGGGGGACCAATGTGAGTTGTGGAAACTTACGGAACTAGCACGGGAGTCCTGGTTCGAAGACTAAGTCCAAAAATGCACTTTTTCACACTTAAGGTTGAAAAATAGGCCATCGAAGGCCAAAATTGGGCAACAGCCACGAGACGTCCCATGCAACACCTCAAACACCTCGGGAGGGACCAATGTGAGTTGTGGAAACTTAAGGAACTTGCACGGAACTCCTGGTTCAAAAACTAAGTCCAAAATGCACTTTTTCACACTTAAGTGTGAAAAATTGGCCATCGGAGGCCAAAATCGTGCAATAGCCATGAGATGGCCTTGGGAACACCTCAAATACCTCGGGAGGGGTCAATGTAAGTTGTGGAAACTTACGGAACTGGCACGGGACTCCCGGTTTGAAAACTAAGTCCAAAAATGCACTCTTTCAAACTTAAGTTTGAAAATAGGCCATCGGACACCAAAATCGTGCAAGAGCTATGAGACGGCCTGGGTAACACCCCTAACACCTCGGGAGGGACCAATGTGAGTTTTGGAAACTTATGGAACTAGCACAGGATTCCAAGTTCGAAAACTAAGTCCAAAAATACACTTTTTTACACTTAAACTTGAAAAGTAGGCCATCGGTGGCTAAAGTTGTGCAACAGCAACGAGACGGCCTGGGAGACACCTCAAACACCTCGGGAGGGAACAATGTGAGTTGTGGAAACTTACAGAACAAGGATAGGACTCCCGGTTCGAAAACTAAGTCAAAAAATGTACTTTTTCACACTAGAGCTTGAACTTAAGCTTGAAAATAGGCCATCGGGGGCCAAAATCGTGCAACAGCCATGAGACGGTACGAGGAACACCTCAAACACCTCGGGAGGGAGCAATGTTAGTTGTGGAAACTTACGGAACTAGCACGGGACTCCTGATTTGAAAACTAAGTCCAAAAATGCATTTTTTCACATTTAAGCTTGCAAATAGGCCATCGGAGGCCAAAATTGTGCAACAGCCACGAGACGGCCCGGGGAACACCTCAAACACCTCGGGAGTGACCAATGCGAGTTTTGGAAACTTACAGAACTAGCGCGGGACTCCCGGTTTTAAAACTAAGTCGAAAAATGTATTTTTTCACACTTAAGCATGAAAAATAGGCTATTGGCAACCAAAATCATGCAACAGCCACGAGACGGTCCAGCAAACACCTAAAACACCTCGGGAGGGACCAATGTGAGTTGTGGAAACTTATGGAACTGGCACGGGACTCCCGGTTCAAAAACTAAGTCCAAAAATGGACTTTTTCACACTTAAGCTTGAAAAATAGGCCATCGAAGGCCAAGATCGTGCAACAACCACGAGAAGCCCCAGGTAATACCTCAAACATGTCGGGAGGGACCAATGTGAGTTGTGAAAACTTACAGAACTAGCACGGGACTCCCAGTTTGGAAACAAAGTCAAAAATTGCACTTTTTCACGGTTAAATTTGAAAATAGGCTATCAGAGGCCAAAATCTTGCAACAGCCACGAGACGGACCGGGTTACACCTCAAACACCTCGGGAGGTACCGATGTGAGTTGTGGAAACTTATGGAACTAGCACGGGACTCCCGGTTCGCAAACTAAGTCCAAAAATGCACTTTTTCACACTTAAGCATGAAAAATAGGCTATTGGAGGCCAGAATCGTGCAACAGTCACAAGGCGGCCTGGGTAAAACCTCCAACACCTCGGGTGGGACCAATGTGAGTTGTGGAAACTTACGGAACTAGCATGGAACTCCCCGTTCAAAAACTAAGTCCAAAAATGCACTTTTTCAAACTTAAGCTTGAAAAATAGGCCATCAGTGGACAAAATCGTGCGACAGCCACGAGATGGCCTGGGAACACCTCAAACACCTCGGGAGGGGACAATGTAAGTTGTGGAAACTTACGAAACTAGCACGAGACTCCCGGGTTGAAAATTAAGTCCAAAAATACACTCTTTCACACTTAAGTTTGAAAATAGGCCATCGGACACCAAAATCGTGCAAGAGCTACGAAACGGCTCGGGTAACACCTCAAACACCTAGGGAGGGACTGATGTGAGTTGTGGAAAATTGTGGAACTAGCATGGGACTCCTGGTTCGAAAACTAAGTCAAAAAATGCATTTTTTTTTATAATTAAACTTGAAAACTAGGCCATCAATGGCCAAAATTGTGCAACAGCCACAAGATGGCCTGGGGAACACCTCAAACATCTCAGAAGGGACCAATGTGAGTTGTGGGAACTTACAGAACTAGCACAGGACTCTCGATTTGAAAACTAAGTCCAAAAATGCACTGTTTCAGACTTCAGCTTGAAAATAGGCCATCGGAGGCAAAAATCGTGCAACAGCCATGAGACGGTCTGAGGAACACCTTAAACATATCAGAAGGGACCAATGTGAGTTGTGGAAACTTACAGAACTAGCACGGGACTCCTGGTTTGAAAACTAAGTCCAAAAATGCACTTTTTCACACTTAAGTTTGCAAATTGGCCATCGGAGGCCAAAATTGTGCAACAGCCATGAGACAGCCTGGGTAACACCTCAAACACCTTGGAGGGACCGATGTGACTTATGAAAACTTACGGAACTAGCACGGGACTCCCGGTTTGATAACTAAGTCGAAAAATCCATTTTTTCACACTTAAGCTTGAAAAATAGGCCATCGGAAGCCAAAATCATGCAACAGTCACGAGACGGCCCAGGAAACACCTCAAACACATCGGCAGAAGACCAATGTGAGTTGTGAAAATTTATGAAATCAACACGGGATTGCCAGTTCGAAAACTAAGTCCAAAAATGCACTTTTTCACACTTAAGCTTGAAAAATAGGCCACCAAAGGCCAAATCGTGCAACAGCCACGAGACGGCCCATGTAACACATTGAACACCTCGGGAGGGATCAATGTGAGTTGTGAAAAATTACGGAACTAGCACGGGACTCCCGGTTTGAAAACAAACTCCAAAAATGCACTTTTTCACAGTTAAGCTTGAAAATAGGCTATTAGAGGGCAAAATCTTGCAACAGCCACGTGACAGCCTGGGTTACACCTCAAACACCTTCGGAGGTACCAATGTGAGTTGTGAAAACTTATGGAATTAGCACGGGACTCCCGGTTCGAAAACTAAGTCCAACAATGCACTTTTTCACACTTAAGTTTGAAAAATAAGACATCGGATGCCAAAATCGTGCAACAATCACAAGACGGCCTGGGTAAGACCTCCAACACCTCGCGTGGGACCAATGTGAGTTGTGAAAACTTACGCAATTAGCACGGAACTCCCAAATCAAAAACTAAATCCAAAAATGCACTTTTTCACATTTAAACTTGAAAAATAGGCTATTGGAGGGCAAAATCGTGCGACAGCCACGAGATGGCCTTGGGACCACCTCAAACACCTCGGGAGGGGATAATGTTTGTTTTGGAAACTTACGGAACTAGCACGGGACTCCCGGTTTGAAAACTAAGTCCAAAAATGCACTCTTTCACACTTAAGTTCGAAAATAGGCCATTGGATACCAAAATCAAGCAAGAGCCACGAGACGGCCGGGGTAACACCTCAAACACCTCGGGATGGACCGATGTGATTTTTGGAAACTTGTGGAACCAACACGGGACTCCCAGTTCGAAAACTAAGTCCAAAAATGTAATTTTTTACACTTAAACTTGAAAAGTAGACCATCGGTGGCCAAAATCGTGCAACAGCCACGGGACGGCCCAGGGAGCACCTCAAACACCTCAGGATGGACCAATGTGAGTTTTGGAAACTTATAGAACTAGCACAGTACTCCCGGTTTGAAAACTAAGTCAAAAAATGCACCTTTTCACACTGAAGCTTGAACTTAAGCATGAAAATAGGCCATCGGAGGCAAAAATCGTGCAATAGCCATGAGACGGTCCGGGGAACACCTCAAACACCTCTGGAGGGACCAATGTAAGTTGTGGAAACTTACGGAACTAGCACGGGACTCCCGGTTTGAAAACTAAGTCCAAAAATACACTTTTTCACACTTAAGCTTGCAAATAGGCCATCGGAGGCCAAAATTGTGCAACAGCCACGAGACAGCCCGGGCAATACCTCAAACACCTCGGGAGGGACCGATGTGAGTTATGGAAACTTACGGAACTAGGACGGGACTCCCGGTTTGAAAACTAAGTCGAAAAATGTATTTTTTCACACTTAAGCTTGAAAAATAGGCTATCGGAAGCCAAAATCGTGCAACAGTCATGAGACGGCCCAGGAAACACCTCAAACACCTCGGCAGAAGACCAATGTGAGTTGTGGAAACTTACGAAATCAACACGGGATTGTCGATTCGAAAACTAAGTCCAAAAATGCACTTTTTCACAGTTAAGCTTGAAAATAGGCTATCAAAGGCCAAAATTTTGCAACAGCCACGAGGCGGCCCAGGTTACACCTCGAACACCTCGGGAGGTGCCAATGTGGGTTGTGGAAACTTATGGAACTAGCACGGGACTCTCGGTTCGAAAACTAAGTCCAAAAATGTACTTTTTCACACTTAAGCTTGAAAAATAGGCTATCGGAGGCCAAAATCGTGCAACAGTCACAAGATAGCCTGGGTAACACCTCCAACACCACGGGTGGGACCAATATGAGTTGTGGAAACTTATGGAACTAGCACGGAACTTCCGGTTCAAAAACTAAGTCCAAAAATTCACTTTTTCACACTTAAGCTTGAAAAATAGGCCATCGGAGACCGAAATCGTGCGACAGCCACGAGATGGCCTTGAGAACACCTCAAACACCTTGGGAGGGGACAATGTAAGTTATGGAAACTTATAGAACTAGCACGGGACTCCCGGTTTGAAAACTAAGTCCAAAAGTGCACTCTTTCACACTTAAGTTTGAAAATAGGCCATGGGACACCAAAATCGTGCAAGAGATACGAGACCGGCCGGGTAACACCTCAAACACCTCAGGAGGGACCGATGTGAGTTATGGAAACTTGTGGAACTAGTACAGGACTCCCGGTTCGAAAACTAAGTCTAAAAATGTACTTTTTTACACTTAAATTTGAAAAGTAGGCCATCAGTAGCCAAAATTGTGCAACAGCCACGAGACGGCCTTGGGAACACCACAAACACCTCGGAGGGAACCAATGTGAGTTGTGGAAACTTACAGAACAAGCACAGGACTCCCCGTTTGAAAACTAAGTCCAAAAATGTACTTTTTCACACTTTAGCTTGAAAATAGGCCATCGGAGTCCAAAATCGTGCAACAACCACGAGACGGTCCAAGGAACACCTCAAACACCTCAGAAGGGACCAATGTGAGTTGTGGAAAGTTGCAGAACTAGCACGGGACTCCCGGTTTGAAAACTAAGTCCAAAAATATACTTTTTCACACTTAACCTTGCAGATAGGCCATCAGAGGCCAAAATTGTGCAACAGCCATGAGACAGCCCAGGTAAAGCCTCAAACACCTCGGGAGAGACCAATGTGAGTTATGGAAACTTATGGAACTAGCACGGGACTCCCGGTTTGAAAACTAAGTTGAAAAATGCATTTTTTCACACTTAAACTTGAAAAATAAGCCATCAGAAGCCAAAATCGTGCAACAGCCATGAGACGGCCCTGGAAACACCTCAAACACTTCGGGAGGGAACAATGTGAGTTGTGATAACTTACGGAACTAGCACGGGACACCCGGTTCAAAAACTAAGTCCAAAAATGCACTTTTTCACACTTAAGCTTCAAAAATAGGCCATCGAAAGCCAAAATCATGCAACAGCCACGAGACGGCCTGGGTAACACTTCAAACACCTCGGGAGGGACCATTGTGTGTTGTGCAAACTTACAGAACTAGCACGGGACTCCCGGTTTGAAAACAAAGTCCAAAAATGCACTTTTTCATAGTTAAGCTTGAAAATAGGCTATTAAAGGCCAAAATCTTGCAACAGCCATGAGATGGCCTGGGTTACACCTCAAACACCTCGGGAGGTGCCAATGTGAGTTGTGGAAACTTATGGAACTAGCACGGGACTCCCGATTCGAAAACTAAGTCCAAAAATGTACTTTTTCACACTTAAGCTTGAAAAATAGGCCATCGGAGGCCAAAATCGTGCAACAGTCACAAGACGGCCTGGGAAACACCTCCAGCACCTCGGGTGGGACTAATGTGAGTTGTGAAAACTTACGGAACTAGCACGGAACTCTTAGTTCAAAAATTAAGTCCAAAAATGCACTTTTTCACACTTAAGCTTTAAAAATATGCCATCGGTGGTCAAAATCATGCGACAGCCACGAGATGGCCTTGGGAACACCTCAAACAACTCGAGAGGGGACAATGTAAGTTGTGGAAACTTACGGAACTAGCACGGGACTCCCGGTTTGAAAACTAAGTCCAAAAATGCCCTCTTCCACACTTAAGTTTGAAAATAGGCCATCGGACACCAAAATCGTGCAAGAGCTACGAGACGGCCCGGGTAACACCTCAAACACCTCAGGAGGGAAAACACCTCAGGAGGGACCGATGTGAGTTTTGGAAACTTGCGAAACTAGCACGGGACTCCCGGTTCAAAAACTAAGTCTAGAAATGCACTTTTTTACACATAAACTTGAAAAGTAGGCCATCGGTGGCCAAAATCGTGCAACAGTCATGAGATAGCCTGGGGAACACCTCAAACACCTCGGGAGGGACCAATGTGAGTTGTGGAAACTGACAGAACTAGCACAGGACTCCCGGTTTGAAAACTAAGTCCAAAAATATACTTTTTCACAATAAAACTTGAACTTAAGCTTGAAAATAGGCCATCGGAGGCCAAAATTGTGCAACAGGCATGAGACGATCGGGGAACACCTCAAACACCTCGGGAGGGACCAATGTGAATTGTGAAAACTTACGGAACTAGCACGGGACTCCCGGTTTAAAAACTAAGTCGAAAAATGCATTTTTTCACACTTAAGCTTGAAAAATAGGCTATCGGAAGCTAAAATCGGGCAACAGCCACGAGACGGCCCGGGAAACACCTTAAACACCTCAAGAGGGACCAACATGAGTTGTGGAAACTTACAGAACTAGCATGGGACTCCCGGTTCGAAAACTAAGTCTAAAAATGCACTTTTTCACGGTTAATCTTGAAAATAGGCTATCAGAGGCCAAAATCTTGCAACAGCCACGAGATGGCCCGGGTTACACCTCAAACACCTTGGGAGGTACCAATGTGAGTTGTGGAAACTTATGGAACTAGTACGGGACTCCCGGTTCGAAAACTAAGTCCAAAAATTCACTATTTCACACTTAAGATTGAAAAACAGGCCATCGGAGGCCAAAATCGTGCAACCATTACAAGACGGCCCGGGTAACACCTCCAACACCTTGGGTAGGACCAATGTGAGTTGTGGAAACTTACGGAACTAGCACGGAACTCCCGGTTCAAAAACTAAGTCCAAAAATGCACTTTTTCACACTTAAGCTTGAAAAGTAGGCCATCGGAGGCCAAAATTGTGCGACAACGACGAGATGGCCTTGGGAACACCTCAAACACCTCGGGAGGGGACAATGTAAGTTGTGGAAACTTACAGAACTAGCACGAGACTCCTGGTTTGAAAATGAAGTCGAAAAATGCACTCTTTCACACTTAAGTTTGAAAATAGGCCATCGAACACCAAAATCGTGCAAGACCCACGAGACGGCCTGAGTAACACCTCAAACACCTCGAGAGGGACCGATGTGAGTTGTGGAAACTTGTGGAACCAGCACGGGACTCCCGCTGCAAAAACTAAGTTCAAGAATGCACTTTTTTACACTTAAGCTTGAAAAATAAGCCATCAGTGGCCAAAATTGTGCAATAGGCACGAGACAGCTTAGAGAACACCTCAAACACCTCCGAAGGGACTAATTCGAGTTATGGAAACTTACAGAACTAGCACAGAACTCCCGGTTTGAAAACGAAGTCAAAAAATACACTTTTTCACACTTCAGCTTGAAAATTGGCTATCGGAGGGCAAAATCGTGCAACAGCCACAAGACGGTCCGGGGAAGAACTCAAACACCTCGGGAGGGACCAATGTGAGTTGTGGAAACTTACGGAACATGCACGGGACTCCCGGTTTGAAAACTAAGTCCAAAAATTCACTTTTTCACACTTAAGCTTGCAAATGGGCCATCGGAGGCCAAAATTTTGTAACAGCCACGAGACGGCCCGGGTAACACCTCAAACACCTCAGGAGGGACCAATGTGAGTTACGGAAACTTACGGAACTAGCACCGGATTCCCGGTTTGAAAACTAAGTCGCAAAATGCATTTTTTCACATTTAAGCTTGAAAAATAGGCTATCGGAAGGCAAAACAGGAAACACCTCAAACACCTCGAGATGGACCAATGTGAGTTGTGGAAACTTATGGAACTAGCACGGGACTCCCGGTTCGAAAACTAAGTCCAAAAATTCACTGTTTCACACTTAAGCTTGAAAAATAGGCCATCAAAGGCCAAAATTGTGCAATAGCCACGAGACGTCCCATACAACACCTCAAACACCTCGGGAGGGACCAATGTGAGTTGTGGAAACTTAAGGAACTTGCACGGAACTCTCGGTTCAAAAACTAAGTCGAAAAATGCACTTTTTCACACTTAAGTGTGAAAAATAGGCCATCGGAGGCAAAAATCGTGCAACAGCCACGTGATGGCCTTAGGAACACCTCAAACACCTCGGGAGGGGCCAATGTAAGTTGTGGAAACTTATGGAACTAGCACGGGACTCCCGGTTTGAAAACTAAGTCCAAAAATGCACTCTTTCACACTTAAGTTTGAAAATAGGCCATCGGAGACCAAAATCGTGCAAGAGCTATGAGATGGCCTGGGAAACACCCCTAACACCTCGGGAGGGACCGATGTGAGTTGTGGAAACTTGCGGAACTAGCACAGCGCTCCGAGTTCGAAAACTAAGTCAAAAAATGCACTTTTTTACACTTGAAGTGGAAAAGTAGACCATCGGTGGCCAAAATCGCGCAACAGCCACGAGACGGCCTAGGGGACACCTCAAACACCTCGGGTGCGAGCAATGTGAGTTGTGGAAACTTACAGAACTAAGATAGGACTCCCGGTTTGAAAACTAAGTCCAAAAATGTACTTCTTCACACTGGAGCTTGAACTTAAGCTTGAAAATAGGCCATCGGTGGCCAAAATCGTGTAACAGCCATGAGACAGTCCGAGGAACACCTCAAACACCTTGGCGGGGACCAATGTGAGTTGTGGAAACTTACGGAACTAGCACGGGACTTCTGGTCTGAAAACTAAGTCCAAAAATGCACTTTTTCACATTTAAGCTTGCAAGTAGGCCATCGGAGCCCAAAATTGTGCAACAGCCATGAGACGGCTCGGGTAACACCTTAAACACCTCGGGACGGACCAATGCGAGTTATGGAAACTTACGAAACTAGCGCGGGACTCCCGGTTTGAAAACTAAGTCCAAAAATGCATATTTTCACACTTAAGCTTGAAAAATAGGCTATCGGCAACCAAAATCGTGCAACAACCACGATAGAAAACACCTCAAACACCTCGGGAGGGACCAATGTGAGTTGTGGAAACTTACGGAACTAGCACGGGACTCCCGGTTCAAAAACTAAGTCCAAAAATGCACTTTTCACACTTAAGCTGGAAAAATTGGCCATCGAAGGCCAAGATCGTGCAACAACCACGAGACGCCCCAGGTAATACCTCAAACACGTCGGGAGTGACCAATGTGAGTTGCGAAAACTTACGGAACTAGCACGGGACTCCCAGTTTGGAAACAAAGTCCAAAAAAGCACTTTTTCACGGTTAAACATGAAAATAGGCTATCAGAGGCCAAAATCTTGCAACAACCACAAGACGGCCCGAGTTACACCTCAAGCACCTCGGGCGGTACCGATGTGAGTTATGGAAACTTATGGAACTAGCACGGGACTCCCAGTTCGCAAACTAAGTCCAAAAATGCGCTTTTTCACACTTAAGCATGAAAAATAGGCTATTGGAGGCCAAAATCGTGCAACAGTCACAAGATGGCCTAGGTAAAACCTCCAACACCTCGGGTGAGACCAATGTGAGTTGTGAAAACTTACGGAACTCCCCGTTCAAAAACTAAGTCCAAAAATGCACTTTTTCACCCTTAAGCTTGAAAAATAGGCCATCGGAGGACAAAATCATGTGACAGCCACGAGATGGCCTTGGGAACACCTCGGGAGGGGACAATGTAAGTTGTGGAAACTTACGGAACTAGCACGGGACTCCCGGTTTGAAAATTGAGTCCAAAAATACACTCTTTCACACTTAAGTTTGAAAATAGGCCATCGGACACCAAAATCGTGCAAGAGCTACGAGACGGCCCGAGTAACACCTCAAACACCTCGGGAGAGACTGATGTGAGTTGTGGAAAATTGTGGAACTAGCGTGGGACTTCCGGTTAGAAAACTAATTCCAAAAATGCATTTTTTTACACTTAAACTTGAAAAGTAGGCCATCAGTGGCCAAAATTGTGCAACAGTCACGAGACGGCCTGGGGAATACCTCAATAACCTCGGAAGGGACCAATGTGAGTTGTGAAAACTTACTGAACTAGCACAGGACTCCCTATTTGAAAACTAACTCCAAAAATACACTGTTTCACACTTCAATTTGAAAATAGGCCATCGGAGGCAAAAATCGTGCAACAGCCACGAGACAGTCTAGGGAACACCTCAAACGCCTCGGGAGGGACCAATGTAAGTTGTGGAAACTTGCGGAACTAGCACGGGACTCCTGGTTTGAAAACTATGTCCAAAAATGCACTTTTTCACACTTAAGCGTGCAAATAGGCCATCGGAGGCCAAAATTGTGCAACAGCCACGAGATAGCCCAGGCAATACCTCAAACACCTCGGGAGGGACCGATCTGAGTTATGAAAACTTACGGAACTAGGACGGAACTCCCGGTTTGAAAACTAAGTCGAAAAATGTATTTTTTCACACTTAAGCTTGAAAAATAGGCTATCGGAAGCCAAAATCGTGCAACAGTCACGAGATGGCCTAGGAAACACCTCAAACACCTCGGTGGAAGGCCAATGTGAGTTGTGGAAACTTACGAAATCAGCACGGGATTGTCGGTTCAAAAACTAAGTCCAAAAATGCACTTTTTCACACTTAGGCTTGAAAAATAGGCCATTGGAGGCCAAAATCGTGCGACAGCCACGAGATGGCCTTGGAAACACCTCAAACACCTCGGGACGGGACAATGTAAGTTGTGGAAACTTACGGAACTAGCACGGGACTCCCGGTTTGAAAATTGAGTCAAAAAATACACTATTTCACAAATAAGTTTGAAAATAGGCCATCGGACACCAAAATCGTGCAAGAGCTACGAGACGGCCCGAGCAACACCTCAAACACCTCGGGAGAGACTGATGTGAGTTGTGGAAAATTGTGGAACTAGCACGAGACTTTCGGTTCGAAAACAAATTTCAAAAATGCATTTTTTACACTTAAACTTGAAAAGTAGGCCATCAGTGGCCAAAATTGTGCAACAGCCACGAGACGGCCTGGGGAACACCTCAATAACCTCGGAAGGGACCAATGTGAGTTGTGAAAACTTACAGAACTAGCACAGGACTCCCTATTTGATAGCTAAGTCCAAAAATGCACTATTTCACACTTCAGTTTGAAAATAGGCCATCGGAGGCAAAAATCGTGCAACAGCCACGAGACGGTTCGGGGAACACCTCAAACACCTCGGGAGGGACCAATGTAAGTTGTGGAAACTTACGGAACTAGCACGGGACTCCTGGTTTGAAAACTAAGTCTAAAAATGCACTTTTTCACACTTAAGCTTGCAAATAGGCCATCGGAGGCCAAAATTGTGCAACAGCCAAGAGATAGCCCGGGCAATACCTTAAACACCTCGGGAGGGACCGATGTGAGTTATGGAAACTTACGGAACTAGGACGGGACTCCTGGTTTGAAAACTAAGTCGAAAAATGTATTTTTTCACACTTAAGCTTGAAAAATAGGCTATTAGAAGCCAAAATCGTGCAACAGTCACGAGATGGCCCAGGAAACACCTCAAACACCTCGGCAGAAGACCAATGTGAGTTGTGGAAACTTACGAAATCAGCATAGGATTGCCGGTTCCAAAACTAAGTCCAAAAATACACTTTTTCACACTTAAGCTTGAAAAATCGGCCATCGAAGGCCAAATAGTGCAACAACAATGAGACGGCCCAGGTAACACCTCGAACACCTTGGGAGGGACCAATGTGAGTTGTGAAAAATTACGGAACTAGCACGGGACTCCCGGTTTGAAAACAAAGTCCAAAAATGCACTTTTTCACAGTTAAGCTTGAAAATAGGCTATTAGAGGGCGAAATCTTGCAACAGCCACGTGATAGCCCGGGTTACACCTCAAACACCTCGAGAGGTACCAATGTGAGTTGTGGAAACTTATGGAACTGGCACGGGACTCCCAGTTCGAAAACTAAGTCCAAAAATGCACTTTTCACACTTAAGCTTGAAAAATAAGACATCGGATGCGAAAATCACGCAACAATGACAAGACGGCCTGGGTAAGACCTCTAACACCTCGCGTGGGACCAATGTGAGTTGTCAAAACTTACGCAACTAGCACGGAACTCCTGGTTCAAAAACTAAGTACAAAAATGCACTTTTTCACATTTAAGCTTGAAAAATAGGCCATCGGAGGCCAAAATCATGCGACAGCCACGAGATGGCATTTGGAACACCTCAAACACCTCGGGAGGGGATAATGTAAGTTTTGAAAACTTACGGAACTAGCACGGGACTCCCGGTTTAAAAACTAAGTCCAAAAATGCACTCTTTCACACTTATGTTTGAAAATAGGCCATCAGACACCAAAATCATGGAAGACCACGAGACGGCCCAGGGTAACACCTCAAACACCTCGGGATGGACCGATGTGAGTTTTGGAAGCTTGCGAAACTAGCACAGGACTCCCAGTTCAAAAACTAAGTCCAAAAATACACTTTTTTACACTTAAACTTGAAAAGTAGGCCATCGGTGGCCAAAATCGTGCAACAGCCACGGGACTACCCAGGGAATACCTCAAACACCTCGGGATGGACCAAAGTGAGTTTTGGAAACTTACAAAACTAGCACAGGACTCCCGGTTTGAAAACGAAGTCCAAAAATGCACGTTTTCACACTGAAGCTTGAACTTAAGCTTGACAATAGGCAATCGGCGGCCAAAATCGTGCAACAGCCATGAGACGGTCTGGGGAACACCTCAAACACCTCGAGAGAGACCAATGTGAGTTGTGAAAAATTACGGAACTAGCACGGGTCTCCCGGTTTGAAAACTAAGTCGAAAAATACACTTTTTCACACATAAGCTTGCAAATTGGCCATCGGAGGCCAAAATTGTGCAACAGTCACGAGACGGCCCGGGTAACACCTCAAACACCTCGGGAGGGACCAATGCGAGTTATGGAAACTTACGGAACTATCACGGGACTCCCGGTTTGAAAAATAAGTCAAAAAATGCATTTTTTCACACTTAAGCTTGAAAAATAGGCTATCGGAAGCCAAAATCGTGCAACAACCACGAGACGGTGCAGGAAACAGCTCAAACTCCTCGGGAGGGACCAATTTGAGCCATGGAAACTTACGGAACTAGAACGGGACTCCCGGTTCGAAAACTAAGTCTAAAAATGCACTTTTTCACACTTAAGCTCGAAAAATAGGCCATTGAAGGGCAAAATCGTGCAACAGCCACGAGACGGCCCGGGTAACAGCTCAAACACCTCGGGAGGGTCCAATGTGAGTTTTAAGAACTTACGGAACTAGCACGGGACTCCCGGTTTGAAAACAAAGTCCAAAAATACACTTTTTGGCAGCTAAGCTTGAAAATAGGCTATCAGAGGCCAAAATCTTACAACAGCCATGAGACGGCCTAGGTTACACCTCAAACACCTCAGGAGGTACCAATGTGAGTTGTCGAAACTTATGGTACTAGCACGGGACTCCCGGTTCGAAAACTAAGTCCAAAAATACAATTTTTCACACTTAAGCTTGAAAAATAGGCCATCGGAGGCGAAAATCGTGCAACAGTCATAACACGGCTTGGGTAACACCTCTAACACCTCGGGTGGGACCAATGTGAGTTGTGGAAACTTACGGAACTAGCATGGAACTCCTGGTTCAAAAACTAAGTCCAAAAATGCACTTTTTCACACTTAAGCTTGAAAAATGGGCCATTGGAGGCCAAAATCGTGCGACAGCCACGAGATGGCCTTCGGAACACCTCAAACACCTCGGGAGGTGCCAATGTGAGTTGTGGAAACTTATGGAACTAGCACGGGACTCCCGGTTCGAAAACTAAGTCCAAAAATGTACATTTTCACACTTAAGCTTGAAAAATAGGCCATCGGTGGCCAAAATCGTGCAACAGTCACAAGACGGCCTGGGAAACACCTCCATCACCTCGGGTGCGACTAATGTGAGTTGTGAAAACTTACGGAACTAGCACGGAACTCTCAGTTCAAAAACTAAGTCCAAAAATGCACTTTTTTAACACTTAAGCTTGAAAAAAAGGCCATCGAAGGCCAAAATCGTGAAACAGCCACGAGATGGCCTGGGTAACACCTCAAACACCTCGGAACGGAACAATGTGAGTTGTGGAAACTTACAGAGCTATCACAGGACTCCCGATTTTGAAAACTAAGTCCAAAAATGCACTTTTTCACACTAAAGCTTGAAAATAGGCCATCGGAGACCAAAATCATGCAACAACCATGAGACAGTCCAGGGAACACCTCAAACACTTTGGAAGGCACCAATGTGAGTTGTGGAAACTTACGGAACTAGCACGGGACTCCCGGTTTGAAAACTAAGTCCAGAAATGCATTTTTTCACACTTAAGCTTGAAAAATAGGCTATCGGAAACCAAAATCGTGCAACATCCACGAGACGGCCCAGGAAACACCTCAAACACCTCGGGAGGGACCAATGTGAGTTTTGGAAACTTACGAATCTAGCACGGGACTCCCGGTTCGAAAACTAAGTCCAAAAATGCACTTTTTCACACTTAAGCTTGAAAAATAAGACATCGGATGCCAAAATCGTGCAACAGTCACGAGACGGTCTAGGGAACACCTCAAACACCTTGGAAGGCACCAATGTGAGTTATGGAAACTTACGAAACTGGCACGGGACTCCCAGTTTGAAATCTAAGTCAAAAAATGTATTTTTTCACACTTAAGCTTGAAAAATAGGCTATCGAAAACCAAAATCGTGCAACATCCACGAGACGGCCCAGGAAACACCTCAAACACCTCGGGAGGGACCAATGTGAGTTTTGGAAACTTACGAAACTAGCACGGGACTCCCGGTTCGAAAACTAAGTCCAAAAATGCACTTTTTCACACTTAAGCTTGAAAAATAAGACATTGGACGCCAAAATCGTGCAACAATGACAAGACGGCCTGCGTAAGACCTCTTACACCTCGCGTGGGACCAATGTGAGTTGTCGAAACTTACGCAACTAACATGGAACTCCCGGTTCAAAAACTAAGTCCGAAAATGTACTTTTTCACATTTAAGCTTGAAAAATAGGCCATCGGAGGCCAAAATCATGCGACAACCACGAGATGGCCTTGGAAACACCTCAAACACCTCGGGAGGGGATAATGTAAGTTTTGAAAACTAACGGAACTAGCACGGGACTCCCGGTTTAAAAACTAAGTCCAAAAATGCACTCTTTCACACTTGAGTTTGAAAATAGGCAATCGGACACCAAAATCATGCAAGACCCACGAGACGGCCCAGGGTAACACCTCAAACACCTCGGGATGGACCGATGTGAGTTTTGGAAGCTTGCGAAACTAGCACGGGACTCCTAGTTCGAAAACTAAGTCCAAAAATGCACTTTTTTACACTTAAACTTGAAAAGTAGGCCATCGGTGGCCAAAATTGTGCAAGAGCCACGGGACGGCCCAAGGAACACCTCAAACACCTCGGGATTGACCAAAGTGAGTTTTGGAAACTTACAGAACTAGCACAGGACTCTCGGTTTGAAAACGAAGTCCAAAAATGCACTTTTTTACACTGAAGCTTGAACTTAAGCTTGAAAATAGGCAATCGGAGGCCAAAATCGTGCAACAACCATGAGACGGGCCGGGGAACACCTCAAACACCTCGAGAGGGACCAATGTGAGTTGTGGAAACTTACGGAACTAGCATGGGTCTCCCGGTTTGAAAACTAAGTCGAAAAATATACTTTTTCACACACAAGCTTGCAAATTGGCCATCGGAGGCCAAAATTGTGCAACAGTCACAAGACGGCCCGGGTAACACCTCAAAGACCTCGGGAGGGACCAATGCAAGTTATGGAAACTTACGAAACTGTCACGGGACTCCCGGTTTGAAAAATAAGTCAAAAAATGCATTTTTTCACACTTAAGCTTGAAAAATAGGCTATCGGAAGCCAAAATCGTGCAACAATCACGAGACGGCGCAGGAAATAGCTCAAACTCCTCGGGAGGGACCAATGTGAGCCAAGGAAACTTACGGAACTAGCACGGGGCTCCCGGTTCGAAAACTAAGTCCAAAAATGCACTTTTTCACACTTAAGCTCGAAAAATAGGCCATTGAAGGGCAAAATCGTGCAACAGCCACGAGACGGCCCGGGTAACAGCTCAAACACCTCGGGAGGGTCCAATGTGAGTTTTAAAGAACTTACGGAACTAGCACGGGAGTCCCGGTTTGAAAACTAAGTCCAAAAATGTACTTTTCTGCAGTTAAGCTTGAAAATAGGCTATCAGAGGCCAAAATCTTGCAACAGCCATGAGACGGCCTGGGTTACACCTTAAACCCCTCAGGAGGTACCAATGTGAGTTGTCGAAACTTATGGAACTAGCACGGGACTCTCGGCTCGAAAACTAAGTACAAAATTGCATTTTTTTGCACTTAAGCTTGAAAAATAGGCCATCGGAGGCCAAAATCGTGCAACAGTCATAAGACGGCCTGGGTAACACCTCCAACACCTCGGGTGGGACCAATGTGAGTTGTGGAAACTTACGGAACTAGCACGGAACTTCCGGTTCAAAAACTAAGTCCAAAAATGCACATTTTCACACTTAAGCTTGAAAAATTGGCCATTGGAGGCAAAAATTGTGCGACAGCCACGGGATGGCCTTGGGAACACCTTAAACACCTCTGTAGGGGAAAATATAAGTTATGGAAACTTACGGAACTAGCACGGGACTCTCGGTTTGAAAACTAAGTCCAAAAATGCACTTTTTCACACTTAAGCTTCAAAAATAGGCTATCGGAGGCCAAAATCGTGCAATAGCCACGAGACGGCCCAGGAAACACCTCAACCACTTCAGGAGGGACCAATGCGAGTTATGGAAACTTACGAAACTAGCACGGGACTCCCGGTCCGAAAACTAAGTCCAAAAATGCACTTTTTCACACTTAAGCTTGAAAAATAGGCCATCGAAGGCCAAAATCGTGCAACAGCCATGAGACGGCCTGGGTAACACCTCAAACACCTCGGAACGGACCAATGTGAGTTGTGGAAACTTACAGAACTAGCACAGGACTCCCGATTTTGAAAACTAAGTCCAAAAATGCACTTTTTCACACTGAAGCTTGAACTTAAGCCTGAAAATAGGCCATCGGAGGCCAAAATCGTGCAATAACCATGAGACGGTCCGGGGAACACCTCAAACACCTTGGAAGGGACCAATGTGAGTTGTGGAAACTTACGGAGCTAGCACGGGGCTCCCGGTTTGAAAACTAAGTCCAAAAATACACTTTTTCACACTTAAGCTTGCAAATAGTCCATCGGAGGCCAAAATTGTGCAACAGCCACGAGACAACCCGGGTAACACCTCAAACACCTTGGGAGGGACCAATGTGAGTTATGGAAACTTACAGAACTAGCACGGGACTCCCAGTTTGAAAACTAAGTCAAAAAATGTATTTTTTCACACTTAAGCTTGAAAAATAGGCTATCGGAAACCAAAATCGTGCAACATCCACGAGACGTCCCAGGAAACACCTCAAACACCTCGGGACGGACCAATGTGAGTTTTGGAAACTTACGAAACTAGCACGGGACTCCCGGTTCGAAAACTAAGTCCAAAAATGCACTTTTTCACACTTAAGCTTAAAAAATAGGCCATCGAAGGCCAAAATCGTATAGCAGCCACGAGACGGCTCGGGTAACACCTCAAATACCTCGGAAGGGACCAATGTGAGTTGTTAAAAATTACGGAACTAGCACGGGACTCCCGGTTTGAAAACAAACTCCAAAAAAGCACTTTTTCACACTTAAGCTTAAAATTGGCTATCAGAGGCCAAAACCGTGCAACAGTCACAAGACGGCCTGGGTAACACCTCCAACACCTCGGGTGGGACCAATGTGAATTTTGGAAACTTATAGAACTAGCACGAAACTCCCGGTTCAAAAACTAAGTCCAAAAATGCACTTTTTCATGCCTAAGCTTGAAAAATAGGTCATCGGAGGCCAAAATCGTGCGACAGCCACGAGATGGCCTTGGGAACACCTCAAACACCTCGGGAGGGGACAATGTAAGTTTTGGAAACTTACGGAACTAGCACGGGACTCCCGATTTGAATACTAAGTCCAAAAATGCACTCTTTCACACTTAAGTTTGAAAATAGGCCATCAGACACCAAAATCGTGCAAGAGCTACGAGACGGCCCGGGTAACACCTCAAACACCTCGGTAGGGACCGATGTGAGTTTTGGAAACTTGCGGAACTAGCACGGGACTCCCGGTTCGAAAACTAAGTCCAAAAATGTACTTTTTTACACTTAAACTTTAAAAGTAGGCCATCGGTGGCCAAAATCGTGCAACAGCCACGAGACGGCCTGGGGAACACCTCAAACACCTCTGGGGGGACCAATGTGAGTTGTGAAAGCTTACAGAACTAGCACAGGACTCTCCGTTTGAAAACTAAGTCCAAAAATACACTTTTTCACACTGAAGCTTGAACTTAAACTAGAAAATAGGCCATTGGAAGCCAAAATCGTGCAACAGCCATGAGACGGTCCGGGGAAGACCTCAAACACCTCGGAAGGGACCAATGTGAGTTGTGGAAACTTACGAAACCAGCACGGGACTCCCGGTTTGAAAACTAAGTCGAAAAATACACTTTTTCACATTTAAGCTTGCAAATAGGCCATCGGAGGCCAAAATTGTGCAACAGCCACGAGACGGCCCGGGTAATACAGGACTCATGGTTTGAAAACTGAGTCCAAAATTGCACTTTTTCGCACTTAAGCTTGAAAATAGACCTTCGGGGGCCAAAATCGTACAACAGCCACCGGGACGGCCCGGGGAACACCTCAAACCCATCGGGAGGGACCAATGTAAGTCGTGGATACTTGCGGAACTTGCACCGGACTCCGATTTGAAAACTAATTCGAAAAATGCATGTTAATTGTCTAATTTGCATTTTTTTTGTTTTTTTGTGTTTCATTTTTTTGCAGATTCGGGATTTGATATAGACATGTTTGGTAATTTGGAGGGCAGATGGTTGCTCATTTTGTGTTTTTGTTCATATTACCTTACATGTATTTTGGTTGCGTTGTAAATTTTAAATTTTTGTTGGTATTACAGGGCATGTTGGGTAATTCGCCCTTGATATTTTATTTTTATTGATATTAGTAGACATGTTTTGTTGTTGGATATTAGGAGATGTGCTTGGTAATCTGCATGTGGTTGATATGATATTTTTGTGGATATTAGTATACATCGTTTGTGGATATTAGGAGACATGTTTATAATCCGGATGCAGTTCATATTGTATTTTTGTGGATAGTGTTGAAATTCGATTGTGATGTTTATGAAAATGAACAGATTTTTGTATTGATTTGTAATATATATTTTATTGAACAGGTTATTGAAACGCGCAGAGAATTGTTACTGAAAAGAAAAAAATTTGGAATTAAATAGTACCCCCATTTTCAAATTTTTTTAATTTTTGTTAGTGACGAAATAAAAAAGTCGCTATTAGTTTTCAAAAAACATGACGAATAATTTCGTCACTAATGATATAATACGAAACAAATTATTTCGTCACTAATGATATAATACGAAACAAATAATTTCGTCACATTTGCTGAATATTTCGTCGCTAAATTGAAATATTTGGTGACAAAATATTTTTTATCATTGAAGAATTTTCTTTTCTGTTCATTTTAGTGACGAATTTTTTTGTCACCTTTATCCACATCATTGGTGAGGAAAACTTTCGTCACTAAAATCTATTTGGGGCCGAAATATTTCGTCGCTAAAAACAATTAAAATAAAATATTATTTAGTTTAGGTGAGGAAATTGATGTTATAGAGGACGGAAAATTCAACATTCAGCGATGAAATATTTCGTCGCCAAAAAAAATAGACGACGAAACTGTTTTTTGTCACCAGGTACTTTCAGCGACGACGTATAGCCCACGAATGTGGTGACAAATTTTTTTCTTCATAGATCACTTTAGTAACGAAAATTTGATGTTTGGAGATAAAATCAGTCTGTCACCAAAGGCCTTTTTTGTTGTAGTGTAAGACTTTTTTACTATATGTTTGTTTTTCTAAAATGATTTATATTAAGCTATTCATTATTTAGCCTAAATAATTATCCATGGTGATTTGTATACCCTTATACCCTTAGTATAATATCCATCACTCTGACATTTATAGTTATTAAAACCCTTTAAAGTCAAGAAACTTAAGGAAGAATGGTTTACCCCATTAATCAGGACCTAGGCTTGAGATGAACATTGTCTTTTTTTTCTCTCTCCTGTGTTTATTTGTAATTATTATCTGACTTGTGTTATGTAAATAATAATTCTCATGTCCGTTTCAGATGTTTATCTGCATATTTTATTTCATTCCGCTGTATTATTTAATTTAGTTGTTTCGAACTAATCTTAAAAATTTTAGAATTTAACTAGTTGTGAATCCAATTTAAATCTTTTGTCTATTTCTATTAAGTAAAATTGTTTGGAAAAATTACAGTTTTGTTATTAAACTCAACAAAAAAGCGTATTTTAGACATTTTATGTGCAAATACATTGAGTTTGATGATTTAAAAATTATTTTTTCATTTGTTTTATTTAACGAAAATAGGCTACTGGTCTAGATTGAAAATAAAACAAAAGATTATAGCTTAAATTGATGAAATTAAGAACTCGTTGAGTTTAATAACTAAAATATCATTTTTCGTTAGTTTTACTTAATGGAATTAGGCTAATGATTTATATTGAAAACAAATAAAAAATTTAAAAAACTTTGAGATATTTTTTTTTAAAAACAAATTCTCCTTATATTTTTTAACATAATAAAATATGCCAATTAAATATATAATTAATGCAATGGTTCAATTTAAAATTGAAATAAAATGATATTAAAATCATAAAATGACGTAATTTTTCTTTAATTTTAAGATAAATTATACTTTGCCCTTTTATGTTTGGTCAATTTTCCATTTTGGCTCTTAAAGTTACTTCTTCTTTTTTTTTTTTTTACCATTCATGTTTCATGTTTTTCATAATTTACTCTAAAGCTAACTTCTATTCAAAATTAAACAGAAAATGACACATACCAATCACACGACATAAAAATATTTTATTACATATAACTCAGATATCTGATACAAATTCAAACCCCAAATAATAATATATTTTTATATTATATGACAATATCATGACATTTTTTGTCTAATTTTGAACATAAGTTAGCTTTACAAATGAATTGGGAAAAATTTAAAATATGAAGAGCCAAAATAAGAAAAATCAAATTAAGTTAAAGCAAAAAAATGACCAAACATAAAGAAGTTACCCTTAATTTTAAACATAAAGTATTAAATTATCGTGACAAAATCAATATTACATAGAGATCCAAATCTATTAGATGATAGGGTTCAACATGCATGCATGACATTAACATTAGCTAGGAGTGTAAAAATAGCCAATTGCATGGGGTAGGCCGAGCTCGATTAGGCCTAGGGTAGGCCGGGCTCAATTAGGCCCGGGCTCGAGTCTAGCCCGGGACCCTAGACTTGGGCCTAGACCATCATTTTGAAGTCTGGCCCGACCCGTGGGCCGACCCATTGACCTACTCAAGGTTCACTCATAGCCTGGCCAAAGGCCTGGCCCGCCCGAAATCCAGTGTCATTTTTGGTGAAAAAAATAGAAAAAAATGTTCAAGCCTTACCCAAGCCTGAGCCCAGGCCCACCGGCCCAACCTGCCCAAGGCCCGAATAACCCCTGGCTTGGGCTTAATTTTCTGGTTTGTGGGCCGGGCCGGCTTGAATTGGCGGAGCCCATGAGACCCGACATGACCCGACCTGAGCCTGAGCCGGATAGATTCGGGCCAAATTTACACCCCTAACATTAACTAATGGTCTTGAATTTCTTTTTTACTCCCTACCTTTTAAAAAATGCACGTCTATATATAATACAACGGTTCAAATAAAAATTAAAATAAAATACTTTGTTTTCTAAATGGGGGAAAAAAATGAAAATGCATGGCATCATTATTAGCTAATGGCTTTGAATTTGTATTTTACTAAGATTGTTTTTGTTAATGAAATAATATATATTTATAATTTCTATAAAAAAAAGTAATAAAAAAAAACTCAGCAATAATGGGAGTTAATTTTTAAATTATAAAGTATACTATGCATCTCCAATTCAACACCCTCAATTAGAGGATGAAAATACATTTTTATTCAAAAAGTGAATATAGAGTATCTCACTATTCATTCAAACTCCAACCACAAATCATCATTTTATTCTCTAAAGATTTCCCAACAAAATGTTTAATCAAAAAGTGAATAATTTTTGTTCATTAAAAATATTTAATATTTAATTTTTTGTTAAATATATTTAATATTATTCTATTTTTAAAGGTATGATTTCATTCTTTTTAATGATACCAATTCTATAAAAATTAAATTTACGTATTAAAAGTTATTTGTAATATAATTAAAAATATAAAATAAATAGTGATTTAGAGTTGCTCCTCTGTTTTTCATCATTCCTCCAAATATGGAGGATCAACCCATCTTCCTCTCAAATGGAGATGGATTTAGAGAATGAGTTAGAGGTGAAAATCTTTCAAAAATAAAGAAATAGAAGATAAGTTGGAGATGCTCTAATGGGCTCTAGTTTTAGTGTGAAACAATCACAAATACCACATCATTTTGTATCTAATTATTTGATAGACAGAGACATGAATATGATTTTTATTCACATAAAATCTTATTTAGAATCATGCAAAATTTTATTTTATTTTTTATTTGTCAATCAAAAGAAGTAGAGTTCCAAATGGGGCAAAAATAAAATATTAGGGCCAAATTGAATTTATTTATTTATTTTTTTATATTTTATAAAAGGCTATATGTAAACAAACATATTTCAAAATTTTGGTGCAAATTGATTATTTTTTTAAATCATAAATAAAAATAATATTTTCAAGGGAATTTCTAGATAAATTTATATATACAATAAAATAAATTTAAATTTAGAGCAATTGTCACCCACTCACTTTAATGTGGTTCTTTTTTTGCGCACGTCTTCTATTAGAAAAGTTATTTGGTGATCATAAGACATGGTTAAATGGTATCCCAGAAAAAGTATTGTAATTAGTGAAACGAGTAGAATTCACAATTTTATATTGGGTGATGGAAATAGCAAGAAAGTATGATATTTAGTGATTGGTAAATATCACCAAGTCATATCCCAGGATCACCTAATAATTTTCACGTGATTTTGAAGATAGGGATATTGTTGTACCATAAGGGACTGTGGTCCCTCATGGGGATCAAAATTGGGTCTATTTTGATAATCAAAACCATTCATATTGTAGAGTTTGTCGAGTAGATCATCTATGAAAAAAAAAAAAAGATCAATCGGACATTTATAACTACATAAAAATGTTACATTTATTTTTAAAAATACAAACAACAAATATGATTTTGATAATAAATAATTTATTATTTAGAATCTGATCATATAATTACAAATATTTAATTAATTTAATTTTTTATATAAATATTTTACTCAACCACCCGTACAATATAAATAGCTTCGATTATGAAAACTGGCACGGGATGGAGGGTCATAGCAGTATCCCAGATCCGGTGATTTCTCGGTTTTGTTTTTTGTTATTTTGTTTTGTTTTTTGTTGGGACAAACAGAGAGACTAAGCATAAATAAAGGTGTTGACCGTTAGGTTTTCTTTGGCTCTTAACATATTAATAATATTAGGAATTATGAAAAAAATATCATTAAATATATCATGAAATTTTTTTATCTTTTAATTAATATGTCTTATTTTATTGTAGGTATAAATTACCTTCATAATATTTTTTTCATAATCCCTAACATTAATTTGACGGACACACACTGCGTTCATAGCTTACAAACCGGACCACTCTGGTCCTTAGGATTAGAAAGAAACCAAAGCCTACTGAAACTCTATAGTCAATAACTTGAAATGTTGTTGGAACATTTGAAACTTTTCACAGCCATTAATAATAAAATTGATATTTACATTTCTAAATATATGTATATGTATATTATTATATAAAGAACATATAACTCTTTTGATATAAACAGTCACTTTTTTCTATTATCGAAATTATCCTTTTATACTGGCTCTATATAAGTGTAGCATTGATTTTGAATTTCAAATTTGTTAAATTTTTTTTTTTTTTTTTCGTCCTATATTCAATTGTTGATTTTTGTAGCATACTCACAAGTGTGTGTATATAGAACACATATTCATCCAAACAAATCTTGACTTGCATGCACAGACACAATTTTCAAGTTTGAAATTGCAACTCATATCATATAGAGAAACAAAAAAATGTTTTCTTTATTGCATCCCTTCTTTCTCTCTCTTCTTCCCTTGTTTTTCTTCACACTTCTCCTTCTCAAATGGCTATCCACCACCCAAAAACCACACAAAAACCTACCACCATCTCCCTCAAAGCTCCCAATCATCGGAAACCTCCACCAAATGGGCCAATTCCCTCACCGCTCTCTCCTATCGCTATCACAAAAACACGGACCTCTCATGCTACTTCAATTTGGTAGCATGCCAGTTCTCGTGGTCTCGTCTGCAAAAGCAGCGCACGAAATCATGAAAACCCATGACCTCACTTTCTCCAACCGGCCTAAACTGAGAATTGCTAGCAAGCTCTTGTATGAAGCCAGGGATGTGGCTTTCGCCCGCTATGGCGAGTATTGGAGGCAGATGAGGAGCTTATGTGTGTTGCAGCTCCTAAACAACAAGCGGGTACTCTAAATAATATGGACAAAATCAACCACATAGAACATAAATAGAGCAATCCCAGTCACCTTACAATTTTCTATAAATTTATTAGTAGTCTAACAGTTGGGTTTTTGTGTATTTCTTATTTCATGAGTCCATTACATATACCAAATATTATTTTCAATTAATAAATTAATATGACTGCATGAGATGATCTATAGGAATATATTCCAGGTTTTCAATAAGGGAGCTTCTTTTTTAGTGTTGTTTTTTCGCCATCAATCTTCTACCTCTGTCCAAATATTATTGTACGAGTTATTATATTTTGGCTTTGGTGTCATTTTTATTTTCATAATTTTAATTATCTCAATTTTGATAATTATTTTATGATTTTGTCTAAATTTGGTCCAATTAATTACAATTGTTAGTATAATTTTATGGAAATTGTGCCCAATTTTTTTGTTTTTTTGCTGACAAAAAAAAAATATAGGGATTACCGATATAATTTTTCATAATATGTAATATGGATGCAAATCAAATTCATTAAAAAAAATTAAGGTTTTAGAGACCAAAATTTAGGGACAAAATAATTTTTTAAGGACCAAATAATTTTGTTGTGAAAAGTGTCATTATTATATTTTTGGCAACAAAAATTAGACATTAGTGATGAATTATTATCCTTTTGGGACCAAATTTTTTGTCTCAAAAAATAAATCATTTTGAAACTAAATTATTTTGTCCCTAAAAGTCTATTTATTAATAACATTTTAAAAATTTTGTCACTAAATGCTTTGTTTTTGACTTTTCGGGACGATCTTTTAGCAACTATCCTCATGACGATGGAAATTGGCCCCTAAATATCTTGGTAACAAAATTTTCACTTTTAGAGAGCAAAACATTTAGTCTCTAAAACTCTTAAATATTGTAGTGAATGTTAATTTTGTATTCGATTTTGAAAAGACAAAAATTTAATCGTTACACAATTACATTTACAAGTGCTTGTTTACGAGTGCACAGAGTCACATACTCCGAGAATACATAGCTCTATCATCAAATTGCTTGTGACTTTATTTTGGATAATCTATATATTGCTATAAGTTTTTCATTTAATTTACATCAATTATTTTTCTAACCCCGCATTCCAACAGGTAAAGTCTTTCTGCGCAGTGAGAGAAGAAGAAACGGCCCTTATGCTAGAGAAGATCAAACAATCATGTTCTTCTTCATCTTCAACAACAGTGAATTTGAGCGAAATGTTAGTGTCGCTTACGAATGGTGTCGTGTGTAGGGTGGCCTTGGGGAGGAAACACAGTGGGAGAAAGTTTAAGGAGCTTTTGGGAGAGTTTGTAGAGTTGTTGGGTGTTTTTGATTTGGGAGATTATATTCCATGGCTTGCTTGGGTGAATAGTTTCAATGGTTTGTATAAGAGAGTGGATAGAGTTGCTAAGGAGTTGGATGATTTTTTAGAGAGTGTAGTTGAAGAACATATGGATTTGAGGAGAGAGAAAAGTGGTGGTGAGAGAGCGGATCATGAAGGTGGTGATGAAATTCAACAAGACTTTGTAGATGTGTTGCTTGATATTCAAAGAGATAATAAGGTTGGCTTTCCTGTTGATAGGGATAGCATCAAAGCACTCATCTTGGTAAGACTTAACCTTCCTTTTCTTTCTTGTTCTTTTTTAACAAAATAAAAAAACATACTTATGAATCACTTTGATCAAACATGAACATGAATATTGAGTCTAACAGGCACACTATCTTATGTAATGTCACTGATTAATAATTAATAATGCTATACTTGACATCTTTTCATATTACATTCAATATATACCACATCATGTGTTAATTCATCATTTGCGTAATGGATCTCACCACTCATATTTATGTCAAATAATGTGCTAACACATGAGGTAATAAATTGAAGGTGGTATAAAAAGATGGCAAATTTAGCATTACTCTAATATAATATTATAAATTGGATTAGATGTACATCTTTTGTCTCTCACTAACTTAGCTATGTAATTCTCACTGTCATAATGTATGATTATTCATTGTTGATAATACCTGTTATATCTGCTACTTACTCCACAAATTTGATGACAAGGTTTGAGAAAAAAAATTCATTTACCCTACAAACTATCATTGGAAAATCAATCAGGGAGCTTTTGCAGCAAAAATTCTTGTTGAAAATACAATAAGTACTATTAGGCAGAGATTTTTTTGTCTCCTACTAACCTAATCATATAGTTTCCACTATTGCAATATGAAATTCCTCATTGTTAGGTAATACTGTGATATAGCATCCCCAAAATTTCTTGTTTAAAAAGCCAAAGCCAAATGAAATATTTGAAAAAGTGCTAAATTTGTATGTGTTGTAGGATATGTTTGCTGCTGGAACTGATACTACATACTCGGCTTTAGAGTGGGTGTTGGCAGAGCTCTTGAAACACCCCAAAGTCTTGAAAGAACTCCAGAACGAAGTGCGACGAATAGGCAACGGCAAGCAATACATAACTGAAAATGACTTGGAGAAAATTCACTACCTAAAAGCCGTGATCAAAGAGGCTATGCGCCTACATCCTCCTATTCCATTGCTAGTTCCTCGAAGATCAACCCAAGATGTCAAGTTAATGGGGTATGACATTGCTGCTGGCACACAAGTAATTACAAATGCTTGGGCGATTGGGAGAGACCCATTGTCATGGGATGAGCCAGAGGAATTCAGGCCCGAGAGGTTCTTGAGTACTTCAATAGATTTCAAAGGGCATGACTTCGAGCTAATGCCATTTGGTGCTGGGAGAAGGGGTTGTCCTGGAATTCAATTTGCCATGGCAGTGGATGAGCTTGCATTGGCAAATCTTGTGTACGAGTTTGATTTTGCTGTCCCTAATGGAGCAAGAGGAGAGGATTTGGACATGAGTGAAGCTATTGGTTTGACAGTCCACAAGAGGTCTCCTATATTGGCTGTTGTGACTCCTTGTTCCTTCTAGTCTCCACCTCATCCTTTCAAAAAAGAAAAAATTATTATTATTATGATATGTTGGTGTAGCATGCACTATTCACACACTATCAGAGTTTGTAAGAAAAATAAGTTTTGATTGGCTTAAAGTAATGTGCTAATTTGATAGTTCAAAATAAATAAATAATTAAGCAAAAAATAAATATTGGACAAGAAGTTACCAAATTTTATGTGATTTGACGAATTCTGCCTACATTAATAAATCTTTCGTTTTGTCCATTGTACTTAATTATGTATTTAACAAATAGGCTTTTCTAATTCTATTGGCATATTTCAATATTGAATATGAGAGTGTGTTGTGGGTCATATGCTTATTTTTGTTAACTTATGGGTCTCTAAATGGTCTGCAGGCAAAATATTCGACATTATTCAACTTAACAAACTCATTCCATGACTCATCTCAGTCCACTTGATTGAGTGTCCAACTCGTCCCAACTCATGAAAGATGACTTAGGGTTTTAAACAAAAGTTTTAAATGGAGTCCGCCCATAAATCCAACCCGCATGAGTTAGTCTAATTTTTAGTTTTATTTTTTTTTTGGTACTCTTATTTAAAGTTTTTATTGTTTTTATTCTTCTTCTTATTTAAACTTGTAGTATTTATGTTACTTGATTGTTTTTTGATTCTATGAGATGTAAAAAAGGTAAAAATAACAAAAACAAAATACTTGAATTATGTTAGAAAGTAAACAAAAAAAATAATTAATGAAAATATTAAAAATGTGAATGAAAAATAGGTAGAACTTAATAATATAAGTGTAATGAAAAATATGTAACCCGGTTCGGTTTGATTTTAGCCCGTAAAATTTAGGTTTATGGGTGAAACGTGGTTTTAGTTTTTTAAATAGATCTGACCCTTAGTCTACCTCATATAAAATTTTATTTTTTCTGATGAAATTACATTTTGCATTTCAATTTAACCGTTAAAATTCATTTTTAAGTAAGTAGAGTTTTCCATTTTACACTCATTTTTTAGAACCAGCAAAGCATGAAATATATGGTCTATATAAGTTTTGGGAAGTGATTGAGACCCCCTCCAATCACCACCCCCACCACCCCCCACACACATGTGGCGGGTGGTGATTGGAGGAGAAGGAAAAAAGGAAAAAGAAAAAAGAAAAAAGAAAAACTGACCAATCAGAGAGAGAGGGGGTCAAAGAGGGTGCCTCCTTGAGGGGGTCCAACTCATTTTCCATAAGTTTTTATGCCTTTCATCTTTTTATTTGTTGATGTGGTTGTCATTATAAAATTTTCCCTTTTGGGGCTAATTGGATGCGAATCCAAAAGCATCATCTATTGCGTTTATATTGGGAACAAATATTAGGTGTACAAGTACGAGGTAGAGTTTTCCATTTTACACTCATTTTTGGATCTATCATTTTCACACTTAAATTTGAGAACCAGCAAAACATGAAATATGTGGTCTATATAAGATTTTATGGCTTTGATCTTTTTATTTTATTTATTTGTTGATGTGATTGTCATTATAAAATTTTCCACTTGTGGGGCAACAAAAAGGAAATGAGCTTTTTACTATTTTTATTATGATGGAGTTATGGAGTATGGAATTATGATGGAGAAGTTAGAGAAGTTGGAAGTACAAAGATGGAGAATTTACATTGCTTTATTCATTGGCTTGAATGCCAATTTATAGAATACATATTGTATATACAGACAAAAACCAAAAGTTATTGCATATCTACCTCACGTCCAACTTCTACAACTTTTGACAAAACTTTACAACTTTTTGACAAAGTCTACAAGCCTAGGCATATGCTTATACAACATTTTCACAAAATTAAATACAAAGACAAAAAAAAGTCATAAATGAGAGACTACAATTATTTGTCAAATTATTTGTCATCTTTATACTACAATTATATACATACACTGTCTATCCTCCCCGATTTTCAAAGAGGTAGACTGCTATAGATAAGCTTTGGCTGAGCTGATTTGTTGTGTAGCGTCGGCTGAAAGGATATGGCTGATCACTTTTCGCCTAATAATGCAGCTTGCTTCACGTGTCTTGGATAAGGTTGGAGTCGATCAGGAGACAGCTGCATTTGATAGTGGGGTCCACTATGCTTCCATCCTGTTGATGAGATTGTGATATTCTTCATCAGTCTCTGATGGAGGGGAATCCGGATCATGGCTGTATTACTCATTCCGGAAATGTTCTACATCATCCGCTGTCATGGCTAGTTCCAACGAAAGATCTAAATTATTTCTCTTTTTGAGATTTATTAACATGTCAAGAGCCTCATTAATTTGTGTAGGAGACCTTTGATATGTTATGGGAAAATGGGTTACAAATAATATTCTACCATCTGTAATCATGAATGGCAATTTTGCTGAGCCATAGATGTTGGACACTGCTTGTGAAACATATATTAGACTGTCTATCCAATATTCTGTCAAAGAAAGTTTTTGAATATTTTCCAATCGTTCTCTCCGGTGATCTTCATCTAAATAATCATCTTCAAATTCAAAATCTTCAGTTTCTTTAAGATACCAAATCTGGTATGATTGGAAAAAATGTTTTTGTTCTTACCAACCAACAGTGCTAGAGATCAAGAAAGTAAAATATTTGCTCCATCGGAAGCCTTTTACTATCCATGAGAGCATTGCTTTGATGATCATTGGATAATCTATCCATTGAATTGGATCTAAAATTTGGAAAATAACTTGATTAGTTGTTCCTCAATCTATATCCTCAAAAAATCACATGTCATGGTTTGCCATGATAGTTATTTTGGAAATTCTATCTTTCAAATTTAATTTATCATAAGATCGTTCTAAGATTTGTCTAATCTTATCATGATAATCTTCAACTCGATTTTTGATTAGCATAAAAATTTCTTTTGGAAGCAAAGTTCTTGCTTTTTCAAAAAGACAAATTCGTTTTATTTGTTCAAAAACTGGATCAAAAAACTCATCTGATATGAGGTCTGATAGCTGAAGAAAATTGTTTATTTTTTCAAAATTAAAATCTTCATTCCAATTCATTTGTTTAAGGATATTGAAACAAAGATTTTGCAAATCTTTTAATTTAGCTGTTTGCTCAGCTAATTTGTTGGCCAGAACTCCCATGTGTTTTTGAAATTTCACTTTGTTGTCTACAATGTGAGTTTTCCAAACTCCATTGAGTTCTATACAAATTTCTCTGGATATACCAGGGTTGAAAAAATCTTTTATCTCAGATTCATCTGGTTTAGATGTCTGAATATTAGTTGGAACTGGGTTAGTTCTCATTTAATTCCTTAGATAAATAGGCATAGCTGGTGCACTGTAAAAAGCTTTTTTAACTTTGGTCATGCTATCATATGATTTATGACTAGCTCCTGGAAATCTACAAACTTGCTGATTGGCTTCATTCTAGTCTGTGTAAATTTCAGGTTGTTTTCTTGAGAATACAATATAAACTCTTTCTTGTTTGGGATTGTTTTTTTAGCAATTGCCACCCAATCTCCTTGAGCGGGTTGTTTACCCTTATCCATTGTTTCCTCTTGGTTTAGAGGTCTTCTGCAAAAATTAAAATTACTTATTTAGTAATTTAATTTTCTGAAACAATTCCTACTAAGAAAATCTGCAAGAAAGTTGTTAGTACCTTTAAGATATTCTACCTCAAAAGTGTATTCATAAATTTTATTATGCCAGGCTAATCTTCTTCCTTGTTCAATAGGTTTTTTTTTTTTTATCAAGAAATCTCTTACTGCCTTGTTATCAGTGCGTACAATAAAATTTTCTGGGGCTAAGTAAATATGAAAACTTTTTATTGCCAATTTTATTACAAGTAATTCTTTTTCAAAAATAATATATTTCTGTTTATTTGGTTTAAATGTTCTAGAATTATATCCACAAATTAATTCTTCTTTTTGTAATTTTATGGGTATTGGATTTTTCTTGGTCTGACCCCATTTTCTGATAAAGGTATCTCTTTATCATGCCATAAATTACTGGGTATAGCTTTAAGAACACATCCCCAGCATGCTTCTGAGGCATCTGTTTCTAGAATTAATTTATTACCTGTTTTAGGAAGATAAACATCTAGTAAAGTTTTAACATTTTCTTTAATTTGTTTAATTAAAGGAACATCTTCTACTGTCCATTTAAAAACAACATTTTTCCTTAATTTGGTTAACCAAGGAATTTCTATTTTTGAAAGATCTTTGATAAAATTTCGTCCATAATTTAAAATGCCTAATAAACTCTGTAATTCTGTTATAATTTCAAGAGTATCAGGAAAATCTCGTACTTTGGACAAAATATGTTCTTGTAATTTTAAACCATTCTGATATAAAATTATTCCCAAAAATTTAATTGATTCTTTTTCTAGTTCAATCTTTTTTGGAGACAAAATAATTCCATATTTTTGGAATTTTTCACAAAATAATTTTAAATGTTTTTTATGCTCCTCCTTGGTTTTAAAGAAGATAAGTATATCATCAATATAAACTACACAACAATCTTTAAGATCTTTAAAAATTGTATCCATCCACCGTTGAAATACCTGTGGTGCAGTATTTAATCCAAAAGGCATAACATTCCAGTGATAATGTCCTTTAGGTGTACTGAAAGTTGCCAATTTTTTTGACTCTTCAATCAATTGAATTTCCCAAAAGCCACTTTTACAATCAAATTTGCCAAAGATTTTTGATCCTTTGGTTAAGTTAATTAAAAATCTTTTCGTGAAATAAAATATCCATCAAATTCTAAATTTTCATTTAGCCGTTTATAGTTGACTACTATTCGGGCTTTTCCTCTTTTAATTTCAGCATGATTTCTTACCATAAAAGCTGGGCTAGGGTGAGGACTTCTAGTTTCTTCAATTAACTTTTTTGTCTAAAAGTTTCAGAAGTTGAATATCAAATTCATCTATATCTTGTCTAGTATAGATCATTGGTCTTACTCTAATTGGATGCGAATCCAGTAACATCATCTATTGCGTTTATATTGGGACCAAATATTAGGTGTACAAGTACGAGGATTCCTGTTCAAAAAAAAAAAAAAAAAAACTATGAGAATCCTTAATTTAGTTATACTAAGTTTGGTCTTAAAAAATTTTAAATCTCAAATCCATTCATCTAAGAGCATCTCTAAAAGAGAAGGCAAAAAACCATCATGAGGCATTTTTACTAGTCCAACTAATTTTCTCCGCCTCTAAAGAGCTCTGCATTAGAAGAGGCAAAATGTCTATTTTGATTTTGACTCTCTACAAGTATCTAGCCTTCAGTGAGAGGCAAAAGGGTTTCTTGCCAAAATTGCTGATCAAGTACTCTTATTTTGGTAGAGTTTGTGTTTGTATATTGCATCTAATTGATTTGGTTTTGTGTTTGTATATTACCATTTGAAAATATGATTGTTTAATTTTTTTAAAAAAATAATTTAATATATATTTTTGAAAAAATATTTACAAATGCCACACGAACATATGCAGCATGTCATAAAATGATTATTTATTCATTTTTCTATGTTTACAATATATTTTAAAAAAAAATTAGATAAGTTAGTTTGTTTGATTATCTAAAATAAAAAGTATGGTTAGAGTTTACATTAACTAAACTACTCAGGCAATATAAAAAGGTACTTTTCTCTGTACTTTTGCAAGACGTTTTGCTTCTTATTCTTGGAGTTGTTCTAACCCAATAAATATAAGCTATTAATTTTTAATTTTTATATTTAATGAATATTAAATTATCTAGATTCTTTTATTTATTATTTGAATTTGGAATGCTAACAAAATAAAATGGTGAAATAAATATGATTTTTAACAAATGTTTTAATTTAAGTCTAGAAAGAAGTATATATATTTTTTTATGTTATATAGTTTTCTACTTTATTTATAACTAAAATAATGTAAAATTATAATTAATATTTTATAAATAAGTAGACTGGGCAGGGTTAGAACTCTTTATCCCATGTTCAACCTGAATATTAAATTGGTACAAAATTTTAACCTAATCCGATCCTATGAGCAAAATAATTTTTTCAAATTCTAAAAATATCAAGCAGAACTAAACGGGCCAACGTGCCAATGACCACCCATACCAAACATCACTAGATGATTGTAAATATATATATATATATATATATATTTTAATTTAAATTAAAGAGATGTTAATTAATGTAAGTCTTTACCACCCACCTAACACCTATCTAAATTTACATTAATTAACATCTCTTTAATTTAAATTAATATATATATATATATATATTTAAGAAAAATTTTGAAATTTGAAATGACATAATAATTATAAATCGTTATAATTTTAAACATCTTTCAAGCATTGATGGAATCCTAGCGTAACGAAGAAATTACACCTTAGCCTTGTTTTGGCCATGCCCAGGCTTTGGGACGGATGTGTGGGTTTTCAACACATGAGGCTCGGTCCTTGGCCCATGATGGGGAGCTGGACATCCCCGGCTTAGTTCATCAATTTTCTGCTATTGGAAACAGGGGCAACCTTCTCTGGAGAAACTGTAGATACGCCCCGAGAACTCTCTGATATCCGCACTGCGAGGGTGCGAATCTCGTTTTGTTCTGAGCTACTACAGTTCGGACTCAATGTCACGGTTCTGAATCTAATCTTGCAAAGTGCAATGCAAGATCGATAAATCATCAAAGAGTCCAAATTCGGCAAATCGTTTTGGAAAACTGATTTTAATAAAGAAGTGCCAAACATGGACTACTTTGCCAGATACAGAGTCGCCACCTAAATATTTTATTTTGGGAGAATTTAGGAAACCCTGACTCGTGCCTAAGGCGACGTGTCTGTCATCACCAAAGTTGCTTCGACTCAGGAACTTGGATACGAGAGGGAAAGGTCATGCAATGAGCACCCCCGCTCGCCCGATCAAAGATCGGCCTGTACTAAGCATGATATTTTGTTTTTGAAAACACATATGTTTTTATTCCGGTTAATTAGCTAATCTTACTACGTAATGCGCGCAGTATACAAGTATAGACTAGATCGCCTAATTTGGAACAAAACATTGCATATTCGTTTGTTTGAAAACGGTTTAAAGTTTGCTACTCGCAAGTAGGCTAAATCACGGATTTTAATGAATTGTTCCAATTCAGGTAATCCAACCTTCACCCACAGGCATTCAAGCAGTTATATCAAATAAGCAGTTAGCCTCATGGCAAGCATGCTTTCATGGCAACATTAACACACATGCAGTATGCTAAAGCGTAAACACTCACAGTGTACTCCAAGCCAAAATAGAGAACTAGTTAGAAATCATGCATGATCCTAGTTAATGTTAAGATGGCTAATGTAACACATGCCAAAAATGCAACTAAAATAGGCTCGGCTATTCTAGATGTCATGTGAAATGCAGATTGATAACATGTATTCAAATTGGAATTTAACTACAATGTAGTTTTGTATGATACGCCGAGCTTGGTGCATGCAATACAGATGAATGGATGCACGCATGCAAGCATAAGGTATGCTAAACAAAATATACCCTAAAGCGAACCATCGTAAGCGGTTAAGTGAAAAAGAGAAAGAAATGGGGGTTGGAAGACATGCATCACACACACGCACACTTATTACAACAATTGGCCCTCTCGGTGGAGGGTCCGAATAAGAAGCTAACTAGCTAATCTAAGCTAATTAAACCAGTAAAGCAAGGCCCTCAGAGGGAAGAATATATGCATGCCCGGTCGCCTCGTTCAAAAATTCGTTGCGATGCCCCAACTTGCCTCTGTTTGCAACAGCTCTCAGAAACTTGCACCAACCTCCAGAAAGCTTCAACTCCACCTTGGGAACCTGTGGGAGGGTGGCCGACCAGCTGTTGGTGTGGGAGATCACCTGCCGACCACTTTTTGTTATTGCAGGGCAGAAAAAGTGCTAGTTTTTCTGGCTGGCCGACCAGTTGTTGCTGCATTTTTCCACTTTGCTGCAACAGAGAGCAAGAAAGGGCATGGCAATGTATTTGCAAGGTATGTGTGCATAACCACCCCCCCTATCATTTCATAAGCTCAAGGGAGTGTGGTTCTCGACCCTCGGGCCACCAATCACGCATCTCGATGCATGAAGGCCGAGAGATGAAGTTGCACAATCAATATGAAATGAATGCACACATAAACACATAAGGCCTAAAACTCTATCGTGTATGATCAAGAGCGTCAGCGATTGAGAATTGAGGCACGTTTCATCACTTCAAGTATCCTGTGATTGGACTAACACCTATTCCAAACAAAATGCAACACATAACATGGCATGCGCAATGCTATATAACATGGAACATGCAAAAATGCAATGCAACACAAGCATGCAAATATGCAATATGACTTAAGCATGCAAACATGCATGGCATACACAATGCAAATGTCAACTAGCATGCACAACACAATGAACATGGCATACTCAATGCAATGGACAACATGGCATACACAATGCGATGTAACCTAAGCATACACAATGCGAAGTATATGGCATACACAATGCGATGAACATGGCATTCTCAATGCAATGGACAACATGGCATACACAATGCGATGTAACCTAAGCATACACAATGCGAAGTATATGGCATAGACAATGCGATGAACATGGCATACACAATGCGATGTAATGTAAGCATGCAAACAACATGCAATCAAACATGCTAAATGGTCTTAAACCCAAAATGGACAGACCTCAGCCATGCCCAAACCTTAGCCATGCCCAAATCAGTGGCCATAACACCGAAATAAAGGCACAAAATACAAAGCATGCATGCACAATGCATTGGCCATTCAACTAGGCCTAAGAGCACAACTCTCAAGAGTGTTCAAAGAGTGACAAATGCAGAAGTGTAACAACACTAAGTGCACTGAAACAAAGTAAGAAATGATGCCAAATCATTCAATCAAACACAAGTATAGCATGCAAAGGTCCCAAAGCATGGAAGCTAATAAAGAGGACTACAAAGGAGGCATGCGATACATGGAAGATATGCATGAACCAACCACAAACAGAGCTTAATTAGGTCTAAACAAAGACCAAAACATGCTAAGATGGAGGCTTAAGGTCAAGGCATGCACGCATACAAGCTAGACCACAAACTAGGCAACAATGCACAACACTCAAAGGCACTTAAAGGGTGAATGAAATGGGAACATGGCAAGTCTATATGCTATGAAATGTCATGTTAAAGGATGCCAATTCATGTACACAACACAAATGAGGCATGCTATGGTGCCCGAAGCTTGAAGCTAGCATAGGCACTTGTACTACAACTATGCAAAACATGAAGCATATGGCAAAGGCAACCCAAAACAGTCCTAGAACATGTTAAAATGATACTAAAACATGTATGGATGGAATCCAAAACAAGCTAACATGAAGGGCATAAGGCATAATGCATACAAGGCAAACAAGGTGGTTTACACTACACCTATTAAGACCAAGCATGAAATGACTTAACCAACAAAAATCAGAGTTATATCATGGCAAAATAACCCCAAAAACACATTGGAATGATAGCTCGCAAGCTTAGGCATAAAGGCATACGCAATGGCCCATGTTAAGGCATAAAGGGGGAAATCCTCCAACGCATTGAATAAGTGATAAATGCAAGTGCATGACCATGAAACATGGACTGAAATCACATAATAAATGATGCCAAATCATTCAAATAGTCCAAGTAATGCATGCTAGTGGACTTGATGCGCAAAGCTAACAAGCTAGAATGCATTATAGCTATACAAAGCAAGTCATGCATGACCAAAACAACACAAATCAGAGCTAGAGCATGCTAAAACATGGACAAAAGCTTCTTGAAATTAAGCCTAAAGCATGCTAGAATGACATGCTAAAGCATGATGCATGTTAGGCTATTTCATGGAATTGCACTACAAGTGCATGAGGCATGCGAGAGGTGACCAAACCAAACCTTAATAGAGGTATGACATGGTAAAACATCACCAAAAACATGCTGAGATGGACTCAAATGAAGCTAGAATGACATGCTACTTCATGAAGCATACAAAGACTAGTTTGTGGGATTTACACTACAAGTGCATTAGGCATGCATGGAGTGACAAAACCAAGTAAAAATAGTGGTATGCCACAAAAAAATAACCCCAAATACATGCTAAGATATGGCCAACATAAGCTTAGCAAACATGCTCACACATGAGGCATATGAAGCAAGTATTCAAGACACAAGGAGAGGGGATGTCCCTCTCCTTTTTGGGACCTCAAAACACCCTTCCCACCACTGAAATTCCTCTGAGTTTCAGTGGTGAGAAGGTCAAAACAAGGTGGTCCCAAAGGCTTAAAAAGAAGGCACAAAAGCAAGGCCAAACAAGGCCTAAGAGGGGGTAAACAACCCCCAACACAAAATTGACCTTAAACAAGGATCTTAAGCATACAAAATCAGAACTTTTTACAGTAGGAAGTTAGTCCTAAAACAACATGCAAAAGGGTCCAAAAGCTTAAGCAAGAATAGGGGTTTAAGAGGTTAAAGGCTCACCTTTGATGAACAACTTCAAAGCTGCAACTCCAGCAAGTTTTTCAAGGTCAAACCAAACCAAAAACCTCAAAACCAGCTCCTAAGCACCTCAGCAACAAAATGATGGTGTTTGAGTGTGTGTTTGTGTACAAAAGTGTGATAAAATGACACTTTTAAGGCACAAAATGAAGAACAAGAGCAAGATAGATACAAGTATGTATGTATAACTCTCAAGCCTCAGAACTGAACCTGGAGGAGGAAAGGGGAGCCTCCCTCTTGTAGAGAAGAAAGGCTCAAGCTTCTTGAAGAAGCTAAGGGTTCAAGGCCATCCCTCCATACACGTGTATGGAGGATGGTTTCAGTGCCTTCCAGCTGGAAGAAAATATCTCCAAAAAGGTGACAAAAAGCAGCCGACCACTTAAAGTGGTTGGCCAGTTACTTTAAGTGGTTGGCCGACCACTTCAAGTGGTCTCCCAAAATGAAACTGGTTGGCCATGGTGGGAGAGAGTCTAAAGCATGAAAACAAGCAAATAGTGTGGTGGCCGACCACTTTTGATGGTCCAAAGACCAGGGAGACCAGTTGTCAGACTAAAAAATTGGCTGGCAGGAAGAAAAGTGGTTTGCAGGGAAAGAAAATGGTCTGCCAGCCTTGTACCACCTTCCAAACAAGGAAAACAAGGTTTGAACCAAAAACAAACCAAAACGGATGCAAGACGAAAGTTCGGGAGGCAAGACACTCAGCCGAAAGCCTCGAAAACTAGCTGACGACCACCAAAAGTGGTTTGCGACCACAAAAGTGGTCTTCCAAACCACAGTGGCCCTCTAGGCCAAGGAAACAAGGTGTGGTTCAAAAACCATGCCAAACGGAGAATGTTAAACGGTCCTGAGACAAGGCGCGCAGCCAAAGGCTCTGAAAACCAGAAACTAGTCTCCAAGTGGAAAAAGTGGTCTACGACCACCAGAGGGGGTTTACAAGACCCCTCCCCTCCCTCAGGTAAGGAAAACAAGGCTTGGTCCGCAAACCAAGCCGAAGCACAAAGAGTTTAGAGGCCCGGAGGTGAGGCTTTCAGCTGAAACTCCGAAAACTCAAAACGAGCACAACATGCACTATCACTGAGCGCTCAATCAATGATGTCTGAGTCTTAAGGTCTATCAAAAATGGGGTGTCTATAGTGAGGTTATCGGCAACATGCTTTATGTTTATGTTTGCTTGCGCAATTCCTCTTTGCGCCTAGTTTCGGTGGAGCCAACATCCGGTTGATTGAAGTGGTCTAATGCCTAAAAGATGGTAAGAGTTCCATGGGCCTAGCCCTAACCGAAACCTTGATGGGTTTGGATACCTTTCATCAGTGAAAGACTACCCGCTTTGCAGGGAGTCCGTTACTTCTTCATGTATTGCCTCCTACCCTTCTAATTTATAATTCTTACATCACTCGACACTCAATTTCTATTTTTCTCTCAAAACCTCTTCCTTACTTTTCTCTCATCGTACACCTCTCTATTCTTTAATCTCTCTTATTTTTCATTCCTTCCTAGGTATGGCTTATGGATAAATTGCATGTAGTGGACCCTTGCCCCAAGTACTCAGCCAGAGCTTACTTCTTTCGCCAACGGCTAGTGGATTTCCCTTCAGAAGGGTTATGGTGTGACTGGATGTGCAGCAGATCTGCAGCTGACATAACTTGTCATTGCCCCTGGCTTACTTTGACTGAGATGAGCTACATCAAGTTCCGTCAGCCAAGTATGCAGTTGATTGGCCTTACACACTGCATGTTCTATTTCCCCTTCCATTTCATACGCTAGTTTGGACATTAGCAGACACGTCTAGATGATGAGGTGGAATACCTGACTTTATTTCCTATTCGTGGTTCACACCTGCCTCGATACCTTACTTCTTGGAGGACAAGAGAGCTTTTGGCCCCTACCTCTAGCTTCAGTTACGTCCTTTCTAGCGAGTGTTTAGCTTGGCTTGAGGACGAAGAACAAGTTGGGCCATCTTTAGCTGCGGAAACTTCCACGAGTGCAAGCAGAAGACATAGAGCTACCTAACTTGGTTGTGCCCCTAGTTTTACTGCTTTGATTTTTCTTTTCAAGTTTTAGTGATATAAAAGCAATTTTCAAGTTAAATCAAAGAGTAAAGAGTTGGAGAATGTACTTGTGTTGAAATCAATAAAATGAAAGTTGCAAGTACTAAAATTTTTCCTTTCGGTCCCAAAAATGGTCCAAGTCTTAAAATGGTAAAATTTTGAGAAAAATTAGCTTTTATTAAAACTTTTCAAAATCGTCTCCGAAAATGGTCATTACTTGACACACTCAAAACCCATCCTCAAGATGTACAGTCCTGAATCAACAAATCATGACTGCCCATAACCGTATCCATTATACCAGCCCTTCTACCAACATGAAGATTACACAAACATGCTAACCGATAATGGAAAAAGATGGCTTGATCAAATATGAATGAATATGACAGTTGAATTGGAGATGGTTACGGCCAAACTTCAGGATGAAGTTGCCAACGTATCCAAAAAATGGGAATCAGGCCTTACGTAGTTCGGTTTAGGTTCATTCAAATCTCCGATGATGTACAACCTTTTTGCCCCTAGTTCTAGGGCAGCTTCTAAACCAACAATGCATACCTTATATTCTGCTTCATTGTTGGACACTTTGAACTAGAGTTTGAATGCTAAGGGTATATGGAATCATCGAGTATTATGAGCAACACAGCTATCCCATAACCGTACTGATTACCCGCCCCGTCAAACTACATCGTCCACATTTCCTCTTCTACATGCAGAATGCCTTCATCTGGAAACAGATATTCCACTGCCTCATCTCCTTCTACCGGATGATCAGCCAGGAATTCTGCCATAGCTCATCCTTTAACTGACTTGCATGTAACATATTTGAGATCAAATTCAGATAGAAGAAGTAACCAACGAGCTAGCCTACCTGTAAGCGCAAGTTTCTCGAAGAGATATTTAATGATATCTAATTTCAAAACCAGGATTACAGAATGAGCTAACAAGTAGTGCCTCAACTTTCTAGTAGCCCCTACCAAGGCTAAGTAAGCCTTCTCAAGGGAGTGCAGCGAGTCTCGTAATCTAGCATCATTTTGCTCAAGTAGTAGATGGCCTTCTCCACTTTGAGCTAGCATGCACCCCATAGTCAAATTCGTCACTGACAGGTACAAGATCAATGGTTTCCCCCGTTCTGGTGGTGATAACACAGACGAATTTTGCAAATACTGCTTGACCTACTCAAAGGCAAACTGACACCAATCGTCCCTTTGAAATTTCTTTCCCTTCTTCAGGAGACCAAATAGCGGTTCACAAGTCAAGGTCAATTTTGAAATAAACCACCTTATGAATTACACTTTAACCAGAAAGCCGCGCGCCTCCTTTTCAGTCCTCGGTGGTGGCATTTCTAAGATGACCTTGATTGTAACTACCCTCGCTTCATCTTGGTCGTGCTCACATGCATACACATGAATTTTTTTTGTTAAGTTGCATTTTGCTGACCTTAATTTGTTTTGTCTGAGTGTTGCTTGCATGTTTTGTTTCTCGCTTGGTGTGTGTTAAGCCGAGGTCATCTTAAGCCTAGATTACACCTTCGAACCTCTTACACCTAGGACCATCTTGGAACCACTTTGGTTGACCTCTATCTTCACCCTAGCGTCTTGGCCGAGATGTCATCATCTAGGCCGAGATGCTATCATCTAGGCATCCGACATCCTTGAACCTTGCACCTAGTGACCTTGTACCGGGACTGGAATGACCTAGACTGAGGTGTGGCACATCTAGGCTGAGGTGTGGCACAGTTGGGCCAAGTGTTATCCTTTCTAGCCAAGATGATTGAGACCTTACTTGTCGAAGCCTTTGTCCTAACCCGAGATCATTACCTGCCGGTGTGCCCATGTCACCTTGCTTGTTGTATACACTTTGTCATGCTCTTAATCTCTGAGTTAATGGCGGAGGCTAGGCAAACTAGGGCGTCTGCATATGTGTTCTGGTCACGTGCTATCTGATTGAATTCATGATGGTCAAATTTGACCAGCAAGGCGCTAGCCGATTTCATGTAAGCCGCCATACGCCCATTTTTGGCTGCGTACTCCCCCTTTAGTTGATTGATCACCAATTTTGAATCGCAAAATACCAGCAAACGCCGAGCACCCAAAAGGTGTACATTCCTTAAACCGGCCAGAAGGGCTTCGTATTCGGTCTCGTTATTTGATGCTTCGAAGCTAAGTTTGACGGCCTGCTTAATTATTGCGCCATCGGGAGCCATGATTACTACTCCAGCTCCACTGTCCCGTTGATTGGATGATCCATCATAGTACAACTGCCAAATGTCCCCAACATAAATTCTCAAGTTTGGCTTAGGTCGAACTTTATCAGACTTGAAGTCGGCAAGACCCCCTGTGAATTCGGCCACAAAGTCGGCAAGCACTTGTCCCTTGATTGGGGTTATAGGAAGAAACTGAATATCGTACTGGCCGAGTTCAAGAGCCCACTTTGAAACACGTCCTGATGCTTCCGCACTGCGTAGTACTGATCGGAGGGGGTAATCTGTTAGCACCCCAATGCTATGCCCTTGGAAGTAATGCATCAGTTTTCTTGCCACCATGACTAGGGCGAGGATGAGTTTTTCCAGCGGAAGATAACGTGTTTCGGTGTCAACCATTTCCTTGCTCACATAATATACTGGCCGTTGCTCTCCCAGCTCTTCCTTTATCAATATGGCGCTGATGGCCTGGTCGGAAACTGCCAGATACAGAATGAGCGGGTCACCTACCGAAGGTGTTGTCAAGAGTGGAACTGATCGGAGGTAGGTTTTGAGGCCGTTGAAAGCGACTTCCCACTCGGCGGACCATTCAAAAGTCTTGCCCTGCCGTAGTGTATAAAAGAATTGTCTGCAGCGGTGGAACGACTGATGAACCTGTTAAGTGCGGCGGCCATCCCTATTAACTTCTGAACCTCGTTGACCGATCGAGGGGAGCTGAGTTCCAGAATTGTTGTGATTTGCCTTGGATTGGCTTCGATTCCTCGGTGGTTAACAATGTGACCCAAGAATTTGCCAGAGCCGATCCCAACCGCACATTTGGAAGCGTTCAGCTTCATTCCATATTTGCGTAGAATGCCGAATGTCTCCTCCAGATCGGCTATATGATTCCGCTCTTCCTTGGATTGGACCACCATGTCGTCAATGTACATTTCCATAGTGTGGCCGAGTTGCTCCTTGAACATGGTGATGACTAGTCTCTGGTAAGTTGCCCTTACATTTTTCAGCCCAAAAGGCATAACCTTATAGCAATAGGTTCCTCTTGGGGTGAGGAATGCAGTTTTGTCTTGGTCCTCCGGATGCATGGCAATTTGATGGTGGCCTCTGTAGGCATTGAGGAAGCTCATACGTTGATGACGTGCTGTAGCATCTACCAGTTGGTCTATCCTGGGAAGAGAAAAATAATTTTGGGCCAGGCTTTGTTTAGGTCCGTGAAGTCAACATAGACTCGCCAAGTCCCATTTTTCTTCTTCACAACCACAGTATTAGAGAGCCATGTAGGGTAAGTCACTTCCCTAATTGCCCCGACGTCAAGCAACCGGTCAACCTCTTCAACAACTGCGGTAGTGTGCTTTGTGGCTGATCGTCGGCCTTTTTGAATGATCGGCTTGCATGTAGAGTCAACATTTAAACGGTGTTGCAAAACAGACGGATCTACACTCGACATCTCATATGGAGTCCACACAAATACATCAAGGTTGCTGAGCAGGAAGGAAATTAGCTGTTGTCTGTCGGCTTGATTGAGTGAGGCGCTGACCATGAAGAACCTGTCTGGGTTGCCGTTGATTTCAACTTGATCTAGGTCTTCCGTGGCCTTTTCATTGGGGAGCCACCCAACATCGTCGAGGCTTTTCCAATCTGTTACCTCAACAGAGTTCACTTGTAACTCCTTTGGTGTCTTTTGAGCAAGGATATAAAATGCTTGTGCCGCGTTCTATCGGGAAGCGTAGCAGCTGATGATAGGTGCATGGCACGGCCTGCATAACATGCAACCAAGATCGCCTCATGATGAGATTGTATGGCGATGGCATCTTGACAACCAAGAATTTCATATCCACTATTTAGGGGCCCGCTCGAACGGGTAATGTGATTTTCCCCAATGGGTACTCGAGATTGGCATTGAAGCTGAATAGTGGATAAGGGGCCGGAGAGAGATCCGATTCAGAGAAATCGAGTTTGGTGAATGCCTTGTAGTACATAACCTCCGATGTGCTCCCCAGATCAATGAGTATGCGCTCCACTATGAATCGGTTTACGCGTAACTCAATTACCAAGGGATCGATGTGGGGAAGTGTCACTGCGCCCAAATCTGAATCATCAAAAGTAATGCTCGCAGCTTCATGGGGCCGTTTAGCCAGAGTGAGCTAACTTTGAGGGTCGGGATTTGACTGAATCGTATGCATCGCGGATGACATTGGCAGGCTGTATATCATGTGGATCACGCCGAGTGAAGGGGAATCCTGTCTTAAGGCTAGTGCTTTAGTTGAGTTGCTTTTTCAGACGTACTGATGTAGCCGACCATTTTGTACCAATTCCTCCAGATGATCCTTCAATGCATAGCAACTCTCAGTATCATGGCCATGGTCCTTGTGATACTCACACCGTCTATTCCGCCTTCTCGTGTCGGGAGGTCCCACCATTTGGACGGCCATTTGAAGAACGGAAGGTGTTGGACTTTGGATAAAACCGCGCTGATCAGCTCTGTCAACTCTGTATATTTCTTGTCGGCGCGCCTCGCGCGCCTGCTATCAACTTGCAGTTGTTCATTTGCTCGGTGGGAGCATTGGTCGCTTGATCAATGGGAATCCTGTCTCTTGTCTTGTTTAGCCCAATGTCGTGGCTCGGGGCTTTGAGGTGGTACATAATTTATTGGCTGAGCAATTTCAGAAGGGGTCAGCCTGTTGGCCACGTTTTCGATTTTAACTCACAAAGCGTCATCCTCCACTTTGCAGTATTCCTCAACTTTCTTCATCAACGACCAGACTGTTTTGGGGGTCTTCTAGTCAAGGAACTGCGGAGAGCACTGTTAGGATACAAACCCATTTTGAAGGTGGTGATGGCCATAGAGTCGTTGCAGGTGTTGTTGACAAGATCAAAGCACTCCCAATAGCGTGCCGAATACGCTCTTAGTGCTTCTCCTAGCTGGATCTGCATTGCCTAGAGAGAGTCGGCTTGTTTTGGTTGGACCTCGTTGGTGATGAATCTGGCCTTGAAGGATTTCTGTAATTGATAAAGGCTTTTGATCGAAGCCGGCTCCAATTTATAATACCACCTGACAGCCAATGGTCCCAAGCTGCTGGGAAATATTCGGCACATGAGGGCCTCGACGTCTGCATGCAATGTCATGGCTTACTTGTAGTGACAGATGTGATCGGTGGGGTCTGATTTTCCATCATAGAGAGTGAACGACGGAGCTTTGAACTTTTTGGGCAGAACCACCCTTGCGATCTGTCGCACCAAGGGATTATGCTAGTCTTCCTCATCTGAACTGTTTCTTCTGCACTTATGCCTTATACGTGGACTTTCTTCAGAGGAACTGGAAGTCTCGGGTCGTCCCTTCTTCTTGGGCACCATGGATATTGAGTCGGAGTCGCTATCAGTGTCTTGTTGTCGGGCTCAAGGTCGTCAGCCACCTGCCCTCAGAGGTCGATTCGGATCTTGGCGTACAGCTTGTTTGAACTTTGCCACCTCCAAGGACAAGTCCTGACGGAGACGTTCATTCTCAGCGATCATGTTCTCTAACCTCTATTCGTTTTTCTTCGCTTGTTCCATGATCGCTTGCATTGTCTCATGCTCTGAAGTCGAGGGTGAGGCGAAGTTCAAAGCGCGTCTTGCGGGGATAGTCTCCGGTCCAAGCATGTTTGCTGGAGTGAGGTTGTCTCTCTGATTGGTTTCATCAGTGACTATCGGAGGGTCTTTCGTTACGCCCGCCATGGATGTATTTGAGTATTCCCACAGACGGCACCAATTATGGAGAAGTGGTTTGGAAATACTCTTCAGATCTTGGGGGACACTAGTGATCCTCAGGTAGTCACCTGAAAAAGAATTAACACTATGGTCGGGGGTGCCGGAATTAGCACTCCGACGGGCAAGTTAGTCGCTACTCTCTGAATTACTTGTATTTGAAGTTAAATGTAATGATTCTCACATACCTTTCTCTGATTGATGATCCCGTATTTATAGTGTTATCTTTGGGCCTTAGGGCCAGGCCCATCCTTGATCCTTTATATGTACTTCTACTCGGCCTTTCTTCTATTGGCTGGAGTGCCGGTTACATTTATTCAGCTTTTCGATTGACTAGGATAAATGCTGAATAGATGTTACGTTCGGACCAAACGGGTCCATTCGTCCCTACGGATCCAGTTGAATTCAGCTCCCACACAATTTTATTGCATTATTGCATGTCTTGCATTAGACACATAGTTAGGATCATGCATCTTTCTAACTAGTTTTTGTTTTGGCTTAGAGTACTTGGCGAGTTTTATGCTTTAGCATACTTGCATGAGTGCGATTGCCATAATGCCATGTTTCGCATGCTTACCATGAGGCTATATGCTTAAATGATTAATTACATGAATGCCAATGGATGAATGCTTGATTGTTTGAATTGGAACAGTTCAACGAATGTATGTTTTAAGCCCACTTTGCGAAGTGGCAAATCATGTGTTAAGCCCATCATGTATGTTTTAAGCCCACTCCGCATTTCTAAGCCCAGTTGAGGATGGCAAATTCAAACCATTTTCGAAAGCAAACATGAGTTGAATTCGTTCCAAATCTTGCGATTTAAGTCTATACTTGCTTGTGTGCGTCACATAGTAAAGTTGGCTAATAACCGGAATAAGAACACACGAGGTTTATAAAATAACATATCATGATTAGTAGAGGCCGATCTTTGATCGGGCGAGCGGGGGTCTCATTCAGGACCTTTCCCCCTCGTACCTATGTTCCCGAGTCGAGGCAACTTTGGTGATGACGGACACGTGGCCGTTGGCACGAGTCAGGGTTTCCTAAATTTTCCAAAAATAAAATATTTAGGTGGCGACTCTATAATCTGGCAAAGCAGTCTAGCTTTGGCATTATTTGATTCAAAATCGATTTTTCAAAATGATTTGCTGGATTGGACTCTTTGGTGTTTATCAGTTTCACATTGCACTTTGTGAGATTAGATTCAGAACCGTGACAGGAGTCCGAATTGTAAGACCAATTCGAGCTGTTCGAAAGGGGGGCGCGAAAAAGTTGAGCTACAATTTCTGGCGACTCTGCTGGGGAATTAGAGAACTTGACTCAAACTCATGATATGTTGTTTTATTTACGCTTATGTGTTTCTTTGCATTGCATTTGCATTTGTGCGCCTAAGTCACAGCGTTTGCCATCTGCTATTCCTGAGCGGTTTGCCGGAGGCTCGCTTGGAAAAGCTTGCAAAAAGGCCGACCGGTTGCTGGCTCTGCCACGATGGGAACACAAACCTTGGATCTGGGCTATCACTGTACCGTTTGATCCTCCTTTCACTTCTCGGTGTTAGGAGCGAGAGGTATATTAGGTGGTCTTGCTGAGGCACCCTTTTTGACCAATCGACCTAGCTGCATATCGGAGGCCTTAGAGACTATTCCAAACTAGGACAGGTTGCGCACTCGAATGCAGGATTGTTTGAAACCGCTTGTTTGTGTAGTAAACCCGTAGTTCCTGACGAAAATAGGACATGGTAACCCTACCCCATCATAGGGGTGTTTTGGCTCTCACTTGCTTGATATGTGCTTTTAGAGTGTGACACTACAGGAATGCATGTATCAGCTGCAAGTCTGGGTATCAGTTTGAAGGTATCCGTTTTGAGGTAGAAATTTAGGGCAGAAATCAGTGTTTGAGTACAGATTGTCTAGCTTATGATTTCAACTATGTGTTGTTTCTGTCTAAGCCGAGGTGTTGTGCGTTTGCTGATTGTTGTTTCCTTTTTTGTTTTATTTTCTTTTTGCAAGGTAGTATTTCACAATTGCTTCCGACGAGGCAGTTACCCCCCAAGCACTCTGGACTCGAGTTAGGAGGATTTACCGATTTGAGGATCTTATTGGAGGACAACTAGTGTTTGCTTCGCTACCCCCGGTTACGAGACAGAGGACAGTCAGGCATAGATCACCGGTTCAGCAGTCGACAATTCAGCAATCACTATCTACGTCACCTGTGCGAAGTTGGGCCCAGTTTTCTGTTTCCACATCAGAAAGAGATTACACATCGATTCTGATAGATCAACAACCCTCAGTCAATATGGAGGATATGTTGCGTCAACTTCAACAAATCATCGAGGCCATGCAGCTGGACGCTGCCCGCCAAGTGGAAGTCACCATCCGCCAAGAAAAAATTACAACCTAGCAGGCTGAACTCATCGTTAGGCTTCAACAGCAACAACAACCACAACAAGCAGCAGCTTCTGCTTCGCATCCGTCCCCAGTTAGGGTTTCAATACCGGGGGATACAACTAATGTCCAGGAGAATGCGGACATTCCAACAAGGCCAGTCCCACCTCAGACTTCCAAAGCACCGGTCTACCCAACGGAGGCACCCTTTGAGTTTGAGGTTGACCTGATCGCTCTGAAAGTGAGCAAGCTTGAGAAGCCTTTCAAATGAGCTCAGGGTGTCAATTCGATCCCAGATGTAGGGGACGGCTATACAGATTCGGTGGTGACATTGCCAGATAGATTTGAAATGCCACACATAGACCGCTTCGACAGCTCGGGTGATCCCATGGTCCACTTGCAGCTATTTTCAGATATTCTGCAGCTGATGGGCCTAACTAAATTGCAAAAGTTATCCCTTTTCGGTCGGACCTTGTCGGGTATCGCGGCCATTTAGTATGCTAAACTAGAAGATTTTGTGAAAAGAAGCTGGGAAGAGATGGCCGAAGCCTTTATTGCCCAATATTCTTATAACACTCAAATCAAGGTCACAACTCATGATCTCAAGGCAACTTGTCAAGAGCCGAAGGAGGGCTTTTCTAATTTCATCACTCGGTGAAGGGCCAAGGCCACCATGATGACCACCTGGCCAGCTGAAAAGGACCAGATAAGAATGGTCGTTCGTAATCTACAACCGAGGCTGCTATAAAAGATGATAGTCCTACCTCTACCTATATTTGTTGACCTTCATGAGATAGGGGTGCAGATAGAGGATGCGATGAAACAGGGTCTGATTGACCATGACAATGAGCAGCTCAAAAGGGCTTTTACACGCAATTCAAATGCGACTACGAGTAGTAATGCAGCTGCAAGGACCTCTAATGTTAGTATGGTCACCACCATACCGAAAACAGCCACCCCTTTTACCCATGCATCCGGAACTACCCCACAACCTTCAAAGTACCCACCCCGGGGCCAGAGGGTTTTCACCCCACTCTACATGTCTCTATCTGCGGCCTTGAGGGTCCTGATCAGAAAAAGGCATATGAAGCCCTTAGAGCCGTGTCCATTGCCTAATCCCCTCCCTCCTACACACAACCCGGCCAAGTACTACACCTTCCACCAACAGCATGGTCATGATACCGACCTATGCTTTAGACTCCGTCATGAGATTCAGGATTTCATTGACAGTAAAGTGATAGCGTCTCTTGAGAAGCCTAACGTCACTACAAATCCGCTCTCACCACATAACCAACCCCCACCACCCAGTCAAGTAAACCTTATCCAAACAATGGTTGTCCCATACGATCCCAACACATACATCACTCCCTCCCACTTACCTAAGTCGGCACTGTTCATCCCAGAAAGCACATACTTGTGCATGATCAACGCATCCATATCCCAACCCGAACCTGTAATGGTGGCTGTGGTGGAAGAAGGCATGCCTGGGGGCTTCGGGAGCTTAATTTAGGAAGCATACAACCCCTGCCATTATATTACGCTAGCTGATCAGGCCAAGCCAGGGGTGGAATTACCGAAGGGAATGGAGGTTAATGTAGTCTGGGAAGACGAGCCAAGTTAGGGACTGGATGACTTAACTAAGCTTAAGGAGGACATCAGTAATCTGTAATTCTTTGATGAACAGGATCTGGGGAATGTACAGATTGGTTGGTTTGATATGAACGAATCAACGGATAATACGGGGTGGCTTAGTAATGAACCAGATGTTGATGAGGAATTTCAACCAAAGCGGGGACAGTTAGAAACGGGAACTGCTACAACGGCCGAAATGGTCGATGACAAGGAAAAGTTGCCAGAGAGCACTGATATTAAGAATTTTTCTCAAGAATTGGGTAGCTTGTGTACAGCCGATACAGAACAGGAGGCCACACTGAAGCGGTTCGAGAATGAAAGAATTGAGAGTGATCAGAAGGCCAGAAAAGCCAAAGGCCCTGCGGAGACTGACTGTGTTACGGATACAGGAATGCTTACAACGGAACCAGACAGTTGCTTGTCGGTTGCCAAAGGAATGTGGTGGGAAGATGATGATTTACATCTTGCCCACACGGATGAAGATTGGGGACAGAATATGCCAGAAGATACATGGTATGCCGAGGAAGTTGATCACATGACTTGGAGCAGACAGTATTTTAAGCCCCCACACTTGGACCAACCAGAGGCATCAGGGAAGGATAAGGAAGCTGAGAAACAGAAAGATGAACTGTTAGAAGAAGAAGCTGTACTGAAGCAGCTGAAGAAGATTCAAGTAGACATCTCCATCTGGGGTTTGCTCATGGCTTCACGAGTGCACAGACAAGCCATCCTATCAGCAATGGATAAGGCTAAGCTCTCTATCAACACAACCCTAGAGCAATTAGTGGGACTGGTGTTCCCGGGAGGCGCCTCACCAACTTTGACTTTCACAGATAAAGAATTGCCGCCTGAGGGCTCAGAGCACAATAAGCCACTATACATCTCTATGGACTGTAAAGAGAAGTGGATACCAATTGTCATGGTTGATACCTTGTCTGCAATTAATGTGTTTCCATCACACAGGGCCTATGCTATCGGTTTGAAGCTGGTAGACTTTGTACTGACAGTCCAGGTAATTCGGGCTTATGACAATACAAGTCGGGAAGTAATGGGAACAGTTTGGATCAAAACTCAGGTTGGCCCGGCACAACAGGACATCGAGTTTCACGTCTTGGATGTTCCGGCCACCTTTAATTTACTCCTTGGATGGCCGTGGCTGCACCAAATGAAAGTTGTCTCTTCCACTCTGCATCAGATGTTGAAGTATCCCCATGAGAAGGGGGTAGCTATTGTTTTTGGGAACTCTTCTATACATCCTCCGCCGAAAGTCACTACATCGGTACTGGAAATTGTACATGGCGATGAGGATGTCTTTTTGTTTGGGTTTACCTTGGCCGAGGCCTAGGTAGTGCAAGATATTTTGGCTATTGATAAGGGGTTATATGTCAGTGCTCAATCTGTCTACCTCATGAATAAGCTGCAACATGTACCCAGAACAGGATTGGAAAGGAGTGGCTGGAAGGGTGTCGATACATTGGCCGAAGTGAACCCTTATACCTTTGGTCCAGGTTACATTCCTACCAAAGAGGATTCGGTAAGAAAGGGAATGGAAATGGCAGGAAGGGCTAAGGCTAAATAAACTGGAAAGCACTACGAGCTGGTGCATAGACCCATTCAAGGAAACCTGAACGACCGCTTTGTCCGGGAGGGGAAGATTTTCCATTATGCAGCTTTCTCGAGCCATGGCTGAATTTTGAAAAGCGGCGTTTGCCCGGCTTTGAGATCCTTTTCAACCTACAGTTACATGGGGATGAAGTTGCAGAAGAGCAGACTAACTTACCAGCTGAGGCTGAACAGTGTATAGAGCATGAGTTCGATGGCATAGAACTCGAGATAGGAGCAGCGCTAGCTTGTCTCCTTTTGGATCCTCAAATCAAACCAGAGAGCTTGGGGGATGACTTCTCTATTTCCATGATTAGAGATCAATTAGCTATGGGCCCTTCTTTTGGCGTTCTGGATGCATCTATCGCACCCTCTCTCGTTTGGCAGTTTGAGAAGGGCTTCTTGTCCAGTAGTTCTGAATCAGGTAGTGAACCGAAATCTGATTCCACAGAGTCTGTGGAGTCAGAATCAGATTCTAGTTCTTCTGAGTCAGAGTCCGATATTCCTGGGGTTGATAAACCAGATGGGTTGTTTTCTCCAGGTCGTCTTTTTCCTTTTCTTTTGAGTCAGTTGTAACCGAGGAATTGGATGAACTGGAAGTTGTGAATGCAAATAGTACCTGTAGACATCCCATTTTTGACCGCCCTTAATACTTGGACATCATCGTTTGAACACTCGATGATCATCCATGCTCGTGTTCGTTTTGAGTTCCCGGAGGCCTCGGCTGCGCGCCTTGCCTCAGGATCTCTCAACTTGCCTGTTTTGTGCTTGGTTGTGACCAAACACTTGTGTTTTTGCTTCTGAGGGAAGAGAGTGGCTTGTTGGCCATTTCCTCAACCCACCGGCCAAGGCTTGAGGCCACCGACCTTGTTTTCTTGCCATCGGCCAAGTGTGTTGGCCAATCAGCACTATTTTTGGTCGGCCGACCATTGTGTTGGTCGATTGGCCATTTTTTCTGGCCGAACCCTGTTTATCTGCTTTATGCAGATGTTTTGTGCCAGCTGGCACAGCTGGCATCCACAATTCACCCCCTCCATACACGTGTATGGAGGGATCTACACCCTTTTCTTAGCTTCTCTTAGAAGCTTTGGATTGAACTTCTATAAAGAGGGAGTTCCTCCTCCCAGCTCAGAGGTTCCTAAAAATTAGGTTGGGAGAGTTAGATATAGTTTTGTATCTATACTTCCTTGTTTGATCCTTTTTTGTGCTCAAAAGTGTAGTATTGCCTTACTATTGGACACAAACACACACTAGAACACCATCCTCTTGGAGCAGAGGTCTCTTGAGATTGATTTCAGAGTTCTTGGGTTGGTTTGAACTTAGAAAACCTGCTGGAGCTTTTGTTCTTGAAGAGGTTCTACAAGGGTGAGTTCCTTGCTTTAAATACCCCTTTCTTGCTTAAGCTTTTAGCCCTTCTTCCTTATTGTTTTAAACTTAGTTTATAACTAATAAAAGTTCTGATTTTGTGTGCTTTAGATCTTTGTTTAAGGTCATTTTGAGGTTTGGGGTTGTTTCCCCCCTCTTAGGCCTTGTTAGGCCTTGTTTTAGGCCATCTCTTTTGGCCCTTACTTTGAGCTTTGCATGACCTTTCCACCACTGAAATCCAAAGGATTTTCAGTGGTGGAAATGTGGTTTTGGTGTCTTAAATAGGAGAGGGTCATCCCCTCTCCTTTTTGTCTTGAAAGCTTGCATAAATGACTTATGTTGGTAGCTTGTATGCTTAGCTTGTTTTAGCTTCATTTCAGTATATATTAGGCTTTGTTTTGCCATGATATAGCACTGTTTTATGTTGGTTTAGACATACCATGCATGCTTCATGTACTTGTCTTGTAATCCCATGATTTGCCTTAACATGAATCATGCTTTAAGCCATGTTTCTAGCATGATTTTGGCTCGACTCCATGAAGCTTTTAGTCTTGTTGTAACATGCTTAAGCTCAAATTTGAGTTGTTTTGACCATATATGCCATGCTTTGTATAGCCACCATGCATTTTAGCTTGTTAGCTTTGAGTGTCCAAGTTAATTTTTGGTATAATGAATTTGCTTTCATTTAACCAAATAGCTATATTTTTAGCCTTGAATTGTATGGAAGTATGGTTCCCATCTATTCCGGTAACCAAAATTGGATGTTTCATTAATGTCCATTTTTCCTTTGCTATGGTATTCCATTTACATGAGCTAACTGTAGCTCCTGTGTCTATGAGAACACTGAGGCTATAGGGTTTGTAACCTGCAAAATTAAATGTTCCCAATACATATGTATATCTTCTTTTTCCCTGGCTAGGAGAAAAAATAATGTCATCATTTTTTGTTTGAAAATGATACATATATGCAGACTTAATATGTTCAAGTTTCTTTATTCCTAGAAAAATAGGAATCGGAACATTGTTTGAAGTAATAGATTCTTGATTAGAATTATTACTTGATTCTCCCATGCTTAACTTTGAAAATGATTTCTTAGAAAAATCTTTTTTAAATACAGAAGTTGATCTTTTAATTTTTGGAACTGTATTTTCAATATATAAATTTTTTCCTGATGCCTGCATTTGTAATTGTGCAGGATTTTTTGTTTTAGAAGATTATCCTTGTCCCACTAGGTCTTGGATTAACCATTGTCGAGGGACTTCTAAATCGCTCCAATTCATTAGACGAGGTTGTATTACCGTGTCAAATGGTCTTGGTTCAAAGATCTCAACGATTTTGTTATCGTTTGATCTTGTTTTTCTTTCAGGAAATTTGGTTAATTCGTGAATTGTTTTCCAATGAATAGCCAAATCATGAGAATTTGATTTCATTCCTAATCCTTGTGTTTTAATTCTTATTCTGACTGTATCTTCAAGATTAGGATCATTTATGGAAATAAAAAAATTTGGCCTAACATTAAACCAAATTACTCCATTAGCGAAATTAGACTGAATTCCTCCAATGATTGCTTTCATAGGGTCGGAAAATCTTTTGTCAAAAATTACTGCCAAAATAGGAGTATCTATCCCTTGGTGAAATAAGGCTGTTATGGTTACTTGAATTAATCCAATATGAATATATTGAATTTCAGGATATTTCTTTTTTCATCTTGCAACCTTTTTCTTATCAAAAAAAGGAATATCAATATTTCCTTCTTCTGACCACTTTGCTTGAGTGTTACCACTGTATTGTTCAAACACTCTTGCTGAAAAGAAGTTAAATTTTGAAAGTTTGTAAATTTCTGGAATAGCAATTTCTTGCATTTTTTCAAATTTTGCTAATTCTTCGTCGGTAAAAGTTTTTTCTTCTCCGATTACATCTCCAAGTCGAATTGCCTGTAATTCTTCTTGAGATATATTATCTACTTGTTGAGATATTTCTTGACTATTATTAGTCATCATGAAGATTAGTTCTTCATCTGAACTTTCTTCATCACTAGAAATTTCATATAAGATTTATTCTTCATCAGAAATTTCTTCTCCATATATTATTTCAAAATCTTGTTCTTCAAGGACTTTAATCATTTTCTTTGCACTTTTTCCCCTTTTTGGGCATTCGGGTGCATAGTGACCTTCTTCGTTACAAATGTAACATTTACAAGTTTTCTTTTTTGAAACGCTTGTTGGTTTCTTTTTTCGAATATACTTTTTCGTTTTTGAAAAAGTTTTGTTCTTTTTCCAAGGTTTCCATTTATATCTTCTACGTTTTTTGAAAAATCATTTTCTTTTAGGAAATGTATTACAACCAATTTTCTAATTTTCTTTTAAAATTTTATCACAACATTTTTGACCATATGGTGAGTTAGAAATTTGATTTTTTATTTGTTTTTTTGCCTTTGCTTCTAGACACCGATCTGCTATCAACCTTAGAACATAATTAATGCGAAAACCAAGATTATCATATTCTTCCTTCCCCATTTTTTTTTGAGAAAATCAGGATATGTTTTAATACATAACTCATCCCATAGATTAGGGAGTTTATGAAAAAGTTGATCTAACCAGGGTTAATTTGCTAGTGGATCAATAAGATAATAATATTTTTTAAAAGTTTGAACATAATCTTTAAAAAGACAAATATTACACAATTCTAATTTTGTCAAAATATAATTTGCATCTGCTTGCAAATTAGTATCTCCTGCAAAATCACATAAATTTTCTTTTATGATTTTTGCAAATTCAGCTAAAATTATGTTAAGTGTGAGAAAATTTGTTAACAAAGCCGTTTTTTGACTTTTTCCAATTTCAGATTTTTCCCACTGTCTTAACCATTGCAACACATCTCCCTGGAGAGTTGCTGCAATATAATCAAGGAATTTTTCCTTTGACCAACTATTTTTATAATTGGTAATAATGATGGACAAGGATTGTGCCCAATCATCAATTGCTTGTGGTTGATCCTTAAATGGAACATGAGACAAGTCTAAATAAGTACCATTTTGAGCTATTGGATACTTATGATTATTATCTTTTCTAGATATTACTATTTTAGGTGTAGGATTGGAGGTACTTCTAATGTTAGTATCATTTTTAACTTCATTTGTCTGAATAAAGTCAAATTTCTCCATCTCCCCATGTGCCAAATAATTCGGGATCAATTGGCTCTTCTGCCTTTCTTTTCCCTTTATTTATTTCCGATGAAATGTCTTGATCTATTGTTTCTTCAAATGACGATGATTGGCTATCATCATCATTAGTTGACATATTAATATCATAATTAAAGTGTTGTAAAAGGGCTTCGTTTTCTAGATAAGTTTCTCTTATCTGATCTAGTAGCCTATTTCTTTCATCAATACCTAAGTCTAGGTCTTTATATAATTTTCTCCAATAATCCAATATTTCAACAATATTTTCATATTCAGTTTTATTATATGTATTGGCTTGAACTACCATAATATCTTCTGTACCATAAAATAGCCTAAGGATGTAACTATCTCCTAGACTATTCATTCCATCATTATTTATGAAGGATATAGTTTCTAATTTTGTCACCAAATTATTTATTTGGTTTTTTGCTTCTTTATTTAAATCAATATTTATTATAGAACCCAAATTGTCTATTTTAGATTCTATAGACTCAACTTTAGTCTCTAGATAATTTTGATTTATTTTTTGATTTTTATCTAATTTAGAAAACCAAGAACACATAATATCAGTAATATTATTTAAACTAGAACACACACTATTTATATTTGCAGATTCTTTAGTAATATGCAAACTATGATCATATTTATTATTAACATTATTTTTTGTATTTCCAAAGCATATTATATCATTAGAATTAATTGCCATTTTAGATTGTTGTTGGTACCTGAGACCCTCCTAGTGTATTATCTAGTGCCTAAAACCTCCCTTTAAGATCTTAAAGACTTAATTATGGCCAATAGTCAAAAGATCTTAACGAGTATATGGGCTTTGACATACACTAAGTATATAGGTTTTACAACAACTATAAATGAAACAAATAATTAGGAAGATATAAAATACAAAAGATACACAAAAAACTTAGACGGAATTTTTAATTATTATTATTATTATTATTATTTTTTTAATTATTTTTTTTATAACATAAAACACACCATACAAATTTATATATATATCAAAAATTTATACATAGATAGAAATACTTACATAGCTTGATCTTGCTTTCAAAATCTCTTCACCAAGCTCTGATACCAATTACAAAACTAAAAAGAAAATGACCTTTTTACTATTTTTATTATGGAATTATGGTGGAGTTATGGAATTAAGGTAGAGAATTAGAGACAAAGAAAGAAGCTCAAAGATGGAGAGACTATGGAGAGAATTTACATACATTATTATGTTGGCATAAAGGCTAATATATATACTTACAAGGGGTGAATACAAACAAAATATAACTTAATGCCTATCTAACTCCATATCTAACATATCTAACTTTACAAGACTTTACGTCCAAAAGTTGCAAAAATTTCTAACTCTTTAGGCAAGCCTAGTTATAGGCTTTTTGAAAAGTCTACCTAAATGTAAATACAAAGAGACAAAAATAAATACAAAAGAAGGACTACAATTATTTGCTCTTTGCTATAGTTTTTACAATTATATACACTGATAACTCCCATCATCAAAACTATTGATGAATCACATTGGATTTATAAAATTTGAGAAGAAAATTTTAGTGAACATCCATTAAAACTATGGCAACGTAGTCCACGTTATTGTAGTTTAAAATTGAAAGAACCTAATGTTATCATTAGAGTAAGACCAATGATCTATACTAGACAAGATATAGATGAATTTGATATTTAACTCCAGGAACTTTTAGACAAAAAGTTAATTGAAGAAACTAAAAGCCCTCACTCTAGTCCAGCTTTTATGGTAAGAAACCATGCTGAAATTAAAAGAGGAAAAGCCCGAATGGTAGTCAACTATAAACGGCTAAATGAAAATTTAGAATTTGATGGATATTTTATTCCACGAAAAGATGTTTTGATTAACTTAACCAAAGGATCAAAAATCTTTAGCAAATTTGATTGTAAAAGTGGATTTTGGCAAATTCAATTGACTGAAGAGTCAAAAAAATTGACAGTCTTCAGTACACCTAGAGGACATTACCACTGGAATGTTATGCCTTTTGGGTTAAATATTACACCACAGGTATTTCAACGGTGGATGGATACAATTTTTAAGGATCTTAAAGATTGTTGTGTAGTTTATATTGATGATATACTTATCTTCTCTAAAACCAAGGAGGAGCATAAGAAACATTTAAAATTACTTTGTGAAAAATTTCAAGAACATGGAATTATTTTGTCTCCAAAAAAGATTGAACTAGAAAAAGAATCAATTGAATTTTTGGAAATAATTTTAGACCAGAAAGGTTTAAAATTACAAGAACATATTTTGTCCAAAGTACGAGATTTTCCTGATACTCTTGAAAATATAACACAATTACAGAGTTTATTAGGCATTTTAAATTATGGACAAAATTTTATCAAAAATCTTTCAAAAATAGAAATTTCTTGGTTAACCAAATTAAGGAAAAATGTTATTTTTGAATGGACAGCAGAAGATGTCGCTTTAATTAAACAAATTAAAGAAAATGTTAAAACTTTACCAGATGTTTATCTTCCTAAAGTACGTGATAAATTAATTTTAGAAACAGACGCCTCAGAAGCATGCTAGGGATGTGTTCTTAAAGCTATACCCAATAATTTATGGCATGATAAAGAGATACCTTTATCAGAAAATGGGATTAGACCAAGAAAAAATTCAATACCCATAAAATTACAAAAAGAAGAATTAATTTGCGGATATAATTCTGGAACATTTAAACCAAATAAATAGAAATATATTATTTTCGAAAAAGAATTATTTGCAATAAAATTGGCAATAAAGAGTTTTCATATTTATTTAGCTCCAGAAAATTTTATTGTACGCACTGATAATAAGGCAGTAAGAGATTTCTTCATCAATAAAAAACCTATTGAACAAGGAAGACGATTAGCCTGGTATAATAAAATTTCTGAATATACTTTTGAAGTAGAACATCTTAAAGGTACTAACAATTTTCTTGCAGATTTTTTTAGCAGAAATTGTTTCAAAAAATTAAATTGCTAAACAAGTAAATTTAATTTTTACAGAAGACCTCTAGACCAAGAGGAAACAATGGACAAGGGTAAACAACCCGCTCAAGGAGATTGGGTGACAATTGCTAAAAAAGCAATCCCCAAAGAAGAAAAAGTTTATGTTGTGTTTGCAGGAAGACAACCTGAAATTTACACAGAATGGAATGATTGCAAAACACAAGTTTGTGGATATTCAGGAGCAAGCTTTAGAGCATATGATAGCATGACCAAAGGTAAAAAAGCTTTTTACAGTGCACCAGCTATGCTTGTTTATCAAAAGAATTTTTGTCAAATGAGAACTAACCCAGTTCCAACTAATATTCAGACATCTAGACCAAATGAATCTGAAATAAAAGATTTTTTCAATCCTGGTATATCCAGAGAAATTTATACAGAACTCAATGGAGTTTGGAAAACTCACATTGTAGACAACAAAGTGAAATTTCGAAAACACATGGGAGTTCTGGCCAACAAATTAGCTGAGCAAACAGCAAAATTAAAAGATTTGCAAAATCTTTGTTTCAATATTCTTAAACAAATGAATTGGAATGAAGATTTTAATTTTGAAAAAATAAACAATTTTCTTCAACTATCAGACCTCATATCAGATGAGTTTTCTGATCCAGTTTTTGAACAAATAAAAAGAATTTGTCTTTTTGAAAAAGCAAGAACTTTGGTTCCAAAAGAAATTTTTATGTTAATCAAAAATCGAGTTGAAGATCATCATGATAAGATTAGACAAATCTTAAAACGATCTTATGATAAATTAAATTTGAAAGATAGAATTCCCAAAATAACCATCACGGCAAACCATGACATGTGGTTTTTTGAGGATATAGATTGGGGAATAACTAATCAAGTTATTTTCCAAATTTTAGATCCAATCCAATGAATAGATTATCTAATGATCATCAAAGCAATGCTCTCATGGATAGTAAAAGGCTTTCGATGGAGCAAATATTTTACTTTTTGGATCTCCAGCACTGTTGGTTGGCGAGAACGAGAACATTTTTTTCAACCATACCAGATTTGGTATCTTAAAGAAACTGAAGATTTTGAATTTGAAGATGATTATTTAGATGAAGATCACCGGAGAGAGCGATTGGAAAATATCCAAAAACTTTCTTTGACAGAATATTGGATAGACAGTCTAATATCTGTTTCACAAGCAGCGTCCAACATCCATGGCTCAGCAAAATTGCCATTCATGGTTACAGGTGGTAGAATATTATTTGTAACTCATTTTCCCATAACATATCAAAGGTCTCCTACACAAATTAATGAGGCTCTTGACATGTTAATAAATCTCAAAAAGAGAAATAATTTAGATCTTTCGTTGGAACTAGCCATGACAGCGGATGATGTAGAACATTTCCGGAATGAGCAATACAACCAGGATCCGGATTCCCCTCCATCAGAGACTGATGAAGAATATCACAATCTCATCAACAGGATGGAAGCATAGTGGACCCCACTATCAAATGCAGCTGTCTCCTGATCGACTCCAACCTTATCCAAGACACGTGGAGCAACCTGCATTATTAGGCAGAAAGTGATCAGCCACATCCTTTCAGCCGACACTACACGACAAATCTGCTCAGCCAAAGCTTATCTACAACAGTCTGTCTCTTTGAAAACTAGGGAGGGTAGAGAGCGTGTATCAGTGTATATAATTGTAAAAACTGTAGCAAAGAGCAAATAACTGTAGTCCTTCTTTTGTATTTATTTTTGTCTCTTTGTATTTACTTTTAGGTAGACTTTTCAAAAAGCCTATGACTAGGCTTGCCTAAAGAGTTAGAAATTTTGCAACTTTTGGACGTAAAGTCTTGTAAAGTTAGATATGTTAGATATGGAGTTAGATAGGCATTAAGTCATATTTTGTTTGTATTCACCCCTTGTAAGTCTATATATTGGCCTTTATGCCAACATAATAATGTATGTAAATTCTCTCCATATTCTCTCTATCTTTGAGCTTCCTTCTTTGTCTCTAATTTCTCTACCTTAATTCCATAACTTCACTATAATTCCATAATAAAAATAGTAAAAAGTTTACTTGGCTCATTTCAGTGATTTGGAATCACTTGTTATGTTATTTCAGTCCATATAGTATGCTCATATACTTGCATTTGTCACTCCTTTAATGTTTTGAAGGGTATGTGTTTTATGCCTCATGAATGTGCCATTGTGTATGACATCATGCTTAGGTCTTTGGGATGCCATCTAAGTGGGTTTTGAGCTTACTTTGACATGCCATAACTCTGATTTTGATTGCTTAAGTCATGCCATGTTTGGTTGTGTTAGGTGTAGTGTAACACCTCTTTTGTGGTCTTGCATGCCTCATTTTTTGGCATTGTGTTCTAGCTTGTGTTGGCTAGTTTTGAGCTCACTTTTGGTCTTGTTTAGACCTGCCTTAGGACTGTTTTAGGTCCCCTTGGCCCTTTGGGGCTTGCTTCATGTAGTCGTGGTTTGAGTCCCTTAGCTAGTTTCAAGTTTTGGGCTTTATTGCATGCCTTACTTGCATTATTTGGTTGATTGGGCATCATCCCTAACATGATTTCAGAGCTTACCATGTTTATCATATGTCCATATTTGTCCCCTTTTAAGTGTGCTTAAAAGTCGCCCTTTTATGCCTAAGTGTTAGGTTAATTAGCATGCATGTTTGTATGTATATTTCATGCCTTTGTCTCATCATTTTGGCCACTGATTTGGACCTATTTGAGAGCTTTCCATTTTGGTTTAAGACCATCTCCGCATGTTATTGCATGCTTGGCCTATTGCATGTTGTTGTATGCTTGAGATTATATCGCATTTGGCATGCCCCTTTTGTTAAGTTGCTTTGCATGTTTGCATGTATTGTCCCTCGCATGTTGTTGCATGCTTGCCCTACATGTTGTTACATGCTTTCCTATTCTTGAATGTTGTCACATGCCTTGCATGTTTGCATGCTTGTTTAGGTTGCATTGCATTTGGCATGCTTATTACCATTAGCCTTGTATGGCATTGTCCTTGACATGCTTCATGTTGCATTAGTTTTTCTTACATGTTTGCATCCCTTGCCTCTTGATCAAGAATGATAGAGGTTGGGGTCCCTTATGTGTTTTTTTTGTGCATTTCATTCCATATTGAATTGCGTTCGGCTCCTTTGGCCATCATGCATCGAAATGCGTGATTGGTGGTCTTAGGGTCGAGGACTACACTCCTTTGAGTCTCAAACATGATAAGGAGGGTGGTTGTGCAAACATTGCCTTGTAAATGTATTGTCGTGCTCTATTTGCCCTCTGCTACAGCAACACAGCATTTTGCCGGAAGATATGGCCGGTCGGCCATCTTCAGTGCCGGTTGGCTAAACATTGCTGGCCGAGAGCTTTACATTTGGTCAAAGACTAATTTCCCATGGCTGATGGCCCTATCTCTTGGCTGATGGACTCTTAGAAAGTCCCCAAGCTAGTTCAGAAGTGTCACAGAAGTTGGCACAGTTTTAAGAGGTACAGAGCAGTGTAAACAGAGGCAACATGTGACATGGCGATGGATTTCCGAGCGAAGCCATCCGAGCACGCATGCACCCCTCTTCCCGAGGCTGTTTTTACTGTTTTCATAGCTTAATTGATTTGCTTAATTTGTTAAGTGTTGTGTAATAATTAATTAGCTTGTTAGTTAGTTAATTATGTAATTTGTATTATTCTTTCGGTCCCTCTGTCGAGAGGGCGCAATTGTGTAATAAGCGTGCGTGTATGTGATGCATGTCTTCCAACCTCCACTTCTTTCTCCGTTTTACTTAACCACTTACGATGGTTAGTTCTAGGGCACGTTTCAATTAGCATCCTTATGCTATGCATGTTTGCATCATTCATCTGTATTGCATGCACCGGGCTCGGCGCATCATACTAATTGCATTGTATTTTAATTCTAAGTTAAATACATGTATCGAATTGTCGCATCTCACATGCCATTTTAGACTAGCCGAGCCTATTCTAGTTGCATTTTGTATGTGATGCATTAGCCATCTTAACATGGACTTGGATCATACATTGATTACTAACATGTTCTTTGTTTTGGCTCGGAGTACACTGTGAGTGTTTACGCTTTAGCGTACTGCATGTGTGTGAGTGTTGCTATGATAGCATGCTTGCCATGAGGCTAATTGCTTATGCGATATAACTGCTTGAATGCCTATGGGTGAAGGTTGGATTGCTTGAATTGGGACAATTCTTTGAAATTCGGATTTTTAGCCTACTTGCGAGTAGCAAAATTCAAACCATTTCCAAACAAACATGAGATGTTTTGTTCCAACTAAGGCGATCTAGTCTATACTTGTATACTGTGCACATCACGTAGTAATTCTAGTTAATTAATCGGAATAAGAACACATGTGTTTTCAAAAACAAGATATCATGCTTAGTACAGGTTGATCTTCGGATCAGGCGAGCGGGGGTGCTCATAGATGACTTTCCCCAATCGTACCCAAGTTCCCGAGCCGAGGCAACTTTGGTGATGAAAAACACGTGGCCTTAGGAAACGAGTCAGGGTTCCTAAATTCCCCCAAAACAAAATATTTAGGTGGCAACTCTGTATCTGGCAAAGCAGTCCATGTTTGGCACTTCTTTCTTAAAAATCAGTTTTCCAAAATGATTTGCTGGATTTGGACTCTTTGGTGATTTATCAGTCTCGCATTGCACTTTACAGGATTAGATTCAGAACCGTGACATTTGAGTCCGAACTGTAGAAGCATGAGGCCCTCGAGGCGCGTCTACAGTTTTTGTCGACTCTGCTGGGGAGTTACAGAACTTGACTCGAACTCATAATATCTTGTTTTGACTACACTTACGTGTCTCTTTGCATTGCATTTGCATTGGTACGCCTAGGACACCGTGTTTGCCGTATGATATTCTTGAACGGTTTGCCGGAGGCTTGCATTGAGAAGCATGCCATAAGGCTGACCGGTTGCAGGCTCTGCTACGACAGGAATACAAACCCTAGTTTTTACCGAGGCATTCCATTTGACCATTCGACCTAGTGCATATTCGGAATCCATAGTGACTATTCCAAACTAGGATAGGTCGCTACCCGATTATAGGTTGTTTGAAACCGCTGTGTACGTAGCGAAACCCTAGTTCCTGACAAAATAGGACAGGGAAACCCTACCCCAACATAGGGGTGTTTTGGCTCTCATTTGTTTGTTTTGTGCTTTTAGAGTATGCCTCTACAGGAATGCGCGTATCAGTTTGCAAGTCTGGATATCAGGCCTGCAGGCATCAGCATTTTGAGAATTAGTTATATCTGCGGGTATCAGATTCTGTTTTAGGCCAGTAATTTTGGGAACAGTGATCAGTGGTTGAGAACAGTTCATTCAGCTTATGTTTGCCAACTATGTGTTGTCTTTATTTAAGCTGATATGCTGTCCGTTTTCTGGTCATTTTATTTCCTTACTATGCTTTATTTATCTTTTTGCAAGGTAGTTAGCACCATTGCATCCGACCAGTTAGATATCCCTCGAGTACTCTGGGTCAGAGGTCGTAGACTTAATCGATCTAGGGATCTGATAGACGGACAAGCAGTGTTCCTTTCTTTACCCCCAATTACTAGGCGGAGGTCAAGAGGACGCAGTATATCAGTACAGCGGTCGCCAGATCAGTGGTTTACCTCATCAGTGAACAGTCAGGCTGAGGTCTCAATTTCTATTACAGGGACAAATATACCGAGTATTCAGCTAGAACAACACAATATGGCAGGAATGAAGGAGATGATACGTCAGCTCCAGGAAAGCATGAGAACTATGCAGCAAGACGCTACCCATCAGGCAGAATTTGCCAAACAACAGGTCGAGGTCATGGCCCAACAGGAAGAGTTAATTGCCAGGCTACAGCAGCAAACTGGAGCATCTGCTTCACACCCAACTCCTCCCTCACCAAGAGTACCAATACCCAAGGAGACAGCAAATGTCCAGGAAGATACGGACATTCCAACAGGGCCGGCCCTGCCCCCAATCCTACCCCAGCTGTCCAAGGCACCCACACCTATCAACCTACCATATTCTCCCTTTGAGTTCGAGGTGGATCCCACAGCGTTAAAAGTGAGCAAGCTTAAAAAGCTGTTCAAGAAATCCCAGGGTGTGAAGTCTATTCCAGATATAGAGGATGGGTATACCGACTCGGCTATGATGCTACCGGACCGATTTAAGATGCCGCACATCGATCACTTTGACGAGTCTGGAGATCCTATGGCGCATTTGCAACTGTTTTCGGATATACTGAGGCCAATGGGCCTTTCCAGATTGCAGAAGCTTTCGTTGTTTGGCCGGACCCTGTCGGGTGTAGCGGCCATTTAGTATGCAAAACTGGAGGATTCCGTTAAGAGGAACTGGAAGGAGATGGTCGAGGCTTTCATAGCTCAATACTCCTATAGCATACAAATCGAGGTCACAACCCGTGATCTTGAGACAACTAGGCAGGAGACTAAGGAGAGTTTCTCTGATTTTGTGACCCAGTAGAGGGCCAAGGCCGCGATGATGACCATCAGGCCTGTTGACAAAGATCAGATTTGGATGGTTGTGCGCAACCTCCAGCCCAAGCTTATGCAGAAGATGATCATCCTCCCCCTCCCCACCTTTGCGGATCTTCATGAGATTGGGGTGCAAATTGAGGATGCAATGAAACAGGGTCTGATTGACCAGGATAGAGAGTAGCCCAAGATGGCATTCAACCACAATACAAATGCAGGCACAAGCAGTGCCGCAGCTGGTAGATCTTCAGATGTGGGAATGGTCACCACCACCACCCTGAGAACCCTTGCAGCTACACCATTCATCGGCGCGTCCGGAAGTAGCGCACAAACAACCAAGTACTTTCCTCGAGGCCAAAGAACCTTCACTCCATTATATATGCCCCTGTCCAAAGCTCTGGGGGTTTTGATCAAGAAAGGGCACTTGAAGCCCCTAGAGCCACGGCCACTACCGGATAAACTTCCTGCTTCCTATAACCTGGCCAAGTACTGCACCTTTCATCAACAGCATGGTCATGACACTGACCAATGCTTTCGATTACGTCATGAGATTCAAGGTCTCATTGACAACAGGGTGATCGTGCCTCCGGAGAAACCAAATGTCACAACCAACCCTCTCCGACCACATAACCAAGCTCCACCTCCCAAACACATCAATCTTATCCAAACTAGGGTTGTGTCATACGACCCTACCATATATATCACCTCTTTTCACCTATCCAAGCCGGAGGTGTTCATTCCAGATAGCATTGACCTGTGCATGTTGGAGATCTCCCAAACCTAGCTAGCCTGAGACAGTGGTGGTATCTATCGAAGATGGAAGTGGGTCGATTGTGGGGGCAGATAAGATTGATGATACAGGCCCTGAAGGATTTGCGAATTTCATGAATGACCTGAGTGATTACATTGTATCAGCAAGCCAGGCTAGGCCGAGAGTGGAATTGCTAGTGGGGGCAGAGATTTGTGTAGCACGGGAAGATGGACTTAATCAGGGGCCAGATAACCTGGTAGAACTAGCAGAGGACATTGCTAATCTTTAGTTTTTCGATGAGCGAGACTCAACAAACATGGCAGTCAATTGGTTTGATGAGTCAGCAGAATCTACTGGGTGGCTTGACGACCAGCCGGATATTATTGAACAACCTCCGTTAGAACGAAATCCGTTAGGGACGGGGACATCAACTGTGGCCGGAAGGGCCGAAGAGCAGAGCGCATCGCCGAAGAGCACCGGTGTTAAGCATTTTGCTCAAGATATGGGCATTTTGGGAATAGCGGAAACTGAACAACAGGCTGTACTGAAGCAGTTTGAGCAGGAAAGGATCGAAGATTCTGAGAGGACTAGAAAAGCTAAAGCCCCTGTGGGGAAAAAATGTGCTACGGGCACAGGAATAGTTGTAACGAAACCGGACCGGTGTCTGTCGGTTGTCAAGGGCATGTGGTGGGAAGATGATGATCTATGTCTTGCACACACAGATGAGGACTGGAGGAACAACCAGCCGGATGATACCTGGTACATTGGCGAAGTTGACTACATGACTAGGAGCGGGCGGTATTTCAAACCCCCGCACTTAGATCAACCAGAGGTGTCCAGAAAAGACAAGGAGGCGGAAAAGCAGAAAGAAAAGCTGTTCGAAGAAGAGGTTGTGCTAAAACAGCTCAAGAAGATATAAGCAGACATCTCTATCTGGGGACTGCTTATGGCATCAAGAGTTCATAGACAAGTTGTCCTTTCAGCAATGGACAAAGCCAAGCTTTCAATAGACACCACTCTTGAGCAGTTGGTAGGGCTGGTTTTTCCAGGAGGAGCTTCCCCGGCTTTGACCTTTTCTGATATGGAATTACCGCCTGAGGGCTCAAATCATAACAAACCTCTCTACATCTCTGTGGAATGCAGAGACAAGTGGATACCAGTGGTCCTTGTCGACATAGGATCCGCCATTAATGTGTGCCCGTCAAGGACAGCATATGCAATCGGGTTGAAGCCCGTGGACTTTGAGCCAACTGCCCAGGTGATACGGACATATGACAATACTAGCAAAGAAGTGATGGGGACTGTGAGGATTCACACTAAGGTTGGTCCAGGACAACACGAGATTGATTTTCACGTTTTTGACGTTCCTGCGAACTTTAATCGACTCTTGGGGCGGCCGTGGCTGCACCAAGTGAAGGCAGTCTCTTCCACCCATGCATCACATGTTAAAATACCCCCACGGAAAAGGGGTGGCTATAGTTTTCAAAAATTCGTCAATTCATCCACCGCCTTTGGAAATTGATCATGGTGCGAAGGATGTGTTCCTATCAGGATTTACCTTGGTCGAGGCTCGGGTCGTACAGAGCATTTTGGCTACTGATGAAGGCTTGTATGCCAATGCATAGTCAGTATACCTAATGAACAAACTTCAGCACATCCCTGGGATGGGACTAGGAAGAAGTGGCCGAAAAGGCATTGCAATATCGGCCGAAGTGCCGCGCAACCCGCATACCTTTGGGTTGGGTTATTTGCCCACCAAAGAGGACTGGGTGAGAAAAGGAAAAGATATGGCTGGGAGAGCCAAAGCCAAGCAGACCGAGAGGCATTTTGATTTGACGCATCAGCCTATTCAGGGCACCCTGAACGGACGCTTCGTTCGGGAGGGGGAATAATTTCCATTCTGTGACTTCCCAGAGCCATGGTTGAACGCAGAGCAAAGGCGCTTGCCAGGATTTGAGATCTTCTTCGACTTGCAGTTATTCGGGGATGAAGTCGCTGAGGAGCAAACAGACCCATCAGCTGAGGTTGAACAGTGTAAGGAAATGGATTCTGAGAGCACCGAGTTTGAAATGGGGGTAACACTGGCTTGTCTACTATCAGATCCTCCGACCGTACATGAGTGCTTAGGGGATAAGCTCTCAGTGTCTATGATTGGGAATGAAACGGCTGCACGCCCACCTTCAAACATTTTGGATCCATCCACCGCACCCTTCCTCGTCTGGCGATACGAAGAGGGATTCTTATCGAGCAGCACCGGGTCAGGTAGTGAGCCAGAATCTAATTTCACTAAGTCTTGTGAGTCAGAATCAGGTTCTAGCTCGTCTAAGTCTGAGTCCGGTATTCTTAGGGGTGATAACCCAGATGCCACAGTCCTGTCTAGGTCGTCTTTTTCTTTTTCTTTTGAGTCTGTTGTAACAGAAGAATTGAATGGGCTGGATGAAACGCTTAATGAGAATTGTGCGTCTGTGGCCTTTGATTACTCTTCTGTACCCTTGATTTATTGCATTAATTCAGACTTTCAAAACTTCGATGAAAACAACAAGGAAGAAATTCCTCTGGTTTTGAAATATTTGCTAGAACAAGAGCAGGAGAGGTTTGTAAAACCGCTGGTTGATGAAATCACCCAAATTAATGTTGGTATTGAGAAGGACCCGCGGCTGGTCCAGATCGGGTCCACATTGTCTTCGGAGGAGCACGAGCGCTTAGTCGCTTTATTAAAAGATTTCAAAGATGTTTTCGCGTGGTCCTACGAAGACATGCCTAGAATCAATCCTGAGATTGTACAGCACCGGATCCCTCTTGACCCAGAGGCTCGACCTATTAAACAGAAGCTCAGAAGGATCTGCCCAGACTGGGCTCTCAAGATAAAAAAAGAGGTCACCAAGCAAATCAACGCAGGGTTCTTGCTGGTATCTGAATACCCAACTTGGTTGGGCAACATAGTTCTAGTGCTGAAGAAGGATGGCAGAATTTGGGTATGTGTGGATTTCAGGGATTTGAATAAAGCCAGTCCGAAGGACGACTTTCCTCTACCGCATATCAATGAGTTAGTGGACTTTACTGCGGGGCATGCTTTGCTCTCATTCATGGATGGCTTTTTAGGCTACAACCAGATTGTAATGGCACCTGAGGACCGGCAGAAGATTGCTTTTACCACCCCGTGGGGGACCTATTATTATAGGGTGATGCCATTTGGGCTGAAGAATGCTGGAGCTACATATCAACGGGCTGTGACCACAATATTGCACGGCATGATCCACAAAGAGGTTGAGGTGTATGTGGACGACATGATTGTCAAGTCCAAAAAAAGAGAGGGCCACTACACCGCCTTGCAAAAGTTCTTTCAAAGGATCAGAGAGTTTCGGTTGTGGCTGAATCCTCAAAAATGTACGTTTGGTGTTACAGCAGGGAAAATGCTGGGGTTCTTGATTACACAGAGAGGTATCAAAGTCGACCCTTCCAAAATCAAGGCCATCTTAGAAATGCCACCACCAAGGACTGAAAAGGAGCTGCGAGGCTTTCTAGGTAAAGTGCAATTCATAAGACGGTTTATTTCAAAATTAACCTTGACTTGTGAACCACTCTTTGGTCTCCTGAAGAAAGAGACGAAGTTCCAATGGGACGGCCGATGCCAAGCTGCTTTTGAACAAATCAAACAATATTTATAGAACCCACCTGTGTTATCACTGCCTGAACCGGGGAAACCGTTGATTTTGTACCTTTCAGTGACTGAAACTATAATGGGCTGCATGCTTGCACAAGAGTCTGAGGACAAGGTGGAGAGAGCTATCTACTACCTGAGCAAGAAGATGCTAGGTTACGAGACCCGCTACACTCTGCTGGAGAGAGCTTGTTTGGCCTTGGTATGGGCTACTAGGAAGCTGCGACACTACCTGTTAGCTCACACCGTAATACTGGTTTCCAGATTGGATCCTATCAAATATCTCTTCGAGAAACCAGCACTTACGGGTAGGCTAGCTCGTTGGTTGCTTTTGCTTTCCGAATTCGATTTGAAGTATGTGACACGCAAGTCAGTAAAAGGGAGGGCGGTAGCAGAGTTCCTAGCCGATCACCTAGTTGAAGGGGATGAAACAGTTGAGTACCTATTCCCAGACGAGGCCATTTTGCATGTCGAAGATGAGTTTTGGATGATGTACTTTGACGGAGCGTCAAACCAATACGGGTATGGGATAGGGGTGTTACTAATAGCACCTGACAATTCCCGTATCCCTCTAGCATTCAAACTCCGGTTCAAAGTATCGAACAACGAAGCAGAATATGAGGCATGTATTGCTGGTTTAGAGGCTGCCCTAGAACTAGGGGCAAAATGGTTAGACGTCATCGGGAACTCGAACCTTGTTATATCTCAAGCTAAAGGAGATTGGAAAGTCAAAGAAGAAAAGATGAGAATATACCACCTGACCTTGGACTTGTTGATTCCTCGGTTTGAGAAGCTGAACTTCACTCACCTGTTAAGAGAGAACAACAGGTTCGCAGATTCACTAGCAACTCTATCCTCTATGATAGACATCCCTTTTGGAGTCCGGATGCGTCCGATCATCATAGACCAGAAGTTTGTGCTGGCCTATGAGCTGATTACTGTCATAGAAGAGGTTCAAGATGAAAACCCCTGGTATTACGATCTTTGGAACTTATTGGAGAAAGAGGCGTATCCACAAGGGGCAAATGCCAAAGATAAGAGGGCAATTAGAAGAATGGCTGCTCAGTTCATCATTTGCGAGGGTAAATTGTACAAGAGAGGTCATCTCGGGATGCATAAGCTGTGTGTTGATGCTGAAGAATTGAAGCGCTTGATGGAGGCCATCCACGGAAGAGAGTGTGGAGCACACATGAACGGGGTGATGCTAGCTCGAAAAATCCTTAGACAGGGTTACTACTAGTCCACCATAGAGGAGGATTGTATTGGCTTTGTCCGGTGATGCCACAAATGCCAGATCCATGCAAACCGCATGAACATTCTGCCTTCGAAGCTGTACAACATGACTTCGCCATGGCCATTTTCAGTCTGGGGGATTGATGTGATCGGGGCTGTCACTCCGAAGGGGTCTAATGGGCATGAGTTCATTCTGGTCGCGATAGACTATTTCACAAAGTGGGTTGAGGCCTAATCCTATGCGGTGTTGAAGGCTTCGCATGTTGCAAAGTTCATCAAAAACACATCATCTGTTGCTATGGGTCGCGAACGAGATCATTTCAGATAATGGTTCCCATTTCAAGAAGGAAGTGATTGACTTGTTGAACAAATACAACGTGGCTTTTCACAAGTCATCCACATATGGGCCGCAGACCAACAGAGTAGTTGAGGCCACCAACAAGAACATCAAACACATTTTGCAGAAGATGGTGAAAACCTACCGGGATTGGCCAGATAAGTTATCGTTTGCTCTGTGGGGCTATCGGACTTCAATTAGAACTTCTACTGGGGCGACTCCGTATTCCTTGGTCTATGGGATGGAAGTCGTTCTGCCTATCAAAATTGAGGTTCCGTCTTTGTGAGTACTGGCTGAGTGTCAGATAGCTGAGGCAGATTGGCAGCAGAACAGGTTCGAAGAACTCATGCTGTTTGATGAGCGGAGGCTGAAAGCACTGTACCATGTTCAGGGTTATCAACAACGAACTGCCAGGGCTTTCAACAAGAAAGTTAAGTCCAGAAATTTGAAAGAAGGAGATTTGGTGCTCAAAGATAACCGAGCTCCCATCCACGACCCTAGGGGCAAGTTCAACCCTAATTGGACTGGTCCTTATATCATCAAGTCTATCTGGTCGGGTGGAGCCGTCGTTCTGATGGACCTAGATGGCCTAGAGTTCTCCTAACCGATCAACATGGACAAGTTGAAGAAATATTTTCCCTGAGAAGCTCGCTAGGCCGAAAGCCCGAATGGGCGACCTAGGCAAAAGTTAGAGCACAGAAAATTTGAAATTATAAAAACTGAGCTTGCAAGGTTGAAAACCAGCAAAGGGCGGCCTTGGAAAAAGTTAGAGCGTAAAAGGTGAGGGTTAATACACGAGTGAACCTAAGCCGAACTATGTAAGGCTTGATTCCCATGTTTGGGATACGTAGGCAACTTCATCCTGAAGTCCAGCCATAAACACTTCTCCGATCAACTTTGTCCATGTGATCGCCTTGGTCATCTTTGTCTATTCAGCGTTCAAGAGCCCGGTCATGATCTCCGGTGCAGTGCTACTCAGACTATGTGCAACTTTCCAGTTGCTGGAATCCGGGGTTGTGCATCTCAGTGACAGATCTCAGGCATGTCCAGTTCTAATCCATATCGAAAATGGTTTTGAAAAGTTTTAATAAAAGTTGATTTTGCTCAAATTAATCTTTTTACAACTTAGACCATTTTTGGACCAAACGAAAAATTTTCAATACCCATAACCTTCAATTTTATTGATTTCAATACAGAGTCCTCCTGCTCTTGAATACAAAATTGAAGTTGCTTTTCATTACATTCATAAAGAAAAATTGAAAATTCTGATTAAAAGCAAATAAATCCGGGGCATAGTCAGGTGTTCCTGCGTCCCCAGCCTCTGATGCCAAGTGGGCCCTACCTGTGCCTCTTCATTGAGCCAATCTATGCACTCATCAGAGAGGGTGTAGCTGAAAGTAGGAGTGGGGGCCAAAAGCTCTCTTGTCCTCCATGCCGTGGCATACCGAGCTAGCTATGCGCCTCGGATCGAAAATGTAGCAGGGTACTCTATCCCCTCCTCCGGACAAGTCTGATCATGTCCGAACTGGCGCCGCAACGGAATGAAAAATAGAAGACACAGTGTGTCATGCCAATCAACTGAATCCCTGGCTGACGGGTTATGCTGTAACTCATTGCTGGCAGATTGAGCCAAGGGCAACGCCAAACAATGTGGTCCACGGACAAATTGCACATCCACCTATACCACCATCTTTCATCCGGAACATCGACTAGATGTCGTCAGGAGAAATAGCTGCGAGCTGAATATGCCGGACACGAGTCCACAACTCTCAACTTGTCCATCAACCACACCTGGGGAGGGATGAAAAATGAGAGAATAAAGAATAGAGAGATGTACGTTGAGAGGAAAAGTGAGTAGAAGGTTTTGAGAGAAAAATCGAGCCGGAGGGCCGAGTGATGTGAGCAATATATATGTGAGATGGGGTGGGAAACATTACCTGCAATAGTAGTGGACTCCCCACAAACCTAGCTGTCTCCCGGCGAAGAAAAGCATCCAATCCCATCAACGTTTTGGCTAGCGTCATGGCGATGCAGCTTTTGCCTTCTTTCAAGCCCCGGCGACCTCAATCAAATGAGTGCTAAACCCACCAGAGCCAGAGGCTAGTAAGAAATAAGATAACATGCATAAGCAGAGCGCATGTCGCTGATAACCCTGCCAATAATGGTTGCTGCGGTCACCGGTATCAGAAAATCGACAAACCAAGCTCGGAATGTCCAGCTCTCCATCGTGAATTAATGACTGAGCGTCATGCAAAGTAAGGCCGCACATCCTTCCTAAGGCTTGAACGTGGCCGAACCGGAGTTGAGGCAAGGTTTCTTCATCGCGCTCGGATTCCATTAAAGCTTGGAAATCCTCGAAAGTGGGACACACCTCTTGACCACCAAGGCTAAAGACGTGTGTTACTGGGTTCCAAAATCTTGCCACGGCATAGTGGAACAGAAAACACAGCGGGGCGCGGCCTAGCGTGAATAGTGCATTTATGCCGAAACCCCGGAAATTCAACCTTTCCGAGCCATCCAAGTTGGCAATCCAAGTTGTGAGATTTTGGACAAGAAACTCTTCCATTTGGTGCAAATCAGTGTTGAAATGAGAAAAACAACGAAACTGAGGCTTTTGTAGAGGATAAGGTGTTGAGTGGAAGACAGGTGTCAACATTCTGGAGGTGCTTGCCATTTTTGGCCGATCGGCTAAAAATAGTGCCGACCGACCATCCTTTTTGGCTGATCAGCTGAAAATGTTGGCCGATGGCCATTCCTTGTGGCCGGTGACCTTTCCCTTTGGCCGATGGCCTTCCTTCTTGTTCCCTGAGCTGTTTATGTATTGAACGTGCTGAGAATTTGTGATTGGCACTACTTTCAATGCCTTCTGATGATGATTTCGCAAAGTCATGCCTGCGTTGTTTCGATTTGTTTATCGAGTTGTTGTATATTTGCTTATCGAGTTGTATTTCACATTCTTTAAGTCTTTGCTTTGCTTATCGAGTTGCATTTACACTTGGTTAGCTTATCTAGTTCTTTGTTTTGATTATCGAGTTATTTTTGTCGTTAGTCGGTCCACTACCTGATTATTACAATGAAAATGCTTAATTTTCAAACAAGAGCTCAAATCTCATTTACATTGTTATGTAATGCGATGCGATGCATAAAATGTACAAATGTAACACTTTTTGAACAAAATAGCTATTTCATTTCATCATATGTCTCTTGCAAAGTACATAGTTTTGAGAAAATAAAACCTGCCTGAGGCAGTACAATGTGCTCAAACTACCAGTAAAAAGAAAAGTAAAGCAAAAAAGAGAAGGAAAAACAACAAAATGTCTGAACAGAGCAAAGAAAAGAAAAAACAGCAGAATGTCTGGATCAATATCGATGGCTTCAAGCGCAGGAGTCGATCCTGGTCTTCTTCCTGGGTGAGGGTCCAGGGTCACCACCGCCATCTCCATAGTTAGAATCTGAGTTGTCTCCGACCTCGCCATTGGACGGTGCCGCCTCCTCGTCAGAATCATCGGGGGAGGGCTCTCACAAACTACTCTCAACATGAGCGTGCCTATGTCTGCCCCGGCTATGGAATGCTATCCCCCGCCTGGCTCCCCCTCCTCCTCGAGCAGGAACAGATGGCCCAGCTGGAGCACCTCCCTCGGCCAGAATTTGGAATGGGGCCTGAAAAGGACAAATGGCAAATGCATCAGCTATGCTATGCAAAGCAGAGTATGACTACCAAATATAGCGCATGAATACAGTGTATGAATGCTGTGAGCAGTGTATCAGTACAGAATGCAATGTATGAGTACAGTGTATGAATGCCGTGAGCAACGCTGTGAGCAGTGTGTGTGATGTACAGATAATGAAAAATATAATTGCAAAGACAGAAAAGGGAACATGTACCTCCCAGGCTCGCCAGTAGCCTCCAACAAGCAACTGTCCGCTGCGGCAGGAGGATGAGCTCATATACCCATAAAAGAGTGGCCAAGCCCGCGCCACCCTAGTCGTAGCCGCGGATCCGCGTCATGTCCACAAGCGCACTCAGCAGGTAGAGGGCGTAGTGTTTGCCCGGTCGGCGAAGAGCGTGGTCCCCAGCAAAAACATGATAAAATCGCGAGCGTACTGCTCCTCCTCCTCTCGAGTAGTAGGTGCTTGGATCCGAAAGTGATCCTCAAACCATATACCTCACAAATCCTGCCCGGGCAAGAGGTGGTTGAGTGCCAAGCAAGTATAGCTGAGCGGCGTCCCACTCATCCATATCTGTATCAAAGGGGATCGGATCACCCCCCACTTTGATGCCTATGAGCATTGAGAAGTCAAAGGGAGTCATCGTCATCTTCCTGGTGGCAGAAAGGTGGAAGGAGTCGGTGGTGTCCCACCACCTCTCTACCAAAGCAGCAAGAAGGGGCCTACTCACAGTGAGACGCGAGAGTCCCATGCAAAAGGTCCCAAAGCTAGCCTGGTCGACAATATGGCGAACCGCATCAGGTAGCTCCACATACCAGCCTCGAGCGACGATATTCCCATACCCCTGAAAGGCATGGGAATCTCCCTGTGTTCAAAGACAAACAGATGCAAACTAGTGTCAGATGTACAGTGTTTGAATGCCTTCAGAATTAGGGAAAATGCAGTGTGCGTGCATATGTTCGAGTTTACATAAATATTGGGTGGGCTAAGCATACGATGTAACAGTTTGTTTGGGTTATTCAGTTAAAAATGCAGTGTGTGTGCATGTGCTTGGGTGCGCTCAGAATTGATGAAAATGCAGTGTGTGTGCAGGTGTTCAGATTTAAACAGATATCGGGTGTGGGTGTGCTCACAGTGAACTATAGCATGAGATGTATCAGTATGTCTGAGTTAAGCAGTTAAAGAACAGAATCAACTATCGCAGTTATATGTTCTACATTGCAGAAAATGTAACAGAAGAAGAATATACCTCAACGGCACCGTAAGACAGATATGACTCTGGCTCGTGCAACAAAAGCTCCAGTGGCACGCCCCGCGCATAGCTCCTGAAGTGGCGGATGCCATCGGGAGGCAACACGTGTATCGCCGGCTTGTAAGTCACCGGATCGAACGACCAGATGCGAAGAGGTAAGAGCTCGACCTCGGGGTCCACGTCCATCTCCGGGGGAGTCCCACCACATGGAATGTCGTTTGCCATCTCAAAAGGAGCGTGAAAATGGCCGGGGATGTGAAAAACGGGCAAGAATGCGACAGGTCAACCCAAAAGTCAACCCCGAGAGGATAAAAAATGGGAGAAAAGGTCAGAGTGTGGAAAAGGCAATAAAACCAAGTAAACTCGGGGGGAAACAAACCCTAAGTAGTGGAAATCTAGCAAGAAACACCGAAAATCAAGTTTTGTTCGGTTTAAAGTGTGTGAAACCGGAAGGGTTTCACGAATCGAACAACGAAAAAGAGTCGAAAACAAGAGAAAAACATGGATCGATGGTCGGGAAATCACCTAGGGAGAAAGGGAAATGTTTTTCGAGCTTGGAGAAGTGAGGATATGGGGTTTGGAACCCCATATTTAAAGACCCGTGGCCAAAGGACAAAACTGCCCCCGAAACTGGCATTTTTAGCCGATCGACTAAATATTTGGCCGATGAGATTATTCTATGGCCGATGTGTTGCCGGTGGCCTCCCCTTGTGGTCATGCACCTCCCACATCCTTTCCTGGGTCATTTATGTGGTTTGCGACCTTCATTCCTCAAGACAGTGCAAGGAAGTGGACTTTTGAAGTTTAACCGGCTTCCGTGTTGACCTCAAACCATGTCTTCTGTATGCAATGCTCGGTACGCGCAAGGTGTATCCTTTTTCGTATCCTTTTGTAGCTTGCGAGATTCGAAAACTGCTTTAAATACGTTGCATTGCAATACTTTGTCATGTTCGTAATAAGCGCACCATCTTTTGCATTGTTATGCACGTCTATATGCGCTGTAGCGCACACCATCTCTTGCATTGTTATGCGCTTTTATATGAGTTGTCATGCACACCATGCTTGCATTGTCATGCACATCCCTTATTGCATTGTCTTGCACCCCCCTCCATCCGCGTTGTTTCACGTGTTTCATTCGCATCATTATGCACCTTATCAAATTACGTGCATTGTCATGCATTTCAGTTCATGCATTGTCATGCATGTCTAATTTGATTTGTCATGCATTTCAGTACGTGCATTGCCATGCATTTCAGTTCATGCATTGTCATGCGTGTCTCATTTGCATTGTCATGCATTTCAGTTCATGCATTGTCATGCGTGTCTCATTTGCATTGTCATGCGTGTCTCATTTGCATTGTCATGCATTTCAATAACTCGCATTGTCGTGCATCTTTCATTTGCATTGTCATGCATTTCAGTTCATGCATTGTCATGCGTGTCTCACTTGCATTGTCATGCATTTCAACAACTCGCATTGTCATGCATCTTTCATTTGCATCGTCATGCATTTCAGTTCATGCATTGTCATGCGTGTCTCATTTGCATTGTTATGCATTTTAATTCATGATTGTCATGCGTGTCTCATTTGCATTGTCATGCATTTCAACAACTTGCATTGTCATGCATCTTTCATTTGCATTGTCATGCATTTCAGTTCATGCATTGTCATGCGTGTCTCATTTGCATTGTCCTACATTCCCTATAACCGACATTGTCTTGCTCGTTATTTGCATAGTCCTACATTCCCTATAACCGGCATTGTCTTGCTCGTTATTTGCATAGCCCGGCATTCCCTATAACCGGCATTGTCTTTCTCGTTATTTGCATAGTCCTGCATTCCCTATAACCAGCATTGTCTTGCTCGTTATTTGCGTAGTCTTACATTCCCTATAACTGGCATTGTCTTGCTCGTTATGTGCATTGTCTTGCACCCCTCTAACTTGCATTGTCTTCCAAACTTATCTAACTTGCATTGTCTTGCAAACTTATCTAACCTGCATTGTTTTGCAAACTTATCTGACTTGCATTGTTTTGCAAACTCATCTAACTTACATTGTTTTGCAAACTTCTCTAACTTGCATTGTGTCGTATACCCTTAACTTGCGTTGTTACGTTTGTTATTTACATTGTTATGTATGTCTTTAACTCGCGTTGTTTCGCATGTTCTACCTGCATTGTTATGCACACTTTACTCGCGTTGACACGCAGTTTTAAATTGCATTGTTATGCATGGTTTTAACAATATTGTACCTATTAAGTTTCTTTCTTTTGCAGGCACGATATTGTATGTACGGTTCATTTGAATCTGGTGCGACCAGACGAACCAGATAGGCACGATATTGTATGTACGGTTCATTTGAAGCTGGTGTAACCAGACGAACCAGACAGGTATTGTACGTACTCCGTGTGAGACGTAGCGAGAATTGTAAAATTCTCTTACATCCTTTCTACATGTAATGTAGTTAGATTTGTATTTGCCTGCTTAAAACTATTACATGTTTTGCTTCGTTACAGCTTTCTTTGCATGATCATAAGTTATGTTCGGCATCCTGCATGTCACTTGCATCTTGCCCCTGCCTTCGGGCACATATCTTGCTATCTTGCATGCTTGTCTAAGTCTTCGGCCTTGTCAAAAATGGGTCGTCTCTGGGCTTTGACATTCACTTCTGTTATCTTTATGACTTTCGAGTTCTGTCAAAGAGGGGCAACTGTAGACACCCTATTTTTGACCGCCCTCAAGACTTGGACGTCATCGTTTGAACACTCGATGATCATCCATGCTCGTGTTTGTTTTGAGTTTCCGGAGGCCTCGGCCGCGCGCCTTGCCTCAGTATCTCTCAACTTGCCTGTTTTGTGCTTGGTTGTGGACCAAACACTTGTGTTTTTGCTTCTAAGGGAAGAGGGTGGCTTGTTGGCCATTTCCTTAACCCACAGGCCAAGGCTTGAGGCCATCGGCCCTATTTTCTTGCCATCGGCCAAGTGTGTTGGCTGATCGACACTGTTTTTGTCAGCCGGCCATTGTGTTGGTCGATCGGCCATTTTTGTTGGCCGAACCCCGTTCATTTGCTTTATGCAGATATTTTGTGCCAACTGGCATAGCTAGCATCCACAATTCACCCCCTCCATACATACACATGTATGGAGGGATTTACACCCTTTTCTTAGCTTCTCTTAGAAGCTTTGGATTGAACTTCTATAAAGAGGGAGTTCCTCCTCCCTCCTCAGAGGTTCAGAAAAATTAGGTTAGTAGAGTTAGATATAGTTTTGTATCTATACTCCCTTGTTTGATCCTTTTTTGTGCTCAAAAGTGTAGTATTGTCTTACTATTGCACCCAAACACACACTAGAACACCATCATCTTGGAGCTGAGGTCTCTTGAGGTTGATTTCAGAGTTCTTGGGTTGGTTTGAACTCAGAAAACCTGCTAGAGCTTTGTTCTTGAAGAGGTTCTACAAGGGTGAGTTTCTTGCCTTAAATAACCCCTTCTTGCTTAAGCTTTTAGCCCTTCTTCCTTATTGTTTTAAGCTTAGTTTATAACCGATAAAAGTTTTGATTTTGTGTGCTTTAGATCTTTGTTTAAGGTCATTTTGAGGTTTGGGGTTGTTTCCCCCCTCTTAGGCCTTGTTAGGCCTTGTTTTAGGCCATCCCTTTTCGCCCTTGCTTTGAGCTTTGCATGACCTTTCCACCACTGAAATCCAGAGGATTTTTAGTTGTGGAAAGGTGGTTTTGGTGTCTTAAATAGGAGAGGGTCATCTCCTCTTGTTGTCTTGAAAGCTTGCATAAATGGCTTATGTTGGTAGCTTGTATGCTTAGCTTGTTTTAGCTTCATTTCAATATATATTAGACTTTGTTTTGCGATGATATAGCACTATTTTAAGTTGGTTTAGACATACCATGCATGCTTCATGTACTTGTCTTGTAATCCCATGATTTGCCTTAACATGCATCATGCTTTAAGCCATGTTTCTAGCATGATTTTGGCTTGACTCCATGAAGCTTTTAGTCTTGTTGTAACATGCTTAAACTCAAATTTAAGTTGTTTTAACCATATATGCCATGCTTTGTATAGCCACCATGCATTTTAGCTTGTTAGCTTTGAGTGTCCAAGTCACTAGCATGCTTTACTTGGCCCATTTCAGTGATTTGGAATCACTTGTTATGTTATTTTAGTCCATATAGTATGCTTTACTTGCATTTGTCACTCCTTTAATGTTTTGAAGGGTTTGTTTTTTATGCCTCATGAATGTGCCATTGTGTATGCCATCATGCTTAGGTCATTGGGATGCCATCTAAGTGGGTTTTGGGCATACTTGGACATGTCATAACTCTGATTTTGGTTGCTTAAGTCATGCCATGTTTGGTTGTGTTAGGTGTAGTGTAAAACCTCTTTTGTGGTCTTGCATGCCTCATGTTTTGGCATTGTGTTCTAGCTTATGTTGGCTAGTTTTGAGCTCACTTTTGGTCTTGTTTAGACCTGCCTTGGGACTGTTTTAGGTCCCTTGGCCCTTTGGGGCTTGCTTCATGTAGCCGTGGTTTGAGTCCCCTGGCTAGTTTCAAGTGTTGGGCTTTATTGCATGCCTTACTTGCATTATTTGGTTGATTGGGCATCATCCCTAACATGATTTCAGAGCTTATCATGTTTATCATATGTCCATATTTGTCCCGTTTTAAGTGTGCTTAAAAGTCTCCCTTTTATGCCTAAGTGTTAGGTTAATTAGCAAGCACGTTTGTATGTATATTTCATGCCTTTGTCGCATCATTTTGGCCATTGATTTTGACCTATTTGAGAGCTGTCCATTTTGGTTTAAGACCATCTCCGCATGTTGTTGTATGCTTGCCTTGCATGTTGTTGCGTGCTTGGCCTATTGCATGTTGTTGCATGCTTGAGATTATATCGCATTTGGCATGCCCCTTTTGTTAAGTTGCTTTGCATGTTTGCATGTATTGTCCCTCGCATGTTATTGCATGCTTGCCTCACATGTTGTTACATGCTTGCCTATTCTTGAATGTTGTCACATGCCTTGCATGTTTGCATGCTTGTTTAGGTTGCATTGCATTTGGAATGCTTATTACCATTAGTCTTGTATGGCATTGTCCTTGACATGCTTCATGTTGCATTAGTTTTGCTTGCATGTTTGCATCCCTTGCCTCTTAATCAAGCATGATAGAGGTTAAGGTCCCTTATGTGTTTTTTTTTTTGTGCATTTCATTCCATATTGAATTGCACATTCGGCTCCTTTGGCCATCATGCATCGAAATGTGTGATCGGTGGTCTGAGGGTCGAGGACTACACTCCTTTAAGTCTCAAACATGATAAGGAGGGTGGTCGTGCAAACATTGCCTTGTAAATGTATTGCCATGCTCTACCTGTCCTCTGCTGCAGCAACACAGCATTTTGCCAGAAGATATGGTCGGTCGGCCATCTTCAGTGCCGATCAGCTAAACATTGTTGGCCGAGAGCTTTACATTTGGTCGATGACCAATTTCCCATGGCTGATGGCCCTATCTCTTGGCCGATGGACTCTCAGCAAGTCCCCAAGCTGGTTCAGGAGTGTCACAGAAGTTGGCACAGTTTTAAGAGGTACAGAGCAGTGTAAACAGAGGCAACATGTGACATGGCGATGGATTTCCGAGCAAAGCCGTCCGAGCATGCATGCACCCCTCTTCCTGAGGCTATTTTTTCTGTTTTCATAGCTTAATTGATTTGCTTAATCAGTTAAGTATTGTTTAATAAATAATTAGCTTGTTAGTTAGTTAATTATGTAATTTGTATTATTCTTGCGGTCCCTCCGTCAAGAGGGCGTAATTGTGTATGTGATGCATTGTATTTCAATTGCATTGTATTTCAATTGTAAGTTGAATACATGTATCGAATTGTCGCATCTCACATGCCATTTTAGACTAGCCGAGCCTATTCTAGTTGCATTTTGTATGTGATGCATAAGCCATCTTAACATGGACTTGGATCATACATTGATTACTAACATGTTCTTTATTTTGGCTCGGAGTACACAGTGAGTGTTTACGCTTTAGCATACTGCATGTGTGTGAGTGTTGCCATGATAGCATGCTTGCCATGAGGCTAATTGCTTATGTGATATAACTGCCTGAATGCCTGTGGGTGAAGATTGGATTGCTTGAATTGGGACAATTCTTTGAAATCCGCATTTTTAGCCTACTTGCGAGTAGCAAACTTCAAACCATTTTCAAACAAACATGAGATGTTTTGTTCCAACTTAGGCGATCTAGTCTATACTTGTATGTTGTGCGCATCACGTAGTAATTCTAGCTAATTAACCAGAATAAGAACACATGTGTTTTCAAAAACAAGATATTATGCTTAGTATAGGCCGATCCTCGGATCGGGTGAGCGGGGGTGCTCATAGATGACCTTTCCCAATCGTACCCAAATTCCTGAACCAAGGCAACTTTGGTGATGACGGACACGTGGCCTTAGGCAACGAGTTAGGGTTTCCTAAATTCCCCCCAAACAAAATATTTAGGTGGTGACTCTGTATCTGGAAAAGCAGTCCATGTTTGGCACTTCTTTCTTAAAAATCAGTTTTCCAAAACGATTTGCCGGATTTGGACTCTTTGGTGATTTATCAGTCTCGCATTGCACTTTGCAGGATTAGATTCAGAACCGTGACATTTGAGTCCGAACTGTAGAAGCATGAGGCCCTCGGGGCGCGTCTATAGTACCACTGCTGCTTCCGAGTACTTTCTTTGCCACTTGTGTATTGCATTGATCATGACTTTCAAGATTTTGATAAAAACGACGAGGAAGGAATTCCTTTGGTTTTGAAACTTTTGATTAATCAAGAGGAGGAGAGGTTTGTAAAACCCTTGATTGATGAAATCATTTCAATTAATGTGGGTACTGAGAAGGATCCGCGTCTGGTCCAGATCAGGTCCATGTTGTCTTCGGAGGAATGCGAGCGCTTAGTCGCTTTATTAAAAGATTTCAAAGATTTTTTCGCGTGGTACTATGAGGACATGCTTGGAATCGATTCTGAGATTGTACAGCATCGGATCCCTCTTGACCCTGAGGCCCGACCCATCAAGCAGAAGCTTCGAAGAATTCGCCCGGATTGGGCTTTGAAGATCAAGGAAGAGGTCACCAAGCAGATAGATGCATGTTAGTACCTGAGTATCCTACTTGGTTGGCCAATATTGTTCCGATGCCGAAAAAAGATGGCAGAATTCGGGTGTGTGAATTTCAGAGATCTGAACAAAGCTAGTCCGAATGACGACTTTCCTCTACCGTACATCGGCCAATTGGTGGACTTCACCGCAGGCCATGCGTTATTCTCCTTTATGGATGGGTTTTCCAGGTACCACCAGATCTTAATGGCACCCGAGGATAGGGAGAAGACCACCTTCACCATGCCATGGGGAACCTACTGCTACAGGGTGATGCCGTTCAATTTGAAAAATGCTGGGGCTACTTATCAACGGGCTGCAACCACGATCTTAAACGATATGATCCACAAAGAGGTTGAGGTGTATGTGGACGACATGATTGTCAAATCCAAGGAAAGAGAAGGCCACTACACCTGCTTGAAGAAAATCTTCCAACGGATCAGAGAATATCGGTTGCTGCTGAATCCTCAAAAATGCACTTTTGGTGTCACAGCAGGGAAATTGCTGGGGTTCTTGATCACACAAAGGGGCATTGAGGTTGATCCTTCCAAAATCAAGGCCATCCTAGAAATTCCATCACCAAGGACTGAAAACGAGGTGCGAGGCTTTCTGGGTAAAGTGCAATTCATAAGACGGTTTATTTCAAAATTAACCTTGACTTGTGAACCACTATTTGGTCTCCTGAAGGAAGGAAAGAAATTCCAATGGGATGACCAATGCCAGGTTGCTTTTGAGCAGATCAAGCAATATCTACAGAACCCACCCGTGTTGTCACCGCTAGAGTCGAGGAAGTCGTTGATTTTGTATCTGTCAGTAACCGAAACGACAATAGGCTGCATTCTTGTGCAAGAATCTGAGGATAGAGTGTAGAAGGCCATCTATTACCTGAGCAAGAAGATGCTGGAATATGAGACCCGTTACACTCCGTTGGAGAAGGCTTGTTTAGCCTTGGTATGGGCTATCAGGAAGTTGAGGCACTACCTGTTAGCTCACTCTGTAATTCTGGTTTTAAGATTAGATCCCATCAAATATCTCTTCGAGAAACCAACACTTATGGGTAGGCTAGCCCGTTGGTTGCTTCTTCTCTCCGAATTTGATTTGAAGTATATGACTCGCAGTCAGTGAAAGAGAGAGCGGTAGCGGAGTTCCTAGCCAATCACCCAGTGGAGGGGGACGAAGCAGTAGAGTATTTATTTCCAAATAAGGCCATTCTGTAGGTCAAATAAGAGATTTGGACTATGTACTTTGACGGAGCGTCTAACCAGTACGATTATGGGATATGGGTGTTGTTGATAGTACCAAAAAATTTCCACATACCTTTAGCTTTCAAACTCCGGTTCAAGGTATCAAACAACGAAGCAGAATACGAGACATGTATCACTAGCTTGGAAGTCGCCCTGGAACTAGGGGCAAAATGGTTGGATGTCGTTGGGGACTCGAACCTGGTTGTGTCTCAAGTGAAATGAGAGTGGAAGGTTAAGGAAGAAAGGATGAAAATCTATCACCAAACCCTAGATGTTCTGATTCCTAGGTTTGAGAAGCTAACCTTTACGCATCTGTTAAGAGAGAGTAACAGGTTCGCTGACGCTTTATTAACTCTATCTTCCATGATAGACATCCCTTTGGGAGTCCGGATGCGTCCAATCATTATTGAACAGAGATATGTGCCGGCTTATGAGTTAATCGTTGCGATAAATGAAGTACAAGATCAGAACCCCTGGTATCATGACATCTGGAACTTCTTAGAAAAGGAGGCTTATCCACTAGGGGCAAATACCAAAGACAAAAGGGCAATACAGCGAATGGCTGCTCAGTTTATCATCTATGAGAGTAAATTGTACAAACGAGGCCATCTGGGAATGCATAAACTGTGTGTTAATGAAGAAGAGTCGAAACGCCTAATGGAGGCCATCCACGGAGGAGAGTGCAGATCACACATGAGCGGAGTGATGCTAGCTCGGAAAATTCTCAGATAAGGTTACTACTGGTCAACCATGGAGGAGGATTTTATTGGTTTTGTTTGGTGATGCCAAAATGTCAAATTCATGCAAATCGCATGAATATCCCGCTGTCAAAGCTGTACAACATGCCTTCACCATGACCGTTTTCAGTCTGGGGAATTGATGTTATTGGGGCAGTTATGCTGAAAGGTTCGAATGGGCATGACTACATCCTGGTGGTAATAGACTATTTTACAAAATGGGTTAAGGCCTAATCCTATGCAGTGCTGAAAGCGTCACACGTAGCCAAGTTCATTAGGAATAATATCATCTGTCATTATGGGGTCCCGAATGAGATCATCTCGGACAATGGTTCTCACTTCAAGAAAGAAGTGATCGACTTGTTGGAGAAATACAACGTGGCTTTTCATAAGTCATCCACATATCGGCCGCAAACCAACGGAGCTGTTGAGGCCACCAACAAGAACATCAAGCACGTTCTACAGAAGATGGGGGAAACCTACACGGACTGGCTAGATAAGCTGTCATTTGCACTTTGGGGCTACAGAACATCAATTCGAACATCTATTGGAGTAACTGTGTATTCTCTGGTTTATGAGATGGAGGTTGTTCTGTCGATTGAAGGTGAAGTTTTGTCGCTATGGGTTATGGCTGAGTGTCAGATAGCAGAAGTGGATTGGCAGCAGAGTAGATTCGAGGAACTAATGCTGTTCGACGAGAGGGGGCTGAAAGCACTGTACTACGTCCAAAATTATCAACGCAGAATCGCCAAGGCTTTTGACAAGAAAGTTAAGTCTAGGAATCTGAAATAAGGAGATTTGGTGCTCAAGGACAACCGAGCTCCCATCCATGACCCTAGGGGCAAGTTCAGACCTAATTAGACTTGTCCTTACATCATTAAATCACTTTGGTCGGGTGGAGCTGTCATTCTTATGGATCTAGATGGCCTCGAATTCTCCCAACCAGTCAACATGGACAAGTTGAAGAAATACTACCCTTGAGTGGTTCGCTAGGCTGAAAACTCGAAAGGGCGACCTAGGCAAAAGTTAGAGCACGAAAAATTTGAAATAAGAAAAACTGAGATCACAAGGTTTAAATCCCAGAAATGGCGACCTTGGCAAAAGTTAGAGTGCAAAAGGAGAGTGTTAATACCCGAGTGAACCCGAACCGAACTACGTAAGGCTTGATTCTCATCTTCGGGATATGTAAGCAACTTCATTCTGAAGTCCAACCATAAACACTTCCAAATCAACTGTGTCCATAAGATTGTTCTGGTCATCTTTGTCTTTTCTGCATCCAAGAGTTCGGTTGTAATCTTCACTATCAGAGCTGGTTACAGTACAGTGCAGTGCTATTCAGACAATGGGCAACTTTCCATTTGTTGAATTCGGAGTTGTGCATCTCGGGGATAGATTCCGGGTGTGTCCAGTTATGATCCTTATCGAAAATGGTTTTCAAAAGTTTTAATAAAAGTTGATTTTGTTCAAATTGATCTTTTTACAACTTAGACCATTTTTGGACCAAAAGGAAAATTTTCAATGCCCACAACCTTCAATTTCACTGATTTCACTATAAAGTTTTCCAACTCTTGATACAAATCGAAGTTGTTTTTTATTACATTCAAAAGGAAAACTTGAAAGTACAGATCAAAGCAATAAACTTGGGGCATAGTTGAGTCAGGAGTTCCCGTGTCCCCTCCCAGAGCTTATAGAAGCTTCAGATGCCAAAGTAGGCCTGGTTTGTGCCTCATCTTCAAGCCAAGCTATGCATTCGCTAGAAAGGGTGCAACTGAAATTAAGAGCGGGAGCTAGAAGTTCTCTTGTCCTCCATCCAGTGGGATATTGAGCTAGGTGTGAGCCTCGGATTGTAAATGAAGTTGAGTATTCTATCCCCTTTTCCGGGCAAGTCTAGTCATGTCCGAACTGACGCTTGAACCGGAATGGAAAATAGAAGACACAGTGCGTCAAGCCAATCAATTGAATGCCAGATTGTCGAGACATGCTATAGCTCATCTTAGGCAGATCAAACCAGGGGCAATGCCAAGCAATGTCAGCAGCAGACCTGTTGCACATCCAATGGACCACCACCTTTCATTCGGGAAATCAACTAGCCGTTGGCCAAAGAAGTAGCCTCGTACTGAGTATGCAGAACAAGAGTCTACTACTTTCAACCTGTCCATGAGCCATACCTGGGGAAGGATGAAAAATAAGAGAGATTAAAGAATAAAGGGATGTATGTGGAGGGAAAAGTGAGAAAAGATTTTGAGAGAAAAACAGAGCTTGAGGGCTGAGTGATGTGAGAAACACATGCGAGGCAGGGTGGGAAACATTACTTGCAAAAGTAATGGACTTCCTGCGAACTTGTTTGTCTCTCGTTGTGGAAAACATCCAAGCCCATCAAAGTCTCAGCTAGTGTCAAGCCAATACAGCTCTTGCCCTCTTTCAAGCCTTGGGCAACCTCGATCAAGCAGATGCTAGACCCTCCGAAGCCAGGGGCAAGTAGAAAATGGGCTAACATACACAAGCAGAGGGCATGCTGCCGCAAAACTTTGCCAAAGACAGTTGCCGCGATCGCCGACATCAGAAAATCGGTGAATGAGGTTGGGGATATCCAACTCTCCGTTGTGAACCAAAGATCAGGCATCATGTAAAGTGAGCCCACACATCCATCTTAAAGCTTGGATATGGCGAAAACGGAACTGGGCAAGATGTCCTCGTCACGCCTGGATTCCATAAAAACTTGGAACTCTTCAATTGTAAGGCACATCTCTTGCCTTCCCGAAGCTAAACACATGTGTAACCAGGTTCCAACATCTAGCTGCGGCATGAAGAAACGAAAAACACAGTGGAGTACGACTTAGCAGGAATAGTACATTTATCTCGAAAGCCCAGAAATTCACTTTTTCGGAGCCATCTAAAGTTGCTATCCAAGATGAGAGTTTTTCGTTGAAGAATGGCTCCATTTGTGGCAAAAACAGAGCTGGAATGAAGAAACTACGAAGTCTTAACCTGTGTAGAAGACAAGGCATTGAGTGGAAGACAGGTGGCAGCAATCTGGAGACTCCTTGCATCACTGGCCGACCGGCCAGTTAAGGTAGCCGATCGGCCACTTTAGTGGCCGACAATCACCACCAAGTGGCTGACAACCACTGTTTGTGTCCAGCAGAATGCCTTTGGTCTTCTTGTGTGTTGAGAATGCTGAGAACCTATGTTTTGTTCTACTCTGGATACATTCTGCTGTTTTGTTTTAGTAGTTTTGTTGAGTCGCTCTCAAGTTTGTTTCAGTTTGTTTATCGAGTTATCGCAGTTTGTTTATCGAGTTGTTTTGTTGTTTCTTGTCGAGTTGCATTTGTTTCGTTTATCGAGTTGTTGTTTCGTTTGTCGAGTTGTTACATTAGTTTTTTTTTTTTTTACTTGAGTTGTTTTACTCTGTTTGTTATGTATTGGTCGGTTCACTGCCTAACTAAGCAATTGTCAAGACAATGTATAATATTCAATTTCCATCAATCCCGTTTTTGTGTAAAATGGTGCAATGCGATGCTCAGAATATAAAATGCAACACGTTTTCATCAAAAAAGTTGTTTTCATTCCAATCATGGTTTCTTTTTACAAAGAGTACAAGTTTTTAGGAAAATAAAACTGCCTAAGGCTGTACAATGTGCTAACACTACTAGTAAAAAGAAACAAAGCAAAAACAAATGAATCAGCGCTGGCTATCTTAAGCTCTAGAGGCCCTCTTCGTCATCTTTCTCGGCGGAACGGACTCTGCAAAGCTATCCCCAACCACGCCACTGTCTAAACCCGATGAAGAATCAGAACTGGAGTCGTCATCCTCTATATCTAAACCTGGCTCAGCCTCGTCTCCACTAGCAGAACCCGAGCCGACATCATCATCTCCGTTCTCAGATGACTCGGTGTGCTGATCCCCAGCCTCCTCGGTCTCGGACTCGCTGGCCTCATCATCGTCATCGCGCATGATGGGCTCCCGACGTCTCCCCTGGCTGCGTACCAAAACCTCTTTCTCTCTCCCTACTGCTGAAGGGGGCGTTGATGGCCTTGCTTCTGTCGCCACCGGTCCTGACTGTAGAGGTGTGACCTAAAAAGGCAGTTTGAATATATCAGGCATAGTATGTGTATCAGATGCAAGTATGGTGTGCAGAGTGAGTACATGCAGAAGTCAAATACGGTATGTGAATGCAATGTGTCATATATGATCTATACATGTAGTGTATCAATGCAGTGTGAGGAAATGTTTAATTAAGATGTCAGTTTCAGTATATCGGCAGAAATATGATGAGCGAAATGCAAGAAAACTGAAAATTACCTGAATGTCGTGGGAGCCAAGTATCTACTCCCTCCTCAAGATCATGCCCTCGAATGAGGCCAACATCTCGAGTAACCCCTCAATGTACCCTATGGAGGGCTGCAAATGCAAGTTGAAATGATACGTGAATAAATGAATGTCTGAGTATCTGAGCGAGAATGAAAAACATGAAAGTTGTAGTACGTACCGGTGGTGAATCGGGTGTCCTGACATATCGGTGACCAGACAACAGAGGCTTAATCGGGATCTAATAAGGCTCTCTAGAGTGTCACCAACCTGTCAGCTCAGTCAGAAGATCTGGCCATCCAAAACTCAACCTTGCGGGAGGTATCCCTCTAGCCCTGCCTCTCGGTACTCGGGCCCTGCTCGTCGAAGGGGCATCTGCTGCTTGAGCCTTGCTCGATGAAAGGACATCAGTTGCCCTCCCTGTATGAGCACGAATGCCTATCAAAGGAGGCATGAGGTACGTCTAGATGTAAGTCGTATAGTCCCCATCCTCAATGAAGAAGTCTGCATCTCCACCCCGCATGAAGTCAATGATCTCTTGAGGGGAGAGACTCTTTGTGGCTCACATGGAAGGCAGAGATGGTAAGGGAACTGACTGTAATGGCAGACCCAGCGTCTGGCGTATAAAGCGCTCGCCTAGGAACCAGGCTCGGCCTACTGGTCCCTCGAGCACGAGCTAATACCAGGAAGCTCTCCAAGCTCAGGCGAACTGAAATCTGACACCCTCTAGCATCGTCACCTAGGGCTGCCACATGATCTGTAGACAGCAAGTGCATAGATTGATAAGTTGCCATTAGATATGTAAAATGAATTGGAGCTGAAGGCAGAAAGAACTATGAGTTTTGAGTTACCTCTACTGCCCTCACTGTATCAAAATACTAGCGAAGAAATGAGAGGGTCTCCCAGGTCCTCAGCTAGCACTGACTGTCGTATCGATGCGAGTATGGCACCCCAAGAGGCATTTCAACCTCCAACTCTGGAGCAAGCGTCGGGAAATAGGTGTACACCCATAGTTGTAAAAAGCAAGAGGGCGATAGTGGGAATATAGACAAACACAGATAAGGCAGAAAGCAAAGTATGTGTGCAATGTCAAGAAAATACAGAGAGTACAGAGTACACAGATAGTGCGGAAAGCAAGGTGTGTAGTATAGTGTACAGAAAGTACAAATGTAAGAGATTAGACTATGTAGGTGCAGTGTACAGAAAGTGCAAAGCAGAAAGCACAGTAGAGAATGTAAAATAGAAAAGTAAAGCATACCTCCTAGGCTCTCCAATAGCCGCCAACTCTCTTCTCGCTCCTGCAAGAGGTCAAGCTCATGTAGCAGTACAGGGTAACAAGGCCGGTGCCACCCCAATCATAATGTCGAACCTGAGGTAAGTCCACTAAGGCGCTCAAAAGATATAGCCCGACTGTGTTCGCCCTGTCGGCGAACAAGGTAGTGCCGAAGAGGAACATCAGGAAACCTCGGGCATACTGCTCGGTCCCCTCTACAGTCGTTGGGGCTGTTCCTCTGTAGTGGTCAGCGAACCAGGTGTATCAGACCATCCCTGATCGGAAGATAGGTGGGTGTGCACCCAGCAAATAGGTCCAAGCGACCTCCCACTCGCCCATATCGGTATCATATGGGATCGACCAGCCTCCTATCTCGAGGCCCGTTAACATGGAAAAATCAAATGAGGTCATCGTCATATCCCCAGTAGTAGAGAAATGGAAAGAGTTGGTGGTATCCCACCATCTCTCTACCAGCGCTCTCAGAAGGGTCTTGCTCGCCATGAGGTGTGACAGCCCCATATAGAACAAACCAAACCCCGCCTTATCGATGATCTGGCGGACACCATCGAGGAGGTCCATGTACCACTCCCTCGCTGAGGTGGACCCATATCCTCGGGAAAAATGGGAGTCTACCTGTGTTTAGAATGAGCAGACAAAATACAGTGTGTGAATGTGTTCAGAATGAGTAGAAGAAATACAGTGTGTGAGTGCGTTCAGAATTAGCAGATGAAATACAATGCAAAAGTGCGAGCTATGCAAGAAATGTAAAGTACATCGTTGAAAATGTAAGAATGTAGTGCATACCTCGGAGGCACCATGAGACAGGTGAGACTCTGGCTCTCACAGTAGGAGATCTACTGGTGCGCCCTGTGCAAATCCGCTGAAGTGACGGACTATACTGGGTGGTAGTGCATGCGCCTTGGGGCGGTACCTCTCCAAGTCGAAAGGTCAGACTCTAGGCAGTAATGGTATGTAGTCAGGATCTCCCTCTATCCCTGGAGGACCCCCATTGTAGGGAATGTCGTTTGCCATCTGGAAAGAAGGTGAGAAAGTAGGCGAAAATGAGCGAAATAGGTGGAAAGTGCCAAAAGTCAACTCTCAGAGAGAGAAAATGGGAGAAAAAGTCAAAGCCCGAGAAAAGACGTCAAACTTAAGACAAACTTGAGGGAAACAAACCTCAAGTGGAAAAAATGGAGAAAAAATCTTTGAAAACAAATGTGAGTCGGTTCAAAATGGAGGAAATTAAGGGGTCTTAGCGAATCAACTTCGTATGGGGCGTTGGAAAACGCGTGTGAGGCACGGATCTAGGAGGAAAAAGTGTCTAGGGATGAAGAGCAAGAAATTTCGGCAATGGGCCTGTGAGGAAATGTGATTTGGAAATCTGTTTTTAAAGATCTCCATGCAAAAAGACCAAAATGGCCCAAATTTAAAATAACTGCCCGACCGGCCAGTTTTTGTGGCCGACAACTTTTGCAAGTGGATGACATTGTCTAAAAGTGGCCGACATGCTTCCAGTGTGCTCCCTGCGTGTTTTTATGATGTTTTGTGCCCTTGGTTCTTATGAGAAAGTGCAAGGAAAGTCCACTTTTCAGCTCAAAGTGTCTCTGCAGAAGTTTTGAATCATGTCTTCAATGCATGACTCATTGTCAGCCAGCATGAACGAGGTATATCCTTTTGAAATATATCGTAAGTCCTTTGAGAGGTAAACCAGAGGTTGCAACTGAATTGGTTCTATTAGGGCACGTTCTGTTGATCACTACATAGAACGCGCGTTTCTTTATTCGGTGTTTTGTATCGAACATGCTATTGATGTCGCATTGAATATGCATTGTTATTATTGTGCACAAAATGTGTATGTTGCGTTGCATTGCATTACAATGTTCTCATGTTTGCATAGAATATACATGTCGCGTTGTATTGCATTGTACATGCCCTTACATACGCATAGAAAATGTTCGTACCTATTGCATCGAACATGCATTTGGTGTTGTATAGAACGTGCTTCATTTTTCGTTGCATAGAATATGCTTCTGTTTTGTTTCTCGCATGATGTGCATGAAGCATGCCTCTAAGAATTGTGTCATGGTTATTCATCTTGCATAAAACATGCATTCTTATTGTATTGTACTTGTCAAGTTTCTTTCTTATGCAAGCACGATATTGTATGTACGATTCATTCAAAGCTGGTGCAACCAGATGATATTGTATGTACGGTTCATTCATAGGAACTCCAAGAAAGATCGTTCCTGTCCTTTGAGCCCCTTTTTGGTTAGAAACACTTGGGTACGCCTGGTGTTTACACCACCACTCTGTTTTGGTTAGAAACATTGGGACTTGTGCCCAATGTTTATACCACCCTCCTGGTTAGAAGCGTTTGGAAAGTGTTCCGACGCTTATACCACTATGTTTTGGTTAGAAACATTGGGACATGTGCTCGATGTTTATACCACCCTCCTAGTTAGAAGCGTTTGGAAAGTGTTCCAATGCTTATACCATTATGTTTTGGTTAGAAACATTGGGACGTGTGCCCGATGTTTATACCACCCACTTGGTTAGAAGCATTTGGAAAGTGTTCTAACTGTTATACCACTCTATTTTGGTTAAAAACGTTGGGACGTGTGCTCGATGTTTATACCACCCTCCTGGTTAGAAGCGTTTGGAGCATGTTCCGATGCTTATACCTTGCTTTGGTTAGAAACATTGGGACGTGTGCCCGATGTTTATACTGCCCTTCTGGTTAGAAGCGTTTGGAACGTGTTTCGATACTTATACCACTCTATTTTTTGTTAGAAACATTAGGACATGCTCCAATGTTTATACCACCCTCTTGTGTTTGCACCGCTCCCTTTTCCCTCTTGCGCTTGACGAGTTAGGACACTTTGGTTAAAAGCATTCGGACGGATTGCAATGCTTATACCGCTCTTTGTTTTGGTTGCATAATAGTTGGATGTGTTTCACTTGTTATCACTATTCTCTGTGGTTTGGAGCCTTAGGGTGTGTCCCTGGGTTCACGCAATTTCTCTCATCTCGTGCGCCACTCATTAAAATCTTGTTTCACGCACCGGGTGTGCCCGAGGGTTGTGTTGTTCTTTATCTTTCCTGCGTAAGGCGCAGTTAAGCTTGCATAATTTTCTTACATCCTTTCTGCATGAAATGTGGTTTGGTTCATGTTTACTTGCTTATGTACGAGTTTGTTGTAGTGTTTCTTTTCATAACATTTGCATCTAGATGTTTCATTACAACCCTCATTGTATGATCATAAGTTATGTTTTGCATCATGCATATCATTGCATCTTATCCCAGAACTACGCTGGTTTGATTCCTTGCAAAGGGATATGTAGGCAGCCTACGGGCACAACCATTCTTTGGTTTGTTTGCTTGTTTGTCTGAGTCTTCAACCTTGTCAAAAATGGGTCGTCTCTGGGCTTTGACATTCACTCTCGTCATTTCATGACTTCCGAGTTTTGTCAAAGAGGGGCAACTGTAGACACTCCATTTTGACCGACCTTAAGACTTAGACGTCATCGTTTGTGCACTCGATGATTATGCTTGTTTGTGCTTGTTTTGAGCGCTCAAAGTTCTCGGTGGAATGCCTTGTCTTTGAGCCTCTAAACCCTTTTTGTTTTGTGCTTGTTTTTGGGCCAAACCTTGGTACCTCTTGCCTGGAAGGGGGAGGGGCCTTGTCGGCCACTTTTTTCTCTTTTCGACCACTTGAAGTGGTTAGTCGACTAGTTAAGGTGGCCGGTCGGCCACCTAAAGTGGCCGACAGCCATTTGTTCCTTTTTTTAGATATTTTTTAGCCAGCTGTGCCAACTATTATTCACTGAAGGCCATCTCCATACACGTGTATGGAGAGATGAATACAAGCCTTTGGCTTGAATTTCTATATATAGGGGGGTTTCTCCCGCATTTGAAGAGGTTGGATAATTTTTGAGCAAATTTCTTCCTCTCTCTCTCTAGAATTCTCTCTCTCTCCTCTTGTTTTATGCTTGATAGTTAGAATTCTCTATACATTTGCACACTAACCCTTAACCAAATTGGACTACCTTGGAGCTGAGCCCTCTTGGAACCTATTTTGGGCTATTGGAAGGTTGTTTGAGCCTAAGAAAGTGCATGTTTTGTGCTATGTTTCAAGAGGTATATTGTTTACCTTGTAGGCTTAGTTTTAATCACTTGCTTAGCCATCTTTTTATACTGTTTTGGGCCTAGTTTTCAACTACAAAAAGTTCTGATTTTTGGGCCTTAACATGTTGGTTTGAAGCCATTTTGTGCTAAGGGGTTGTCTTGTTGCTTATATGTATGAGCCTTTGCACTATCTTCTAGCATGTTAAAATAAAATTTTTTGGGCCTTTAAACCACTAAAATTCAGAGTTCTTTCAGTGGTAAAAAGCATGTTTTGAAGTCTAAAATTGGAGGGGCTAGCCTCCCCTCCTTGTGTCTCACTTCCATGCCTAGTTAGCATGACATGGTAGCATGTTTTTTGTAGCTTAACTTAGCTTATTTCCAGCATATGTTTGCCTCTGATTTGGCATGATTTAACTCTGTTTTGGGCTGCTTTGGTCATGTGGGCCTTGTTTTGTATAGTAGTAGTGCAAATGGCTTCACTAGCTTGGCATTTTAGGCCTAAACATGTTTTGCTTGGAATGATTGCATGTTGTAGTGTCTTTTTACATGTAATTTCAACGTAAATAGCTCTATTACATGCTCATTTATTTCACTCTTTCATTGCTTTTGAGAGTTGTGTCTTGAGTCTTGTTTGCAAGTTAACATGTGAGCATGTTTTTCTAGCCTTTTGTGCCTTAATCTCAGCATGTGTTTAGCCACTGTTTTGACTGGTTTCAACTCTATTTTGAGTTGGTTTGGCACTTTGAGGCTTGTATTGCATGGCTATAGTGTAATAGTCTTCACTAGCTTAATGAGTTAGGCTCTTAAACATGACTTTCATGTGTTGCTTGCATGATTTAGTGTCATTTTACATGCCATGTCAGCACTAAAATATCTGCAATCTCCCTCTATTCTTCACTCTTTACTTTGTTTTGAAAGTGACTTCGAACCCCTTGTTGGCTTGAGTGTGGAATTGAGACCCTCATACCTAATGGTTTAATTCCTTCGGAAGTTCATTACCAATAGCATGAGGCCTCACTACTAAAAACTTGACTTTTTGCGACGGTCTCAAACGTCGCAAAAGGTCCATATATCGTCGCAAAAGACTTTTTGCGATGGAGCAGCGACGGAAAATGAGGGGTGGCGGAAAGGGGCGTGACAAAAAGTATTTGCGACGATTACAAACCGTCGCGTTCTTGTTGCGACGGCTAATCAATAGTTTTTGCGACGGTTTCGCCTGACACAAAAAAAGGGGAAAAAACGGCATTTTTTGCGACGATGTTGATTGCCGTCGCAAAAAACCTTTTTTAGCGATGGTATTTGCCGTTGCAAAAGGTATTATTAGCGACGGTCTAAAAAGTCGCCAAAAAAGTAGTATTAAGTTAATACCATATTGGCAACAGTTTAAACCGTCGCAAAAGATTGGAACTATTATGTATATGCGACAGGTTAACCCGTCGCTAATAAAATATAAGGAAATGAGAATTACATTAGCGACGGTTTATTATTGTCGCAACAAATTTATTTTTTATAAAATCATATTTTATTAAATATTTCCTATACAAATTATTAATATTTTTAAAAATACATCCACATCCACATTCACATCCACATCCACATCCAAATTCACATTCAAAAAATCATATATACCAAGAATAATATATGTACCTTGTAACAATTGTCAATCAAATATTACTTACAAAAATATATAAAATAACTTCAAATTTTTAGTATCGACAATAGAAATAAAAAAATAAAAAAATAAAAACAAATATAATGTAGCTTGTTTTGATATCAATAGTAAGCTCCCATATCGATATGCGAATATATCACGTACTCAAAAGGTTTGCATTTGCAAAAAGAAACAAAAAAGAAAAAAAAAATCATCATTTACAACATAATTATTTTCAAGCTTACAGAAAATGTAAAACATTTGATATTTTTTTCAAAAAATAAATAAATAAATAAGATTGTAAACTCTAATATCGATATACGAAGATATCATCACGTACTCAAAAGGGTTGCACCTGCAAAAAAAAACCAAAAAAAAAAAATCATTTACAATATAATTAATTTCAAATTTATAGAAAATGTAAAGCATTTGATATTTATTTCGATAAATAAATAAATAAGATTGTAACATATACATGAATCGAGTGCCACACAATGTATCTTCCCACAGCTTCTCTAACTGTTCTTAGACATCGGGAAGTTGTTTCCAAAACAGCGTTCGGCTTGTTCGCTTTTAAAACAAAAACTTTGCAAAATCCAGGTCCAATTGGAACTCCATCAATTTCACACAACGGATCAACACTAATAAGAAGTCCCTCCGCCAATTGGACTCTTGGTATTACAGAACTCTCCAAAGAAACTTTAATTACATCCTACAATGATGACAATACTATTAAAAATAGGCAATGATTGTACACAATGAGCTATAATCTATAACAATAATCGAATAAACACAAAAAGAGTTTGTAAAGAAGAAGTATTGATCGAGTTCCGTCTTCTCCTACAAGTCATGTGTGCCAAGTATGTTGCGCGTGTCAAGTTTCGTTGACATCCGAACCCGTTTGAGCATTTAGTACGTCAACCGGTTTAGAGTTATTAAGTAAAAAAATTTTATTAACGGAAATTAGGCTTTAGATTCAAAACCGGGAATCGATTTTGAGTTCTGTCTTATCCTACAAGTCATGTGTGGCTAGTATGTTGTGCGTGTGAAGTTTCGTTGACATCCGAACCCATTTGAGCATTTTCGTGTGTCAACCGGTTTAGAGTTAATAAGTAACAAGTTTTTATAAACGGAAATTAGGCTCTAGATTGAAAACCGGGAATCGATTTCGAGTTCCGTCTTATCCTACAAGTCATGTGTGCCTAGTATGTTGTGCGTGTCAAGTTTCGTTGACATCCGAACCCGTTTGAGCATTTTAGTGTGTCAACCGGTTTGAAAAAGAGTTATTAAGTAACAAGTTTTTATTAACGGAAATTAGGGTTTAGATTGAAAACCGGGAATCGGTTTCGAGTTCCGTCTTATCCTACAAGTAATGTGTGCCTAGTATGTTGTGCATGTCAAGTTTCGTTCACATCCGAACCCGTTTGAGCATTTTAGTGTGTCAACCCGTTTGAAAAAGAGTTATTAAGTAACAACTTTTTATTAACGGAAATTAGGCTCTAGATTAAAAACTGGGAATCGGTTTCAAGTTCCGTCTTATCCTACAAGTCATGTGTGGCTAGTATGTTGTGCGTGTCAAGTTTCGTTCACATCCGAACCCATTTGAGCATTTTCGTGTGTCAACTGGTTTAGAGTTAATAAGTAACAAGTTTTCATAAATGGAAATCAGGCTCTAGATTGAAAACCGGGAATCGATTTCGAGTTCCATCTTATCCTACAGGTCATGTGTGCTTAGTATGTTGTGCGTGTCAACTTTCGTTGACATCCGAACCCGTTTGAGCATTTTAGTGTGTCAACCGGTTTGAAAAAGAGTTATTAAGTAACAAGTTTTTATTAACGGAAATTAGGCTTTAGATTGAAAATCGGGAATCAGTTTCGAGTTCCGTCTTATCCTACAAGTCATGTGTGCCTAGTATGTTGTGCGTGTCAAGTTTTGTTCACATCCGAACCCGTTTGAGCATTTTAGTGTGTCAACCGGTTTGAAAAAGAGTTATTAAGTAACAAGTTTTTATTAACGGAAATTAGGCTTTAGATTGAAAACCGGGAATCGGTTTCGAGTTCCGTCTTATCCTACAAGTCATGTGTGCCTAGTATGTTGTGCGTGTCAAGTTTCGTTTACATCCGAACCTGTTTGAGCATTTTAGTATGTCAACCGGTTTGAAAAAGAGTTATTAAGTAACAACTTTTCATTAACGGAAATTAGGCTCTAGATTAAAAACCGGGAATCGGTTTCGAGTTCAATCTTATCCTACAAGTCATGTGTGCCTAGTATGTTGTGTGTGTCAAGTTTCGTTAACATCCGAACCCGTTTGAGCATTTTAGTGTGTCAACCGGTTTGAAAAAGAGTTATTAAGTAACAAGTTTTTATTAACGGAAATTAGGCTTTTGATTGAAAACCGGGAATCGGTTTCGAGTTCCGTCTTATCTTACAAGTCATGTGTGCCTAGTATGTTGTGCGTGTCAAGTTTCGTTAACATCCGAACCCGTTTGAGCATTTTAGTGCGTCATCCGGTTTGAAAAAGAGTTATTAAGTAATAAGTTTTCATTAACGGAAATTAGGCTCTAGATTCAAAGCCGGGAATCGGTTTTGAGTTCCGTCTTATCCTACAAGTCATGTGTGCCTAGTATGTTGTGCGTGTCAAGTTTCGTTAACATCCGAACCCGTTTGAGCATTTTAGTGTGTCAACCGGTTTGAAAAAGAGTTATTAAGTAACAACTTTTCATTAACGGAAATTAGGCTCTCGATTAAAAACCGGGAATCGGTTTTGAGTTCCGTCTTATCCTACAAGTCTTGTGTGCCTAGTATGTTGTGCGTGTCAAGTTTCGTTCACATCTGAACCCGTTTGAGCATTTTAGTGTGTCAACCGGTTTGAAAAAGAGTCATTAAGTAATAAGTTTTCATTAACGGAAATTAGGCTCTAGATTGAAAACCGGGAATCGGTTTTGAGTTCCGTCTTCTCCTACAAGTCATGTATGCCTAGTATGTTGTGCGTGTCAAGTTTCGTTAACATCCGAACCCGTTTCAGCATTTTAGTGCGTCATCCGTTTTGAAAAAGAGTTATTAAGTAATAAGTTTTCATTAACGGAAATTAGGCTCTAGATTCAAAGCAGGGACTCGGTTTTGAGTTCTGTCTTATCCTACAAGTCATGTGTGCCTAGTATGTTGTGCGTGTCAAGTTTCGTTGACATCGAAACCCGTTTGAGCATTTTAGTGTGTCAACCGGTTTGAAAAAGAGTCATTACATAATAAGTTTTCATTAACTGAAATTAGGCTCTAGATTCAAAACCGGGAATCGGTTTCAAGTTCCGTCCTATCCTAATATTTATAATATAAGAAATCTAATATGGTTACAATAATAGTAAATACAATATTATTTATAGTATAAGTAGTGTAAATTTTCAAAAAGTATAAACATGGTGAACTGACATGTCTATTCAGAAAGGCACAAGTACGACAGGTTATTTTCAAGCAGACTAAGTATCTAACAAAGTAACCACAAGAATGTAAGATTTGGAACAAACAAAGGAATTAGAAATCATTATGTAAGAACTCTGGAGGCATGCGGTTCAGTGGATAAAGTTAAGGATTTGACAGTGTGTTCATTTCTCTTGAGGGACTTGCACTAATGCATTGAACAGTTTAGGGTGACAAACCACTAGAAGGCATACTCCAAATCATGACAAACATGTGGTGTGTTCCTTACCTCTTCACGTGTGTGGCCGCAAGAAAAGTTTGTAAATGTAGCCACTACAGAGGGCACCCGTTCCTTACCTCTTCATGTGCCTACCATACTTCCCACAATCAAAGCTGCTAGTTGCCATACCTATTATAATGCTCACAAACCTTTCCACCTAAGCTTTATCCTTCTCCTACAAGTCATGTGTGCCTAGTATGTTGTGCGTGTCAAGTTTCGTTGATATCCGAACCCGTTTGAGCATTTTAGTGTGTCAACCAGTTTGGAAAAAAAGTTACAAAACGACAAATTTTGACAAACGACAAGTTTTCAAATTGTTTGAAAGTTTACCTCATCATTTGGTGGTGGTGTATGTGGGTTCTCATCGGCGTTATAATCCGTAGGTTCACGGTGTCCACTCAATGCATCCGGTACCTATGATATTCATGGTATTCTTTGTTAATCGTATTTATATTCAATGATACAATTGTGCTATAATTAGATATTTATAAAACATTTATTTATACCGAACCTGTTTGTTGTGATTTGTACTCCCTTCGTGGGACACAATAGCCAACATTTCAGCTTTCATTTCTTGCATCTGTGTCGAAAGCTCTATTCGCATCTCCTCCCTCAATTCCTCTTTAATCTCATCTCTCAGCTCTTGTCTCAACTCCGTACGAACCTGCTTTGTGATCTCGGCAACAATCGATGACTGAGATCCTGATTGTGATGACTTAGATTTATCTCCATACAACATGCTCCAAGGCACATCCTTGCCGTAAGTACGACAATATCCATGCCCATCTTCACCGACCACATCGTGGAAAACACTATCTCGAGCATCTTCGGTAGTGCGGTAATCTTCAGGCAACATGGACAATTGGCGCTCAAACTCATCCTATAAATTAAAATAACAAGTACATATAATTAAGTAGTTCAAACAAAATCAAATATAAATACAAATTTAAGGATTTGAAAATACCATGGTTTGCCTAACATCAGGGTCAGTTTGATTGCGTGTATATTTCCAAACACTCATTTTATTCGTGGGCAACCCATCAGCAACCATCTGAAAATTCAAAAATTAATTATTATCGTAGTAATTTACATTCATATTGATATCTACCTAAATAATATATACCTTCTTTCGAATCTGAGTGAATGAAGTACGTCCTGTCGTATGATTAATATAATGAAAGGAACGACTTCCAGCATTGTGGATTGCAATGTCCTATAAAGTTTGCATAAATGTAAGTCGCAAGTATACAAAGTTAATCATATTTCTATAGATACGTGCTTTGTAATTAACTTATTTTATATACCTCTACTTTCTTAGTCTTCCAATAATCAACAAGATCATACCACTGTTCTGGAACAATTTGCGGAGGCACCATGTCTTTGATATTAGTATGATCCTTGTTAGGCTTAAAATACTTATTCTTGATCTTGCTTTTGTGATCCTTCCACAACTCATTGCACTTTTTCAAGCAACGTGGTTTGTACCCCTCCGGACAAATTTGTAAATTATCCTACAGTACAATTTAAATCATTAGTTCAATTAATAATATAATTGAACAGTTTAGTAAATATGCTTTTACCTTAACATCCGCCCATATTGACTCAAGAACATCAATAGGCACTTCGGTCCAATCAACGTACGTAAGAGAAACAATGTTCCCATTACGTACCATGAACCCAAGTTGGCTAGTTAACTTAGACTCATTATCTCCAGTAGGTGTAGACGCGCCCGCGGGCCTCATGCTACAGTTCGGACTCGATTTGTGTCACGGTTCTTAATCTGAACCAAAGAGTCCAAATCTGGCAAATCGTTTTGAGAAACAGATTTTTGAAAAAGTAGTGCCAAACATGGACTGCTTTGCCAGATACAGAGTCGCCACCTAAATATTTTTTATGGGAGAATTTAGGAAACCCTGACTCGGTGCCGAAGGCCACATGTCCGTCATCACCGGGGTTGTCTCGGCTCGGGAGCTTGGGTACGATCGGGGAAGGTCAGCTATGAGCACCCCCTTTCACCCGGTCCGAAGACCGGCCTCTACTAACCGTGATATCCGTTTTTGAAAACTTTATGTATTCTTAAACCAATTGTTAGCCTACAATTACTATGTTATGCGCACAGCAAACAAGTATAGACTAGATTGCCTAATTTGGAAATAAACATTGCATATCCGTTTGGTTTTGAAGATGTTTTGGAATTTTCTACTCGCAAGTAGGCTAAAAATGCGGATTTCAACGAGTCTTTCCAACTCAAACAATCCAACCTTCACCCACAGGCATTCAAAACAGTTTAACACATAAGCATCTAGCCGCATGGCAAGCATACTGTCATGTTAACATTCACACACATGCGAGATGTTAAAGCATAAATACTTACATCGTACTCCGTGCCAAAACAGAGAACTTGTTAGCAAACATGCATGATCCAAGTCCATGTTAAATGCCTGTGGGTGATTGTGTCTGCATACGCAAAACATCAGCCATAGTGCGAGAGGGGTTATTAAGCTTCCTCTTCCGTGTACCTGAGGTGGGATATGAAGAAGTCGTCGGTCCTAGCATATGAAATTAGAAAGCTTATGTATAGTGAAAATGAAATAATTTAATTAATATAATTTAAGTACATAAAAAATTTGTATACTTGTGGTGGCCTGTGAAGACAACGTTGGTCGAGACAATTGTGATGATGGTGGTGGTTGTATCAGTGGCTGTGATGGTGGTGGTGGCTGTATCGGTGGCTGTAATGGTGGTGGTGGCTGTATCGATGGCTGTGATGGTGGTGGTGATTGTGTCTGCATACGCAAAACATCAGCCATAGTGCGAGAGGGATTATTAAGCTTCCTCTTCCGTGCCATAACAAGCTGTAACAAATATAATTGAAAATATAGAGAATAGTTTGGAGTTAATAATGTAAATACAAAACAAACATAATAAATAAATTGGAAGCACATAAAATTGTTAAATAAAGTAACATGCCCAAATATGCAAGTCATTAAAGCATGAAAATTTACTGTGCCATTACAGAATCCAAAAATTATTACAAAATATCTTAATTCTCTCTTATTTCAACATCAACAGTTTCTCCTTCTACGACTTCCCTCACCCAGCCAACTTCTTCATCACGGACCATTATATTTTCTTATAATTGTTGACTCATATATGGCTCAGTTTCTGGATCAGTAGAATACATATCAAATAAACCCCTTTGAGACATCTTCACAACCACTTGCCAATCTGATTCTATAGGGTCTGCAACATACCAAACTTGCTCTGCTTGGGATACCAAGATGAAAGGTTCGTTGGCGATTTGATCATCTCAATACAACAAATGGTTGAAGTTAATCAACGTGAACTTGAAATTATCTTCTTTCTTACCCCGAACATTGTCTATCCAGTCACACTTGAACAATACATACTTCATTGCATTGGTGTACCGGATTTCAATGATATCTGTCACTTATCCATAATAGTACACAGCCCCCACACGAGGATTTTTGTCCTTCCGGCTTGCATAACTAATAGTATCTGCTTTCAAAGCTACACCAGAATTTTGACTGGCTCGACGGTCATCCATAGACTTGACCCGAAAACGGAACCCATTAGTTATGTAACCGGTGAACCTTCTTGCTCCGGTATGAGGACCATTTGCCAATGTATGAATCTCATCGGAAAATATGGCATTATCAGTCCTTTGCAAAGTGTGAACCTATTTAAAACATGAAAGCAAATTCAAAATGCAAATCGACCTAAGTTGTAACCTACAGCTAGATTTGTCCATACATACATGTTCTTTAAACCATGTGTGAAAAGTTTTGAAATGTTCATTTTGGAGTTGATGATCATCAGCACGAGGCATTTTCATCTTAAGTTCTTCAAGGTGTTTCCTATATACGTTGAAAAATTATCAATTACAAATTAATATTTGAAATGTAATAAAAAACAAAAAAAAACTTGTCAAATATTGAATAAGAGGGGTACCTACTTTAGGAATGGTTCAACTGCTTTCGTATTGAACAAGATATATCGATGACATTGTACATAAGAAGTATGACCAAGGTTGAAAGTTGTGGTTTCACCAACAGCACGACCCATATTAGCTGCACCATTGTAGTTCCTTACAGGCTGATTCAATTTAGTTTCCACATCATTCAGATATTGAGAGAAAAAATTCATGCATTCTTCCATGAGATAACCTTTAGCCATTGAACCTTTTGGATGAGCCCGATTACGTACATATTGCTTTAAAGTAAGAAGATATCTCTCGATCGGATACATCCATCGAAATTGAACCGCTCCATCCACCAATGCTTCATGACCTAGGTGTATAGGCAGATGCTCCATTATATCAAAAAAAGCTGGTGGAAATATTTTCTCCAAATGACAAAGTGTTAGTGCTATACGACCTTGGATATTTGCTACATCTGTTTGACGACTTACTTTGGAACACAATTGTCTGAAGAAATTACTTAATTCAATCAAGGCTTGAACAACATTCTTAGGCAACAATCCTCGTACACCCAAAGGAATAAGTTGTTGCATCAGAATATGACTATCGTGGCTCTTTAGACCCGAAATGCTTTTATCCTGTAATCGTACACGACGAGAGATATTTGATGAATACCCGTCAGGAACTCTAACGTCCTTAAGCATTTTCAAGAACAAATATTTCTCATCCTTGGTCATTGTGAATTGTGCTGGTGGCAAATAAGCTTTATTCATCCCTCTTGACTGCAAGTGTAGCGGTTTTCTAATATTCATTTCTTGCAAATCGCGCCGAGCATTGACATTATCCTTGGATTTCCCTACAACCCCCAGTATTGTCCACAATACATTGTCACACACATTCTTCTCTATATGCATCACATCAAGGTTATGTCTTATTAGATTGTGCTCCCAATATGGCAATTCAAAAAATATACTCTCTTTTTTCCAACTATGAGTGCGAGGTCCAGCTTTCTCCCTTTCCACTTGTCTCCTATGCCTCTCTTTAAGGTCATCCAGCCTGTATTGGGTTAAGATACCCTCAGATTCTACTTGTAGCAAAATCTCCGATCCAGATAACAATCTCGGTTTGAGACTCAATTCCCGAGTACCATCAAATGATACTTTATCCTTTCGAAATTTATGACCATTAGATAGGAATCTGCGATGACCTAAATATGAATGTTTCTTACCATGTTTCAACCAACACGATCTAGTTTCCTTATTGCAACATGGACATGCATATTCTCCTTTCGTGCTCCATCCTGACAAGTTTGCATATGCTGGAAAATCACTAATTGTCCATAACAAAGCTGCATGCATTTGAAACATTTGATTTGTTGCAGCATCGAATGTAGAGACACCATCAATCCATAGTTCCTTTAACTCCTCAATCAACGGTTGCATATACACATCAATTTTGTCACCAGGTCCTTTTGGGCCATCGATAAGTGTAGACAAAATCAAAAATGGTTGTTTCATGCACATCCATGGCGGTAAGTTGTATGGAATGAGAACAACAGGCCAGGTGCTGTGAACTATGTTCATCAATCTGAATGGGTTAAAACCATCAGATGCTAACCCAAGCCTTACACTTCGACAATCATCAGCAAAGTCAGTATTTCGACGGTCAAAATCTTTCCATGCAAGGGAGTCAGCAGGATGTCTTAAGACACCATCATCTTGCCGTTCCTCTGCATGCCATTTCATGAGCGTGGCCGTTTTCGATGACATATACAACCTCTGCAATCTTTGTTTCAAAGGGAAATACCTCATTTGTTTAGAGGGTATCTGTTTACCGCCTCCACGAGGAACATTTGAACTATCAACTCCATTTTGTTTCCACCTAGAACTTTTGCATATGACACATTCATCAAGATTGATGTATTCATTTCGGAACAACATACAACTATTGGGGCATACATCCCACGTTTCATATGTGAAGCCCAAATCTGTAGTGATCTTTTGAGCTTTATAGTAAGAATCAGGAAGTTTCTCACCCTCAGGGAAAGCTTCATTCAACAACTCAAGTAACATGGTAACAGAAGTGTCACTCCACTGATTTAGCACCTTCATATGTAAAAGTCGAACAATGAACGACAAAGATGTGAACTTCTGACAACCCGGATACAATTCACTCTGAGCATCCTTTAAAAGTTTGAAGTAATTTTCAGTCTCTACATCTGGACCTAACTGCGGATCAGTTGCAAGTGGTTCTGCTACATTGGGATTAGTTGGTGCCTGTGGTTCATCACCTACAACACTTGTACTAGGAACTGAAATACCAGTAACATCGTGTATCACTCCCACCATATCATCCCTAATGTTTTCATTCACTAAGGCTTCATTATCTCGGTTACCATGCACAGAAGTATACGACTCTCCATGATTAATCCAATGTTTGTATTTGTTTAGAAAGCCATTTGAAATCAAGTGCTCTCGCACACTATCTTGGACAAGATGATAGTGATTCTCGCATTTCCTACATGGACAACAAATCATCAAACTTGTAGCCCTATTGGTGTATGCAAACACTAGAAATCGATCGATCCCATTCATGTATTCTCTCGACATCCTATTTGGCAAATCAATCCAACTCTTGTCCATTTTGTTTACTTCTCCTAAATATATATTCTGTATACATGAACATGCATATTAATTAACCATAACAACAATTCTAATATTTTATACATCATAAATGCACACATTCCAATAGGTGAGCAAATATATCATGGACAAAAATGCAAACATTCCAATAGGTGAGCAAATATATCATGGACAAAAATGGAAGTTAAAGATGGAAATTTTCATTATGATTAGATTGTATCATTACCAATAAAAACCAGACCACGTAACAATTCAATGCATCAGTCACCAAAAAATAATCTTAAAAGTCACAAACCTATATGTAAGAAGGTGATTCACATTAACAACATTTCTTATCTCAAGGTGATTAGGTTACTATTGTACAAATATTAAAAAATTCTATTTGAAATTTTTTTTGGGGAGACACACATGTCAATCACTTAAACACATAAGAAACACATATTAAGTTTGGACAAAATAACTTGGGATTCAATGATAAAAAGAAAACCTATGTATATTAATATATTTATAACTATTATTCTATTGGGATGCTTGTATTTAACAAACAATGTGAATGTTGTTTTAATAACTTTCCAAGACACCCTTAGCCTAATTCCTTGGCTTGACCACAATCTCAAGTTAATGTTGTGTTTTATAATGTATAATGAACTCTGTATATCACTTAACTAAATGATATGAAATTATTGGTGGCATTCATGGACCAAAACAACCCAAACCACACAAAGAAAGTGCTGCTGGAGTTTTTCTCCTTGCTAATAAATATAACATATTGTCTGTAATTTGGTTTTTAGCATTTAATCAAAACTGATCAGTCAAGATTTATTTATATTACTTTAGCTACAGTTTTAGGACCTAAATTGAATAGTGCAGCACTTGAAACAGAATTTTTCAGCATATATATTATAGTTTTCAGCACTCAGAGTCACTTCCAGCACTTAAACACAACATTCCAGATGCCGTGAGGATTTCATCAGCATACAAAAAAGTCAATATTTCAGGGGTGCTTCTAGTTACACCCAATTAATATCTCATTACATCCATATGTACAACACTTACTTCATAAAGTACAACTTTAACAATGCATAAAATGAGTGTAATGAGAGATTTTTATTGTGTAAATAGAAGCTCCCGTATTTCAGCTTTGACCAGTGTATAAGCTATAATTTCAGCAACTAGTCAATTTATTGTAGCTTTTGAATAAATTTAACACTATACTATTTCAGCTTGTAAACTTTGTTCCTGCAAATATAATCAAGGTATTAACATACAAAGACTATTTCAGCATTTAACAATAATTTTGTACAGAAAATTTCTGGGCTTTTAGTTTTAAATTCACAATTTCAGCATCTACTTTCAGTTCAACAATTTAGGCACTTGACCCAACTTTCAAATAAACACTAATCACTATTTAGAGAAGTTGTTATAGGTTCTGAATGACTGTTCGACAACTAAAAATCATGGTTTTTAATCCATAGAGAAATTACAGGTTTTTTTTTTTTTTAGCAACTTGATCATAAAAGAACAAAATACCAAAACTTTAACTTACAACAACCTCGTACTTATAAAGAAAACATGCACAAACCATATTATTCATCTTACCCAAACATCCACTCATGCTACTGTATAACAAAAGCAATCAAACAATATAAAATAGAACCAAATATTAACCTTAGCTTTAAAATTTAAAAATATAATATGAACTATTATCAAGAACTCCTCTTAACTCAAACCAATTTCAAAGTTGAATTCCAAGCAACAACAGTTCCTTTACTCATGGCTTGGTAACATTCAGATTTCTTGGAAGTATTTAGATTTTACTCCAAAATCCAGTGGGTTGCTCAAGAATTAACCCTTATAGTCTTAACCAAAGCTTAAAGCATGTGCCAGAACAAGGCTAAAACCTAAGGAATTTAAAACAAAATAGGGGTTTTTGTGCACTGCCTTCACCTCTCCTGTTTGTTTTGGCCAGCTGTATCCATTTCAACACCAAAAGACAAGTTTCACACATTTTGTACCCATTTAACAGTTAACACATTAACTTGTTGAATGAAAAATGCCTATCACTACATTTTTCTGAAGTTGTGAGAAGAATTAGGAAATTCACAATTCTAGTTTTCACCAGGGCTGGCCCATTTGTAAAGCGGTTGAGATAGTTGCCAAAGGCCTTGATTTTAAAAAGGCACCAAAATTTTCAAGTTACTTGCTAAATGCTCCCCAAAAAAAAATTCTAATAGAAAATATTTGTCAAAAAGAACAAACAAAAAAACCTTACTCAAAGGTCAAGGGAAAAAAAAAAAAAAATTGAGCTTGCCCAAAGGCCCCTAATAGTAAAGTCTGGTAAACATCATTCTTTCCAAAGGCCCTCAATATTAAATCATAAAAAAACTATTCTTGACCAAAGACACTCAATACTAAAGCTTAAAGAAACTTTCCTTAAAAACTCTCATCGTCCGAAGACCCCAAATAGTAAAGTCCGTTAATAATTCTCATTGTCCAAAGGCTTTCTATAGTAAAGCTTAAAAAAACTTCCTAGACCAATAATAAATGCTTAAAAAACTCTCATTGTCCAAAAATCCTAATAAAAACAAAACCTCCTTCTCCAAAAAGACTCCTAATAATAAAGGTTGGGAATAATCCTCAATTCTAATTACAAGAATAGAAGAACAAAATAAATTTTACATTAAATATGTTTTAAAATAATAATAATAAACATATTATTGGGATATAGAAAATGGTCTCACATAAAAATTTCATGTTAGGCCTTGTCAAAGATTGGGATGCTCCTGATTATTTTCACTGTTGCGCTACAGCAACCACTTCAGCACCACCATTACCCTTATGGTAGCCACCCCTGTTACTTAAAACCTTGAGTTGAATAGACAAACAGTGGAACAAAAGCACCATGGAATGATGTCTGTTGTACAAAACAGGAAGGTGGGTTGGGAATTAAAAAAATGTGGAGAATTGGAACAAAGCTACGATGGCAAATGACATCTGCAACTTATTTCAACTGGCTATTCATTTGAAAGGAGAAAATTTTGGGTTTGCCAAAGGTGCCCAAAATTGTACGTGAACTCTTGAATCTTGGAAAAGCTTCTAATTCTAAGAGAGAAAACTAGGTCTCTGATTATTAAATGTGTCAACTGGCAATGGTAGGACTAGATTATGCTTTGATCTTTGGTTTCATAGAGGTCCAGGTCCAATATATCAAATAGAGGTCCAGGTCCAATATATGGAGACAGACTAATATACAAGACAGGCCTAGGCAGTTCCACTTCTCATCAAACTCATGACATTGGTCTTTCCATATGATATATCAGTTTGATTTTCTTTTAATTTGTTTGTTCTCTATAAATATTCATCAATGCATGTTGTTCTCTTCAAACTGATCACAAAGAACTCCAAGCACAACTTCACTCAACTCCTACCTTTGCCCTAAAATTCTACTCTGGTCCGGTCCCAAATGGCTGCTTTTCATACTAGTTTTGTTCCATCTCTGATTTTATTGCTATTATTTTCAAGCATCCAGATGAGCTGGGCTGCTCGCAAAAATTCTTTTTGCCTTGTTTTATTGATTTTATCTCTTTAGCGTTCTTCAGCATTGATTTCAAGATTTTCATTGTCTTGAATTAATACTATCCATTTCCAATAAAGAAATTACAATAACAGAAAAAAGGGGAAAAAGTTTATGCCTAAAAACTATCTTCCAAGTAAAAAACAATTACGGTGAATGGAGGAGGTTCAGTTGCGAATGAACACACAAAATTAATTGATCACGAGCATATATTAACACTTCCTATGGCAAAGTCAAAAACCAAGTCTATGGCTTATCACAATCAAGAGCCGAAATCAAACACACACAACACAAAATCAATATTCGCACAAATCAAACACACACCAACAGAAAATCAATTTTCACACAAATCAAACACACACACATTTGAACTGTTCTATTCTTAACAACACAACATGCATGAAATTAAAACATAAAAAAAATGCATAGGATATGCGTTGTGTGATTTAGATTTATTTTAAGTATGATCCGTGTTGCCATCTTTATGATGAGAATGGTTTTTGAAGACCTTTCACAGGGATCATATTCATATGCAAGCATGTATCGACTTATGCCTAGCTTTTAATGGACATGGGATATGCAGTCTTACAAATGTGCAGATTTAAAAAAAAAAATGTGATCTTGGCATATGATTGTCTACTTTCCAAGCTGTTAACGGATGGGGTGGCATTGGGTTTGTCTTTAGGCTTGTTCGCTTAAGAAATGTGATGAGAACATGTGCTCTTTGACCAAGCTCATAAGACAACAAACAAGTCGAGCTTCAAAATAGCTGAGCTCAACTCATTAAGCTCACAATTTTTTTTATATTTATTATAACAGCCAACTTGTTGAATCTCGTGTTCCTTCAACATCATTAAGGCTATGATACTTGCAACTTATCACAGCGTTATTATTCTATGAAACTATGACCTGTGAACCTAGGCACCTAAGCTTGCTATGATTGTTGACATAGTATGTGTAATTGCAGTATTTGTTTCCCCTTATATGTCGGGCCTGGGTCCCCTAATCTGTCACCCTAGGGTGGCTGATCACGTTCCAAAATGAGAAGCAACGAATTGAATGTCAATTCTTCCTCAATCTAGTGGATTTACATTTGTAAATTTGCGAATTCACTGCAAAAGCAACGAATCTGGACTTATTTCAGTTAAAATTGCCACAGGTCTTAGCTTTTAAGCCTTTAACTTTAATAAAAGCAATTAAAGTCTATGTTAATGTTTCACAATATTGACTACGTAAAAGACAAACTCACCGAGGCAACGAGCACAGCTGCCAGTGGCTGGAGCTTTTATAAACAAAAGCCTTCAATACTTTTACAACTCACTCGATAGTCTAAATATGCAACAGTTGAGTTTGGGTTTAAAAGGCCGCTGAACGCCTCAAAAGTTTTTTGCTTCCCACCGATGTGGGACTGCACAAATTGAAAATTTTGTGTATGGCTTGTATCAATGTGTATGGCTTATGTCAAGAGCTATCAAGTGATACAAGTCTCTGGTTCATAAATTGAAATTTATCTGAATACCTTACCTTTCTTATCAATGATGAGGGTGTTACAATTTGCACCTGATATCAGTGATCCACTTGTACTGCCTATTGGGTTCCAGTGCATACGTCAAGTTTTATTGAATGTTGTCAGACTTGTCATATTGAGATGCTATAGTTTTGTACATTTTGTTCAACAACTTTAATGGTGTATAATTTCATACTTCCCATCATGTTTATTGTTTGCAATAAAGGATTTATTTGCATTTTGTTATTGTGCATTCTTGTCAAGATATGGCAAATGTGATTTGCACTCCCTAATTGCTTACCCCTAATAACAAAAGTGTTTCAACTATTTCAAGGATTAGGAGGATAGAGACTAACCACACCAGTTATCCTGTGCACAGTGGCATAGAGAGTTTCAAAGATATCAAAAATTATTTATTAGGTGAATTTAATTGTTGAAATTCTTTATATTGGTCTATTTAGGGTAGTTACCGTTGATCAATTTCTAAAATGACATTCACTTGTTAAGAATTTACTTTGGGTTGAGGTAGACTCTAGGGGTGTCCGTGGTTCGGTTTGGGACGGTTTGCGGTTAGGTTTGGCCCCGCCCGCATCTATGCGGTTTGGGAAAAAGTCAACCCGCAACCGCCTGCAATGCGGATTGCGGTTTGTGCGGATAGGGTTCGCGGATGTGCGGGCAGTTGCGGGCGGTTTGCGGATTGAACTTTTTTTCCAAAAATTTATTTTTAAACCTTTTTTGAAAACCATAAGCACTTTACTTGATAGGGGATGGGATTCATCCACTTTCCTGCTACGACTACAGAAAGCTCTTTCCTACACTGTAATGAATGGAACCAATGCTAGAATTTTTTTTAAAATTATGTATAGGATAAAACAATGGAGCACATTAGGTACATCAAATCAACTTCAAGACTTCAAATAAGTTTGTAGACATTTAAACTAGCACTTACAATTGAAATAATCCTTATGCACAAGCCTAGAACTTTTAACTATAATGAAATGTGGTCGAAGGAACCATTCATTCGTTGCTTTAAATTACCTTGGTTTCAGAGTTCAGAATGATAAAATTAAAAAAAATTAAAAAAAAATTGTGTAAAGCAGCTATAGAACAGCTAGAGAATCATAGAAGTCCCAGCCCATACAACTTGAAATACATTGCACACAGAAGAGCAGCAATATCTAAGGAACTCTCAAAAACATGGAATTTTTATCATATGCTACAAACATTTGAAATTCTAAATTTCAGGTCATTGGACCCAAATTCAACACAGATTCAACTAAGACAGATTCTGATTCAACACATATTTACACAGATTCAACTAAGACAGATTCAACACATATTTACAGATTAATAACAGATTCAACTAAGACAGATTCTGATTCAACACATATTTACACAGATTCAACTAAGACAGATTCAACACATATTTACAAATTAATAACAGATTCAACTAAGACAGATTCTGATTCAACACATATTTACACAGATTCAACTAAGACAGATTCAACACATATTTACAGATTAATAACAGATTCTGCTTCAACTAAGACACAACTAAGATAAAAAAAGATTCATATTTACATTCCAAATAGAGGCCAAAACAGATTCATATTTACAGATTAATAACAGATTCATATTGGTCCACAACAAAACAAAAATCACTAATAGATTCCGAATCACAAAAAATCACTAATAGATTAATACAAAACAAAAGAGATTAATAACTAAGATAAAAAAAAAACAAACAAAACAAACACAGATTCCGAAAGAAAATGAAGGCTATACCTGGATGTCGGAGGGAGAACTAGAGTGGCGCTGTTGTTGCCGCTGCTACAGACGCCGTTGTTGCCGCAGCAAGACAGACAGAACGACGACTGGGTGAGAGGGAGGGTCTGCGAGAGCAAGAGCGAGAGAAAAGAAGAGGGTTACCTAGACGAAGCTGTTGCCGCTGCAAGAGAGATAGAGTGACAACTGGGTGAGAGGAAGGGAGGGAGAGAGTAGTGAGATTAGGTGAGATTAGGGTAGAGTATCGAAGGGAGAGAGCAGTGAGATAGAGGAAGGGTTTTTTTTTTTTTTTTATTCCAATAGATTACAGATAATTTGGGGATTTCGGGAAAGAGGGAGTGGGAGAGAATTTTGGCTCCAATTTAGGAATACTATTTGCGACGATATTAAGGCCCGTCGCGAGTGAATGAGAAAAAAAAAAAGAAAATTGCGACGGATTACCAAAAGAGCGTCACAAAAAAAAAAAATTAAACCAGAAAAATTTTGCGATGTTCAACGTGCCGTCGCAAATAACCTTACTTTTTGCCACGGGCCTAGTTTTTCCGTCACAACAAAAAAAAATTTCGCGACGTCATTAAATGCCGTCGCAAAAACATGTTTTTTGCGACGGCACTTTAACCGTCGCAAATAGTTTCGTGGCAAATGCCCCATTTTCTAGTAGTGCCTCTTTCATGCTCAAGGTGCTTGTGGTTTAAGTCCACTTTCAATTAGAGGACATTCACCTTTGGACTAATCAACTAAAGAAGGGATTGGTAATCTAAAATGTGTAAACAAAATGAACAAAGTAAAAGAAGCAAGATAAGCATCTTTGTGTTGCATTGCATGTGTTTGGATCGGACGTTAATCCAAACACAAGGAAAATGGGACGTTTCATACTCAAAGTGATGAAACATGTCATTTTTCTTGGTCAGCGTCACCCTTGATCATGCATGATAGGGTGATGGTTGTTTTGGTCTTGTTTGTGCATTCATTGACCTTGTACAAGCTAGGCTCTTTGGCCATCATGCATTGAAAATGCTTGATTGATGGCTTAAGAGGAAAGAGCTACACTCCTTTAGGCTTGAGAGATGATAAGGAGGGTAGCAGTATACACATTTTTTTGAAAATGCATTGCTTTGCCTCTATTTGCTCTCTGTTGCAGCAAAAGCAGAAGTCTAGAAATAGGGGTGGCCGACCGGCCACTTAAACTAGCCGACCGGCTAGTTGAGGTGGTCGACAGCCACTTTTTGTGGCCGATCGGCCACCAGTGAATTTTTGTACAAATGTGTTCTTGTGTTGAAGCAGAGGCAATCTGGAAGTTGGTACAATTTTCAAAGATCAAACGAGTGCAAACAGAGGCATCCGATGGCAAGGCAAGGGCATTTTCGGGCGGAGCAATTGAGCATGCATGCGCCCTTCGCCTTCGAGACCATTTACTTGCTTTGTTTAAACTGTTAGTTAGCGTAGCTAATTATTCAATTCAAGTGTTGTATTTTAATTAGCTTAGCATAGCTAGTTATTCAATTGTGTTGTAATAATTAGTCAACTAGAATAGTTAATTAGTTTTTTTTTTTTTTTTTTTTTTTTGTAATAATTAGCTTAGCTTAGCTTATTCATTTGGACCCTCCTTCGCGATGGCATAATGTTGTAATAAGTGTGTGTGTGTGTGTGTGTGTGTGTGTGTGTGTGTGTGTGTGTGTCTTCTAACCGCACGTCTTTCTCCCTTTTATTTAACCGCTTTCAATGGTTAGATTAGGGATCATGATTAGATTAGCATACCTTATGTTTGCATGTTTGCATCATTCATTCATCTTGCATGCATCGAGGCTCGGCGCATCATTCAAACTGCATTGTCGATTTCAATACTTCTTTGAATACATGTTTCAAAGCATGCTATCAAAGTGTTGCAAATACCATGATTAGGTAGCCAAGCCTATTTTATTACATTATTGCATGTCTTGCATTAGACACTTAACATAGTTAGGATCATGCATCTTTCTAACTAGTTTTTGTTTTGACTTAGAGTACTCGGTGAGTTTTATGCTTTAGCATACTTTCATGAGTGCGATTGCCATAATGCCATGTTTCGCATGCTTACCATGAGGCTATGTACTTAAATGATTAACTGCCTGAATGCCTGTGGATAAAGGCTAGATTGTTTGAATTGGAACAGTTCAACGAATGTATGTTTTAAGCCCACTTTGCGAAGTGGCAAATCATGTTTTAAGCCCATCATGTTTGATGGCAAATCCGCATTTCTAAGCCCACTTGAGGGTGGCAAATTCAAACCATTTTCGAAAGCAAACATGAGTTGAATTCGGTCCAAATCTTGCAATTTTAGTCTATACTTGCTTGTGTGTGTCACATAGTAAAGTTAGCTAATAATCGGAATAAGAACACACGAGGTTTATAAAATAACATATCATGATTGGTAGAGGCCGATCTTTGATTGGGCAGGCGGGGGTCTCATTTCAGGACCTTCCCCTCTCGTACCCAAGTTCCCAAGCCGAGGCAACTTTGGTGATGACAGACACGTGGCTTTTGGCACGAGTCAGGGTTTCATAAATTTTCCAAAAATAAAATATTTAGGTGGCGACTTTGTAATCTGGCAAAGCAGTCCAGTTTTGGCATTATTGGATTCAAAATCGATTTTCCAAAATGATTTGCCGGATTGGACTCTTTGGTGTTTTTCAGTTTCACATTGCACTTTGTGAGATTAGATTCAAAACTATAACCCGACCCTCGTATGTGATTCTGGTATATTTTTAGTCCCTTATTCTGTGCATTTAAATCCTTAAGGAAAAATTTCATGAGAAATTATATTTAAGTACACGGAACTTATGAATTGAGCCTATCTGTTTGGTAAGGAAAGTATCTGTCACAATTAGAATGATAAATCAGAAATTGAGAGCCGCAGAGACTTGATAAGCCGAAATTGATGTTGTAGTTGAAATCAGCATAATTTTGAAGTAATAATAAGTATTGCTGTGAAATTTCAATTTAGGATAATTAAACGATCGATTTTTGTCCTATGTAACTTTTTCTTTTATATTATATATATATATATATATATATATATATATATGTATGCCTCTTGATCAAAAAGATGGAAAAAGAATCTAAGTATCTTTTGTATGGAATTGAAAAAGGAGAGGTAGAAAGGTAGGAGAGAAACCTAACAAGAGTGGAAGATTGGGTGAATTAAGAGGATCTATTGAGATTTGAAGTTCAAGGTATGTATTCTTTGTTTTGCTAAGCTTCTTGGCAATTTATTGAGGAATTCTCTACAATATTCAAGTTGAAGTTATAATGGAGATCAAGAGTGTGTATATATCTTCTTGTCTAATTGTGTTTGTGGTTGCATTGGAAATTCCAAGTTTGTGTTAGTGTTCTTCTCTTGAGTTTACTTGTTGTGTGGAAGTTATTTACACACCTAGATGATTATTTATATATCTAAGTAGATAGTTAAGATCAAATATATGGAAAGAATGGGTTGTGCATGTGAAATTGGAAGTGATGATCTTAATTACATTCTTGATGCATGTTATGGTGTTATTGAACCATTATAGTACACCAAATTTGCTTACTTGTGCCTTACCATAAGTGTATCAAGTGAGGGTTTTTAGTGAATTCTGGACAGGAATTATGCAGAATCGCCGCACGTGTGGGGGTCATGGCCGCACGTGCGGGGGTCATGGCCGCACGTGTGGGAAGCTTGGCCGCACGTGCGGGAGTCATGGCCGCACGTACGGGAATTGGTGCATTTTTGGGCTTGAACATTGCTAAAAAAAGCATGTGCGGGGCATCACTGCGGCACGTGCGGGACCCTTTGCCACACGTGCAGGGCTCACAACCGCACGTGCGGCCCAAGCTGTAAAAAATGGTTCGCTCCATTTTGGTGCTCGACCCTCGGATATTTTTAGAAACTGTATTTTGTACCTACTGATGTTTGTAAATTCGTTTGAAGTGGAATGAATCAGGAACTAATTCAACAAAGAGGAATTAACTAACTTACAAGTTATGAATGTGTGCAGGACACGCTTTAGGAGGAACTAGTGCCCCGTGGCAACACAGTGAGTAATAGTACTATTGATGTACCTTAATCACGTTAATTATTATTGTTATTGACGTTATGTTCTTCGCAAGAACTTATGTTAACATGTATGCTACTTGGGAAACGGTGTGAAATTATGGAATTGAGAAATAATGTGAAAATATGGAAACATCAAAAGAACTTGTGAAATATGAATCTATGAGGCCGAGGGCTAACTTGTGAAATATGAATCTATGAGGCCGTGGGCCAACTTGTGAAATTATGAATCCATGAGGTCGAGGGCCAAATTGTGAAGTTACGAATCCATGAGGCCAAGGGCCAATTTGTGAATGTGTAAACCCATTAGGCCAAGGGCCAATCTGTGAAGTTGTGAACATACAAGGTCGTTTTGCAAATTTGTACAGAATCAGACTAACTTTATGATTTCTGCATTACTTACGCTTTTAAATGTGTTACAATTTAAATTGAATATTGAAGCATTTAAGTACTATTGTTCACTGAGCCTGGCTCACTCTATGGTATGTCTGTTTCTGTAGGTAAGCAACCTGGGGGTCGGTCCTAGCCCTGTCACCGTCAAACTTTTGTCAGCCTAAGCATAACCAGGCACTTGGTTGACGCCATAGATTTTTGTGGTGTTTTGCTAGATGATGGCTTGCATTCTAGTTATTAACTTAGGATAAATGTACATAATGTTTTGTTACGCCCAACCTTGGGGCTGGATCTGTATATATGCTTATAACTAGTTCTCAAATGTGTGTCTCCTTTTTGCAATGTGATCCTGGCATGGTAATAGTAGCTCAATGGATGTCATACTTTCTTATATATTATCTTATGATATCAATGCTTCCGTTCAGGCCCCTATGTTATATATCAGGTTAAGTGTCCGTTTCTGCATAGGTCATGCCCAAACTGCTAGGGGCGGGTTTGGGGTGTGACAAGTGGTATCAGAGCACGAGTTGCTATCTCACACGCGAATCCGTTAAGCTTTAGGATGTCTAGAAAAGAGTAGGCATCATGCATGACATCCTGAAAGTATACGAAAGATTGATGGCAACGTCAAGCATACTCTGTTAATGCTAACAATTTTGAACTATGTTTATGGTATATAATTGATTGTTGTGTAGATTATGGTGAGAACAAGGTCAGAAGACCCGAAAGATGCCACCTCTGCAAGGTTGGACAGAATGGAAAGAATGACTATGGAAATGGCGGAAACTTTGTGGCAACAATAGCAACAACAACCACAACCGCCACTACCACCGCCACCGGTACCTCCACCTGTAGTACAAGATTTTCATGCTGAGGACCGAACCATTACACTCACAAAGGAGTTTAAAAAGATGAAACCGCCGTCATTCAAGGGAGGAATAGAACTAATGAAAGCTGAAGCATGGGTGCTGGGAATAGAGAAACTGTTTGAAGTATTTCCTTGTACCGAAGTCCAGAAAGTGCAACTTGCCGCCTTCACTCTTGAAGACGAGGCGCGAAGATGGTGGATGCTTACGAGAACTGTGCATCAAGGTTTAACATGGGATAGATTTTTGGAGCTGTTCTATGATAAGTACTTTCCCCAAAGTATACGAGATAAAAAGGTGACTGAATTTGAAACTCTAAGACAAGGAAGTAAGACCGTTGCAGAATATGAAGCTCAATATGTAGAACTAGCTCGGTTTGCGCCTCATATGGTGGATACAGATTATAAGAAGGCACGAAAATTTGAAGGGGGATTACGGGGTGCTATCCTAGACCGGGTCAATATGTTGAAGCTACCTACTTATGTTGATGTGTTAGAAAGGGCTGTTATAGCAGAAGGAAACCTTGCTGCTCAGAATCGGATTTCCGAGTGGAAAGGGAAAAGGCAGAACAATCAATGGTCAAAGGGGTTAGTCACCCCACCAAGTAAGAAGCATAATTCAGGGAACTCCAGCACCACCACCCCGGCTCAAAACTCCACTCCTGCGTGTTCAGACTGTGGAAGGCAGCATCGTGGGACTTGCCACTAGAAGACTGGAGCTTGTTTTAAGTGTGGCAAAACGGGTCATCTGGTAAGGGATTGCCCGCAATGGACTCCACAAAAGGGCAATAGGACTGCTACAAGTTCCGTGGGGTCTACACCAACCCCCAACACGAAGACAGCTGCTAAACCTACTAACAATAAAAATACTGTGAGGCAAGGCAGGGTGTTCACATTGGTTCCGGGAGATGTACAAAATGTGGCAACAGTGGTATCAGGTACATTTATTGTTCACGGTCATTCTACTCATGTATTGTTTAATTCTGGCTCCATCCACTCTTTTGTGTCGAAACTAGATAAAACTGAAGAAAACTTGACTTATATGTTGTGTGTGTCTTCACCTTTGGGAGACTCTATGATCTGTGCTTCTATATACTTAGCTTGTGAACTCCAACTTGGGGAGATTCGGGTGTATGCTAATCTGTTACCTCTCGACATGACCTATTTTGATGTTATTCTAGGAATGGATTGGCTGAGTGATTATGGTGTAACTATAAACTGCTTAACTAAGCAAATCAGTTTCCACCCTCCGGGACAATTAGAGTCTATTGTTCAAGGACAAGAAGTGATTTCTCCACCTTATTTGATTTCTGCAGTAAAGGCTTGTAAGTTAATTCAAAAAGGGTGCTAGGGGTATTTCTACAGTGTTTTGGAGGGGCAAATGATGAACGGGGATATCGACATGATTCCAATTGTTCGTGAATTTTCAAATGTTTTTCCCGAAGAATTACCAGGGCAGTTGATAGACCGTGAAATTGAGTTTATAATTGACGTGGCGTCGGGAACTCAACCCATTTCTAAGACTCCATATAGGATGTCGCCAGTTGAAATGAAAGAATTAAAGATTCAGTTACAGGATTTGCTTGATAAGGGATTCATCCGTCCGAGTGTATCTCCTTGGGGTGTGCCAGTTTTATTTGTAAAAAAGAAGGACGGAACACTTCGGCTATGTATTGATTATAGGGAACTCAACAAGGTAACAATCAAAAACAAGTACCCCTTACCACAGATTGACGATTTATTTGACCAGCTACAAGGAGCACAAGTTTTCTCAAAAATTGATCTACGGTCTGGATACCATCAATTGAAGGTCAAAGCTGAGGATGTGGAGAAGACAGCTTTCCGAACCCGGTACGGTCATTATGAATTTCTGGTTATGCCTTTTGGAGTAACTAACGCACTGGTAGCGTTTATGGATCTAATGAATCGTGTCTTTAAGCCTTATCTGGACGAGTTTGTGGTAGTCTTTATCGATGATATCCTTATATACTCAAAGAGTGCAGAGGCTCACGAGAATCATCTTCGACTAATTCTTCAAACACTTCGAGAGAAGAAGTTATACGCAAAACTAAAGAAATGTGAATTCTGGCTACATGAGGTAGCATTTCTGGGCCATGTAATAACAAAGGATGGAGTCTCTGTAGATCCACACAAAATTGAAGCGATCGTGAATTGGCCAACTCCTACCAATGTGACTGAGGTACGCAGTTTTATGGGACTAGCCGGTTATTACAGGAGGTTTGTTCAAGATTTTTCCAAAATTGTTGTGCCACTTACATAATTGACTTGAAAGGGAGTTGCATTTGAATGGTCAGAAGAGCGGGAAGTTGCCTTCCAGGAGTTGAAAACAAAGTTGACTACAGCACCAGTTCTGGCCTTACCATCCGGTACCGAAGGGTTTGTAATCTACAGTGATGCTTCGTATAAAGGGCTTGGTTGTGTACTTATGCAAAATGGAAGAATTATCGCTTATGCCTCTCGACAATTGAAACCCCATGAAAAGAATTATCTCACACATGACCTTGAGCTAGCAGCAGTAGTTTTTTCTTTAAAGATATGGCGGCATTATCTGTATGGCACTACTTGCGAAGTTTGTACCGATCACAAAAGTCTCAAGTACCTTTTTACTCAGAAAGAGTTGAATATGCGACAACGGCGCTGGTTAGAGCTAATTAAAGACTATGATTTATAGATTCATTACCATCCTGGTAAAGCCAACACAGTTGCAGATGCGCTTAGTCGAAAAAGTAGGGGAGATTTGGTAAATCTATTTAAGAAGCAAGAGGAGTTGGTGATTGAATTAGCTAAAATGGATGTAGATCTTGTGATACGTGGATAGGAAGTTGTAATAGCAGCTATGATAGCTCAACCAACCTTACTTGAAAAGATCAAACTACGTCAAATGGAAGATGAAACACTACAGAAAGTGTGTGATGAGTTGGAGACAAAACCAAAACCGGGGTTCAGTTTAGTTGATCCAGTGCTCAAGTTTCAAAATAGAATATGTGTCCCTAATGTGTTGGAACTTAAACGGAAACTAATGGAAGAAGCACATGCCTCGAGGTTTTCGATGCACCCGGGAAGTACCAAAATGTACCGGGATTTGAAACAAAACTTTTGGTGGCCAGGTATGAAAAAGGAGATTGCAGAATTCGTTTCTAAATGTCTACAGTGTCAGCAAGTGAAGGCAGAACATCAGAGACCAGCAGGACTGTTGCAACCCCTTCCAATCCCGGAATGGAAGTGGGAACATTTGACCATGGATTTTGTTGTGGGGCTACCACGGGCTCCTCGAGGTATGAATTCTATATGGGTCATTGTAGACCGGTTAACTAAGTCCGCTCACTTCCTTCCAGTGAAGACTCAGTATAATGCAGATAAACTTGCGGTAATTTATGTGAATGAAATTGTTAGGCTTCATGGTGTTCCGGTCTCAATTGTGTCAAATAGGGATCCAAAGTTTGTTTCGAGATTCTGGCAGAGTCTATAGGAAGAAATGGGTACAGAATTAAAGTCCAGCACCCCTTTTCACCCACAGACTGACGGTCAATCCGAGAGAACAATACAAACTCTAGAAGATATGCTCTGAATGTGTGTGCTGGATTTTCAAGAAAGTTGGGAAACCCATCTACCATTAGTAGAGTTTGCACAGAACAATAGTTACCATTCGAGTATTGAGATGGCACCTTATGAAGCTCTATATGGGAGACCGTGTCGTTCCCCCGTGTGTTGGGCCGAAGTTGGGGATAGATCATTGCTAGGGCCTGAAATTGTGCAGTTGACGACTGAAAATGTTAAGATTATTCGAGAAAGACTGAAAATTGCCCAAAGTAGATAGAAGAGTTATGCGGATAACCGACGAAAGGATTTAGAATTTGAAGTGAATAGTCATGTGTTCATAAAAGTCACCCAAATGAAAGGACATCATGAGAAATTAAGTTTAAGTACATGGAACTTATGAATTGAGCCTATCTGTTTGGTAAGGAAAGTATCTGTTACAATTAGAATGATAAATTAGAAATTGAGAGCCGCAGAGACTTGATAAGCCGAAATTGATGTTGTAGTTGAAATCAGCATAATTTTGAAGTAATAATAAGTATTGCTGTGAAATTTCAATTTAGGATGATTAAACGGTCAATTTTTGTCCTATATAACTTTTTTTTTATATTATATATATATATATATATATGTATGCCTCTTGATCAAAAAGATGGAAAATGAATCTAAGTATCTTTTGTATGGAATTGAAAGAGGAGAGGTAGAAAGGTAGGAGGGAAACCCAGCAAGAGTGGAAGATTAGGTGAATTAAGAGGATCTATTGAGATTTGAAGTTCAAGGTATGTATTCTTTGCTTTGCTAAGCTTCTTGGCAATTTATTGAGGAATTCTCTACAATATTCAAGTTGAAGTTATAATGGAGATCAAGAGTGTGTATATATCTTCTTGTCTAATTGTGTTTGTGGTTGTATTGGAAATTCCAAGTTTGTGTTAGTGTTCTTTTCTCTTGAGTTTACTTGTTGTGTGGAAGTTATTTACACACCTAGATGATGATTTATATATCTAAGTAGATAGTTAAGATCAAATATATGGAAAGAATGGGTTGTGCATGTGAAATTAGAAGTGATGATCTTAATTACATTCTTGATGCATGTTATGGTGTTATTGAACCATTATAGTACACCAAATTTGCTTACTTGTGCCTTACCATAAGTGTATCAAGGGAGGGTTTTTAGTGAATTTCGGACAGGAATTATGCAGAATCGCCGCACGTGCGGGGGTCATTGCCGCATGTGCGGGAAGCTTGGCCGCACGTGCGGGAATTGGTGCATTTTTGGGCTTGAACATTGCTAAAAAAGCATGTGCGGGGCATCACTGCCGCACGTGTGACCCAAGCTGTAAAAAATGGTTCGCTCCATTTTGCGTGCTCGACCCTCGGATATTTTTAGAAATTGTATTTTGTGCCTACTGATGTTTGTAAATTCGTTTGAAGTGGAATGAATCAGGAACTAATTCAACAAAGAGGAATTAACTAACTTACAAGTTATGAATGTGTGCAGGACACGCTTTGGGAGGAACTAGTGCCCCGTGGCAACACAGTGAGTAATAGTACTATCGATGTACCTTAATCACGTTAATTATTATTGTTATTGACGTTATGTTCTTCGCAAGAACTTATGTTAACATGTATGCTACTTGGGAAACGGTGTGAAATTATGGAATTGAGAAACAATGTGAAAATATGGAAACATCAAAAGAACTTGTGAAATATGAATCTATGAGGCCGAGGGCCAACTTGTGAAATATGAATCTATGAGGCCGAGGGCCAACTTGTGAAATTATGAATCCATGAGGCCGAGGGCTAAATTGTGAAGTTACGAATCCATGAGGCCAAGGGCCAATTTGTGAATGTGTGAACCCATCAGGCCAAGGACCAATCTGTGAAGTTGTGAACCGACAAGGTCGTTTTGCAAATTTTTACAGAATCTGACTAACTTTATGATTTCTGCATTACTTACGCTTTTAAATGTGTTACAATTTAAATTGAATATTGAAGCATTTAAGTACTATTGTTCACTGAGCCTGGCTCACTCTATGTTATGTCTGTTTCTGTAGGTAACCAACCTGGGGGTCAGTCCTAGCCCTGTCACTGTCAAACTTTTGTCAGCCTAAGCATAACCAACCACTTGGTTGACGCCGTAGATTTTTGTGGTGTTTTGCTAGATGATGGCTTGCATTCAAGTTATTGACTTAGGATAAATGTACATAATGTTTTGTTACGCCCAACCTTGGGGCTAGTTCTATATATGCTTATAACTAGTTCTCAAATGTGTCTCCTTTTTGCAATGTGATCCTGGTATGGTAATAGTAGCTCAATGGATGTCATACTTTCTTATATATTATCTTATGATATCAATGCTTCCATTCAGGCCCCTATGTTATATATCAGGTTAAGTGCCCGTTTCTGCATAGGTCATGCCCAAACTGCTTGGGGCGGGTTTGGGGTGTGACAAAAAATGACTTGAAGAAAATTCAATACGTAAAAGCCGTGATCAAAGAGACTATGCGCCTACATCCTCCTATTCCATTGCTAGTTCCTCGAAGATCAACCCGAGTTGTCAAGTTAGTGGGTTATGACATTGCAGCTGGCACACAAGTAATTACAATTGCTTGGGCGATTGGGAGAGACCCATTGTCATGGGATGAGCCAGAGGAATTTAGGCCCGACTTTGAGCTAATTCCATTTGGTGCTGGGAGAAGGGGTTGTCCTGGAATTCAATTTGCCATGGCAGTGGACGAGCTTGCATTGGCAAATCTTGTGTACAAGTTTGATTTTGCCGTCCCTAATGGAGCAAGCAGAGAGGATTTGGACACGAGTGAAGCTATTGGTTTGATAGTCCACAAGAGGTCTCCTATATTGGCTGTTGTGACTCATTGTTCCTTCTAGTCTCTACCTAATCCTTAAAAAAAATGAAAAAATTATTATTATTATTATTATTATTATTATTATTATATGTTGTTATAGTTTGTACTATTCACACACTATCAAAGTTTGTAAGAAAAATAAGTTTTGATTGGTGTAACATAATGTGCTAATTTAATAGTTAAAAATAAATAAATAATTAAGAAAAAAATAAATATTGAACAAGAAGTTACCAAATTTTATGTGCTTTGACGAAATCTACCTACATTAATAAATCTTTCCTTTTGTCCATTATACTTAATTATGTATTTAACAAATAGGCTTTTCTAATTCTGTTGACATAGTTCAATGTTGAATATGAGAGTGTGTTGTGGGTTCATATGCTTATTTTTGTTACCTTTAGGGTCTCTAAATGGTCCATGGACAAAATATATTATTCAACTTGACCAACTCATTTCATGGATCATTTCAGTCCGCTTGAGTATTCAGCTTGTCCCAACTCATAAAAGATGATTTAGAGTTTTAAACAAAAATTTGTTAACGGAGTCCGCCCATTAATGAACCCCACATGAGTAAGTCTAATGTTTAGTTTGATTTTTTTTGTTCTCTTATATGAAGTGTTTTTTTCTTTTTCTTTTTTCTTTCCTTCCACTTGTAGTATTGTATGTTATTTGATTGTTTTTTGATCATATGAGACGTAAAAAATGTATATTAAAAAAAAAAAAACAAAATACATGAATTATGTTAGAAAGTAAACAAGAAAAATAATTAATGAAAATATTAAAAGTGTGAATGAAAATTGTGTAGAACTTAATAATATAAGTGTAATGAAAAATGTATAGTCTGGTTCAATTTGATTTTGATCCGTAAAATTTAGGTTCATGGGTGAGACGTGATTTTAGTTTTTTAAATAGGTCCGGCCTTTAGTCTACCTCATATAATTTATTTATTTATTTATTTTTTGTTAATTTTTTTTTTTTTTTTTTTGATGAAATTTCATTTTGCATGTGAGTTTAACAGTTAAAATTCATTTTTGAGTAAGTAGAGTTTTCCATTTTACACTCATTTTTGGATCAATCATTTTCACACTCAAATTTGAGAACCAGCCAAGCATGAAATATGTGGTCTATATAAGTTTTTATGCCTTTCATCTTTTTATTTGTTGATGTGGTTGTCATTATAAAATTTTCCACTTGTGGGGCTAATTGGATGATGCGAAGCCAATTGCGTTTATATTGGGACCAAATATTAGGTGTAGAAGTACGAGGATTCCGGTTCAAAGAAGAAAAAAAATAAAATAAAATGTAAGTATGAGGATCATAATTTAGGAGTGTTTTAAAAAGATGGTTAAAAATTAATTTTTTAAATTTTTTTTACCGTTTTACGTGAAAGGTGATGTGATCCAAAATGGATAAAAATCTGGCTTTTAACTTTTAACCATTCCCAAATGGCCCCCTAGTCATACTAATCCCGGTTTTAAAAAAATTTGAATCTCAAACCCGCTCATCTAAGAACATCTCTAAAAAAATTTAAATCTCAAATCCGCTCACCTAAGAGCATCTCTAAGGGAGAAGGCAAAAATCCACCCTTAGGCATTTTTATTAGTCCAACTAATTTTCTTCTCTTCTAAGGGGCTCTGCATTAAAAGAGGCAAAATGTCCATTTTAATTTTGATTCTCCACAAGTATCTAGTTTTCAGTGAGAGGCAAAAGCGTTTCTCACCAAAATTGCTCCCTCTAATCATGTACTTTTCTTTTGGTTGATTTTACGTTTGTATATTACATCTAATTGAATTGGTTTTGTGTTCGTATATTACCATTTGAAATATGATGGTTTAAAAATATTTTTTTAAATAATTTAATATATATTTTTAACAACAATTTAATTATATATATATTTTTAAAAATATTTATAAATGCCACGTCAACATATGCAGCATGTCATTAAAAGATTATTTATTCATTTATCTATGTTTATAATATATTTTTCAAAAAAATTAGTTAAGTTAGTTTGATTGATTATCTAAAATAAAAAATATGGTGGAAGTATGCACTAATTAAACTAGTCAAACAATCTGAAGATGTACTTTTTTGTGTACCTTTGCATGGCATTTCGCTTCTTACCCTTGTAGTTGCTCTAACCCAATAAATATAAGCTATTAATTTTTAATTTTTATCTTTAATGAATATTAAATTATCTAGATTCTTTTATTTATTATTCGAATTTGGAATACTAACAAAATAAAATGGTGAAATAAATATGATCTTTGACAAATGTTTTAATTTAAGTCTAGAAACAAGTATATATATAATTTTTTATGTTATATATTTTTCTACATTATTTATAACTAAAGTAATCTAAAATTATAATTAATATTTTATAAATAAGCAAACTGGGCAGGGTTAGAACTCTTTATCCCATGTTCAACTTAAATATTAAAAATTGACTTACGGGCCTGTCCTATTGAGCAGATTTATTTACCTGCAAGTCCTGCTGTAGACACCCCATTTTTGACCGTCCTCAAGACTTGGACGTCACTGTTTGAACACACGGTGATCTTCCATATTTGTGTTCGTTTGGAGTTCCCGGAGGCCTCGGCTCGCGCGCCTTGCCTCAGGATCCCCGAACTCGACCGTTTAGTGTCTGGTTTTGCACCAAACACTTGTGTTTTGCCTTGGAAAGGCAGGGTGAGGCTTGTAGACCATCCCCACCCACCACCGGCATTGGCTAGATGCCACCGGCTGGTTTTTGTTGCCACCGGCAATATAGTTTGCCGGCCGGCACTTTTTGTTGCCGGTCAGCACTCTTTTGTGCCGGTCGGCACTCTTTTTGGCCAAGATGGCATTTTTTGCCGGCCGATTGCTGTTCATCTGCTTTTGCAGATATTTTTGGACAACTGTATTGCTTTTGCTCCCCTCCATACACGTGTATGGAGGGATCTCCCTCTTGCAAAGCTTGTCTTGTAAGCTTTACAAGAGGGATATAGGGAGAAGCCCTCTCTAAGGCAAAAGAAGAGGCTTTAGACATTTTTGAGGAGAGAAGACAGATGAGAGCTCTGGTTTTTCCTAGGGTTAGGGTTAGATACACTCACCTATCTCTCTTTTCCTCTCATTTTACACACTAGGTGTTTTGTGTCTCACTATTGCACACAAACACCTAGTGTTTCACCTTCCTCTTGGAGCTGAGGTTCTAAAGAGTGTGTTTTGAAGCTTTGGTGTTGGATTCAAGCTCAAGGAGGCCATTGGAGCACCATTGTTGAAGAGGACTACAAGGGTGAGAAACTAGTCCATTTTTCCCCCATTTTTGCATTGATTTTCTACTAGTCTTAGAGCTGTTTTTGTGATTATTGTATAACATAAAAAAGTTCTGTTTTTAAGCCCTCTTTGTTGTTTATTAAGAGTGTTTTGTTGTTTGAGGGTTGTTGACCACCCTTAGGCCTCAAAAGGCCTCATTTTGAGCCATTTTGTGCTAGCTCCGGGATTTTGGTGTTGAGGTCTCTTCACCACTGAAATCTTGAGGGATTTCAGTGGTGAAGATGATGCTTTGAAGTCCCAAGAAGGAGAGGGCCACCCCCTCTCCTTGTTGTCCTTGAAAAGGGCATATTTTGGCCTCTTAAGGAAACCTATGTTCGAGTGTGTGTTGAGCATGTTTGGTTTGTTTTTCATGCTTATATATCCATGATATAACATGATTTCAAGTTGGTTTTGGAACTTCATGCATGTTTAGCATAGTTGCCATGTAATGCCTTATTTGTGCCTTAACATGTTCTAGGTTGTTAGCCTTTGTTGGAGCATGTTTTAGGCTTGTATTTGTGAAGTTTATGTGCTTATTTTGCCATGTTTTAGCTCTGTCCATAATCGTTTGGGTTGATCTTTGCATGCATTATATAGCTCCTTTGTATTTGGGCTTGTTGGCCTTGAGTATGTGCATGTGTAGCATGCCATCTTTGCATTGTTTTGGTGATTTGGAATCATCCTACATGCTATTTCAGTCCCATTTCCATGCTTGTTTGATTGCTTTGCATGTCTCTTTAATGCTTTGAAAGCATGTGTTGCAATGCTCCATGTTTTGACCATGGTGTATGCCTTTGTATTCGGGCCATTTAGATGCCATCTAAGGAGTCCTTTGGCCTTGTTTTAACATGCTAAAACTCTGATTTTAGTCCCTCTTTGCATGCCATGTTTGGTCTTGTTAAAGTGTAGTTCAATGCCTCATTGATTTGCTTTGAACACTTAGGCCATTTGGTGCATGCTTGGCTTGATTTGTTGCTTGATTTGGCACCATATATTAGCATGATTTCAAAGCTTATAATGCATGCTAATTGTTCAGATTTCCTTCTTTCAAGTGTGCTTGAATGTTGTTTGATTTGTGCTTAAGTGTTGGTCCTTATGTGCATTTGTGTGTATGCCATTTAGTCTTCACTCTTTAGCACTTATGGCTACTGTTTTAGGCCTATTTTAGAGTCGCCTAATTCATGTTTAAGTCCATCTTTGCCATCCATTTGCATTGCCATATGTATGCTTGCATGATTGCATAAGTGCTTTGCCATGCCATGTTGCATCCTTAGCTTTTATGCCTAGGTTGCATTGCATCTTGCATGCATTCCTTGTCCCTTGACTTGGGTGATAGGGATTGGGAGTTTTGTTTGATTGGTTTGCATTGCATTTGAAACCAAAGTTGCATACTTGGTTCTTTGGGCCATCATGCATAGAAATGCGTGATTGGTGGTCCGAGAACCGAGGCACATGTCCCTTTGAGTCATCACAATGATAAGAGACATGGTTGGTGCATACATGCCTTGAATTATGCTGCCATGCCTTGTTTTGCCCTCTGTTGCTGTGAGTTGCAGGTTCTGCAGGAATACTCTGCCGACCGGCAGTGTAATGTGCCGACCAGCACAATTTTCTCTGCCGACAGACCCTATTTTGTGCCGATGGCCATACTACACTGCCGGTGGAAATTCCAATCAGCCGGTGGTGATCCTCTCTGTCCAAGGGATCAGTCCTGAGGTTTTGACAGCCTCCAGAGGAGGAAAGGAAGGAAAACAGAGGCAGCTTGCGCATGGTGGCACGCTTCCCGAGGCATTTTCCTGCTTTAATTATTTTATTTAATTTGTTAATTAAATTAGCTAATTTGTAATATTAATTAGCTTGCGTAGTTAATTAATTTGTAATATTTATTTGGTCCCTCCGAGCGAGGGCAATTCTGTAATAAGTGTGCGTGAGTGTGTGTATGTCTTCCAACCTCACGTCTTTCTTCCCTTTTATTTACCTGCTTATGATGGTAGATTAGGGCACGTTTAATTTAGCATACCTTATGCTATGCATGTGTGCATCCATGCATTTATATTGCATGCATTAGGCTCGGTACATCATGCTAATTGCATCAATGCTTCAATTCCAAACTGAATATGTAATAATTGTGCATTTTCACATGACATGTCTAGGATTAGCCGAGCCTATCTTAGCAACATTTTGTATGCGATGCATTAGGCACTTAACATGGACTTGGATCATGCATGTTTGCTAACAAGTTCTTTGTTTTGGCACGGAGTAGTATGTAAGTATTTCCGCTTTAGCATATCGCATGAGTGTGAATGTTACCATGACAGCATGCTTAACATGTGGCTAGATGCTTATGTGTTAAACTGTTTTGAATGCCTGTGGGTGAAGGTTGGATTGTTTGAGTTGGAAGAACTCATTGAAATCCGTGTTTTTTTTTAGCCTACTTGCGAGTAGCAAATTCCAAAGCATTTTCAACCCGAACGGATATGCAATGTTTATTTCCAAATTAGGCAATCTAGTCTATACTTGTTTGCTGCACACATAACATAGTAATTCTAGGTTAATAATTGGTTTTAGAACACGTAAAGTTTTCAAAAACGGATATCACGGTTAGTAGAGGCCGGTCTTCGGACCGGGCGAAAGGGGGTGCTCATAGCTGACCTTCCCCGATCGTACCCAAGCTCCCGAGCCGAGACAACTCCGGTGATGACGGACATGTGGCCTTCGGCACCGAGTCAGGGTTTCCTAAATTCTCCCACAAAAAATATTTAGGTGGCGACTCTGTATCTGGCAAAACAGTCCATGTTTGGCACTACTTTTTCAAAAATCTGTTTCTCAAAACGATTTGCCAGATTTGGACTCTTTGGTTCAGATTAAGAACCGTGACACAAATCGAGTCCGAACTGTAGTAGCGAGGCCCACGCGGGCGCTGTTACACATGCTTATGAAATTGCTGCCATGACCTACCACCTCCCACTTTTAGCCATTGACGAGTACTTTTACCGTCGGTGATAACCTTCGACAGCCTCTAACGATCACCTCGGGAAACCTCCGATGCTCACTATTGTCACTATCTCCTAAGATCTCATGGCGACAGGAGAAGAAGAAGAAGAAGAAGAATGAGAGAGAGAGAGAGAGAGAGAGAGAGAGAGAGAGAGAGAAGATGAAGAAGAAAATGAAAAGGAAAGGCCTTAGTAGAAAATTGTTAGCCTTCGTGTTGCAAATCAACATAACCATGCCTTTACCATCTGCTCTTTGTCCTCTTTCCAATGACAAATTTATCACTAATAGATTGAACCATCCAACATATTCACATCTATAATGAGAAATCAGTGATAAATTCATCACTGTCTAAATATAAAAAATTAGCAACAATATACAGCATATTCAACAAATCAATGATAAGTTTATCACTGATAGATTAATCATACTGCATATTCATCTCTCTCTAGTGACAAAAATGATAATTTTATTACTAACTGTTTGTTAAAAAATTACAAAAGAAAATCTCATCATCATGGTCACAAATTAGCACAAGATTCAAAGACATATTCAGTAATAAATTTAGCAGTAATAAACACATTAATTGATAAATTTCTCACTAATTGTTTGTTAAAAGATTACCAAAAAAAAAATATTTCGTCATCATCATCACAAATCAACACAAGGTTCAAAGAAATATATAAGTGATATATTTATCACTTATATAACATGTTTGGTTTAAGAGAAATAGAGAGAGAGAGAGAGAGAGAGAGAGAGAGGTGATAAAATACAACATGAACAAAAATCAGTAATAAATTTATCATTGTATTACTATCAAGATTCCAGCAGCAGCAGTCCACAACATATTAAACAAATCAATGATAAATTTATCACTGAATTAAGTGATAAATTCATCAGATTAGTTCAACATGTTTTACAAATGTAAATCTTCACCAACACACTATAAAAAAAGTCTCATCGGCGGCCATGTAAAGTACCAGATTGGCGCCGAAAACAGTAGATCGGCATTGAAAATAACTAGATTTGAAGCCATTGGTGAAGTTTGAAATGATTTAAATAGGAATTTTTACCAGTTGATAGCAGGGGAAAATTGGGATAAAAAAATATAACAAGATTTCTTGGTGCATGAGATAGAAACTTAAGACCTAATAGATAATAGATTCAATTATTGAGACCAACTAGTAAAAATTCCAATATTAAATGGGTACAAAATTTTAACCTGGTTCGATTCTATGAATGAAATAATTTTTTCAAACACTACAGATATCAAGTTGAGCTGAACGGGTCAACATGTCAATGACCACCCATACCAAATATCATTAAATGATTGTAATAAAAATATATATATTACATTATTAAAGGTAGTAAAAAAAAAAATGATAGGTAGGTAGGTGGTAAAAACTTACATTAACATCTCTTTAATTTAAATTAAAAAAATACATATTTAAGAAAAAATTTAAAATTTGAAATGACATAGTAATTATAAATCGTTATGATTTTATACATCTTGCATGTATAGTAATAGACTTTGGTGACTGCTGAGAGGAATTGTTTTTTTTCTTTTTTTAACAGGACTGCTGAGAGTTGTTACGATGTTGTTTTCTCGTTTCAAAAGCACGGTTTTTTTTTTTTTTTTTTTTTTGGATGTACTTAAAAATAAAAAATTAATTAAAAATAAAGCACGTTTATTTCCTGAGACGCCATTTTGAGTTATTTTCCAAAACAAAATTATTTCACAATCCTTGAGGCTGCTCGTAGCATTGGCATTTTTCTTGTTGATGTGTCTTTTGCTGTATCAAATGCTTTTTTCTTTCTAAACATTGGGCTTTTCTCTAGGCAATATTGTTTGGTCCGTAAGATTTATTATGAGTTTGATTTTAATGATTTAAATTATTTATTTTATTGGACTTAGTTTAAATAATAAAAAGAATATGGTTACTATGCTATTTGTATTCCCTTCATTTTATGAAGTTTGTCTACAAAAAAATTAAATGTCAATGAGTTTTTAAAAATGGACTATTTATTTTTTGGTATAAATGCAATAAAATAAATGTGTTATAAATATTGGATTGATCTAAGTTTTTTTTTTATAAGTAAGACTAAATAAAATAAACGACTTAAATTATCGAAATGAAACTCATGATAAATTCACCGGTCCCTACAACACCTTTCAGTCTAGCCCAACCCATCTTAAAAAACCAAAGAAGTAGAAAATCCATGAAAATAAGTTTTATTTAGTAAAAAGCATGGTAGCTTGAATTAGAAGAGGCTCGAATGGCCCGAGTGGGTGTTGGCCAGTCGTTCGCCCGGATGACCGGTCGGACGTCCGCCCGAATGACTGGGTTAAAAATTGTCTACCGCGGTTGTCACCTTTGTCAACCGCAGCTGTCAGCCTCCTTTCCAGACGACCAGCCGGACGTCGGCCCGGACGACTGGCAAGGTGAATTTCGAGCCATTCTAGCCAATCACATATTTAGGTTACCAAGCATTGCTGTTTTATTTAATACAAAAATTAACCCACCCCTACGTACCCTGTCATGCATTTTTTCTATAAGTTATATATTTTTGCTACAAATATGACATAATTTTTTAGTAAATTACAACAATTTGTGATTTAAAAATTAAATTATGCATTTTTGTGGTTGTTGCACATTTTGTAATTAAAAAATAGTTCAATGAAAAAAATTCTATAACACTACAATAAAAATAGGAAATTTTTTTTTAGGGTCTCTGTTATTAAAATTTTAAAGCATAAAGGACATTTAATATTTTTATAATGTCTAAGATCTCTCAACATTAATCTAGAGAAATTTCAATTCAGAGAAATTCTCTCCAAAGAAATTCTGGATTTTCCAAAGAATTTCTCTGGGTTCAAACCAGCGAAAATTGAACAATAGAGAAAAAAAAAAACAGTGCAGAGAAAATTACCTAGAAAAAATTGAAATTTCTCTGAGTTAAAGCCAGAGAAATTCATAAAAAATTAAATAATATAGAGAAAATTAAACAGGGTAGAGAAAATTATCCAGAGAAAATTGATCAGAACAAAATACTAACAAGTTCCTGCAATTTCCTCTCCAAAATACTAAATTTTGTAAATTTACAGCCCAACTTCCTAACAAATTTTTTATTTTTGACCAACCTTCAAAATCCAAACCCAAATCCCCAATTCACCAACTTAACAAAATTACACAGTAAAATTGTAATACAAAACCAAAACTTCAACTAATTTCTTAACCAAAACAGTATTAAAATTCATGAATTCAAAGCCTAATTTCTCAACCAAAAAAAAAAAAAAAAAGAATTTTCCAAAATTGGATCAAGCTTCGAACCCCAAACCCAAATCCAAACTCCCATAAATTACCGAAATTACACGAGTTCATCTAATAATTTCAACAATAAGCAATGATACAAAACAACATTCACCTAATCAATCGCTCAATGTATAAATTAATTCAGGAAAATAAAAACCAAACAATCAATTCAAAATCCATAGCAACCCAGATTCGATTTGTGTGCATGTGTGTATGTCTGTATGTGTATGTGTATGTGTGTGTGTGTGTGTGTGTGTGTGAGAGAGAGAGAGAGAGAGAGAGAATGGGACCTTCGTTTTGAACAGATTGACGTTGGCAGGGGTGAGAAAACTAAACAAGTTCTTGATCAGAACTAGGTCTCTACCGCCGTTTTTCCTTTCTCTCTTCCCTCACCAGATCTACGAACTTGAGCAAGAAGAATACTTTGAAGCTTTCGTCATCAACTGTTGGAAAGCTACACAGATCGTTTTCGCTTTAGAAAGTGGCGAATAGATTGGTGTCGCCATTGAAGAGCAGGAAGACTGTGCAGATGAGTGATGATGGGCTAGTGATTCATCCTGATTTGACTCTCATGCGATTCAATGCTCGAAAGGTTAATCTTCTTTTTTCATCATCCATGTTCACGTTACTAGCTTCAACGATCTGAATCCATGCTTTTTCTTAATCTGCGATGACTCTACCAGTAACAAAATTTCTCTATCATATATGGATGTGAGGTTGAAGGACTTTAGACATCATAAAATAATATTGTGGATCTCTTCCATTACTAAAAATGGGGTTTCCTAGTGAAATTCTCTCAAAACCAGAGAAATTTGCCTCATTACGTGCAGATAATTACTCTGGATTCGAACTAGAGAAAATTGAAATTTCTCTGACTTTGTTCACAGAGAATTTCTCTGAGTTTCTTCACAAATTTCTCTGTGAAAAATTGTGAAGAAAGCAACTAAAAAATCTAAAAAATGAACTTTTTTACTAAAAAAAAACTACATTTTTTAGAAAGAATGAAAGCAACAATTTATAGATTCTATAATATACATATATATATATATATATATATATAAACTAAAAAAAGTGCAGATAAAATTTGACAAAAGGCAGTGGAATACATCGCACGAATTCCAAAATAAACGTTAGGGCGATAAGTTCCCCAATACAAGCTCTCTTCGTGATCAACTTGAAACTAAAACAATTGATTCATCCAAATCTCAGTAGCACACAACATCATATACATACATACATACATACATACATACATATATATATATATATATATATTATGAGTTCATTCAAATTATAGATGAAAGTTTCACCCAAGGAAGATCCATGATCTTTGAGTCGGGGAATAGGGTCACGACCCTGGGTTTCTGAGGATGTTCAATGGCAATTATAAGTTGATGAATCATGAAAATGACAATCAAGAACGCGACGATACCAAACCTTAGAAGAACTTTGAGATCAACATTTAGGAGGCGAATGAGACTGTGGTCTCTGCTTCGGTGCTTTCGGAGTTTGGGATTGTGGAGAGTGGTTCGATCTTCGTCGGGGACTATGTGGAGTTTGATTCTACTTCTCGCACTTCGTTGGCCACTTCCAGCCATTTTCAGATTAGTGAGCCACATTTCTTTGTGATATATAAGTGTGGGATTGAGGGAACTTTGACATCACAAAATAATATTACGGACCTCTTTCATTACTAAAAATGGGTGAGGGACTTTAGACTAATTTTCTCATAAAAATAGGCAATTTCATTTCTGAATTACAAATTGTCACAACTTTATCTCAAAATTACTTAATATTTGTCAAAAAAATATACAAGATGTCCTAAAAAAAGAAGAAAGATTTTCCGGGTGTTTTAGGAAGTATGTTAAAAGTGAATTTTTTTTTTTTTTTGCTTTTTTTGACTTTCTTTTTAAAAAAAATTATGTAAAAAAAATAAAGAGTTGATATGATTTAAAAAACCAAAAAACTAAAAAGCTGACTTTTAACCTAGATGTCAAAATAGGCCACATAGGTTTTAGAAAAGCCTACTACCCCATGTAAGTGACAACTTCTCACACGGCCATCTGTTCAAAAAATTTGAACACTAATTCTTTTACAACTTTATTAGCTAATTTTTTTCCCCCTTCCTATTTTGTTAGGTATTTTAGGTTAGTTTGTGTGCACACCAAACTAAATCTCTATAGTCTGAAGAGGCCTACCGAAATATGATTTTAAACCTTGCTGTCTTTGACTTCAAGAGTTTTTACTGATAAAAAGAGTCGAATCTAAAACTTTAAAGGGAACAAACCCTCAAGTCCCGAGCTAATCTACCAAACCAAGCCCTTGGAATTTTTTAGCACATGTAAATTGAGAGGGTAATATGTGTAGCCAAATTGGACCGAGCAAGGAAGCGTTTTTTCTGAATATTGGGTCGCGTTGTGGGCCAAGTTACGAGCTCAGGATAGCTCGGTGTGGTAACAATGGTTGATAGGCCGGTCGGTGAGCTTCATATGCGATTAGTGGGCGAGCCGAAGTGCTATGTCAGCCACATAAAGGAAGCCGAGCTAGAGGTAGCTCGGCAAGAGGATTCAAAACAATTGGTGATCGTGCGGCTCGGTCAAAGTATTTACACCAGATAGCTCAACTAGACGTAATGAACTGAGCAAGGTGATAACCATCTCACTTGGTTGTCAGTGAGTAGGGTGTTATCAGGATAGACATTATCCTTAGGAATGTGATTCCTAGAAGGACTCTGCTGAGGATAGTTAGAGTCCTCCTAGTTTTCTGTACTAGGATAGGCATTATCCTCGGGAATGTGATTTTTAGGAGGACTCTACTAAGGAGAGTTAGAGTCCTACTAGGATTGTACTAAGTGGAATCTATAAAGGCTCATTACAAAACCTATGCAGATGTATTGCAATTCTTACTCTCAAATACATAGAGCTTATTGTCTATTGTCAAATTATTGACTTAGGCATCGGAGGGGTTTCTGGTACACACACGCCGGCTAGCTCACGTTTGTGTTTTCAAGTAGCAAAGTGACGATGTTTGGAGGAGTGCAAACTTGATCAACAGGATTATACGAGAAGATTATTTTGTATTCGTACAATTGGTGTTGTATGTGGAAAAAAAATAACAAAGAACAAACCTTTTAATAAAGTTTTCCTTCAACTGATTTCAATGGAGCACAATAAAGTGCCGGATGAAAGGAAAAGGGGTGGAAGAGGAAGAGATCTGTGAAGGAAAAACACATTCTCGCCACGCAGGGGATCATGACAGGCAAGTCACACCATCGCATTCTGAAAGGAAAAGTCTCAGGACGGCGATACACAATCAAGAACCTCTAGGACTCGTTACTCAAGGTCTGAGAGAATAAGGACTGAAAGATCTTACACGGAGGGAAATAGTTATCGATCCTCATATAATCACCAAACCACCTCTCGGCACACCGAGCTGCCCAAATCGATGGATCTGCGAACTGTTCTGGAACAAAAGACGCAAATGAGGAAAGACGCCCAGGCCTATGACCCTTAAAGGATATCGACTCTACAACAGCTGGCACCTAGAACTTACAGAAGCATCGAGGTTAGAATACTTGTACCGTGCCTTGCGTACATACCAGCTAATAAGGCATTGGCAAGGTTGCAAAGCACGCCGCTCATTTTGGCAATAGAGAACACACCATTGCCCTAGGGCTTCAACCAGCCTAAGTTCGCAATTTACGAGGGAAGTTAGACCCCTACATGCACTTGAGTCACTTTTGCCAAGTTATGGCCATACATCAGCAGAACGAAGCTCTAATGTGCATCTTGTTTCCATCAAGCTTGGGTGACATGGGATTAAATTGGTTTGAAAAGTTGTCAGAAGGTAGCATCGCTTCATGGGTACAACTTACGGAGACGTTTGTCACCAGGTTTAAGACGAACACCAAGATGCCAGTCGAGGTAGATCAGTTGCTTACCAGTGACATGGGCGAGAAAGAAACATTTGGGTATTGCGAAATCTTTAACCAGATAGACGATTATCCTACTAACCTAGCTATTGCACAGTACAATCGGGGTTTAACCACAGCGGTTTGCTTGTGGGTCATAAGTTAAGGGATTCAATGACAATAACGTTGTCCCTTACTATGGAAGCCTTGATGGAAAAAGTGCACTAACACATCTGAGTAGAGGAAGATGGGGCGCATGCCAAGGCAAAGTCCAGCACAACACGATTTTCGACAAAAAGCCTTCAACGAAAGTTAACACGATCAACGAAAAGGACCAACCACGCAATAATCTTTGCCTAACAGGGGGCAAAGTGGGTTGGTAGGTTTGACCAACTCTTTCTAACAAATCTTTGGGGTTGACAAGTTTGACCAACTCTTTCTAACAAACCTTTGCACAATGGGGATAAAGAAGGTTGGCAGGTTTAAGCAACAAATTTTCGCACTATCTGATCTAGATGACAGTTATCTTGGTCAAAGTAGGTTGATAGGTTTGACTAACAAAATTTTACACTTTTTGACTGGGATGACAGTTATCTTGGCCAAAGCAATTTGGCAGGTTTGACCAACAAATTTTTACACTATTTGACCGCGATGATAGTTATCTCGCCCAAAGCAAGGTGGCAGGTTTGACTAACAAATTTTTACACTCTTTGACTGAGATGACAGTTATCTCGACCAAAATAGGTTGGCAGGTTTGACTAACAATTTTTTGCACTCTTTGACTGAGATGATAGTTATCTCGACCAAAGCAAATTAGCAGGTTTGACCAACAAATTTTTGCACTATTTGACCGGATGACAGTTTTCTCGACCAAAGCAGGTTGGTAGGTTTGACCAACTGTGGACTCGACTTTCTTCGTGCCCCCTTTCGGAGAGCATCGAATTGGTTCTACAGTTCGGACTCCTGTCACGGTTCTGAATCTAATCTCACAAAGTGCAATGTAAGACTGATAAACACCAAAGAGTCCAATCCGGCAAATCATTTTGAAAAATCGATTTTGAATCAAATAATGCCAAAATTGGATTACTTTGCCAGATTATAGAGTTGCCACCTAAATATTTTGTTTTTGGGAAATTTAGGAAACCCTGACTCGTGCCAAAAGGCCACGTGTCCGTCATCACCAAAGTTACCTCGGCTCGGGAACTTGGGTACGAGAGGGGAAGGTCCTGAAATGGGGGGAAGGTCCTGAAATCGGCCTCTACTAAGCATGATATGTTGTTTTATAAACCTCATGTGTTCTTATCCGATTATTAGCTAACTTTACTACGTGATGCAAACAAGCAAATATAGACTCAGTCACGAGAATTGAAACAAATCAACTCATGTTTATTTTTTGAAAATGGTTTGAAGTTGCCACCCTCAAGTGGGCTTAGAAATGCGGATTTGCCATCAAACATGATGGGCTTTAAAAACATGATTTTGCCACTTCGCAAAGTGGGTTTAAAACTCACATTCATCGAATTGTTAACAAAGCCTCCATCCGCAGGCATTCATGCAGTTTAGCATATAAGCAAATAGCCTCATGGCAACACTCACACTCAGGCAAGTATGCTAAAGCGTAAAACTTATAGTGTACTCCAAGCCAAAACAAAAGCTAGTTAGAAATATGCATGATCCTAACAATACAAGTTGCCTAATGCGACACATACAATAATGCAATTAATAGGCTCAACTACTAATATGGCATATGATACTACAACTTGATAACATGCTTTGAAACGGATTCAAAGAAATATTAAAATACGATGCAGTTTGAGTAATGCGCCAAGCCTTGGTGCATACAAGACAAATGAATGATGCACGCATGCGAGCATAAGGTATGCTAATCGAAATATGCCCTAATCTAACCATCGAAAGCGGTTAAATAAAAGGGAGAAAGAAGTAGGGTTGGAAGACATGCACACACGCACGCACACTTATTACAACATTATGCCCTCGGGAAGGAGGGCCTGAATAAATAAGCTAAGCTAATTAAACTAATCTAATTAAACTAATTAGACTAATTATTACAAATCAAAATAAAGAAATAACTAAACTAAGCTACTTAATTATTACAACACTTAACTAATTAGCAAGCTAATTAATTAAATTATAAAGCCAATGTACACTAAACATTAAAGCATTAAACTACACTGCCTCAACTCTGCTTTAGAACATGGAAGATGCATGCATTCGGTTCTCGCCCCGAAAAGCCCACCAGTTCGCTCTTGAGAGGCTCTGTTTGCAGGGTTGGGCTTACTCTAAGAACTTTCTGCTCCACCTTATCAATTCAATGTTAAGGACTACACCAGTGGCCTGCCAGCCATTTGTTGGCCAAAAATGTGCCATGCCGGCCAAGGATTAAGCACTGTCGGCCATTAGTAAGCCACTGTCGGCCACTGGTATGCTGAATCACCACACTGTAACAAAGCACAAATAGAGGAAAATGGAGGCTTTTCCAAGGACATGTTTATATTGTACCCTTTCCTTATTATCTCAAAACATCAAAGGAGTGGCACTCTTGGATCCAAAACCACCAATCAAGCATTTTCAATGCATGATGGCCAAAGATTTAAGTTGTACACTTTCAATAAATGCACAAAAACAAGACTCAAAGGACCACCACCCTATCATGCATGATCAAGGGTGATGGTCTCATTTCATTACTTTGAGTATGAAATGGACCGATCTACCTTGTGTTCAATATAATGTCCGATTGAACACATGCAATACAAACACAACATGCTTATCTTGGTCATGTTTTACTTGTTCGATTTAGTTTACTCATTTTAGCAATACCAAGTTATTCTTTAACCGGTTAAGTCCAAGATGAGTGTCCTCTAATGAGAGAGGGGTCAACCAAAGGATGGTTTAAGACATGAGAGAGATCATGCCTTTGGTTAGGAGGAACCCTCAAAAGAGAGTTAAAACCATTGAGCACAAGCTCTATCTCAAGCTTAAACACAACCTTAAGGTTTACCAACCCTTAAAGAAAATGAAAAATGAAGAAATGAGGGAGGTTGAAGATATTTCAGTGCTGAAATGGCATGAAAAATGATATTACAACATGCAAGCAACTCATGCACAACATGTTCAAAAACCCAAAACACTAAACCAGTTGTAGACGCGTCCCGCGAGGGGGGGCCTTAGCTACTACAGTTCGGACTCGATTTTGTTACAGTTCTAAATCTGAACCAAAGAGTCCAAATCCGGCAAATCGTTTGAGAAAACAGATTTTTTGAAAAGTAGTGCCAAACATGGACTGCTTTGCCAGATACAGAGTCGCCACCTAAATATTTTTTAAAATGGGGAAATTTAGGAAACCCTGACTCGGTGCCGAAGGCCACATGTCCGTCATCACCGGAGTTGTCTCGGCTCGGGAGCTTGGGTACGATCGGGGAAGGTCAGCTATGAGCACCCCCTTTCGCCCGGTCCGAAGATCGGCCTCTACTAACTGTGATATCCGTTTTTGAAAACTTTATGTGTTCTTAAACCAATTGTTAGCCTAGAATTACTATGTTATGCGCACAGCAAACAAGTATAGACCAAATTGCCAAAATTGGAACAAAACATTTTATGCTCGTTTTGAAAATGGTTTGCTACTCGTAAGTAGGCTAAAATGCAGGTTTTGCCGCCCTCAAGTGGGCTTTTGGAAAAGATGGTTTGCCACTATCTAGTGGGCTTAAAATTCACAGTTTTAACGCATTATCCCAATTTAAGCAATTTGACCTCCATCCACAGGCATTCAAGCAATTTATCTCATATAAGCACTTAGCCACATGGCAAGCATACTATCATGGCAACACTCACACGCATGCTGGATGCTAAAGCATAACTACTTACATTGTACTCCGCGCCAAAACAATAAACTAGTTAGCGAATATGCATGTCCTAGTTCATGTTAATTTGCCTAACGCAACACATACAAGATGCAATTTAGATAGGCTCGATTAGCTTAAGCATGGCACGTGTAATGCGATCAATTAATCCATGTATTCAATTTTGGAATTTTGAAAATATGAATGCAGTTAGCATGATGTACCGAGCCTAATGCATGTAATACTAATGAATGCACGCATGCACAGCATAAGGTATGCTAATTTCAAAAAAAAAATGCCCTAATCTACCATCATAAGCAGGTAAATAAAAGGGAAGAAAGAAATGGGGATTGGAAGACATACACACACTCACCCACACTTATTACATATTTACCCTCACTCAGAGGGTCCAAATGAATATTACAGTCCCAAAATAATAAACAAATAAAATTATTACAAAATTTCTAATTTAATTTAAAAGAAAAGATGGCAAAGGAAAGAAGAGGGTAGCCGCAGCCTCTGCCTCGGGATGCGCGAATGATGCATGCTCGAATCCGTCTCGCCCGGAAAACCCGTACTGTACTCCTGCCGCCTTTGTTTGTACTGCCTTGTCTTTCTGAAAATTGCCAATCTACTGGAGCAAGTTCCTTACATCCTGCAGAGCACCACCGGCCGGACAGAATTCCCACCGGCACTTCACAATTTCCATCGGCATTTTATTGGATTCATCGGCACTCCAGAGATTGCCGGTCGGCATCAAATTCTGCCGGTCGGCAGAAACTTCCTGCAGAAGACAATTTGACAGCAAACAGAGAACAGACAGTGCATGGCATGGGGTTTTCAGGTACATGTGGGCATGGTTGTGCTTCTTATCATGTTTTGAACTCAAAGAAGCATGACCTTCGATCCTTGAGCCATCAATGGTACATGATGACTCAAGGGATCAAATTTACCACTTAATGTAAGGATGCATGCAACAAACACAATGAGATCCGAAGCCTTATCATGTCGAAGTCAAAGGCCCCGGTGACCGAGAATCAAGGTACATTACATCACTTGGAGTATGAATGTCCCTTGACCCTCATATTTGTCTTGACACCCCAAGCCAAATGATGCAATGCATGTTATGCTCGCAAGACTCAAAATACAACATGGTGCTAATTATGCAAGATATGCCAAATATCATGCAACAAAACATGACAAGTATGTAATGCTAACATGCAAGATGTAATTGAGATACAAACATAAACCAATTTGCCATAAAGTTAACATGAAATAGAACATTAATGGGACAATCATGCAACCAACATGAGATAAGCATGCAAAGGGGGGCCTCAAGGTGATAAAGGTGCGGACCTTTATTCACCTCAAAACAGCACCAAAAGTGCTCAAAATGATGGACAAACAACTCATGTTAACAAGCAAACTTATGGTCCCAAGGTTAAGGCATAAAAGGGCCACTTTACTTCCAACAACAAGACCAAGCTATGGCATGATTAAGACAAGTAAGGAAAGATTTTTTTCATGCAAAATAGGACCTCAAAACCTCCTAGCATGGCAGCTAAAGATGACTCCCAAGAGGCATATGCACTAAGGCTCATTCCTAAGCATAAGAGGGTACACCCTCAAGGCATAAAAGAGGCCATGCATGCACACATACAAACATGATTCTTGGACTAAAATGTAGTCCTAGATGATGTTAAATCATGAGGGTAATCACAACCATGCATGCTAGAGGTCAACATGCTCAAGGTTTCCAAGCCAAAATACAAAGCAACCCTAACAAACAAGTCAAGTATGACCAAGTGAAGAACCAACAAACTTTAAGCATAGAAAAACAATGCTAAAAGCTTCATGGAACTAAGCCAACACACACAAGAATCATGGCCTAATCATGAGATGCACTTCTAAGCAAAATGGAGCAATACAAAGCAAGTACTACAAGCATACAAGGAGGCACAAATCCGGCCAAAAATAGAGGTTACATATGACCTAAAACACCTAAAAAACTTCTGAAATGAGGCCAAGAATCATCAAGCACACATGCTACCCTTTTGAGCCCAAAAAGCAAGGAAACAAAACCATGAAGGGAGAGGGGTGTCCCTCCCCTATGCAAGACTTCAAACCATCTTTTTAAACACCAAAAATGAACTGGTTTTTAGTGGTGAAAAGACCAAAATGCTGAAGTAAACAAAGTCTTATCAAAGAGGCACCAAAATGGACCAAACAAGGCCTAGAAGGGTGAGTTTGCACTCAAACCACAAAATGACCTTAATGAAAGTGCTAGAGAAGGAAAATACAAGCCCTTTTTATGTTATACACAAGAGCTAAAACAGCAAGCAAGATAGGTAAAAACTATTGCAAGTTTGGGGAATATAAATCAAGATGCTCACCCTTGAAGAACCTTTGAAGAACAAATGGTCTAGCCTCCTTCTTTTGATCAAAACCAGTCCAAAAACTCAAGAAACAACCCCCCAAGTCCCTCAATCTCGGAATAAGGTGTAATAGTGTGTGTAATGGTGCAAAAGTAAGGTAAAAACCACCTTTTGAGCTAAGAAACACACACAAAGGAGGAGAGAGAGAGGGAGGTATAGAGATAATATGTATCTATATCTCCAAGGTCTGGTTTTTGGTTGCAAGAGTCTAACCTAGATCAAAGAGGAAGGCCCTCCTCTTATAAGACTCCCTCTTGCAAAGCTTATACAACAAGCTTGCTTAGAGGGAGATCCCTCCATACACGTGTATGGAGGGGGGAAGAGTTGGTGCCAGCTATCACAGCTGGCACAAAATATCTCCATAAAGTGGATGAACAGTGGTCAGCTGCCCAAAAATGTCATTTCGACAAAAAACAGTGCCGACCGGCAACAAATCATGCCGACCGGCAATAAAGTGTGCCAACCGGCAAACAAAAGTGCCGATGGCAGCAAAAACCAGCCGGTGGCCTCTAGCCACTGCCGGTGATGGGTGGGGATGGTCTACAAGCCCTACCCTGCCTCTCGAAGGCAAGATGCAAGTGTTTGGTGTGAAACTAGACACTAAACGGTCGAGTTCAGGGATCCTGAGGCAAGGCGTGCGAGCCGAGACCTCCGGGAACTCCAAACGAACACAAACATGGATAATCACCGAGTATTCCAACGGTGACGTCCAAGTCTTGAGGACGGTCAAAAATGGGGTGTCTACAGTTGCCCCTCTTTGACAGAACTCGAAAGTCATAACAATGACGGGAGTGAATGTCAAAGCCCAGAGACGACCCATTTTTGACAAGGCCGAAGACTCAGACAAACATGCAAAACAAATAAGATATGTGCCCGAAGGCAGGGGCAAAATGCAAGACAATGCACGGAGCCGGACATAACTTATGATCATGCAAAGAAAGCTGTAACGAAGCATACATGCGACAATTTTAAGCTAGCATACACCAAACTACACTACAATGCAGAAAGGATGTAAGAGAATTATGCAATTCTCAATACGTCTCACTCGGAGGATACAATACCTGTGTGGCTCGTCTGGTTGCACCAGCCTCAAATGAACCGTACATACAATATCGTACCTGAAAAGAAAACAAACTTAACAGGTACAATATCCTTAGCAACATGCATAGTAGTGAACTTGAAATGCTTGACAGCGCAAAGCAAGTGGGGAGCATAACAATGCTGTGGAAATATAACTAGGTAAGTGGAGCAAGCGGTCTACGCGGGCGACGACACTGATCATGAGCATGCGGTCTACGCAGGTAATGAAATTGACAAGTATGCGGTCTACGCAAGCAAAACATGCGGTCTACGCAGGTATTGAAATTAAACATGCGGTCTACGCAAACAAAACATGCGGTCTACGCAGGTATTGAAATTAAATAAATCATGCGGTCTACGCAAGCAAAACATGCGGTCTACGCAGGTATTGAAATTAAACATGCGGTCTACGCAGGTAATGAAATTAAATATGCGGTCTACGCAATCAAAACATGCGGTCTACGCAGGTAATGAAATTAAACATGCGGTCTACGCAATCAAAACATGCGGTCTACGCAGGTAATGAAATTAAACATGCGGTCTACGCAATCAAAACATGCGGTCTACGCAGGTAATGAAATTGATAAATCATGCGGTCTACGCAAGCAAAACATGCGGTCTACGCAGGTAATGAAATTGATAAATCATGCGGTCTACGCAAGCAAAACATGCGGTCTACGCAGGTAATGAAATTGATAAATCATGCGGTCTACGCAAGCAAAACATACGGTCTACGCAGGTATTGAAATTAAATATGCGGTCTACGCAAGCAAAGCATGCGGTCTACACAAGTAATGAAATTAAACATGCGGTCTACGCAAGCAAAGTATGCGGTCTACACAGGTAATGAAATTAAACATGCGGTCTACGCAAGCAAAGCATGCGGTCTACGCAGGTAATGGATAAATCATGCGGTCTACGCAGGTAAAGTAATTAACATGCGGTCTACGCAAGTAAAGAAATGATTACAAACATGTGGTCTACGCAGGTAATGTAATTAACATGCGGTTTACGCAATCAAAACATGCGGTCTACGCAGGTAATGAAATTAAACATGCGGTCTACGCAATCAAAACATGCGGTCTACGCAGGTAATGAAATTAAACATGCGGTCTACGCAATCAAAACATGCGGTCTACGCAGGTAATGAATAAATCATGCGGTCTACGCAAGTAAAGAAATGATTACAAACATGCGGTCTACGCAGGTAATGTAATTAACATGCGGTCTACGCAAGTAAAGAAAGGATGTATCATTAGATAGCAAAATTGAAACAATTTGTGGAGTTCACAAAGCATGAAAAGGATATGGGGTGGGGCATTCTTCGCACGCATCGAGGGTTGCTCGCAGAAGTTGTGGCCTGAGGTCAACTCGAAGGTTCACGTTTCGAAGGTGTGATTCCCCGTATTGTGAAGGCGTCCAACGACGTGGTTGACCCGAACAAAGATGCGGAAGGTGCGTTAACCGCAAGGAGAGTTTCACTGGTATCAATTCTGATACTTTGCTACCTTGTCACTCTGCGCTTTACTTTCCTTTTTTACTAGTAATTTAAGCACATTGCACTGCCTCGGGCAGGTTTTATTCTTTTTCAAAGTTACACATTTTGCAAAACACGTGATGGGAATGAAACAAATCAATTTTGTTCAAAAGATGTTGTATTTGTGGATTTTCTGTGTATCACATCGCAGGGTATCACACGACAATGTGAACGAAATTGAACTTATTTTGGAAATGTGCAATCGTAATAATCAGGTAGTGAACCGACTTACAACTCGATAAGCAAAACAAAGACACGATGCAACCAAACAAGTGTGATTACAACTCGATAAACAAATCAAGAGCTCGAAGAGAGCGAAATACAACTCAATAAGCAAATGTTCAAAAACTCGACAAGCAGACAGGCGTGGCTCCCCAAGAATCGACCGCCGAGGAGGGGTTGGAGGTGGTGAAATTCCCCGATGCCTAGCATAAACAGCTTAGGAAACCAGAAGGAAGCCCACCGGCTGTAAGAAGTGGATACCGGCCATGAGATCTATTTGTCGGCAAACTATCATGGCCGGTCGGCACAAAGTTTGGCCGGTCGGCACTAAATGAGGGGATCAGCAGAATGTTGACACCTGTCCCCCATTCAACCTTATCTCCTACAAAAGATCCCAACTTCGTAGTTTTTCTCATTTTCACACTGATTTGCTCCAATGGAAGAGTTTCTTGCTCAAAACCTCACAGCTTGGATTGCTAGTTTGGATGGCTCGGAAAAAGTGAATTTCTGGGGTTTCGGCATAAATGCCCTATTCACCTTGGGTCGTACCCCGTTGCACCTCCCGTTTCTTCATGCTGCGGCAAGATTTTGGAATCCAGTGACACATGTCTTCAGCTTCGCTGGGCAAGAGATATGTCCTACTTTTGAAGATTTCCGAGCCTTAATGGAGTCCGAGTGCGACGAGGAGCTCCTACTCCAACTTAATTTTGGCCATGCCCAATCCTTAGGGCGCATGTATGGACTCAGCATGCGCGATGCCCGGTCCCTAATTTGTGATGGGATGCTGGATATTCCGAGTTTGGCCAATCGATTTTCTGATGCTGGTAATCGCAACAACCATCACTGGAAAGGCTTCCGGCGACATGCGCTCTGCTTGTGCATGTTGTCCCATTTTCTGTTCGTCTCAGGCTCTTGAGGGGCTAGCGTCCGACTTATTGAGGTTGCCCAAGGTTTGAAGGAGGGCAAGAGCTGTATTGCCATGACTCTGGCTGAGACGCTAATGGGCTTAGATGCCTTTTATCGTCATGAGACGACTAGATTAGCGGGGAGTCCACTACTACTACAGGTAATGTTTCCCACCCAACCTCGCACTCATGTATTGCTCACATCACTCGGCCCTCAAGCTCGATCTTTTTCTCACAAAACCCCATTCTCACTTTTCTCTCCTCGTACATCTCTCTATTTTTTACTCTCTCATTTTTCAATCCCTCCCCAGGTATGGTTGATGGACAAACTACAGGTTGTGGACTCCTGCCCAGCATATTCAGCTCCTGGCTACTTCTTCCGGCGTCGTCTAGTTAATGCCTTGGATGAGGAATGGTGGTTCGCTTGGATGTGTCGCTTTTCTGCAGACCGTATTGCTTGGCGGTGCCCTTGGCTGAACCTTCCGGCGATGAGTTATAACATGCCTCGGCAGACTGGGGTTCAACTGGTTGGTCTCACTCATTGTGTATTCTACTTCCCATTTCGGATTCGACGCCAATTTGGCCATGATCAGACCTGCCCGCCAGAGGGGATAGAGTACCCTGCTGCATTCCCAGCCCGAGGTGCACAGCTTGCTTGGCAGGCCACCGCATGGAGGATGAGAGAACTCCTGGCCCCCGCTCCTACTTTCAGTTGCACTTTGTCCAACGAGTGCATAGATTGGCTCAATGAAGAAGCACAGATTGGGCCCAGCTTGGCATCAGAGGCTTCGACCAGCTCTGGGAGGGGGCGCAGGAACACCTGACTTGACTATACCCCAGATTTATTGCTTTATTAGTACTTTCAAGTTTTCTTTATGAATGTAATAAAAAGCAACTTCGATTGTACACAAGAGCAGGAGCACTCTGTTTGGAAATCAATGAAATTGAAAGTTGTGATACTGAAAATTTTCCGCTTTGGTCCAAAAATGGTCAAAGTTGTAAAAAGATTATTTGAACAAAGTCAGCTTTTATTAAAACTTTTCAAAGATATTTTCGATATGGATCAGAACTGGACACGCCTGAGATCTGTCACTGAGATGCACAACCCCAGATCCCTGCAACTGGAAAGTTGCCCCTAGTCTGAAGAGCGCCGCAGCACTGCATAGCAACGGAAAGTTGCCCCTAGTTTGAGTGGCACCGCATTGGAGATTCCAACGGATGCTGATGGACAAAGATGACTGAGATGATCAAATGGACAAAGTTGATCGGGGAAGTGTTATAGCTGAACTTCAGGATGAAGCTGCCTACGTATCCCAAACATGGGAATCAAGCCTTACGTAGTTCCGGTTCAGGTTCGCTCGAGTATTTTCACTCTCCTTTTGCGCTCTAACTTTTGCCAAGGCTGCCCTTTGCGGGTTTTCAACCTTGTGAGCTCAGTTTTTGTATTTTCTAATTTTTTTGTGCTCTAACTTTTGCCTAGGTCACCCTTTCGGGTTTTCGGCCTAGCGAGCCTCTCAAGGATAGTATTTCTTCAACTTGTCCATATTGATCGGTTGAGAGAATTCTAAGCCATCTAAGTCGATCAGAACCACAGCTCCGCCTGACCAAATAGCTTTGATGATGTAGGGACCAGTCCAATTAGGTCTGAACTTGCCCCTCGGGTCGTGGATGGGAGCTCGGTTATCTTTGAGCACCAAATCCCCTTCCTTCAGATTTCTGGACTTAACCTTCTTGTTAAAAGCCCAAGCAATCCTGCGCTGATAACTCTGAACGTGATACAGTGCTTTCAACCTTCTCTCGTCAAAGAGCATAAGTTCCTCGAACCTGCTCTGCTACCAATCTGCCTCAGCTATCTGACACTCGGCCAATACCCGTAAGGACGGAACCTCAATTTTGATGGGTAGAACGGCCTCCATTCCATAGACCAAAGAATACGGAGTCGCCCCGGTAGAAGTTCTAATTGAAGTCCTGTAGCCCCACAGAGCAAACGGCAACTTATCTGGCCAATCTCGATAGGTCTCCACCATTTTCCGCAGTATGTGCTTGATGTTCTTGTTGGCGGCCTCAACTGCTCCGTTGGTTTGCGGCCGGTACGTAGATGACTTATGAAAAGCCACGTTATACTTTTCCAACAAGTCGACAACTTCTTTCTTAAAGTGGGATCCATTATCCGAGATGATCTCATTTGGCACCCCGTAGCGACAAATGATGTTGTTTCTAATGAACATGGTGACGTGCGACGCCTTCAACACCGCGTATGATTGGGCGTTGACCCACTTTGTGAAATAATCTATCGCTACGAGGATATACTCATGTCCGTTCGACCCTTTCGGGGTAACAGCTCCGATCACATCAATCCCCCAAACGGAAAATGGCCATGGGGAAGTCATGTTGTACAGTTTGGACGGTGGGATGTTCATACGGTTTGCATGGATCTGGTATTTGTGGCATCGCCGAACAAAAACCGATACAATCTTCCTCCATGGTTGACCAGTAGTAGCCTTGTCTGAGGATTTTTCTGGCCAGCATTACTCCATTCATGTGTGCACCACACTCCCCTCCATGGATGGCCTCCATTAGGCGCTTCGACTCTTCAGCTTCTACACAGAGCTTATGCATTCCCAGATGACCCCTTTTGTATAGCTTACCCCCGCAGATGATAAACTGAACAGCCATTCTTCTGATGGCCCTCTTATCCTTGGCATTTGTCCTTAGTGGATACGTCTCCTTTTCTAAGAAGTTCCAAATGTCGTAGTACCAGGGGTTGTCGTCTTGAGCCTCATCTATGGCGGAAATCGACTCGTATGCTGGTGCAAACTTCTGATCAATGATGACTGGACGCATCCGGACTCCGGACGGGATGTCTATCATGGACGATAGAGTTGCTAGTGAATCTGCAAACCTGTTGTTCTCTCTTACGAGGTGGGTGAAATTTATCTTCTCGAACCGAGGAATTAACAAATCCAAGGTTTGGTGGTAAATTATCATCCTTTCCTCCTTGACCTTCCAGTCTCCTTTTGCTTGAGACACAACAAGATTCGAGTCCCCAATGACGTCCAACCGTCTTACCCCTAGTTCCAGGGCTGCTTCCAGACCAGCAATACATGCCTCATACTCTGCTTCATTGTTCGAGACTCTGAACTGGAGCTTGAATGCTAAAGGGATACGGGAATTGTCAGGCGCTATCAGCAACACCCCTATCCCATACCCATATTGGTTTGACGCTCCGTCAAAGTACATCGTCCAAGTTTCATCTTCGACGTGCAGAATGGCTTCATCTGGGAATAGGTACTCAACCGCTTCATCCCCCTCAACCGGGTGGTCGGCAAGGAACTCTGCTACCGCTCTCCCTTTCACCGACTTGCGTGTTACATACTTCAAGTCAAATTCGGAAAGCAATAGCAACCAACGAGCCAGCCTACCCGTAAGTGCTGGTTTCTCGAAAAGATATTTAATGGGATCCAAACGTGAAACCAACATTACAGAGTGAGCTAACAGGTAATGCCGTAGCTTCCTGGTAGCCCATACTAAGGCCAAACAAGCCTTCTCCAACGGAGTGTAGCGGGTCTCGTAATCCAGCATCTTCTTGCTCAGATAGTAGATAGCCCTTTCCACTTTGTCTTCTGACTCCTGTGCGAGCATGCAGCCCATGGTAGTCTCAGTTACCGAAAGATACAATATCAACGGTCTCCCCGGCTCTGGTGGTGACAACACGGGCGGGTTCTGTAGATATCCTTTGATCTGTTCAAAAGCTGCTTGACATCGGTCGTCCCATTGGAATTTCTTTCCTTTCTTTAGGAGACCAAAAAGTGGTTCACAAGTCAAGGTTAATTTAGAGATAAACCGTCTTATGAATTGCACTTTACCTAGAAAGCCTCGCACCTCCTTTTCAGTGCTTGGTAGTGGCATTTCTAAGATGGCCTTGATTTTGGAAGGGTCGACCTCGATGCCCCTTTGCGTAATCAGAAACCCTAGCATCTTTCCTGCTGTAACACCAAAAGTACACTTCTGGGGATTCAGCCGCAGCCGAAACTCTCTGATCCTCTGAAAGAATTTTTGTAAGGCGATGTAGTGGCCCTCTCTTTCTTTGGACTTGACAATCATGTCGTCCACATACCCCTCGACCTCTTTATGGATCATATCATGCAATATTGTAGTTGCTGCCCGTTGATAAGTAGCTCCCGCATTTTTCAGCCCAAATGGCATCACTCTATAACAATATGTCCCCCACGGGGTAGTGAACGCAGTCTTCTCCCGGTCTTCGGGTGCCATTACTATCTGATTATAGCCTGAAAAGCCATCCATAAACGAAAGCAAGGCGTGTCCTGCCATGAAGTCTATCAATTCATCAATGTGCGGCAAGGGAAAGTCGTCCTTCGGACTGGCCTTGTTCAAATCCCTGAAGTCTACACAGACCCGAATTCTGCCGTCTTTCTTCGGCACCGGAACAATGTTAGCCAACCAGGTCGGGTACTCGGATACCAGCAGGAAGCCTGCGTCGATCTGCTTGGTTACCTCTTCCTTGATCTTAATGGCCCAATCAGGGCGGATCCTTCTGAGCTTCTGCTTGACAGGTCGGGCCTCGGGATCAAGAGGGATCCGGTGCTGTACAATCTCAGGATCGATTCCAGGCATGTCTTCGTAGGACCACGCGAAAACATCTTTGAAATCTTTTAATAAAGCGACTAAGCGCTCGCGTTCCTCAGAAGACAACGTGGACCCGATCTGGACTAGCCGCGGGTCCTTCTCAGTGCCAACATTCATAGTAGTGATTTCATCCATTAAGGGTTTAACAAACCTTTCCTGCTCTTGATCAACTAATCATTGCAAAACCGGAGGAATTTCTTCCTCGTCGTTTTCATCAAAATTTTGAAAATCCTGATTTAAGCAATAAATCAAAGGCACAGAAAAATACTCCGAAACCACATCCACGTCGTTCTCATTAAATACTTCCGAGCCGTCGGATTCCTCTGTTACAACAGACTCAAAAGAAAATGAAAAAGACGACCTAGACAGGACTGTGGCATCCGGGTTATCACCCCCGGGAATACCGGACTCAGACTCAGTCGAGCTGGAATCTGATTCTGACGTACAAGATTCGGTAGAATCAGATTCCGGCTCACTACCTGACCCGGTGCTGCTAGATAAAAATCCTTCTTCATATTGCCAAATGAGAGAAGGTGCGATGGACGCATCCAAAATAGCTGATGGTTGGCCCGCAGCCGCTTCATTCCCAATCACACATACCGAGGAGCCATCCCCCAAGCACTTCTGTTCGATCGGAGGATCTGAAAGCAGACACGCCAGCGCTGCCCCCATTTCATCTTCAGTGTCCTCAGACTGTACTTCCTTAATCTGCCCAGCCTCAGCCGATAGATTTGCATGCCCTTCGGCAATGTCATCATCGAGTAACTGTAAATCAAAGAAGATCTCAAATCTTGGCACGCGCTTCTTCTCCGCATTTAGCCACGGCTCTGGGAAGCCACAGAACGGAAAGTCCTCCCCTTCCCGGACGAAGCGTCCGTTTAGGGTGCCCCGAATGGACTGGTGCATTAAGTCAAAGGGCTTCCCCATCTGTTTCGCCCTGGCCCTTCCGGCCATTTCCTTTCCTTTCCTTATCCAATCTTCTTTGGTGGGTAGGTAGCCCAAACCAAAGGTATGTGGGTTATGTGGCACTTCGGCCAATGCTGCGGTGCCTTTCCGACCGCTCTTGCCCAATCCCATCCCGGGGATGTGCTGGAGTTTGTTCATGAGATAGACTGCTTGGGCACTGACATATACCCCTTCATTAGCTGCCATGATGTTCTGTACGACCCGAGCCTCAGCCAAGGTAAAACCCGATATGAACACATCTTCCACACCGTGTTCGATTTCTAGAACAGGCGTAGACACTTCCGGTGGCGGATGAATTGACGAGTTTCCAAAAACAATGGCTACTCCCTTCCCATAGGGGTATTTCACCACTTGATGTAGGGTAGAGGAGACCGCCTTTACCTGATGCTGCCACGGCCGCCCCAAAAGCAGGTTGAACGTTGCAGGAACCTCCAAGATGTGAAAATCTATCTCGTGCTGTCCCGGCCCAACCTTTGTTTGAAACTTAACTGTCCCCATTACTTCCCGGCTGGTGTTGTCATACGCCCGAATCACCTGGGCCGTTGGAGCAAAATCAGCGACTTTCAAACCAATCGCATAAGCTGTTCTTGCCGGACAAACGTTGATGGCGGACCCCGTGTCAACAAGCACCACAGGTATCCATTTATCTCTGCACTCGACAGAGATGTAGAGTGGTTTGTTATGGTTTGCACCCTCAAGTGGCAGCTCTTTGTCAGAAAAACTCAGTGCCGGGGAATTTTCTCCTGAAAAGACTAAGCCCACCAGCTGCTCGGGCGTGGTGTCTATGGAAAGTTTGGCTTTGTCCATGGCTGAAAGGATAGCCTGCCTATGTACTCGAGAAGCCATAAGCAGTCCCCAGATGGAGATGTCTGCTTGTATCTTTTTCAATTGTCTCAACACGGCCTCGTCTTCGAGTTGCTTCTCCTTTTGTTTCTCTGCTTCATTATCTTTTCCAGACGCATCTGGTTGATCTAGGTGTGGAGGCTTGAAATACCGTCCACTCCTAGTCATGTGATCGACTTCGCCGATATACCGGGTATCATCTGGTTGGTTACCTTCCCAATCCTCGTCCGTGTGGGCAAGACATAGATCGTCGTCTTCCCACCACATACCATCTGCGGCTGACAGGCATCTGTCTGGTTCTGTCATAACTGTCCCGATACTTGCGGTCCCTTTCATCCCTATGCTCGCAGCATTTTCCATTTCCGTACTTGTGGTAGTTTCGACCCCCACGTGGCCTTTTACTTTCCTGATCCTCTCAGAATCTTCGAACCTCTCCTGTTCTGACTGTGTCAACATAGTAGATTGCTCACTGATCCCTGTACTCAAAATGCTCCATTCCCGAGTGAAACTCTCGACACCGGCGCTCTCCGACGATGTATTCTGTTCTTCGACACTCCCGGCCGTGGTGGACATTCCCGCCCCTGGCAGGCCTTGTTCTGACTGAAACTCCCCTACTATATCTGGCTGATCGTCCAACCATCCCGTGGCCTCCACCGATTCTTCATAATCGAACCAGTTGATGGCTAAGTCTTCTGGATCTTGGTTATCATAAAATTGGAACTGGGCGAGACCTTCTTCTACGACTGCCAAATCATCCGTTCCCTGTTCTGGTCTGTCCCCTCGGATTACACACAGCTCTCCCCCGACTGGAAATTTGACGTTTAGTCTATTCTGGCCCACTGGCAAAATGTAGTCACTCGGACTGTAAGCGTTCCCAACATCATTCCCAGACTCCGCAGACTCTGGTTTGATAACCTCTTTCCTGTTTTCGATGGTCACCACCACTGGCTTGGGTTGGGTTATAGTGACGTCCATCATGCACAAATCAGTGCAATCAGGAAGGAAAACTTCCAGCTTGGGCAGGTAAGAGGGTGTGATATAGATACTAGGGTCGTAGGATGCGGCCCCAGTGTGGATGAAATTGATTCTTTTGGGTGGTGGAGCTTGGTTATGTGTGGGGAGAGGATTTGTAGTAACATTGGGTTTCTCAGGGGGTAAAATCACCCCATTATCAATGAGATCTTGGATCTCATGGCGCAATCGAAAACACAGGTCGGTATCGTGACCGTGCTGCTGATGGAACGCACAATATTTGGCCGGGTTGTGGGTAGCGGGTAGTCTTTCCGGTAAGGGCCGCGGCTCTAGGGGCTTCAGATGCCCTTTTCTGATCAAAACCCCCAAAGCTTTGGACAGGGGCATATAAAGTGGAGCGAAGGTTCTGGTATTTCTGGGAGGGTATTTGGTTGTTTGTGGGTTACTTCCGGACGCACCGGAGAATGGTGTGGCTTCCGCATTTCTTGGGGAAGGGTTAGTGGTGACCATACTCACTTCGGAGGTCCTGGTAGTCGTAGCGCTGCTCGGACCTGCATTAGTATTACGATTGAAATTTCTGCGGGGTTACTCCCGGTCATTATCAATCCACCCTTGTCTTAAGGCGTCCTCGATCTGTACCCCCATTTCATGCAGATCAGCAAAGGTAGGAAAGGGGACTACAATCATCTTTTGCATTAGCTTCGGCTGGAGATTGCGCACAATCATCCGAATCGGGTCTTTGTCCGTGGGTCTTAAGGTCATCATCGAAGCCTTAGCCCGCCATCTGGTTACAAACTCTGAGAAGCTCTCCTTGGGTTCTTGCCTCGTTGTCTCGAGATCCCGGGTCGTGATCTCGATTTGTGTGTTATATGAGTACTGCAGGATGAAGGCCTCAGCCATTTCATCCCAACTTCTCTTGACGTCGTCCTCCAACTTGGCATACCATGCGGCCGCTACACCCGACAGGGTCCAACCAAACAAAGATAACTTCTGTAATCTGGTGAGGCCCATTGGCCTTAGGACGTCTGAAAACAGTCGCAGGTGTACCATGGGATCCTCAGATCCGTCAAAACGATCAATTTGTGGCATCTTAAACCGATCTGGCAGCGTCACAGCTGTGTCGATGTATCCGTCTCCAATGTCTGGAATGGACTTCGTACCGTGAGATTTCTTGAACAGCTTTTCAAGCTTGTGCATTTTTAACGTCATGGGGTCTACCTCGGACTCAAAGGGAGAATCCGATAGGTTGATGGGGGTGGGTGCCTTGGATTGTTGAGGCAGGATCGGGGGTGGAGCCGGCCCTGTTGGGATGTCCGTATCTTCTTGGACATTCCGGGCGTTTAGCGTCTCTTCGGGTATTGGAACCCTTAATGGCGGAGGGATTTGCTGTGAAGGTGATGCCCCAGTTTGCTGTTGCAGTCTCCCGATTAACTCTGCTTGCTCACTCATAACTGTGGCTTGTTGTCTGGCGAATTCTGCCTGTCGGACAGCATCCTGCTGCATCATTTTCATGCTTTCCTGAAGTTGGCGCACCATCTCTTCTAAACTAGCCATGCTGCTCTGTCCTGACTGAGTTGTCGGTGTATGCTCCCTTTCTGCGGGTGAAACAGGATCTCGATCCCTACTGTACACAGGTGGGGTAGATGAAGCCCTCTGTACTGACTGTTGAACCGATGTCCTCTGTCTAGTTGCCTTCCGTTTAGTAACCGGGGGCAGAGAATGGTACACCGGTTGTCCTTCTATCAGATCCTCAGATCGATGGAGCCGACGACCTCTGATCCAGAGTGCTTGGGGAATGTCTACCGGGTTGGAAGCAATGATGCTAAACTACCTAGCAAAAAGATAAATAAAGCAGTAAATAAACTAACAACCGGACGGCATAACGGCATAAAATAAACATACAATACACAGTTGGATATGCGTAATACATAATCGATAAGCCAAACACACTATTTCTTGACACTGATCACTGTTCCCAAAAATCTCTGTTCCCGAAACTGAACCCTGGTACCCGCAGAAAATTGATTCTCTTAAACTGATACTGATATCCTCAGGCCTGATACTCAATCTTGCAGACTGATATGTACGTTCCCCTGTAGAAATACATTCTAAAAGCACATAGCAAGTAAAGAGAGCCAAAAACACCCCTATATTGGGGTAGGGTTTCCCTGTCCTATTTTGTCAGGAGCTAGGGTTTCACTATGCACGCAGCAGTTCTCAAACAACCTAACATCGGGTAAGCAACCTGTCTTAGTTTGGAATGGTCACTATGGATCCGAACATGCACTAGGTCGAATGGTCGAAACGGGTGCCCCGGTAAACCGTGGTTTGTGTTCCCATGCTGTCAGAGCCCATAACCGGTTAGCCTTATGGACATGCTTTGACAAGACAAGCCTCCGGCAAACCGTTCAGGAATGGCAGATGGCAAACACTGTGTTCCTAGGCGCACCAATGCACATGCAATGCAAAGAGACACATAAATGAAATCAAAATGGGATGTCACGATTTTGAGTCAAGCTCTCTAAAACTCCCCAGCGGAACTCCCCAGCGGAGTCGCCAGAAACTGTAGATGCGTCCCGCGAGGGGGGGCCTTAGCTACTACAGTTCGGACTCGATTTTGTTACGGTTCTAAATCTGAACCAAAGAGTCCAAATCCGGCAAATCGTTTGAGAAAACAGATTTTTTGAAAAGTAGTGCCAAACATGGACTGCTTTGCCAGATACAGAGTCGCCACCTAAATATTTTTTAAAATGGGGAAATTTAGGAAACCCTGACTCGGTGCCGAAGGCCACATGTCCGTCATCACCGGAGTTGTCTCGGCTCGGGAGCTTGGGTACGATCGGGGAAGGTCAGCTATGAGCACCCCCTTTCGCCCGGTCCGAAGACCGACCTCTACTAACCGTGATATCCGTTTTTGAAAACTTTATGTGTTCTTAAACCAATTGTTAGCCTAGAATTACTATGTTATGCGCGCAGCAAACAAGTATAGACCAAATTGCCAAAATTGGAACAAAACATTTTATGCTCGTTTTGAAAATGGTTTGCTACTCGTAAGTAGGCTAAAATGCAGGTTTTGCCGCCCTCAAGTGGGCTATTGGAAAAGATGGTTTTGCCACTATCTAGTGGGCTTAAAATTCACAGTTTTAACGCATTATCCCAATTTAAGAAATTTGACCTCTATCCACAGGCATTCAAACAGTTTATCTCATATAAGCACTTAGCCACATGGCAAGCATACTATCATGGCAACACTCACACGCATGCTGGATGCTAAAGCATAACTACTTACATTGTACTCCGCGCCAAAACAATAAACTAGTTAGCGAATATGCATGTCCTAGTTCATGTTAATTTGTCTAATGCAACACATACAAGATGCAATTTAGATAGGCTCGATTAACTTAAGCATGGCACGTGTAATGCGATCAATTAATCCATGTATTCAATTTTGGAATTTTGAAAATATGAATGCAGTTAGCATGATGTACCGAGCCTAATGCATGTAATACTAATGAATGCACGCATGCACAGCATAAGGTATGCTAATTTCAAAAAAAAAATGCCCTAATCTACCATCATAAGCAGGTAAATAAAAGGGAAGAAAGAAATGGGGATTGGAAGACATACACACACTCACCCACACTTATTACATATTTACCCTCACTCAGAGGGTCCAAGTGAATATTACAGTCCCAAAATAATAAACAAATAAAATTATTACAAAATTTCTAATTTAATTTAAAAGAAAAGATGGCAAAGGAAAGAAGAGGGTAGCCGCAGCCTCTGCCTCGGGATGCGCGAATGATGCATGCTCGAATCCGTCTAGCCCGGAAAACCCGTACTGTACTCCTGCCGCCTTTGTTTGTACTGCCTTGTCTTTCTGAAAATTGCCAAAGTACTGGAGCAAGTTCCTTACATCCTGCAGAGCACCACCGGCCGGACAGAATTCCCACCGGCACTTCACAATTTCCATCGGCATTTTATTGGATTCATCGGCACTCCGGTCGGCATCAAATTCTGCCGGTCGGCAGAAACTTCCTGCAGAAGACAATTTGACAGCAAACAGAGAACAGACAGTGCATGGCATGGGGTTTTCAGGTACATGTGGGCATGGTTGTGCTTCTTATCATGTTTTGAACTCGAAGAAGCATGACCTTCGATCCTTGAGCCATCAATGGTGCATGATGACTCAAGGGATCAAATTTGCCACTTAATGTAAGGATGCATGCAACAAACACAATGAGATCCGAAGCCTTATCATGTCGAAGTCAAAGGCCCCGGTGACCGAGAATCAAGGTACATTATATCACTTGGAGTATGAATGTCCCTTGACCCTCATATTTGTCTTGACACCCCAAGCCAAATGATGCAATGCATGTTATGCTCGCAAGACTCAAAATACAACATGGTGCTAATTATGCAAGATATGCCAAATATCATGCAACAAAACATGACAAGTATGTAATGCTAACATGCAAGATGTAATTGAGATACAAACATAAACCAATTTGCCATAAAGTTAACATGAAATAGCACATTAATGGGACAATCATGCAACCAACATGAGATAAGCATGCAAAGGGGGGCCTCAAGGTGATAAAGGTGCGGACCTTTATTCACCTCAAAACAGCACCAAAAGTGCTCAAAATGATGGACAAACAACTCATGTTAACAAGCAAACTTATGGTCCCAAGGTTAAGGCATAAAAGGGCCACTTTACTTCCAACAACAAGACCAAGCTATGGCATGATTAAGACAAGTAAGGACCGATTTTTTTCATGCAAAATGGGACCTCAAAACCTCCTAGCATGGCAGCTAAAGATGACTCCCAAGAGGCATATGCACTAAGGCTCATTCGTAAGCATAAGAGGGTACACCCTCAAGGCATAAAAGAGGCCATGCATGCACACATACAAACATGATTCTTGGACTAAAATGTAGTCCTAGATGATGTTAAATCATGAGGTTAATCACAACCATGCATGCTAGAGGTCAACATGCTCAAGGTTTCCAAGCCAAAATACAAAGCAACCCTAACAAACAAGTCAAGTATGACCAAGTGAAGAACCAACAGACTTTAAGCATAGAAAAACAATGCTAAAAGCTTCATGGAACTAAGCCAACACACACCAGAATCATGGCCTAATCATGAGATGCACTTCTAAGCAAAATGGAGCAATACAAAGCAAGTACTACAAGCATACAAGGAGGCACAAATCCGGCCAAAAACAGAGGTTACATATGACCTAAAACACCTAAAAAACTTCTGAAATGAGGCCAAGAATCATCAAGCACACATGCTACCCTTTTGAGCCCAAAAATCAAGGAAACAAAACCATGAAGGGAGAGGGGTGTCCCTCCCCTATGCAAGACTTCAAACCATCTTTTTAAACACCAAAAATGAACTGGTTTTTAGTGGTGAAAAGGCCAAAATGCTGAAGTGAACAAAGCCTTATCAAAGAGGCACCAAAATGGACCAAACAAGGCCTAGAAGGGTGAGTTTGCACTCAAACCACAAAATGACCTTAATGAAAGTGCTAGAGCAGGAAAATACAAGCCCTTTTTATGTTATACACAAGAGATAAAACAGCAAGCAAGATAGGTAAAAAACTATTGCAAGTTTGGGAAATATAAATCAAGATGCTCACCCTTGAAGAACCTTTGAAGAACAAATGGTCTAGCCTCCTTATTTTGATCAAAACCAGTCCAAAAACTCAAGAAACAACCCCCCAAGTCCCTCAATCTCGGAATAAGGTGTAATAGTGTGTGTAATGGTGCAAAAGTAAGGTAAAAACCACCTTTTGAGCTAAGAAACACACACAAAGGAGGAGAGAGAGGGAGGTATAGAGATAATATGTATCTATATCTCCAAGGTCTGGTTTTTGGTTGCAAGAGTCTAACCTAGATCAAAGAGGAAGGCCCTCCTCTTATAAGACTCCCTCTTGGAAAGCTTATACAACAAGCTTGCTTAGAGGGAGATCCCTCCATACACGTGTTTGGAGGGGGGAAGAGTTCGTGCCAGCTATCACAGCTGGCACAAAATATCTCCATAAAGTGGATGAACAGTGGTCGGCTGCCCAAAAATGTCATTTCGACAAAAAACAGTGCCGACCGGCAACAAATCATGCCGACCGGCAATAAAGTGTGCCGACCGGCAAACAAAAGTGCCGATGGCAGCAAAAACCAGCCGGTGGCCTCTAGCCACTGCCGGTGATGGGTGGGGATGGTCTACAAGCCCTACCCTACCTCTCAAAGGCAAGATGCAAGTGTTTGGTGTGAAACCAGACACTAAACGGTCGAGTTCGGGGATCCTGAGGCAAGGCGCGCGAGCCGAGACCTCCGGGAACTCCAAACGAACACAAACATGGATAATCACCGAGTATTCCAACGGTGACGTCCAAGTCTTGAGGACGGTCAAAAATAGGGTGTCTACACCAGTGAAGCCATTTGCTCTACAACCATGCAAGACAAAGCCCATATGACCAAGAAAGCTCAAAACAGAGCTAAAGCATGCTAAATCAGTAGCTAAAACATGCTAAGATTAAGTCACAAAAATATTGAAAAGCTTGCTCACATGTTAGGCTATCTACAGTTGCAAACAAGACACAAGGAGGGGAGGCTACCCCCTCCTATTTTGGACCTCAAAACCAAGTTTTCACCACTGAAAATCCCTTGGAATTTAGTGGTTTAAAAGGAAAAAATTTTTGACTTTAATATGCTAAAAGATGATGCAAGAAGCTCACAAGCTAAGGAATAAAAGGGAGAGACAACCCCTTAACACAAAATAGGCTCAAACCAACATGTTAAGGCCCAAAAATCATAGTTTTTTGTAGTTGAAAACTAGGCCAAAAATAGTATAAAACGATGGCAAAGCAAGCAACTAAAACAAAGCTTACAAGGTAAAGTGTTATACCTTTGAAGCACAGCAACAAAAGAGCCACAATTCTAAGCTTAAACCACCCTTAGGAGCTCAAACCAAGCCTTAAAGAACCTCAGCTCCAAGGTGAAGGTGTTTGGTCAAGGGTCTTAGTGCAAACGTGTAGAGAATTCTCACTTTCAAGCACAAAATAGAGGGAGAGAGAGAGAGAGAGGAAAATTTTTGTCTTCAAATTTTCCAACCTTGAGCATGCAAGAGGAAGGCTTCTATATATAGAAGATACAAAATCCTCTCAAAAAGATCCAACCATCTACGTGAAAGCAAATGCTCCAATCTGTACAAACAGCTGGCATAAAATATCAAAAAATATCTACTGATGCACTGGTGGCCGGCAGGGCACATCAATGGCCGGCAGTCCCTTATCATGGCCGGCAGTGCATTAAGAACAACATGCTGCAAGGACCAAAACATGGTCCAAAAATGGGATAGAATTGATGCAGGGTTTGGAAAGCTCAAACCTGTGGCGTTTCGCAGTGAATACGAGCAATCAAACTTGTCACTGGATGTACTTGCAAGAACATTCAAGTCTTGAGGACGATCAAAAATGGGGTGTCTACAGTTGCTCCTCTTTGACAGAACTCAGAGTCCCGAAGATGACGTGAGTGAATGTCAAAGCGCAGAGACAACCCATTTTGACAAAGCTGCAAGACTTAGACAGACATTCAAGACAATAACATATAGATGCGCCCACGGGCTGGGGCAAGATGCAAATGGTATGCACGATACAGAACATAACTTATGATCATGCAATGAGGGCTATAATGAAACATCTAGATGCAAATGTTATGCAAAGAAATGCTACAGCAAACTCATACATAAGCAAGTTAACACGAACCAAACCACATTTCATGCAGAAAGGATGTAAGAAAAATATGCAATCTTAACTGCGCATCATGCAAGAAAGGTAAAGAACAACAACCGTCGGACGCACCTGAGGTGGTAAACAAGATCCCAACGCATGGCACACGCGAGGAAAGAGGTGATGCGAACCTAAGGGCACACCCTAAGGCTTCGAATTACAGAAAACAGTAATAACAGGTGAAACACATCCAACTATTATGCAATCAAAGCAAAGAGCAGTATAAGCATTGGAATCCGTCCAAATGCATTTAACCAAAGCGTCCTAACGCGTCACGCGCAAGAGGGAAAGGGAGCGGTGTAAACACCGGAGGGTGGTATAAACATCGAGCACATTCCAATGTTTCTAACCAAAACAGAGTGGTATAAGCATCGAAACACGTTCCAAATGCTTCTAATCGGAAGGGTAGTACAAGCGTCGGGCACACGATCAAAACGCTTCTGAACAACAAGAGAGGTATAAGCGTCGAAACACATTCCAAATGCTTCTAACCGAGGAGTGGTATAAACATCAAGCACACGTCCCAATGCTTCTAACCAGAAGGGTGGAATAAGCATCGGGCACACAGTCCAAACGCTTCTAACCAGAAGGGTGGTATAAACGTCGGGCACACGGTCCAAACGCTTCTAACCGAAAGGGTGGTATAAACATCGGGCACACGACATAGTGTTTCTAATCAACAGGGTGGTATAAGCGTCGGACACATATCCCAAACGTTTCTAACCGGGAGGGTGGTATAAACATCAGGCACACAACCCAATATTTCTAACCAATGGGGTGGTATAAGCGTCGGACACATGTCCAAAATGCTTCTAACCAAGAACAGGGTATAAACATCGGGCACACGACCCAATGCTTCTAACCAAGGAGGGGAATGGTATAAACACCGGGCGTACCCGAGTGTCTCTAACCAAAAACAAGGTATACCGTTGGGCACACGACCCAAGCATTTCTAACCAACAAGAAGTGGTGTAAACACTAGGCGTACCCGAATGCTTCTAACCAACAAGAAGGTGTAAACACCGGGCATACCCGAGTGTTTCTAACCAACCAAGGAGTGGTGTAAACACCGGGCGTACCCGAGCGTTTCTAACCAACAAAGGAGTGTTCAAAGGACAGGAATGATCGTACTCGAAATTCTTCTGATGATCCATACATACAATATCGTCTGGTTGCACCAGCTTTGAATAAACCGTACATACAATATCGTGCCTACACGAAAAGAAACTTTTGACAGGTACAATGCAATACAAATGCATATTCCATGCGAGACGAAGAACCGTAACACAATGCTTTGAGGGGCATGCTTCATGCACATCGTGCAAGAAATGGAGCATGTTCTATGAAAAAATAATCAACAATGCATGTTCAATGCAACAACTCAAAACGCATATTCAATACAACAACTCAAAACGCATATTCAATACAACAACAAAGAAATGTACATTCTATAAAGTGACAAAAGCGCGTCTGATAAAGACAACTCAAAGAAAACTTCCAATTTAGCTCTCGAAAGAGTTGCAATATGTTAAAAAGGATACACCTTGTTTGTGTTGATGAGCGATGACCACCGCACACTGGAAACGCAATTCTGAGCTTCCACGAAGGCATTCTGAATCAAACTTTGCATACCCCTTGCATTTCTTGGAATCCAAGGACACAAAACAGAGCCAAAAATGCAGGGGAAACCTGTGGGGCCATGCCAACCACCAGGAGAGGCTACCGGCCACCTGCCGGCCACTGGTGGCACCTACCGGCCACCAATATACCAGTGCCGGCCATCAATGTGCCACTACCGGCCATCGATGGCAGATTTGGGCATATTTGTCCTTTCACCCCTGGGTCTTTAAAAACAAGTGATGCCACTTCATTTCCTCACAAACCCTTGCACGAAATTCTTCTCCCTTACTCTCTAAGTGCTCATTTTCTCTAGATCCACGCATTTTCCGCGTTTTCCAACACCCTAAAAACATTTTCTTCGCTAAAACCCTCTAGTTCTCTTCACTTTGAATCAATCAAAATTTGATTCTGATGCTTCTTTTCTCATTTCCATCGTTCTAGGCTCATTCCCCTCGAGTTTCTCTTAAGGATTGTGCACTTTTCCCGGCTTTGACTTTCTTTGACTTTTTCCTCTCTCCTAGGGTTGACTTTTTCAAAGTTTCACCCTTTTCCCTCATTTTTCCTCATTTTTACTTCTCTTGCATCCATTTCAGATGGTAGATGATGTCCTTCATGACAGGGGCCCTCCCCGAGCTTCTTCCGGTAGAGTTTGAAGCAGACTTTGAGGCCGAGCCGGAGCTATTACCATTGAGCATACATCCTTTCGACCCAGCGAGGTACCACCCTAAGACTCACATAGTACCCGTCAGAGGAGACATCAAACCGACTTCGCTGAGGATGTGCCAGATGACCTTCTACTGAGAAAGCCAGCATCTCATTTGTCGGCTATCGCCGTAGAGGTACGAACACTATTTTTCTGTAGTACTACCCTTAGCTGTTTGCATTTCTTGCACTGCTTTGCTTTGATTGCATAAACTGTCTTGATCTGACTGTATCTCATACATTACTACTTTACATTCAACTATACTTTCATTGCTTGATCTGATTACATCTCATGCATTACCGCAGGATGGGTCCCGCTCTTTCAGAGGCTACGGTACGACAACCGCTCGAGACTGGTACAGTGAGCTCCCAGCTAGGGTTCACGACGTTGTTGACAAGACAGGCTTCAGTCTGTTCTGCTCTAGCCTGACGCGGGTCATAGCGAGCCGTCCCCTCTTAGGGGCGTTTGTCGAGAGGTGGTGGGACACCACCAACTCCTTCCATTTCTCTACCACGGGGGAGATGACGATGACTCCTTATGACTTTGCCATGATCACTGGAATAGGCATAGGGGGCGATCCAATCCCTCTCGACCCTGATATGGGAGAGTGAGAGGCAGCATGGGCCGCATTGCTTGGGGCACACCTACTGACACTCTGGTTAGGCATGGTCCGGTACACATGGTTTGAGGAGCAGTTCAGAGGGACTGAGCCCGAGACGATCGAGGGGACAGAGCAGTATGCCAGAGGCTTTCTTATGTTCCTTTTCAGTACCACCTTGTTTTCGAACAGGTGGAATACCGTGGGCCTATACTTGCTGAGCGCATTGGTAGTGCTCCATCGAGTTCAGTTCTACAACTGGGGTGGAGTCGGCCTCACCACCTTGTATGGATACATGAGCTCGACTTCTCGCATCAGTGAGAGCTTGATCGGTGGCTACTGGCAGGCTTGGGAGGTACACAGCTTAGTTTCTCCCTTTTTGCTTTACATCTTCTGCTTAGAATTTCTTGTTTGACATTTGTTTAACACATGTACCTTCTGCTTTGCATTTTCTGTATCTACTTATACACTGCATGCTTTCTGCCTTACATTTTCTGTATCTGCTCATACACTGCATACTTTTTGCCTTGCATTTTCTGTATTTGCTCGTACACTGTATTGATCACATTTTCCTTGCAGCTGTGGGTGTACGCATACTTCCCAGCTCTTGCTCCAGAGCCTATAGAGGAGACTCCAGCGACAGTCCTATTTTCTCGGGTATACAACGGCCAACTCCGCTGTAGGACCCCGGAAAATTTCATGTTTTTTCGCGAGTACTTTGACGTGGTTACGGCGCATGAGGTAACCCAAAACAAAGTCATTCTTCTTTTCAATCAACTTGAATTCACATATTACAAATAAAAGTGACTAATCATCTGTTCCTTTCCATTTCAGATCACATGGCAGCCCTGGGCCGTGATACCATTAGAGCTTTGCGTCCAGTACAATACAACTCGGATCGTCGCTCGCCATCACATTCTTCTCGAGGGCCCGATTTGCCATGCCTGGTTCTTGGGCTAGCGCTTCGCGCGCCAGACTTTAGGACTGCTTGCCCCATTCATACTGATAGCGCCTCCAGTATCCATGAGAGAGACGCACAGACTGTTTTCTAAGGAGGTAATCCAGTTCATGGTAGGGTTAGAGGCGAACTACTTCCGTGTGGAGGGCGATTATGCGACCTTCATTCAGACACATCTAATGCCGCCTCTAAGCGGTGCTCACGGAGGTGAGGGAGGGAGAGCTCCAGCTACGAGAGAGAGAGGTAGAGGGGCCAGAGTGACCAGGACTCGTGGCATGAGAGATTCTCAAACGAGGCAGAGAGCGGGATCGCCAGAGCTGCCTACTTCACTGACTTGCTGGGGACATTCTGGGGAGACCTATCAGATTCCCATTGAGCCCGCACTAACTGGTCACGAGCTTGTCGGAGTTCGTGGCCCGACCCTGGTATGCACCATACTTTACATTTTGTGCATTCAGTTCATTTCAATTATGTTTTATAGACCACTGATCATCTCAACACATTTACAGGCATCCATAAAGTACACTGGATAGGCTCTCGAGCTAGCGGTTTCTCTGATGGGGATGGTTCAGACGAGCATGAACCTACTCAGCCTATGCAGGATTCCAGTAACTTCCTTTAGTTTGCACTTCATGCCATGAAATTCTCTGCTGACGCATTAGCATTTTAACTATAACTTGCCCCAAACTACACTGATCTGATTCATTGCATCATCACACTGCATAGATACTCTGCTCCCATACGTTGCATACATACACTACATCCACACACAATATCTGATAGACACCACAACTAATTTATTCTGACAAACAGCCCTTTTCAGATCTTTTTCCAGACCCCAGCTCCATCGGATGCCCCAACGGAAGCCGCAGCAGGACCTTCAGTACCTCCTCCAGCAACAAAGAGGAGAGGGAGACAAATTTTGACACGCAACTGAGGTAGAGCTAGGGGCACCCGTGGTGAGAGTGGCCCCTCAGAGCCCGTTCTGGGCGAGGAGGATGGTGAGGCTGCGAGTTCATAGTCAGAGTCACCTGCGGAGAGAGATGATGACGCTGGCTCAGATTCTGCTCGTGGTGAGGCTGGAGAGACGGAGGAGGGCTCCTGTTCAGACTCCGATTCAGATTCAGACAGCGGTGCCGATGGAGATAGTGCCTCGGAGTCCACTCCGCCGAGGAAAAAGACGAAGAGATCCTCTCGAGCTTGAGATGACTGGTGCCGATTTAGATGCTTTTTTGTTTGTTTTCTTTTGCTAGTAGTATTGGCACCTTATACAGCCTTAGGCAGTTTTATTTTTCTAAAAAAAACTTGTACTCTTTTGCAAAAAGAAACCATGATTGGAATGAAAACTTAGCTTTTTGATTAAAAAAAAAAAAGTGTTCCATTTTGCATTCTGAGCATCGCATCACATCGCACAGCACAAAAATGAGATTGATCTTTGTTGAAAACTGTACATTCAAATTGCATTGTCTTAATCAGGTAGTGAACTGACCAACAGCTAAAAGGACAAAACAAAGTAAAACAACACGATAGACAACACAAAGACTTGGCAGGCCAATCAAATGTAAATACAACTCGATAAGCAAGACAAGAACTTGGTAAACAACATAAATAGAACTCAATAAAAAAAACCAAATGATTACAACTTAAACAAACATACTCAAGCCCAAAAAGGACCAAAACAAGACCTCAAAAAATATGAAAGACAGAATTTCACTGCAGCAAACAACTGAATCTTCACAAAGGAGGTCAGTGAGCCTGAAAGGGAGGATGACGGCTATGAAGGATGGCCTGTCGGCCATCATTTCCCCTCTGTTAGCCATCAATGTGCCCCTGCTGGCCATCGATGAACAGAACCTCTGAAATGTTGACACCTGGCCTCTACTCACTGCCTTATTTTTTACAAAAGCTCCAGCTTCGTGATTTCTTCATTCCAGCTCTATTTTTGCCCCAAATGGAGCCATTCTTTGCCAAAAAACTCTCAAATTAGATTACAACTTTAGATGGCTCGGAAAAACTAAATTTCTGGCGTTTCAGGATAAATGCACTATTCCTGCTGAGTCGTACTCCGCTGTGTTTTCCGTTCCTTCATGCCGCGGCTAGATGTTGGAATCCGGTTACGCATGTTTTCAGCTTCGGGGGACAAAAGGTATGCCCCACAATCGAAGAATTCCAAGCTTTGATGGAATCTCGGCATGACAAAGAAATCTTGCCCTAGTCTCATTTTGGTCACATCTAAGCTTTAGGAAGGATGTGTGGGCTCACTTTACACGATGTCCGACCCTTGGTTCACAATGGGGAGTTGGACATTCCAAGCTTGATTCATCAGTTTTCTAATGCCGGCGACCGCGGCGACTGTCTTTGGAAAAGTTTTCGGCAGTATGCCCTCTGCTTGTGTATGTTGGCCCATTTTCTGCTTGCCCCTGGCTTCGGAGCATTTAGCATTCGCTTTATCGAAGTTGCCCAAGGCTTGAAAGAGGGCAAGAGCTGCATTGGCTTGACACTGGCCGAGACTTTAATGGGTTTGGATGCTTTCTATCACCAGGAGACAACCAAGTTTGTAGGAAGTCCACTACTCTTGCAGTTAATGTTTCCCACCCTTCTCACATGTGTTTCCCACATCACTCGGCCCTCAAGCTCTGTTTTTCTCTCAAAACCCTTCCCCACTTTTTCTCTCCACATATACCTCTCTATTCTTTAATCTCTCTTATTTTTCATCCCTCCCCAGGTATAGCTCATGGATAGATTGAAAGTGGTGGACTCTTGCCCTACATATTCAGCGCGCGGCTATTTCTTTCTCCTATAGCTAGTTGATTTCCCAAACGAGGGGTAGTGGTGCCACTGGATGTGCAATAGATCTGCTGTTGACATTGCTTGGCGTTGCCCCTGGTTTGATCTACTTGAGATGAGCTACAGCATGTCTCGCTTGCCTGGCATTCAGTTGGTTGGCTTGACACACTGTGTCTTCTACTTTCTCTTCCAGTATAGGCACCAGTTCGGACATGATCAGACTTGCCCGGAAGAGGGGATAAAGTACCCAGCTTCATTTCCAATCTGTGACTCACAACTAGCTTGATACCCCACTACGTGGAGAACAAGAGAACTTCTGGCTCCTGCTCCCAATTTCAGTTGCGTCCTTTCTGGCGAATGCATAGTTTGGCTTGAAGATGAGGCACAAACCGGGCCTACTTTAGTAACTGAAGCTTCCACAAGCTCTGAGAGGGAACGCAGGAACACCTGACTCAACTATGCCCCAAGTTTATTGCTTTAATCTGTACTTTCAGGTTTTTCTTTTGAATGTAATAAAGAAACTTCAATTTGTATCGAGAGCTGGAGAACTCTGTATTGAAGTCAATGAAATTGAAGGTAGTGGGCACTGAAAATTTTTCATTTGGTCCCAAAGTAGTCTAAGTTGTAAAAAGATTAATTTGAGCAAAATCAACTTTTATTAAAACTTTTCAAAACCATTTTCGATAAAGATCACAACTGGACACGGCTAGAATCTATCCTTGAGATGTACAACCTCGAATCCAATAACTGGAAAGTTGCCCCTTGTCTGAATAGCACTGCCCTGGAGATCTCAACCGAACTCTTGGATGCAAAAAAGACAAAGATGACCAGAACAATCACATAGACACAGTTGATTTGGAAGTGTTTATGGCTGGACTTCAAAATGAAGTTGCCTACGTATCCCAAAGATGGGAATCAAGCCTTACGTAGTTCGGTTCGGGTTCACTCGGGGTGTTAACACTCTCCTTTTGCGCTCTAACTTTTGCCAAGGCCGTCCTTTCTGGGTTTTCAGCCATGCGAGCTCAGTTTTTCTTATTTCTAATTTTTTGTGCTCTAACTTTTTCCTAGGTCGCCTTTTCAGGTTTTCGGCCTAGCGAGCCTTTCAGGGGTACTATTTCTTCAACTTGTCCATGTTGATTGGTTGGGAGAGTTCAAGGCCATCTAGGTCCATAAGAATGACAGCTCCACTAGACCAAATAGACTTGATGATGTAAGGACCAGTCCAATTAGGTCTGAACTTGCCCCTAGGGTCATGGATGGGAACTCGGTTGTCTTTGAGCACCAAATCCCCTTCTTTCAAATTCCTGGACTTAACTTTCTTGTTGATCTCCCTGAAAATTCTGCATTGATAACCTTAGACATGGTACAGTGCTTTCAGCTCCTCTCGTCGAACAACATACGTTCCTCGAACCTGCTCTGTTGCCAATCCGCTTCTACTATCTGGCACTCAGCCATAACCTGCAGCAACTGAACCTCAACTTCAATTGGCAGAACAACCTCCATCCCATAAACCAGAGAATACTGAGTTTCCCCAGTAGATGTCCGAATTGATGTCCTGTAGCCCCAAAGAGCAAATGGCAGCTTATCTGGCCAGTCCCTGTAGGTTTCCACCATCTTCTGTAGAATGTGCTTAATATTCTTGTTGGCGGCCTCAATAGCTCCATTGGTTTGCGGTCGATGTGGATGACTTATGAAAAGCCCCGTTGTATTTCTCCAACAAGTCGATCACTTCTTTCTTAAATGGGAACTATTATCCGAGATGATCTCATTCGGAACCCTATAGAGACAAATAATGTAATTCCTGATGAACTTGGCTACATGTGACGCTTTCAACACTGCATAGGATTGCACCTTGACCCACTTTGCAAAGTAGTCTATTGCTACCAGGATGTACTCATGCCCGTTTGACCCCTTCAGAGTAATTGCCCCAATAACATCAATTCCCCAAACTGAAAATGGCCACGGTGAAGTCATGTTGTACATCTTCGACGGCGGGATGTTCATACGATTTGCATGGATCTAGCATTTGTGGCATCGCCGAACAAAACCAATACAATCCTACTCCATGGTTGACCAGTAGTTACCCTGTTAGAGAATCTTCCGAGCTAGTATCACTCCACTTATGTGCCCTCCGCACTCTCCTCCGTGGATGGCCTCTATTAGGCACTTCGATTCTTTTGCATCAACACACAGCTTGTGCATTCCCAGATGGCCTCGTTTGTATAATTTATCCCCGCAGATGATAAACTGAGCAGCCATTCGTCATATCGCCCTCTTATCTTTGGCATTTGCCTCTAGTGGATAAGCCTCATTTTCTAGGAAGTTCCAGATGTCATGATACCAGGGTTCTGATCTTGCACTTCATCTATCGCGGCAATTAACTCATAAGCCGGCACATACCTCTGTTCAATAATGATTGGACGCATCCGGACTCCCAAAAGGATGTCTATCATGGAAGATAGGGTTGATAAGGCATCAGTGAACCTGTTGTTCTCTCTTAACAGATGCGTGAAGGTTAGCTTCTCAAACTAGGGAATCAGAACATCCTGGGTTTGGTGATAGATTTTCATCATTTCTTCCTTAACCTTCTAGCCTCCTTTCTCTTGAAACACAACCAGGTTCGAGTCTCCAATGACGTCCAACCCTTTTGCCCCTAGTTCCAGGGTGGCTTCCAAGCCAGCGTTACAGCCTCGTATTTTGCTTCGTTGTTTGATACCTTCAATTGGAGTTTGAAAGCTAAAGTATATGGGAATTTTCAGGCGCTATCAGTAACACCCATATCCCATGCCCGTACTGATTAGACGCTCCATCAAAGTACATAGTCCAAATCTTTTTTTCGACCTGCAGAATGGCCTCATCCGAAAACATCCGGAAACAGATACTCTACTGCTTCATCTCCCTTCACTAGGTGATCGGCTAGGAACTCCGCTACCGCTCTCCCTTTCACAGACTTGCGAGTCATGTACTTCAAATCAAATTCGGAGAAAAAGAAGCAACCAACGGGCTAGAGATATTTAATGGGATCTAATCTCGAAACCAAAATTACGGAGTGAGCTAACAGGTAGTGCCTTAACTTCCTGGTAGCCCATACCAAGGTCAAGCAAGCCTTCTCGAGCGGAGTGTAACGGGTGTCATATTCCAGCATCTTCTTGCTCAGGTAATAGATGGCCTTCTCTACTTTATCCTCAGATTCCTACACAAGCATGCAGCCCATTGTCATGTCAGTTACTGACAGATACAAAATCAACGGCTTCCTCGGCTCTGGTGGTGACAACACAGGTGGGTTCTGTAGATACTACTTGATCTGCTCAAAAGCAACCTAGCATCGGTCATCCCATTGAAATCTATTTCCTTTCTTCAGGAGACCAAATAGTGGTTCATAAGTCAAGGTTAATTTTTCAATAAATCGTCTTATGAATTGCACTTTTCCTAGAAAGTCTCGCACCTCCTTTTCAGTCCTTGGTAGTGGCATTTCTAAAATGGCCTTGATTTTGGAAGGATCGACCTCAATGCCCCTTTTGTGTAATCAAGAACCCCAGTATTTTCCCTACTATGACACCAAAAGTACATTTCTAAGGATTCAGTCGCAACCGATATTCTCTAATCCGTTGGAAAAATTTCTTCATAGCGGTGTAGTGGCTTTATCTTTCCTTGGACTTGACAATCATGTCGTCCACATACACCTCAACCTCTTTATGGACCATATTGTGCAAGATAGTAGTTGCAGCCCATTGATAAGTAACCCCAGCATTTTTCAGACCGAACGGCATCACCCTATAGCAGTAGGTTCCCCACGGCATGGTGAAGGCAGTCTTCTCCCTATCCTCGGGTGCCATCAAGATCTGGTTATACTCGGAAAACCCATCCATAAAGGAAAACAGTGCATGCCTTGCGGTGAAGTCCACCAATTCGTCAATGTGCGATAGAGGAAAGTCGTCCTTTGGACTAGCTTTGTTCAGATCTCTGAAATCTACAAACCTAAATTCTACCATCTTTCTTCAGCACCGGAACAATGTTAGCCAACCAAGTAGGATACTCAGATACTGACAGGAACCCTGCATCTATCTACTTGCTGACCTCCTCCTTAATTTTCAGAGCCCAATCTGGGCGTATTCTCCGAAGTTTCTACTTGCCGAGTCGGGCCTCATGGTCAAGAGGGACCCGGTGCTGTACAATCTCAGGATCGATTCCAGGTATGTCTTCGTAGGACCATGCGAAAACATCTTTGAAATCTTTTAATAAAGCGACTAAGCACTCGCGTTCCTCCGAAGACAACGTGGACCCGATCTGGACCAGGCGCGGATCCTTCTCAGTACCCACATTAATTAAAGTGATTTCTTCAACCAAAGGTATTACAAACCTCTACTCCTCTCGATCAATCAAATGTTTCAAAACCCGAGGAATTTCTTCTTTGTCGTTTTTGTCAAAGTTTTGAAAGTCCTGATTAATGCAATAAACAAGTGACACAAAAAATTACTTGGAAATAGCAACGGTACCATTCTCATTCACAACTTCCAGTTCGTCCAATTCTTCAGTTACAACCGACTCAAAAGAAATGGAAAAAGACGACCTGGACAAAACAATGACATCCGGGTTATCAATCCCAAGAATACCGGACTCTGAATCAGAAGAACTAGAATTTGATCCCGACTCCACAGACTCTGTGGAATCAATTCTGGTTCACTACTTGACTCAGAACTGTGGGGTAAAAACCCCTCCTTGAACTGCCAAACGAGGGAGGGTGCGATAGATGCATCCAGAATGCCAGAAGAAGGGCCCACAACTATTTGATCTCTAATCATGGAAACAAAAAAGTTATCCCCCAAGCTCTTTGGTGTGATCTGAGGATCCGAGAGGAGACAAGCCAGCGTTGCTCCTATCTCGAGTTCTGTGCCATCAGACTCATCATCTTTGCACTATTCGGCCTTAGCTGGTAGGTCAATCTGTTCTTCTGTAACTTCATCCCCGTGCAACTGTAAGTCGAAAAAGATCTCGAAGCCAGGCAAGCACCGCTTCTCAGAATTTAGCCATGGCTCAAGAAAGCCACAACATGGAAAATCCTCCATCTCCCGAACAAAGCAGTCGTTTAGGGTTCCTTGAATAGGTCTATGCACCAACTCATAGTGCTTCCTGGCTTGCTTAACCTTAGCTCTTCCTGCCATTTCCTTTCCCTTTTTTACCTAATCTTCTTTGGTAAGCGTGTAACCTAGACCAAAGGTATAAGGGTTGTGTGGCACTTCAGCCAACACAGCGACGTCCTTCAGGCCACTCCTTCCTAATCCCATTCCGGGTACATGTTGAAGCTTATTCATGACGTAGACGGATTGTGCACTAACATATAGTCCCTCATCAACAGCCAGAATATCTTGCACTACCCGGGCCTCGGCCAAGGTGAATCCAGACAAAAAGACATCCTCCTTGTCGTGCACAATTTCTAGTACCGGTGTAGTAACCTCCGGCGGAGGATGTATGGAAGAGTTCCCAAAAACAATAGATACCCCCTTCCCATGGGGGTATTTTAGCATCTAATACAGAGTGGAAGAGACAGCTCTCACTTGGTGTAGCCACTTCCGTCCAAGGAGTAAATTAAATGTGGCTGGAACATCCAGGACATGGAACTCACTGTTGCGCTGGACCAACCTAAGTTCTGACCCGAACTGTCCCCATTACTTCCCGACTTGCATTGTCATAAGTCTAAATCACCTGGGCTGTTGGTGCGAAATCTGTCGGCTTCAAACCGATAGCATAGGCCATGCACGACAGACAAACATTAATTGCAGATCCCGTATCAACCAAGACAACTGTTATCCACTTCTCTTTACACTCCACAGAAATGTATAGTGGCTTGTTGTGCTCAGAGCCCTCATGCGGTAATTCTTTTTCTGTGAAAGTCAAAGTCGGCGAGGTGCCACCCGGGAACACCAGTCCCACTAACTGTTTGGGGGTTGTGTCGACAAAGAGGTTAGCCTTATCCATTGCTGATAGGACGGCTTGTCTATGCACCCGTGACGCCATGAGTAAACCCCAAATGAAGATATCGGCTTTAATCTTTTTCAGCTACTTCAGTACAGCCTCCTCATCTAACAGTTTATCTTTCTGTTTCTCAGCTTCTTTATCTTTCCTTGATGCTTCTGGTTGTTCCAGGTGTCGCGGCTTAAAGTACTGCCCACTTTGAGTCATGTGATCAACTTCCTCGACATACCAAGTATCATCTGGCAGGTTCTGTCCCCTGTCCTTATCAGTATGGGCGAGATGCAAATCCTCATCTTCCCACCACATTCCTTCGGCAACTAACGAACATAGATCCTGTTCCGCTGTAATTGTTTCCGTGTTCACAACACATTCTGTCCCGCAGGACCTTTGGCTTTTCTAGCCTTCTGATCATTCTCAATTCTTTCTTATTTGAACGGTTTCAGTGCGACTTCATGTTCTGTATCAGCTGTACAAATGTTGCTCAATTCTCGAGCAAAATTCTTAGTACCGGTGCTCTTCGGCAACTCTCTCTTGTCATCGACCATTCTGGTTGTTGCAGAAGTTCCTGTTTCTGACTGTTCCTACTTCGATTGAGATCCCTCATCAACATCTGGCTCGTCACTAAGCCACCCTATATTATCCATTGATCCGTTCATGTCAAACCTGCCGATTTGTACATTCCCCAAATCCTGTTCATCAAAGAACTGCAAGTTATTGATGTCCTCCTCAAGCTCAGCCAAATCATCCAGTCCCTCGCTTGGCCCGTCCTCCCAGACTACATTAACCTCCATCTCCGTTGGCAATTCCACCTCTGGCTTGGCCTGACTTGTTGGCGCAATATAGCGGTAGGGGTTGTATGCTTGCTCAGCTAAGCTCGCGAGCCCTCAAGCATGCCTTCTTCTACCACAACCACCACCACGGGTTCAGATTGGGATATGAACGCGCTCATCATGCACAAGTCTGTGCTTTTTGGGATGAACAGCACCAGCTTAGGCAGGTGGGAGGGAGTGATGTATATGCTGGGGTCGTATGGGACAACCATTGTTTGGATAAGGTTTACTTGCCTGGGTGGTGGGGGTTGGTTATGTGGTGAAAGAGGATTTATAGTGACGTTTGGCTTCTCAGGAGGCACTATCACTTTGTTGTTAATGAGATCCTGAATCTCATGACGGAGTCTAAAGCATAGGTTGGTATCATGACCATGCTGCTGGTGAAAAGCGCAATACTTCGCCAGGTTGTGTGTAAGAGGATGGGGATTTGGCAATGGGCGCGGTTCTAGGGGTTTCAGATGACCTTTTCTAATTAAGACCCCCAGAGCTTTGGATAGGGACATGTAGAGTGGAGTGAAAACCCTCTGGCCTCGGGGTGGGTACTTTGCAGGTTGTGAGGTGGCCCCGGAAGTACTGGTAAAGGGTGTGACTGTTTTCGGTGTGGTGGTGACCATACCAACGTCAAAAGTCCTCGCAGCTGTGTTTCTACTCGTAGCCGCATTTGAACTACGAGTAAACGCCCTCTTGGGCTGCTCCTTTTCATGGTCAATCAGACCCTGTTTCATTGCATCCTCTATTTGTACCCCTATCTCATGAAGGTCAGCAAATGTAGGTAGGGGTAAGACAATCATCTTCTGCAGTAGCTTCGGTTGTAGATTACGAACGACCATTCTTATCTGGTCCTTTTCAACTGGATGGGTTGTCATCATGAGGCCTTGGCGCTCCAACGAGTGACGAAGTCAGAGAAGCCCTCCTTTGGCTCTTGCCGAGTTGCCTCTAGATCACGAGTTGTGACCTCGATTTGAGTGTTATAAGAATATTTGGCGATAAAGGCCTCGGCCATCTCTTCCCAACTCATTTTCACAAAATCTTCCAGTTTAGCATACCAGATAGCTGCGATACTCGACAAGGTCTAGCCGAAAAGGGATAGCTTCTGAAGTCTAGTCAGGCCTATCGGCTGCAAAATATCTGAAAATAGCCACAAGTGGATCATGGGATCACCTGAGCCGTCGAAGCGGTCTATGTGTGGCATTTTAAATCTATTCGGTAATGTCATCGCTGAATCTGTATAGCCGTCCTCTATGTCTGGGATAGAGTTGACTCCCTGAGCTCGTTTGAGAAGTTTCTCAAGCTTGCTCACTTTCAAGGCGGTAGGATCGACCTCAAACTCAAACGGTGCATCTGTTGGGTAAGCCGATGCTTTGGAAGTCTGAGGTGGGACTGGCCCTACTGGAATGTCTGCATTCTCCTACACATTAGTTGTATCCCTAGGTATTGGAACCCTAGGTAGGGGTGGGTGAGAAGCAGAAGTTGCTGCTTGTTGTGGTTGTTGTTGCTGTTGTTGTTGAAGCCTAGCAATCAATTCAGCCTACTGGGCTACAACCTCTATTTGGCAAGCGGTAACTTTTGCTTGGCGAGAAGCGTCCCACTGCATGGCCTCGATAGTTTGTTAAAGTTGACGCATCATATCCTCCATACTGTCTGAGGGGTGCTGATTTGTCAGAACCGGTGTATATCCTCTTTCTGAGGTGAAAGCAAAAAATTAGGCCCAACTGCGCACAGGCGATATAGATAGTGACTACTGAATTGGCGACTGTTGAACTGGTGATCTATGCCTAACTGTCCTCCATCTCGTAACTGGGGGTAGTGAAGCAAACACTAGTTGTCCTCAAATAAGATCCTCAGATTGGTAAATCCTCTTGACCCTGGTCCAGAGTGCTCGGGGGGAATCTGCCTCGTTGGAAGAAATTGTGAAATACTACCTTGCAAAAAGAAAAATGAAGCAAAATGGAAACAACAATCAGAAAACGCATAGCACCTCAGCTTAGATAGAGACAACACACAGTTGAAATCATAAGCTAGACAATCTGTACTCAAATACTAATTCTGCCCCAAACTTCTGCCTGAAAACTAATATCCTCAAACTGATACCCAGACTTGCAACTGAGACATGCATTCCTACAGAGACACACTCTAACAACACATTCGTCGAATTGTTAGCAAAGCCTCCATCCTCAGGCATTCATGCAATTTAGCATATAAGCAAATAGCCTCATGGCAAGCATGCTATCATGGCAATACTCACACTTATGCAAGTATGCTAACGCGTAAAAGTTACAGTGTACTCCAAGCCAAAACAAAAGCTAGTTAGAAATATGCATGATCCTAACTATACAAGATGCCTAATGCAACACATACAATAATGCAATTAATAAGCTCAACTGCTAATATGACATGATATTACAACTTGATAACATGCTTTGAAACACGTATTCAAAGAAGTATTCAAAGAAGTATTGAAATACGACGCAGTTTGAATGATGCACCAAGCCTCGGTGCATGCAAGACAAATGACTGATGCACGCATGTGAGCATAAGGTATGCTAATCGAAATATGCCCTAATCTAACCATCGAAAATGGTTAAATAAAAGAGAGAAAGAAGTGGGGTTGGAAGACATGCACACACGCACGCACGCACGCACACTTATTATAACATTATGCTCTCCCGAAGGAGGGTTCGAATAAATAAGTTAAGCTACACTAAGCTAAGCTAATTAAACTAATCTAATTAAACTAATTAGACTAATTATTACAAATCAAAATAAAGAAATATCTAAACTGAGCTACTTAATTATTACAACACTTAACTAATTAGCAAACTAATTAATTAAATTACAAAGCCAATGTACACTAAACATTAAAGCATTAAACTACACTTCCTCAACTCTGCTTTTGAACATGGAAGATGCATGCATTTGGTTCTCACCCCAAAAAGCCCACCGATTTGCTCTTGAG